>NC_084480.1:80898827-82098827 GCF_030035675.1 Rhineura floridana
AGTATGGGTGAGCAGTTGAAGAAGCCTCTGGTACGGAACCATAAACCTACAACATCTATTTGCAGGCTAGCCCAGCAAGTTGCAATAGCTTTGGCAGTTTGTTTCATGGCAACTGCAGTCTAGGTAGGCCTGGGATTTCCTGGGGCTTGACTCTGCACTGGTACAGAGATGTTGAAAGGGAAGATAGCATTATTGCAGGAGACCTTTTTGTTGTGTCCTCTTGTGAATAATCCACATCTCATTAAAGTCTATGGTAAAGCTGCATTTTATGTTCGTAGCACTGGATAGCAACTATTTTACAAGTGAATCAGTTATCTGAAGATCCCAATATATTAGGACCTGATAATTTTTCTGAGGTTCCTACCTTTCAGTTAAAAAGCTGTTGTCTAAATCCTGCTTGTCAATAAATTACCCACCCATATAAGGTGTTGTGTCTAGCTGTGTCCCTTTGCTCACTGAATGCTCTTCAGTCCACTGGAGGCTTCCATGAGTGGAGGGCGGGGAAGTAGTTTTCACTGATTCTCCCCTCTGCAGCTTCCTTTTCCCTGTTCCCAAATCTGCTCCAGAAGATGGGGGGGGGGCACTTGCAAACAGCATAGGAGGTGACACAAGGTGAGGTACAGGAGAAAGGGGAAATTTGTGACAATTGCCTCCTTCCATCTTACATTCATAGATGCCTCCACTGGAGCAAAGAACCTTCAGTGAGTGGTGGGACACAATTGGATACAACTAAAGGATATTAAAGTGCTGTCCTATGCATATTTACTCAAAAGTTGCTCCCAATAAAATGTACATACGATTACAGAAGAAGGCTGCAATCCAATACTCACTTTCCTAGGAGCAAGCCCCATTGAACTCAGTGGCACCTATTTCTGAATAGACATATAATTGCATTGTTAATTGTGTTACTCAAATTTATTTTTAATATTATTACATCTGGCTATCTAACCTATATTGTTGTCTGTTGTCTTCTGTTTCCCAATCTACATTTTATATAATTTCTTTAAAACAATGTTTTTACCTATTTTTGATATTTTGGGGGGCTGCCTTTCAGGACAGAGACCTCTCAAGGTGGCTTACAGAACATAGGACACCATAAAACATAAAATACATAAAACTGTGTGAGGATTTTTGATACAGAAGTTATTAAAATAATTAGGAGGTGTATGATATAAACAGATATTTATAAAAGAATCCATGCAGAAGGCATTTAAGAAGGCACATTATGCAGCAAACACTGCTGCTGTGTTCAAAAGTTTTTAAATACTTAAGCCCCATAGAACCACATTACATTTCTACAGCTAAAACGACTTGTGAATTGCAGCATCTAAACAGGCTTGCCATCACTGCCATTACAATAATAAACTGATATGAACA
Source organism: Rhineura floridana (assembly GCF_030035675.1). NCBI lineage: Eukaryota > Metazoa > Chordata > Lepidosauria > Squamata > Rhineuridae > Rhineura > Rhineura floridana. The sequence goes on from NC_084480.1 coordinate 80,900,205, forward strand.
TAGCCTGATCAGAGCTTGGACATGTTACGTTTTTGAACTACAACTCCCATCAGCCCCAGCCAGCATGGCCCCTGGATTGGGCTGATGGGAGTTGTAGTTCAAAAAAGTAACATGTCCAAGCTCTGAGCCTGATATAGTAACCATGATAAATATTTCCCTCACAAAAAATAACTTTGGGGGGATGGTTAATTAAAGTTAAGTAAAAATGCTTAAAATGTTTTCATTTTCTGCTACTTAGAATGGTCAGCTGGAGTGTGTGCGTTGGATGGTGAGTGAAACAGAAGCCATTGCAGAACTAAGTTGCTCAAAAGATCACCCAAGCCTTATTCACTATGCTGGTTGCTATGGGCAGGTACAGTTACAGCTTGAATTATTGTTTTAATGCTTTATGTGCTAGTCTGGCCACTGAGATCCCTGGAAGGGGCTTTTCGGCAATGCCCAAGAGGTGATAATCTGATCTAGGGCCTCCTTAGGCATCTTCAGTTTTCTAATTTCACTGGTTACTTAAGACATACCTCTTCACCTAGGCCTTCATGGAGACTCACATAATATTTGTTTTCAGGTATCCTTTGGGGTCTCTGATTCGCTAAACAATCTACCATTATGTATTATCTTGCTGCAACTAAGCTGATGTGTTGGTTCTTTAGATTTTAATAGTATTATTATTTTATTAGTTATTTGTGATTATAGGTTGTATTCAATTTAGCACTAAGGTGAACATTCCACCAGTGCAAAGATTTCTCTGTGTGCAATGGAACATTCCCCCCTCTCCTCCCCTTTCATGATCCCCTAAATCTGTTATAGGGTTTCCCCCAACCCTCTGGAGCAGATTTGGGGGTGGTGCAGGGAGGGGAGAAGGACTAAAATCCTATTGTACTAGTGTTAATTCTTGCATGCACACAACTATTTCATTGAATACTGTACTATTTGTTTTATATTGCCTTTTGTAAACCACTTTGCATTTTTTATGAAAAGCAGTATATGAATGAATAAAAGGTAATTGATTCAGGTTGCCCATACAATAAGTTATTTTTTTATGCTTACCCATAAAAACTGAAATTTTATAATGTAATCTGTACCAGTCATAGAAGCTTTCTTTAATATACTGTACTGAGAGGAATTACATTTTTTTCAAAATTCTTTCGAGTCTTGGGAACTGTAGAAACAAATACTGAGTAATTCTAACACAGATGTTTTTGCAAGACACTTTCTAACTTATGCAAAAGTTACTCATGCAAAAGATAACCCATGTAAACACCAAACTTGGCTGCGATGCAAGGGAAATATTTTTATTAGGAAGAAGTGTTTTTGAATGGATTCAACACAGTTATTTCCTCTAGCACTTGGCACATATGGTACCTGTTTTTTCAGTAAATACTTCCTATGATGGAGAAGAGACACACAAAAAGCCAAAGAATAAACCCATTGATGTTGATGTTGTCCTGCCATGCTTACACAGGATGTTTTATTCTTGAGAAAACCTTGTCCTGCCTCAGTTCCAAGTCTGTGTTCAGGAATATTCTTGAACTGGGGGAAAAAAGTTAAATGAGCCAACTGAGTTGTTGCTAAGTGTGAGATCAGGAAGAGATGTGGATCAAGCATATCTCTGTGTGTATCTCTAGACTCTAAATCCAGTTAATGGTAAAAAAATGAGCTCTATCTTCTGAGGAAGCTTAGCAGTCATGGAATAAGAGGAGAGGTCCTCTTGTGGATAAGAAATTGGTTAAGAAGCAGAAAGCAGAGAGTAGGAATCAACGGACAGTTCTCCCAATGGAGGGCTGTAGAAAGTGGAGTCCCTCAAGGATCGGTATTGGGACCTGTACTTTTCAACTTGTTCATTAATGACCTAGAATTAGGAGTGAGCAGTGAAGTGGCCAAGTTTGCTGACGACACTAAATTGTTCAGGGTTGTTAAAACAAAAAGGGATTGCGAAGAGCTCCAAAAAGACCTCTCCAAACTGAGTGAATGGGCGGAAAAATGGCAAATGCAATTCAATATAAACAAGTGTAAAATTATGCATATTGGAGCAAAAAAACTGAATTTCACATATACGCTCATGGGGTCTGAACTGGCAGTGACCGACCAGGAGAGAGACCTCGGGGTTGTAGTGGACAGCACGATGAAATTGTCGACCCAGTGTGCGGCAGCTGTGAAAAAGGCAAATTCCATGCTAGCGATAATTAGGAAAGGTATTGAAAATAAAACAGCCGATATCATAATGCCATTGTATAAATCTATGGTGCGACCGCATTTGGAATACTGTGTACAGTTCTGGTCGCCTCATCTCGAAAAGGATATTATAGAGTTGGAGAAGGTTCAGAGGAGGGCAACCAGAATGATCAAGGGGATGGAGCGACTCCCTTACGAGGAAAGGTTGCAGCATTTGGGGCTTTTTAGTTTAGAGAAAAGGCGGGTCAGAGGAGACATGATAGAAGTGTATAAAATTATGCATGGCATTGAGAAAGTGGATAGAGAAAAGTTCTTCTCCCTCTCTCATAATACTAGAACTCGTGGACATTCAAAGAAGCTGAATGTTGGAAGATTCAGGACAGACAAAAGGAAGTACTTCTTTACTCAGCGCATAGTTAAACTATGGAATTTGCTCCTACAAGATGCAGTAATGGCCACCAGCTTGGACGGCTTTAAAAGAAGATTAGACAAATTCATGGAGGACAGGGCTATCAATGGCTACTAGCCATGATGGCTGTGCTCTGCCACCCTAGTCAGAGGCAGCATGCTTCTGTAAACCAGTTGCCGGAAGCCTCAGGAGGGGAGAGTGTTCTTGCACTCGGGTCCTGCTTGCGGGCTTCCCCCAGGCACGTGGTTGGCCACTGTGAGAACAGGATGCTGGACTAGATGGGCCACTGGCCTGATCCAGCAGGCTCTTCTTATGTTCTTATGTTCTTATGTTCTTATCATCCAGTTGAACTTATGCAAAACAAGCAGATCTAACCTAACAGGGCAAAGGTGACATTTGGAAGTTGAATATTTTTTAAACACAAGTGGGACCTGCAACAAAATAATGTAGTGTATCCTCACCTTCTAACAGTGTCCCAGGCAGTCAATCCTGTCCTCTTTCAGGATATTCCATTCCCCTCTTGCACCAGCATTCAGTTTTTCTTTTTCAATTAACATAAAGTATTATTTTGCTATTGAGCATGCTTAGTCCTCCTTGAAATTATTTTGTGGGGGGGATTTTCCCTTTGTTTGCTTGTTTTAAAGCTTGTACTTCTGCAGTCTTTGGGGTTCCTCTGAACATGCTGGTACCTCTCCTCTTGTTTCTCAGTTAGTTCTATGTTGGCTCCATATTTGCCCACAGTCACCACCTGAGTTCTTTATGAAAAAGAGTGATTAATTCAAAACTCCCAGAGAGTGTTGGTTATATATAAGTATTAGAAATGTCATGTAATTAAAGATTATTGACTAAACCTCATATAATTAATCAACTAAGTCATCAATAAATCAATAAAGGCTGGAATCCTAGACACATTCTGGAGTAAATCCCATTGAACTCAGTAGGGTTTACTTCTGAGTAGACATTTTTCAGATTGCACTGTAAATTTGCCCTTGGGGAAAAAAAACTATATTGCATTTAAAAATATGTATGTTCTTTGTTTTAGATAATGCATGACTGCATTGCAGCTGGTATCATTGTACAAGAGGCATCTTGCCTTCTCTCTCACACACAGGAAAGAATCTTCTAAGTTGGCACTTAATACATGCTAATAAAATTATTTTTTAAAGAAATCAGCTGCCTGAATGAGGACACATTTTTTTAATCAGTCAAAATATTCTAAACAAATCAATCAACTCAGTGTTGTAGCCAGTGTTAAATTCATAGCTGTCTTCATAATTTTTCTCCAGGAGTTGCTGCTTCTAAGAACATAAGAACATAAGAAGAGCCTGCTGGATCAGGCTAGTGGCCCATCTAGTCCAGCATCCTGTTCTCACAGTGGCCAACCAGGTGCCTGGGGGAAGCCCGCAAGCAGGACCCGAGTGCAAGAACACTCTCCCCTCCTGAGGCTTCCGGCAACTGGTTTTCAGAAGCATGCTGCCTCTGACTAGGGTGGCACAGCACAGCCATCACGGCTAGTAGCCATTGATAGCCCTGTCCTCCATGAATTTGTCTAATCTTCTTTTAAAGTCGTCCAATCTGGTGGCCATTACTGCATCTTGTAGGAGCAAATTCCATAGTTTAACTATGCGCTGAGTAAAGAAGTACTTCCTTTTGTCTGTCCTGAATCTTCCAACATTCAGCTTCTTTGAATGTCCACGAGTTCTAGTATTATGAGAGAGGGAGAAGAACTTTTCTCTATCCACTTTCTCAATGCCATGCATAATTTTATACACTTCTATCATGTCTCCTCTGACCCGCCTTTTCTCTAAACTAAAAAGCCCCAAATGCTGCAACCTTTCCTCGTAAGGGAGTCGCTCCATCCCCTTGATCATTCTGGTTGCCCTCCTCTGAACCTTCTCCAACTCTATAATATCTTTTTCGAGATGAGGCGACCAGAACTGTACACAGTATTCCAAATGCGGCTGCACCATAGATTTATACAACGGCATTATGATATCGGCTGTTTTATTTTCAATACCTTTCCTAATTATCCCTAGCATGGAATTTGCCTTTTTCACAGCTGCCGCACACTGGGTCGACATTTTCATCGTGCTGTCCACTACAACCCCGAGGTCTCTCTCCTGGTCGGTCACCGCCAGTTCAGACCCCATGAGCGTATGTGTGAAATTCAGATTTTTTGCTCCAATATGCATAATTTTACACTTGTTTATATTGAATTGCATTTGCCATTTTTCCGCCCATTCACTCAGTTTGGAGAGGTCTTTTTGGAGCTCTTCGCAATCCCTTTTTGTTTTAACAACCCTGAACAATTTAGTGTCATCAGCAAACTTGGCCACTTCACTGCTCACTCCTAATTCTAGGTCATTAATGAACAAGTTGAAAAGTACAGGTCCCAATACCAATCCTTGAGGGACTCCACTTTCTACAGCCCTCCATTGGGAGAACTGTCCATTTATTCCTACTCTCTGCTTTCTGCTTCTTAACCAATTCCTTATCCACAAGAGGACCTCTCCTCTTATTCCATGACTGCTAAGCTTCCTCAGAAGTCTTTGGTGAGGTACCTTGTCAAACGCTTTTTGAAAGTCTAAGTACACTATGTCCACTGGATCACCTCTATCTATATGCTTATCGACACTCTCAAAGAATTCTAATAGGTTACTGAGACAGGACTTTCCCTTGCAGAAGCCATGCTGGCTCTGCTTCAGCAAGGCTTGTTCTTCTATGTGCTTAGTTAATCTAGCTTTAATAATACTTTCTACCAGTTTTCCAGGGACAGAAGTTAAGCTAACTGGCCTGTAATTTCCAGGATCCCCTCTGGATCCCTTTTTGAAGATTGGCGTTACATTTGCCACTTTCCAGTCCTCAGGCACGGAGGAGGACCCAAGGGACAAGTTACATATTTTAGTTAGCAGATCAGCAATTTCACATTTGAGTTCTTTGAGAACTCTCGGGTGGATGCCATCCGGGCCCGGTGATTTGTCAGTTTTTATATTGTCCATTAAGCTTAGAACTTCCTCTCTCGTTACCACTATTTGTCTCAGTTCCTCAGAATCCCTTCCTGCAAATGTTAGTTCAGGTTCAGGGATCTGCCCTATATCTTCCACTGTGAAGACAGATGCAAAGAATTCATTTAGCTTCTCTGCAATCTCCTTATCATTCTTTAGTACACCTTTGACTCCCTTATCATCCAAGGGTCCAATCGCCTCCCTAGATGGTCTCCTGCTTTGAATGTATTTATAGAATTTTTTGTTGTTGGTTTTTATGTTCTTAGCAATGTGCTCCTCAAATTCTTTTTTAGCATCCCTTATTGTCTTCTTGCATTTCTTTTGCCAGAGTTTGTGTTCTTTTTCATTTTCTTCATTTGGACAAGACTTCCATTTTTTGAAGGAAGACTTTTTGCCTCTAAGAGCTTCCTTGACTTTGCTCGTTAACCATGCTGGCATCTTCTTGGCCCTGGCGGTACCTTTTCTGACCTGCGGTATGCACTCCAGTTGAGCTTCTAATATAGTGTTTTTAAACAACTTCCAAGCATTTTCGAGTGATGTGACCCTCTGGACTTTGTTTTTCAGCTTTCTTTTTACCAATCCCCTCATTTTTGTGAAGTTTCCTCTTTTGAAGTCAAATGTGACCGTGTTGGATTTTCTTGGCAATTGGCCAGTTACATGTATGTTTAATTTAATAGCACTGTTATAATAATGTCAACATTCTTGCAGAGGGTTTAAAGCAGAGCATGGAAAAGTTACTTTTTTTTAACTACAACTCCCATCAGCCCAATCCAGTGGCCATGCTGGCTGGGGCTGATGGGAGTTGTAGTTCAAAAAAGTAACTTTTCCAAGCTCTGGTTTAAAGTGGGGGGTTCAGCCCATTGAACACCCATAATGTGTTTATTACCATTAATGTATATCTCATGCTGGGGGAAAACAAATAGGCTGTCCCAATAGCTAGTTTGGTTTTACCTGGTTCAGATAGTTTATAGCAAAGTGTGGCTTATGTGAGAAATCGCATATAACGTGGCTCAGTTTGCATATAATTTTAGGTGATTTTAGGTTGTGTTAACTGTTTTTAATTATGTATTTTAAAACTGTTGTGACTCTCCCTGGAATCCTTGGGTGAAAGAAGGGTAATAAATTTTATTGCTGTTATTATTATTCATGGTTTATGAAGTTGGTTATTTCAACTAAACATAGTTAAGATAAGCCACAGTTGAGGGTTTGTACAACATGTTAAGCTTTGGTTAATCTCTTTGTGGTCATGCCAGAGGTTTGGGCAACACACGAGACTGAGGCTTGCTGAGGTTTGTTTTTGTAACACAATGGCTGCAAACCTAACCCCACTTACATGGGAGTAAGCCCCATTGCATGCATTGGGACATTTCTGAGTAGGCATGATTAGGATAGGAGTCAAAGGACTTCCTGTGGAACCAAAAGTGGCCAAAATAAACAGCGATGGAAGGAACCCGCCCAGGACCAACTCCAGGCATGCCAGGGCCCTTGGGCTCCAGCCTGCCCCAGGACCCAGCACACACTGCCGCGGATCACACCACCTGCCCGTTCCCTCGCTCTGCCTATCTTTCTGTCCTGTGTTTTGCAGCTGCGCACGCAGCGCTACCCTTAACCAGGATGGCGGCTGAGGTTTCCCTAAGGGGCTGAAGCCTCCACCGCCATTTTGGTTGATGGCACACATGCGTGCTATGCACACACAGGGCTGCCATCAACCAAGATGGCAGCGGATGCTTCAGTCTCTTAGGGAAACCTCAACCGCCATCTTGGTTAAGGGCAGCACTGCGCACACAGCCACAAAACACAGGAAAGGTAGGCGGAGTGAGGGAACAGGTGAGTGGTGCTATCTGCAGCAGTGATTCTGCCGTGGATCACGGAAGGGGAGTGCTACTCCCCCACTCTAAAGAGGGCCCCTTCAGGGGCCCCTCTGAGCCACGGGGCCCTCAACCAGGGCCCAACCTTGCCGCCCTTTAGAGCTGGCCCTGAACCTGCCTCCCAAAGATACAGTAAATACAAAAGATAAATGAGGTCAAAAGTGCTGGGTGACAAAAATTAAAGCATCATATGGGAGGGTTGCAGCACTTGAGGCCTCCCTCATGGAGTAGATCAGGTAGTGGGAAAGCTTTGGCCCTCCAGATGTTGGTGGACTACAACTCCCATAAGTCTCCGCAAGCATGACTAATGGTCAGGGTTGATGGGAGCTGTAGTTAAACATAGAGGTGGATGAGAATTTTGCTGAAATCAGATTTAGCACTGGACTTCCCTATAGTCCACACCTCTACTGTCTATGCAGACTTATCTTGTATACTGCGAATTTCCATAGTTTTCCTTGACACTGGATTTTTTAAAAAGACAAAAAACAACACATTGAACATAACGTTATTGTTATCATTGTATTCCCTTTAACTTCTGTCAGTGAGGCATTCATGGTAATCATTAACATTCATTGTAGAGTTTCTTTAGCAATCTGGAAAAGAAGATGGTGCGGCTGCTGTGCAAAGCCCTGCAAAAGTCAGACAGAGAACAGCTTTCTCTCTGCCCATTGCCTGCCAACCCAGTCCCCCCCGACTCCTTTCTACCAATAGTCTGGAAGAGGGGACGCAAAATCAGGGAACCAGAGGATGGGAACCAACTACACTGGCTGGCACTGGCCATCCAGGGTTTCAGAAAGAAATCTTTCCCAGTCTGAACTCATAAAACTGACCAGTGTGTGTCTCTGCTTTCCTAACATGAAACTAACCAGGCAATCTCTCACTTTCTCCTATGGTAACTGACCAAGTGATCTCTTGCTTTCTCCCATGGCTGGGAGGGGGAAGAGGATCAAATACGATTTGGGGCAGGAGGAGGCAAAGGGGGGATTGGGTGGGTGGGCACTGGGCAGAGAGAAAGCCCCTTTCCTTTCTGAAATAAAAACAGTGTTAGAAATAATGATAATAATACTGTTATTTTTCAGGAGGAAAAAAACGAACCAGTAAAAGCAAAGGGTAGCAGAAAAATAACGAATATGGACTGTAACCACCTGCCAGTTTGGTAGAATGTGATCCAAACTGGCACCACCAGGTGAATTCCATCCCCATACTTCAACAGCATCTGGAGAGGCAAAGGTTCCCCACACCTGGGGTAGATCTTAGATATTGAAAAAATGACCAATTTTGTTTTGATAAATCAGTAAGATCTACCCTGTGAGGGAGCCCTCACATGCTGAAGCCCTCCAGTATGTTACCACATTCCTTTGTCAGCTAGCTGTTCACCAGTCCATTATTCCTCACTCGCCCTGGCACTTTCCATCAGTTTTGTTTGCACACCCAACTGATGAGGAAATAAAGAAGACATGCAGCCCAAGCCTTTGCATGTTTGCTTGAAAGTAATTCATTGGGGCTTAACCAAGTAAATGGGTTTACAGTTGCAGCATGAGTGTATTTAGGGTCTTACTATACCTCAAAGTTATTTGAGCAAGCAGCATCTAACATGTGATATGTTAGCATACCTATGAATAAAAGATGCAGTTCCTGAGTTCAATTCTATGGTGCAGCTATCATGTAAATGAACATTACATTATATTGCACTTGAATATATTTCATAATCATAATAATAAATATAAATGTCTTCTATACAAAAGAAGATATTTGTCACTTTTCATTGTCTTGAAAATGGCATTTCTTTTCTCTGTAGGAGAAAATCCTTCTGTGGCTTCTTCAGTTTATGCAGGAACAAGGGATTTCTTTGGATGAAGTTGATCAGGATGGTAATAGTGCAGTCCATGTTGCTGCCCAGCATGGGTATCTGGGATGTATACAGGTAAAAAAAAACCCTATATTTATTTCAGAGAGGTGTTCTAAATGAAATATTCATAGTAGCCTATGACATGGATACAGAAAATCATTCATATCAGAAGATGTTGGCACAGTTCACATATAACTCTAAAAAATGGTTTAGTGCTATATGCATCAGCAGAACCTCAGGCTCATGGGTTTCTTCCTCTCTGCACCTCCTTCCATGTGACCAGTGTTTAATTTAACGTTCCACATTTCTTAGTTTGTTGTTAAATCCAAACCAGGATTATGGTTTATAATGAACTCTGGTTAGTTAAACAAGGCCACTTAATAAGCCATGTTTAGGAAAGACCATAGGAAGCTGCATCATACCAAGTCAGACCACTGGTCTTTATAGGTGTGTATTGTCTATACTGGCTGGCAGCGGCTCTCTATGGTTTCAGGCAGGAGACTCTGACAGCCCTACCTGGAGATGCCAGGGATTTAATCTGAGATCTTTTTGCATGCAAACCATGTGCTCTACCACTGAGCTAGAGCCCCACTCCTGTGTGAAGTTGAAGTGGCTTGAAGCTAGTTTATTTTGAAACTGACAAGTGTTTATGATAAACTACAATCTCTGGTTCATTTGTAACAACAAAGCAGGAGGTGTGGAAAGTGAAACTTAATGCTGCAGATGTCTTTCTCCTGGCCATGTGAGATGAGAAGATTGAAATATGTGAATGTGAGGCTTTGCTTGGGCTCATCTCAGATCATACACATACTACTAAATTATGGGGGGGGGGTTGTTGATTGTACTTTTAGCCCATATGTAATTTGTTCAAATCTGAGAATGGGTTACGAAGCAATGAAATAAAAACACATGCATCATCTAGTCACATTGTATAGAGGGGTGATTTTCACTGGTTACTCCTTCCCTCTGTAGCCCCCTGTCATTTAGAGATGTACACATACACACACACACACACACATCCCTCCATCCAGGAATGAATAGGCATAATCACAGTTCAAAGACACTGCCTACCAAAGCAAAAGCAGGGCCTGCAAAATGCATAATCTATGGAGAGGGGGCGTGGCTTGGAGAGGGGGGGTTGAGTGGCCTAGAGGTTTCTGATCCCTGCTGTAGATGCAGAGGGAGCTCAGCTCACATGTTTCTCTAAAGGGGAAATGTGAGTGTGGCTTAGTACTTTGGACAGTACACAGGATATGTGAGGGAGACATGTCTGTGTATTCTCTCCCCTTGCATTTGGGAGGATCCAAAAGTGTTCCAGGAATGTGGTGAAATGTGAGGTCTTTAATTTCATCTTAACCACCTACCCATTGTTTATTGTATAATTTTGTAACCCATAATAATAGTGGCACCAGACAAACACAGCAGCAAAACTTTAGTCATCTAATTATGAACAGCAGCTGCAAAGCACAGGAGGGGAAATATGAAAAGTTTGTGTTGATGAACTATATACATAGTCAAAATAACTTGCTAGACTGTACATTTTTTCAACATACAGGGATTTTTCACAATCATGATGTAAAACTGGCTCATCTGCATCACTCAGTCATGCAGGCAGGTCAAAATCTATTACATTTTTAGAAAGCAAACTCCTTCAGGTGATCAAGTTTCCATAGATCCCAATTCCTAAAAATTATTACACAATGCTTTTGAAACGTTTAAAGCCACCTGTAAAGCAGATTGCATTCCAAACTTCCATTCTCCTTCAAACATATTTATATTTGTTTTCCCTTGTCTCATAAATATATTCCAGGTAAGTTTATTCAGTTTGGCTCAGTCCCAAAGCTTTGTGTACCATTTTCTTACTCAAAGCATCTCTTATTTTCCAAAATTCACATATGTTGGATTGTATCCAATATAGCACTAAGTTAAAGCCACTTAGCGGTATACTTGTTCCACTGCTGATTTTTTTTGCACCGGTGGAATGTTATGCAAGAGAATGCATAAGTAGGTTGCTGGTAACTTTGTTGCACAAATAGCCCATTATCCTTGCTGCTAATATCATGTATAGTTGTTTCTCAAACCCATATACTCTTGTGCTCAATACCACATCTTGTGGTAGTGGGTTCCATTTGCTCATTATGTTGAATGAAGAAATACTTTCCTTCTGCCTATGCCATACCTAGTGCCACTGAAGGCAATAGTTTTATTTTTTATTTTATTTTTTTATTTAAATTTATACACTGCTGGATTGTGAAAAACCTCTAAGCAGTTTACAAAATACATTAAAATTATCAATAAAACAGTTTAAAACAAGTAATTAAAAATACTGCCGCTAATAAGCATATATATGTATATATTTTAGACTCTGGTTGAATATGGAGCAAACGTCACTATGCAGAACCATGCTGGAGAAAAACCTTCCCAAAGTGCTGAGCACCAGGGACACACCATGTGCTCACGTTACTTGGTAGTGGTGGAGACATGCATGTCGTTGGCATCCCAGGTTGTGAAGTTAACAAAACAACTGAAAGAGTAAGTTTTCAGTCATAATATTGAAATTGTAGCTATTTTTTATCCATTCTGTCAACATATCCAGGTGCCGAGGACTGTAACATTTGAATAGGAGATGCACCTAGTAAATAAGCAATGGACACACAATGGGGGCAATAAGTCAACTACATGTCTGCTGTGTGTTGCATATTTCCTCTTTAAACATCACCTTGTGTTCCCCTTGTGACACCTGGTGGGCATACTGAAAATGCATTCCCTGTATAAACGGTAAAGTATATCTTGAGTTCAGGGGGCTTACTCCCAGGTAAGTGGGTATAAGATTAGCAACCTTATTTTCTTTCACCATATCATCCATTCATACACGAAACATTTGTTTTATCTATAACCTTGATTCTCTTTTCATCTGCCATTGTACTGTTTATGTGCAAAAATAAAGTGTAAAATATTTACATGTTCATGACTAATGATTTGCCTATTATTCTCTTTGTAACAGCTTTTTCTGCATCCTATTTATTCCCCTCATAGTCTGCAATTATACTCTTGACATTCAGATTAAACATTAGCTAAGTGCTAAACATTGGAGAGCTACAACTTGTTTTCTCTCACCCTGAAGTGGCATAGGTTGGTTCTCCAAGTTCCAGCTGAGCTTCTTTTTAGAGAAGAAGTTTATTAGTGTGGTGAGCACTTCCAGCGGCTAATGTAGCTGCTGCAACCACTCTCTTCTGGGGAAAGATTGTGGAGAGAATTGTGATGGGGCAGCTGCAGGCAGTCTTGGATGATACAGATTATTTAGATCCATTCTAATCTGGGTTCAGACCTGAGTCAGCCTTGGTTGCCATGATGGATTACCTTTACAGAGAACACAATAAGGCAAGTGTGATCTTGCTCCTACTTTTTGATCTCTCTGTTGAAAGCCACCATTGACCATGTTACCATCCTGGACTGGCTCTGTGGAATGGGAATAGAGGGCACTGTGTTACAATGGTTCTGGTCCTACCTACAGGACCAAGTCCAGACAATAGCATTGAGAGAGTGCTTTGGGGTCCCAGACAGTTATGTTATGAGGTGCCACAGGACACTGTTCTATCCCCAGTGCTATTTAATATATATATGAAGCCACTGGCAGAAATAATTAGTGCACAATCATAATTAGTGCACAAGAGGATATTATCTATGCATGCACATACCAGAATTCTTCAGAATCATAAAAAACATGCCGAATGTGGGTCTATATTCAGAATTTATCTTAATGAGAATCTCAACTTTCATGTGCTTAGGTTTCTTAAAAAGAAAGAAAGAAAATTTCTACCCTATGGCTGTTAAAATGTCATGGGCACTGCCTGTTAAAATCTCAGGAGCCAGAGGCTGAATAACATTTCCAATAAAAACAAGTGTTCTGCATAGATCTTTGTCCCTGTTCTATGACCATCAAACCCAAACTAAAACAATAATAACTTCATAATACATTATGAAAAATAAAAATACATCATACTAATTTGCTTAAACTGTATAATATATTGCCTTTAACAGGGATTTATTGATTGATTGCAGAATACATGCAACTCTGGTGAAGAATAATTTCTGTGAGGAAGAATAATGAGGAAGGGCAACAATATGTTTTTTTAAAACGATTTAAAGTGTTTTTAAATTTGTATATTTGTTTTTAATGTTTTTAATTGTTGTGAAGCTCCCAGAGAGAGCTTCGGCTATGGGGCGGTATACAAATGAAATAAATAATAATTAGGAGTTTGGGGGCAAGGTGCCATCAGTACAGTGATGACACTCCACTCTATTTCTCCATAATATCTAAATCAGAAGAGGCCATGCGGGCCCTGGACTTGTGCCTAATTGGAGTGGTGGGATAGATGAGGGAAAATAAGCTGAGCTTAAATCCTAGCAAGATGGAGGCACTGTGGGTTAGTGGTTCCTGTGTCTGAGAAATTGACTGCCCTGGATGGAGTTGCCCTCCCCATGAATGAGCAGATACACAGTCTGGGGTGCTTCTGTAGCCAGCTTTGTCACTAGAGGCCCAGCTTGCCTCAGTGGCTAGAACTGCCTATTATCAGCTGTGCCTGGTATAACAGCTATGACCAATCTGGACAGGGAGAGCTTAACCACAGTAGTTCAGGCATCGGTGATTTTGAGATTGGATTACTGCAATACAATCTATGTGGGACTTCCCTTGTGCTTGATCCAAAAACCGCTGTTGGTACAGAATGTAACACCTTTGCTCAGAGATCTGCACCAGTTGCTGATGTTATGGGCAAAGTTACTGTTAGTATATAAAATCCTTAACATCTTGGGACCAGTTTACTTTTGGGATTACCTTACACCATATGTTCCACCGCTTCGATCTGTGGAACTTGTAGTGTTACAAGTTCTAGTATGGTAGCACCCACATTTTGGAACTCCTTGCCTTTTCACATCAGGGAGGCACTTTCACTGTGTTCTTTTCAATGCCTGCTTAAAACATGCTGCAGGGATGAGACTGTGCTGGGACCATCAAGGGGCAAGCATTTCCACCTGCCTTGCCCCACCCCTCTGCCTGGGCCTTATCAGGAGGAGCTGCAGGCTGAGTCGTGCTGCTGCAGGGATGAGACTGTGCTGGGACCATCAAGGAGCAAGCATTTCCACCTGCCTTGCCCCACCCCTCTGCCTGGGCCTTATCAGGAGGAGCTGCAGGCTGAGTCGTGCTGCTGCAGGGATGAGACTGTGCTGGGACCATCAAGGGGCAAGCATTTCCACCTGCCTTGCCCCCCACCCCTGCTCTTAGTGACATTTGTTTGGGGACTGTCCTTTACCAGGAAGATGAATGTTTTTGGTTTGCTGTTCCTGTTTTTTTAGCTTTTCCGTTATTGTTAGTTTTTATTGTTAGTCTCTTAATGTTTTGATGTTTGCATGTTCTGCTTTGTACGTCGCTTAGAGTGGCTGACAATTCAGCCAGATAAGCGACTAATAAGTCGAATAAATAAATAAATAAATAAATAAGCATACCCAGGCATGTGATACCCTCTGTTAATTTTAATTATCTTTTAAATGTTTTAATTACTTTTTTCAACTATTTTTATTGATATTTTTTGTAAACCACTTAGACGTTTTATTACAATCTAGCATTATATTAATTTTGATTAAAAATAAAAATAAACCATCCAGAGAGCTTTGGCTAGGGGGCGGTATATAAATGTAATAAATAAAATAAAAAAATAAAAAACAAGAAGCAAGGACAGCAAGATAAGACAGAAGAGCTTCTGTCAAAAAGGAGGGATAGTGTTGGTCCTGGAGAAGTGCTCCCATACTGTTCCTTAGTTCTATCTGTGTATGCTGATTAAAATGATGTGTTTGGCAAACTCTAAAACGACGTGATCATGTATAATTATACTCTATATAACTATACATAATCACGTATAATATATATGTACTCCTCTAGGGTGCACATCTTAACATGGTGAGGGGGGTTGAGAATGTCAAAGAAGCAGACAGCAATGAAGTCAGGAGTCTAGACCAAGAGGCTAGACTCCTAGCAGGGGTACCCAAGGCGGAATGGTCAAAGCTGAGACACCAGACTAACGTGTATCCAAACTCAGAGGAAGGCAATGGTAAACCACCTCTGAATACCTCTTACCACGAAAACCCTATGTACAAAGTATCCAAAATTCAACACGAGATAGTCCTGCAAGATGAGACCTCCAGGTCAGAAGGCACTCACCAAGCTACTGGGGAAGAACAAAGGACAAGTACTAGTAGTGCTGTGACTAAAGATGCAGCTGGGTCAAAGCTGAAAGGAAGCCCAGAGGCTGATGCGCACAGATGCGAAAGGAGAGTCCGGAGTTGAACGACGCACACAATAGGAACATGGAATGTGAGAAGCATGAACCAGGGAAAGTTACAAATTGTCAAGCAAGAAATTGAACATATCAACATTATAATACTTGGCATGAGTAAATTAAAATGGATGGGAATGGGACATTTTCAATCAGGCAACTACAAAATATTTTATGCAGGAACAGAGAAATTTAGAAGAAACAGGGTTGCTTTAATAGTGAGAAGCAATGTTGCAAAAGCAATCAGAAGCTATAATGCAAGGTCTGAGAGAGTGATATCAAGGACATTAAATGGGAAACCTGTTAACCATCATCCAAGTCTACACTCCAACGGCAAACACAGAAGAAGAGAAATTGGAGAGATTTTATGCAGAAGTACAGGAAGAAATTGATCACACACCAAAACAAGATGTGCTAATAATCATGGGGGACTGGAATGCAAAAGTAGGTAACAGAAGAACTAGGAATTATGGGGAAATGGGGCTTCAATATACATCCAAATTCCAAACAAAGGGGATCCCAGGAAATGCACTAATTATCGAACTATTGCCTTCCTATCCCATGCAAGTAAAGTAATGCTCAAGATTCTACAAAGGCGCTTACCATATATGGAGCAAGAAATGCCAGATGTCCATGCTGGATTTACAAAGGGAAGAGGTATCAGAGATCATATCGCAAAGATACGTTGGATAATGGAACAGACCAAGAAATTTCAGAAGGAAATCACCCTGTGCTTTGTAGATTATAGCAAAGCCTTTGATTGTGTAGATCATGAAAAACTATGAAATGCTTTAAAAGAAATGGGGGTGACACAGCATCTGATTGTCCTGATGCACAACCTATACTCTGGACAAGAGGCTACTTTAAGGACAGAATATGGAGAAACCGATTGGTTCCCAATCTGAAAGGATGTGAGACAGGGGTGTAATTTATTACCCTATTTGTTTAATCTATATGCAGAACATATCATACGGAAAGCGGGATTGGACCAAGATGAAAGAGGTATGAAAACTGGAGGGAGAAATATCAATAATTTAAGATATGCAGATGATACCATACTACTAGCAGAGACCAGTAATGATTTGAAACAAATGCTGATGAAAATTACAGAAGAAAGCACAAAAGTAGGACTGCAGCTGAACGTCAAGAAGACGAAAGTAATGACAACAGAAGATTTATATAACTTTAAAGTTCACAATGAGGACATTGAACTTGACAAGGTTTATCAATACTTTGGCACAGTCATTAACCAAAATTGAGACAATAGTCAAGAAATTAGAAGAAGGCTAGGACTGGGGAGGGCACCTATGAGAGAACTAGAAAACGTCCTCAAATGCAAAGATGTATCACTGAACATTAAAGTCAGGATCATTCTGACCATGGTATTCCCGATCTCTATGTATGGATGTGAAAGTTGGACAGTGAAAAAAGTGGATAAGAGAAAAATCAACTCATTTGAAATGTGGTGTTGGAGGAGAGCTTTGAGCATACCATGAACTGCGAAAAAGACAAATAATTGAGTGTTAGAACAAATTAAACCAGAACTATCACTAGAAGCTAAAATGATGAAACTGAGGTTATCATACTTTGGACACATAATGAGAAGACATGATTCACTAGAAAGGACAATACTGCTGGGAAAAAGCAGAAGGGAGTAGAAAAAGGGGAATGCCAAACAAGAGCTGGATTAATTCCATAAAGGAAGCCACAGATCTGAACTTACAAGACTTGAACAGGGTGGTTTATAACAGATGCTGTTGGAGGTCGCTGATTCATAGGGTTGCCATAAATCAAAATCAACTTGAAGGCACATAACAACAATATATGTACTGTATGCACTGATATTGTGAATATGTAGACAAATAGGGTGACTTTTCCTTTCACTTAATAATCCTGTTTTACTTTTAGAGAACATTGATATTATGATAAAGGTAAAGGTGTCCCCGCACTTGTAGTGCGAGTCGTTCCCAACTCTTAGGGTGACGTCTTGCGACGTTTACTAGGCAGACCGTATATATGGGGTGGGATTGCCAGTTCCTCCCCCGGCCTTTCTTTACCTCCCAGCATATGCTGGGTATTCATTTTACCGACCATGGATGGATGGAAGGCTGAGTGGACCTCGACCCCTTTTACCAGAGATTCGACTTCCTCCTTCCGTTGGAATCTAACTCCGGCCGTGAGCAGAGCTTCGGCTGCGTTACCACCGCTTACCCATCTGCGCCACAGATAATACACATTAACAGAAGAAATGAATTGTTCCCCTAACGTTGAAATTGTGATATTTTGTGTGTCATTTCTTACCTAGTGTAAAGGTACATCCAGCTGTTTTGTATAAATGTACTCATTTTCATTAGAGGCAGCTTTGGTTCCTAGCCAGGCAGCTTAACATGGGAAGGAAAATGATGCAGGGAAGGTGAAGCAGGTAGACCATCAACAGTCAGGAATAACAAATGGAAATAAGTGGTCAAAGCCTGCAAAAGAAACAGTCTTGGGTCTTTGTATTACAAGCCAATGCTGACAGATGGTGGGAGTGATTTTTAAAATAGTGTAAGGAAATGTGTAGGCGGGAGGAAGGAAGAGGGAAAATTGAAGGAAAGGAAGATCTTTATAAAGTGCATCTGGTTTCTACAAAATAGCATATTGGTGTCCCACCTAAAATACTTTTGCATTTTCCAGATCCTTTACTGTGCCAATATGAGCATTTGCTTTTTGTGGATATAGCAAATATAGACTGTATGTAGGATGAAGCAAGGTGGATGCTTTCTGGCTCTGACTTTGTCAGCAGCAAAGCTCTAGAACTGAGAAGTGAGTTAGTAATCTAATGTCCTTTGAGCCAGGAAATTATCCAATTAAATATCCCACAGCTGGACTTGTGCTGTCAGTTTTGTTCTGCTTTTTAAGGAAGTTGTTCTGAAAGTGAAAGCAGTAAAAAGGAGATGGCTGCATTTTTACACAATCACTAGCTTTGCCACATGGCCTGAAACAGGGAAATAAATCATTGCTGGGGAAATTTAGTAATTTATCCTTATAAAAGTAAACATTAGCCAGGGTTTATTGGAAAGAAGGGAAGAAGTAGAATTCACAGTGGGAAAGAGCTGTTGATTCTTGGCCCTCTGCTGGTGTAGGGACAGCTGTTTTCCAAAATACATTTTTCCTACATGCAGATAATACCAGTGTTAGGGAAAATATGTGCACCATAACTTGTTAAAAGTGGCACAGTTTTTATTTTGCAGTGAGTTACAGCTGAGAAAGTTTTGGCAAAATCAACTCATTACACATTACAAGTGACATTGTAAAAGT
Organism: Rhineura floridana; assembly: GCF_030035675.1. Lineage (NCBI taxonomy): Eukaryota > Metazoa > Chordata > Lepidosauria > Squamata > Rhineuridae > Rhineura > Rhineura floridana. The sequence goes on from NC_084480.1 coordinate 80,919,137, forward strand.
TTGTTTTTCCCTAATGCAGAAATTAACTAATAAGAAAAGACCTGCTGACTTAAACCAAGGGTCCAACTTTTAGGGAACCCACAATCAGACAACAGCCTTTTCCTGTTTTTGTCACCTAGGAACACTGCTTCCTCTGAGCATGGAAGCTCCATTTAGCTTCCGTAGCTAAAGGGTGATAGCTTTTGTTAGACATGACCTCTATGAATTTGCCTAATGCTTTTTTGAGCCATCTTAAATTCACTATGAACATAAGTGTTATCTTTATTGAGTGAGGCCATCTAATTCATCATTATGTTTCAACAGTGGTCAGCCAGACACTGATCCCCACAAGGAGGTTATATAGGTGCTACCCTTTCTCTGTCCTCTGGCAATCTGCTAATAAAACAGGGAGGTTCCATCTAATTATTATATAGAACAGGTGCAGATAGAAGGTTATAATAATTTGTGGTAGACTGGCATGTTTTTGACCCTCCTGCCACTTTAAAACAATTCCAACAATAAAAAGGCCTTTCCCCTCTAAATTTAGGGGTTAGCATTCCTGATCTGTAGTAATTTGTATTTATAGTTATACATCCTATTTGTACTTAACATGTGAAGGTCATCCCAGTGTATGATGGGGTGCAGCAGGTGAGTGGCTCTGCCCCACCTCCTGAGCCATGATTTTATATCTGGCTTCCACTGATGGGCCGCAGATTCCTTAAAGGTGAAGTAGAATCTACAAGCCTAAAATATGCACACATCTGATATAGGATGTACACCCAGGTAGAAAAAAGCATGAGTGAAGAAACCCACTGAGCTGCACCTGTTCATAGCCTCCATGATACAAAGTACTACAAATGAATGGTCAAGGCTTGTGTGATGTAACAGCATTACTTGGGCCTGGACCTAGATGACAGACTACTCGGAGTATAAGCCACTCTTGAGCTATCTAGCTGAAAAGTGGGGTACAGTTTTGTTTCTTAAGATGGTTCACTAAACTTTGTGTTCTCCAGTTATGGCTGAAGGATCAGTAATTATGGGCTTGGATCCAAAATCGTCTTGTGCAAGCCGATTTATGCAAATGTATGCAAGCTTATTATTTTAAAAAAATGACTCTTACGAAATTGAGCCAACAATATTCAATGTGTTCCCCCTTTTCTGTGCCTATTTCTTTCAGGATCTTCAAGTTTCTATGCATTCATCCCCCAAGGCTGAGGTTCCTCACCCAAGCCTTAAAGACTTAACTGTAGTCTAGGTTTTCATGAAATAGAGTTCACTTCATGAGATGTCATATTTGATTAAGACTCTTTGCTGTTTTATTTTTAACAGTAGTTGTAGTACTTGTAGGTTTTGAAAAACTACTGTGAGGATGCCAATTTGGTGTGTATTACTGAGACCTGGGTGGGTGAGCTGGGAGGAGTTGACCTGGGTGGGTGAGCTGGGAGCTTTGCCCACCTGGATACTTGGTGCAACACCAGCACAGGCTGCAGGGACGGGGAGAGGAGTTGCTGTGGTCTATAGAACTTCCATCTCTGTCACCAGGAAACCACTCCGTCTTGGAGCTGGCTGTGAGGGTCTGCACTTGGTGTCAACCCAAGTAGACAGTAAACTAGGGTTATTGCTGGTGTACCATCCACCCTGCTGCCCAGCAGCTTCTCTGACTGAGCTGGAAAAGGCCATGTCGGCTGTGGTATTGAAGGAGCCCAGAATGATAGTCCTGGGTGATTTCAATGCCCATGCTGAGGATGTCTCTGGTGTTCCAGTTCAGGACTTCATGGCCTCCATGATGACTATGGGACTGTCTCTGGTTGTCACCAGTCCAACCCCTAGGGCAGGGCACATTTTTGATTTGGTTTCTGCTCCAGGTGGAGGAAATGGTGGTCTGGAGATGGAGGGGATGTCACCCCATTGTCATGGGCAGACCACTTCCTAATGAAGTTTAGCCTTACAGCTCTAATCTTCCCCTGCAGGTGTGGTGGACAGATTAAGATGGGCCATCCCATCCTCCAGAGACTAATGGAATCCACTGGATTCCTGAATGCCCTGGGGGAGTTTCTAGTAGCTAGAGCAGGTGACTCTGTTGTGGAACAATGAGATAAGAGCTTGCAAAAGTTACTTTTTTAAACTACAGCTCCCATCAGCCCCAGCCAGCATGGCCACTGGATTGGGCTGATGGGAGTTGTAGTTCAAAAAAGTAACTTTTCCAAGCTCTGAATGAGATGCATCCAGCTCGTAACACAATTGCTCCTGAGCCCCCTCTCCGGCATTGTGGAGCCTGGTTTTTTTTTTTTTTAATTGCATTTGTATACCGCCCCATAGCCAAAGCTCTCTGGGCGGTTTACAACAATGCAACTATGGAATCCAACTATGGAAAAAGGAGACCATTATTTCCAAAACTAAGAACGTTCAGGTCAGTTTTGAAAGAAACCAATAATTGTTGATCTGGAACAATTTATTACTAGTCAGCAGTATTCTATTACAAATTCCACTCATTTATTTAAAAGTGCAGCTACGACAAGATGGGAGCTCCAACTGATTAAGTGCTACTGAATGTCCAACTGCTTTGTTTGCCATGTTTATCCTCTTAGCTATGGAATAAGTGAGATTTAAGGGGCTGTCTGTGGTTGTGATCAGTGTTCAAATGTTTGCTTGGATGATTTGCAACTTGGTACACCAGTGAACTAAGGGCAATGAAACAGGCTGGACAATGGCTAGAGCGCAAGTGTCAAAAGACATACTATGAGGTTGATTGGGCATGAGTAAACATCATAACTATGCCTACTGTTCGGTGGTGAGGGTGGTGAAGAAGGCCCACTTCTCTACCTCCATCGCATCCTCAGGTAGCCATCCAGTGGAGTTTTTTTGTACTGTCAGGGGTCTGTTAATATCAACTCCAGGAAATGGAGTTTTAGACCCTTCAGAAGCCCACTATGAATTGTTTGCAAGGCATTTTAAGGGTAAAGTTGCTCGCCTCTGTAGCAATCTTGATGCCCCATCCACATCTACTGTAGTCCCCAGTGAGGTGTCCAGTGCAACGTCTACTGCAACTTCGAGGGATCAGTGTCATGTGTAATCACATGGACAAGGTGGTTGCGACGATGTGGCCAGCAACTTGTTCTCTCGACCCTTGCCCTTCTTTAGTATTAAACAGGCACCATCGCTGTTATCTTTTTGGTGCCTCCTGAAGACCTTCCTCTTTCAAGAAGCCTTTTAAGTAGAGACCTTATCTCAGTCTGTGTCTGTATTGGAATTGCTATTTATGATGTTTTTAAAGTTGTTTTTTAAAGATGTTTTGCTTTAATATGTTTTAAAGTCATTTGTTATGATGTTTTAAACCCCTTTTGGTGTTTTTGTTTGCTACCTTGGGCTCCTTCTGGGAGGAAGGATGGGATATAAATTGAATAAATAAAATAAAAATAATAAATAAATAAAATAAACTTAGTGAATTAGTACTATGGGGCATGGCACAATGGAGGGATTCTACTAGTGGGTCATTCAGTATTTGTTGTTATGTGCCTTCAAGTCAATTATGACTTATGGCGATGCTATGAATCAGTGACCTCCAATAGCATCTGTCATGAACCATTCTGTTCAGTTCTTGTAAGTTCAGGTCTGTGGCTTCCTTTATGGCAGTGGTTCTTAACCTTTTCCACTGCCAGAACCCCCTGGATTTCCAAAATATGCTCTCGCACCCCCTGAAAAAATACTGTTCATTTTTTAATTTTATTTTATTTTAAAGTGTGTTTTAGCCTAACTTAGCTAAGATAAATGAATTTTTAAAATCTCTTGAACAACCCCTTGGACCCCTAGAAAATGTGTCTCGCACCCCCGGGGTGCAGCGCCCCAGGTTAAGAACCACTGCTTTATGGAATCGATCCATCTCTTGTTCGGCCTTCCTCTTTTTCTACTCCCTTCTGTTTTTCCCAGCATTACTGTCTTTTCTAGTGAATCCCACTGAACTCAATAAACATGCAAATGATCAAACTTGTCCTGCTCCTCCCCCTCCTGCCTGCTCCCCTCCCCTCTGCCCCTCCCCCCCTCCTCCTCCCCATCCCATGGTCAGTTTCACCTATCCTAAGCATGATTGCAGGGGAGTAAATCACATTGAACTCAAAAGCATGCAAATGATCAATCCATTCTCAGCATACTTGGACAGGATCCCATTTCTTACCTCCCGGATTAAAAAGCAGAGAAATTCATGAATAGGCAAAAAACCTTGCGGTTTAAGAATATACCTATAGCCCACAGATATGTCTATCAAACTTTAAAAAGTAAGGAAATTGGGCAGCTATAGTGAATGCACCAGGGGAGCAGGAGACCTGACCTCCTCTCTGAGATATTGTACTGCCCTACAAATTTGTCAAAATACAAACACCATTTGGGTTGGTCTTTCACAGTCCAATCCACTTCCTGTGTAGCTTGGAAGAATTTGGTAACATGTGCCTTTGATCATATGGTGAGTGGTGGCAACACCTGCAATCAGCCCAAATAATAGAAACAAGACGTATTGTGCTGATCTTGTTTTTGCAGGGAGGAAGCAACATTATTAAGACAGTTGATATAGTTCAGATAGTCACTTTAAATATGTCTGATTTACTTTGCAATTTTAATGAAGTTTCCGATAGGAAATCATGTTGTTTTGTTTCTGTGAATATGTGCAGTACAGCAACACTTTGCAAAATTTACACTTAAAAAATCCAGAAATAATTGTAGAATAATTCCACTGACTATTCTGCAGAATAGTTTCCAGTGGACATCAGGAATGTGTCAATTTGCACAAGATAAAACAGTGGGAGGTGAAATATATTCTAGCAAAATTCTAGGTGTGCTCTATGTTTTTAATTGACCGAGCCCACCTTGCCTTAAATGAAGTGGTGTAAACATAGCAGGCTGAAAACATGATCCTCTTTTTTCCTACAGCTAGAGTCATTGCTGAAGTAGCAACATATTGTAATGTCTGATTTTACATCAAACTGCAGTTTCAGATTCAACTGTTAATGCACCCAAAATAGAAATAGAACATAACCTCCAATTTGAAACACAAAAGGCTGTCTTCACCATCGTATGACACTGACCAATAAAAAGGCTTTGCATTTAATAAAAAATAAATTTGACACAGATTTCTAGGATTAATAATGAGGGAAATAAAATTTTCTAGATTAGATTCTATGTAGAAACATTAGTAACACAGGAAAGAAGCAAAATAAGAAGAACACAAACAAACATACGAAAATATAATTCTCCATCTTTGGAGATGGCAGGTTTTGCTACCACTCACCATATGCTCAGAGGAACGTTACGAAATTCTTCCGAGCTACACAGGAAGTCGATTGGACTGTGAAAGACCAACCCAAATTGTGTTTGCATTTTGACAAATTTGTAGGGCAGTCAGAGAGGAGGTCAGGTCTCCTGCTCCCCTGGTGCATTTACTATAGCTGCCCAATTTCCCTGCTTTTTAAAGTTTGATAGAAATATCTGTGAGCTATAGGTACATTCTTAAACCGCAAGGTTTTTTGCCTATTAGTGAATTTGATCTTTATATTCTTCTGGGATGTTATTTAAATTGTATTTTGGCATTATGATCGTTTTGTTGTTCTTTAGCTTAACTCTGGTTTTAGATATTACCAGTTCATGATCTGTACTGCAGTCTGCTCCTAGTCTTGTTTTTGCAGAAAGTAAATGTAAATGTAAATTTAATTTTTAGGTCGCCTATCTGGCCGAAGCCACTCTAGGCGATGTACATATTAATTTCAATAAAATACAATAAAATACAGTAATTACAATAAAATACAATATAATCAGCAGTAACAAAAATAACAACATATACAGTACACAACAACGGGCATTCAGTATGTAATTAGCCCATCCCGGTGGTCCCAAAGGCCTGTCCAAACAGCCACGTTTTTAAGGCTCGGCGGAAGGTATCCAGGGAAGGGGCATGCCGAAGATCGAACGGGAGGGAATTCCAGAGAGTGGGGGCCACCACCGAAAAAGCCCTCTCTCTAGTCCCCACCAACCTAGCTGCTTTTGTTGGTGGGATTGAGAGAAGGCCCTGCGTGGCTGATCTTGTCGGGCGGCATAATTGGTGATTCTGGAGGTGCTCCTTCAGATAAACTGGGCCGAAACTGTATAGGGATTTAAAGGTTAACACCAACACCTTGAATTGGGCCCGGAAAACTACTGGAAGCCAGTGTAGATTGAATAATACTGGCGTAATATGATCACAGCGACGACTGTTTGTAAGTAAACAAGCCGCCGCATTCTGTACCAGTTGAAGTGTCCAGACCGTTTTCAAGGGTAACCCCACGTAGAGCGCATTGCAGTAGTCTAATCGAGAGGTGACCAGGGCATGTACTACCAGTGGGAGCTGATGAACAGGGAGGTAGGGTTGCAGCCTACGTATGAGGTGTAATTGGTACCAGGCTGCCCGGCTCACTGCCGAAATCTGAGCCTCCATGGACAGCCTGGAATCAAGAACAACCCCAAGGCTGCGGACCTGGTCCTTCAGGGGTAATTGTACCCCATTAAACCTCAGGTCAACAGGACCCAACCTTCCTCTGTCTCCCACAAGCAGCACCTCGGTCTTGTCAGGATTTAGCTTCAGCCTGTTCCTTCTCATCCATCCACTCACGGATTCCAAGCACTTGGACATGGTCTCCACAGCCAACTCTGGTGAGGACTTAAACGAGAGATAGAGCTGAGTGTCATCTGCATATTGGTGACACCGCAGCCCAAATCTCCTGATGATGGATCCCAGCGGCTTCATATAGATGTTGAATAGCATGGGAGAGAGGATAGAACCCTGTGGCACTCCACAAGTGAGAGGCCAAGTGTCTGAAACCTCATCTCCCAATGCTACCTGTTGATGCCTGTCAGAGAGAAAGGAATGGAACCACCATAGAACAGTCCCTCCTATTCCCAGTCCTTCCAGGCGATCCAACAGGATACCGTGGTCAACGGTATCAAAAGCCGCTGAAAGATCCAGGAGGACAAGAAAGGTGAATTCTCCCCTATCTAATGCCCTCCTCATATCATCCACCAGAGCGACCAAGGCTGTTTCAGTTCCATGTCCAGTCCTGAAACCTGATTGGTATGGATCCAGATAATCCGTTTCATCCAAGTGTGCTGACAATTGGTCAGCCACCACTCGCTCAATGATCTTGCCCAAAAATGGCATATTCGAAACTGGGCGAAAGTTGTTCAAAACTTGGGGATCCAAGGAGGACTTCTTTAAGATAGGCTTTATAATTGCCTCCTTGAGGGCCAGTGGCATTACACCCTCAGCTAAGGATGCGTTTACCACCGCCCTAATCCCTTCGCCCAGTTTCTCCTTGCAATTCACAAGGAGCCATGATGGGCAAGGATCAATCAGACAAGTGGTAGGCTTCACAGATGAAAGCACCTTGTCCACTTCCTCAGAAGGGAGAGGCTGAAACCGATCCCACTGGACCGGATTGCAAGTGGTCAACTCTGGTTCATTCACTGCATCCACGGCGTACGGAATCGAGCTCCTTAGGTGTTCGATTTTATCAGCAAAGTGCTTTGCCAATTTGTCACAGGAGGTCTTAGAATGCTCCAAGGGTTCCTGAGCAACTGGACCGACCAGGCTTCGGACCACTTGGAACAACCTCCTGGGACAGCACTCTGTGGATGCAATAGAGGCAGCAAAGAACTCTTTCTTTGTCACCTTTACTGCCACCTGGTAGGCAGCTACTGCTGCTCTGACCTGTGTCCGAGCACCTTCGAAGCGAGATTTCCGCCACCGGCGTTCTAGTCGTCTCACCTCTCGCCTCAGATTACGCAACCGGGGTGTATACCATGGTGCTATCTGAGTTCTGTTCAGGGGGAGAGGACGTTTCGGGGCAACCCGGTCCAATGCCCTAGTGATCCCCTCATTCCACTCCATCACCAGGGTTTCAACCGAGCGACCTTCAGCAGGTTCCAATTCCCCAAGCGCAGTCAGGAATCCATCTGGATCCATCAAGCGCCTGGGGCGGACCATTCTAATAGGTCCTTTACCCCCGCAGAGGGCGTGTGGCATCGAGAAGTCTATATTCACCAGATAGTGATCTGACCATGACACAGGGGTAGAAGAAATAGCCCCCAACTTCAGAACACTTCCCTCCTCTCTCAGGACGGGGCGGTCGGTACACAAGCAGGATCCCTAAACTGCCCTTCGGGCCCAACCTCCAGTACATGCAATCAACAAACTTGGTCCTCAGGAGCGGAGGTCTGGTAAAAACCAAAGATTCCCGATAAATGACTGCCACACCCCCTCCCCGCCTTCCCACCCTCGGCTGCTGTGCGTAGCGGAAACCTGGCAGACACATGGCCTCAAGAATGGGAGCTGAGGCCTCGTCCAGCCAAGTTTCCGTGACACACACCAGGTCTGCGCATTCATCCAAAATCATATCATGGATGATAGATGTTTTTTGTGACACAGAAAGTATGGAACTTCTCCATCTTCTGCTACAAGTTATATAATTAATTTGATTCCTATATTGACCATTTGGTGATGTCCACATGTACAGTCTTTTTGGTTGCTCAAAAATGTTTCTTCTTAATTTCTCATTTCCTGCATAAAATATTTTGTAGTCGCCTGACTGAAAATGTCCCATTTCCATCCATTTTAGTTCACTCATGCCAAGTATTATAATGTTGATACATTCAGTTTCTTGCTTGACAATTTGTAACTTTCCCTGGTTCATGCTTCTCACATTCCATGTTCCTATTGTGTGCGTCGTTCAACTCTGGACTCTCCTTTCGCATCTGTGCACATCAGCCTCTGGGCTTCCTTTCAGCTTTGACCCAGCTGCGTCATTAGTCACAGCGCTACTCATAGTTGTCCTTTGTTCTTCCCCAGTAGCCTGGTGAGTGCCTTCTTACCTGGAGGTCTCATCTTGCAGCAGTATCTCATGTTGCATTTTGGATACTCTGTTCATAGGGTTTTCGTGGTAAGAGGTATTCAGAGGTGATTTACCATTGCCTTCTTCTGAGTTTGGATGCATCTTAGTCTGTATCTATAGTCTTAGAGTGATGCGATAAAGCAAACAAATGAGCAGAGGATGGAATCTATTTAAACAGCTTTCTGTCTGCTATGATGAATGCCCAGGCAATTTTATCTTTGGATACTCTGCTCTACCTCCTCAAGTGGCTATGACTGAAATAGACCTAGACTGGGTCCACCTAAGCTTAAGTGAATCCCCTAAACTATCAAATGAGGAGCTAGCCTCAAAACAAAAAGGATTTTTCATAATTATTAGTTTTTTCATTTTGAATGTATCATTTTTTCATTAATTTTTTTTTATTCAAAGTTTCAAAAAACAAAAAACAAAACAAAAACAAATTAATAACTAATACAATAAAATAAAATGTTGACTTCCGATTTGTCGCAGATCAGTTATAGGTCTATAATATATAACAAACCTGTCTCTTAATATATTACAAAATCACTTTCCTCCGGTAGTTATCTTAATTAATCATCAAATCTCATTAACATCACTTTATTCTTTCCGCAAAAAGTCAAAGAGAGGTTTCCAGTCCTTGAGAAATATATCCATCGATTTTTCTCCAAATAAACATGTCGATTAATCCATCTCATCAAGTCTGCTAGGTCCAGTAATTTCAATAGCCATTCTTCCATTATCAGTGTTAATTCCATCTTCCATCCTTGCATCCATAATAATCTTGCTGTCATAGTCATAGTCATATAATAAGAGTCTGATGGGAATTTCCTTCCTCACAAATATTTCCTTGCCATCAATTCTGAATGTGTTACTGAAATGTTGTTGTAAAGTCATATCTCTGTTCCTCTTTTTTACGAAATGTACTAGCACATCTCTTGAGAGTTTTTCCATTGTCACATATCTGTAATTAATTCTATAAATTTTCTCTATTTCAAGCTCCATCACATCATTCCAGTCCAGAATTTTTTTCGAAACATTGATAGCTTTATCTCTGATATCTTCATCAATTTCTTCAGGGACAACGCTGAATTCCAAACAGTAATCTTTATCTCTAAGGTCCATAAACTCCAAATCTTTTTCCAGTTCCACATTTGATATATCTGTTCCAATCTCCAGGACTTGCATCTTCCCTTTAATTTTTCTTTCTTCTTCTATTGCTTGTCTAGTTATATGTCTGATCTCATCAACCTCCTCTCTCATAAAATCCCCTATTTCTTTCAGCTCCTGCTTCATTTTGCCAAATTCAATTTTCATCTCTTGTTTGCCATGTCTAAGTTCTTGTTTCGTTATCTCAATCTCATCCATTATTTTCTGAAACATACTTACTTCCAGGGTCTCAGCCACTTTCTTAATTGTCATTTTTAAAACCAAGAAGAAGGAAAAAACCCTTCAATTTCCAATATAGCACTATTCCCAAGCAAAGAGCAATTTATTTCTTTTTCCAGCAACAAAGGAGTTAATATTCCAAACCTGATGACATCATAATGTAGACAGCACAAACTGCCTTATCTCTTATGTGTCCAAGAATGCAAAACAAATTTAGTTCACAGCATCCAAATAGTTAGTGGCATAAAGAACAAGCAGATTCGTCAAAATGAAGTAGACCAGAAAAAATAGTCCCAGACATATAATACTCAAAAGTTCATATAAATCAAAAATTTTCTCCTCAGATTAGATATCTCTCATCCGTTTGTATCTTTATAATTCTCAATTCCAGGCCAGCTTTTTGCAATAAAAACAAAGATAAGCTATTTCGATTTCCTTCCGCCTTAATTCCGTGTATAGAAGAGAAAAGTTATAACTCACCCAGGGATTCTTTACTGCTGATTCTTTGAATGTATCATTTTGAGCATTGACCATGTGGGATAAAAACCAAAACAGAACCCATTTAAAAGTGAGTGTGTATTCTAACTAATGAAAGTTTGATCCTTAAACTATAAATGTGGAAAATGCAAAGGTTCATTTGCGGGAATGGCTACAGTCGAAACAGAGAACACTGATATTTCCACATTTCTGTAAGTACAAAGGAACTCTATGCACTCCATCCTTTAGTATAAAATATACTGCTTGTCTCCTTTTAGCTCTGATCCATAAGCCCCAGCTATCCTTACCATCTATTTAGTGTTATTTGCTCTTAACAAGCAGACAGTGTTCTTCAGAAAAAACTTCAGGAGGTAGCTTGCCCCAATTTTCCTTCCCATTTGCAGGCAAGAGAAAGTTATAGGGAACTAATTTCAAGTTTGCTGAGAGTTCAGTTTTAATTGGACAAAGGTAAGCTAATTGTTGTGAGTCCCACAGCTCCAGCAACTGCTCCTTAGGATTCTAAGCTTGCAACTTACACCAGATTCACTGCTAGTAATAAATAATGTATACAAGGCAGGCATCTTTCAGAAGGTACAATAGAGTGATCACAGTGTTTCCACAGGGATTAGAAGCAATTTGTGGAACAGAGACCTCCTTTGTTCGTTTTAGTATTTGTATGCGCTATTTTTGTGCAACTTTTAAATTATAAATACGGAGCTTTTGTCTCGGTGATGTTGAGTGAAAACTATCATTTCTCTTTTAGTGCATCCACTGACAGTTTTTCTCTTAAGGAAAAAGTGGGTTTAACAATTTAATATTTCTTTTCAGGCAGACGGTAGAACGTGTGACATTACAGAACCAACTCCAGCAACTTCTGGAAATACAGAGATCAGAGAGCAAGTCACTGCCAACATCCCCAAGGTAACTAGACCAACTGGAGTGAATTCCAATGTAGTTTGAATTGGACTCTTTTCATAGTTATTGCATGAGAAGGTCAAGCTCCAGCTAAAGATACAGTCATTTACGCTGTGAAAGAATAAAAAGCAAAATGTCATATGATGGAAATCATACCTTTTTAATTTGGCAGGTGTAAATGCTGGACTTTGAGAGTTTAAATGAAATTAACTATCCTACATTGTTCAGTATGATTTATTGTGGAACCTTTAGATGACTCATAGACATCACAGGAAACATCTTGTGAACTTCTAAAACCTGTCCGTATGGTGGCCCATTGTAATCTTACACTCTCAGTAATTCATAAAGGCTTTTGCTGGCAAAATAAGCTTGGCAGGTAGACGCAGTATCTGTGTGCCATAAAGGTGACTTGTCTTCACTCTCTAATATAAATAGCACCAAAAGCATAGGTATAATTATACATTTCAGTATTTTAACTTCAGAAGCTACTTGACCTCAACTCAATAGAGGAATAAAAACTTCCATTGGCTAAGGAGCAGCAATAATAATTTCTGTCCCTGCTGCAGATTTCCCATGTGAGTTGGGCCACACTCTTTGGAGCATTGTGTGGCAAAGACATAAATATAACTTACAATAAGAAGCATGAAAGTAAATTTATTTAACAAACACACTGAAAAATGTGCAGAATGTGATCCCCACTGCTTTGGGATTACAAGGGGCAATCCAGTATACTTCACATATACTTACTTCCCGTGCTTGGAACTGGTGAGTAATGCAGTGCAGGATTATAGCCACAAAGCAGTTTCTGTTAAGAAGCTGGTGTAGTTTCTCAAACAAACGATTCACTGATTCCAGTAAAGGCTGCAAAAGCTGTACCAGTCATTACTTAATATTTAATACCATTTCTCCTAAGTGATCAAAGTACATCACATGTTTCATCTCAGTAATCCTTACAAGAGCCTTGTATCATTATATTTTAAATATATAAAAGCATTATTATATTACAGAAGAGGATGGGGGCTGAGGCTGAGCGATAGTAGCTTGTTGAGGGCACCCAGTGAATTTAAAGTTGAGCTGAGATTTGAACTGGAGACGTAATACTGACTTTGATGGATCAAGTGGTCCTTGCCCTATTTAAAGTGGGAAGTTAGAAATGTGAACCTCGATTGTTTCACTTGAATTATGCATGTCCATTAATAAGCATTCCAGCATGGGATGTGGCACCTGGCCTGGCATTTGGCTTCTTAGCATCATTTGTATTTTCTTTAAAGGGAATTTTCTGTCTATATGATCACGGGGGCAGATTAAATACTGTGCTGGCAGTGTTTACAGAAGGGAAACGGTCCTCGGCTTCCTTACTCTCCTTCCCTTTCTCCTTCTCCTTCCCTTATTCATTCCTGTCTTAAGTATTCATGAATCCATTGTTCAAATTTAGAAAATGTAAACATAATTGAATTATCTGTTCAGTTATTTCTGAAATTGCATTTTTTGAATATCAGCTGCAGTCTTAAGCACCTCTACTTAGATGTAATAATATTGAAATAATAGGATTAGAATAGGAGCATCCGAGTATCATCAGCTTCGCTTGAACACATTTCCCTTAACTGTATATAAAATTGCTTGTCTACTAGTTTTATCTAAAACTTCTGATGAAACCTGTGATTCTGCCACCATGCAACCTGTCAGACAGAGGAGGGTTTTTTTTACCTTTTTTGCCATCTTATAAACTAGCAGTGTCCAATAGTTTTTCATATTTGCCAAAAATGTGGTGAATGTGTCAACATTTTTACCACATGATGAAAAAAATTAACTGAGTTTTGAGGGCAGAAAAATACACAGTAATGTTTTGAATTATTTACTGATAGAATTAGTGAGAAATCTGACATATCTTTTCATTAAGTAGTTCAGGAAAATTGGGCATAAATTCAATACATCACAACTCCACCTCCAAATTTTTGACCATTATCTGTGATCTATATTTTGATTTCACCATTTTTACCACAGAAAAAGTTGATTCAGAGAGCTGCATTGAACCAAAAATTGAAAATGGTTTTGGAACAACTGCATTTAGAACCATGAACTTATTTTGATTTAAAATATGAGTCAATATCATAACAATTGAATCATCTTTGAAGTATTGAATGCTTTGAAGTAAAAGCACACGTGTCTCAAAAAAGTGCCTCTCCAAAGAAAGACGTCTCACAAGCTCTTGAGACAGTTGAGAATTGTAGATGTCAAAGTGAAATGGATTTTGCATGAATTCAAAAACAATTCTGTACTTTTCAAAATCAGAAAAGTGTTAAGGGCAGAGGGTGGACACTTTTTGAACAGATACATGTACACCTATGGTGTTTTTTTTTTTAAAGGTGGTAGAAGTAAAGCACCAATTTGCCACATGTCAATAGCCATTTTGTCTCATGTAGTAAGTGGCAACTGTGTTGGACACCAAGGTTTTAAACAGTACACCACTCCATCTGCAAGTCCATGTGCCTTCTATGCCAGAATTGCTTCATTAATATCAGTAGAACTATTCCATAGTAAAACTTGGTAGATTGCTATTGTCCATATTAATCTTGAATACTCGCCCACTTCATCATGGTTATCAACATTCTTTTGCAAACCACCTCAACCTTTTTTGTTAACCTTGTAAAGTTAACCTCCATGCTATACATAAAGAGTGGCTCCATACTGTCTCTTCCAAAAAACAGAAGGGACTCCGATTCAGTGGATGTTCCCAGTGGAAGAAGACTGGAAAGTAATTATTGCCAATTTCCCCCTTCACCCTGCCACCACCAGTGCCATCTTACACACTCTGGAGAGTCCCCCAACCCTCTGTAGCAGATTTTTTTTGGGGGGGGGTACTGCAGGAAGGAAGGATCTATGGCATTCACCTCTCCCCCCCCTTGCTCCAGTGGAGTATTGTGTGATTGAAACTCTGATCATTGGAAGTCTGGATCCAACCCAGACAGTTTCTGTAGTCTTAGTGCAGAATCCTATTCCTACAATTATCCTGTTATCTTTGTCTCTCCTTGTTCCTTCTCTCTGTGGTTTTTTCCAATGTCAAAATGTGGGTTATAAACTCTTGGCATGAGGGCCTGATTATTCCTTATCATTATCATGAATTCAAAACCTGCATTGATGATAATAAAATAGAATTTCAGATTTTATTTTCAGAATATGCCAAAACAAGATTTGGGTTGTTATATATATATATGGTAAAAGATCCAAGTATATTTTACTTATTCCAGTTTTTCCCCAAACTATTATCAGACACTCTTTTGAGCAATTTCTAATGTAAATCTTTAATAGAAAATCTTTCTGTGGAGATTAACAAAGAAAGGAAATAATGGATCAAGCTTAGCCTGGAAACAGATTTATATTCTTAACTATGGAGTCAATAGTGTGACTCCATAATACATTCCACATGGATAAAAGTAAAGAAAAATGCTGTAGGATGCTCAGATAAATATATGCAATGGAAATATCAATATTGCACTATATGTATGTATAACTTTGGTTGCGGCCGCCTGTACTGAATGTTTTTTGTTTTTAATTCCCCATTGAAGTTCACCATCATCACCCACTTCTGGCAAGCTTCAGTGGAAACCATCTGATACAGATGATTCGTCTATACCGAAAAGTAAATTGAACGCCCATGATGGGATGCAGATTTTTGGCAGTGTGGGAAGTCCACACCACAATCGGCCCAAGATGAAAGATGAGGACTCTGATAAAATTCTGCGCCAGCTGCTGGGGAAAGAAATATCTGAAAATGTTTGCATGCAGGAAAAGCTATCACTAGAATTTCAGGATGTTCATGCCTCCAAGAATATAAAGAAGGTTCCCCTGGAAAAAAAAGAATTGAAGTTAGCAAGACTGAAGCATCTAATGCAGCGATCCCTCAGTGAGTCTGATACAGATTCAAATAATTCAGAAGACCAGAAGAACACCCCTGTGAACAGAACTGATAAGCCAAGGCCACACCCCATAGTGGAAAACACTGAAAGCACTGAGAATTTGCATCTGATGATTAAGAAACACACTTTAGCCTCTGGTCGCCGGTTCCCTTTTGGAATTAAAGCCTCAAAATCTGTGGATGGTAATAGCCCTTCTCCCACTTCTGAAAGTAGTGATCCTGATAATGAATGCCAGTATCAAACTGGGGCTATATCTCAGAGTCAAGTCGTGGGAGATACCTACCAGCCAAGCCCTGATACCACCATTACTCACAAAGTGGCCACAAGTCCCAAGAGTGCACTCAAATCTCCATCTTCAAAGCGCAGAACTGCCCAGAATTTAAAACTCAGAGTGACATTTGAGGAGCCTGTGGTGCAGGTGGAACAAACAGAGACTGGTTTAAATGGGGAAAGGGACAAAGAGCGGAGTAAAGCCCTTCAACGTCCTCCATCCAATGCTGAATCTGGGGACCAGCAGAAACGGCCATTTGGAACATTTCGATCCATAATGGAAACACTGAGTGGCAACCAGAACAATAATAATAACTATCAAACTGCAAGCCTACTCAAGACCTCATCACCCTTTACCTCATTAGGAAGGAAAGCCACAGATAGCAAAGGAAATTCAGCAACTTCTGCAAAAGGAAAAAATAAGCCAGTGAGTGATGATGGGGCTGAGGGGATCTTTTTGAATTTTAATTAATGAAGAATTCTAAAATGGTTTTTTTTGCTTAAAATAACAATATACACACAACTCCCTTAAACAAACATAAACACATCCCCGCTGAAATGCCTTAAGACAGGGAAAGGGTAATGTGGGAGCATCTGGAAGGAGATAATAAAATTCCTGAGTGTAACATGAGGATGTCTGATCGAGCTTTTCAGGGATTAGCTGTGTTCTATGCATCCAGTCCCTGCAAGCAAGCTACATGAGCCCTGAGGTGAACTTGTCCCTGCATGGATGGTAAGGATAGTGGCAAAGCCAGCTTGTGCTCTGCTGTCCACATAGATAGTCAAGCTAGAGTTATCCTATGTCACTTTGCACTTCGCTCTTTTCAGGAATATCTCCCACAATTGTGATTTGATGCTGAATTCAGAGAAGAAGTTGTTCCCATGCAAATACTTTCTAAATTACCAAAAAAAAGTAGACTGAAAGATAAGGAGGGAAATCTTGTATATATCAAATCCAATATGTGGATTGGATATATCCAGAAATAGGAACAGAGTCAGACTATAAGATTAGAATCTATGAAAGATTCTACCAGTACTTATTCCAAAATAAATAGTACCAGTACTCATTCCAAAACCAAGGGATCCAAGCAAGGTGTTAAGTTCAGACCTTCTTACTGAAGTGCTCCACCTGGCATCTATTATTATGTGGTAAGCCATTCATGTGGATTGGCTTACCATAGGATTGGGGTGATTTTCTCCATGCCAGTGCAAATCTTTCTCTTTCAATATTTGTGGTGGCAAGGAGAAATTTGTCCTAAGCATACAGTGAGTCACTCTACATGAAAGGCTCACCAGTTGGTCATCAGCAGTATGATAGGAGTGATGGCTACCAGGGGAAATACTTAGAGAAATTCTGGAACTTGTGGAACTAGACTGTAATGTTGGATTATTAGTTTATGTTGATCTGACATGGTAGCATACACCCAAGCAGATTTCTGCCTTGGGGCTGAAAGAAGTTAGCATAAGATTGGGAATAGGTTACAACAAAGATTGGTAAATCCTTCTGTGCAGGAACACAGAAGGGTTCAAAGGCCAAGAGATAAGGAGTGGGAACAAAGCAGTTGGACTGTGGTCTTGGAGGCCAAGTTTGATACAATAAGTGAGAGGATTGTATTTTAATGTATTATTAAAAGAAAACATGATTGCCATTCATATAAAAGAAAATTCAAATAAAGGCTAATCTAGAATATGGCAGACAGTTCAGTTTGCTTTTAGCTATGCAGCACCAAAGATTTAAGCCTACAGATGAACTCCTATAGCTGAACTGCCATTTAACTGCAAGCATCCTACTTCTTAATCAAGCCCTCTTATTAAAGGCTTATGTTGAAACCAGCTATAACAAAGTGTACTAGAAGAAGAAGAAATATATTTGTCCATATCGTTTGCATAATTCATATATGGAGATCAAACAACTGGGAAAGAAATAAAAAAGCATCACTTATAGCAGTGATGAAAAGTGGAAAATGTTTTTAATGTTTCATAAGAATTCTAAATCATAGATGGCGCATTCACACTTGCTTTAAAATGCTTGGCACAATTTGCATGCTTCCGAATTGCACATTCATTCAAATATATATAGTTTCATAATGATTCACAGATGTGAACTAGTGCCAGACACCAGCACTATTTTCCTTTTACCTGATGAGATTTATGGACATGATCTAAGGAGCTTCTTCCTCCTAGAGAGGAGAAGGCCTGTTATGTATGGAGAGCACTCTGTAGCTCCTCAAAGGCAATGGAAGCAGCCTTGCTGCATGCAGAAGTCTGTGTAGGCATCTGATATCCACATGCCTGCTGAGAAGCTGAATTGTGGCATGTGGATTTTTCAAAGCATTCACTAATACACTGTAACTTTTAATTGATGCCTCTACTATGCATGTGAGAAGCTTGCTGCATGGTCTTAACTGAAAAATGCATTGCACTTTCCCCAGGCTCCTTACTATTGCTACATCAGTTTTTCCACCGGCATGCTGATTGAGCACCGCCTGTGTAACCATGCATGGTATGTGCTGATGCAGAGTGAAAATGTTGGCTTTCCTATTACTTTTTTAATTATCCCCTCATTGCATGTGCAGCTTATAATTGTTCACAGCTTAAACTAATGAAAATATTGATGACAACTGTAAAAGAAAATGAAATTTTGATCTCTTAAAAAAAGGTAAACAAATCCCTGTTATAGCCCTTTGCTAATATCCATAACTGAACTAGTTTAATGGCTCCAGCACAAAGTGTGCATACAATGCTCATAAATCCAAAAATGCATTTTGGTTCAGTTTGGCATTACACAGTGTCTTGAATGAAAGTCAAACACCACATAAGAATGGAAATTAAATTAAATTTCCTCTTATTAGAAGACCAAGTCAAACTCGACTTATGATCAGAAGAGATCTGATGTCCTGCTCACTCTTGATTTAGTTTTCTAATTTAGATGTAGCATCAGGTAGAGCAAAATCAGTCTTTGTAACCCTTGCATGAACATATACTGGGTGATATCCAACTAAGGGTACAATCCAACTCATATTTATGCTGGGCTGAGGGGAGTTGGATGTGGTGGACCTCTGGCTGAGCCAGCAAAGTCCCAGCTCAGTGAGGCTCTGCCGGCAGAAGCTCCTTATCCTGGCTCAGCCACGGCAGAACCAGGACCCTGCTGGCTGATCCGGGGTCTGATGAGGAAGTCCAGCCCAGCAGAAGCCAGTGGAAGGCCTAAAAAGGGGGCATTCCAGGGGTGTGCCAGAGGAGGCATTGATGGGGGGACTTACGCAACATCCAACTCCCGTTCAGAGCACTCCTGCGAGTCCTGATCTGGGCCAAAGTTACACCAGGAAAAAGGTTGGTCTAAGAAAATGATTACAATGGAACTCTGTGGAGAGTGCTTACTCCCTGGTAGGGGTATTCGTGTGAACCGGCTTTTACTGTCCAGTCCCTGCACGCAGCTCCTGGCTGAGTCCACATTCAGCCAATCAGGCAGCTCCCAAACACAGAATGGATGCCATGGACCTTCTTGATGGATCTGCCGCCACCAGCCCCCTTTCCTCCGTCTTCCCGTTTCCATTGGATTGCTCTGTAAGTCATACTGAGAGCAGACCCATTGAAATCAGTAGACTTAAGCTACTTAGGTGCACTGATTGTATTAGGTCTACTCCAAATATAACTTAACACAGGATACCATGCAGTGCATCTAATATAAGAACATAAGAAGAGCCTGCTGGATCAGGCCAGTGGCCCATCTAGTCCAGCATCCTGTTCTCACAGTGGCCAACCAGGTGCCTGGGGGAAGCCCGCAAGCAGGACCCGAGTGCAACAACACTCTCCCCTCCTGAGGCTTCCGGCAACTGGTTTTCAGAAGCATGCTGCCTCTGACTAGGGTGGCACAGCACAGCCATCACGGCTAGTAGCCATTGATAGCCCTGTCCTCCATGAATTTGTCTAATCTTCTTTTAAAGCCATCCAAGCTGGTGGCCATTACTGCATCTTGTGG
Source organism: Rhineura floridana (assembly GCF_030035675.1). Classification (NCBI taxonomy): domain Eukaryota; kingdom Metazoa; phylum Chordata; class Lepidosauria; order Squamata; family Rhineuridae; genus Rhineura; species Rhineura floridana. Next base: position 80,938,966 of record NC_084480.1, read on the forward strand.
GAGCAAATTCCATAGTTTAACTATGCGCTGAGTAAAGAAGTACTTCCATTTGTCTGTCCTGAATCTTCCAACATTCAGCTTCTTTGAATGTCCACGAGTTCTAGTATTATGAGAGAGGGAGAAGAACTTTTCTCTATCCACTTTCCCAGTGCCATACATAATTTTATACACTTCTATCATGTCTCCTCTGACCCGCCTTTTCTCTAAGGGAGTTGCTCCATCCCTCTGATCATTCTGGTTGCCCTCCTCTGAACCTTTTCCAACTCTATAATATCCTTTTTGAGATGAGGCGACCAGAACCGTACCCAGTATTCCAAATGCGGCCACACCATAGATTTATACAACGGCATTATGATATCGGCTGTTTTATTTTCAATACCTTTCCTAATTATCCCTAGCATGGAATTTGCCTTTTTCACAGCTGCCGCACACTGGGTCGACATTTTCATCGTGCTGTCCACTACAACCCCGAGGTCTCTCTCCTGGTTGGTCACCGCCAGTTCAGACCCCATGAGCGTATATGTGCAATTAAGATTTTTTGCTCCAATATGCATAATTTTACACTTGTTTATATTGAATTGCATTTGCCATTTTTCCACCCATTCACTCAGTTTGGAGAGGTCTTTTTAGAGCTCTTCGCAATCCCTTTCTGTTTTAACAACCCTGAACAATTTAGTGTTGTCAGCAAACCTGGCCACTTCACTGCTCACTCCTAATTCTAGGTCATTAATGAACAAGTTGAAAAGTACAGGTCCCAATACTGATTCTTGAGGCACTCCACTTTCTACAGCCCTCCATTGGGAGAACTGTCCGTTTATTCCTACTGTCTGCTTTCTGCTTCTCAATCAATTCCTTATCCACAAGATTGCAGCTTTTGCTAAACACTTGTTGGGTGGAGTAGAATGAAGATTTGAGTGTTCATATTTTGATCTTCAATTGGCAACTTTACAATTAAAGTTGTATTCAAATATCTGCATTAGTGGGATTTTCCTTCCAAAAAATATGAAAACTGAATATTGATCACAGTTCTAATGATGCTCCTCAAGTGCATACCAAGTTACCTCTTCTTGTAAGTTTAAAATTATCTCATTTGTTTGGAATATTCTGTTATTTCTAGTGTAGAAATACACATTGTGACTCTAGGATCCTGCTTAGGTATATCAACAAACCATGCAAGCCACAGGCACACATGCTTCCTCCTCTGACCATTCAAGAATGAGAGGAAGAGATTTAAAGGTTCTATTCCTGTTACGAAAAAAAATTGTGTTTTTGTTGCTGCATTTGAACTCTGCAGATGGTGGCTTATTCAAGCCATTACTTGTTAACAAATCCTGGCATTTTAACAAACTGTCACCACACCACTATTCTCAACTATACAGCTAGGCGAAACATCCTGTTCCCACTTGGAAAGTAAGGGGAATTTTCAGAGACTTGGGTGTGTGTGAATTCTTACAATTTCAGGAGGTACACTTGCCCTTAAATAAGGGGTGAACAAGGATTTCTCTTCCTCCCACCATCACAAACACAAAAAGCCTGACCATCCTAGTAACAGTGTGTGTGTGTGGGGGGGGCTTTTTATGTAAGAGAAAGGAAAGAAAAGAAAAAAACCTCAGCCATCTTAAAGGTAAGGCTATCCTTCAACAGAAAATTTCCTCACCCCCAAATTAATGCAATTTTCAGGGGGCTTTTTGCCCCCCGCTTGAAATGTGGAAATCGCTGGGCCAAATAGCCCATTACTAATTTGCAGATAGAATTAGTAGAGTTTGCTTCTAACCTGGAATGGCAACTTAAATCTCCTCCATATGCAAAGAAAAGGGGAGAACATTGAAGCCTGCAGCTCATGGTTATCTGTGCACATAACAATAAACCATAGTTTATTGTGATGTTTGAAATGACTGCAATCTCTAAGCATCCACCATGGAAATATTTTAGGAGTTGAGGGGTGGGAAATCTATGGCATTTTAGGAATGTATAATGTATGTAATTCATTATCCAGCTGTGCTAGAATTGAATTCTGAGTTTGCATATACTCACATAAATTAAGTCAGACATTTATAAGCTGATTGAGAACTAGGTTTTTGTGAGGAAATGGTGGGTTTGGCAAGTTTGAGATTGCATTCATGTGTTAAACTTCTTTAAGTTTATTCTCAGCAAAACACTAAACTCCTTGAGGTCACTAACCTTCTTCTGGAGCCCTTTTATCATTTGCTGAAATGGGGATGGCTTATAATGCAAGTCACATCAGGAAAATCAACCACATGGGTTGAGGGTGATTAAAGAGAATTTGGTACAATAGGTTGTACACACCCACCAATCCTACGATTATCCTGATTCTTTTCCCTTGGCAACACATATATTTTTTAGGACATTTTAGTACCAAATCTGTGGCAAAGCAAAAGGCGATGATAGGACAAGAGTATAATTAAGTCCTTTTAAACAGCAGGTTTCAGTGGAAATGCCTTTATCAATATATATTGGGCCCTTGTGGTTAAAATTATTTTCAGATCCATCTAACAGATTTCAGACCTAATTCTAGTATTAATTATTTGTTAGGTATAGATTCTGCATACATCATGGGTTTGTAGCAATTTTCCCTGGGTACATTACTTTTGTCCTGATAGTTGCCCTATGTCATCTCCAATGAACCCCATTCAGCTACAGTCAAGAGATTTGCTTGCTGGAACTTTGTGGTAAATGCAGGTGTTAACTCTTGGTGCAACAACCCATTGTATGTAAAAGGCCATGGCAGTTTGAATCAGCCAGTGTTTCTTCTTGGCCTCAGTGTCTTTTTTAAAATCTCTGTCACATCCAAAAGTCCTGTTCATTATTTGTTTCTTCATCAGCTACAGCTGGATGCTGGAAAACAATTAACATTCCAAGTGCCCTGTTAAAATTAACTAGAATTCTTTGAGCACCATACAATGTTTCATTTACTCAGTACTTTTTTTTTCTTTTAAAACTACAGGTCCGTTTTTATCACTCACAGTGCCAAGCAAATTATGTTAGCTAAATATTGCCAGCAAAATATTTGCTTCCCATGGATTAAGTTATTGTGAAGCATGTAGTGCATTAAAGTGAGAACATATTTATCTTACATGCAAGAATCAGTTAAGTAACTTACATCTATAGCAGTTTTTTCTGTCCCCATGTAAGCTATTTTATTATTAGGGTTGTATTCAGATGACAAGCACGCAGAGATTTTTGTCATCCATTTTTGTCATGGAAAACACATGGAGCTCAGATGTCTATAAATGTTCTCACAACCACAGTATTTTAGGGAACTCCAAAAGTATAGATTTCTAGAAGTAAGTGGACAACAGAATTCTTCTTGAATTATACATCTTCATACAACAGAACTCCATGGAAATCCTGCTTTTATTATATACAAATAAAATCCTCACTATTTCAGGTCGGGCAGGTCTGCTGCTGTTACATTTCCCTACTTTATATAGAATCATAGAAAATAGAATAGTAGAGTTGGAAGGGGCCTATAAGGTTATCAGGTCCAACCCACTGCTCAATGCAGGAATCCAAATCAAAGCATTCCTGACAAATGGCTGTCCAGCTGCCTCTTGAATGCCTCCAGTGTCGGAGAGCCCACTACCTCTCTAGGTCATTGGTTCCATTGTCATATGGCCCTAACAGTTAGGAAGGTTTTCCTGATGTTCAGTTGAAATCTGGCTTCCTGCAACTTGAGCCCATTATTCCATGTCCTACACTCTGGGACGATCGAGAAGAGATCCCAGCCCTCTTATGTGTGACAACCTTACTTGAACAGTGCTATCATATCTCCCCTCACTCTTCTCTTCTCCAGGCTAAACATGCCCAGTTCTTTCAGTCTCTCCTCATAGGGCTTTGTGTGTGTGTGTGTGTGTACACACTCTCTCTCCTAGGATCTGCAGCAGGACACAGTGTTCCTCTGTGAACTTTGCACACAGACATCACCTCAGTGAAGCTGGAGACCAGCATCAAAGTCAAGCTTTGGTATTCCAGTTTTTGATTTTCCATAGAATACAAAGGCAGTCATTTAACATATATAGGAATAATAAACGTTTATGGCAGAAGTAAAGGGATTACTTAATACCACCAGAGTAGAGGCTGAGCCTACCACCAGTGATCCCAATATCTGGAAAGAAGTGTTTTTTGCAGCCTCCCAGCTTTGTCTCGGATTGCAGTCTGTTCACTTTGCCATTTTAGAATTTAATGGGAGCTACTGAGATCAAGCCAGCTGGGGTAGAATATCTGAAAATATCCTGGGTTTTCACAAAGGAAAAAGTAGGTGTTTGTTGTTTGGTAAGAAGCATTCAACGTATTCAACATTTTATTCATGTCTCACCCCTCAGCTCTGTGTCCTAATAAGAGGCTAAACTTTAGGAAAGAGTCATAGAGGAGATTTTATTTTCATCTGAATTAAGTGGAAAGACTTCTATTTGCTTCAATGCAGAAAAGTTTCAACATAGTTATTATATGTGCTTGCAAATGTTATTCCATAAGAGTGGCACAGTATGTGAGTGAATTCACCGATATGGTTTAGAATTACAGCAAGCAAAACCTTTGCCAAACAGTACGCATTTTAGCAGTGATACCCTTTTCTCACTTGATTCAGTTTAGGCCACCATAAGTCAGCAATTGAAATATCACAATTTTTCTTAAATGCAGGATGAGCAATGAAGATAACTATGCAGTATTTTGTTGATAAAAGTCAGCTTCCTGTGGATGACTTTTTCAAATTGAACAAACCCACCACTAAGAGGCTGTGACCTATTCTAACCAGAGCTTGGAAAAGTTACTTTTTTGAACGACGACTCCCATCAGCCCATGCTGGCTGGGGCTGATTGGAGTTGTAGTTCAAAAAAGGAACTTTTCCAAGCTCTGATTCTAACCCTTCAGCTTTACTGCAGAACTGGGCAAAGTACTGCATTTTGGTTCTATTTGCCCTGGGCTCCATTCAAAGCAGAGTAAATGAGCATATCCCAGAGACGCAGATTCCATTAGCTTTAGGTAGGGCAAGATGCTTTTTTTTATTGGACTTGGACCTTTTGATCACATTATAGATTTCTTAGATCCTCTGTTGTGTCTCTAATAAAGGTATTAATTTGTGTGCAATAAATGTATACAAGTAAAATAATAAACACAGGATTGTATCCAATGAAGTTGTCCCATTGGTACAAGGACTTCTACTTCTGCTACAAACATTTTCCTCCCTCTTCCCACCCACCCCCACATCTTTTCTGGGTGTTCCCGCAACCCTCTGGAGCAGATTTCGGGGGTGCACAGAGAGAGGAGAGGGAGGGAAAGTTTCATTGTGCAAGCAGAAGTCCTTGTGCTAACAGGACAGCTTCACAGTATAAAAATTGATTTTTTGTCTAATTAACACTGATGGACCTCACTGTAGCAACTCGAGGCACTAGGCTGTTTGGTGTCAATCTTCAAAGTGTTCTACTAACACAGGATTTTTATTGGGCCTTATATCTTACAATCCAACTACCAGAATATAAACCATATGGGGCAATAATGGCTTTATCTGTGCACATAAAACTGTGCATAATTACTTGGAGTCATGGGACAAATAAGTGTTGGTTACTACTATTGAGAACCAAAACAGGCAGTACAATAAATGAGGGACTGGTTTAACCTGATTTTTCCTTTAAGGGTAACAGCCACAAGGTGCAGCACCGGGATTGCGACAGGTATACATGGAGAAAAGGGGTTTAGTCCTACCACTCCCTCAGCACCATGGTCCTGACAAAAATCTCCCTCAAAGCTGCTATTCAGCCTGGGAGAAAGCTACCACTACTGCAGTTTTTAAAGGAAAAAGCAAACACAATAAATGCAGTCATGTATTTAACCTATCTTCTGTTTTGGCCCTGACCTCCTTTTATTCAAAACGTTTTCGGGGACTCTAACATAATGCCCATAAGAAGACAGTATAACCAGTACTTTTTTTGTGATGGTACTCACTGATAGAGTACTGGCATCTCTTTTTTTGATGCCCATGCCAGCCATTTTGTGCTGGCACCCACGGTACTTTTGTCAAGGTATAAGTACCGGCACCTCATTTTTTACAAAACAAACACTGAAGTAAACTATCAGTGATATACTAGTGAAGCAGGTGATATGGACATCATCCTAAGCATATATTTGCTAGACTAGAGAACAACTGCTGACTGTTACTAGTGAATGTGGTCCTTGGAATCAGGCTTCCAGTGACCTGGAGGCATTTTTAGAGTAGGATTAAAACCCTGATATATAATCAGAAGGTTTTGTTACATATAATGTGAATTTTTAATGGTTAGGTGCATAGTTTTTATTCATCTTTACAAAGAAAAAATGTAAAACTATGTGGAAGGGAAAGTTGTTTCAACCAATTTTTTAACATATGTACCTTCTATTATTGTTACTTGGGAGGGAAAAATGTGTACACAACACATACAGAAAGACAGTGGTATTTCACTGCACCTATAACCACGTGTAGCTTCCAACTCCTAACAATCTTGATGTATTTCTGGGTGTTCAGGATATAGGCCAGCCTTTGCCAATCTGTGCTCTCCAGAAGTTCCAAAGAGAACTTTGTATGAGGCATATTTTATAACTGTTATTAGATATATTTTACAATTGTTGTTCTCTTTTTTTTGTTCTGCTTTTGATGAATTGCATATTGTTTGAGATTTATTGTTCAGTTTATGTATTATAATGTGATGTATGGGGTTTTTTTCTATTTTTGTCTAGATATTTTTATAATTGTTATATTTTGTTTTTTAAGATATATATATTGCTAGCAATTTATTGTTCAGTTATGTTTATTTAAAATGTGATATATTCATTTTCTTTTACTATCAGTTGTACCAAATGTAGTGGTTTATTGCTTTTATGTTGTAAACCGTCCAGAGAACTTCGGCTGTGGGGCGGTATAAAAGTGTAATTAATAAATAAATAAATGTTTTAGACTACAGCACCCATTATCCTAATGCCCTCCAGATGTTTTGGCCCAGATATCTGGAGGGTATCCGATTGGAGAAGGCTGTCTTATATCCTGAACAAACAGATGTACACCAAGATGGTCGGGAGTTGGAATCAACAATGGTAGATGGGCTTTAAAAGTACAGCTAGGCAAGCCTTTGATAGCTGGAAGCAGTGAAACGCATCTGAGCTCTTACTTAGGTTGACTGTTGTTATGGAAAATTATTTCCTGTTTACACTGACTTTGAAGAATGAAACAAATGCCATATGAAAGCGCACATAGCCCTAACTTAGTCCTGCTTTCTATGTAAGACACAGAGCATAGAGCACAGCTACTATTAAAAACAAGAAATACACAGACTGCATTTAGTTTTTTATCATACCAATATATATGCATTTAATAGGAGTATATGGACAGGTTATTGGGGAGGGGCAGGGCTGCTGGTGATTGTGTGATATTGCTGCATTTTCAGTATATCACTATGTTCCTTTCTCCAAAAGCAATATACAAATAAGCACATGTTGGAAGTTATCTACTATGGATTTGGCAGTTTCCTGCCAAATTTTACAATTATTCTAAGGTTTTCATTTAAAAAAAAATGAAAGAGCCACTAATATTGCAATCAACTTTAGAAATTCCCAAATAAAGAAGTTCAGACAAGCTTAAGATATTATATTTTCTTCACTTTGCAAAAAGAAATAAGTCCATTCCAAGGTGGTTCTACCTTGAAACGTAGTATTAAAGCTGCATTCACAATCTTCACCTTAGTGTTTTTAAACAGGTTTTGAAAAATTACCATTGTTCTTTCACAAATGAAAGGCTGCATTTGAATAATCCAATATTTATGTCCTGTATATTATAATATGGGAACCAAATCCATGTTTTTACAGTTAGCATCTGTGTAAGGAGACAAAAATAAATGAATGCATATTATCAGCATTTTGTTTTTAATATATACACATGTGTAACAAAAAATCCTTTTACTTCAGCAATGGAAGGTCTGCTAGTTCCATTTACAGTACATATACAGTCCTATATAGATCTACTTAGAAGTAAGGGCCATTGAGTTCAGTGAGACCTTACTTTCAGGTGAGTGGGTATAGGGTTGCAGCCTTAGTTGATAATTTTGTAATTTATGATATGGGGGAAAGCGTCTAGTTTCACTTTCAGGTTTGTTTTAACTACTCCGGTTTAGAATTTGATTCCTAGCTGCTTTGATGGAAGTAAATTCTTCTTGTAACAGTCCCCAACCCCCCATCCCCAGCAGGGTTATATTCTAGGACAGCATATTGCATTGCAAACTGTTTTTGAAAATATGGTGTTTTTAAAATCGCTTCTAATGTGAGACAAAAAGGGCTAGCTTGTCAAAAAGTACACTTTTGTACACATGATTTCTTGTGTGTGAATAACAGAGCATACCTGTATATGTCTATTCAGAAGTAATTCCCATTGAGTTCAATGAGTTTTACTCCCATGAAAGCAGTGAATAGGATTGCAACATGAATGGACTTTTTGCCAGTGTTCTTTATTCTTTTTGCTAGGCATAGAATTTAGCTACAATATTGGTGTTGCCATTCCATGGGATTGGGATTTCCTTTCAATAATCTTCATAGTGTTGTGCCAGTTTTAAGCCCAAATCACATCAGAAGGAATTCCACTGGCACTGCTTTTTAAATATGGCAATCTTTGGGCTGTGAAATAAATCAGAGTACTGTGCATCTTTCATACAATCATGAATGATTTTTGTTTGTTCAATCCTTACCAGGCATAACAACATCAATAGTAAACTCCAGCAATCTCACAGCAAAGTTTGTTCTGAAGAACCAGAGCTGCAAGAATTCTTCCTTTGACTCGCATCCTCATGGGGTCTCTCAGTCTTCCTCCTAACATGTTCTGAAATCTTCCCACTTGAATACTTAACTATGAGACATAACTTTCACCAGCAAAATAACAGACAATTAGGATGCCTTAAAATTGTAGCAGCTGGACCATATACAAAAATGAATAATATATGTGTCTATGTCACTTGTTTGTAAAGTGTACTGTTTTAAGGCATGGGTGAGCAAAAGCCATGATTTGGAAACATAGCAATGCAAAGAGCCTCTGGAATGATCATCTGACAGCCATCATTTTGTGGCCATTACCTGTTGCATGGATTTAATGTAACATGTCTTGTATTTCCTTTTCTTTAAACCTTACTGTGTCTGTCAAAAATTAATAAGGACTCTGACTTCCCAGATTCTCATTGAGCCCAAGACAGGGGCTTCCCCCCACCCCCTTGTTCAACTATGTTTTGTCACTATTTCTAATTTTTTTTAATAAAAAAATTAACCAGTGTTAACCAAAACACAATGTGAACATAACCAGATGTCTCTTCTGCCTCATTTATTTCTGTGATCCATTGTGACCTATTCCATTTCTTAGCAAATGCAATTGTAAAACTTGTATATCAAAACTCAATTCGTTATTCACATAAGGCAGATGATACTTAGGCAATCTATCCCACATTGAGCTATTTCTCTATAATGATACTGGAGCTTTTGATCTTAATAAAATATAAACAGTACATAAAGTAATATAAATAGCACTTGCTCTAGCAATACTTATTTTCAGGTTTGATTATTTAAAAAGTAACGCAAGCTAGTTTCTCAGGTGTGAAGTCTGAAGTCATCTGAGAGAACAGAGTACAACTTCATTAAAATATTTGGGCCTATGATAGCCTAGCACTGAAATACACCTTCTGTCTGTGGTAGCTCCAGGATTGTGGTAGCTCCAGGTCTGTGGTAGCTCCAGGATTCCCATGGCACCCAGCTGAGAACCCTGTGAAAGCACTGTAACCAGAGAAGGACTATAAAGATGCTTGCAGTATTGAGCACTGCCCTTGCATCATGAAACATAAACAGGTTCAGGTAGCTTAACAGAAACAGGCCACTAAGCTTTAAAGTGCACAGTTATGTGTGGCTGATCTAACAGCCTTTATAAGACTTTCCCATGGAAGAAGGGGATATGCCATCGCTGAATTACAGTGTATGTGTTTAGCATCCAGTAGATGCTGGTTCAGTTCCTGATTTCTCCACATAGGACTAGGAAAGATCTGAGTCTGATCCTCTCACAGTCGGTCAGTTTCAACCACACTGAGCTAGATGGAGCAATGATGTGACTTGGTAGGAGGCAACTTCATGTAGAGCTCTACATATCAAGAGGGAGAATGAAAGCTTAGTGGCAGCTGCCCACTGTGGAAGCCAGATCATATATTCATTCTGGGTTCTATTCAGGATTTGTCATACTCAGAGCAGACCCATTAAAATTAATGGGCATTAGTAACATATCCATTAATTTCAATGGGTCTACTCTGAGTAAAACGTAATTGGCTGCAACCCTCTGTTTATCCTCCACCACTCTGAGGCTTCTCAGAGCCCCAATATACATCTGAATATACTGGGCGGGGTCATTGCTACAAGAACCCAGACACCCTTTTCATCACTGGACTCCATCCCTGGGCTTTTATCCTGCTGACTACACTGACTTTTGTTCTAGCAGTCTCTTGTTACAGCCTCCCCACTAGGACGTTTTGTCCCAGACCCTAGCTCCAATATCTCTTCTTAATCCCTTATTATTGGCTCAATGTGTGAGAGCTTTTCCCTTCCAAATCCCTTTTCTCCTCTCACCTTTCTTTGGATGCTGCTTATCTGTATTCTTACCTGTTTTCCCCAAAACTGCTCACTCTGCAAGCAGGACAGGATGGAATGCACCCCAACAACCTCTCTCCACTTTTTTGCTTCTCAGCTTTCCCTTTCTCTGATTCCTCATCAAGCGCACGCATGCTGAGGCGTGACCTCCAGCCTGGCCTAGTTTATTTGCTTGTAGGGGTTCCTACAGGGACTTCAGGAGGCACATCACCATCTCTGTTTCCTTCTCACACCAGAATTGATATCCCCAGTATAGACCACAATAGGACAGAATATGAATCCACAAAATTGCTGTAGGTGGCCAAGTAATTTAGTACTGGGGATGTACTATTGCCTTCCCTGATCAAGATGCTCAGGATGATCTTGAGGTGGAAAATAAAATCTGGGAGGCATCCAAAGGTGAAAATGTAGTAACGGAGAACTTTGATTACATTCATAAAGACTGGATAAATGTATGTTCCAGGCACAAGAAAGCTGTAAGATGTCTAGATACCCTAAATGACTGTGCCGTAGAAGATGTGGCCCAATTTCACCCTTGTCTGGGCAGTGATAATCTGGCTTCAGCTATATATGGTTGGGTAATAGGGCTGTGCACTGTCCCCCTGATCTGCCCCATGGCCCCGATATGTGGACTGTGGGGTGGGATAATCCACCCTGTCCCAAACGGGAGCCCTCCATGCCCCGGATCTGTCTCCGAAGCAATTCAAGGGACAGAGCTAAGGATGTTTTAAATACTATTTTAACTTAAAATAAGGTTTAAAAATATGGTTGGGAGAGGGATGGGGGAAGGAGTAGACATTGCACCCCTCCCGACTAAGAGCAGGCAGGTACAATCAGGATCCTACAGGATGGAATCTTCCTATTTGCCAGCTAGTAAGCAGCAGGATTCCATCCTGCGAAATGCTGCTTCTTTGTGAGCAGCTTCTCTCCGTGAAGGGAAGCTGCTTGCAAAACAGCAGCAACTGGCAACTATGCAGGATGAATCCTCACACTAATCAGCTCATAAGTGGGAAGGTTCGAACCTATGTATTGCTGCTTCAGGGGGCAGAAAAAAGGAGAGGTCAGGTAAGAAATGTCTTCTCCCGTGAAGAGGTGTCTACTTTTCATGGTTTCTCCTTTCCGCACATGCCTGCCTCTCCTGCCTGCCTGATGCCCTCCCCGGACAGCCCCAGATCACTATGGACTGCCCAACCCAACCAGCAATGATCCGGGGCTGTCTTGACTCGACCGAGGCCCGATTTGGCTCGAGCCTTGACCGAATCCAGTGTACAGCCCTACTGGTAACCTCTAGGTTAGACTACTGCAATGTGCATTACATGGGACTGCCTTTAAAGCCAGTCCAGAGATTTCGGCTGGTGCAGACTACAGGAACGAAGCAATCTGGCCATGTAACAATAGAAGTGGCCCAGCTGCGCTGGCTGACTATACATTTCTGACCCCACTTCAAAGTGCTGGTTTTAACCTACAAACCTATGGCTCAGAACCCAAATACCTTTCCTAACATAAACCTACCTAGACCATACATTCATCGCCTGAGGCCCTCCTATGTGTGCCCCCTCTGAGAAAAGTCTGGAGGGTGGTGACCCAGGTGAATGTCTTTTGGTTGTGGGCCCCCACCTATAAAATGGTCTGTCCAGTGAGGCCTAACTGGTATTGTCTTTAACATCTTTTCAGCATCGTGTTAAGACCTTTCACTTTTCCCAAGCATTTGGTGGATTGTAATGGGTTATTGTGGCCCATACACTGCTGCCATTCTACTTTTGCTGCTGTGATTCCTGAGCTTGTTTTGTTTTGTTAATATATTGATAATTGCTGTGTTTTAATTCTGTATTTTTATTTTGTTTGTAAGTTGTCTTTTTGTATTAGGTGACTAATAATTCAAATGTTATTAGAATGGGTGGTCCTGGCACCAACCAAAGGGAAAGTGACCCTAGGCTTAACCTAAGTGGCACCCAGGACCCAGGTTTTGTTGAACTGATTGTAAACAGTGACCATATTGCTATCAATTCAACATCCATGTGTAAGTGGACAACTGCCAAGAAACTAACCACAGTGGAAACTTCTCAATAAAAGAGACAACTGGGGAAAAGCGAAACTGTTATGACAAGGTCAAATTTGTCTAGAAGAATTGGATATTGAAGACCACAACAGGAGAAGCTTAGCGGAAATGTAAAAGATCCTCCGTGGTGCAGAGTGCTAAGCAGCAGTAACACAGCTGAAAGCTCTGCTCGTGGCCAGAGTTCGATTCCAACCGAAGGAGGAAGTCGAATCTACGGTAAAAGGGGTTGAGGTCCACTCAGCCTTCCATCCATCTGTGGTCGGTAAAATGAGTACCCGGTATATGCTTGGGGGGTGTGTGTAAAGAAAGGCCGGGGACAGAACTGGCAATCCCACCCCATATATACGGTCTGCCTAGTAAATGTCGCAAGACATCACCCTAAGAGTCGGAAACGACTCGCACTACAAGTGCAGGGACACCTTTACCGGGAATGTATGCTACAGATCAGAAAACGAACCACCAAATCCAAGAGGATACCAGTGGAGATAACCAGCAGAATCAAGGAAGCTATTTCATCCCTTAGGAAATGAATCCAGGTGATTTGATCTGCAGCTTAATCATTATAATAAACAATACAACAGGAAGAAAGAAAAGAGCCCATTCTGGGCCTGCCATCTGCCATACATGCTTAAGAAATAAAAAGTCAAATAGACTTGTTCCCCGGTTATCTTGAGTGCTGACAGGTATCATCGGAATAGGAAACCAACCATTTCCAAGCCCATGAAACAAATTGAAGGTTTGTGCTTTAGAAAGTGTGAAATAGGTGAAGAAAAATTTGAATGAATGTAACCACAATAGGGTTTATGAAAGACAAGTGAACAGCCCATTCTGAACTGCTCATGAATGTTTATTTTATTTATTTATTTATTTATTTATTTAATTAATTTATTTATAACATTTATATACCGCTCCATAACCGAAGCTCTCTGGGCGGTTTACAGCAATTAAAAACAATAAAAACAAATATACAAATTTTAAAAAAACCCAAAAAAATTAAAAACACAATTTGAAAAAAGATTAAAAACAATTTAAAAACACATGCTAAAATGCCTGGGAGAAGAGGAAAGTCTTGACCTGGCGCTGAAAAGATAATACTGTTGGTGCCAGGGGCACCTCATCAGGGAGATCATTCCATAATTTGGGGGCCACCACTGAGAAGGCCCTCTCCCTTGTTGCCAGACTCCCAGCTTCCCTCGCAGTAGGCACCCGGAGGAGGGCCTTAGATATTGAGCATAGTGTACAGGTGAGTTCATGTCAGGAGAGACAGTCCATCAAGTATTGTGGTCCTAAGACATGTAAGGTTTTATAGGTTAAAACCAGCACCTTGAATCGAACTCGGAAATATACAGGCAGCCAATGCAAGCGGGCCAGAATCAGTTTCATATGTTCGAACCCGCCCTGTTACCAATCTGGCTGCTGCATTTTGCACAAGCTGCGGCTTCCGAACTGTCTTCAAAGGCAGCCCCACGTAGAGCGCATTGCAGTAATCTAACTTCGAGGTTACCAGAGCATAGACAACTGAAGCCAGGTTATCCCTGTCCAGATAGGGGCATAGCTGGGCCACCAACCGAAGCTGGTAGAAGGCACTCTATGCCACCGAGGCTACCTGAGCCTCAAGTGACAGAGATGGTTCTAGGAGAACCCTCAAGCTACGAACCTGCTCCTTCAGGGGGAGTGCAACCCCATCCAGGACAGGTTGAACATCCACCATCCAGTCAGAAGAACCACCTACTAGCAGCATCTCACGCTTGTCTGGATTGAGCTTCAGTTTATTAGCCCTCATCCAGTCCATTGTCGCAGCCAGGCACTGGTTCAGCACATTGCCAGCCTAACCTGAAGAAGATGAAAAGGAGAAATAGAGCTGCATGTCATCAGCATCCTGATGGCAACGCACTCCAAAGCTCTGGATGACTACACCCAATGGTTTCATGTAGATGTTGAACAGCATGGGGGACAGAACTGACCCCTGTGGAACCCCATACTGGAGAATCCAGCGTGCTGAGCAATGTTCCCCAAGCACCACCTTCTGGAGCCGACCCACCAAGTAGGAGTGGAACCACCGCCATGCAGTCCCTCCCACTCCCAACTCAGCCAGTCTTCCCAGAAGGATACCATGGTGAAAGCTGCTGAGAGATCAAGGAGAATCAACAGAGTCACACTCCCCCTTTCTCTCTCCTGACAGAGATCATCATACAGGTCGACCAAGGCTGTTTCCATGCCAAAACCATGCCTGAAACCCAACTGAAATGGATCCAGATAATCGGTCTCATCCAAGTGGGTCTGAAGCTGGCCTGCCACTACTTGTTCAAGGTCCTTGCCCAGGAATGGAACATTTGCTACTGGCCTATTTATTAAGATTTTCTGGGTCCAGGGAGGGTCTCTTCAGGAGTGGTCTCACTACCGCCTCTTTCAGGCAGCCAAGGACCACCCCCTCTGGCAGAGAGGCATTAATCACTTCCCTGGCCCAGATGGCTGTTCCATCCCTGCTAGCTTTTATTAGCCAAGAAGGGCAAGGATCCAGCACAGAAGTGGTTGCACGAACCTGGCCAAGCACCTTGTCAACGTCCTCAGGCTGTACCAATTGAAACTCATCCAAGAAATTCGGGACAAGACTGTGCTCTGGATACCTCACTTGATTCACCTGCTATAACACTGGAGTCTAAGTCCTGGTGGATGCTAAATATTTTATCTTGGAAGTGCCTAGCAAATTCATTACAGCAGGCCTCAGATGGTTCTACCATGTCCTTTGGGCCAGTGGGTAATAGCCCACGGACAATTCTGAAGAGCTCCGCTGGGCGGCAGATTGATGATTTGATAATGGCAGCAAAATATTGTTTTTTGCTGCCCTCACTGCCTCTAAATACAGCTTACCATAGGCACTTACCACTGTGTAACTGCATCCACCAGGAGTTCATCTCCATCTGCACTCAAGCCGTCTCCTATATTGTTTCATCACTCTCAGCTCTGGGGTATACCATGGAGCTGTACGAGCTCTACACAGAAGAGGGCACTCAGGAGCAATCATGTCAAATGCCCGGGTCATTTCTGTATTCCACAGTTCAACCAGGGTTTCGACAGGAGTGCCAGCCCTATCAGCCGGAAAACTCCCCAGAGCCCTTTGGAAACCATCCGGATCCATTAGTCTCTGGGGGTGGACCAACTTAATAGGTCCCCCACCCTTGCTGAGAGGAAAAGCCGCTGTAAGTCTAAACTTCAGCAAGCAGTGATCTCTCCATGACAGAGGGACTGATGTAAGGCCCCCCACCTTCAGATCACCATCTCCATGTCCAGTTGCAAAAACCAAGTCTAGAGTATGCCCTGCTACATGTGTTGGGCCAATGGCATGTTGGGACAGTCCCACGGTTGTCTTGGAAACCATGAAATCCTGAGCCGCCCCAGATAAGGTGGCCTCGGCATGGATGTTGACATCCCCCAGAACCAACAGTCTGGGGGATCTCAACAGTACACCCGAGACCACCTCCATCAGCTCAGCTAAGGAGTCTGTTGGGCAGCAGGGTGGGCGGTACACCAACAGAATCCCCAGTCTGTCCTGCTGACCCAACACAAGGTGCAAACACTCCAGACCAGTAATCACATGGACAGGGTGCTTGCAGAGGGAGATGGAGCTCCTATAGACCACATCAACCGCCCCTCCCTGACCCTCAGGTCTACCCTGATGTTGAACCAGGTACCCTGGCGGACATAGCTTGGAGAGACTCACTCCTCCCTGCTCACCCACCTAGGTCTCGGTTATACATGCCAGATCGGCTGCCTCATCCACAATTAAATCATGAATGAGGGAGATCTTATTATGTACCAATCTGGCATTTAGGAGCAGCATCCGGAGGTCTGAGAGCTGGCTGATAGGGCAACCAACAAACCTGCGAATGTGGGGAGGACCAGAACAAGGCACAGCCGTTAATTGCCTGGGCTGCATTCCCCTTATCTGGCAAGTCCTCCTCACAACGCCATATCTCCCTCTACCCTTCACTTCACTAATTGGGGCCCCCTCAAGTCTCCCAACTTGGTTCTGAGTCCTCTCTCCCAGGCACATAACTCAAGACCTGCCAGTCCCACAAAAAGCCAGGAAATCTATAAAGCAGGAGCCACCTCAGCCAGCCAGCTTGTATCTCCTCCAGGGAAGGACTGGTGGATGAAATCAGCAACAGCTGGGTGAGTACCTGGGGGCCTGGTCCTGCAAGGTGTGGCAACCTGCAGCACAGAAGTCCAACAGGGAGAGGGTGGTGGTGGTAGCCAAGCAGCAGCAGCAGCAAGCAAGCAGGCAGACAGATAGCTGCAGCAGATGGCTCTCCCTCTTCCCTGGGTGATGGTAGTCCCCTTCTTCCTGCAGGCAATTGTTCACCCTTCAACTCTACTGTAACAACGTGCTGCAAAGATGACAGGTCTGAAATTCTGTCATCCCAAAGCTTTGCTTGAAGATATGATGGAGAAGAGATGTGAAGGACAGTTTGATCCTGGGGAATCTTTTTTCTTAAATTTATTTTTATTTCTAGAATAGCAAAAAACAACCAGTGTTACAAAATACTAAAGACGTGTTGTAGGTATGGTGCTACAGTTATTCTTCCAATAATTTAGGAAAGCTGAAATGCCCTCATTAACCTCTATCCTCCTTCAGCTTTTATATGAATTACAATTTAGTTTTTCTATAGTTGCAATATCTCACAATTTCATAATTTTGGTATCAAGTATATTCATATTTATAGACTTGACCTCAAGTTCAAACAAAGCATAAAACTATAGTATCACATCCACAATGCCAGACCTGGATTGTTATTCTCTGCCCAAATTATTAGTCCAGTTTCTGTTGTGTTTCTGTTAATATTCTTCTCAGAACCACAAGAAGCTGCCTTATACCAATTCAGACCATTGGTTCATTTAGCTCAATATTGCCTACACTGGCTGGCAGTGGCTCTCCAGGATTTGAGACAGGATTTCTCCCAGCCCTACCTGCAGATACCAGAGACTGAAATTAACCTTTTGCCTGAAAAGTATGTGCTCTATCACTGAACCATAGCCATCCAGGTTTAAGAAATGTTAGGCAGCCTAGCAGACATCTCTAGGGTAGTTTCCCCCACTCTTGCTATCCACTGGAGTCTGGCCAAAGTGTGCAGGTTATTCTTATTCTGGGAGGGGAGGGAATAGTCTGGATACATGCTAAAACACAGGAGAGGAGCAATATCCTAGACACCTGATGTGAGGTGTGGAGGACCTCCTGTTATTCATAATGGCAGATTTGTACATTTAGGAGATAATGTATCATGTTCATTACTCCCTCCACCCAACCAGTAAACACTGATACAAAAAAGAGGCTTAAATGAAGGGGGAGGATGCAGAAAAAGCAGATTTCAGCTCTATCTAGAAGATTGTGGCAGGGGGAAATGCATCCTGCCCTGTTCAAAATATTTGTATCAGAAGAAAGCGGTATGTTTTGTCAAGGGCAGGTGGAGTGGAATCACAGATTCTTTATGCTGTGTCTTTAAAGAACATCTGTTGTCAGTTTGGTTCCAATTCATAGCAAAGAATGTTTGTGTTCCATTCCTAAGAGAAAATAACATGCAGAACACAGTAAATCCAATTTACCACAGCCTGAAAAGTTCTAAAGCAGAGGAAATCACTAAACCGGATATGGTGCATGTATGATAAGATGGCCAGGCATCATAATGTAAGTGGTTCCCACAGAATATGAGACCAAAGGCATCTCCATCATTAGCACAATAGGAAAATACATTGATATTAGGACTGATTCTCACTGTCATACAAAGACTTTATAAACTACTCAGTTAAAACAGGCCTTGAAGCTATTCACTGATAACTGGTGGAAAGGCCATCTTGATTTTCTCTTGGCAACTTCTCCTTTTCTATAGCCAGATATTTTATTATTCTTTAGAGCAATAGTAATCAAACTGGTCTTTGGTTAGGTCAGATCATGGCATCCGTCAGCATACACAGTGCAAACTTGCCAGAAACCATCACAAATTGTTCAGTTAACAGTCAGATGTGATTTTGCAGGACCTGTTACTTCACTTACGTCAATGGACTCAGGAATGACAAACAAGTCCTGCCACCCTGGCCTCCTATGGGAGAAAGTGTGGGATGTAAATCAAATAAATAAATAAATAAATAAATAAGTTGCTTCCATTACTTTAAGTGGAACTTGGACATGACAGAGCAAAGTTCAGTAAATGTCACCCCTTGTTTTCTATTCATATTGTAAACTTCTGGGTACAGTCTTCCCAGGAGAGATGAAAGATGTGAGACCTTCTAGGATGGGGGTCTTGGGCACCAGCCAAGAGGTTCAGGTAGCACAGATATAGTACACAAAGATGGATAAAAGGTATCCACGGGAAGCAGTAATCTTTCTATTTCCTCTACCCCATGTTCCTTGAATTTAGACCCAAGACATATCCATCCTTAGCTTTAAAAAAGAGGGCAAAATTCATCCCTATTTCCTTTTATATCATTGATTGATTGATTGATTGATTGATTGATTGATTGAATTTCTTACCCACCCTTCCCAAAAAGGTCCCATGGTGGGTTACAGCACATAAAATCACGATTAAAATCAAAGCAGTAAAGATGACTTCATTGTGACCCCAAATCATAATCCATACAACACATTACAAAATGCAAACTGAAAGAAAGTACAAATAATACAAGGTGCAAACTGCTGATTAAAGTGCCAACAACATCTCAAAAAGTACTATATACTGAAATCAATGCCTTTATTGGGTTTTGATGGTAGCACATACCCCTTCTCCTTCCAAACATCTCCATACTCAGCACCTCTCAGCCTCTTGCCTCTCACCCAGCATTCTACCCACCCACCCTAGTTCTCACTCAGGGGGCCCAAACAAGCTCACAACACCCTCCAAATCTCTCACAACAAAGAGGATCCCCTGCACCTGCTGACTCACCCTCGTCTCTCACTCCAGGATTCAAATCTTGTCACGGTAATTGAAAACCAAGGGACGGAGCACCTCCACACACCCATTGATCCTCCAAGGGATGATTCAAAGGGACAACTCCTTTGATGTCTTCCCTTTGTGACATTGTCACTGCCTGACACCAAGAGCAGGGCTTGCTTTTATGGGCAGGCGCCAACGTCTAATGGAGACTCTTCAGGTGGCCTGTAGCTGTGTCCCATTCAGCAATCAACCAGCTGCACTTCATACAGAAGGTATGTGAGTTTTCTGGGAGAGGGGAAGCAAATGACCGTAAATAGGACGACTTCTGCTCACGGTTCTTTCACTGCCCTCTGCATGTCTCTTCTTTTCTATCTGCTTCATATATTGTGTCAATAGTCAAACTATTTCTCTGTCTCCCATTAAGAGTTCAGATACCATCCTCCTAAAGCTGATGTTTGGGTAGCAGAGGCTGCTGATCCCATTTGCTGAACACCAGAGCAGGTTTTCTACCTCACTTGCATGCAACATAGGGCAACATTGTTTGAGCAAGGGCAGGCAGGGCTACATCAGATTGAAGCCTAGAGTCTGGGTGGCAGGGCTGCCTTGAATAGAGGCCCATTCAGGCATTGCCTGAGAAGTACAAGTCTCCTATAGTCTCCCCCACCTTCTTTTCTCCTTGTATGGGCTTCTGTCAATAGAGAGGCTGGCCTTGCTGATGTACAAGATGGCAAGACCCAGATTTGGACACATACGGTAGCCCTTACTGGAAAAGAGAGGCAGCTGGGTTTTTTTTCATATTACAGATAATGGTTACATCATATGGTTACATCATATATTAGAACAGCTGCCTATGCTGGTGAAAGTGAAGCAAATGTGGGAGCTTCCTAAATGAAATGTGCTAAGTCCATCATGATCACAAAATGTGTTTTAACATCAGTTGGTATGTCAGTTAGAAGCAATGACAAACTTTCTGTGTTTAATAGAAGCAGCTCAGTCTGGCCAGGGGTCAAAGACCACACAGAAGTTGCATTGTTTGCCTCCCAGGAAGAATGCCATAGCAAAGATCAGCATAGTCCATCTCATCAAATACATAGTCCATGAAAGCTTATGCCACAATGTATCTTATGCCATAATTTATTTATTTATTTATTAAATTTATATAGTCACCCATCAATACATATTTATATATTTATTTGTTTTAGAAATGTATGTAGATACCACCCACTGACATAAAACATCAAGGCAGTGCACAACATAAAATACTGTAAAACAAAACAAAACAATCACAAGAATAACTGACTCATCTGACAATGAACATTAAATAAATGAATAGTCCTGCCCACATAAGAATGTCATCAAAAGACATCTGAAAGTTAACAACAAGATTGCCTGCTGAATCTCTGCTGGGAGAGTATTCCACAGCATGGGATCAGCCACACAAAATGCCCACCTTCTAGGTAATGTCAGTCAAACTTTTGAGACACAGGAGACAACTAACAGTGCTCCTCAGATTATCTTTCTTGGGCAGCTTGCAAACAAAACAATTTTTAAAATATTCAAATGAAGAAGAAGCAATAATAGTCAGCAAAAAGAAAAAGAAACTTTCCTTACAACAGAGACAGACTAAGCAATCTACGCCCAGCCCAGATTAAACTAGACTAGGCCACAACAGCCCAAGGTTACTTTAAAACTCAATTTAAAAGCTTGGGTAGATAAAAAGGTCTTCATACCATAGATAAATCTTTCATATCTAACCACAACACAGCTCCCTCTCTGCAACTAGCCTCAGCAAGCAGACCATTTTGCAAGGTGAGGTGGGGCCTTCATCCACCACCTCCCCTTCTCAAGGTGACTGCCCAAAAAATTGGGGATGGGGCAGCTTTCAAACAACCTGGCATCGGGCTGAGTTTCTCCCTCTGCAAGACACAAGAAACCAGAGGTGACTTCAGTTAAAATGAGTATCTCATTGCCTCAAACCAACATGGAAAATATTTTATCACACACACAAACAAACATGGACCATAGCAGAGATGTCTCCTGTAATGACTCACCATTTGGTATTAGTGAGATCTTCTATGGAGGCAGCGATCCAAGGCAGAAATCAACCCCATCCACCTGCACAAAGAACTCTTAAAAGGAATTACATTGGCTCATCTTCATCCACTACTTTATTGCTCTTTTTTAAACAAAGAAACAAAAAAGAACAAATTCTATTCTGCCATTCATCGTAAATGATTTCAAAGCAACAAACATTTAAAACCATAAAATTAAAAGCAAAAAACATGACAACTACAATTCATTGGTGATCACTTGTGGACGAGTAAGATTGTCTTCCAAGATAAGGTCTTTAACGGTGGGTCCGTAATTGACTGTGGAGGCCAATTCTGGATCCACACAGCCTCCCACAGTGAGGACATAGTTTTCCAGATGGAAGATGGTCACCATGAGGATTTGTTTGACATGCCTTCCGCTTAGCTCGTTTGTCCCTTTCGCCCTGTATTCATGCTTCTTCAAAGTCCACAGCACCTTTGATAATAGCCAACCTCCATTTGGGATGTTCATGGGCCAAGACTTCCCAGTTGTCGATGTTTATGTTAGATTTTTTTAAATTCGCTTTAAGAACATCTTTAAACCTCTTTTGCTGTCCACCGATGTTCCATTTTCCATCCTTAAGTTGGGAGTAAAGTAGCTGCTCTGGAAGATGGTGATCAGGCATTCGAACAACATGGCCGGTCCAGTGAAGTTGATGTTGAAGGATCATTGTTTCAACACTGGTAGTCTTTGCTTCTTCCAAAACGCTAACATTAGTCCGTCTGTCTTCCCAAGTAATTTGCAGAATTTTCTGGAGGCAGCGTTGGTGGAATCTTTCAAGAAGTTGGGAGTGGCGTTTATAAATGGTCCATGTTTCACAGGCATACAGTAAGGTCGGTAGTACAATGGCTTTGTAAATAAGCATTTTGGTCTCCCTGCGAATATCCCGATCCTCAAACACTCTATGCTTCATTCGGGAGAATGCGGCACTCACAGAGCTCAGACGATGTTGAATTTCAGCATCGATGTCAGCTTTTACAGAGAGATGGCTGCCAAGATAGGGGAAGTGATCAACGTTCTCCAGCGTCACACCATTAAGTGTTGCACTGCTATAGTGCGTGTGGTCCAATACAACACCAAAAGCAGGTTCGGTATAGGAAAAGATCCAGTCACAGGCAATGGTTTCGTTAAGAGTCCTTTTACTGAGACATTCAGAATTACAATCAGCTTCTTCCACATCACACTACACCCCCACACCACTTCCGGTTTCTCTCAAGCCTTAAGTAGATAAGAGTGCCCTTGTATTGGCACAGCTGCCACAGACGGCCTTGGTATTCTCCCTAGCCAGATTAACCCCATAAGAGCAGGTTTTTCAGTTGCTTTCCTCTCTGTGAGGAACACACACATAACCTGAGAGCCCAACAGCCCCCACCTGTTTCTCACAGAAATTCCAATGCCCTCTTATCTATTACATGCACTTGCTTTAACATTTGGTTACAGTTGACAGCACCTTATACATTTCAGCTTTGCTTTACACGTTAACATTTTCCGGATTCCAGGCTTTCTTTATTCACTACATCTGTTTACATTTCATAAATAGATCAATCAACATTCCTTTCCCACGTTTCATCATCGCATTTAGGTTTCACACATGTTAAATACAACGTTTCTGCATCCATGTTTTGTTTAGTGTATGCCCCCTGGTCTGTGATAAGACCAATTGTGAATCTTTCAGGCGGCTTCCCTTTGTTCTCTCTCTCTGAGCATCTTAAGGGAACTTGGGACTTCGTTTACCTTGTGCCATCGTTGCCTGCACTAGTTCCTGGTAACTCCCTCTCATGTAATGATACATCATCAGCTTTTCTTTTCTTAATGTTATGTTTCCCCTAAATGAGCTCATTTAACGCTTCCTTTAATGGCATTTGCAGTACTTCTTCCTTTGCGCTAGGACCTGGCTGTATGTCCTCCTCTTTTACTGCATGTGTATCGTGTGACCCATTTAGGTTTATGGTCTGACTTTGCTTCCATTCCTGATCTGAAACTTTGATGCTTCGACTAAGAACTACTTGTTGCAGCTCAGGAACCCAGACCCTGTAATAAGCATTCTGAAAGCCCAGCACATGTCCCTCCTGGGCTCTCGGTGCTAACTTACCATGCCTTTTACTCTTGGGCACGTGAACCCAACATTTAGCCCCAAAATGCTCAATGTGCCTTATCCGTGGTTTCTTCCCCATCAGTTTTTCATAGGGAGACATTCCAAGACTCCTGTGTAACAACCTATTCTGGATATAAACAGCATATAGGATACACTTTCCCCAAAATATGTTGCCTAGGTTTGAATTCCCCAACATGGCTCTCATGGACTCCTGAAGAGACCTATTTTTTCTCTCCGCAACCCCATTTGAAAACGGAGAAAACGGGGCAGTGAAGTTTTGGGCTATCCCCTTTCTTTCCATGAAGTCCTGCAAAGCTTGGCTAGTGAATTCGCCCCCCTGATCTGAGCGTATGCGTTTTATCGTGACCCCATGTTGTGTTTCCACTCTCTTTATGAACAAGCGTAATTTCGTATCTGCCTCACCTTTTCTCTTCAGCAAGTACACATGACAATACCTTGTGAAATCATCTACCACAACCATGAAATACTTAGCACCCCCCTTTGAACACTGCAATGGTCCAGATAAGTCGACATGTATCATCTGATATGGTGCAGTGGTTGTGCATTCTGTCTTTTGATTTATGGGTGCCACTGTGGCTTTAGCCCTGTAACACGCATCACATTCATATACTTGCTCACACCCCTGTAATTTCATGTCCTCACTATGAGTAGGGGTTTTCTTAATTGTGTCATAATGAGCATGACCCAATCTTCTGTGCCACTGATGTACACAGTTTTTGTGCAACTGTCTATTGGCACTTAATACAGCACATTCCGGCTCAGCGTGAGTGCTTTGAAATGTGAAAAGTGACTCTTGCAGACACCCCTGCATGCATATCTCATTGCCTCGTTTAACAACACATCTCCCTTGCTCAAACGTTACAGAATAACCTATATCTGTTAGTTTCTTTACAGACAAAATATTACTTGCCAATTGCGGGACTAACAA
Organism: Rhineura floridana; assembly: GCF_030035675.1. Taxonomy (NCBI): domain Eukaryota; kingdom Metazoa; phylum Chordata; class Lepidosauria; order Squamata; family Rhineuridae; genus Rhineura; species Rhineura floridana. Next base: position 80,963,736 of record NC_084480.1, read on the forward strand.
TACATCTGTCAAAATAGTCTGGAGCTTACTCAGTTTCAAACTTCCATGCGCCAGGACATCATGTTTGGATCCGTCAGCCAATAAAACAGTTTCTTGCACTGGTTTCGATGAGTGAAATAGGCTTGCATCTTTTATGAGGCAATGAGATGCACCACTATCAATTACCCATTGAGAGTTAACTGTTTTATGCTTCTGGGCACTAACAAAATTCACGCTAGAGTGCTTCCAGCTTCTGTCTCTTTGCTTGGCTGCACAGTTCTGCTGTATATGTCCCCTTGCTCCACAAAAATAACAGGATTTTAGTCCATGCTGCTCTTTGAAGGTAAACTGCTTAGTTTTGACTGCTTCTTTCGGCTCAGTCCTGTTAATCTCCTGTCTTCTTTGCCATTCTTGATTGAGTTTTTCTTCCACAAAATCCAGACTCAATCCTCCATCGGGCATCGCCTCCATTGACGTCACGAGATTGTTCCATTTCTCATCAAGGGAAGACAAAATGATATACACCTTTTGTAGATTGCTATGCTCATCCCCTCTGTCCTCCAACTCTGCAAACAGACGTTGAAATTCCGTTAAGTGCTCAGTCATGCTGCACTCTTCAGTTAGACGCATCCGATATAACTTCCTTGCCAAACAAAGTTTGCTCCCCGCGGTTTGTTGCACATGTACATTATTCAAAACAGTCCACATGCGTTTTGCTGTGGGTTCATCTCTCACATACAGCAATTGAGAGTCGGACAGTGCTAATGTGATAAAAGCCTTCGCCTTTTCATCCTTACGTGTCCATGCCGCTTGAGGGGCCGCCGGTGGGGTGGTGTCAATGACTTCAAACAGATCCTCTTTGATCAGAAAAGCCCTCATCCGTAGCTTCCAGCTGGCATAATTTGTTTCAGTGAGCCGTTCCATAGACATTCCAGCAGACATATTCATTGCCATTCTCAGCGCTCTGCTTTCCGCTCACCTCTTTCTCACACGGCCTCCGACCAAGCTCGCGTCTCAACTCCGAGGTTTCGGACCAGAACCAGCTCTAGCGCTGTATAGCGGACCAGAATCCTGGGCCCATAACCCTTGTTGCGCTGCTATAGTGCGTGTGGTCCAATACAACACCAAAAGCAGGTTTGGTATAGGAAAAGATCCAGTCACAGGCAATGGTTTCATTAAGAGTCCTTTTACTGAGACATTCAGAATTACAATCAGCTTCTTCCACATCACACTACACCCCCACACCACTTTCAGTTTCTCTCAAGCCTTAAGTAGATAAGAGTGCCCTTGTATTGGCACAGCTGCCACAGATGGCCTTGGTATTCTCCCTAGCCAGATTAACCCCATAAGAGCAGGTTTTTCTGTTGCTTTCCTCTCTGTGAGGAACACACACATAACCTGAGAGCCCAACATTAAGCTGGATCTATGGTGCTACACAGGGACTAGTTCACACCTGTTGATGAAGTACTTTGGTTTTTTTAATATTAAGTGAGAGCCCAAGCTTTCCATATGTTTCTGCGAAGACATTTAGGATAGTTTGAAGATCTTTCTCTGAATGTACAGAGACTACATTACCATCGGCATATTGAAGTTCTACGACAGAGGTTGACATTACCTTACTTTTTGCTTTCAGTGTACTGAGATTAAAAAGCTTTCCATCTGTTCGATATATGATTTCCACGCCACTAGGAAGTTTCCCCTCAATAAGGTGTAGAATCATAGCAATGAAGATAGCAAATAAGGTAGGATCAATGACGCATCCCTGTTTTACTCCTGATCCGACTCTGAATGGATCGCTCTGAAAGCCATTGTTGTCCAAAATTGTTGCTGTCATGTTGTCATGAAGGAGTCGCAAAATATTCACAAATTTTTCAGGGCATCCAGTTTTCAGAAGGATGGTCCAGAGAGCGGTTCAAGATCAATAAACACCATATATAAAGGTCGATTCTGCTCTCGGCATTTTTCTTGAAGCTGTTGTGCAGTGAAGATCATGTCCACTGTCCCCCTGGAAGGGCGGAAACCATTTTGCGATTCAGGGAGGATGTCTTCTGAGATAGGTAGGAGACGATTTGTGAGGATCCTTGCAAGGATTTTACCTGTGGTAGTTAGAAGAGAGATGCCTCGGTAGTTCCCACAATCTGTTCTATCACTGTTCTTGAAAAGAGTGATAATTATGGCATCCCTAAAGTCTTCCAGGATCTCCTCCCTCACCCAGATCAGCATCTAATGTCAGCATCAGCATCTAATGTTAGTGCATAAGCACTTATTATTATTGTTGTTGTTGTTGTTGTTGTAGTTAGTTAGTTAGTTAGTTAGTTAGTTTATATCCCACCCTTCCTTACAGCAGGAGCCCAGGGCGGCAAACAAGGCACTAAAAATAGAACAGTTACCTGCTGGTTTTTGGCAAGTTTTAACTGGAGAGTTGAGAGTCGTTCATTAATGCTAATAGGAATTTCTGACAAGACCTTCACAAGATTATTTTTAATAGCAAAGCCTACTCCATGTATTCGTCGTTCTTGTTAGGCAGTCCTTTCCAGAAGAAGGTATATCCTCCTTTTTCTTCCTTCAGTTGTCCTTCTCCTGCTCTTCGTGTTTCTTGGAGTGTTGCTATGTCAATATTAAAACGTCTCAACTCCTTCACAATGATGGCAGTCCTGCGTTCAGGATGTTCACTATCTGCATTGTCCAGCAATGTCTGTATATTCCATGTTCCAAAATGCAATTGTCTTTTGCGACCGCTAAGTGGTGACCCCACTGGACGCGGTAATCCAGTCAGGAAGAGAGATGAGGCAGACTATGTTTAGGGCACCTTTTCTAGCCCCCTCCCCATACACGGTGAGCAGAGTGGATCCTGAATAGGACTGCTCCATCGTGGATATAGCTGCCAATCTACTCAACTGCCTCGGTCCTTGAGCCAGGACGACTGAGTCTGTATCCACCGCCCATATGCCAGTTCATGATTAGGGGCTTCTGGATTTTACAGTCCTGCCCCCATCACGATTCACCAATTGCCATGAGACTTTTGGTTTGGTTTGGTTTGGTTGGAAGACGCCTGTGCGTGAATTTGTTTTATGTGGGGAGATCGGCGCACGAACACACAATCTTGACAGAAAAAGGCTTTGATCCAATGGCATGGATACCATGACAATTGGAAGTCTTTTATCTGCTGCAGCCTTCATCTGCCTTCACAGCCGTTGTAACATATACATTGTTATCCTCTGCCTGTTCTGCTGTTGAGGACTTTTTTGGATAGTTCTTTGTCTGGTTCCACACCCTTGACCTTACCGCCTTGGGTGACCCCACTGGCAGTACATGACTCCCAACGGCATCACTCACAGGTTTCATTGGAATATGCAAGCCCACTCACCACTACAAGGTGACAATCCAGCGAGGGGGACAACTACAATAAAACAGCAGTAAAAGCAGTACAATAGGAATAAAAGCAAAAATGTAAGTAAAAAGAAAAGCTTACAAAAGTGTTTAGCAGGCTCTCATGGCTCCTGACTGATTCCCAGTCTCACCTTTTAGTTTGCTGGGATAGAGAACTCTGTCCAGTTTAGGAAGGCTAACTCCAGTACTAAGGGTAAGTCCTGGATTGATTTGTAGATCAGAAGGATATTGCACCCTTCTCCAAATTTTGCACTGTGTACAAAAATCTGTATTTTTCAGGAAAAATGCATACAAAAATGTGTGTTTTAGGGAGAAATGCATAGAAAATACATGAAAGTGGATGATATAGGGGAAAGTGCATACAAAATACGCTTAAATTTAAAAGTTACTTTTTCATTCTTTTTTTTAAATCCTCACTATAGATGAAACATGACAACATACAGACTGTTTTATCAAGTTTCATTTTCTTGTTCTTTTTCTCATGCTTAATTGTTTGTATCCTTTGAGCATAGGGGGACAATCATGAATCCGCAAGGAATAATTAGTCAATATCTTCAAGGTCTGGTAGTTTTACTGTGTTGATATTTACTATACAAACAACCAGATAAGTTAAGTCGTAGTCACTTAACATCTTTTACTATTTAACAATCAAGCAGCCAAGTCTCTAACGAATTATAACTAAACCTCAACTGATGGTTACAACAAGAAAAGAAAGAAAAGCACTGAGTCATCCATCTCCCCTGCTTAGTTTAGGGAAGAAAGAAATGAAAAAGAAAAGGAAGAGACGTGATAAAAACCAACAGAATGCGACTTTGCTACCAATTCAGGCCCAGAGCCCTCTCAACGAATTAAAGGGGCAGAAAAAAATTACAGACTTTTTCCCAACAAGGACACTTTACCAATCTGACCTGGAATGTCAGCAAGTTTCTATCCTTCCATCAGATTGGTCACTTCCCTTGAGGGGACTGGACCATAGTCCCAGGAGAGAGTCATCTTCTAAGTTTCTGGCTGATGAAATAACTATGGCTGAATATCAAAAGGTAATCAATACAATAATAACTCAAAGTGATGGTCTAAAAGCTACATCACAAGAACTAAATAACTGGAACATCAACAAATCTCCTTATGAGACGTTTAATTCTCTACATGAAGATACGGCCATATTGAAGGAATATATACTACAAGATAGTATGTTGGAATCCTCCTCTAGTGATCAACAGAAACAAGTAGAAAATTATGGCCTGGATAATAATAATAATAATAAATAATAAAATTTAATTTCTGTGTCGCCTATCTGGCCAATGGCCACTCTAGGCGACGTACATGTAAACAGTTAAAACACAATGTGGTAAAATACAGTAATACAATATAAAAACAATACAGCAATACAAAATAAAAACAATATAGCAGCAACAACAACACTAATACAGGATAAGAGGCATTTCAGTCGTAACAATTAACCCTCCCCGGAAATCCCAAAGGCCTGTTGAAAGAGCCAGGTTTTTAAGGCTTTACGAAATACATTTAGGGAAGAGGTGTGCCGTAGATCTTGTGGGAGGGAGTTCCAAAGGGTGGGGGCCGCCACTGAAAATGCCCTCTCTGTAGTTTCCGCCAATCTAGCTGCTTTTGTCGGTGGGATTGAGAGAAGGCCCTGTGTGGCTGATCTTGTCGGGCAGCATAATTGGTGGTGTTGAAGGCGCTCCTTTAGATAAACTGGGCCGAGGCCGTATAGGGATTTAAAGGTTAATACCAACACCTTGAATTGGGCCCAGAAGACAACTGGAAGCCAGTGTAGATCGAACAGCACTGGTGTGATGTGGTCCCGGCGGCGACTATTCGTAAGTAGTCGAGCCGCTGCGTTTTGTATAAGTTGTAGTTTCCGGACCGTTTTCAAGGGTAACCCCATGTAGAGCGCATTACAGTAATCCAAACGAGAGGAGACCAGGGCGTGTACTACCAGTGGGAGCTGATGAACAGGAAGGTAGGGTTGCAGCCTTCGTATGAGGTGTAGTTGACACCAGGCTGCCCGGCTCACAGCCGAAATCTGAGCCTCCATGGACAGCTTGGAATCAAGTACAACCCCAAGGCTGCGGACCTGGTCCTTCAGGGGTAAACTCACCCCATTGAACATCTCCCAACCTTCTCTTGTCCCCCACGAGCAGCACCTCGGTCTTATCGGGGTTCAACTTCAGCTTGTTCCTTCCCATCCATCCACTCACGGATTCCAGGCACTTGGACAAGGTCTCCACAGCCAACTCTGGTGAAGATTTAAACGAGAGATAGAGCTGAGTGTCATCCGCATATTGGTGACACTACAGCCCAAATCTCCTAATGATTGTCCCCAGCGGCTTCATATAAATGTTAAATAGCATGGGAGAGAGGATAGAACCCTGTGGCACACCACAATTGAGAGGCCAAGGGTCTGAAACCTCCTCCCCCAATGCTACCTGTTGATACCTATCGGAGAGAAATGAGCGGAACCACTGTAATACAGTGCCTCCAATTCCCAATCCCTCCAGGCGATGTAAAAGGATACTGTGGTCGACAGTATCAAAAGCCGCTGAGAGATCGAGGAGGACAAGAAAGGTGAATTCTCCCCTATCTAATGCCCTCCTCATATAATCTACCAGAACGACCAAGGCTGTTTCAGTTCCGTGACCAGTCCTGAAACCCGATTGGTATGGATCCAAGTAATCCGTTTCATCCAAGTGTGTCGACAACTGGTTGGCCACCACTCGCTCTATGACCTTGCCCAAGAATGGTAAGTTCGAAATTGGGCGAAAGTTATTAAAAACTTGGGGATCCAAGGAGGACTTCTTCAAGATGGGCTTTACAATTGCCTCTTTGAAAGCTGATGGCATCACACCCTCTTTCAAGGATGTGTTTACCATCGCTTTAATCCCCTTGCCCAATTTCTCTCTGCAGCTCATAAGGAGCCACGATGGGCAAGGATCAGTTAGGCAAGTGGTAGGCTTCACAGTCGAAAGCACCTTGTCCACATCCTCAAAAGGGAGAAGCTGAAATCGATCCCAACTTACCGGCATGCAACTAGCCAACTCTGGTTCATCTACTGTATCCACGGCGCACGGGATCGAGCTCCGTAAGTGTTCGATTTTATCAGCGAAGTGCTTTGCTAATATGTCACAGGAGGCCTTTGATTGTTCCAAGGGTTCTTGGACAACTGGACCGACCAGGCTTCGAACCACCTGGAACAGCCACCTGGGACAGCACTCCGCAGACGCAATAGAGGCAGCAAAGAAAGCCTTCTTTGCTGCCTTTATTGCCACTTGGTAGGCTGCTACTGCTGCTCTAACCTGTGTCCGGACATCTTCAGAGCGGGATTTCCGCCACCGGCGTTCTAGTCGTCTCACCTCCTGTCTCAGAATACGCAACCGTGGTGTATACCACGGTGCTAACTGAGTTCTATTCAGGGGGAGAGGACGTTTCGGAGCCACCCGGTCTAATGCCCTGGTGATCCCATCATTCCACTCCTTCACCAGGGTTTCGACCGGGCGACCTTCAGCAAGTTCCAAATCCCCTAGCGCAGTCAGGAATCCATCCGGATCCATCAGGTGCCTGGGGCGGACCATTCTAATAGGTCCTTCACCCCTGCGGAGGGGGTGTGGCATCGAGAAGTCTATGTTTACCAGGTAGTGATCTGACCATGACACAGGGGTGGAATAAACCGCTCCCAACTTCAGACCACTTCTCTCCTCTCTCAGGACAAACACAAGGTCGAGAGCATGACCGGCTACATGGGTGGGCCCAATGTTACTAAGGTGCAGTTCCCAGGAAGCCATGGTTTCCAGGAAATCCCGAGGGGCTCCAGTGAGAATGGACTCGGCATGCACGTTGAAGTCACCCAGCACTAACAATTCTGGGGACAACGCCCGTACAGCCGAGACCACCTCTAGCACCTCGGCTAGGGAGTCTGCTGTGCAGCGGGGTGGGCGGTACACTAGCAGGATCCTCAAACTGCCCTTCGGGCCCAACCTCCAGTACATACAATCAACAAATTGAGTCCTATGGAGAGGAGGTCTGGCAAAAACTAAGGACTCTCAATAGATGACTGCCACGCCCCCTCCCCGCCTTCCCACCCTCGGCTGCTGTGCATAACAGAAACCTGGTGGACACATGGCCTCAAGAATGGGAGCAGAGGCCTCATCCAACCAAGTCTCCATAATACATGCCAGGTCTGCCCGCCCATCCAAGATCATATCATGGATGAGCGAAGTTTTCTGTGCCACAGACCTGGCATTACATAACAGCAGTCGAAGGTCGGTAGGAACCTTGCGTCCCCCAGTTTTTGTCCGGTTCTGGGCCGACCCGGAACGGGATGGATATAATGCATCTATCCCCTGTTCCCCTATTCTGGCATGGTCTGCCAACAGCACCCTTCCAGCACCTGCTCACTCTTCCTCCCCAGATGATCTTTCTGGACGTAACCTAAGTCTAAAAGGCTGGATGTTTATGCTGTCTAATGAACTGGACCATGTTAAAACATACCTGAAAGAATGCAACTCGTTCCTGTTAACACTAACAACTTTATATCAAAAACTACATTCTTTCCTCTCGAATACCGCTAATGTTAACCCAGTCATCACAACGGTTTCAGCAAAACCCGCCTTATCCACCCAACTAGTTAAAGGAAAAGTGAAGCAAAAAAAAGAACATTTTTATCATCTTGCAGACAAAAGACTAAAAACCAAAAATCATATAAAATAGCTCAAAAAAATAAAATGAATTTTAAAAAACTTTTTAGTTTATTGGATTCTCTGCCAGATGCCAAGGACACAAAATCAACTCCACTTCCAAGAAAGAAAATTCGAGTGGATAACACACATACAACTATAAAAGATAATGCCAAGCGGACTTTAGATTTACTTTCCAAAATGGATTATGATCCCCCTTCTAATAGGAGCACAGCTTGCCCTCCACTCCATCAGGACCCTTGGCAAGATGCCCTAGACGGATTATATCCCCAACAGAGCAATAGATCACCAGACTTAGCACCATGCTGGAATTTAGTACTAAATAGATATAAATTGGTGTTTGAGAATTATCCCAAACGCTGGGGCTATATAACAGCTGGCCTCAGAAAATGACATTTTATTGATTTCATAAAGAAAGAATTAACAACGTCCCTAAATGTGGGGGACATTGAACAAATTGAATATCTTTACTATAACAACAGTACGGCTCGAGCGGTGGTCACTTATACCTCCCAGGAGGCAGTTAACCACCTACTGTCCAATAAAGATGCCCTATCCAATCTGGGCCTATCAACTCTAAGATTTTTTGAGAATCTAGCCCCACCAAGGGATATACTCTCAGATTCTGTTAAATTTTACAGCAAGGCTCACTCCTTGGATCATCCTCCTCTCGACCTTTTAATAGATCTGGACTTCAATGATAAAAAGAGCAGACTGGAAGATACTACAGAGGTCTTGAAATCGGAGACTTCAGACAAGAATATGAGATCATGCCCTAGCCTTCTTACATCTGATCTTTGCTCCATTCTTATGTCAACAATGTTAAATGGGACATCTAAAGTATGGGATCTGATGGCAAAACAAGAACACACAGACCATATGAACAACTTGTCCCTCCTTATAGAGCCAAATAAGGGAAACGAGGTAAATCTTCAAGAGGAGCCCTTAGATGTCAATATGGAAACAGAGGAACAAGAGCTGTTCCTTTCCTTCGGCAATCTACCTAAGACTGAAAGGGATGGAATACTAGATAGGCTTGTTCATCTAATTTTACGTCTATCAATGATCCATGATCGCTCGGAGAAGGATACGACCATATCCGCTGAAGATAGTAGGGAGATGAAATCCAAACAAAAATATCTACCTGTGCAGACCCAAAATCAACCTTGGCCATTATCAACGACATCTCTACATCCGTTATCACAATGAGAGAATTCAATCTCTAGGACACTTTCTCTTACACCAAATAATGCTCGAGTTTCTCTCCCTGCCGTGAGGGACTCAATATGACATTGTCCAATTCTTTCCTGGAATATAAGGGGTTGGTTAAACAAATTCAAAGAAGAAAATTTGTCAACATTTTTAGCTGATTTTAAAATTATATGTCTTCAGGAAACTTGGACGTCATCAGACGTCCTAATCCAGCTAAATGGCTACCAAGCTTATACCCTACCAGCGATTAGAGTCAATAACAAAGGAAGGGGTAGTGGGGGCCTTTGTATCCTTATATCAGATGATTTGGCAATATCTGTTCAAACTCTTGCCCCAAATTGTGACCAGTTCGTTCAGAGTGTAAGGTTAATTGCCCCCCCATAGGAGATCTTATAATTATAAATGTATATATTCCACCAGATGTGGCTAGAAGTTTTACTCCTGGCTGTACCTGGGATTGCCTCTCTGAGTTTCTATCTTTTGTAGTACATCAATTTCCCACTTCTAAAATTCTACTCTCTGGAGACTTTAATGCCAGATTAGGGTCACCGGACACTGAGGGGATGTCTACGAACCAGGGCCCAGACTTTGATTTCTCTATGATTCCCAGATATTCGAAAGACCAGGTCGCAAACAAGCAAGGAAAAAAATTGATAGAAATTACTCAATTATATCAATTGGAATGTCTACATGGCTCCCCATTAGATTTGACTAACGGCGCCTATACATATGTTTCCTCAGTTGGGGCCTCAGTAATAGACTACATATTTGTTTCAAGAACATTACTCCCAGAGGTTCATATGTTTCAAATACTTGATAGAACCGAAAGTGACCATTTTCCTACCCTGACGACACTTAGTTTAAGATACCATTCACCACCTGCTATCACTATAAATTTGGAGGATTTACAAATAACTGAACGTAGACTTCGATGGTCTACATCCGTAAATCTCTCTATTTCTCAATTCCTGAATAGCGACCCTATGCTTTCCCTTAGATATGAAATCATGAATTCAGAGATTGATATATATGCTTCCTATCAAGCCATTATCTCCCACCTTAGACCTCTTCTGACAACAAAAGGCTGCCCTAAATCATTATGCCCTCTGAAAAAGAGGTGGTATGACAGGGACTGTAAAATGGCTAAACGTAACCTAGTATATTTTGCACGTAGGTTTATAAGGGATTCATTTATTTATACCCGTGAACATCTTGTCTATCTACGCTCCTCCTATAAGGTACTATTAAGACAAAAAAAGGCCCTATTCGCGAACAAACAATGGCAACAACTCACTCAAGCTCAGCAGGAAGGGAATGATCATCTGTTCTGGGAAATAGTTATGAGTGGGTATAGAGTGGGTAACCATGTTACAACTGACCAAATTTCCGCTCAAGAATGGAGAGCCCATTTCAATAATCTCTATTTTTCCCCGACTGTAGTGGGCGATATATTACCGGCATTCAATGCGATAAATTACTGCTGCTGGCCTCCAGTTACTGTAACACAAATACAAATGCTTATTTCCTCTTTGAGAAAGGGAAAGGCCCCTGGGGAAGATATGAGTCCACCTGAACTGTTTATTGATTTTTCAGATTGGTGGGCTCCGATTTTAGCTAAACTTTTTACCCAGATAAATAACACACGTATAATACCAGAGGGCTGGAGGCAGAGCATAGTTTTTCCCATTTTCAAAAAGGGACGGAGACAAGACCCAGCAAATTACCGCCCGATTAGCCTTATAGACGTTGGAGCGAAACTTTATAGTAAATTCCTTCTACTCAAATTACAGGAGTGGGAAGCTGAGAACTCGATTATCCACCCAGAACAAGCAGGATTTAGAAAAGGACAAAGCACTATAGATCATTGCTTTACCCTATATTTTTTAGCCAGACAATCGATAAACGGACCTACAAAACATCTTTATGCTGCCTTTATCGACTTGGTGACAGCCTTTGATTCAATTGATAAAGAGAGCTTATGGTCCAAACTGGAAAGCACTAATATCGATAAACGCCTTTTACATTTAATTAGGGAATTATATTCGAATAACACCACAAAAATAAGAACAGGAACCTCCTTCACCGATCCTATAGTAGTGAATAAAGGTGTAAAACAGGGCTGTTTATTAGCTCCTTTTTTGTTTAATTAAACGATATTGTATCTGAGCTTCAGGATCCATCCTTTTTTGCCCCTTCATTAGGAAATAGAAAAGTTACAATTCTTTTATACGCAGACTATATGATTTTATTATCCCTTACCCCAATTGGACTAAGGAGACTATTGACAAACTTGGACATGTATTGTAAAAAGGAGCATTTACAAGTTAACTGCCAGAAAACTAAAATCATGGTTTTTGGAAATAGATATAGACAGCACAAATGGTCTATGGGAAATTTTCCTATAGAACAATGTCGCTATTTTAACTATTTGGGGATATGGTTCCAAGATAATCTTTCTTGGAAAAGACATTTGAATGCTACAAAACAATCAGCAAATAGGGCGGTGGGAGCATTACTCAGTTTTTATAGGTCTGTGGGGGGTACCAGGCGACTGCTGCATTGAAAATATATCAGTACAAGGTACTATCCCAGATCTTATATGGAGCGGCAGTCTGGGGATGGGATGCTTTTTCCTTCCCTTCTCTCGAAACCATTCAAAATAATTTTATAAAACAACTTTTACGCTTACCTCCTGGCTCCCCCTCAGCCTTTTTGCGCTCTGAATGTGGCTTACTACCAATTAGTGCACATATACACATGACCTTATTAACATACTGGTCTTCATTAAGCAATACATCTACTAAGATCCTAGCGAAGGCCTGTTTTGTGCAGGCCATGGTGACTAGATATTGGAATCAGAGATCCCTTAGTATCTATAAGCATTACCATTTTACTTCTGATTCTCCTACCCTACTTGATAAATCTAATATTCGTGCACAGATTACACAACACTCCACCTGGATAGATAAAATAGCCATCCTTAATTCCAAGTTCTCAAAGTGGTTTCATATATATAAATGCGACCATATAAGAGCGGACTATCTGTTGAATCTCAATTCGGTACATCTAAGACATGCATTTACTGCTCTTAAATTCCAGACCATGACCTCTGCTATAATTACAGGTCGCTACCTACAAATTCCATGGGAACAGCGCTGGTGCATTTGCCTCTCAGGGCAGGTGGAAGATCTGTTTCACTATTTATTCGATTGTCCCCTATACAAACAACCAAGATCTATTTATCTAGACCCTGTGATTAATAACCTGGGAACTTCTGATGCTTCACAAATTATTGTCTTCCTCCTCTCTGATAATGATCCCCAAATTACTAATATGGTGGCCCATTTTGGTTTTGCTGCTCAAAAATTGAGAGCTAAATTCCTGAATGACTTTGAATCTTAGAGATTTTGGTTAGGATTCTGATTATTTAATCTATGTACCATTACTCTCTGAGTTTTAATATGTTTTTAACTACTTTGTTTTAACTTTGTGATGGCTTATGGCCTGGCAATAAACTTATTGGATATAGATGAAACATACTTTTTATTGAACACATGTGGCCTTCTTTTTAATCCTGTTAGTGGTGATATGTGTCTAGAGATGTGAAGGCCCAGGAAAAAACCAGAAAAATTCAGGGGAAAACATTTTTTTGGTTTTTTTTTCCTAAGCCTTTTTTGTTTTTTTCTGAAAAATTGAAAAAAATGAAGAAAAAAATGGATTATGGAATGTTTTATTTTAACATGATTAATAAAATGTTTACAACAAGGTGTTCATATATTTACTTCTCCAAATGATTTCTAAAAACTATGTACAATATGTATCAGATTATTACAATTTCTGTGCACCGAGGACAAGAAAAACCTAGGTTGCAAATTGAGACTACAACTCTCAAATGCAAGAGCAAGATGCATTTCTGCCGCTAGGGGGAGCACTGCCATTGTCACAAGAGAAGGAAAAAGGTTTCAGTTTCTTTTTTGCTTGTGGGAGGATCTGCTTCCTTCTGTCCTCTTGAACTAGGCCTCAAAGGAGTGGAAGAGAGTACAGACCAACAAAAAGGAGCTTAAAGTATAATACTTAATTGAAAGGTAAGAGTTTAAATTTATCTGATTTCAGAAAATTGAACCATATTTTAACTGGATTAGTTTATCTTCATAACCCTTATGTAAATCATAATTTAATTTCTACTAATCTGATGCTTTATTGCCCCCCCAACCATAGCTTAGTGTTTACTTGCAAGCTAGCCACTAAATTATTTTTCTTCCTCTCCCCTCAGGAAAATGGTGAGACCAACATCTAGAATATGGAGGAATTTCCACACTACAAGTTCTTCTGAGAAAAAAAATGTGGTTTGCAAATACTGCCAAATGAAATATGCATTTCTAAATGCAAGTAGAATGACAAAACACATTCTTGTATGTAACAAGTGCCCAGTAAATATTAAAAAGGCCTTCATGGATCTAAGTGAGGAGGACCATAATGATGAAAGTACATGTAGCTTTCCCCAACGTTCTCGTTCAAGAAGTCCTCTTTCTGCTCCATCTGTAACATCAGTATCATCACAAAGTGTTGTCCCATCAGCATCATCTTCAAGTAAACAAATATTGAAAACAACTGCATCCCCAAAATACTCAATAGCTTCATTTTTAGACAAGATGACACCTAAAGATCAGGAAGAAATTGACCAAGCTGGAACCCCATTGTCAATAACTGAAAATACATACTGGCAGGAAGCTTTGAAATTACTAAAACCATCATACTGTTTCCCCAGCAGACATTCTTTGAGCAAGCCTCTTTTAGAGTCAGAATATGAACGCGTAATGGAATTGGTGCAAGGAAAAATCAACAAAGCACTGTCTTGCAGTACTTACAGATGGATGGACAAATGTGAGAGGAGAAGAAATTAAAAATGTTGTGATAACACCTCAACCAGTTTTTTACAGTAGCACTTTTATCAGAAATTCCTTACCAAATGGCCAAGGTAAAAACAACTGTTTTTGAGAATCTTAGTGTATCTCAACTTACAACTACAGAAGAAAGTAAAGTGAAAGATTTTATTTTAAAAAGAGAAGAATTTTGTTGCCAACCAATTCATGCTGCTGCAAATCTGTTGGATCCAAGATGCAAAGGTGGGGATATCAGTGATGGTAGCACTGCTACTGCATTTGCCTGGATTACAAAGCAAGCATCATACTTAGGACTTGATGTTGGAAAGGTACTTTCAAATGTTGCAGAATACAGAACATCTTCAGGAATTTGGTCCAGAAATGCAGTCTGGATTCTGCTAAACATAGCCCTCCTGCAACATGGTGGCAAGGACTTTGCACAACACAACTTCTAACTCTCTTGCTTCTCGCCTTCTTCAGATTCCTCCATTTTCTGCAGCATGTGAAAGAAACTGGTCTATGTTTGGAAACACTCCCACCAAATCAAGAAATAAAATAAGGGTAGAGAAGCTTGTTTCCATTCAGGCAAACCTTCAGTTTTTAGAAATCCTTGATGACTATGATGATGACCAATATAAGGAAGCAGAAGCAGAGACTGCAACTGACAGTAATAGCTATAGCTCAGAGAATGAGTCTGATTAAATTTCATGCGTATTCATTGAATATTGGTTCCCCCCCCTTTTTTTTCAGTTCTTTTTATGGGAATGGGTGCTTTATGTCTGCTTGACACTGGGGGACTAGCAGAGACATAAGTAATTTCCTTTGTTAGTAATGTTGATGGTTTCTTCTGCGTTAATTGTTTTTTGTCTGTTCACATAAACTGGCAAAACCAAAGAGGTTGCTTACAATTCAGGATCTTGTAGTTCCATTTGTTACAAAAAAAGTAAGAATTTTAAAATGTAAATTCAGTTTGTAATAATTGTTTGAATAAAATGTACTTTTAATATACCAAATGTGATAATTTTATCCTAAACCAGCTTGTACATAATTACATTTTCTGTTCCTGAAGTGACTTTCAATCTGTAAAAAGTGCTAATATTGCTTTTTTTTTTTCATTTTTCCAAAAATTTCTGGTGTTTTTTTTTTTTCAAACAAAAACAAAAAAAAACCCTGGGTTTTTTCCATGGCTTCAAAATTTCTGGAACTTTTACGTCTCTATATGTGTCTGCCCTCCAAAAGTTGCCTTGCTGATACACCTAGCCCAGCACCTGTCACTCAGCCTGGTTTTTCTGGCTCTTAGCAAGAAAATGAAAACAGTTCCATGCACTTCCTAAAATTAGGATTCAAATGATCAGCTGTAAAGTCCTGCTGCCTGTAAGTATATCCCTTGCATATTTGTACTATACAAATATGCTGTGAATGAGTGTAGCTCGAGGTACTATTCCAAAATAAACTTAAACTGACCAAACAAGCATTTATTCAAGAAATTACTACATTCTTGGAATCTTCAACTAGTCCAATAAAGAACAGCAGCTGGAATTCTATTTAGAACTCATATAACCTGTTTTAAAACATCTGTATTGGTTGCCAGTTCATTTCCTGTCCCAATTCAGGGTGCTCACATTAATATTTAAAGCCCTAAACAACTTAGGCCCCCAAATATCTAACATTGCCTCCTACCCTTCAGACCCTGTCAGGTGTTAAGATCAATAGAGGGGGCCCTTTTGTTAGTTCCACCATCCTCAGACGTTTGGTGGGTTGGAGACTGGGAGAGGTTGTCCTTTGTGGCAACCCCTAAGTTGTGGAATTCCTTCCCTACACAGGTGCATCTGGCAGTCTGCCCTCTTCTTTTGATTGTATTTTTTAAAAAACTGGTTTTAGTATTGGATTTTTAACTTGCTGTAATCCACAGCAATTTAGTAATCTGGGACTGTGTGAAGAGTGGGTGAGAAATCAAAAGATGAAGAAGATTCTGTGTCTTTGAACCAAAATTCAGAGCTGAGGGACCTCTGGCCCTCGATATATTGTTGGACTATAACACCTATCATCCTTGACTATTGGCCATGCTGGCTGGGGCTGATGGGAGCTGGAGTCCAACAGATATCTGGTGGGTTACAGGTTTCCCATCCCTCAGCTAGATCAAGAGATTTCTCAGTGTTTATTGTGTCTACAGTATCTAGCAATAAAAGAACTCGCTAAGAAGAGGAAATTATGTCTGGAGCACCTTTGGCTTGTGGTCTTTTATCAGGATGTGGGAAAAGGCACACTACTGTTAACTGAAAATAGCTCCACTGCACAGATTCATTCCTAACCCTATTTTATAGCATCATGGTTCGGTTGTAGACCAGTAAAAATGCTCATCACTCACTGCTCCACGCACCAAAGGTTTATGAACCATTTGTTTTAAATGACTCTCTATAAATTCTTTCCTTCTACAGTAATACTTATTTTCCTGCCAACAATATGATATATCAAGGCTTTTTTCTTCTTTTCATACAAAAACCTAGGCATGTAGAAAGGCTTTGAGTTACAAAATCAGTTTAAACCTAAAAACAAATTAAATATTTTTTTGTTACAGTTGAGATATGTGGTGGATGCCATAGTGTTCTTTTTTTAATGAACTGGCAATAATTTATAGCAAAATCAAAACAGATGCTTTGTTGGCTAATAAACAGTAGCAGCTGTGGCTCCAGGGAAGCGATGTGGGGAATGCACTTCCTTTTTCCTCTGCTATCTCCCCTTGACTCCTTGTCTTTCCTGCACCATTATGTCCTGGCTTGATAGATATCCGCATGTGGTTTCACTGGGAAGGACTGAGATTGTGCTGCATCATGAAACCTTCTTTAAGTTACCTTCTCAGAGGGAAGGAGGCTCAAGACATGTCGAAGGACCTACTATCATGGGACGGTCACAACATGTTTAGTAAACAGGTCATTTTTTCAAAAATTAAATACCAGGTGCAGGAGGGCAATAGTCATCGGCCCCACAAAATGTGGGGAGGTTTAAGCCTCTGATCCCCAGCCACAGTTTCAGTTAAAAACTGTGGGCTCCTGCTGGGAGGAAGGGCGGGATATAAATCAAATAATAAAATAAAAATAAATAATTAAATAAAAAATCCTTCTGCTCTCACCATGTGGCAATTAACATCAAAAAAATTGTCCCATTAGGTATTTTCCTAACCCTAATTGCTGCATGGGATTATTTTTACTGAGATCGCAGCTGGGGGGGAAAGTCTGACACCCCCCCTCCTCCTGCTGGTATTTAAGCTTTGCTAATTGCATAATTTGTAATATGTGTAGTTAGGCTCTAAATTCTTATACAAAACATTGGAATAAATTACTGCTGAGTCCTTCACCTTTAGTTTGTTTGTTTGGTTTTAGGTGTGTTAAATTAAAGCACTTCCCTGCCAAAATGTACAATCCAATTGTTGTGTTGATTTCTAATAACTTGGCATAGATCCAAGCAAATTTGCCCTGAAATCAAGGACAAACAGTCTTACTTATTATGTATCACACTCTCTAAAAGCTAACTCAGATGGTGAGTGCCAACAAATGAGCAAAAATGGAGTCACTGAGAAATGAGAAGGAGGTATTGGCATGCTTGGGGAAATCCTGAGAAATGTCAGCAGAGCCAATGTGGTGTAGTGGTTAAAATGACAGACTAGGACCTGAGAGAGCAGGGTTCAAATCCCCACTCAGCCATGAAGCTCACTGGGTGACCTACCTCACAGGGTTGTAGTGAGGATAAAATGGGGATGGGGAGATCCTCTTGAGGGAAAAGGTAGAATATAAATGTAATAAATAAAATAAAGCAGAAATGCTAAGCATGTTTTTACAAACTCAAAAAAGGTGAAATTGCCCCCAAAGCAGCCCAATGGGGACCGAGCATGCTCAGTCATCTCCAGGAGCCACAGAACAGTATTATTCATTTATTTATTAAGGAGCCCTGCAGCTAGTGCTGTACCAAATCCTGCAAAAACATCTTTTTTAAAAAAAATCACTCCCCGAGCAAGAGAATCAGAGGGCAATTTCTGCTGTCAGTTTCTAAGGCTTGGTTAACACTTGTTTCCATTTATTGGGACCGTGCAGGCCCTTAACATTCCAGGAAGCTAGAGAGGCAGTCATAGCGGTGTTCTCAGGAGAAAAAAGTATAATGGAGTGGAACTGAGAACAAGCCTCAAGAATGTCGCTACTCACTATTTGTCTTTGGGCCCAACAAGTTCCATTTTCAGAGATGGAGACAATGTGAACAGAAAATTGGGCAAAATCCTGCCCAGACATGGCCCGTATGGTTGGATGGAGCTGCCCTCCTGATACCAGCATGGTTGAAGCTTACCTGGCAGGGCAGGGCGCGGCAAGGCTGGGACTAGGTGAGAGCGCTGGCAAGGGCACCAGATTGTCTCTGCTGGTGCCCCTGCCCCCTCACTGCTGCCCTGCTCCATCCCCTTCCCGGTGAACTACAGCTATGCTGGTGTCAGGAGGCCAACCACATGCACCGCTACTGATCCTGCACATGCCAGAAGAAACAACATTCTTATAGACATTAGCCGCATAGTTATTTAAGGAAGGAGAACAGCTAGTATATATTGGCTATATTCACACCATAAATGTATTCCACTATTTTGAAGAGTCGGTCCTTCTTCCGGGCAACTCTGGCAAATTGGACATTCGACATCACAAGGTTGTGGGAGGGAGAATAGCAGACTTGGTCCAAGGCTATCAAAAAAGAGAAGCCAGGTGCTTCTGCGGGGCCAAAACTAAAATGTGCAGGCAAGTGTCTATTTGACATCAATACAGGGGGGAGGAGCAAAAGAGAAAAGGCCTTTACATTATTGAAGTTTGACATTATGCACTTCCACTGAAAAACCAAGTGCGTGTTAATCAGTGTTAGCATCCATTTTACAATGGCATGAATCTATAAGAAAATAGATGAAAGTAGGCTGGGGCTTGGGATGGGGGTGCTTGGCGCGTGATGAAAGCAAGAGAAGAGTTATAAAATAAAATGTCTCATCGTGGGGCATACCTAGTCATCTCTAAGTCTTTTATAGAAATCCTTTTAAAAAGTGAGAAAGGGAAGGGATTGGTGCTCCAAAGAACCTGAAAAGAGGGATTATGAAACATAAATAGTACTGATTGGTACTGCGTTTTATAAGCTGCCCTGAGAGCCTTTTTAGCTAAAGGGTAGAGTATAAATGCCATAAATAAATATCTGCCATATGAGCAACAGCCTCTCATCCCTAATCGAGGTACGAATGGGAAGGGGAAGCAAGAAGGGGAATTCCAACAAAGAGGAGAAAAAAGACTGTGGAAGGAGAGGTTGTCCATGCAGTCTTTGTCCTGAGACACGGCATCCAGACATATGTTTGAAGGAAATTAGTATAACTTCAAATACTATTTAATGGGGTGCTGTTTTGGTGCATCTAATATGGTCAGGAAAGCCTCGGCTGATTCTGCATCACAGAAGGTCCTCATGCAGCCCATGCGTCAAAGACAAAAGATTGCTGGGTATCGAATATAAAATTCTGTGCTTCCATCTCTTACCATCTGGTGTATTCCTCAAAAGGCCCACCAACTCTCAACCACCTCTTTGGCATAATTATGGGATATCATAATGCATATATTATTATCTTCCAGTGAAGCGTTCCCTTCTTTCTTGCATGTCTGAGAATATCTTCCTTGATGGGGAACTACAGGAATTTTACAAGGAATGTACAAGCCACTTTGGAACATTGTTTTGAAAAGCAGGATACAAATAATTTAAATAAATACATAATAAAACAGCAGAATGTTTGGATTTTTGAATTATTCAACATTTTGGTTGACTAAAAGCAGCATCTGCCAGCCTTATACAGTGTACTACTTTCACATGACTAGTTCAGTCCTCCACTGAAAAACCCAGTTAATAAACCAGCAGCAGGTCCTGTTACCAAAGAGGCAAGTGACTGTTCATTTCGAAAGCAGCCTCTCTCTTTTGAAATGGGAACTGTTCCTGCTGCAGGTGCAATGCTGTTACTGTCCCATGTATACAAAACATTTCCAACAAGGCTGTGAACCTGACTGATACTTCTTTTTAAAATTTAAGCAGTTTAAGTTGCTTCATGGGACAGAAGATGGCCTTCTCCCTTGAGCTTCTCACAGATAAGGTATCTCTGAAACATCTTTTTGACTACTTTTAAATTTATTTTAATTTGTAATAATTTATTTCCTGATGTTTAAAGGATATTTTGTTTAGCTCTTTACTATGTTTTACAATGCATAATTTTCCTTGTATTTGTGTAGCTGTTTTTATGTGTAATGTTTATTGTAATGCTAAAGAGGATGCTCTGTTTAGTTGTGTTTTATAGACTGTTGGAAATGTTCTGGGGTTTTTAGGGGGTTGTATTTGTATTTTATTTAAGATGTTTTAACCTATGTTGTGGAACTGGAATGTTCTATCAGTTTCGGTGCTCTAAGTTCCTCATTTTTCTTATCATAAATGCAGTTCTCCACATTTCTGCAGCAATTTGTGATTTTTTTAAAAAAATCCTCATTAAAATTCTTCAGTATTTTAGCGAGAATTTCTCCTAATGAAAATAATTTATATGCAGTTTTGACTAATGTACACATTTTTGCAACCGATTTAACTGAATATAATGCATTTTTGTATGTTATTTTCACCAATATATTCATTTTGTGCACACACACTTAATATATGCATTTTTGTAGATATTGCTTGGTTGGAGAACTGCATTGCAAAATTTGGATAAGTGTGAACTTTGAAGGATGGCTGCTTTTCCATTCTTCTATTGTTTCAGAAAGTGTAAGTTTGATAAATTCAGCTTTAAATGTGAACCGAATCAAATTTCTCCCCCGTCCCTCCTGTGTTGTGAACTGCTTAGAGATTTGCTCATATCCAGGCAGTATATAAATTCTCCAAATACAATGATGCATGCATGCATACATACCTACATGGAAAAATGGAAATGGACTGCCTTCAAGTCGATTCCAACTTGTGGTGACCCTATGAATAGGGTTAATCACATGACAGTGCAAGGAGTGTTAACTGAGGTGGTAATATGGCTCCTGCCTAAAACACTTAAGAACATAAGAACATAAGAAGAGCCTGCTGGATCAGGCCAGTGGCCCATCTAGTCCAGCATCCTGTTCTCACAGTGGCCAACCAGGTGCCTGGGGGAAGCCCGCAAGCAGGACCCAAGTACAAGAACACTCTCCCCTCCTGAGGCTTCCGGCAACTGGTTTTCAGAAGCATGCTGCCTCTGACTAGGGTGGCACAGCACAGCCATCACGGCTAGTAGCCATTGATAGCCCTGTCCTCCATGAATTTGTCTAATCTTCTTTTAAAGCCATCCAAGCTGGTGGCCATTACTGCATCTTGTGGGAGCAAATTCCATAGTTTAACTATGCGCTGAGTAAAAAAGTACTTCCTTTTGTCTGTCCTGAATCTTCCAACATTCAGCTTCTTTGAATGTCCACGAGTTCTAGTATTATGAGAGAGGGAGAAGAACTTTTCTCTATCCACTTTCTCAATGCCATGCATAATTTTATACACTTCTATCATGTCTCCTCTGACCCGCCTTTTCTCTAAACTAAAAAGCCCCAAATGCTGCAACCTTTCCTCATAAGGGAGTCGCTCCATCCCCTTGATCATTCTGGTTGCCCTCTTCTGAACCTTTTCCAACTCTATAATATCCTTTTTGAGATGAGGCGACCAGAACTGTACCCAGTATTCCAAATGCGGCCGCACCATAGATTTATACAACGGCATTATGATATCGGCTGTTTTATTTTCAATACCTTTCCTAATTATTGCTAGCATGGAATTTGCCTTTTTCACAGCTGCCGCACACTGGGTCGACATTTTCATCGTGCTGTCCACTACAACCCCGAGGTCTCTCTCCTGGTCGGTCACCGCCAGTTCAGACCCCATGAGCGTATATGTGAAATTCAGATTTTTTGCTCCAATATGGATAATTTTACACTTGTTTATATTGAATTGCATTTGCCATTTTTCCGCCCATTCACTCAGTTTGGAGAGATCTTTTTGGAGCTCTTCACAATCCCTTTTTGTTTTAACAACCCTGAACAATTTAGTGTCGTCAGCAAACTTGGCCACTTCACTGCTCACTCCTAATTCTAGGTCATTAATGAACAAGTTGAAAAGTACAGGTCCCAATACTGATCCTTGAGGGATTCCACTTTCTACAGCCCTCCATTGGGAGAACTGTCCGTTTATTCCTACTCTCTGCTTTCTGCTTCTTAACCAATTCCTTATCCACAAGAGGACCTCTCCTCTTATTCCATGACTGCTAAGCTTCCTCAGAAGCCTTTGGTGAGGTACCTCGTCAAACGCTTTTTGAAAGTCTAAGTACACTATGTCCACTGGATCACCTCTATCTATATGCTTGTTGACACTCTCAAAGAATTCTAATAGGTTACTGAGACAGGACTTTCCCTTGCAGAAGCCATGCTGGCTCTGCTTCAGCAAGGCTTGTTCTTCTATGTGCTTAGTTAATCTAGCTTTAATAATACTTTCTACCAGTTTTCCAGGGACAGAAGTTAAGCTAACTGGCCTGTAATTTCCGGGATCCCCTCTGGATCCCTTTTTGAAGATTGGCGTTACATTTGCCACTTTCCAGTCCTCAGGCACGGAGGAGGACCCAAGGGACAAGTTACATATTTTAGTTAGCAGATCAGCAATTTCACATTTGAGTTCTTTGAGAACTCTCGGGTAGATGCCATCCAGGCCCGGTGATTTGTCAGTTTTTATATTCTCCATTAAGCCTAGAACTTCCTCTCTCGTTACCACTATTTGTCTCAGTTCCTCAGAATCCCTTCCTGCAAATGTTAGTTCAGGTTCAGGGATCTGCCCTATATCTTCCACTGTGAAGACAGATGCAAAGAATTCATTTAGCTTCTCTGCAATCTCCTTATCGTTCTTTAGTACACCTTTGACTCCCTTATCATCCAAGGGTCCAATCGCCTCCCTAGATGGTCTCCTGCTTTGAATGTATTTATAGAATTTTTTGTTGATAGTTTTTATGTTCTTAGCAATGTGCTCCTCAAATTCTTTTTTAGCATCCCTTATTGTCTTCTTGCATTTCTTTTGCCAGAGTTTGTGTTCTTTTTTATTTTCTTCATTCGGACAAGACTTCCATTTTCTGAAGGAAGACTTTTTGCCTCTAAGAGCTTCCTTGACTTTGCTCGTTAACCATGCTGGCATCTTCTTGGCCCTGGCGGTACCTTTTCTGATCTGCGGTATGCACTCCAGTTGAGCTTCTACTATAGTGTTTTTAAACAACTTCCAAGCATTTTCGAGTGATGTGACCCTCTGGACTTTGTTTTTCAGCTTTCTTTTTACCAATCCCCTCATTTTTGTGACGTTTCCTCTTTTGAAGTCAAATGTGACCGTGTTGGATTTTCTTGGCAATTGGCCAGTTACATGTATGTTTAATTTAATAGCACTGTGGTCACTGCTCCCAATCGGTTCAACAACACTTACATCTCGCACCAGGTCCCAGTCCCCACTGAGGATTAAGTCCAGGGTTGCCGTCCCTCTGGTCGGTTCCATGACCAACTGGTCTAGGGAATAGTCATTTAGAATATCTAGAAACTTTGCTTCTTTGTCATGACTGGAACACATATGCAGCCAGTCTATGTCCGGGTAGTTGAAGTCACCCATTACTACCACATTTCCTAGTTTGTTTTATTTTTAACATTAATTTTTATTCAAAATTTCAAAAACAAAACAAAAGAAAAAGAAAAAGAACAAATTAATAACTAATACAATAAAAACTATTGACTTCCGATTTATCATAGATCAGCTATAAGTCTATAATATATAACAAACCTGTCTCTTAATAGATTATAAAATCACCTTCCTCCAGTGGTTATCTTAATTGGTATCAAATCACATTAACATCATATCATTTTATTCTTTCAACAAAAAGTCAAAGAGAAGCTTCCAATCCTTGAGATATATATCCATCAATTTTTCTCCAAATAGGCATGTCAATTAATCCATCTCTTCAAGTCTACTAAATCCAGTAATTTCAATAGCTCTTCTTCCATTATCCGTGTTGATTCCATCTTCCATCTTTGCACACCCAATAATCTTGCTGTCGTAGTCATATAATAAGAGTCTGATAGGAATTTCCTTCATCATAAATATTTCCTTGCCATCAATTCCGAACGTATCACTGAGATATTGTTGCAAAGCCGCATCTCTGTTCCTCTTTTTTACAGAATGCACTAGCACATCTCGTGAAAGTTTTTCCATTGTCACAAATCTGGAATTAATTCTGTAAACTTTCTCCATTTCAAGTTCCATCAAATCCTTCCAGTCCAGGAATTTTTTCGAACCGATGATATCTTTATCTCCAATCTCTTCACCAATTCCTTCAGGGACAGCGCTGAGTTCCAAACAGTAATATTTGTCTCCAGGATCCATCACAGCCATAAAATCCAAATCTTTTTCCAAGTCCATATTTAATAAATCTATTCCAATCTCCAGGGCTTGAACCTTCCCTTTAATTTTTCTTTCATCTCCTTTTATTTGTCCAGTTATATCTTTGGTCCCATCTACCTCCATTCTCGTAGAATCCTCTATTTCTGTCAGCTCCTGTCTCATTCTGCCAAATTCAATTTTCATCTCTTGTCTGCTCTGTCTCATCTCTTGTTTGATTAGCTTAATCTCATTCATTATTTTCTGAAACATATCTAGAGAGGAAATCCCTTTCTGTACATCCAGGGTCTCAGCCACCTTCTTGATTGTCATTCTTAAAACCCAAAGAACAAAACACCTTCAATTTCCAATTATAGCCACTATTCCCAAGCAAAGAACAGTTTATTTCTTTTTCCAGTCACAAAGGAGTTAATCTTCCAAACCTGATGACATCAGTCCTCTAGAGAGCACAAACTGCCTTATCTCTTATGTGTCCAAAAGTGCAAAACAAATTTAGTTCACAGCATCCAAATAATTAGTGGCATAAAGAATAAGCAGATTCGTTAAAAAGAAGTAGACCAAAAAAAATAGTCCCAGACATATAAAATTCAAATATCAAATAAATCAAATTTTCTCTCTTCAAATCAGATGCCCCTCATCCGTTTATATCTTTATAATGCCCAATTCCATGCCAGCTTTTTGCAATAAAAACAAAGATAGTTTTTTTCGATTTTCTTCCTCCTAGTTCCGAGTGTAGAAGAGAAAGTTATAACTCACCTAGGAATTCTTGTTGCTAATTCCTTGACAAATCTCTTTTGCTATAACGATTTAAGCTAGATAATAATAGACAGAAGAATGCTTGCCTGTTAGAACGTTTTTCTTTGAAGAAAAAAAAGTCTCGCTTAATCAGTTTGAGCTTGTTGTAATCCCTAGCTCCGTCCGACGCTTGCTGGCTAGACCTTCATTCATAGACGATCCTGATGAATTCCAGCCCCCAACAAACACCACGGAACTTCTGTGGATAATCTCTACGTTTCTCCCTTGCCTGGGAGAAAATTTTCCCAGTCAAAAAAAACCTTCTGACTGGTTTTAAAAACTGAAAAAGCTTCCTCTGAGACGAGAGCTCGTCCTAGAGGCAAGCACAAGCGGAGCAATCCTCCTGGGAAGTCCCCTACCACATTTCCTAGTTTGGATGCTTGGATTTACATGTATGTTTAATTTAATAGCACTGTGGTCACTGCTCCCAATCGGTTCAACAACACTTACATCTCGCACCAGGTCCCGGTCCCCACTGAGGATTAAGTCCAGGGTTGCCGTCCCTCTGGTCGGTTCCATGACCAACTGGTCTAGGGAATAGTCATTTAGAATATCTAGAAACTTTGCTTCTTTGTCATGACTGGAACACATATGCGGCCAGTCTATGTCCGGGTAGTTGAAGTCACCCATTACTACCACATTTCCTAGTTTGGATGCTTCCTCAATTTCATATCTGTCGGAAGGCAGAGCTGGGGTCCCAATCCCGGGGAGCTGGATCCCGGAGAGTTGGGAGAAGAGTATTCGGATGGATGGCAGAGGGAAGGGGGAGGAACTTCCCCCCTTTGGAGCGAAGACGAAACAGAGGAACTGCCAGTGATAAGGTCGCTTAGCAATGGGGAGCCTGAGCCCTCCCTGGACATTCTCACGCCTCCCCCTCTTTCAGGCTCAGAGCAAGAGGGGGAAGAGGGAGGGCTGCTCACTGCTGAAAAGCGGGGAGGCAGTTTACCATCAGCCCCTCCCCTATCCCCCATCCTGGAATCGGAAACTTCAGAAGAGGAGGGGGTGATGCTTCCCCCCTCACCGTGCACACGCAGACAGCTGAAAAGACAGGAGAGAAGGGGGGGAAGGCGGGCAGTACCTGAGGGGCAGTTAAGGAGGAGCGAAAGATTGCACGCCCGTTTGGCCCCTTCTTAAAGAACAGGCGGGAAGAAGTCCCTTGCTCTGTCAACTTTCTCCCAGTGCCGCAGGACCTGTATCCCTGTATTGATTCATGAGAAAACGCAGTCTTTGTTTGGACATTACCCTAATAAAACACAAATTAACTACAATCGTTGGTCTGGTTCCTGAGTCACATCCTGGGCCTGACAGCTTGACAGAGCCACCTAAATCACCCTCAACGCTCTCTTCACTTGACTGGGACAAGTTGTCAAAGGGAGCAGCGGGGGGGGACGAACCCCACTTCTGAGACGGAAGAAGTGGAACTCCTGAGGACTAAGGTAGCTGATTTGCAGACGGATGTTCAAGCCCTGCTAGCAGCAGTCAAGGCGCTGAAGACGGATAATCAAACCTTGAAGGCCACGATAGACCAGATGCGAACAGCCCCTCCAGCTGCCGTAGTAAAGGTTCCCATTGGATTGCCCCCAAAATACGCGGGACAAAGTGATCAGTTGGCAACCTTCGTAGCTCAATGTGAGTTATATCTGGATGTCAGGCACACGGAATTTCCAGACGATGGGGCTAAAGTAGCTTTCGTGATTAGCCTCCTGGAGGGAGAAGCTGCAAAATGGGTGACTCCGTATCTCGTGAGAAAGGATACTGTCTTAGGAAGGTACAGAGGATTTATACAGGAGATGACCGAGATGTTTCAAGACCCGCAAAGGGCTGAAACAGTAGCGCGGCAACTAGGCGCTCTGAAGCAAGCTAAAGGAACTGTTTCCGAGTACACTAACGCTTTTAAAATTCTGTCCCAGGAAACTGGTTACAATGACGCCGCCCTGATGTTTATGTACCGGAGTGGATTAAATGCTGAAATCCTGGATGAGTTGGCCAGGACCACCACCACCCCGCTGACCTACCAGGGCTCTTCCGGCTATGCCTACAGATAGATCACCAGATGGAAGGAAGGCGCCTGGAAAGGAAGCAGGAGGTCCCGAGATACTCACCCTCGGCATCCCGCAACAAGACCCTTCCCACTACAGGGATGTCAGGTAATGCAACTGAGGGACAGGGAGGGGCTAGGCCAAGACTGTCGGAAGAAGAAAAGGAAAGACGACGCCGGGAACGTTTATGCTTTTATTGTTCAAAGCCGGGCCATGTGGCCAGAGACTGTGGACTGAAAGGGGGGAAAGCCGAGCCGTCGGGAAACTAGAACACCCAGTCCACGAGCAGGCCGGTGGACTGGGGGCAGCGTTGTATAAAGGCCCCCCAACGATCCAACCTCCCTCAAAGGGGGTGTTGGTCTTGCCTATTCGGATTACAACTTCCAGAGGAGTGGTGTTTAATTCCACTGCCTTAATTGACAGTGGAGCCTCCACAAATTTTATTGATGCAAAGTTAGTCAAGCATCATGGAATTTCCCGGTGGAAACTGGACGCTCCCCTAGCTGTGGAGACTATCGATGGGAGACCCCTGAAGTCAGGAGGGGTGACACAAGCCACGGAGGAAGTGAAACTTCAAATCCCTGGGCACGAAGAGTTCATTTCGCTATACGTGTCAGATCTCTCGAACTTTGAGGTGATTCTGGGAATGCCCTGGCTAGCAAAGCATGAACCCAAAATAAGTTGGAAGGAGGCGGTGGTGTGGTTCATCTCACAGTATTGCCAGGAGAACTGTCAACCTGAAGGAATCAAGAACACCTTAGCGGGGGCAGTGCAAGAGATCGAGCAAATGACCCTGCCGCCAAAGTATGAAGAATTCAAAGATGTGTTTGATGAAAAAGAGGCAGAGACTTTACCCCCCCACCACCCTTACGACTGTGCGATTGATCTAGTGCCAGGAGCCAGCATCCCATGAGGGAGAATCTACTCTCTCACAGAGAATGAGAGGGAGGCCCTGAAGGAATTCCTGGATAAAAACCTGAGGCGAGGATTCATACGCCCCTCACAATCCCCTGCTGGAGCGCCACTATTGTTTGTGAAAAAGAAGGGGAGGAACTCAGACCCTGTAACGACTATCGCGCATTGAACCAGATCACCATCCCCAACAGCTACCCGCTGCCCCTGATCTCAGAGTTGCTGGACCGATTGCGCTCTGCAAAAATCTTCACAAAGTTGGATTTGAGAGGAGCGTACAATCTGATCAGAATGAAGGAGGGAGATGAATGGAAAACAGGATTCTTGACCGCTTACGGACAGTATGAATACCTGGTCATGCCGTTCGGGCTTTGTGGAAGTCCAGGAATTTTTCAAAAATTCATGAACGACGTGTTTAGAGACTTGTTGGACATGTATGTAATCTGTTACTTAGATGATATCCTGGTGTTCTCAAAGAACCAGGAAGACCACGACCAGCATGTGAAGACGGTGTTGAAGAGACTGAGAGAAAATCACCTGTATGCTAAATTAGAGAAATGTGGATTTGACCTCAAGTCTCTAGACTTCCTTGGATATCGAATCTCAGCGGAAGGCGTGGAGATGGACCCAGGGAAAGTAAGCTGCATATTGGACTGGGGCCAACCTGTCACCAAAAAGGATGTACAACGGTTTTTGGGGTTTGCCAATTATTACAGAAAGTTCATTCCAGGGTTTTCCAAATTAACAGCTCCTCTGACTGACTGTTTAAGGGGGAAGAAGAAGTTTCAATGGACAGAGAACGCCACCGAGGCCTTTGAGGAGCTGAAGAGAAGGTTTGCTACTGAGCCCATTCTGCGCTTTGCTGATCCAAACCGCCCTTTCGTAGTGGAAGCAGATGCTTCAGATTTTGCCATCGGGGGGGTCCTGCTACAATTAGACCAAGAAGGGAAGGAGCTGCACCCCTGTGCATACTTCTCTCGGAAGTTAAAGCCTGCAGAGAAGAACTACACAGTTTGGGAGAAGGAGCTGCTGGCATCAAGGACTATTTTGAAAACTGGAGACAATACCTAGAGGGGACCTCTCATCGAATTGAAGTGCGCTCCGACCACAAGAATCTTGAAAGCCTCCAAACAGCCAGAAAGCTGAACCAGAGACAGATAAGATGGTCCCAGTTTTTCACTAGGTTTAACTTCCAGATTACTTACCATGCCCAAGCCAAAAACCAGAGAGCGGATGCCTTATCCAGACAGCCACAATACAAAGAAAGTGAATCCGAGGACCAGCCTCAGTACGTAATCCCGCCAGAGAAATTAACGTTGGGAGTATGCCAGCTTTCATGGGAAGAGGAACTCAAAAAGGCACAACAAGAAGATGCAGACATGCTAAAATATCAGCAGGAGACGGGACAAGGTCAAGACTCAGAAGTAACCTTTCACTGGAGAAATGGACTGTTATGGTTCAAAACCGCCAGATATGTGCCAGAAGGGGAATTAAGGCTCAGAATCCTACGCCAGTGTCATGATTCCATCACAGCGGGACACTTTGGGATTTACAAGACCATTCAGAACGTGGCCAAGGACTTCTGGTGGCCTAAAATGCGTCGGGATATTGAGAGTTATGTAAAGTCCTGCTCTGTCTGTCTGCGGACAAAAACACAAACAGGGACACCAGCAGGACTGTTACAACCGTTGCCTGTCCCACATGAACCCTGGAAGGACCTCTCCATGGATTTTATAACTGATCTACCCAAGTCCCAAGGAATGACAGCCATCTTAGTAGTGGTGGATCTACTTACCAAAATGGCACACTTTCTTCCTTGTGCAGGGGCCTTAGAGGCTAAAGAAACGGCCAAGTTATTCATAAAAGAAGTCTACCGGCTGCATGGATTGCCAAACAGCGTAGTCTCAGACCGAGGAACTCAGTTCACAGCCAAATTTTGGAGAGCAATGTGGAAACAGTTGCAGACGGAATTAAAACTCTCCTCCGCCCATCACCCCCAGACAGATGGGCAGACAGAACGCTTGAACGCCGTTTTGGAAAGATATTTACGAAGTTATGTGTCCTATCAACAGACTGACTGGGTATCATATTTGTATTTTGCAGAGTTCGCCTACAACAATTCTCTGCACTCCAGCACTCAACAAACCCCGTTCTTCGCTAATTATGGATTCCATCCTAAAGTCTTTCCAAGCAGCTCAGAAGGAATGCTGGTACCGGCAGCTGAGAACTTCCTTAAGGAATTGCAAGCGGCGCAACAGACACTGAAACAGCAGTTAAACGAAGCCAAAACGGAGTACAAGCGAGTTGCTGACCTGCACAGGAAGGAGGGCCCCCCCTTCAACCGGGAGACCAGGTATGGCTGTCGACCCGCTTCCTCCAGATGCCGGGCAAATGTAGAAAATTACAAGACAAGAGGGTGGGTCCTTTCGAAATAGAAACTCAAATCAATCCCGTGGCGTACCGACTGAAGCTGCCTGACACGTTTAAAATACATCCTGTGTTCCATCAATCCCTCTTAACGAAAGCCGCCTCTCCCAGTGAGTTACGGCCGGAGGAACCTCCCGGAGCTCCACTCCTGGTAAATGAGCAGCTTGAGTTTGAAGTTGAGGAGATCTTAGATTCCAGGATCAGACGCCACAAGCTGCAGTACTTGATTCACTGGAAAGGCTATGGGGTGGCTGACAGATCATGGGAAGATGCAGCTGATGTGCATGCTCCAGAATTGGTAAAACTTTTCCATCAACATTTTCCCCACCGTCCCAAGCCAGACAAGGGGAGGGGGCACAGCCTGGGAGGGGGGATGGTGTTGGAAGGCAGAGCTGGGGTCCCAATCCCGGGGAGCTGGATCCCGGAGAGTTGGGAGAAGAGTATTCGGATGGATGGCAGAGGGAAGGGGGAGGAACTTCCCCCCTTTGGAGCGAAGACGAAACAGAGGAACTGCCAGTGATAAGGTCGCTTAGCAACGGGGAGCCTGAGCCCTCCCTGGCCATTCTCACGCCTCCCCCTCTTTCAGGCTCAGAGCAAGAGGGGAAAGAGGGAGGGCTGCTCACAGCCGAAAAGCGGGGAGTCAGTTTACCATCAGCCCCTCCCCTATCCCCCATCCTGGAATCGGAAACTTCAGAAGAGGAGGGGGTGATGCTTCCCCCCTCACCGCGCACACGCAGACAGCTGAAAAGACAGGAGAGAAGGGGGGAAGGCGGGTAGTACCTGAGGGGCAGTTAAGGAGGAGCAAAAGATTGCACGCCCGTTTGGCCCCTTCTTAAAGAACAGGCGGGAAGAAGTCCCTTGCTCTGTCAACTTTCTCCCAATGCCGCAGGACCTGTATCCCTGTATTGATTCATGAGAAAACACAGTCTTTGTTTGGACATTACCCTAATAAAACACGAATCAACTACAATCGTTGGTCTGGTTCCTGAGTCACATCCTGGGCCTGACAATATCTCATCTCAAGGTCTCCCTGAGCATTTTGATCAGGGGGACGATAGATCGTTCCCAGTATTAAGTCCCTCCTGGGGCGTGGTATCACCACCCACAACGATTCTGTGGAGGAGTCTGCCTCTTTTGGGGTTTCGAGCTTGCTGGATTAAATGCCTTCTTTCACGTATAGAGCGACTCCGCCACCAATATGTCCTTCCCTGTCCTTCCGATATAGTTTATATCCAGGGATAACCGTATCCCACTGGTTTTCTCCATTCCACCAGGTCTCTGTTATGCTCACTATATCTATGCTCTCCTCTAAGACCAAGCACTCCAGTTCTCCCATCTTGGTTCGGAGGCTCCTAGCATTAGCGTACAGGCACTTGTAAGCAGTGTCTCTCTTCAAGTGTCTTTGGCACTTGTGGTTTGGCCTGTGGTAATTTTGCTCTTCTGAATTTATATCCTGTGCCCCTGCTCTCACAATGCCTACTTCTAGGCCTACCCCTTTTAAAATTTCATCATTTCTTTGGTTTTTATCCCAGGGGGGAGGTTTATTCTGAACCGGACCTTTCTCAGCTCCTGTCGGGTTTCCCCCCTCAGTCAGTTTAAAAGCTGCTCTGCTACCTTTTTAATTTTAAGTGCCAGCAGTCTGGTTCCATTCTGGTTCAAGTGGAGCCCGTCCCTTTTGTACAGGCCCGGCTTGTCCCAAAATGTTCCCCAGTGCCTAACAAATCTAAACCCTTCCACCCGACACCATCGTCTCATCCACGCATTGAGACTGCAAAGCTGGGCCTGTCTGGCTGGTCCTGCGCGTGGAACCGGTAGCATTTCAGAGAAAGCCACCTTGGAGCCACACTTGAGCTTATTTCACTTGCCTATCTATTAGAATAAGGAGAGTATCCCTGAAGATGTCCCTTTATCTAATTATTTTTTTCTATTTAGTCTTGTAAGATGACTCCTAATTGTATGCTGTACTATATTTGAATTATATTGTATATTTTTTTTGAGCTTTGCTTGGTATATTGTTTTGATTTTTCTTTGGAACTGTGATCTTTGTTCTGTACATGTTTTTGAGATTTTTTTTGTAAGTCACTTTGAGTTTCATTTTGGAAAAAAAGGCAAAATACCAAAAAATACCAATAATAAGCGGTATTCGGAGGTGGTATACCATTGCCTGCCTCTGAGGCTGAGAGGCAGTGGCTGGCCCAAGGCCACCCAGTGAGCTTTGTGGCTGTGTGAGGATTCGAACCCTGGTCTCCCAGGTCGTAGTCCAACACTCTAACCACTAGGCCCCACTAGCTCTCACATACATATATGAAAAAGGGTACTAAGCATTGGCCACTTTTTTTTGATGAAATGCTGCTATGCAGGGTCCCAGTCCAGATTGGGACCATGGCACGTAGGGTGGAAAGGTTTGCAATAAATAACACTTTCAGGGGGGAAAGAAAGGGGAGATGAATTTTGGTAGAAGAGCAAGTCACAGATGAAAGGTTTACACACACACACCTTTACATGCACCGTTTATTATTATTGTTGTTGTTGTTGTTGTTGTCTTTATTTATACCCCACCATTTTTCCAAAACTGGAACTCACGGCGGCTTCCAGAAAAAAATGCATATAATTAAAAACATATAAAGTCTACATTAAAATTAAATTAAACTATTTCCAATATTAAAACCAAACACACATATAGCTAAAAGAGTTCAAACTAGTTTAAAAATAATATAATAGACATTAGCAATGCAGCACCCTTCATGCCCTATCCTTAACAGCCTTCAATTCCAACGGCTTGTTGGAATAAGAAGGTCTTTGCTTGTCGGCGGAAAGACTGCAAGGAGGGGGTCATTCTTACCTCCCTAGGAAGGGAATTCCAAAGCCTAGGGGCAGCCACCGAGAAGGCCCTCTCACGCGTCCCCACTAGTCGTACTTGAGAAGATGTGGGTATTGAGAGAAGGGCCTCTCCTGAGGATCTCAGGGCCCGGGCAGGCTCATACAGGGAGATACGGTCTGATAAATAGCCTGGACCTAAGCCGTATAGGGCTTTATAGGTCATCACCAGCACTTCGAATTGTGTCTGGAAACAGACTGGCAACCAGTGGAGCTTTTTTAACAGGGGGGTAGTATGGTCCCTGTAACCAGCCCCAGTTAACATTCTGGCTGCAGCACGTTGTACCAACTGAAGTTTCCGAACAGTCTTCAGAGGCAGCCCCATGTAGAGCACGTTACAGTAATCTAAACGGGATGTAACTAAGGCATGTGTCACCGTGGCCAGATCAGATGGCTCAAGGAACGGGCGCAGCTGGCGTACTAATCTTAACTGTGCCAAAAGCACTCCTGGCCACCGCTGAAACCTGAGACTCCAAATTTAACGCTGAGTCCAGGAGCACACCCAAACTGTGTTGTTGTTATTATTGTTGTTGTTGTTGTTTATTACATTTGTATACTGCCCCATAGCCAAAGCTCTCTGGGCGGTTTACAACAATTAAAAACATTAAAAATAAATATACAAATTTAAAAACACATCTTAAAAAACCAATTTAAAAACACATGCTAAAATGCCTGGGAGAAGAGGAAAGTCTTGACCTGGCACCGAAAAGATAACAGTGTTGGTGCCAGGCGCACCTCATCAGGGAGATCATTCCATAATTTGTGGGCCATCTCTGAGAAAGCCCTCTCCCTGGTTGCCATCCTCCTAGCTTCCCTTGGAGTAGGCACCCGGAGGAGGGCCTTTGATGTTGAGCATAATGGGTGGGCTCGTGTCAGGTGAGGCTTTCCATCAGGTATTGTGGTCCCAAGCCATGTAAGGTTTTATAGGTTAAAACCAGCACCTTGAATCGAGCTCAGAAACATACAGGCAGCCAATGCAAGCGGGTCAGAATCGGTTTTATGTGTTCGAACCATCTGGTCCCTGTTACCAATCTGGCCGCTGCACTTTGCACAAGCTGCAGTTTCCGAACTGTCTTCAAAGGCAGCCCGACATAGAGTACATTGCAGTAATCTAACTTGGAGGTTACCAGAGCATGGACAACTGAAGCCAGGTTATCCCTGTCTAGATAGGGGCGCAACTGGGCCACCAACCAAAGTTGGTAGAAGGCACTCCGTGCCACCGAGGCTACCTGAGCCTCAAGTGACAGAGATGGTTCTAGGAGAACCCCTAAGCCACGAACCTGCTCCTTCAGGGGGAGTGCAACCCCATCCAGGACAGGTTGAACATCCACCATCCGGTCAGAAGAACCACCCACTAGTAGCTTCTCAGTCTTGTCTGGATTGAGCCTCAGTTTATTAGCCCTCATCCAGTCCATTGTCGCAACCAGGCACTGGTTCAGCACATTGCCAGCCTCACCTGAAGAAGATGAAAAGGAGAAATAGAGCTGCGTGTCGTCAGCATATTGATGGCAACGCACTCCAAAGCTCTGGATGACCGCACCCAATGGTTTCATGTCGATGTTGAGCAGCATGGGGGACAGAACTGACCCCTGTGGAACCCCATACTGGAGAGTCCAGGATGCAGAGCAATGCTCCCCAAGCACCACCTTCTGGAGCCGGCCTGCTAAGTAGGAGCGGAACCACTGCCATGCAGTACCTCTCACTCCCAACTTAGCCAGTCATCCCAGAAGGATACCATGGTCGATGGTATCGAAAGCCGATGAGAAATCAAGGAGAAACAACAGAGTTACACTCCCCCGTCTCTCTCCCGACAGAGGTCATCATACAGAGTGACCAATGCTGTTTCCGTGCCAAAACCAGGCCTGAAACCAGACTGAAATGGATCCAGATAATCGGTCTCATCCAAGTGGGTCTGAAGCTGGCCTGCCACTACTTGTTCAAGGTCCTTGCCCAGGAATGGAACATTTGCCACCGGCCTATAATTATTAAGATTTTCTGGATCCAGGGAGGGTCTCTGCAGGAGTGGTCTCACTACCGCCTCTTTCAGGCAGCCAGGGACCACCCCCTCTCGCAGAGAGGCATTAATCACTTCCCTAGCCCAGATGGCTGTTCCATCCCTGTTAGTTTATATTAGCCAAGAACGGCAAGAATCTAGCACAGAAGTGGTTGCACGAACCTGTCCAAGTACCTTGTCAATCTCCTCAAGCTGTACCAATTGAAACTCATCCAAGAAATCGGGACAAGGCTGTGCTCTGGATACCTTGCTTGATTCACCTGCTATAACACTGGAGTCTAAGTTCTGGCGGGTGCTAAATATTTTATCCTGGAAGTGCCTAGCCATTTCATTACGGCGGGCCTCAGATGGATCTACCATGTCCTTGGGCCCAGTGTGTAATAGTCCACGGACAATTCTGAAGAGCTCCGCTGGGCGGCAGATTGATGGTTTGATAGTGGCAGCAAAATATGGCTTTTTTGCTGCCCTCACTGCCCCTAAATACAGCTTACCATAGGCACTTACCAGTGTGTAATTGCATCCACCAGGAGCTCGTCTCCATCTGCACTCAAGCCGTCTCCTATATTGTTTCATTGCTCTCAGCTCTGGGGTATACCATGCAGCTGTACGAGCTCTACACAGGAGAGGGCGCTCAGGAGCAATCATGTCAAATGCCCGGGTCATTTCTGTATTCCACAGTTCAACCAGGGTTTTGACAGAAGCGCCAGCCCTATCAGCCGGAAAACTCCCCAGAGCCCTTTGGAAACCATCCGGATCCATTAGTCTCTGGGGACGGACCAACTTAATAGGTCCCCCACCCTTGCAGAGGGGAAAAGACCATGATCCCAATATGGACTGGGGGCCTCATGCACGTGCTTTTTTCTTTTCTTTTCTTTGTAAAAGTGGCCAGCACTAAGCATACTTTTAAAAACAGAGCACTCAACATAGCATGTAATTTGACCCTGATTTGTGATTCAAATGCTACTTCTGAGAAACAATGTTTAATGTGACATCCATGGAAAATAATAACGGTATTTTTAGAAGCAGGGCCATTTTTAATTTATATTTATTTATTTAGGTATTTTTATATCAGCTTTCCAGCGAGAAGCCCTCTTAAGGCTGTTTGCAAATAAGATCATAGGACAGTTTAAAAGATAAAATGCAACTATGACAACAACGTTTCAGACCAAATCCAGCAATAAACAGCAGCAACAGGTAAAAATTACCACAGAACAATATTTAGTAATTGAATAGGTCTCTCAAACCAATTGACAAACAATGGGATGGGCCATAGCTCAGTGGTAGAGCACCTGCCTTTCATGCAGAAGGTCCCAAGTTCAATCCCTGGCATCTCCAGGTAGGGCTGGAGAGAGCCCTACCTGAAAACCTTGAGAGTCACTGCCAGTCAGTGTAGGCAGTGTTGACCTAGATGGACCAATGCTCTAACTCAGCATGAAGCAACTTCCTATGTTCCTAATCTAACATGTGCCTATCCCTAGAGGTTGGAGGATAGCTAGAGAAATCATGGTATGCTCTGGGCAAGCAAGTCTGATGGGGATGTGGAACCATGTTTCTTTTTCCCCAGATTTGATTCTTCAGATAAGTTTGGAAGACAGAAGAGTAATATCTTCTCTCCAACTTCCCTAGTTGTAAGAAAGAGTGCAAGTGAAATATTTAATTGTACACATATTACTGAACAACTGGGCTCTGAGAAAGACATGACTTCACCCTCTAACCCTCGTGCATTACAGGTCCACAGAATCCTGGCAGGTTTGGTCCATTTTACTCATAGTTCTCATGAGATTCCTTTTAGTGATTAGTGAAGGGAGCTTTTTGAAAAATCTCCATACAGAATCAAGCATATGGTATATTTATTGGCAAATGCACAGCCCCTCAGGAGCAAGCTCTGTCGTAACAAATGATGAATTATGTGGCTTCATAAGCACACATGTCATCAAATGCACCATTGACCTTTTTACATTTTCAGGGGGATTTTCTGCTTTGTGCAGTTTCTCTGGCTTGGAAGTGAAGCAGTTTAACAATGTGCCCCGGAGGAACAGGTAATCAATAATTTCAGTTTTTGTTTCTGTAAAAGGTAAATGAGGCCCTTATATTTCTCGAGAAGTAACCAAGCAAGCTGGTGTTTAGTGAAGCTTTAATAAGAGGCTAATAAAGCACGCAAATACTTCCTCAGAGAGGGGGAATAAGAGCCACTCAAACAGATGGTACTGTGCCAAAGAAGAAATTATTTGTAATTAAACTGTGTGCTTGTCTTGCAAGTTTCAAACATTCTGGAAAATGTCAGACTCCCTTGAGCAAATCCCTTATGAGTTGTAATAAAAGGCATACCTGCAACCTGCCTCCGTGAGGTTTGTATCTAGTTTAAAAAGCCACTGAGAGGAACCTGTATCAAGAGTTCCTTGCAAATTTAAAAGAGTTTAAGTTAATCATAAGCCTGATCATCCTTTAAATGCAGTGGGAAAGATACTACTTTACTTTGCACCAATATTGCACCTAAGAAAGGACCGAAATCATAGCATGGATGGTGCAGTCATGTCATTCTGTTCATCTTTCCATTGATGTGACCTGCAGTTAGAGATGGGAGATCTGTCGGTTACTGTTCCCTCCGTGTCTCATTTTCCCAATCTGAAATTAAATTGTCCACATTTCTGCAGCAATTCGCAATTTTTAAAAATAAAAAAATCCTCATGAAAAAATTAGTGCAAATTTCTCTTCATAAACACATTTGTGCCTGCAGTTTTGACTAATGTACACTTTTTTTGCAAGCAATCCCTCCCTGATATGATGCATTTTGTATGTTACTTTTCACTAATATATTCATTTTTATATGCATTTGCTCCTAATGCATGCATTTTTGTAAACACTGTATGTCTGGAGAACTGCATCACAAAATTCAGATAAGGGTGAGGTTTGAAGGATGGCTATGTTTTGGTTCTCAAATTGTTTTGGGAAATGTGGATTTGATAGATACAGCTTCAAATGCAAAGTTAATCAAATTTCTCCCCCGTCCCTACCTGCAATCCCTTATCCTGGGCAATCAGGGTGCAGGATATCACCCACAGTACACAAATAATACATAGGCCCTCAGTTCGTACCAGAGGGCTACCAGCAGCCCTGTCCCTGATCTGCTTCCATTCCAAATAAACAGACGGTGACTCCTAGTGCCAATATGCAGTTATGGGCCATTCCATTAACACAGATCCCAGTATCTCTCTGCCTGCTCTTATAAACAGCTGCCGCAGCACAGTACTATTGTATCATTAACACGAATCCAAACTGCTGCTATTCATTATTTATAAAGGACCAATCAAGACATACAGTGCCTTGTAAGGATAGGCATATGTTGTTCCATAATATACATATGGAAAATGCAATGTGCCATCTAACTTGGGTTTACCAACCAGCAAAATGCCAGTGGTTATAGTAGACAGGGTGTGTGACTGTAGTGACTCCAGCCATTGATGATCAAGCTGGTTCTCAGGCCCACCCTTAGCATGTGCGGGGCCTGGGGCAAAAGCATAGTTGGGGACCACCCACATTCTTTCTATATATATATATATATATTGAGAGAGAGAGAGAGAGAGAGAGAGAGAGAGAGAGAGAGATTTTATTTATGAATATATGTAATTATAATATTTACATATGAGGCTAACAACCTATTAAATACAAATATGATTGCCTTCACTTCAGGGAATAGGCCTCTAGTCAACCTGTCCCATACATATCCATTTCTTCACTGGTCTCTCGACATCTGTCTTCCCTTTGTTGATATCTGCTAGATATGGCAGTCTATTTCTAGGCATATTTTCCCATCTTTATCTTCCTAACTAAACAACTGAAAACACTTTGTGCAGAACCATTGTTTTAAATCTCGAGGATGACAGAATTTAATCATTTCTGTAAATGTCTGGGCCTGGCTGCTTTGTTGATGGGCAATTACTTCTGGATTAAAATTAAAATAATACAAATATAAGAAACTATATATTTATTCTCAAAGATTTATTTTCCTTGCTTTCACTTCTGCAAAATCATTAATCAACTTGTCAAAATCTAGATTTTCACAGCTGATGAGTGGCAGCAGCACAGGGAAGCCACTGACTCAGTCACGCAGCTGAAGAACAGGCAGGGGATTCAAACCTCCCTCCTAAAATTAGCTGGCTAAGTGCAGCACACCCGCTTCACAGTGGATGAGCGGCGCCAGCACAGGGAAGCCACTGACTCAGGCACGCAGCCGAAGAGCAGGCAGGGGATTCAAACCTACCGCCTAAAATCAGCTCGGGAAGCGGCTGGTGAGACGGCCACTGCACTGCTTAAGAGAAAGGAAAAACCCTGCCACAGCCCAGCTTCTCAGATCGCTAAGCGTGTGGGGGGGGGCAAAGCACGGGGCCCAGGGCAACTGCCCCGCTTCCCGGTGCCTAGGGGCGGCTCTGCTGGTTCTTATTTGCTTCTGTTTTCTGAGCCATTATTTTAGAGAATGATGGAACTTTGGCAACTGTAGACAGACAGATGTCAAACAGACAGATGTTAATGACACTCTGATAGGAAAAAGCATGCTGATTGTTCTTTGTGTTAATAAACACTGGAGGAGAATATCTTCCAATTTGTCTGAAACAGGATAAATATTATGAAACAACAGATTCAGTCTGATCCATTTAGTCTAGTCAGGAAATGGGAATTGCACATGGCTAAATGTCAGGACAACTATAGCCATTAAACTACGACATGACTGTGGAGAACTTTGGAATAATTGCCAGATTCAGACCCAGAGAGGCTTCCTTTAGCTTTAAGTGTTGTGCTATCTGTCGGGAGGTGCAGCTTTCTATCACACAGACAAGAGAAGATGCACGTGGTGGAATTTGCCTTCTTGGTAGTTCTTATAAATATAAGAAAGAGACTTAGGACCACTTAAAAAATAATAAATGTATTATGGCATAATTTTTTGTGGCTTAGAATAGTCATGGCTAATCCTCTGGAAGTCCTTAATGGCACTGTAGCTTTTTCAGGGTCTGGATCAGATAACCCTACATATCAATGATATAAGAGCCCTCCATACAGAAGGTCCTCAGTTCAGTCCCCAGCATCTCCATCTATGGTTGAGAGGAGACTTGTCTGGAACCCTGGAGAGCAGCTGCCAGTCAGTGGCAACAGTACTGAGCTAAACAGACCAAGGGTTGAACTCTACATATGGTTTTGTTCCATCAGTTAAGCAGTAGGAGCATTCCTACACAAAGTGAGGTGCGCCCCCTTTCTATGGGTGCTTTCACACTGCACTTTATTCCGTTATTCTGATGATTTATTTCCTATTAATTTCCGCATAAAATGTGAGCTTTCACACGACATAACGGGTAGCTGCAGAATTCTGGTGGAATGTAGTGGAAGTTTAGTGCTAAATTCTGCAATAAATGATACCTCAAAAATTCTTATAGCCAGGCCGGGGACACGGAAGATCGCGGGAGTTTTGCGCTAGCTGCCGCTGCTCACATGACAGCCATCCCAGCATGGAGTGCATTCCTGCCCTTACCAACAGCCCTCGCCGCGCCTCCCAGCCGATCCCAGCTGCTCTTGAGAGAGGAGCCTGTGCTGCAGAGCCTCTGCTGCTGCTGCACTGCTGCGCCTCTCAGCTGATCGCATTCGCGATCGCGCCTCTTTCAACCCCCCCCCACGCACCGAAAGAACAGGCCTCAAACCAGCTCATCTGGTGTCGCGTGAGGCTGAATGAGGAGGGGGGAGAGAAAAACTGTGCTCTGTGTGAACGACTGTTGCGCAAAATGCCGGTATAACAGGTACTGCAGTGTGAAAAGGATTTTTGAAATATGGAACGAAGCGCTACCTTTTTAATCCGGTAAACTAGCGCTATTAGCCCCATGTGTGAAAGCACCCTATATCACCTAGGAAGAAATGTGCATCCAGCAGACACATGCTCAGATGTGTACAATAGCCCATGGACTGAGTTAGACCATTGATTAGTATTGTCACTAGTGACCAGCAGCGGATCTCCAGGGTCTTCCTACCATCTTCCAAAGTGGGAATGAGTGTGACAATGCAGACATGTTGTCCAGTGCAACCATTCCTTTGGACTTGTGGTGTCATCTGCTACAATTGGGGAGAAATATCTGGGGCCCTCTCCACCACCTTTGTCTTCAGACACTCCACCAAGTCTCTCCACTCTGGCTCTATCTTCTTTTACTCAGAATGTCTTTCCCTACAGCCACTGACTCCTTTCTTGGAACATAGCTAGGCAGCTCCTAGCAGCAGGCATTCACCAGGGGCAGAGTGAGGTGGCCACCTCAGAGAGCAGATACTGGGGGGTAAAGAAGACGCTTCAAGGACAGATCACTGGACCATCCTCCACAGTATTGACTACACTAACTGGCTGCAGCTCTCCAGCATTTCAGGTAAGGCTCTTTTCCAGTCCTACCTGGAGATGCCAGGGATTAAACCTAGGCCTTTATGCATGCAAGGCAGATGCTCTACCACTGAGCTATGGAGCTGTGTGTGCCATGTCCTGAGCCCTGTACGCCCATATCTTGCCTGCTTCTCTTAGGTGCAGCAGAAACTACTGTTCCATCACCAGCATTGAATAAGATTCAACTGCCAGTCCAG
The DNA here is from genome assembly GCF_030035675.1 of Rhineura floridana. NCBI lineage: Eukaryota > Metazoa > Chordata > Lepidosauria > Squamata > Rhineuridae > Rhineura > Rhineura floridana. The sequence continues at coordinate 81,006,040 of NC_084480.1, forward strand.
CCAAGATGATGATGATGATGATGAAGAAGAAGATTTAAATTTCTATCTCGCCCTTCCTCCCAGTAGGAACCAGGGTGGCAAACATTCTGCACATGGAATGGGTGGGGTCACCACCTTGTTCTTCTCTTCAAGCAGCAAAATGCTTTGGCCTAGCCTTAAGGCAGAGGCAGCCAGTGTGTTGCCCTCCTGGACTACAACTCCCATCAGCCCCAGCCAACATAGTCAATGGCCAGTCCACAACACCTGGAGGCCAACACATTGGCCGCCCCTGCCTTAAGGGAATACTTCTGCATGAGTAGGTGCTGTTTAGCACAGTGGCAACCCATGTATTCAAACCGTTTAACAGAAGATACTACACTTAATGTGAAGGAAGGAGTGGGGAAGGGACAGCATTTCCCTATAAGCAGCAGATTGTCCCTTTCAGAATTGGTGTTATGTCCTCTCCCATACTTGTTTGTATGGAAAATCCTTATGTATGAGTGCAAACGCAGAGACAGTCTGGCTTGCTTCAAATGCGTTCCTCTCTGTCTTCCCTCTCCCATTGTCAACTTGGAGAACAGATCTGGCTTCCTTCAGTGCAACAGCAGCGGGTATATCCACTCCGACCAAAGAATCCTTCAATCAAGAAAGCAAATCTTATTAATAACACAGATGCCTGGGTGTGGTTTACAGCCTGAAACCTGTGTCTGAAAGGCATTCTCTTAATTTATATTTCTTTTGATTTCCCCAGAGGGTATGATAAATGATTCCACTTGTTTACATTTTAGCTAACTAAATCAGAGCAGCTTTTCCTAACTGTAGTAATCTCCATTTTGAAGGAGATGTTACTGCAGCTGAGCACTAGTAGTAACTGAGGCAGGCCACTTCCTTGATGGAGAAGACTGAACAAATTGCAACTGTTTCCCACAAACTGCATTGTTTTCCCATCTCTCCCTAGAAGCAGTCAAGGTGTTGGCTCTAATACATGTTGTTTAACACCTGGCTACCTTTGGGACTGTCTCTTGGTCTTCAGCCTTCCTAGAATCAGCTAATTGGGTTGAGTGTTGCAATCAGTCTATGCAATACCAGAGCAATGAACAACTAAAACATTAGCTTAATAATACTAGAAGACTGTAACATCCTGTTTTCACTGCAAAGGAAAGTCAAGAATAATAATTCTGACTGGAATTTGGCCATTAGATTACTTGGGAAGGGAGGGGGAACCAGTCTTGTAAAAAAGGACCAAATGTTTCTATACTCCAAGTCGTTTTATGTTGCTTAATGACATCCAAAATCTGGAAGCTCCCACAGCACAATACATTGCAAATGCTGTGGTTAAAAATTGATTTGGAAATAAGAGGCGTTCACAAAAATCATTTAATATGGATTAGCTACTTCTTCAGACAAGCTGAGCCCTTTGCTGTTCTCATAAGTGGATGTTCTGTATAGTGCTAAAGAATAATTAAAAGGTGGTGCCATGATTACAATAGCCATGGATTACATGGCTTTTATGCGTGTTTACTCCAGTATATGCAGTTTTGTACACGTTATTTGGCCGGAGAACCACCTTGCAAAATTCAGAGAAGGGCAAATTTCAAATGGTGCCTGCATTTCACTCGTCATATTGTTTCAGAAAGAATGAATTAGGTAGGTCCACCTTTCAATGTAAACTGAATTGACTTTCTCCCCCACCCACCCCTCTGCAGCTGTTGCTGCTGCTGCCACCATCTTCACTTAATGGGAAGGGAAGAGTGAGGATAGGGCTTGGTGGGGACAAGAAGCTGGTAAATGCACCAATATGATATGGTTGGTAATAATAATAATAATAATAATAATAATAATAATAATAATAATAATAATAATAATAATAATAATAGAAAATGGCTCCTTTCTGGATCAGTCCAAGGAGTGTCCGGGGGAGGCCCTTATCTCTAGTGCATATAGGATTTACACCATGATGCAGCAACCATTTTTATAATCAATTAACATCAAAACTGGGTCTCAGACGTTCGCCCAGCTGCGTCTAATTTTTTTTTTTCATCTGCCGCCGGAGAAGGGGCGTTTCCGTTGTTGAAGAGGGAGAGCTGTGTTCATCGTTAGTTGCTGTGGCCGCTGCTCCTTTTTTGGCTATTATTATTGCTGCCCAATTTTTTTTTTAAAAAAGGAGAGCTGTTACCATTTGCCATTTTGCACTTACTTGCACTTTTTGTTTGTTTGTTTGTTTGTTTGTGTGGGAGTGTGGTGTGTGTGTTGGGAGTGACTGTGTTTGTGGATTCTTGTGTAAGTTGGGTTTGTGTCATGTGCCTGGGAGAGAGGATTCAGCATCGAGTGGGAAGATTTGATGGGGCCCAAATTGGCGTAGTGACGGGTAGAGGGAGATATGGCGTTGTGCAGAAGACTTGCCAGGTGAGGGGAACTCAGCCCAGACAATTAACAGCTGTGCCTCATTCCAGTCTTCCCCACACCCACAGGTTTGTTGGATATTCTATCAGCCAGCTCTCAGATCTCCGGATGCTGCTTTTAAACGCCAGATCGGTACATAATAAGATCTCTCTCATCCATGACTTGATTGTGGATGAGGCAGCCGATCTGGCATGTATAACTGAGACCTGGGTGGGCGAGCAGGGAGGAGTTGGTCTCTCCCAGATATGCCCACCGGGGTACTTGGTTCAGCATCAGGGTAGATCTGAGGGTCGGGGAGGTGGGGTTGCTGTGGTCTATAGGAGCTCCATCTCCCTCTCCAAGCACCCTGTCCATGTGACTACTGGTCTGGAATGTTTACATCTTGTCTTGGATCAACAGGACAGATTAGGGATTCTGTTGGTGTACCGCCCACCCAGCTGCCCAACGGACTCCCTAACTGAGCTGACGGAGGTGGTCTCGGATGTATTGCTGAGATCCCCCAGATTGTTGGTGCTGGGGGATGTCAACATCCATGCCGAGGCCGCCTTATCTGGGGCGGCTCAGGACTTCATGGTTTCCATGACAACCATGGGGCTGTCACAATATGCTGTTGGCCCAACGCATGTAGCAGGACATACTCTAGATTTGGTTTCTGCAACTGGACAGGGGGACGGTGATCTGAATGTAGGGAGTTTTACATGGGTCCCTTTGTCATGGACAGATCACCGCTTGTTGAGGTTTAGGCTCACAGCGGCTTTTCCCCTCTGCAAGGATGGGGGATCTATTAAGATGGTCCACCCCCAGAGGCTAATGGTGCCTAGTGATTTCCAAAGGGCTCCGGGGAGTTTTCCGGCTGATAGGGCTGGTGCTCCTGTCGAAACCCTGGTTGAACTGTGGAATGCAGAAATGACCCGGGCGGCTGACATGATCGCTCCTGCGCGCCCTCTCCTGTGTAGAGCTCATGCAGCTCCATGGTATACTTTGGAGCTGAGAGTGATGAAACAACATAGGCGACGGCTTGAGTGCAGATGGAGGCGAACTCCTGATGGATGCAACCATGCACTGGTAAGTGCCTACACTAAGTTGTACTTAGGGGCAGTGAGGGCAGCAAAAAAGCAATATTTTGCTGCCACTATTAAATCATCTATTTGCCGACCAGTGGAGCTTTTTAAAATTGTCCGACGGCTATTACACTCTGGCCCTAGTGACATGGTCAACTCATCTGAGGCCCGCTGTAATGAATTTGCTAGGCACTTCCAGGATAAAATCTTCTGCATCCACTGGGACTTGGACTCCAATGTTGTAGCAGTTGAATCGAATGAGGTATCCAGAGCACGGTCTTGTCCTGATTTTTTGGATGAGTTTCAGTTGGTACAGTTTGAGGACGTTGACAAGGTGCTTGGACTGGTGCGTGCAACCACTTCTAGGCTGGATCCTTGCCCCTCGTGGCTAATAACAGCTAGTAGGATTGGAACAGCCGGCTGGGCCAGGGAAGTGATTAATGCCTCATTACGAGAGGGAGTGGTCCCTAGCTGCCTGAAGGAGGTGGTAGTAAGACCACTTCTGAAGAAATCATCCCTGGACCCAGAAAATCTTAACAATTATAGGCCGGTGGCAAATGTCCCATTCCTGGGCAAGGTCCTGGAACGAGTGGTTGCTGGCCAGCTCCAGACACTCTTGGATGAAACTGATTATCTTGATCCGTTTCAGTCGGGTTTCAGGCCGGGTTTTGGCACGGAGACAGCCTTGGTCGTCCTGTATGATGACCTTTGTCGGGAGAGAGACAGGGGGAGTGTGACTCTGTTGATTCTCCTTGATCTCTCAGCGGCTTTTTATACCATCGACCATGGTATCCTTTTGGGGAGGCTTGCTGATCTGGGAGTTGGCGGTACTGCTTGGCAGTGGTTCCGCTCCTACTTGGCGGGCTGTCTGCAGAAGGTAGTGCTTGGGGAGCATTGCTTGACACCCTGGGTTCTCCAGTATGGGGTTCTGCAGGGGTCAGTTCTGTCCCCCATGCTTTTTAATATCTATATGAAGCCGCTGGGTGCGGTCATCAGGAGTTTTGGAGTGCGTTGCCATCAATATGCTGATGACACGCAACTCTACTTCTTTTCATCTTTTTCAGGTGAGGCTGTCGATATGCTGAACCGATGCCTGACTGCGACAATGGACTGGATGAGAGCTAATAAACAGGCTCAATCCAGACAAGACTGAGGTGCTGTTAGTGGGTGCTTGTCCTGACTGGATGGTGGATGTTCGACCTGTTCTGGATGGGGTTACACTCCCCCTGAAGGAGCAGGTTCGTAGCTTGGGAGTTCTTTTAGACCCATCCCTGTCACTTGAGGCTCAGGTAGCCTCGGTCCCACAGAATGCTTTTTACCAACTCCGACTGGTGGCCCAGCTACGCCCCTATCTGGACAGAGAGAACCTCGCTTCGGTTGTCCATGCTCTGGTAACCTCGAAGTTAGATTACTGCAATGCGCTCTACGTGGGGCTGCCTTTGAAGACGGTCCGGAAGCTGCAGCTTGTACAAAATGCGGCGGCCAGATTGATAACAGGGACTAGGCGTTCCGATCATATAACACCGATTCTGGCCTGCCTGCACTGGCTGCCTATATGTTTCCGGGCCAGGTTCAAAGTGCTGGTTTTAACCTATAAAGCCTTATATGGCGTGGGTCCACAATACCTGGTGGAACGCCTCCCCTGATATGAACCTACCCATACACTACGCTCTACATCGAAGACCCTCCTCCGGGTACCTACCCAGAGGGAAGCTCAGAGGGTGGCAACAAGAAAAAGGGCCTTCTTAGTGGTGGCCCCTGAACTATGGAACAATCTCCCTGATGAGGTACGCCTGGCGCCAACATTGCTATCTTTTCGGCGCCAGGTTAAAACTTACCTCTTCTCCCAGACATTTTAACATTTTTAACATTTAACATTATAACATTTAGTATGTGTTGACTACTGTCTTGATTCTTCTGGTGAATTTGATAATTTTAAAGTTTAAAGTATGTTTAAAGAAAGTTTTACATTGTTTATATGTAGACTATTGTATTTGATGTTTGACTGTTGTGAACCGCCCAGAGAGCTTCAGCTATGGGACGGTATAAAAATTTAATAAATAAATAAATAAATAAAATAAAACTATGGTGGCAGCAGGCAGGCAGTGCCAAGTAAAGAGAGGAATTATGATGGCAACCAGAAAATCCCAATTAGCATTTTTAGGACCAAGCTTTGAACCGCAAGGCTTCAAAATGGCCAAACTTGGACTCTTTTCTTAAAGCGCCCTGCAGAGCTGCAGCTTCAGTTCTACAACCCTTTTCAAATAAAGCTTGAGTTTACTGAGTTTACTGAGGACAGCAGAGTTTACTGAGTCTAGTGGGAACTCTGCATTGTAAAAAATTCATGCAGACAGTCTCTTCCCACATAAGCAACCCATGAAGCAAAGCACACCCGGTTGACTTATGCAGACAGTTTTGAAAACCAGAATAATGTAAGTGGATAGAAAAGGCTTACAGCTCAGTCGGCCAAGAGGAATTTTTAGACCCTGAGGAGATTTGTAAACCCCCACTCTCCATTCTCTTCACTCTATGCGGTCATGACTAATATTTCTAATAGTTAAGAACTGCCAAGGACTGGTTGCCAAAGAGAATATATAATTTATACAGAAAACCTGTTCGTATTTATATGCTGGCAAAAATTATACTCATTGTCCAAAAATTAGGAATCAAAATGCCAAAAGAAAGGGGGGGGGGTGAGAGAGTTTAACAAATAAGAATTTCTGTACTTGATAGCTTCAGCATTTCCACACATGAGTATTAAACATAAAAATGACAAATAACCATCTTACATTACTACAGAGATAATCACTCATTTGTGCTCCTCAGGCAAGGGGTGGGGTTATGTAGTTCTTTTGACATGAATCTTATTGAAATGAATGGGAATAAACATTCCTATGGGAGTGTGTGTGTGTGTGTGTGTGTTTCTCTCCTCCTTCAGCCTTCAAAGCACTGTTCAGGTTGTGTTCTGAAGCACAGAGGCTTGGGGGAACTTCCATAGAAATCAGCATGGACACTTGTCTTAGAGGAGGTCCACAAAGGGCTGAACCCTTTTTTGATCTCTCCATTTTTCCTGCACTCAGCTAGATATGTGCATGCTGAGGCAACCCTGGGCATTACCTGCTATAGGATGTCTACATGTACCTCAGACCATGTGATGCCCCTCCTGAAATCCTTACAGTGGCATCCTGTCCATTCCCAGATGGATGCCTTGCTCCCCTTTTCTTTCTCAGCTCACCATTGCCTGCAACTTTCATTCATCTGCTCTAGAACCTTTCCCTGTCTGAAGGTCTTCTGATCCCTTGAAACAACTCTGTCCTCTTCCTCTTGCTGTCCCTTATGCATGAAACTGCCTCCCAGGACACCTGTGATGCCATGTGCCTTGCTTGCATCAAATCTGTCCTCAAAACCCACCTTTTCCGTGAAACGTTTACAACCCCCGTGTCCTACCACAGGGATGGGGAATCGGCAGCATTTCAGATGTTGTTGGACTCCAAATCTAGAGGGCCACAGGGTCCCCATCCTTGCTGTATGGTAATTAAGCCTAAGCACATGTAATTGCCAACAATCACATGTTCTTTCACTGTCTCTCTGTACCTCCATTTTAGTCCTCTTCTTTTGCTATCTAGCTTCAGTCTATTATCTAGATCAGCTTTTCTCAACCTTTGGGTCCCCAGATGTTGCTGGACTACAGTTGCCATCATTCCTGACCATTGGTCATGCTGGCTGTGGCTGATGGGAGTTACAGTCAAACAACATCTAGGGACCCAAAGGTTGAGAAAGGCTGATCTTGACTGAAGGACACTTGGGGTAGGGACCATCTCCTGTGATTCTTTGTAAAGTACTATGCACGTTGTTGTTGTTTTGTTGATTATGATGATGATACCACGGTATGGTCTTAAGGTACATGAGCAGGTCGGCTCCTGGCCTGGTGACTGCTTGGAAGCCACATGTATACTAGAAAAAAGGGGGGATATAAACATATGGAAATAAATAAATAATCCAGCTGGCCTCTCCAAATCCACAAATGCAGATGGCAAATTCAGTTTTCCCTCTCTGAATCTGCACATATTAAAGTTATGCAAACCAGACACACAAGCCAAACAAATGCAGAATCTTTCCAAATCATGTTTATGCCTTGCAGCCTATGAAAAGGAACTTGCTGGTTTCTTGATATAACTAACAGTCTTAGATCTATGTGATTCCTGATTCTCTGCATGCATAGAAATGCACAGATCAATCTAGTCAATATCTGTTTTGGATTCATAAGTCTGCTTCACCCATTTCCACATCAATCTCCTTCCCCCCCCCCAAAAAAAACTGTATGAAAATTCACTTTTAATGCATTTTTCCATAAAATACACACATTTCTAAAGGCATTTTGATATAATTAAGACAAAATTTAGGTAGAAAAGCTGAAGGATTTCGTTCAGTCTGCATTTTTAAGTGACCTGACCTGATTTCTATTTCCTTGGACCAATATGCAGATTGGAACGCAAATCCTTGAGCATCGCTACCCAACGTTGGTCTTGCTTTTAATCCATTTCAGCCCCCCTGCATCTGTATCAGCTTCCCATCTCCTGCACAAGAGTGCATATCATCCAGCCTCTAGCCTAGCAGGGGTAAAGATAGTGGGAACAGCAGCAGAGCTGTATTGTTCTGGGGGGGGAAATCCCCTGCAAACAAAGTTACCTCTGCAATGAATTACTTGTGATCAGGGTGGTGCAGCATTGCCTTTTAATCAGATCTTGCAGGGCTAGCTTGCAAAGGCTAAAAATGTAGTAGAGGTGTGCTAAGACCTAAATGAACAAGTCTCAGGAAATCAAATTAATCCAAATTTTTGTTTCATTAATTTACACAGTTCCTAAGTTTGAGTTTCAGATTAAGGATTCGAAAAGAAGGGATCTGAAATGCCTTGACTTTTTGAAGTATGAAAAATCCTTGTATTAATTTACCCCAGAAAAAGCAGTAGAGGGAGCTGTTGTCATGCACTCAGAAAACATTTTGTCTTATTTTGCTTACCTACCTGAAGTAGAATTTGGAAATGGTAATGTATTTTTTTTCAGTGATAAACTCTGTTTAGATATGATTTAGGGCCAACACTTGTAAGCATCATCATCATCACTGTGACGATTTTGTTGTTGTTATGAGCGTTCAAGTCGATTATGACTTATGGCAACCCTATGAATCAGTGACCTCCAAGAGCATCTGTCGTGAGCTACCCTGTTCAGATCTTGTAAATTCAGGTCTGTGGCTTCCTTTATGGAATCAATCCATCTCTTGTTTGGCCTTCCTCTTTTTCTACTCCCTTCTGTTTTTCCCAGCATTATTGTATTTTCTAGTGAATCATGTCTTCTCATTATGTGTTCAAAGTATGATAACCTCAGTTTCATCATTTGAGCTTCTAATGATAGTTCTGGCTTAATCTGTTCTAATACCAAATTATTTGTCTTTTTCGCAGTCCATGGCAACATCAAAGGGGCCATAGGTTCCACATCCCTGATTTATAGAGCAATTCAAACCTCATCTGGGCAGCATTGGGGCATGACAGAGCAGCAGAGTCATCACCACATTCATAGCCCCATCGCTCACACCGACTGGAGCCAAAGAGACGGGAAGGAAAATTGGTGTGTCATCCTGGAGGTAGAGCAGTGATTTGGCCCAGATCTGGCCTGGTGCGGTCAAGTGGTGGCAGGGGGGCTGGCTCTGGATCCAGGAGATCCTGGGCAGCTCAGCCCCCCCACCTCCCTCATCTTGTCCCATTTGGGATCTTTCTGTAAGCTACTGCCGACCCACGTGCATGTTTGGTGGACAGAACAGAGAGCTCTGCACTCTTGGAGTGACACATTGGCATACCTCAAGACACCAGCCCAGCACAAAGGTGGGGTTCAATTACAGCCTTCGAGACCTCTGTGATCAAATAAATACAGCATAGAAGTTTTTTTCCAGATTCCACATGGATTGAAAAATTTTCAGTCAATTTAACAACAACAATGTCAAAAAGTTATCTTGCATACAAACAAGCTCTGCCATCCTACCAGAATTACTTCCTTCCTGATCAGGTACTCAGGGCCTGCCAAAGACGTTTGGGTGCCTGAGGTGACAGACAAGAGGACATCCCCTCCCATTTCACATATAGAAGCCAACTGGACTAGCAGATGAATCTTACTTCAACACCGGTGATGCAACAGTGTCTTCCTCTATCCCTGAGGCAGCAGGCCAGATTCAGGGGCCAAGGATAGGCCATGTGGCAACAGATGGAAGTGGTGGTGATGGAGAGCACTCAGGAGAAACAGAGATGATACTGTGCCACCTGCTGCTTGATACAATACTCTGTCGTTTCCTCTTTATTTTTCCTGGCTTTTAAAAGTATTTCCCTGCTATTTCTTTGTAATTTCAGAATAATTAGAAGGGACAGTATTTTACCTGAGATAGATGAGGGAATTTCCTGAGAAAGATTCCCCTCCCTCATTATCTGAGAACAGATTGGTAGGTTTCCGCCATGTATGTGTGTATGTATGTGTATATGTGTGTATATATAGCACACTGAAGTCCAAAAGGAATTACTTTCACTTGCTTTCCAGAACAAGAGTGGTATTGGTCTCTTGTTGACTTATACTTATTTGACAGTAACCCCATCAAACGCAATGGTACTTACTTCTGAGTAGATCTTCCTAGATTTGGGAATTCTAATCTGAGGTAGTAATGATGAAAATTGAAATAAGGCAGCCTTTATTCTGGATTAGTTAGCCCTGAACACTTTTGTCTCTTGCTCTGCCCATCATCAATTCTGGTTCTGTTCATTGCTGGCATGGCCCCTAACAGATTATTCTTGACAGAATGCATCCATTGACAGAAAAAAGCTTGATCACCCCATTTAAAAGAAAATTAGGATTCCATCTGAGTGAGGTGGAATCAACAGGTCCTGCATTTTATGTTTATGAAAGAGTTTAAAATTAAAAAGAAATAGTTTAAAAATATTTTTAAATATTTTTATTTTATATTTTGTGTCAAACTCCTCAAAGCAGCAGGAAGTTCTGAACAGCCCTTCACAAGGTCAGTTTCCTTGGAAAGAAGAAAGGAGCAAAGCATAAGAACATAAGAACATAAGAAGAGCCTGCTGGATCAGGCCAGTGGCCCATCTAGTCCAGCATCCTATTCTCACAGTGGCCAACCAGGTGCCTGGGGGAAGCCCGCAAGCAGGACCCGAGTGCAAGAACACTCTCCCCTCCTGAGGCTTCCAGCAACTGGTTTTCAGAAGCATGCTGCCTCTGACTAGGGTGGCACAGCACAGCCATCACGGCTAGTAGCCATTGATAGCCCTGTCCTCCATGAATTTGTCTAATCTTCTTTTAAAGCCGTCCAAGCTGGTGGCCATTACTGCATCTTGTGGGAGCAAATTCCATAGTTTAACTATGCGCTGAGTAAATAAGTATTTCCTTTTGTCTGTCCTGAATCTTCCAACATTCAGCTTCTTTGAATGTCCACGAGTTCTAGTATTATGAGAGAGGGAGAAGAACTTTTCTCTATCCACTTTCTCAATGCCATGCATAATTTTATACACTTCTATCATGTTTCCTCTGACCCGCCTTTTCTCTAAACTAAAAAGCCCCAAATGCTGCAACCTTTCCTCATAATAGTCTACTTATTTCTAAATGTACAGAATGAGCAGGTAAGGCATTATGGAGACACATACCTGAGAACACCCAGACAGGTAATGTTAGATAATAACAGCATCAGCAGGACTTCTGAAACCCACAAACTCTTTCTTAGCTATAACTGTTTTAGGCCTTTGAGCTTAAACACAAAGCGTTTCTTTCACTCTTCTTTGACCCCACACTGAGACTTGGCAAAATAAGCCTCCTATTATATAGGGTGGGAGCTGCCCATCCAAATAGCCAAAGTAATATGCATCACCAGTTTCCATGTATTCACATATATTGCCGACCAAGCTACCCCAATGCAAAGTGGTCTGAATAATAGAACAGTATAATGGTAAATGTCATGCTAGCTGTGATAGTCATGTCTATCAGAACATATTGCACACATAGGTACCCAGAGGCAAGTAAACATGAACGAGCAACCTAACTGGCACATGAATATGGAAACTCATACATGGTTCCTCTTTCCTTTTTCAATACCAGTTTGATTGGGACATATAGGCCCCGCTAAGGTGGGATATGCTTCTGTGGATGGAGAGCCTTTCATAACTGTTGGAAATTTTCTTGATTCAGATCTCATCCATCATTTTAAGAATTCCACACCTGGATGACAAGGCCCACATAAATGGAGTTATAGTTGTAGTCCAAAACATCTGAAGGGCACCAGATCAGGCAAGCATACTTTAAGATATTGGCAAGGATCCAAGGAGCTAACATAGATGCCCAAGAACTTGTGTATACCCAGTGGAATGCTGACTATATTATCTTTTTGAATAACAACTATGGCAGACGGACAGGCCACATCACAAACTGCTTTTGAAACTTCCCTCAGTTTTCAAAGAAGTTTACCAGAAGTTTGCAGTTTGAGAATCACAAGTTCAAGGATTCTTTGGACACGCAAAACTGGTTATGTGATTCTTTCCACTGGTTATGTCATTCTTTCAGTCCAGTCATCTTGGATGTCCCATGAGGATGAAATTCATGATTTGTGATGTGTGTGTGTGTGTGTGTGTGTACACACACACACACACATATACATACAGCAACAACTGGATAAATTACATTTGGTTTACATACGTTACGCTGAATATAACCCAAAGCCCTTTTTCATCTTTACTTATGCAACATCATTCAAAATTTAGGATACTAAGGCATATTTAAATGGCTATATTAGAAGGATTAGCATGTCATCAACTAAGGAAGTATCTCTGAAGATATTATGCTATATTCATGAGAAGTCAAGGCTCTTGTGACTCTGGTTACAGGGCACTTATCTGGGGTAGAGAACATTTAAAGGTCAGTTAAAAAAAAGAACCTTAAACCTGGGCTAAATAATAAAAAAGCATGTTTAATATAACTAATTTATAGATGAATGTGGTGCCAAGCTCGAATACATTAACAAGGTAAGGCTGTAAGGTCTATAGGTAAGATAATGTATTGCTTTCATTAAAAAGCAATCTGCATGGACCATATCCACTAACACTGGACAGTCTGCAGCTGTCACCTTTATCAGGGGAACAAGAGCAAGGCACTACATTTTAATCACTGGAGTTTGTCAGGAACGAAAAACAGCCAGCTTCCCACAAATCAACAGACATGTATCCTGATAAGGAGAGAGAATTGGAAAAGGACAGCTTTGCTCTGTGCAGTACACCACCTATTCTGGTGTGATCAAAGCACTGTAAATGTAGCCAATAAATCTACTGAATTAGGCCCCAAAACAAAACCACACATCTTTCAGAAGAGACACCCATCATGTCATAACCTTATATAAAGTTTTGGATTTTCCCAAGAGTTTCTTAAAACCATAGGGGAGAAAGGAGGAGGTAATTGCTGAGTCCAGCATTTCCTTTTGTTTTCCTGATACTGTTTTGTTGCCTAGCCTCATCAGGTTTCTGAGAAACCCAAGTAGACCTCGAAGATAGAGAGATGGTGGACTCAATTAGCAATGTATTTACTGTTGTATTTTCCTTTGTGTAACATGGCAGTCTACAGCAGCCTGCTGTTAGACTCTTCTCCAGACACTGCACTAGGAATCTGGGGCGACCAGGCATGCATGCTAGCAATCACTCACTCACGCCTACACGCACACAAACCTTACATATTGGCATGAGTTCCATCCAGAGCAAGACAGCCTGCCTCTCTGCTTCAATATGTTGGAACAGTAGAAGAATTGACAAAATTGGCTAAAGAAAAGATTGACTCAGAAGGTAAATCTAATCAACCCCAGGAAGTGGCATTTCCTCTTGCCAAAGATAGGATCCACATATCATGCAATCAAGATGGCCATCAGTCCTAAACCACACACTTCCTGTGAAACCAGGGAACAGCATACAAACACCACTACCCCGAAGTATGACAATAATCTCAAGCCTGAAGCCTCAAAGGAATTTTAACTGATTAGGGTAGGGAAAACCCACCCTATCCCTTTCTGCTATGAGAGCGAACTCCTAGAAAAAGGGGGTGATTCTGGCACAGCAGCTGAAATACTTCCCACACATGCAGGACACGCAATCTTCTCTGCAAGGCAACACAGGACAGCAGACTAGGAACCTCCAAGGCAGGGGTATTCCATTGCTTGACTCTCCCTCTCACTGCAACCTCACTCAGATCAACTAGATAGGTAAACTTATCAACCCTTTCCCTGTTAATTAGGACCAACTGATACAGGACCAAATTCGCATAGTCCTATCTCTTGGCCTCTGCTCTTTTTAGCACCTTCCTCTCCCCCTCTCTCTCTTGCTTCTATTTATTTATTCTCCACTTTAGGATTGTGAATGCAGCAGGGTGTTAGGTAGGAAGCACAATCAGATTTGCATTCTACATACTGAACTGCACTGGTTAGTAAGTACCTGAATTTCCCTTCCTCACCTCACTTTAATAAATCTGGTGCTTGAGCATTCAACTTGACATGTTAGTGTGGGTGTGAATTCCTGGATCCAGAACTCCCTTAGTAGCATGGGGTTGACCAATGTAAAAGATTCCCCCCTCTCACAAGTAGATTTAAGAGTCACGTGTGAAGTGCACACTTATGTGAGTTCTCAGAAACATGGATAATATTTGCCACTTCATTTCTAAAAAGGGCGGAAACTAATGAGCGTCTTTATTAGATTTCTCATCCACCACATCATGAGTTGAGGTGAATATGTGCAACAATACCTAAGATTACTCAGTAAAAGCATGACAATAAAATAGCCATTGAAGTATAAAACACTCTACATGAAAATAAACATTCAAATCTGTTTTACATCTGGCTAGTAAAACATAAAAGGTTTGTGGTGCTTCTAGAAGATACATTTTTGACAAATTTTCTTGGAAAGAAAATTCCATAGTCGTGGTGAGCCACTGAGCTTGTCCTTGTGTGGCTCACATGCATTCCGGATCAGTCGGCTGATCAGCATCTGAAGCTGTACCTAGAAAACAATGTGGAGCCACTGCAAATGTCTGATCACCTTCATCTCCTAAATGACTAGATGTGTTTTTGGAAACACATAAGGCAACAAGGATTACCTGTTTGGAGGTAACCAACACACAACGAGGGAAAGTCTTTAGCTTTTTCACACTCGCTGTTTAGTCTGGAATTCTCATCTTTCATTCATTAGCTTTAAAGAAAAAATCCAGACAACATCATTGTCAACCTGTTGCCTTCCATAATTTTCTCAGTTGTCTTCCCATATTTTTTCAGACCTGCTTCTAATAATTCTTCTTCCCCTAAACAACAGTGCAGTGCCAGCCTGTTTGGCAGTGGCTGACGGAAGACGCTGCAGGCAGCAGAAATCGCCCAAGTCCAGCAGAAGTTACATCCGCATGCCCATGGCATCCATAGCAACACCACCAGCCAATCCCAACACACCTTCCACCAGCCACACAAGCTCCGCCCCACACATGCTTACCTAATAAATACACACACTGAGCATGATACTGTAAACAAATGCGTGTGGACACCAGCACCCAAGCTCATGGCAATCACAGCTCCCACAGTAACCCCTGCATGCACAGTCAGCACCCATACATACCCCTGCATGCACAGTCATACCCAAGAAGGCATGCCAATACAGACAGGACAATGCATTAGAAAGCTTTATTACCAGTTTAGAAGTGGGTACACAGCCCACAATGACACATCAGCTTGGAGCAGCAACACCCCTCACCCACCCTGATGGAGACCCTTCTCAGTTGTGGTACACCACCTCCTCTGGCACCCTCTACAGGCATCTCCTTCTCCACGGGAGCAGGTGAGTAACCAGTGCTCCATTGGTTGTCATCCACTTCCTGTGCAGAAGCTGGGAGGACACAGAAGGTGTACACAGACCTGCACACAGAAGGTGTGGGAGGAGAGTAAGGGTATGGTAAGTGCAGGAGCCCCAGCACATACCACCCAGGTGCCCACTGCCCCAGTCCCTTGCTCCATCCCAGAGAGCCTCTTCTGAGGGACTCTGTGCCAGTGCCACACACTGCCTCTCAGGGAATGATCAGGGTGAGCACCTTTCCGTCCAGTCCCAGGACTCTGCCCAATGCCTGCTTGAACAGCATGCCTGTGCAGAACAACTCCCATAGTCTGAGCCCCCATCCATCCTTTGTACCCCACCCTCTTGCCATTGGATTCCCACCAGTTTGCTGGTTTGGGCCCTGAAAGGGGAAGAGAAAGGCCAAACCCTGATTTGCAGATATTCCATTCCCATAACCCTTCGCCTTGCAAAATGTACATGAGCACAGTATATTGGCAAAGGAAGCAATGGTTCACAAAATAAAAATTGCCCCAGGAACCCTTAAGGGACACTCCGCAACAATCAAAGACAAGTTCTGCTTAATCTAAAGTGGGAAAAACATTTCAGCAGTCAGTAGTTATACAGATTTGAGCAGTCTAAACTCTAGTGTTGGTTATATCAAATGTATCAGTATCATGGTCTGCATATTTAATAGCCTGTCAGAAGAAAATTGTTAAGGAAATAGTTTATTAGTATTCATATTTGCTTTTCAGTTTAACAACCATTGTGGAAATAAGTAAAATAACCATTCTACTATAAAAATTAAAGAACATGAACATAAGTGAATGTAAACCAATTTACTGTTATCGTCACCAGACAGCCATAGGTAGATAACATCTGGGACAAATAGCATTTACTTTGATGCTTCCGAAATGAATCAATCAAATGAAAAAATATTTCAAAGGCTGGTGAAACTTATACTAATAGGAGATTTCACAGCAGTTTAATTTGCCACTAGAATAAGTATGCTACAAAGCATGTCTGTGGACAAATGGAGGGCTCTCCTGTGTAACTGGAGCAGCTTAGTGTGTGTGTATTCAGGGAATGTTCGGACAGTTTTAGATTATGTGGAAACTGTTACAGTACAGCAGGGGTGGGCAGAAAGTAGACTGGGATCTACTGGTAGATCTTGGAGTGACTTGCATTAAATCAGCGAGGTGATTCCTCATTCTTTAACAACAGCAAACAATAAATGACTTTTTTCCCCAGGTGAATTAGACTGCCGTAATAAGGAATGCTAACCAGGAATGGACTTTTGTGTGAAATCACAGTGAGCTCAGTTCAGTTCTGGGACTGACAACAAATCCCAGGACTTAAAGTATGCTCAGCAGCACTCTGTTCTCTAATTCTAACTGTATGATACAGGGCAGATATGATAGCACTCTTCAAGTACATGAAAGGTTGTCACATAGAGGAGAGCCGGGATCTCTTCTTGATTGTCCCAGAGGGCAGGACATGGAATAATGGGCTCAAGTTGCAGGAAGCCAGATTTCGACCGAACATCAGGAAAAACTTCCTAACTGTTAAAGCCATATGACAATGGAACCAATGACCTAGATTTGGATTCCTGCATTGAGCAGTTCCACTGGACTTGATGGCCTTATAGGCCCCTTCCAACTCTACTATTCTATGATTCTATGACTTGTGCACCCGTCTCTGGTTGGTAGATCTTGAGGTTCTAATAAAAAGTACAAATCTAGTACAAAGTGAACTGACAAGCCTGAAGTTTGCCTTCTCCCCCAGTATAGCACTTTCCCACACTCCCGGGGTATTGTCAGAAGCCCTAGATCATGTGGGAGAAGCACACACCATCATTTATATAGCATGCTCACATTGGTCTTCCCCAAACTGGGACAATGCCACTGTAAGAAGCAAGTCTTTCTGTGAGATCCAAACCTTCTGCTCTGAAGTAGTTTCCATACCACTCAGCTGACATCCAAATATGTCTCCAGACACCTTATTAACAGAACTCAGAACACGATAGTTCCCTTGGTTGTGCAACAGGACATCAGTGGGTAACAGACAACATTTCTCTGTGAAGGATGTGTCTCCAAATCTTATCAGGCTTTTTTTTTGAAATTCCCCAGAAGCCAGGAAATAGCAGCTGCTCCTTTACTAAAAAATGGGTGACAGAGGTCCTTGGTTGGGAAGAAATTTAACCCATTTGCTATGTGGAAGATACTGTCAGTATGCAAGGGACACCATAGTGTGGGATTAGTAGGATTTGAGAAGGTCTCCTAACTGTATGCGTACCTCTATGCAAGTGTAAGAAGTGAGGAATACAGAAGTATGAGACAGAGAACTGTAAAATCCTAGAACAGGGCTTAAAAACCCCGCCCCATAGCCTTTAATCCAGCACTGGCCATCCTTGAATATGACATTCCTAAAACTGGGTTTTTAAGATTTTGATCATCATATTCATAGTTAGAGCATTTTCCCCAGAGCTGCCCTTCTTCTCAGGTTTCCTTGGTCTATCCAGTGTGATTTCAGAGATTAGAGATGTAGCCTCTGGATAGAGGGCCTTTCCTGCCTCCTCAGGATAAATCACCCGGTGCTGCCATTACTGTATTTTGGGTCCCAGGTGATGTCTGCTCTGGCCAGCTTCAGGTTGTACTCAGTGCTGCTTGTGACACAAACAGAACAGACTTCTGCTCATGCAGCAGGACTTCTCCTTCTCCTCCTCTCCCCTGTGCATCCTGAAAATCTGCTCCAGAGTGTTGCGGGACCCCGTTGGGGAGGAGAAGAAGGGAAGTCTCATTGTGTGAGAGGAATTCCACTCTAAGGGCCCAATTATGTGTGATGCTAGTTTTGTTGCTTCCAATTGCTCTCTCTCTTTCTCTCTCTGTCTATGCGTGTGTGTGTGTAATTAATTACTGGGACAAGGGAAATCATTTTAATTAGGGACACAGTACACAGGATGGGAAGTTTGACCTTTTCCTATGACCACCATTGTAATGAAAAGTGCTCCCTTCATGCTCCAGTTAGTTTTAGAAAATGAACTCCCATTGACACCAATTGAAGGTTTCCTCCCCTATAGTTATACTAATTTTTTCTTTGTTGATATGCTGCATTTTACACAAATGCATTGTGCTCAAAGCAGTTCAGGAAAGAAATTTATGTACAACAGCACACTAGCCATAACAAAAACAATACACTACCATACATCATTGACATTTCAACCATTACAATTTATTTAAAACAAATCAAAGGTTTAAATGAGAATAAAACATACCAATAGGTTAATGAACAATATCCAGTACTAATATTACCAACATTACAAACACTTTAATATGAACTGCTGAATGGATTGCTCAAGAGACCTAAGAATAAGGGCTCTTCCAGATGATCTGTTTACTGAGGATTCATCTTGATTCATTTGCACAACATTTGTGCAGAGGTTATACAGTGTTGCTGTTTATTGAACAGAGGCTAGATAACATAGCCTGATGCCACTATTATCCAACACTTTTCAGTGCATCTTCCCATCACTTTTTCATACCACAAAAAAAATAAATCCAGGGGATTGTATCCAATATATTTGTTCCATTAGCACAAGAACTTCCACCTGCACAATGGGACTTCCTCTCCATTCTCTGTGTGCTCCTCCCCCTCCCAAATCTGCTCCAGAGGTTTGGGGAAACAGATTTTGGGGTACACAGGCAGACATCTCATTGAACAGGTGGAAGTCCTTGCACTAACTGGATAATTTTGTTGGATCCAACCTGGGGAGGGTTTGGGGAAGGGGAAGAGGAAGCTGGGTTTACTGTGCAAGAGCTCCAAATCCACTTTAATTGCACCACCTACATTTGCTAGCATACAATTGGGCCATACCTGAAAAATAGAGACAGTGTGGAAATGGCCTCAGGTAACTCACCCACATCAAGCTAGCAGCCAAAGAAGATAAGATAAAGCAAAAACGAGCTATCGTAAGCAGCAGCCTCCACCCAAGTACGCTATACCCCCAAGAAACAAACACAGCAAAGATGCCCAATTAAAAGGCCCACCGTTTACTCCGATGAGACCCTTCCCATCAATGGGATCTCAATCCTAGCCCCAAAAGAAAAGGCATGATAATCAGAAAGCTCATCATCCTAGAGCAGAAAGAGATCCTTCACTCACCTGTGTTATCCTAAGCCAAAAAGGGCATAGTGTATCATTACGCAATCTAAGAAGGGTATAGGGTATCATTTATGCATTTGCCATCCTGGTGCCCTTCAGGTATTTTGAACTACAGTCCCCATCAGCTCCAGCCAGTATGTTGCAGTTCAAAACACCTTGAGGATGCCATGCTAGTGAATGCTGGTATACTGCTAAAGGCAGCACAACAGCCTTGACATATCAAAAGCTATCTCAAGGCTCTTCTGAACCTAAGTGCAGCACAGTGTGATATTTTTCATTGTGATTGTGTGTTTGTGTACAGGGGAGGGAGAAGAGAGGTTAAACATCACCTATTTCTGCACTGTGTCCCCAATGAAAATTCCCTCCCAAATCTGTAATTAAATTTCAAATACCACATGATTAGGAGAAATCCCAACTATAGGAAGGCAACGTAATTTATGCCAACTGAAGTCAACTGAGTGTAAAGTACATCAGATCCAAACCCCGGCCAGGTGTGAGGCTACTGCCGGCTGAGCCAGCCCAAGCCTGGTAAAGGGAAAACATGCATTTAAAACAGAGTTTGAGTTACACTTTTGCTGGTGTAAATTCTGCTAGGTTGCCAGATCACATGATTGGACTGAATGGAGTTAGGATCCAGGATAAGCCCCCCACTGCCCGGTCCCCCTGCCTGGTCTCCATCACTCTCCTTTTTGAGGACTTACTCCAGCTTCAGCTGAGGTTGCTTTGGCTGAGCCGGCTGAGCCCCAACTAAGCCAAAATGAGGCATATCTCCGCCTGAGTGAGGGTTTGGGGCATTGCCCTGGTTGAGTCAGAGATCCATCAGACCTAACTCATTCATCCTGGTGGTCCCTCAGATGGATTGCTCCCTTAGTTTGTGTGTGTGTGTGTTTGTACACATGCTGCTATAACTGTTTTATTGATTTTTACATGGTTTTGTTAATTTGTTTATGTATTCAAGGTTAATTTTTGTAAATTTTCTTGTGACCTGTTTTAGAGGAAAGACAGGAGGTATATTTCCTGAATAAGGCTGCAATCCAGTATACACTTACCTTGGAGTAAGTCCCATTGAGCCCAATGGGGTTTACTTCTGAGTAGATATGTATTGGCTTGCAGCCTAAATAAATATTTTCAAGAGCTCATGCCGTGGCAGAATAAATGCTATCATCGGGAGTGCAAGTGGACTTCAGCTTAGAATGGAGTTCAAAATTAAAATGATTTAATATTGGTATCCAATGAATGCTCTCATAATTAATATTTTCCTGAGCCCATATTGTAGTCCACCATTAATTTTAATTTGCATTTTTATTTTTTGTAAGTTTCAAAATAACCTAAATGTCAAATATATTTTCTTTTTGTAAATATGGTTGTTTGTTGCAATGCAAAATCAAATGCTAGGACTAATTGATTATTACATATTCCAGAATCAATTATATTTATACCCTCTGTTTTTCAACAGCTATTTTAAGAATATTATAACATCCTGAAATGGAAAGCAGATGGAACACATCCACTTGGCTATCATTCTCTCTTGGAATAAAAATTCTTGTAATCCATCTTCCAGAAAACTATTTAAACAAAATCACCAATAGTTTGTCAGCACAGCTAAGAAAGCCACGGGATTGTTTGGTTTGCCTCTGTTTTCCAAGAAAGGATCTGAGTATTTCATGTTGATTGCTTGATTGGCTGCAGTGGGACTCTTTAAAAATACTAAAAAAAAAAAAAAATCAGGAATCCAGTAGAAATCAAGCATAAGCTGCTATCAATCATGCGCTTGGGGTATTTGGTGAGGTTTTTACTCAGGAAGATGTCGTTAAAAGTTGCAGAAATTAATTGGTGCCATTGAACATAATGGCCTTTCCTGACATAGTTCTTCAAATGTAAAGAAAAATTATGGATAAGGCAAATTCCTTGTGGGATTTTTATGGATGTCTGCTTTGTTCTGTTATTGTTTATTGTAAATGTTATTACTATGATCTATTGCCCCATCATGCTTTGTCTATACCGGTTATGCCGTTTTGCTCCTCCTAACAACTCAGGGTTTCCGTCACTGGCCAAAATAGCATTTATTTTTATTTTCCTTGTTTTATATATTCCTGAAGCAATCCCCAGGCACGAATGCGATGTGTTTAAAATTTCATACCCAAAGACATTTTGTTTTGATGGATTAAATATTATCTTACACATTTTCAAACAATCCAGAGCACTAACCCCTGCTGTGATGGTGTAACATCTGTTAATTTTAGTGGGGCTTGTGCATCAACCCTACACAAGACAAGCACCCTTGAAAGGTGACAGCGGTCAAAAGATTGCATTTTATTTTCAGCTTGATGATTCTATGCATGCTATGCACTCAGCACCGTTAAAACTACAATCTATGAGATTGCACTGTTAGACTTAAACCTCTACCTAGTTACCTGGGAGCAGGAATGGATGAGAAATTTGATTCTGTTCGCATTTCAAGCCAAATTTATCAAATCCTCACTTTCTGAAACAATATGAGAACTGAAACACAGCCATTCTTTGAAATTTGCACTTTTTCAAAATTTGTAAAACAATGTTCACAAAAATGCATATGTTAGGAGAAAGTGTGCATAAAATGAATACATGACTGAAAAAAACATACAAAAATGCATCATTTGACAAGAAATTGCTTGCAAAAATATGTGCAAACAAAATGGGTTTATTAGGAGAAATTTGACTAAAATGCTGGAGGTTTTTCATGAGGATATTTTAAAAAAATCACAAATTGCTACAGAAATGTGGAGAACTGAATTTAAGATTGGGAAAAATGAGAAACTGAGAGAACCAAACCTGACAGAACTTTCCTGGAGTAAGCCTCATTGAGTTCATTGGGCTTTAGTTCTGGGTAGAGAAGTATAGGATTGTGCTGTTAGGCTGAAATCTTGAACACGTGCTTGAGAGCAGGTCCCATTCAAATTAGTGGGACTTACTTGCAAGTTGACATGCACGGGATTGTGGTATTCTATCGAAAAGGCATATAAGCAAAGCCTTAGGATGGTTTGTTGTTATTTACAGAAAAGGTGGGTGGGGGGAAAGGTTAAACATGTTCTCCCCATGCTACTTTTCTACTCTTAAATCCTTTTCTCCCCTTGAGGCCATCTTTTTACATCTATTTGTGCATAAGGTTTAGCTTGCCCCTTTCTCCCAGGTAAGTGATCGCAGAATTGCAGCATGTGTGTATCTTGTCTCTCTAGCATCTTTCACACCTAATATATTGCTCATGAGATGGGTATGTAACTGAAAATTTCCCACCACACAATCATTTTAATTACAAATTGTTATACATTTTTATGAGGATTTCTCTCCCATCCATCACCGTAAGGACAGGAATACCATAATAAAATCAGTTAAAGCAAACAATAATAAAATGCATAATGTATATGAATTAAACCACATTTTGAATTAAGCTTTCAGAAATCTAAGCATCTTTTTTCTTTAAAGAAACAATGTATCATTGTTCAGCAAATATTACGGTAATATCATAGAATCATAGAATAGTAGAGTTGGAAGGGGCCTGTAAGGCCATCAAGTCCAACCCCTGCTCAATGCAGAAATCCAAATCAAAGCATTCCCAAGAGATGGCTGTCCAGCTGCCTCTTGAATGCCTCCAGTTTCGGAGAGCCCACTACCTCTCTAGGTAACTGGTTCCATTATCGAAGTTAAACAAATCCTCCAGGAAAGATGTTCATTTTAACAAAGTATTTTTTGGGTGCGGGGGACCGTGTGGGGGGCAGACACTCTGGCATAGTTAGAATATGGCTTCTTGTCTACTGCATTGCGGCTGCTGCACATAGCTCTGTCAAGCGTGGGTGAAATGGTGCTCTTTGCTAGGTGGCGGAGTTGCCTCCACAGTAAATAGTGTTTCAGGTGCCCTGGAAGCACTTTTACTGCAGACGTGTCTGCTTGAGTGTAGGGGAGGATAGCAGAGAGAGACCAAGCACAGAGTGGTGGTGGTGGCTGCCCCTTGCCTGCCTGCTCAAAGTGTATGGAGGTAAGAAGTGTGCTTAAAGTTTTAGATGGCTATAGCAAGATGCTACGAAAAAAGGCAAGGCAGGCATCCCTAGATGCATTTTGGAAGAAGCCTTCAAGTGGTCTGTATGCAAAGCTTTCCTGACCTGCTTGTTTCATTTCAGACATGCGCATTGTAGTTTGCTGAAATATGTTGAACTGCTCTTCTTTTCTGTGGTGTAAGAACCTATCCCTATTCTTTCCCTGTTATTCCTACCTCTGGTACCAACATTTCTGTTAAAGGAGTAATGTCCAGGAATACATGTACTTCACTAACTCAGGTATTACTGTACTTTAGAATCCATCCAGACCAGAACACAGAGAGTTAAAAGCTAGGCATATATTGAATGAAGAACAAGTTGTCATTTTATACAGAATGCTCATAGTTCTAATATTCTATCCTAATGCAACAAACTCTTCTCCTTAGCAACTATGCTAACAGTTTTACATAAGCTTTCATTATTTTTGCTTGTCTCTCTGTTACTCATAGTCACACTCTTTTCCAACTGTTCTTTTGAACCCACACTCTCTACCTGTCACTCACTCTAACTCTGCTCAGCATTCCATTCCACTCCCCTACTGTCAATCATTCTTCCATTAGCTCTTCTGTCACAGCCACCCTCCTTACTTATGACTTTTTCTTCAATCTTTTGCAGACCACAATTGGAGACAGAATACTGAGCTAAATAAACCAGACTGTTGAACTGACTCTGGCACCTATCCTATACACACCTGGGAATAAACTGCACTAAACTCAGGAGGCCACTGCTAGTCAGAGTAGATAAAACTGTGTTAGATAGACCTGGGATAAGGCACCTTTCTATGTTCCTGTGGACCAAATACCTTGGTTGCGTACACACCATACATTGAAAGCACATTATTTTCCCCAAAGAATCCTGGGAACTGTAGCTTATTAAGGGTGTTAGTAACTGAAGCTCTGTAAGGGGTAAACTTTATGAGCACAGCCCATAAAACATATATAGGATAAAGTAACATTTCAGTCAAGCTGGTATAGCACAGTGGGGAGGAGAGCCTGGCTGGGAGTTCAGAGTCTGTAAGTTCAAATCCCCGCTCGTGTCTCCTGGGTGTCAAGGGCCAGCTAAAGATCACCCCCACAGTGAGTGGCTCAGGGGTTACGTGCTCTGCCACCTGTGCAGATGTGGGCAAGCTGCATAGTCCCAAGGAGCCCAGTTGCCCCCTAGCTGGCTGTTGTGGACAAGAAAGGGCTGGCTTGTGCAGCTGTGGCAAGCGGAGCAGGCCCTAGCCAGCTGGGGAGGACTAGCCTCAGAGGGAGGCAATGGTAAACCCCCTCTGAATACTGCTTACCATGAACACCCTATTCATAGGGTCGTCATAAGTCAGGATTGACTTGAAGGCAGCCCATTTCCACTTTCAACATTTCAGTCACTAAAAATCATGGTTTCACAAAACCCACAATACTTTGTGCTTATTTCTATGATGCTGTAAAGTGTTTACATTTTTTGCAAAGGCAAATCAATGTACATAATAAAATCAAATTAGCCAGCTACAGTCATTTTTAGATAGGTGTTGTTGTTAAAGCTGGATGTTAATACGCTGACATTCTATAGTGGTGGAATTTCTTTTCTTGCAAGAAATGTATAACTGCAAACCTGCAGCTTTGTATCCACTCGACATCTTGTGATAGAGGAAGCAAATTAAAACAAAACCAGCATGCATTAATCTGTATTGCTTTACCTCATAAAGCATGTATGGATGGTTAAATGCCCTGATTGCTCCCCCTACACATATTGCTATGTACCAATGAGGCAACCATGAGGCCAAAACCCCCCCCACTACCTCCCCACAAAAAAATCTGACGCAGAGTAATTGTATTATGGCAATAGGTTGGCTTTTTACTTACACTGTTGAGAGAACATCATCCCCAATGATGTTTTACAGAAAACATCTCAAGCAGTTTAATGTAAAACTTCAATAAATTGCACAGATCCTGGCCAAGCACAGAGGCTTAATGAAGAAAAGTATGCTTTAAAGTTTAATTCACTGCCATTTTTCAAGGCAAGACTTATGCTCCCAAATGCCTCCAAGTGGATTTCTCATGAACCAGAAAGGAGATGCAAAGCAGTGTAAAAGGATTAACAGGCTACTAGAGCAGTTATAATAAAAACTGCAAACAGAACCATCCTTGAGATGAAAATCTAGTATCTGTGATTCCATTATTGCTGTAGTTGTAACACTCACGTACGGCATAAGAAAATTCTAAAACATTTCTTTTGTAAAAAATGGTTAGATTTCTAAAATCGTTAATGAAGAAGAGCTGGAACTAATATCTGCTTTCTTAAAAGCAGCTAGCCTTGTCATTGCTACTAATTGGAAGTCTTCTAAATTATTGGTTATATTCCAGTGGTAAGAAAGAATGTAGGAAACAGCTTTCTTAACTAAACTTATGAACCACAGAAGGGATTTAAAAAAGGGACAGCACCTAACAAGTTTATTGACAGGTGGAGCCTTTTTATAAATCATTGCAATATACATTTTTGAGATAACATCAAGCCTTATATCTTGTTTTTTTATTACATTATATTAATTTTTCCCTGGTATAGGTGACCTGTATAAAGACCATATAAGAATACCTAGGCTTTTTGTAAACCTCTTCTTTTTTTTTCTGTTCTCTTTTTTCTTTATTTTTTTTTAATTTTAAGACTGTGGAAAGTTAAGTGTGGCAGAATTGTTTTATCTATACAGTATAGGCAAATGCCCTAGATAGATGCATGCCCTTCCCTAGGAATTTATTGCCAAACTACATGTCATGATACTGATGTTTTTTTAAAAGTATGCCACTTTTATTTTGAAGGGAAAATAGCTCAGGAGGCTCTGATCCAGAATGTGCTCCCAATCTGGATCAGGGGCTTGGGCCAGTTTGCTACTGAAGCCCTACCCGCACCCTTGCTGCTATTTATTAATTTCTAGTAAGCAGCACCTTTGGAGGCAAACTGGGGGGATTTACAGCAAAAAAGTGAGTGTGGGATCCTAATCTGAGTCAGGAACAGATTCTGTAGAGAAAGCAGCTCTGGGGCCCACCTCCAGAATCTGTTTTAATTAATTTTAAGTGGGCGTCTCCCCTTTTTTAATTAACTTTACAATAGTAAACTATAAACAGCAACATAACATCCCCTGTTAGGTGTTCTTGTGGAAAAGTGTGTTTATCATAAAGCATTGTTTGTAGGTACCGGGGGAGCCATTGCTACATGAAGAGTACTAATGAAAAAATGTACACAATAACAGTAACAAGTTTAAAAGGCATTCCCCAAAATTTCCCCCTAAGGCAAAATGGGATCACTTGCCTTCCATCATCATATTACTTCTACTTGATGGCAAATATATTTTTTAAAACTCATCTATTAGATTCTAGTCTGCCAATAGCAAATCAGAGATTATCCATCCCAATACTCAACATAGTTTAATCATAATTTAGTGTTTCTGCTGAAGGCTTAGAAGTTTAAGCCAAACCTCACCACAGTTCATCCTAAGAATCAATGCCAGAGCTTAAGCCTGGACCACGTGGCTCTAGGATTCTGGATGACTTTGGACAAGGCACTCTCTATGGGACCCCTTAACCTAGAACAGCTGAGATGTGCAAACTGCCTTTGATAGTCTTGAGTGCTCTATGCAAAGTGAGAATGGCAGCATTATTGAAGCAGACATTCCTTTACCAGTTGTTGGGGGCTGACTAAAACTTGATTTTTACACCCTCTGAAACCAGTCTATCTTGTTTATTGTATGTCCCATTATCATGTGTAGAGTATATTCCCTTCAACTTTGGATCCACATATGTCTGTGATTAAAGCTGTTGTGGGGAACCTGTGGCCCTCCGGGTGCTGCTGGACTACAACTCCCATCATCCCTGACCATTGGCTGAGGCTGAGGGGACTTGGATTCCAGCCACACCTGAAGGGCTATAGGTTCTTGATCTCTCGAATGAATGAAAAGGTTTGAAGAACAATGTATCACTGTTTAACCTGGGCCTATCTATTTCATAAAAATTAACACTGGTTCAACCACTTTGCTTTGGCATTCATGCACACCAATGTAAGAACATAAATGAGACAAGTCAGTGTAGGAGAAAGGACATATTCCTGACTTTGGGAAAGGTGAGACATTGCACGAGAACTCTAAAGTAGACTAGAAGAAAGGCATATAGTTTCCTTCCACATTCTGTTGCTGTCTTTAATTTTGATAATTTTAATCATGCATAGAATAATGGAAAGAACATGACTGAATTCTGAAACATTTTGATAGGTCAGGCACAAAGTCATTCCTTCTGAGGGGTCTTGAGGCCGTTTGTGCCTTTTGATGTTTGAGCCATCATGCAGACTTGATAAGTAGATGAATGACCATGATAGATGTGCATAATGAGAAAGTGATAAGAATTCCGGCATCTGGCATGAGTTATGTGTCTGTCGTCCAGGAGTGGGGATGCTCTCACTTTTATCTTCACTCTCTAATTTCTTAATTACAAAGAAAGCATATTTTCTACCCTCTCCATATGTATTTGGCAAAGAGCTCCTCTAATACCCACCCAAGAATTAACCCTATATATTGCTATCTTGTTTATTGTATGTCACTGTTAACAGTATGTTTCTTTTCTTGTCATTTTTTAAAAAGAAAAAACAGAACTGCAATGACCATTGGCTGGAAAAAAGGTTAATGGAAGATGGAGGGCAGGAAGAAAATTTTGCCTTCAAATCTTCTGGATGAAAGAATAGCACAACCTGTTAATGATTCATATACCTTCTATCAATGGTAATGCTGTGGAGTCATTTATTCTACAAAACATCCTGGTAGCCTACACAACAACCTACATATTCAAGAAAACTTTGCAACTGATATTTTGTCAAAGAAGGAACTTAAGAGCATCTGAAAAAAGAGTGCATGTGTTATATGAATCACAGTCTCTGCTTTTTCAATCACTGTTGAGCACAATTTGGTAAACATTTATTTTATTTATTTATTTTATTCCACTTATATACCATCCTTCGTCAAGAGACCCCAGGTTGGTTTACAACACAGAAAGGAAAAAACAATATATATCAATACTTAACATAATATCTATGCAATATAAAAAATTAAAGCAATTATAATGAGAAATATTCAGTAAAATACAAAGTCTCACAAAGTAAGTTATGACCTACTTATCTCAGGTTCAACTGTAAAATGCCATACATATATAACAGCAACAACCTAAGATATAATTAAGGGAGGGGGAAATCAGAAGCAAAATATATAAAATACAAAAACAATGTACAAGTACAGTCTAGTCTCTACACAAAAGTCATGCTTAATTCTCCCCTCCTGCCGTCACAGAAAATGGCAGACCCTCCCACCTGAGAGCTTTCCTTTCCTCTTCCAGTCTCTCAACGTGGGAAATCTCTCTTCCCTGCCTTTCATACAGGGTTCTTCCTCCTTCTGTCTGCCACTTTCATGTGGGTGAAGTCCTTACCCCCCCATGATGTCCTAGAACAGCCTTTCCCAACCAGTGTGCCTCCAGATGTTGTTGGACCACAACTCCCATCAGCCTCAGCCAGCATTGCCAATGGTCAGGAAAGATGGGAATTGTGGTCGAACAACATCTGGAGGCACACTGGTTGGGAAACTGTCCTAGAAGGTTTCAGGTTGCAGTCTCTCTTTGAAGTTTATTTGCACCAAGGTTGCCATTCAGTGAAGTAGCTTACAGAGTGTTCTGGGAGGTTGAAATGTTTTCCCTCTGGCTTTTGAATATTCTGTGAATGAGAGCCAGGGTCACCAAGCTGCTACTCTCATATGCCTCCTTCATCTCCTGGACTGTACCCAAAGTAGCCTTTACTGCAAGATTTTTGATAGAGGAACCTTCAATTGTGAGAACAGGATGCTGGACTAGATGGGCCACTGGCCTGATCCAGCAGGCTCTTCTTATGTTCTTATGTTCCATTGCCGTTGTGTAGTGCAACCCTCCCTGTTGAAAACAGAGTATGCACAGATTGTTCCTTAGACAGGTTTAATATCTGGATTCATTCAGGTCATATTCCCCTGTGTCTGTTAGTTATCTTGTCAAACATAAGCATGGCATCCTCTACCTCCTTCATGTTATGAACAGCAACAGCAGCTTTGGCAAAGTCCTCCCCTCATGATGCAAAAGGCCCTTTAAAACCTTCCATCCACAGCAAGAACATAATGTGTGTTAAATTCCCATTTAATTGGTTTGACTGGAAATAAGTTATTCTCACCATTTTCTTTTTACTACAGTCCCATGCTGCGTGCAACTACCTATTTTATATCATGTGAATAGACTTGACCCTCCAAAGTCAATAATAGCAGAATTAGAATGTCCCAAATTAAGTTGTATCTTCTGTAGGTCAATTGTCTGGGCAAAAGTGATCAGACCTGGTTGGATACAATGACCCAATTCTAGATTGTCTTAGGGGTAAGCTGGTTGCGTATTCCTCACATTTCAGCAGGTGCAAGCAGAGAATGCATAATTCTCATTGAAATCAATGGTTCTTGAGTATCCATATAAGTCTTTATGTTTCCAGTTCTATACTTACCTGCAGTATCTGTTTACTCAAAAATAAACTCCACTGCAATAGATATTATAGATTGCACTGTTATGCTGCAAACCTTTACACTCTTTCCTAGAAGTAGACCCCATTATACTACCCATGGGCTCTGGTGAGACATACATAGCAATCCAAACCCCTGATCTGTCATGCTGGAGAGGATTTGGATGATACATAGATGTTCCTCCTCCCTGTTCTGCCGAACCACCGGGCTCTGTAAGTGGGGGACCTCTTTTCTGGCTAAACTCTTTTCTGGCTATATTTTTGTTAAATGAAAGAGAGGCATAGCACTATAACACCATACTGCTATAATGTTGATTTATTATGATGCTATAGTGTCAATATACTACAGTGATGCTATAGCTTGATGATGTTAATAGCATTCTGTTTCTCTTTCATTTTTTAAAAAAGATAGCCATAAAAGTATTTTTGCCATAACTAAAGATCTTTTTTAAAAAACTTAAAAAGTTATCATAACATGGCTTCCACCACAAATGTTATAATAACAAATGCCATAATGAATATGTGCTGAGTTGTGGTAGGTTCACTGTCCACACCCTTTTAATAAGGCAGAAGAGTAGTACTAAAGCAGGGGTAGCCAATATGGTGCCCTCCAGGTGTTGGTTGACGACAACTCCCATCAGCCTCAGTCATCATGGTCAATGCACAGGAATTGCATGGAGGGCACCATGTTGGCTGCCTCTGCACTAAAGGCATCTACACCTGGGGAAATTGCACTGCACCTCCATTCTTCTGAAAAAAAGTCACTCTGTGAAAAGACGGAAGAATCACAAGGAAAATACAGGATGACGATGGTTGGATGTGAGTAGAGCATCACATGGATGTCATATAAATGAGTGAATGAAGCATGACAGTTGCATATTAAAAGCTTAGAGTGGTAGCACCTTTATAGTGCCCTCCTGAACCTCTTTACAGTTCCACTAGATTCACTAGATCCCACTTCTAGCAAACTCTATGCCTAGGATTGGATGTTTTTCTCTGGAATGCTCTCTGTGTTCTGTATTCTGTGAAACAAACAGTCTTGCTGTAAACTGCCCAGAGAGCTTTGGCTGTGGGGCAGTATATAAATGTAATAAATAAATAACACCAAGCACTGGTATTCTGCAACTTATATAAATTTTAATGGCTATTCACCAGAATCCCACAAAAGTCCCACTGAAGTGAACAGAAGCTGTGCACCATTAGTAGATTGCGTAAACTATAATCTTATAGATTTGGGCTGCAATCCTAACCACATTTACCTGGGAGTAATCCCCACAGAATACAATAGGTCTTGCTTCTGAATAAACATGGGGTCATATCTAACGCTGGTGTTCCACTAGCACTGTAGACTTCCACTTGTGCAACAGAATTTTCCTCTCCTGTACAGCCATCCCACAACTCCTCAAAATTTGCTTCAGAGGGTTGGAGGATCCTCCAGATTTTGAGGGCACACGGGGAGCAGAGAGCAAGGGGAAGTCCCATGTGTGAATGGAACTCCACATACCCAGCATTGGATACCACTCAAGCTATGTTTAGGGTTGTACTGTTCTATTTACTTAGCTGCCCTTAACCAGAATGAATACAGTGCTTGTATTTTGCAAGTGACATGACAGTATATTTCATTGGCCAGAAGTTAATGAAGTCAACTTTCGTTATCAGGCAGGGCATGCTATTCTCCTGGAATATCAAATTGTTGTATTGTTTCATTAGGATAATTTAGTGCAAAATTCACTTTTAAAAAATTGTACCTAAATAGAAAGTAACATGTTTTGTACCTCCCCCTCCCCTTCATTTAGATTTGCTTGGTCCCTTTCAAGCTACGATTTGTTTACTAGAGGCATTACAATTTAGTGAGACAAATTAGGCTAAACTTTTTATCTCTGGTGGTTTGCACATGCACTGATTGAACTAGTATTTCTTCTAAAGATTGCCTAGGAAGATAAATGAACAGAAGGAGCAATTAGAGTAAGGAAAAACTAAAGATTGGCTGACATGATTTAAGTTTACTGCAAAGGCAGTTTGTCATTTTGTCTCTATAATCTCTATCAGAATTGACTAAAACCGTAAACATAAATCATTATACTAATTTATTTCTCCACACTATGGACTGGGAGACAAAGATTTCATTTTTTTTCTTCCCTAAAGGCATTGGAGATTAGAGCATTCACTTTGAATTTTTTTAGTACATAAAAACACAAAATGCAATGAGCCATTGATTGGTGTCTCAGCTACCTCAGATCAGACTTTTGCTAGTAAGCCTACAAATATTCCCAATACTCTTTCTCATATAGATGTTATGTACAAAAGATAGAATGCATAAATTGAATTCAACAAAAAAAGAAGAAAAGAAAATCTGTGTGGTGCTATCACAATAACTAAATTAACATCCCATAGGTTAATTCCTCATGCAGAACCATTTAACAAAGAATCTCTCATAAGAAAAACCTCTGGGACTGTAGAGTTTTTATGGTGAAAAACTCAGCAGAATCAGTAAGAACATTTCAAACCAAAATCTCCATATAAACTCTCAAAAGCAGTTGTGCTTTGTGCACAAGCTATGTGAACTGGACAACATTAGTTAAAAACATCTGCAGAACCTGCAGCTGGGAAAAGATTACAAAAAACCTCTCTTTGCAGTTAAAACATTCTTGAAATTTGGTACAGCTTTTTTGTCCTTATTCAATGCATATAGTAATTTAGCTCCATTATAGGCAATAGTTATTATATTTACTGAGGGCAGAGCTTGGAATATTACTTTTAAAAAGTTAACACTACAGTTACAATAACATGGCCCAAAAAAGTAGTAATTACCATTACAATTACAATTGCTCTGAAAGTAACTGATTACTTTACTTTTCCTCCAAAGTAATCACTACAATTCCATTTCAGTTACTTTAAAAAAAACGCCTACAAGGTGCTGGCCTTGGCTGCTGCACATCTAAGTAGCCTAAAACCACATTAAAAATAAACACACACATACAGAGGTAGTAGAATAATTCTTTTTATCCATAAGATAGCAATGGTGGTCTCTCCGCTGTTAACGGAGATGGAGAGGAAGGCAGAGGCAACTACTCAGACCTTTGGACGTCAAACCAAGAGCAACTCACCACCTCCCGGAGCCTGCCCTGCCACCAACTAAGGGACACTCACCCAAGCAAACATTTTCCCCTGAGCTGCAAAAAAGTTAAAATACTGCAAATGCAGCACAGTAGCCAGAGAGGGTGGTGGAGGCCACTTTGTGTGCCAAGTGCAAACACAGTATTCACACACACACACATTGTCATTTTTACCCCACAGTTCTTTATCTCAATTCTGCTGCTGCCTCCTTCTCCTCCTTTATCCAAGTTCTTGCCCTCCTGCTCCTTTCTTCCTTCATTTTTCTCCACCACTGTCCATTTTTTAAAACAATTGTTTTCTCCACTCCACCCCCATCTCGCTCTTCACCTCCTCCCTCGTTGCCTCCGACCCACCCACAGAGCTCGAGGGAAGAGCGCTGCTGCACAGAAGCCCAGTTTTAGGCACATGATTTTCATCTACAAATCAGAGGAGCAGAAGACTTCTCCTGCTTCCCTCCCCCCAAAGTAACACCCAAAGATAATGCTGGAAACATTACAATTACTCCACAAAAGTAATAAAATTACCCCTAGTTCTATTACAATCAAAATGTAAAGGAATTACCCACTCGTTCCTCAAAAAAGTAATGAATTACAAGTAATTCATTCCTTGTAAATTACTTCCAAGCTCTGACTAAGGGCAGGGGTTTGTTTATAAGTATGTTGGAATGGGGGAGTAATGCTGCAATATGGGCATCCTTGGTTATTTTACATTGTCTTTATGATTTTTGTTAAACCTTAGCTAGGTGTTCAGCAATGGGAAAATTAAAATGTGTGATTCATTCACATCACAATTCTATACCAGTGGAAGCTTGATATAACACAACAGAATTGGATATACCACTGGTATGACCATGTCCCACAAGTAAAATACTGTTTACCCTATTTTTCTGTTTGTTGAACCTAATTTTTTCATCATTTATATCCTTGTTCCTAGTGAGTCCTCCATTTGTTTCCCCTGGGTGCTTCTGAGTCTTTTTTCCCCTCAACATTTTTAAAAATCTGTTTCCTGATGTCCCCCTCCCTCCGGCCCTTTTTCTTCCTGATGTTTTTTCCTAAGGGACATTTATCTCTTCAGTCTTCTTCAAGTTCATATGTTATTGTCTGTTTATCCCTCTGTTACTGGCAGAGGGTTTTTTGCCTCTCTAGGAACCAGTTCACTACTGTACTCACTGGTTTTAAGTCTTACAGTACAGGCCTGGCAACCAAGAGGTCTTCTGTATCTTTAAAAGTTGTGCAGGGGGAAGGGAGAATTCCACCTTGTGGTTTTTCTCATTACAGTGTTTCAAGAACACCTGCACTTGGCTGACTTTCTCTTCTCCTAAAGATGCAGGATCAGTCTCAGGCCCTGAACCTGGCAACCCTATGAGCAATGTCCACACTTATAGTTACCCCTAGCGGCAACTCCAAACAAGTTCCTATCCTGGCTGATTTTCATGGAGTTGCATCTACAGTAGGACCCCACTTTACGGCGGTTCGCTTTACGACACTTCGCTAATGCAGCGATCTCAATTAGATGCAATTAGACTAAAGCCCCACTCATACGGCGCTTGTTCCGCTTTTTTGGCAGTTTTCGGGCATCGCACGCCATTCTATTCAATGACTTCCACTGTTCAGCAGTTTTCACTTTTCAGTGGGGGTCCGGAACGTAACCTGCCATATGAGT
This sequence comes from Rhineura floridana, assembly GCF_030035675.1. Classification (NCBI taxonomy): domain Eukaryota; kingdom Metazoa; phylum Chordata; class Lepidosauria; order Squamata; family Rhineuridae; genus Rhineura; species Rhineura floridana. The sequence goes on from NC_084480.1 coordinate 81,040,911, forward strand.
GGGGCCCTACTGTACTGTGTACTAACATATCCCTCAGATTTCTCTCTCTTTTATAAGCAAACACAGGTATATCTGTACACCCTGGGGCATCCTTCAATAAGTACCAAGATCTTTTAATCACCTCTCTGGTTTTACTTATATATCCATCGAATGTAAGTGGGATGACCCCTCCTTGTTGCTCTTCTATCTATATGCTTGGGTTTTAACAACTCCTTTTTGCCAAAAATATTTTCTACAAGATTTAAAAATGCCAAAAGAGCTCAGTGGAAGAGCATTTCAGGAACAGGAAAAGCTGAGTTGGCCCAGGATCTGCTGGATCCCAAGCTAACCCTACTGCTTTCATATGACAGCAGCAGGCCCAGTCTGGGCCTGATCACTGTGGCAGCTGTAGACTTTCCCCCTTCACCTTCTGCCATGAGCAATAGGACTGCAGATGTAGCTCTTGCCCCACCACTCCATTAAGTCCCACCACTGCCTGGCCAGGGTTTGGATTGCACCTAAATAAGTAACATAGGCAATGCCATTTTCTTTACTCTTTGGGGAAAGTAACTATTCAAAAATGATCCTCCTGCTTTAGTTTAGGAAGAATCTTACAGACATCTGATTCATGACCATAGATTTTAAAGGCTATTATGAACCAGAAGATAATCAAGTCTGTACATTCAATGTTAACACCCCCCCAACACACATCATTTGCAAGCTAATATACCAAGGAAGAGTACAGCTAGAGAAAAAAATTAAAAGTATGCTTCCTCTCCCTTGAATTTTGCAAGCCAACAAGGAGAGATATGATGTGTTCCATCTTCTACTTCCTCCTTAATTATGTAAGAGGCAGAGCTTGGAAAAGTTATTTTTTTGAACTACAGCTCCCATCAGCCCCAGCCAGCATGGCCACTGGATTGGGCTGATGGGAGTTGTAGTTCAAAAAAGTAACTTTTCCAAGCTCTGGAAGAGGTCATGTGTAAAAGGAAATACATGATGATGTAGATATATAATATGGATATTTTGACTATGCCAGCCTTAGCAGACAAAGCCCACAATAAGGAAAGGCTAAATAATGAAGCCTGCAGTTTCATTAAATTGATAAACTATAACAATGTAAACTAGCAAAGGGAGAAAATGGATAGTATTTAGACAAGACTCAAGCCCGTGACAGTTTTGAACTGATGGGCTGAGTTCAGAAGGTCATCCGAAGCAGGCTATCAATTGCTGCTAGCCATGGTGGCTATGTTCCACCTCCACTGTCAGAGGCCGTATACCTCTGAATATCAGTTGATGGGAATCGCAAGTGGGAGAGTGCTATTGCACTTATGGCCTGTTTGGGGACTTCCCATAGGCATCTGGTTGGCCACTGTAAGAACAGGATGCTGAACTTTAGTCTGATTCAGCAGGGCTTTTTGTAGATTCTTAGGGATTTAGCCTACATAAAACCTAGCTCTGGCCATAGGTGAGAGCTGCAGAGACATCAGCCATACCAGCAAGAAAGTATGACAGCAATAGGCCAGGTGAATGATTGGAGAGGTGATATTCATGAACCTTACACAAACCTCTGGGCCAGGCTCACTCACTGGTATGAGCAACTTGGATACATACCCTGGGTGCTTTCAGACAGGCCTGGCACCAGCAGGCAGGCAGGTGAGGCACAGGCCCGAGGGCCCTGGCCACTCACGAGAGGCACCTGTTGCTCCAGAGGGGCCCCTGCCTAGATCTCCAGGCTGGGGCTGGGAGGGTGGAACTTCATAATCCACAACAGCGTCAAGTCACAGAGTGTGATGTGTGGCCACAAATCATGCCCCACAACCTGATGCTGATTGCGGATCGTTCCCGAGGGGCCCCTGCCTGGGTCACCAAGCTGGGGCAAGGAGAGTGGAGCGCCATGATCCATGAAGGCATTGGGTCATGCAGCATGATTTACATCAGCAAATCACTCTCCACAACCTGATACTGATTGGGGAGCAGGTGCTCCACCACCCTCCCAGACAACACATCCGCAGCCAGCACACTGATGTCAGTGCGCTAATGCAGTGCGCTGATGTCACAAGGTGGGAGGCGGAGTGTCCATGGGGGGTGTTGGTGCCTGAGGGCCCACCCTGGTGCCAGTCCTGCTTTCAGACAGCACTTTGTTTAGTTTCTCTGATGATTCTTCACCTCATAATTTTCACTTTTTCTTTTTTCTTTTTTGGTGTTTCACATGACATAACAGACAGTTGCAGAAATCTAACAGAATATAGTGGAGGTTTAGCATTTGTTTTCATGAAAAAGTATTCCAGAAAAAATCTATTTGCAAGCCCTAAAATCCAGTAAACCATGGGAATTTTGCACAATCACACAACTGTTGCTCATGTGACCAGTTGGAGAGCCATATCCCAGCATGCAATTCACTCTGCCCCCCTTTTTTTAACCTCATGAAAATTGTACCAGTATTCCAGCATACTACAGCATAGGCCAAGGGCGTAGTCATCCAGGGTCACAGGGGGTCTTAGACCCCTGTCATTTTTGGGAGAAGGGTCCCAACAGGATCCCTATGTCTTCAGCATCCTATGAGCCAATCAGCATGAAAGGGGAGTATGTTAGCCACCGAGAAGAGTCTTCTAATGTGCTTCCTTGTCCTTTCCTGCTAACTGGAGCCGATCAGAGTGAAAGGAGGTGAGTCAGCCACTGAGGAGACTCTTCTTAGTAGCTAACACATTCCACTTTCATGCTGATTGGTTCCTAGGGATGTTTGTTGTTGTGAAAGAAGGCATTAACAAGGATCTCATTCTCAACCCAGCAGCAGAAAAAAGGTGGGGTGTGGCTGTGACTATCATGAAGGGACCCTGCACTTCTGAATTTGCCACTACATTACTGTGCTGGTAGCTGTTCCCCTCCATACACCCCCCAAAAATTTGAGAAGCAAAAGAAAGATAGGTCACATGGAGACGTGATGGAATACACTCATGCAGTGAATTATGGGGAAACTATAGTGTAGATGTGTATAACAGCTATGGAAACCAGTTGTTGTTTGTTGCAGCAATGTGAAAGACATTTCGTGCAACATGGCGATATATTGGTCAAAAATCCATGCTCCCTGGTATTTCAATGAGAAAGGAATTTTAGAAATTGGGACAGAAGGGCTACCATTATCATCTGTAAAACTAACACAATAAGCCCCATGTCTGAATGCAGCCTCTCTCTGCTTACAGGTGGCCTTTGCAAGAACTACCTATTAAGATTAATAAAATGTATGGACTTTTTAATTATCAAGCCAGCCTACTCCAGTTTGCCCTGCCCCTTCTCTCTCCATTCACACAACACCTTCTGCATACTGATTCTGGCAAACGTAAGCAACACTTTTCTGTTTTATCTGAGGGAACTGTGGTTTAATGCTGGTTCACAAACCAGGATATTAAACTACAGTCTGAACGTTGTTTACTGACTTTGATTTAGTGAGCAAACTATGGGTTTGCAAGCCAATAATATTATTTTATCATTTTTCCATGTTTGCAAATATTTGCATATATGCAGTTTCAAATATACAGGTATATGGCCTGTTTGTGTAGCCAACAACATTCCATGCTTTATCTTAAATTGAGAGTTTAGAGCTACTATTTTTGAGGCAGAATCTCTCTGCAAATGCTTAAATCCCAAACAAACAGTAAATCTCCCAGCTCTGGGGGCTTTCTACCTATTTGTTGTATCTACAGTCTGTGTCTAAGCATTTGAATCAATTTACTATTTGATTGGACTTTGCCACCCGCACTGAAGGATCATTGTTGGTGGACTGTGATTTTTACCAATTAGGACACTACCAGAAGCTTGATTTTTTTCCCTTTATATTTTCATCATATTGACATATTGTGTTTTGACTATTCTGTGACATTTTTATGCTGTTATATTTTGTATTGGTGTGCTATATACGATAAAAGGTATTGGACTTAACGGTCTTGTTACATAGTCATTTGTCTGGTTTTCCAGTTGTGGTGATTCTTTAAAGTCATGACTATTTGTGTTTTTCATAACATTGTAGAACAAGTAAAAAAAATTCTATGCTTAGGACAAAATAATGTTTATCCGAAACTCAAATATTTCCAGGCAGTAAACAGCTGCCTGAAAGGAAGAAGTTTAAAGGAGGAGGGCAAGGAACTGGGCTCAGATACAAGTTACTTGCTTCCCTTCAGCCTGATTCTCACTCTGACACCTTCATTCTGCACTCTGCTATTGGCAACATTCCAGCATTCAGAGGCAATATAAAAGGCAGTGTGTATGCACACCCCTTGCCTCTTGTTGGGACTGTAGCTCAGTGGTTGTAGTTGACCACATGCTTGGAATGTCAAAGGTCACAGGTTCAATTCCTGGTCTCTCTAAGCAGGGCTAGGAAATATTCTTGTCTGAAATCTTAAGCTGTTGCCAGTCTGGACAATACTGACCTATCCATGGTCTGACTCACTATAAGGCAGCTTCCTGTGTTGGGGTATTTTCAGAAATCCAATTCCTTTTCCCCCTGTGATATGCAAGAACCCAGTCCTCCTGATCCTGCTTCTTGGCCCATTTTGGTGCTCACCACATTTGCAGATGGACACCTAATTTACTAATATTGGATAGTGATTACAAGGAAGTCTCTAGTACTCTCTCACATCACACAATAATAGACCTTATATGAGTGTACCGCATGAACCACTTGATAAGGTGGGGTGAGCTACGTATGAGTAGCAATGATAGACGGCTACTTACACTGGACAAAAATACCCATTATATTTCCTAGACAGCAATGACTAATTCAGTTGTTACTTTAGGGCGGGGACAGGGACCCTTAGGCCCAGGAGCAGAATATGGTCCTCCTCTCTGTCTGCCCCTCAGGATTTTCCTACGCCACAGCCTTCACCATCCCTGCTCTGCACCTTCCTTGAGCGTTTATGCCTGGCTGGAATGTGTTTTTGAACTGTGATAATGCCTTTTGCTTGCCAGGATGGAAAGAAGTCCCTGTGTGTGTACACGTGCGCGCATATGTGTGTGTAAAAGCCTCTAAGTTTTGCTAGTTACTATGCAAAGGTGAGAGTCATATCTCTTTTGCATCTGTGACATGTGGTGCCCAGATGGTTGCCCACAAGGGAAAACTTAAGGGTAGGAGTGGCACCACTATGGGCTTGGCCTCCCAGCAGTTGCATCACAGCCACAGGGGCTAGGGTGGCTGCAAGGTCAGGATGGGTTGGGCACACTGGCAGAGCCAGTCTGGTGCTACCACTGGGGCACGAAACTGTTCTGACATCACTGCCGCCTTGCCCTGGTATGTGGCAGCAATGCCTCTAGCAGGTGGACAGGTCCACATTGTCACCCTTCCCTGCTGGCTGCTGTTGCTTTAGGGCAGCCTTTCCCAACCTTTGGGTCCCCAGATGTTGCTAGACTCCAACTCCCATAAGCCCTAGCCTGTATGGCCAATGGTCAGAAATTATGGGAATTGTAGTCCAGCTACTTCTGAGGACCCAAAGTTTGGAACAGGCTGCTTTAGGGTATTTCCAGATGCAGGGTTTGCAAGCTATTCCCATAATCAGCATATCAGGTAGGGGAGAGATGGGGGAGCCTTACATTTGGTCTGCACTTTCAAGTGAACCAACCTGATTTTTACCTCTTGGACTAATAAATGGATCAGAACATAACATATGCCAGAGATTTGCAATTCTCCAAATGCTGCAATACAGATCATGGCTCAAAAAATGAACCAAAATGTGTTTTAAAGAGCTTATTTTAGAGGAAAAATGCATTTACAAAAACATAAAGACAACACTGAGGCAAAATGCTGTTTAAATATATATTTTGTTGTAAAATATGTATTCAAATGTATACTTCAATACAAATTTAAATAGTTTTTGTACTGGGTTTTGTAATTTAAAACCCACACAGATTTTGAAAATGAGATGGAATGGACTTATAAATTAACAGATGCAAAACCAACATAGACCACAAATAGACTGACATGTCCATCTCTAGTATCAGCTCATGACCTCACTTGTATGATCTCCGAAGTATTTTCTGGAGCAATGGTTACTATGGAAGTTCCTGCAGAAGAGATAGCAGGACTTTCCAATATGTACACTGTCACTGATTAGTCCCAGGATAACTCAAGGGTCATTCATCTTCCTTATGAATGGATTATATTGTAAGATCCTTCTCAGAGGTCCTGCTCTGTGCCCTCACCATTTGAAGCATGGCAAGAGATTACTTGGGATGACCTTCTTAACAGTGGTGCTGAGTCTTTGGCATTCCCTCTTGGGGGAATTACTCCAGAGGTTCCTCCAGGCCATGTTGTATCTAGAGGACTTGGGGATGGTGGTCCTTTCAGTATGAAGGATTTCCAAAAGGCAGGACACAAACATTTTTTTTAAATGCAAGAAAATGATTATAGGGAGGCCTATGAGTGGGAAAAAAATTCAGTGCATTTTGATAATTTGAGATCAGCCTGCTGTTTATTCTGTCTTTTCATAGCTATGAGTGGTTTGCAAGGCAGTTTGAAGATAAATTACTAACTTTGTAGTGATCTGGATGCCACGATTATGGCAAATCCAGTCGAAGTGTCCAGTGCTACATCTGGCACAGTGTTATGGGATCACTTCCAGTGAATGCAGCTGGATGATGTGACAGGATACTTGCAGCAATACATCCAACCATATGCCCTCTCAACCCTTTCTCTTTCTGGCTGCTTAAAGCTAGCTGGAGTGGGATGGCCAGGTCTGTCCAAGGTGTTGTGAATACATCATCGTATAGTACCCACTGCCCTTAAAGAGGAGTGGTGGGTTCTCTCCTTAAAAAGCCCATCCTGGATCCAATTGTGTCATGAAATTACCAGTCAGTAATATCCCTTTTTCGGGGAAGGTGGTGGAAAGGTTTGTGGAAGAACAACTACATGCTTTCCTAGCTGATACTGATTATCTAGATCCACTTCAGTCTGGGTTCAGGCCTGGTTTGGGACTGGTTAAGGTTTGGTTGCCCTGATTAGGGTTGCTAGGTCCCCGGGTTTTGCTTGGAGACTCCTGGTTTTTGGGGCCCTCTCCAGGTCTCCAGCTGGGTCACCTTAATCCCCAGACTCTCAGCTTTCATTTTAAAAAAAAATTAAATCTCTAGGACATCTGGTTCAAGAGATATACAACAAAACATCAGTCACCCCCTGTAACTTCTGTTAAATGAGCTCGTATCTGGCTGCTCTAACCCTGCCCTCTCAAATTTGTAGTCAATAAGTGAAGTCTGGGTTGTGATTGACAAGGCAGTAGCTAGAGAACCCATTGCAAGGCCAGAAAACTGTTGTTATTTCCTGCTTATCTGAAAATTTCATAAATTGAGTAAGTATATAGCTTTCAGTCTTTTTCTTGTGTGCAGGAGTCAAACAAGTTTAAATTTTCCTGGGCTGTTGAAGAGGGCAGTATTTTGAAAACCTTCCCATTATGAAGCTTTAATCCTATACTTGATTTTCTGGGAGTAAAGCTGCAATGCTAATCCCACATACAGTACCTGGAGTAAACCCCATTGAATTCAATAGGACTTACTTTTGAGTAGACATATTAGGATTGTGCTGTAAATTAATGGGACTTTTAAAAGAGTATAGCAAAGAATTGTGCTTGTATAGTAAATCTTTCTCTCCCTCTCCAATCCTATTTTTAAAGCAATTAGGCAGGGCTTTCTTAGGTATCACTGATTTTATTATGTAGGAAACTGATTTTGCTTTTTTTAAACAAATGTTCTGCAATGATCAACTGGTTTTGACAATAAACTATTACATGGGGTGTAAATATGTTTACATCTCCAGTGTGTGTGTATACATGGAGTCTTTCCAACAACCCTGTGAGGTAGGGTTGCTGACTGGAAACCAAGACAGCTCACAATAAGAAATAAATCCCTTTAAAATCCAGTAACCATGAAAACAAGTATAAACAGTTGCAAAACAGCTTAAAGTGGCATGATTCTGAATATTGGGTTGGGTGAGTGAAGTTCCTTATCACCTGAGGTTGCAGCTCTGTGCACGCTTCCCTGTTTGAGTAAGCCCCATTGAAAACATTGGGACTTGCGTCTGAGTAAACAAACATAGGATTGCACTATAAATATCTTGACAGGCTGTGTAAATAATAAACATATTTGACAGTCATACTTATATAAATATTTCTTCATACTATGTCCCAATAAGTATCTGATTTCACACTATGGTTATACATCATTATTTCCTCTACATTTTCAGTGTGCCCTTCTTCCGAGGGGTGGTCATGGTTCCCCTCTGTTGTTTTCACCCTGAGGGGCAGATTAGCCTGAGAGATGGTGAGTAGTCCATGATCACTCAGTAAACTTTATAACTCATTTCCATTTTAAAAAAATAATTAAAATGATTTACATGCAGGCAAAGTTTATTAAATAGATCCACACTAGGGTTGACAGGCTCAGGGCCTGAGAATGATTCTGTATCTTTAAGAGAAGAGAAAATTCAGCCAAGTGCAGATTTTCTTGCAATGCTGTAACGGGAAAAACCACAAGGTGAAATTCTCCCTTCCCCCTGCACAACTTTTAAAGCTACAGAAGACCTCTTAGTTGCCAGGCCCAGCCTCCAAGAAGTCTTCTGTATCTTTAAAAGTTGTGCAGGAGGAAGGGAGAATTCCACCTTATGGTTTTTCCCATTACAGTGTTGCAAGAAAACCTGCACTTGGCTGAATTTTCTCTTCTCTTAAATATACAGAATCATTCTCAGGCCCTGTGCCTGGCAACCCTAATCCACACAGTATGTTTAAAGCACATCCAACTCACATTTAAAGCACATGGCTTCCCTAAAGAATCCTGGGAAGTGTGGTTTCCCCCTCACAGTTATAGTTCCCACTACTCTTAACAAACTACAGTTCCCATGATTCTGTGGTGGGATTCATGTGCTTCCAATGTGTGTTGAATGTGCTTTAAATGAATGGTGTGGATTTGCTCTAGGTATGATGTGCATTCATTAGTGAATTGAAAAGAACAATTAAAATATACTTTTTTCAACAGGGGAAGAGTTGTAGCTCAGTGGTAGGGGGTATGCTTTGCATACAAAGGTCCAAGATCCAATCTCTGGAAAAGACTATTGCCTGGAATCCTGGAGAGCCAATGCTAGTCCATGTCATCTGTACTCAGCTAGAGGGCAACAAATGGCCTGAGTCGGTATAAGGCAGATTCCTTTGTTCCTAAAAGAGGAAAGAGACCCAAGGGCCACAGTGACCCTAAGATTTATTTTGGTATTTTATTTAAAACATTTATATACCGCTTTACTGTAAAAAAAATCTCAAAGCGGTTTAAAGAAGGAATTAAAACAATAAAATTATTGGCAAAAACAGTTAGACAGGTATTTTAAAACATTCAAAATAATAAAACCAACAATGGGTTAAAAACAGATAAAAACACAATAGCTTCTACATGTCTGGGTAGGCTTGCCTAAACAAAAATGTTTTTAGCAGGTGCTGAAAAGAGTACAATGCAGGCATCTGCCTAATGTCAATAGGCAGGAAGTTCCAAAGCGTAGGTGCTGCCACACTAAAGGACTGATTTCTTACAAGAGCAGAACAAGTACTATGTGGCACCTGTAACATGGAAAGCACACATTGAATTTGACCTGGTAGCAAATCAGCAACTAGTGCAGATTTCAGAGCAGAGATATTATGTGCTGATAGGTCTCTCAAATGTCAGCAATTGTGCCACAGCATTCTGCACTAACTGCACTCCCCGCATGTCAGCTTGTGTTGCAAGTGGATTGCTGTGACCTCGGCTGACTGGCTGCCAGGATTGTTTTAGTTTTGGGTTTTGGTTAGGAATCCTGACTAGCTGTGAGATACTCAGTTTTCTGCCTTACTCATAGGAATCTTGTTGTGGCTGATATGGTATTGCATTTAGGAAATCATCACTGTCTTTTCTTTTTCTTTTTCTATTAGCATTTCATTTACCTTTAACCTCACTCCCCTACATCCAAAGAAACAACAACAGTGGTCCCATGTGCTCAGCTTTAACCCACTGATGATGCACCTTGTTAGTTGCATGACAGTTTGTTTCTTGCCCAATAGTGATAAATGAGAATTCACATACTGGGAAGTGTGGCTACAATTGTTGTTCCCAAGCTGCTGCCTGTGAAGGAAGACCATGTGTGTTTTCTCTCTGTCAATTATTACTCACTAGAACTGGGTTGGCTGTCAACGTGAGTTTATAGCAGCCCACAGGGTAGACAGGAAAGCGTAGAGACTCTTACCCATTTCTCAAACCTTTCTGAAGTGAATCTGTAAAGAAATTTGGAGCAGCCATGTTAAAAGGTAGGGGCAGGGCATTCCAGGCAGGGGGTGCCAATCCTGCTTGGATATGGATATCTTTGCAGACAATCCCTAGTCAAGTTTTACCAACAGCACAACCCAAACCATAGTTACTCAGAAGCAAGTCCTATTGAAGGCTTAGTCCCTTAGTAAGTGTGTTTGTAATTGTAGCCTTCAGGGGCATCCATCTTTACTCCAGAGTGCTCCCATCTAGCATCTCCACAACACTTTCTTCCTGCAATGGCCTTCTGGTGACTGGCCTGGCCTGAGGTCACTTAAATCTTTCTTGCCAGAAGCAAGTAGGCTAGATTAAATGTTCCCTACCCAGGCTCCATCTTTTAGCTAAGATCTCTGTCTTAATGTCCAATCAGAGAAATGTTTTTGTTTGAACTATATGCTCCAAGCAACTGTGGTTGATGCTTAATGTATCATGCTTCATGACATGAGTTGGGCCTGCTGGTGTGACATCACTGGGGCACATCTTTATGATATCACTAGGGCCTGCCCCTGTGACATCACTAGGTCCCGTGATTGAGCTGGGGTATAAGAGTTCAGGTGGTTCCTAAGATACCCTGGACCTAATAGTTCAGGGCTTTGTAATACAAGGACCTTGAATCTAGCTTGGTAGTGGATGGGCAGCTCTTTAAACCATTGCACTTGTGCTATAGTGTTCCACACAACACTATTTTGTCCCCAATGCTATTTGACATCTACATGAAGCTGTTGGGTGCAGTCATTAGGTGTTTTGCAGTACAGTATCAGTATGCTTTGATTTGGATTCCTGCATTGTGCAGGGGGTTGGACTTGATGGCCTTATAGGCCCAACTCTACTATTCTATGATTCTATGTTGATGACATTCAGCTCTATTTTTCCATAACATCTGAATCAGGAGTGGCTGTGCAAGCTTGGAACAGCATCCAAATGCAGTGGTAGACTGGATGAGGGCTAGGGGTGGAAGAGAAATTCAATTCAGTTTGCATTTAAAGCCAAACCTGTCAAATTCACTCTATCTGAAACAATATGAGAACTGAAACTCAGCTATCTGTTGAAATTCGCTCTTATCTGAATATTGTGATGCAATTCTCTAACCAGTGTTCACACAAATGCACATATTAGGGGAATGTCTGCATAAAAATGAATATATTAGTGAAAACAACACACAAAAATACATTATATTAGCCAAAAATACATACATTTGTCCAAACTGCATATACAAATGTGTTTTATTAGGAGAAATTTGCACTAAAATGCTGAAGAATTTTCATGAGGATTTTTTTAAAAAGCAAGTTGTTGCAGAAATGTAGAGAACTGAATTTAAGATTGGAAAAATGAAAAACGGAAAGAACTGACATTGACAGATCTTTCCATCCCTAATGAGGGCTAATAAATTGATTCTGAATTCTGGGAAGATGGAGGCTTTGTGGATGGGTGGTTCCCATGTCCAGAAGTAGACTTACTCCCTGTTCTTGATGGAGTTGCACTCCCTCTGAAGGAGCAGGTACATAGCTTGCGGGTACTCCAGGATACATCTTTGTCATTAGAGGCTCAAGTGAGCTAGTATGCCAGCTACAGCTATAACTGAATCGGGATAGCCACAGTTTTTCATGCATTGATGACCTCAAGACTAGATTACTGCAATGCACTCTGTGTGGGGATGCTCTTGGATCTAAACCAGAAGCTCCAGCTAATACAGAATACAGCAGCTAGACTGGTGGTGGAGACGGATGGCCAACAGCATGTCATACCTTTGCTAAAACTGGCTGTACATGTGCTACTGGGCCAGGTTCAAGATTCTTGTATTAGCATACAAAGTCTTGAACAACTTGGTCCAGGATTCCTTAAGAACCGCCTGAGCCTTTCTATCCCAGCTTGATCACTGTATTCTTCTGGAGGAGCACTGTTAGTTGTCCCCCTGTTAGAGAGTTCTAACTGGCCTCAACTAGAAGTTGGACATTGATTGTCACCAGTAGCATGCTGTGGAACACTCTTCCAGAAAAGGTTCAGCAGGCATCCTTGCCTTTGTTTTCAGGTGTCTTGTGAAGACTTTTTTGTGCTGACAGGCCTATTCAGCTGTTTAAACTAAACATTTTAATGTTTATTCCATATTGCTTTTATGTTTTATGCTTTCTGTGTTTGTGAATCTTGTTGTATAGCAGTCTGATATCTTCTATGAGGGGCAGTCTGCAAATAATATTATAAACAACTATAAATAAATAAATAAAGCCATATAATATGCATTTAGATCAGTTTATCCCATTTGGAATGCATTTTATCCGAATAATATACAACCACTTGTGATCTTTCCTAAATAATAAAAGACCATTATCTATTCAATGCCGTGTGCCATTTCCTAAATCAGAATAGACAGTCATTAGCCTCATGCAAATTAAATTCTGCTGTTCTGTATTGCTGGAGTGTTTTCCTGATGTGTTTGCTTATACATTCCGCTCTTGTGTTCTGCTTTATTTCACCTTGTTCTGTTGCAATATTTTAACTTGGCATGTTCCTCCCCTCCTTTCACTTTATGCTAAATGCATGCTTCAATAGTCTTTTTCTTTTTTACCTGCTAAAGCCTTTTGTAGAAATATTTTGTACCTGGAGTTCCTCACTTGAATCGGAAGAACAATTAATAGAAGAATGTGGGAATGAGAAAGTACTGGTGCCCATACATGCTAATGACTTCTTGGAGTATTTGAAATAGTCCTAAGGTCAAGATAAGCATTAGCAGTGTAATGGACTGAGATTAGCTCCATTTTCTGGCTCAGCCCAGTGCAGAAATTGCTGTGTTAGACTTAAAGGACTCCAATGTTTGTTCTATAGAGGGCTAGAGAAGGGCAATCTATGTGGAAGGAAAAAAATCTGTGCTCATTTGTAGGATCAAAGTAGGTGGAGAAAGGGTTGGAAGGCAGCCAAGAGTTCTGTTTTTCTCTTCAAGCAGAAAAGTACATTGAAATTCAAGGGAAGAAAATGAACGTTGCTTTTGAATAAGCAAGCTTGTCTCAGGGCTCTAGGGGGCAGTAGCCAACAACAGGACAAAGGGCCCAAAAGGTTTCAGATTATGAAAAATAACCTACTGTTTTTCATTCCAATGGTATTTTGGATGTGCACACATTAAGAGGGACTTTGGAATCACTGTGGCAGGTCAGTAGAAAAGGTGTTCTTCAGATAATTTAAATATGGGTTTGTTCAACAAGGATCAGAACTCAGCTAAAGTTAAATCATGGATGCAGCTGGATTGGTTTAGTTACTAAAGGTAATGATTAATTGTTAAAGTTATTTTTCAGCCGAAAGGAGAGAGAGAGAAGATCAGAGGGAACCCAGTCCAGAATTAAAACCCTGAAACCCAAGGAAAGGAGAGGAAAGGCTGAAGAAGAAGGTGAAAATATTCAAAAGCACATTTAGTAAATAAAGTGTTTTAAGAACAAAGGTGTCTTGATAGAATAGAGAACACAGAAAAGCCCAACGTGAAATGGCAGGGGAGGGAGGGACAAATTTAGTTTGGTTCCCTTTTTTAATGCAAACCTACCCAATTTGTAGTTCCTGAAACAATATGCAAATAAAACACAGGTATCCTTTGAAATTCACACTTTTCCTAATTTTACAATGCAGTTCTCCAACCAATAAGTGTATACAAAAATGCTCATATTAGGGGACATTGTGCATAAAAACACATATTTTAGTAAGAAATCACTTACAAAAATTCATTATATTACATGAAATTGCTTTGTATAGTATGAAAACTGCATTCTAAAATGCTGATGAATTTTCAGGAGGACTTTTTAAAAAATCACAAACTGATATGGAAATGTATGAACTGAACTTTTGGGGAAATGAGAAACTAAGCCATCATTGACAGATTTATCCATTCCTAGTAGAAAGAAATAGGAGTAAGAAATGTGTCATGCTTGAAAAATATAAGATGATGCCAGTTCATATTTTGACATTATATACAATTATGAGTTCCTTTTGTACTGTTGAACCTTAACTGTAAACAGAGATTTGTACATTGTCTTTATTGTATTGTTGATCATATGAGTCTCTGCATCAATGAGATAGGAGTTGTAAAGCTCTGAAATATGCTACTGAAATTAATATTAATCTATATACTAATGCTAGTGTCTCCCCCACCCCACCCCTCACCTACTTGTAATGCAATACTAGCAGAACAAATCATCTAGACTTTTTCAAAGCACCTGCCCCACCCTGTAGTGTACGAATATAAGAACATAAGAAGAGCTCTGGACCCATCTAGTCCAGCATCCAGTTCTCACAGTGACCAACCAGATGCCTATGGGAAGCCCACAAGCAGGACCTGAGTGCAAGAGCACTCTCCCCTCCTACAGTTTCCAGCAACTGGTTTACAGCAGCAATCTGCCTTCACCCATGGAGGCAGAGTATAGCCATTGTGGGTAGTAGCCACTGACAGCAGTTATTACCGCACTGATACCTTTCTTCTGTACATAACAATGCAGATCTTAGTTGATTCATTATTACCAAAATTTTCTAACTAATAATAAATAATAATAATAAATTTTATTTTTGAGTCGCCTATCTGGCCGAATTAATGGCCACTCTAGGCGACGTACATTGACATAATAAAATAAAATACAATATAAAACCAGTACAAACCACACTCAATAATCAACTAATCACCCCTCTTCCATTAATCAACAACATTAAAAACTAACCCACCCCAGAAATCCCACAGGCTGCCTGAACAGCCAGGTCTTCAAGGCTTGGCGGAAACCTATCAAGGAGGGGGTATGGCGAAGATCGAAAGGAAGGGAATTCCAGAGGGTGGGGGCCACAATCGAAAATGCCCTCTCTCTAGTCCGCACCAGTCTAACTGTTTTAACTGGTGGGACCGAGAGAAGGTCTTGTGAGGCTGATCTTGTCAGTCAGCATAATTGGTGATGCTGGAGGCGCTCCTTCAGATAAACTGGGCCGAAATCATATAGGGTTTTAAAGGTCAACACCAGCACCTTGAATTGGGCCCGGTAAACAACTGGTAACCAGTGTAGATCTACTAACATCGGAGTGATATGGTCACGGCGACGGCCGTTCTTAATCAAACGTGCCGCCACATTCTGTATCAGCTGTAATTTCCGGGCCGTTTTCAAGGGCAACCCCACGTAGAGCGCATTACAGTAGTCTAGGCGAGAGGAGACCAGGGCATGTGTCACCCGTGGGAGAAGATGGGGAGAAAGGTAGGGTTGCAGCCTCCGGATCAGATGGAGCTGCCCAGCTCACTAACTATTAGTTATGTCTAAATATTGAAATTATGCAATTTCAGCAGAAAATAAAATGGCTGTCCCTTCTATAAGATGAAGAGTGAAGCAGCAGCCTCAGACAGCTGATTTGGAGTCTCATGAAAGGGCAGCAAATTGTTAGCAACAGGAAGAGTGCCAGATCTGAAAGTTTTTTTAAAAAAAAACCAACAACCATACATCTGGTCAGTTGATATTTTTGTTCAGCTTAGGATACAATGGTAATTTTATTGTAGCTAGAAAAATGTTTGTTAGGAAAATGCTTAGTAAATCATTTCCCAAAATTAATATATTGAAACCTTAGCTTTGAATTGCAATGTTTAAGGGCAATGAGTTAGTTTTATTTGTTTATTGATTCAAAAAATCGTTATCATGATAATTTTGTCTATATTTGCTGTATCCAAACTTTTATGTATTTTCTCATCCTGGCTTTTACATTTTCTTATACTATAGGGATCTTATTATACATTATGATAGCACATGCATTGAACAGACTGCTAATCCTACATCCTCTTGACACAAGCTACTCTCTGGATGATTTTCAGGCATTCATATCTACAGGATAAGAGTACCAGTCCACTGATTCCTTGCAATCCATAGGTAGAGATGTCTTCCATCTGTTCCCTCCTTCCCCATGAATGCACATCTTGGCTCAATCACCTGCCTTCAAGCACAAAGTTTAGTCATATTATTTCATTATATTTCATATGGCTATTCATGTTTATTAAATACCTCTAGCTACATGCTTCTTTTGAAGGAGTATGATATGTGGGCTGTCCTTGCAATTTAAAGGACAAATAAGCAAACAAACAAACTTTTCTGTACACATTACCATCCATTAGATCACATCTTTTCTTAGATATTAGTCACGATATGCTTGATTTTGTCTTTTTTCATAACATATTTGGTCTCTTTCCTTGAACACATATTTATAATAACATCTGAAGTTTTTTTTCTTTTTTTTCTAGGCCGCCTTTGGCCAAAAAGGCCCCCAAGGCGGCTTACACACAAATAAAAAACAAAATACAAATAAAAACAAAATACAAATAAAAACAATACAATTTAAAAAAATCAAACTGACAAAATTATAGCATCTCTAAAAAGCATCAACAGCTATCCAAAAGCATTCATCTTCCTGGTAAAGTTGCATGAAGTTTATGCATGAAGTCCCTATACCCCAACCCACAGTCGCCATTCTAGCTGCTATGTGTGTGTATATATTTTCCTAGTAGGCCTCCTGTGCAACTGAAACTTGAATGGTAACCAGAAATGTAGCAGGAAAAAACTGTTTCCAGCATGGAGAGGCAATTAATAGAAACGTTTTACCTGCTGAATTTAGGCACAAGAGACTCCTTAATCCAAACCAGTCCAAATATAATAATCACTGCAATACAAACAAGAAGTGGGAACTGGATCTGTGCCCTGCTGTTCATATCATGGTGATGGCAGAAACAACATAGAGAAAGGACTCCACCTGCCTCCCTAAGCCCTTTAGGCAAGCTTATGTCCACTGGTGCCAGCAAAGAAGCAGGAACAAGCCCAGCTCTTGCCTCATGAATTATCTGAAGCTACCTTATACTGAAATTGTGTGAATTTGTTAAATGAGTAATTAGCAGCCTTGTATGAGCTAAATCTAGCACTTTCCAGTCTTTGAAGCAAGGTGGGGGCTTCCCCTGGGAAAACAGGATAATTTCTTAAGCTGTAACTGTCTCTTCCCCTGTCTGTGTAACCTTGAAGAACCTGTCAGCTCTGACTCTGTGAGAGATTTCCCTCCCTGCCCTTATCTCTGATTGTCCAGCAGATTCATTAAGGCCTGGCTGCTGAATTAATAACTCTAGGCTAGGTGCCAGTGATGAGGGTAGGCTGAGACCTTCCTCAGCAGAAACACTAACAGGACCACAGGGCTGTCAGGGGTCTCAGGAAGCATTTCCTCCTTGGTCTCACCAGACCATTCCCCAATATCTGCAAACCCCTTCCCATTCTCCCCCAATATCTGCAAACCCCTTTCCATTCTCCCATGGCAAATGTTCTCCAAGGGGACCATGTCTTGATCAAGGGCCCTGGAAGCTGTTGTTTACCTGCTCTAAAACATTTACTCAACTCTGAGCGACATATTTTTATGCCATGTGTAGTTTGGTCCTGATGTCAGACCATTAGCCTATGCAGAGCTTGGAAAAGTTACTTTTTTGAACTACAACTCCCATCAGCCCCAGCCAATATGGCCACTGGATTGGGCTGATGGGAGTTGTAGTTCAAAAAGGTAACTTTTCCAAGCTCTGAGCCTATGTAGCCCAGTAATGTGTCTACTCTGAGAGACAATGGCTCTCCAGGCTCGCAGGCAGAGGTCTGTCTCATTGCCTTATAGGTAACAACCAGCACCTTAAATTATGTACAGGAACAATAGTTAAGTGGTACAGCATCTGCTTTGCATAAAGAAGGTCCCACATTCAATTCCCAGTATCTCCAAGTAGGGCTGGGAGACCCTCCTACTTGAAAACCCGGAGAGTCATTTTCATTTCGTGTGGACAGTACTGAACTAGATGGAACAGTGGTCTGACTCTGTATAAGGTGGCTTCCTATGATCAGTGTTATATGGTCCATAAAGCACACACCAGACAGCAGTTCTGGCTGTCAGAGTATGCAGTTCAGTGGTAGCCACATGTAGAGTGCATTGCAGTAATCTAAATCATAAGGCATGGGTTACTATGGCCAGATCTGCCTTCTCCAGGAAGGGGTGCAACTGGTGTACCATCCACAGCTAAGCAAAGGCACTCCTGGCCACAGCAGCAGCCCGGCCTTCCAGGAGCAATCTCAGATCCAAAAGCACCCCCAAACTGTGAACCTGGTCATTCAGAAGGAATGTATCCCCATCCAGAGCGGGCCATACTCCCAATTCCAGATTATCAGAACCTTGCTGTTGTCTGAACCGAGCCTCAATTTATTAGCCCACATCCAGTCTCTCATTGTGCCCAGGCAAAGGTTCAGGACTTCCGCAGCCTTCCTTATCATATACAACACATGGGCTGATGGCACTGATAACAGATTTTAGGCTAAGCCTTATCTCAGGCATTCTCTCTCTCTCTCTCTCTCTCTCTCTCACACACACACACACACACACACACACACACATACAGAGAGAGAGAGAGAGAGAGAGAGAGAGAGAGAGCACTCCAGCCCAGTGATGTTGAACTCATCCGCTCCAAAGACAGCACAAGTCTGTGGTAATTCACGTTTGTTTTTTATTTATCTGCTTTCTGCCTGAAGGCTTCAGTAAGACCTGATGATGTATAAGTGTGAGCTGGATGAGTATATTTTATTCAGATCCATTGTTCAACAAGAGGAGAAAAGGTGTGACAGACAAAAATAATGTACCAGTGCTAACAACAGCTTCTTCTAACTTTCAAAACATGCCATGGCAGGCATCCCTTCACTTTCTGGGCAAATGGCACATGGTACCATGAGACATTAGGTTTTTAAAAGTGAAGTTAAACTGATAAATTAGACCTCATTTATTGAACAGCAGTTACAGCCAATTGCCCAGGGAGTCATTTGACACCTTTGAAGACCCTGCTAACTTAATTGGTGATAGTTTGGGGGCTGAAGGAAACATTTAAGCCCATAGCAGCAGGACACCATGCAGCATGAAAATGGAGAAGACAAGCATTCGCACTGACAGGGGGAGTCATATATAGATTTTTGTGTCCATTGTTTTCGCTTATTTGTGTGTGTGCTTTACTCAGTCAATCAAATATAATTGACACCACTGGGTTCTGTTGTTTTGTGGATGACAGGAGCTAATGCAAGGGGAAAAAGCTGGAACTAAACTTCCCCCTGAAAGGCTGTGGAAAGGTTTTTCCACCGGTCCTGTGACATTTTTTGCTCAATTGTATTAATTGATGTAGTGACAAGGCAGTTGAAAAGATGATGAATACTGATCGCTACACCCTTTTTCAAAAATATAAGGCTGCAGGATGATAGCTCAGCATTAACATAAACTCTGATTATGTGCAAGTATTCAGGGAGAACCACAGCCAAAGAAAAATTAAGGAAACATTTCCAAATACATTTCCTAGGAAGCAAGTCTAATTGGGTTCAGTAGAGCTTTTATTCCCACTTAACTGACCATAGGATTACAGCCCAAAACAGCATTCCCAAACACATGAAAGTCCCATTGAGTTCCATAAGACTTACTCCCAAGTAACTGACTACAGAATTACTGTTTAAAACAGTATTCCCAAACACATGGAAGTCTCATTGAATTCATGGGTTGGATCTAGGGATGTAAGAAGGCATCATTTTCTGTTCTGCCTTGTATTCGTCACATGCAGCACTGTTGCCATTATGCTGCAGTTCATCTTCTGGCAAAAACTATGTTGTCCTTGCTCTCCACTGTAGCAAAATTATTATGTAACTTACATAATTTGCTTAATTAATATGATTGGTATTCATTATTGTTGTTGCTTTCAGCCCGGAAAAGACATGTAATTGATTATGGTTTTCCCTCCATTTACATTGCATTGAAAAGAATGAGGTGGATAACAGCAATGTAAGTAAATTAATTACATAAATTATATTATTGCATCCCATTCATTTCCATGCAAAGGAAATACAATGTAAAGTATGTGGGGGGGATGTAATCAATTACATATCATTTGTGGACTGAAAGCAACAATAGTAGTGAATACAAATCATATTCACTGAATTGATTTCTGTTCCAGACATCGGAAGAATAAATGAACATCAGCAATTTCTGCTCCCATTTCTGTTTTCATCACAATTCTCCAACATCCCTAATTCGATCCAAAGTTTGTTGGTGCTGGTGACAGGAGAATTCTGCCTTGGAGGAAGGAAACTTTTGCCTATGCCACCAGAGTCACCTCCTACATAATTCCAGAGGGTTTGGGGAGCCTCCAGAACAGTGTGGGAGGTAGCACTAGTGTTTGCGGGGGGAGGAGAAATTGACAAAAGTTCTCCCACCACCACCAGCAGGATCCCTCTATTGAATCAGAAGCCTTTGAGTTGAAGTCTGGATCCAAACTATGAATACTGACTTATGGGTGAACAGGTTTAAGAGTGTGCTACACTCTACCAAAGTTAGTCTGGAAAATGCATTAGTGGTGATGTTGACCATTGTTCCACAAAGTTACCCACTCTTTCCCCAACATTATCCACACATTGCTTCTCTGCAGTATTTGTATGGATGTTAGTTGGTGGTTGAATTCTACCTGGTTAAACATCTCTGCCTGCTGTCATGGAGACCAATGAACCATAAAACATAGGCCTTCCAATGGTAATATAAGGGGCACTGGCTGGGGTTGAACTAATGAGGAAGGAATGTGAGGAGTGCAAGCAGAAGCAGAGCCTATGGTAGGCCCATGTGCTCTGAAGTGCAGGGTGAACTCAATAAGCCCCATTGAATAGGTTTCTGAGACCATAAGGGTCTATTCAGTGGGAGGGGGTCTAGTGACTCAGCCTTCAAATGCCAGCACAAAGTTGAGACAGTTCTGGGCTCTCAGAGGCTTATACTGCATTGATTGTATCATCAACTGAAAAAAATGGTAAAAGATGTTTCTTGGGCTTGTCCAAAGAAAGAAAGAAAAATGCCATCCTGTAAGAAAATAAGTCCTGCTAAAATCTAGTAGGAGAGGATTGATGGGATGGGTCCAGGAAGTGGTCAATGCCTCACTATGAGAGGAAGTTATACACACTGCTCTGAAAGGGGTGGTGGTGCCACCCCTCTTAGAGAGATCCTCCCTGGGTCCAGAAAACTACCATCCAGCCCCTAACATGCCCTTCCTGGGCAAGGTGATGGAGAGGGTAGTGGCTGGCCAGCTACAAGCATGCCTGGAGGAAGCTGTAGATCCATTCCAGTTGGGTTTCCACCCCAGGTTTGGCACCAAGCAGCCTTGATGGCCCTGACTGATCACACTCTGTTGGGAGAGAGACAGGGGCAATGCAACCTGTTGGTTCTCCTTGAAATCTCAGCAGCTTTTGACACCACTGACCATGGTGTCTCTCTAGAATGACTGAAGGAGGTAGGAGTTGGGGATATTGCATTGCAGTGCTTCAGCTCCTACTGCAGGGCCACTAACAGAAAGTAGAGCTAGGAGATTGTTGCTTGGCTCCATGGCTTTGGGCTGTGGGGTCCCACAAGGGTCCATTCTGTCTCCTGTGCTATTTAACATCTATATGAAACTGTTGGGAGCTGTCATCCAGGGATTTGGAGCACGGTGTCATTAGTATGCTGATTATATGCAGCTCTATCTCTCCATTCCATCTGAATCAGGAGAGGCTGTGAAGGTGTTGGACAGATGTCTGGAGGCAGTGGTGGGCTGGATGGGGGCCAATAAACTGAGGCTGAATCCTGATAAGACAGAAGTGCTGTGGATGGTGGTTCCCATGTCTGGGAATTAGGTGTGTGACCTGTTCTGGGAGGGTTTGTACTCCCCCTGAAGGAACAGATTCATAATCTGGGAGTGCCTCTAGATTCCAACATGCCCCAACTAGCTTCTGTGGATAGGAGTGCTTATGCCCAGCTGAGGCTAATTCACCAGCTATGGCTGTTCCTGGACTGGGATAGTCTGGCTTCAGTTGTCCATGCTCTAGTGACTTCCTGTCTGGACTAATGTAATGCGCTGTATGTGAGTCTGCCCTTGACGATAGTCTACAGGCTGCAGCTGGTGTAGAATGTAGCTGTTAGGCTTGTAAGGGGGGGAAGTCCAATGGACTGCATGTCACTTGTCTTGAAAACTTTCCACTGGCTGCCAGTGAGCTACTGGGCCCAATTCAATGTGTTAGCATATAAAAGCCCTAAATGGCTTGGGATACAAGTATCTAAAAGAGCACCTTCCCCAGTACCCTAGTACCTGATTGGCATTGACCTGTGACAGGGCCTTTTCAGTGGTTGCTCTCCATTTGTTGAATGCCTGTCCAGTGAGAAGCATCTCCTCTGACACTAGTGACTTTCAGGAGGAATTTGAAAACATCCCTGTATACCCAGGCTGAAGGAGACTGTTCTTGGCTACCTGGAGATCACTGGATGGAAGAATGTTTTTAACTGTAATTGTGTTTTTGGAGTGTTTTAACTGTTATTAGAATGCTTTACTTTTTTGTTGTTAAATTGTCTTGTTGATGTGTTTGCTGCCCTGGGCTTCTTCAGGAGGAAGAGAATGATATAATTTCAATAAATAAAATAAAATAATTAATGTTGCCTTGCTGTTTTATTCATGTGATTAATTTTGGAAAATTTAATTATATTTTATATTTTATTTTATATATTGTAAAAACAAAAGAAGCCTCTTTGTGGAGAAGATTTCTAAAAAAAGCAGGTTACACATTAATAAATAATAATCATTTTTAAAATATTTGTTCAATAAAGTTTTACCATTACATTTTTGAGCTGCCTGATTACCAGCGGCCATTTGAAAGTTATTGGCAAGTTAGTAACTGCCACTCTCCATGCATTCATGGTGATCTTTTATTACAAAAAATCCAGCTATATTGAACCAAATTTCTTGATCCTTTTAACAGGTGAAACAATTTAAAATGAGGCAAAATAATCTTGTAATCTTTATGATTATTACATGTACTGATCCCGTGAAAATCTGAAAACTCCATTTTTCCTTTGGTTCCTTTTCTAACTAGAATGAACATTTGTTATGATTTCTTTTATGTGGGTAATGGAGAATGTAATGTGCAAAAACATGTTTTAATGGCTGATTAGGTTTATATTAAGAATTTGATTAGTATGTCTGATATCTCATGGATAATAAGAAAAAAAGGGGGAGAACCCCAGAATGTCAAAAGAGGGAAATTCCAAATTATGTAGATTTTTTTATTGATTTCTATAAAAGAGAATAAATTTCTTTCAAATCAAATACCCAACGTGTTTCAGCCCTACACAAGGGCTTTCATCAGGGGATTTAAGTTGTTAAAGTGCTTTATTCAATAGAGTCTTCTGTCTCACTTTTGCTATGAATGGCATCTATTGAATAAAGCACTTTAACAACTTAAATCCCCTGATGAAAGCCCTTGTGTAGGGCTGAAACGCGTTGGGTATTTGATTTGAAAGAAATTTATTCTCTTTTATAGAAATCAATAAAAAAATCTACATAATTTGGAATTTCCCTCTTTTGACATTCTGGGGTTCTCCCCCTTTTTTTCTTATTATCAACGAATGTCCACACCTCGTATTTTTTGATTGATATCTCATGGAGCCTGTTTATTCAAGAGTGTATATTCAAAAGCAATAACATTAAAATATTTCAGAGTGTATTAATAGAAATAATCGAGTGTCACACTCATCACACACATGGAACTTGTTATTTCATTTGGAAGTGATTATCTATCATTAACATGATACAGTCTGCAGATCTAGCTCCACTGGAACCCTTTAAGAATAATTCACAACATTGATACTTACGCAAGAAGATCTTGTTAGATAGGCTTAACTATGCTAGAGTCCTAATTGTAAATAATTTTATGCCATAGTAAATAAAAAATGTGTAAACCCCTTTGTACTATAAAAATGAAAATAATCAAGAAGTAGTGTAGAACACAAGGTACTAAATTCATCATCAACAACATCAACATTTATATCCCGACTTTCATCCAAGGAGCCTAAGTTAGCATCAATATTTCTCTCCCCTCTCAATTTTATCCACACAATAATTTTTTGAGGTACATTAGGCTTGAGACTGGCCGTAGGTCAACCACTGAGTTGCACTACGGAGTAAGGATCTGAACCTGGGTCTTGCCAGTCCCGGCACAATACTATAACTATTAGGCATGCTAGCTTAAATCTTTCTTCATCCATGAAATCCCTAAGTGGTCTTAAGTAAGTTACTGACTGTCAGCCTGAGTTCCCATTTCTGCAACAAAGGGCAAATAATACTGATGTACCTCACAGGCATGCAAGAATTAATGAGAAATATATATGAAAAGCTTAGTGCAAGGGTGGCTTACCTTTTTTTTGGTCCAAGAGCCACATTCAACCCTCATCAGCTCACTGGGGGCTACATACAGGTAGTGGGTGTGGCCAAAAATGGGTGTCACCACCCACATTTTCACATGCGCGTGCGCGCGCACACACACACACAGAGGACAAACATCACACACTGAGAGGCACCCCCCCAACTGATCTGTGTGGATCAGCTAAGGAAGGGAGTTATTGCTCCCTCCCACCAGTAGTGTAGTAGCAAATTCAGAAGTGCAGGGTCTCTTCATGATAGTCACAGCCATGCCCCCTCCCCCCTTTTTTGCTGCTGAGTTGAGAATGAGATCCTTGTTAATGCCTTCTCCCATAACAACAGAAGTCCTTAGCCAATAAGCAAGAAAGTGGAGAGTGTTAGCTACTGAGAAGAACCTTCTCAGTGGCTGACTTATCTCCTTTCTCTCTGATTGACTCCAATCAGCAGGAAAGGGCAAGGAATCATGTTAGAAGACTCTTCTCAGTGGCTAACACACTCCACTTTCATGCTGATTGGGTTGTAGGATGCTGGAGACACAGGGATCCCGCTGGGACTCTGCTGGGACTCTGCTTGACCCCTTGAGACCGTGGACGACTACACCCCTGCTCCCCACTCATCAAGTGAGCTATTTCATTATCAAAGAAGGCGTGATTTGCATCCTCATTATAATCTAACTTCTGCACACACACCTAGCGCTGGGTCTACTTCAATTTTCTTTTCTTTTTTTGCCACTGCCACCAAAATTCATGGGATCAGGGGAGGGGTAGTAAAATTTAGGGGACAGTCTGCCGGTTAACCATCCCTAGCAGGGCCAGCTCTAGGAATGCCGGGGGCCTTGGGCATCAGCTTGCCCTGGGCCCCGGTGTGTGTGTGCGCGCACGCAAGCATGCGGCCCCCACCTACCTGTCTGCTGTCTTTTACCATTGCCCTTAATGAAGATGGCGGCCGCAGTTTCCCTAAGGGGATGATGCCTCCACCACCATCTTTGCTGATGGCACGAGTGCATGCTACGCACACGCATCTCTGCCATTAACTAAGATGGCGGCAGGGGCTTCAGTACCTTAGGGAAACCACGGCTGCCCTTTAGAACCAGCCCTGATCCCTAGCTTAGTGAGTGCAACACTTTAGAGCATTCTAGAGGATGAGATTGATTTAATTTATTGATTTAATTAATTTCTCCATTTGACACATTCAAGGCAAATAATAAGGCCTCTGGCAATGACTGGCCAAGATGCCCCAGAGAGAAAATGTTTGCTGCTGTCATTGGCTGAGCTGCCCAGATCCTGGAGTAAGCAAGAGGTCCTAGGGAGGGAGAGAAAGAAAAAGAAGCAGCCTGAGGAATGAAGAGACAGAGGCCCCCAAAAACAGCAAGACAACACAAACAACAGGAGAGATTAAGCACCAGTTCAGGCATAACCAGGAACCATAGTTTCCCACTATGTGCACAAGCCTCAGTCTTGTGTGCTCCCTTACGATGTCCTTCGCTTGGTCATAAGAAAAAGGTTGGAAGCATTTGCTTCCAATTTTAAATAAACCACAGTTTCTCCATTACAACTTAACTTGGGAATGGTAGTTTCTTCAAACTCTGGTTTCTGAACAAGCCAAGATCTGAAAACACAGTTTGATCCTGCTTGTTCTGGCGAACTACAGTTTAAAGGATCCATGGTTCCCCAAGTTAGATGTAATGGGGAACTGTGGTTTGCTGAAAAACAGAAGGAAAATCTCATCTTCTCATCTCCTCCTCCCAGGGGGGTATCTCATAGCAAAAAATGGTATCCCATTACATTTGAACTGTCTCTACGAAAAGGCCAAAGGACCTGTCCCACTCAGATGGATCCCCAGACATGTGGAAATCACTTGGTTGGAGGCACTACATCCCTTGATGGGACAGGACAGGAGAGGATAACTCTTTTGACCTGTCAAGGATGTTCCTTTGGAAAACTTTTTCTACCACTCCCTTGGAACAGCCCTCTTACCAATGTGTGAGTCTGGTGGAAAAGCTGTGTCGGGTAAGACTCTTGCTGTCTTTATATTAGCTGTCTTTAGGCTAATACAATCTTCCCCCACCTGGGGCCCTCTTCAGCCTTGGCTAGCATGGCCAATGATCAGGGATGATGGGAGTTGTAGTCCCAACTATATCTAGGACACCAGGTTAGGGAAGGCTGAGCTAGTTGGAGTCCTGACCTACCTCAACCTTTTAAGAAAGATGTGTACATAGCCATGTTTGAAAAATTATGTATGTTCCTACAAATACCCATCCTGCGAAGCTGCTGTGTGTGTGATAATGTCACACAACATACCATATGTTCCTTCATTTCCACACATCCACATTGGTGAACAAATACTAACAACCTACAGAACAACGCACCCTTTGAGGTTATTTGGTGCACAGTGCCACTGGCTTCATATATATTACGCGGCAATTTTCACGTGATCCTCTCTACAACAGCCCTTGACACTTTCCCTTCTCCATTCAAGCTTGATTGTGATTACACGTTAGTGTGAGACTGACAGCACACTCCCAGGTTCTCCTGGGGCCATTGGTTTTACTTTGCAGAGTAATAGACAGAAAAAATGAGCTCTGAAGCTGAAGTTTGATGCTGTGGTTATGTAGACTTAGGAAGGGATATAGTCATGCAATTGCTTCTTTAACCACTCTATTGATCTGAAGAGGGTGTTCTGTGCCAGGTTTTGCTCACTGTCCTAAGGGAGTAAAATAAACAGCCTTAGCAGAGGGACTGGGAGGGGTGGAGAAGCCCTGCAGACTGAGCGGCTCATCCAGGCCTCTAGTGGATTCGTTCGTACACCAGAGCATCATTTATGTCTATGTTCTTCCATCTACCTTGTTTGCAGTAAATAGCTGCCTATTATGTCAGGTCAGGCAAGCAACTGTGGCGTCACAGCTCAGCAGCCGTGATCAGCTTGCCAAGTGTGGAGGTGAGGGCCTCCGGAGAGCAGCCGTGTGTCAAGCTCTTGTCTGTCAAGGTTCTAAGCGACAGTTTATCTTGAGGGTTTAAAACATCCCTTGCAAAGCTCCCCTCCTCTTTCCTCTCCTTGTTGACAATCTACTTGAAACAAGACAGATGTTGAGCCAGTTTTCTTTACGGTTGCTCTAATTCCACAAGGTGCAATACACAAAATACAATTCTGCCCTTCTTTAAAGGCTGAAATCAAGTCTAAGACATCTCTCTCTCTCCCTCCCATTCTGACCTCATCCCAAACTCTGATGCTGCCAATGTACTATCATTACAGTATGCATAAAGCTCAAAGAAAAGCCTGGCTGGGACTGATTTTTGGTGAAGTGATAATGAAGCAGAGCTTTCCTCTGATCATGTGCAAAGTAACTTTCTCACCCTCTGAATATTCACAACCTGCCTTTATACATCTGGGATTGACGGGAAGGGCTACAAATGCAAAACATATTGCACTGAGGCATGTTCGTTTGCTCCATCTTTTCTTTTATAAATTATACACCACCTTTTATTGGTTCTCATTAACCAGTCCACGTTGCAATTCTTAAGGGAAAGAATCATGACCAAAGCAATATCTTTCATGCATTTGCTATCTTTTGTGTCACTATAAGATTATTTTCAGGAGGTAGCATCTTGTGCTTCAAGTTAGGCATTGCAGCAGATGCAGGGTGACTTTCTAAAGTCTAGGGCTGCATTGGGGGAAAGTAGCCGGGGCTGGAGCAAAGCCAAATATGAATGGGGCACCCCCTCTCTTTATTTCCTCCTTCGAAAACACTTACACACGCACATCCATCCAGACGCATGCACACCATTCATGTACATCAATCCATTTTGCTCTGTTGTAGCAGATAACCCATAGTTCAAGAATTTAAATATTCTTTGGAAATGGTAGTTCTTGTCAAACACATCACCTTATTAACATAACTATCATGTCCTTGATTCCTCTGTCAATTTTCAAGCATTTTGTGAAACTCATATATATATCCTTCAAACATAAATAAAAAAAATCCAAAGAGATGGGGAAAGGTGGGGGGGGGGCAGGAGAAGCCATAAGACCCCTACCTTGCTGTCATAGTAAAAGATTGTGTGATTCTATGTGATCAAGTTTTAGAATTCACAGGTTGTGGAACAAAGTACCTTTGGTACTTTGCTGCTATCCTAATTGTTATATGCTAGTCAGGATACTTATTAGCCCTTTCTTCAGGATTCTAGGCATCTGTCCATTTTGGAGACAGAGTTATAACAAGGGAGCACTTCAGTCTATAAAAAAACCAGCAGTAAGAAAGAAAAAGAAAACTTACCACAATGAAGTCCTTTCAGTACCATTTTAAGGTATCATGAAAGATGAATGTGAATAAATGACTGCACCATCTTGTCGTCATTTAAAGAAATTTCCATCCAGTAATTAGGAAATGTCATTATATTTAAAATGATTGGCTGTAAAAAAACCATTATTTGCTCTGGTAAAATGTGTTGACCTAATGGATATTTCTCAAAGGTAAGTCAAAGTGTTATGTGATGTTCACATATTGATTGTTGATTCTGGATTTACCTCTGGGAACAAAAACAGCAAAGAAATGTTCTGAAAGGGGAAAAAAAAGAATGACCTTTTCTGCAGAGGCATTTTAAACCTGTGTGATGCTCATGTAGCCAACCAAGAATATAAGAAAGAGAAAAAGACCATGTAAGTAACCTAGGGAGAAATAGGTATGTGTGTGGTAGTCATTTTTTTATAGGAAGGGTACAGAGTCAGTACTCTGCTTGGGAGCAATAATATAGGAATATTTTCTTCATGCAAAGTTACCTTTCATTTTAAGTTACCTTTATGCCCATTGTCATTTGTTGTTTTTAGAACCACTGTTATCAGGTGTACTACCTGGGTTCAGAGGCCAGAGAATGGTGACTGACTGTTGGTGGGAAAATGAAATGGAGTATCCTGGAAAAGGACACGGCTGGATGGAAACCTGAACAGGAGCACTCCAAACTGCACTATTTTCTTGCAGGTCCCACTTGTGACTACCTATAGTTAGTGCCACACTTCAGCATATTTTTAAGTGCATTACTGGGTGGGGTCGGGAATCTAACCAATTGTCTTCTAGACTGCAAGCATGTTTATAATGTTCAGGGAATATGCTCTTTTCAATTTCCCAACAGATTTTTAAATTATAAGTTATATAATTTAAAATACTGTATATCTATTGCCCTGAGATTAAATCCCCACCTCCAATCAGAAAAAAAAAATTGAATAAAAGAAAAATAATAGGCATCCAGGTTAACAAAAGGGAGTAAGGAGAAAGGCATCAACTTTATGCAATGAATTGTAATCATTCCAGAATTGTAAGAAGGGCCTGTACCAATCTGCAAATGAAACATGGAGGATAAACCCTCACCTAGCTGCTTCTTGTACGTTAATTTGTTATTTTCTATAAGATGCAACATGTAAGACAATTTTAATTACATGTACTACATCCCTTTTAGAACTGAACTTCTCCATGCAGTAATTTTATCCTAGGACTTGACATACCTGCAAGAGCTTGAACTAATGCAACAAAGAAACAAGGAGAAATCAAATTGCCAAAACAATTTCTTGCTCATCCAAGAAATCCCTGTTAGGGTATCTTTAAATGGTGATATCTAGGTTGTTCAGCATTTAGGCCAGTGTCAGGGAACCTATGGCCTTGCCAGATGCCGTTGGACTACAACTCCCAGCATCCCTGACCATTGACCATGCTTGGTGGAGCCGAAGTCAAACATCTGGATGGCCACAGGTTCCCCATCCTCTGCCCAGGCTAACAGGGCAGTCAAACAACTGCGGTATTGTGGAGTGTTGCGCAGCTCCTTTTCATTTCAATGGAAGCTGAACAGGGGACTTACGGGTGGATTGTGCCTGCGAATATGAAAAGCATATTCTTGATGTCCTAGCAAATACTGTATACCCTTGTAATAACAGGGAGAGCTCAGCTCAACAACAAAAACAGCAAGACTGGTAAAGACAATGAAACATGTGTTCTATCTTTTAAAAGATAAGCACAGTTTAGTGCTTCCTTATGGATTAAAAAAAATGTAGCTAATGTTTGTATCCATCTCCTACCTGATAACATCTCTGCTATGTAAGTTCCTGATTGAACAGGATCAGGACATTTTTCAGAGTCACACTTTACTTTGTCTTACACAAAAATGCTGATAAAATCTAGTCTGGTTAGATTACAAGTGATCACAATTTTTAAAAGTCGGGGTACATATTAATACAATAAATCTACTACCTGCAGTATCAAATTACAGGCTGGATAAAATCTTATTTTCTTTTTATTTGGTTGCAAAAATTGCAGGACAATTTTCAAAAGTTTGTCTGGCTATCTTGTTGCAGACACAGCAGCTGTATGTGTACTGAATAAAATTAACAGAAAAGAAATGGTCTTTTCTATAAACATTTTTGTCATGATGTAGTGTCTTAAATGCAATACTAGTCACTTTGACTTATGATGAATCTGAAATTGTCCTGAATTTTTCAGGTAGCTCAAGCAGATATATATATATTTAGGAGCAATGATACCTTTCTGACACAAAACTGTAAAAAATTAATAATCAGGTTCATGCTTAAAATTTAGTGCTTATATGTGTACACTGCAAATATAAATCACTGTTTGTGTACAAGTACAGATCCAATACATAGCATTATAGGATTGGAGTTGGTCCAGATGATGTCTGTAGTTGCCCTCCAAGCCTGTAATTCTGTATCTGGAAGAAACCTGCTGAACTGATTAAGCCAGTTTCTTTGTAAAATTAATAGGTCCGGCCAAGACTGTCAAGTGCCCCCATTAACATGTTTAAAGACTTGGTCAAGAGGCAATGTATTACCATAGAAACAAATAGCCAGGGATGCTCTTTGAGGAGGGTAGCCTTCTCCCCGCAGACACACATACCTGGCAAAGGCCAAGATGTAGCCTGTGTGCTTTTTTAGTTGGTCTGATGTGGAGCTGGGAAGAGACAGAGAAATCTCTCTCTGTCTGAATCCAAGGCCATGGCATATCCCTGGAAGCCTAATGGGGAAGCAAGATCTGTGGGAGTGTAAACGCTGTGAGCCCCTTCCATTTTGTGCTAAGATTGTATATATGTGTAAATAAAACCATATATCATCTGACCCTGTTCATATGTTACAAAAGGGATCCCAGTTGTCCTCAGGGAGTGGGGGAACCATAGCATGCAAATCTAACCCTGCACAGGTGTAGATGCAACTTCCTGGCAGCAAGTCCCAGGGTTATTTAATATACCACCTAACTAATTAAAAATCTCTAGGTGGCTTGTAAAAATTAACACACCAAAATGTAACAATATAATCCATCATAAAACATCAATGGATAAAAACATAAAAGAAAGCACTAAACAGAAGAGTAAAAAATCAAAACTTCAGACCTCTACCTCCTTGGCACCACAGAAATTGCCTACAGGAAACTGTGATTAAACCTATGGAGAACACATGAATACACACACAAAGACAATTGAAGTGCACCATATGAAGTCTGTTTTGATTCACATGTTACAAGCCTGAGTCAGTTGGCCCTAGGCCAATATGAATGTGATAGTTTTTACTGTGAAGAGTGCATAGCGTACTTATGATTAATAATAGTTGGTTCATATGCTCCAAAACCTTTTGTGGATTTGCCCTGTACATGCACAGAGGGAGTAACATATGAGCTGTCATTGCATCACAGATGGTGATAGCCACTAGCTTAGAGAACTATCCTAACTGAAGGACTATTTGCCATATCTGCAGCCCTGCCAGCTCCTACTGGACAGAGAGAAAGTGGTGGTGGAGGTATTCATTTTCCTTTTTTGCTGCACCAGCTCTCAGGCCCCTCTGAGGGAATTTGGGCCCCTGGTTTGGGCCCCTGTGAGAGAAACAGACTGTCATGGGATCCAAAAGCTCTGTCACCATCCCTGCTATGCTCCCAAAATGCCCCATTTTGGGGTCTTAGCTACCATCAGCAGGAGTTTGGCCAGTGGTAGCTTGACAACACCCAAAACCTTTGGCAGATGCAGCAAGGATTTCTGTGGTGGTGGAGCCCTCTTTGCTGGTGGAGAAAAACCTCTGTTAAATCCTAAACTCTATCAGTAGCATGAATCAGAGTTTAGGATTGCTCCACCCAATGTTTTTTTTTAAAAGATTAGACAAATTCATAGCTATAAATACAAGCCACTAAAGAGCAACCGCATGGGAGAACTCATGCCCTGCTTGTGGGCTTCCCTGAGACATCTGGTTGGCCACTGTGAGAAGCTGGATGCTGGACTAGATAGTACTGGAGTTTGGTATATATTGCAGTAGACTACAGAAATAGTCTGGTAAGACTGCTGGTTGAAAGAATAAAGAAACGTAAGGTTTATTACTACTTGGAAATAAAGCCATTCTGACTACAGGCATAAGTGTGGTCATTATAGAGCCATGATGCTCACACTCGCAGACATTGTCTCTGACTGACTAGAAAGGAAGAGGAGGCCTGAGAAAAACAAACAAGTAGTTACTAAAGAAGGAATCAGCGAGAGAAGAATAGGTTGCCTTTCTGCCTATCATCTCCCACTGGTTCAGGTTTCATGTGGAAGAAAGACTGTTGATAGACTCTTTTGGCTTTTTACCATCTCAAGGCCAAATTGAAATATTAAGAAGATTGGATCAACTTAAGTCACATCTTGTAAATATCTATATAAAGAAGAAATCTTCATCCGGCACTGACCTAGTGGTGTCAGACCTGGTGTCAGTCCCAGTGGCGTCAGAACCAGAATCAACGAAGCCTAAAGTTGTGTGTACCCCTGACAAAGCCAGGAGGGGGTTGGGTTAACAGTTGTCTATCCCTATTACCCAGGGTAAGTCTATAGGTGATCAGGGGGTGCCTGTGGGAGCGTCCCCTACTCTTCTCCCTAATAGCCCAGGGAAATGCAACATAGAGGGGTCGACCATATGTGATGTGGGAGTTTTTTCCCATACCCATCAGACCATGATGAAGTTTACTGTTCCATTTAGTTACTGTGTAAATAAATTTTCTGAGACATCGCCCGCTACCCCTATACCGGCTGATAATAGGAATTTTGCAAACTCTAACCATTGGCAAAATGAGATATCTTGCAGAGGAGTTAGGACTGCCTGAAAGGCCCATCCTGAATATAGAAACAACAAGTTCTAACTTCCAGGTTCCTGTAGAGGCAAACACTCAACTATTTAAGAGCTTACCAGTGTTTGCTACGCGTGGCTCTCAGTCAGGTATAATATACATTGGGAAAAGCCCTCACTTTCCAACCTTGGCTCAAATTCCCGCCAAAGCAAATGGTTGTGTATGTGCCACCAAAGAGATACAATCTCCCCAGCCTGACAACTATCTATTTTATCTTGGAATATTATGGGTTGGGAAAATAAGCTGCAAGATGCGGATTTTGTGACTTACCTCCAAAAGTTTAATATCTTGTGTCTACAAGAAACTTGGGTTGTTAAAACAAATCTTACACGGCTTTTGTGCTTTTTCCAATCCCGCTGTAAAAAATAATTCAAAAGGTCGTGGTAGTGGTGGACTCACCACCTTTATGTCCGCGGATTTGGCAGTAGACGTCCAACTATTGGGTAATAATAGTTCTCAGTACGTACAGACTTTGAAGATATGGGGTAAACCCACAGGACTCCTTATTTGTGTTAATATATACTTTCCTCCCATTTTGGCTAAGAATTTGGGTCATAATAACATATGGGATCGACTCTCTGAAATTCTGTCCCAGTTGGAACTCCAATTCCCAGACTCTAGATTGCTGTTATGTGGCGATTTTAATGCCAGACTAGGGGACATATGGTCAAGCCCTGAGGCCTCTACAAATTATGGACCTATCTTTCAATCAATTCTGATTAATAGGGTTTCTCTGGACAAAACGCCTAATAAACAAGGCTGGAGATTGGCAGAACTTCTGCACCTCCATCATTTGGAATGTTTACATGGCTCCGGTGTTGATGTGTCCAAAGGCCCTTTTACATACCTGACCACCTTCAATTGGAAATAGGAAAATTTCAATCTTACTTTACGTGGATGACATGATACTGTTATCTATCACTCGCATCGGCCTAAGAAGACTACTGTCAAGGCTCCATGATTACTGTATAAAAGAAAAGTTACATATTAATTATGTCAAAACAAAGGTGATGGTGTTTGGCAAAAGACATGTCAATTCTAAGTGGTCAATTGATGGACATCCAATCGAACAATGCTGTGAATTTAAATATTTGAGTGCCCACATGACTAAACTAACTGTATCAAGAACAAGTGGGGCTATACTTAAATTTTCCCGCTCAACCGGTGGCAATTTAATTGACCCTGCTTTAAAAATCTTCCGGAGCAAAGTTCTTCTTCAGATCTTATATGGTGCGGCAGTCTGGGGTTGGGAAAACACTCAGTTAGCAAGTCTAGAGGTAGTCCAAAACAGCTTTCTGGAAAGACTTCTGTTTTTACCCTCTGGTTCTCCTGCTGCTTTGCTCTGTGCAGAAACTGGCTTGCCCTCTATCAGAGCTTGTGTCCATTTTGCCCTGATTAATTTTTGGAGAATTCTAAAAGACGCTCCAAATAAGAAAATACTTAAATTATGTTTTGGTCATGCATTAGGTGACAATTATTGGTCTTCAAGAATAAATACTCTTTACCACCTGTACCATATTTCCCCACAGGAACCTCCCCCTTTAAACACCAGAGGGAGGCTACGTGATGCCATCTTTCACCATAGCACCTACTTAAGATAGGCTGGCTATTATTAATTCAAAATTCTCTAAATGAAAAAAGGCTATATAAGCATGACCATTTCAGAGCGTCTTATTTGGTCTGGCCCCTATCTCTAAAACTTCGGCAGGCCTTCATGGCGCTTCGATTTCAAACCATGCCAAATGCTGTGTTAGATGGACGTTATTTAAGGTCCCCTTGGCCACAGCGCCTTTGTATATGTGGAGCCTTGGAGGTTGAAGATTTGCCTCACTACTTGCTGTCCTGCCCCTTGTACTCGCATCCTCGAGCCAAATTTTTGAAAAGCCTGTTGGCGTGTTTGCTCTTGGTCCACAAAGACAACAAGATTTCTTATCTTATGTCAGATACGGACACCTCTGTAACATATAGGGTTTCCCTTTTTGCATTGGCAGCAAAAAAGATTCGTGCCAAATTTATTTCAGACCATGGGATTGATTGCTAGGGGAATACCTTATGGTAATAACTCATTTACGCAGGCCCCTGCCTAGGTAGTTTTCTTTGGATCTATGTGGGAACCCCATGGTTACCTCGTGCAATAGTTTTGCTATTGGATTTCAGGTTTTAACTGAAATGTTATAAGCGTTGGTGTTTTACTCCCAACAGACAGAACTTTGGCCTTATCCAGCAAGACTCTTCTAATGTTCACATGATTGTGATGCCAACATCTTTAGTGGCCTCATGTAGATCACCACCAGGAACAGGAAGCAGCATTTGTCAACATGCTTACACCAATTCATAATGTTATTTTCTTCACATGGGACCAATATTTTTAGACCATATGAGTCAGCCCTATGCAACATAAGAATCTTTTCTGGACTCATTGAAATTCATGATATGAGACAGGAATGAATGACATGAATGATACAATTGGTTGTAAGGATCGCATGAAATGAAAATCCCATTTTTGCACATATTCGACAAACTATTGAAGAAACAACTCCTGTCCTGCAGATTATACTGAAATGTATCTTGCATATGTTTCAAACTGTGACTGTTCTCAGGGTATTAATGCAAACCAATCTGTGTTCATCTATTTTCCAAATGTTCCAGTTGAGGTTTCTATTCGAAAATTTCATTTTATTACAGATACTAACAATGATGCCACAAAGAGTACATTCTGCTGTTGCCACCTGATTGTTAAGAGAAAGTAGCACCATTTCATTCACCAAGGGCCAACATATACTCAATATTGATTCAAGTAAAGGGCCCTTTGGGGAAATAAGAACTTTAAGGCCTCAACTAATTATATAGTTGCATGTTTTGTTACTTTGTAAAACACAGGATAGCATCTCTTGGCTTATATACATTGTTTTTACAAACCAAAAACTATACTGATTTACAAACTGTTGTAGAAGACTAAGGTAAATATACATATTAAAAACTTCTTGTATGATATCTGGCATGAAAATATGAAGATACATATCTGGAAACTAAAGAGTTAAAAGATTAAAAATTTGAAAACAATTTAGACTCCAGTGTAATAGCATTGCACTTGTCAAGTCTGGACTTCACAGGGTTTCTGTTCTTAAGTATCTTAAATCCCATCCACAACTATGGGCTTGTCTACATGGGAGCATTTCTTCATAGAAAATATACTTTTACCTTCCCTTTTCATTTGCATTGTCTGCAATTCCTGCTCAAAAGTTAGCTGCCAAGTGCTTTTTCCCATTTACACAAGCAGGCATTCCTCTGAGGAACATTAGTCTCACTTTTTCCTTGTGGCCCCACCCTCTGATCATACATTTCCGCTCCCTCTCATTGCTAAGGTGACCAAGCATGCTTATTCTGTTCTACAGCTGCAGTGGGTTCCTTTAAAAAAAAAACCTGGATGTGCAAATATCTGTGTTTTCCCTGGTAGGATAAAGCTGAAATACAAATCTTTGTTTGAGCAGTGTTATGCTTTTGCGTACAAGTTAGGGGGAAAAGAAAATAGGCACCATTTGCAGCAACATAAAAAAAGGCCAGCAGAATGGAGGAGAGCAACCAGAAGTTGCTTGTCAGCCTACAGGTAATAAAAGGAACAAAGGAGTGGAATGGAGAAGGGAACAATTGACACACCCACCTAAAAGCATCTGAGCAAAGCATCTGCAAACACTAGAGGAAGGGGATGAATTGGTTTTTTTCTTCCCTTTTGGTATTATCAGTGTATTGGGTTAGTACAGATTTACAGGGGGGGAACTGCATGATAGCTTAGGTTTGCCAGTAATGTCATGTGAACCATGCACATTTAAAGGAGATGTGAGTAGCACCACACACACAGTAAACCACTGTGTAGATGAGCCCTATATTTCTGTACTTCACTCATACTGTAAAATTCTGTCAGATTTTATACACAAAGCCCAATTCCCTTTCTGGCCTCAACTGCAGCCTATAGTGGAAAGTTAACTAGCTACCTAAAGAATATTCCATATTGATGAAAGCTGCAAACATGATGTAAAGCTATTTCCATTTTGTGAGAGCAGTCATTCACAACACTTCAATCATGTAACATATGCAAGCATAATTAATGGCACAAAACCATAGAAGATCAGGCCCAAGGAAAAACTATGTCAGGACTAATACACAGATTATAGTGGGCATTAGAAATCTTCATATATCCAGTGAGAGTCACTATCTGTAGTCACAGGAACATGGTAGCTGTTTATGAAGGCCTCATTTATGTGATCCCAGGAAGTCTGCAAGAATATCCAGAGTAGTTCCTGGACTTGAGCGCACAGAGAAATAATAAGCAGATTAGCTGTGCTTTTCTGGTGAGTCATAAGATTAAATTGAATTTTATGTTTTAATGTGTAAAGCAGTGCAACTGGCTGGTGCTGGTGGGAGTTGTAGTCCAAAACATCTAGAGCTATAAAGGATGTAACATCTTTGGCAGAAGCACACATCCGTGAATTTCCACTGAAACTAATGTGACTTGTTTCTTGATAAAGGGCTCCTCTACATGACCCAGTTTGCTTACACAGAGGTTAGACTATGTCCAGTCTTTATTGAGCATTTGTTCTGATTTGTTTACAGGGAAGCCATGCAACAATAAGCATTCATCCTGATTTGCTTGTGGGATATTTATACATCTTCTAGGGTTGCCAGGTGTCCAGTTTTCACCCGGAGACTCCAATTTTGGGGGTCCTCTTCAGGACTCAGGGTGAGTCACCTTAATCTCCGGACTCTTAGCTTTCATTTTTTTTTTAAATTAAGTTTCTAGGTGGTCTGATTGAAAAGATATAAACCAAAATGTCAGCCACCACCCCCACACACAACTTCTGTTAATACTGGCTGGTTTAATCCCTGCCCTTTCAGGTTTTTAGCAATAAGTGAAGTCAGGGTTATGATTGACAAGATTTGTTAACCCCCAGGCAGTACCTAAACCCACAGTTTCCTTTTCCTGCTTGTCTCACATTAGGAATTCAGTAAATATACAGCTTTCAGCAGCATAAAGAGTACTTTCTTTGTACAGGATTGGGACTTGCTTCTGAGTAAACATGCACTGCAACAGAAAATCACAGCAGGATCTTGGTAGGCATAAAAGTGTACATGCAGGGTTTTTTTAATTACTTGCAAAAATGGCATATTATACATTTTATTCTTCAAATAATTTTTGAACAGAAGTTTTAAAAAGCTTACATGCTGCAGTGTTATACTTTTCTAATTAAGGAATCATATTAAGTTTAAATTTTACAGGACTGTTAAACAGGGCAGTTTATTTGTCTTATTCATAACCTGTTTTGAAAACCTTCCCAATATGAAGCTTTTTTGGGAGTAAAGCTGCAATGCTAATTCCACATACCTGCGATGTAACCTCATTGAATTCAGTAGGGCTTACTTTTGAGTAGACATGGTTAGGATCGTGCTAAGAATCAGTGGGACTTTTGAGTGACCATAGAAAAGGATTGTGTTGTAAATCTTTCTCTCGCCCTCCAATCCTTTTTTTTAAGCAGTTAGGCAGGGCTTACTTAGGTGTCACTGTTTTTATTTAGCAGGAAACTAATACTGATTTTTTTTTTAAAAAAAATGTTCTTCAGTGGCCAACTAGTTTTGACAATAAACTATTATATAGGGTGCATGTATTTTTACATCTCCAGTGTGTGTGTGTATGGAATATTTCCAACAAGGTAAGGTTGGAAACCAAGGCAGCTCACAACAAGAAATGAAGCCATTTAAAATCCAATTACCATAAAAAGTATAAAACGGTTGCAAAACAGCTTAAAGTGGCATGATTCTAAATTTTGGATTGGGTGAATGAAGTTCCATATCACTGAATTGCAGTCCGGTGCATGCTTCCCTGTCTGAGTAAGCCCCATTGAATACATTGGGGCTTGCTTCTGAGTAAACATGCATAGGATTGTACCTTGGGGTGGTCATGGTCCCCCTCTGTTGCTTTCACCCTGAGGGGCAGATTAGGCTGAGAGATGGTGCGTAGCCCATGGTCATCCAGTAAACTTTGTAGCTTATTTCCATTTTAAAATTTAATTAAAATAATTTATATTCAGGCAAAGTTTATGAAGTAATGCAGAGCCACATAATACATTTAAAGCACATCCAACTCACATTTGAAGTGCATGATTTCCCCCAAAGAATCCTGGGAAGTGAAGTTTCCCCCTCACAGTTTCCATCACCCTTAACAAACTACAGTTCCCATGATCTGTGGCAGGATTCATGTGCTTCAAATGTATGTTGAATGTGTATTAAATGCATGGTGTGGATCTGCCCTAGGTATGATATGCATTCATTAGTGAATTGAAAAGAACAATTTTAAAAGATACTTTTTTAAACAGGGCTGTAGCTCAGTGGTAGGGCACATGCTTTGCATGCAAAGGTCCAAAATTCAATTTCTGGAAGAGACTATTGCCTGGAATTCTAGAGAGCCAGTGCTAGTTCATGTCATCGGTACTGAGCTAGATGGTATCAAATGGCCTGAGTCAGTATAAGGCAGATTCCTTTGTTCCTAAAAGAGGAAAGAGACCCAGGGGCCACAGCGACTCTGAAATTTATTTATGCATTTTATTTAAAACATTTATATACCGCTTTATTGTAAAGAAACCTCAAAGCAGTTTATAGAAGGAATTAAAACAATAAAATTATCTGCAAAAACAGTTCAAGATAGGTATTTAAAAATATTCAAAATAATAAAACTAACAATGAGTTAAAAACAGATAAAAAACATAATAGCTTCTACATCCCTGGGTAGGCTTGCCTAAACAACAATGTTTTTAGCAGGTTCCAAAATAAGTACACTGAAGGCGCCTGCCTAATGTAAATAGGCAGGGAGTTCCAAAGTATAGGTACTGCCACACTAAAGGACTAATTTCTTACAAGAGCAGCACAAGTACCCGTAACATGGAAAGCACAGCTTGAACTTAGCTTGGTAGCAAATCGGCAACCAGTGCAGATTTCAGAGCAGAGGTATTATGTGCTGATAAGGTCTCACTCATGTCAGCAATCATGCCATAGCATTCTGCATTAACTGCATCCCCTGGGTCAGGTTGTGCTGCATGGGGATTACTGTGACCTTGGCTGACTGGTTGCTAGAATTTTTTTAGTTTTGGTTAGGAACCTTGACTGGTTGTGGGATGCTGAGTTTTCTGTCTTACTCATAGGAATCTTGTTGTGGCTGGTATGGTATGGCATTTGGGAAATCATCACTGGCTTTTCTTTTTCTTTTTCTATTGGCATGTCATTTACCTCTGACCTTACTCCCTTACATCCATAGAAGCAACAACAGTGGTTCCATGTGGTCAGCTCAACCCCCTTAAACCCACTCATGATGCACCTTGTTGGTTGTATGACGGTTTGTTTCTTGCCCAATAGTGGTAAAAGAATTCACAAACTGGGAAGTGTGGCTTCAATTGCTGTTGTTCCCAATCTACTGCCTGTGAAGGTAGACCTTCACATGTGTGTAAACGTGTGTTTTCTGTCTGTAAATGATTAGTCACTGGAATTGGATTGGCTGTCAAAGTGAGTTTATAGCAGCCCACAGAGTAGGCAGGAAAGAGCAGTGAATATTTTTAACTCTTACTCATTTCTCAAACCTCTCTCTGCAGTGAAGGGTCAAGTCTGTAAAGATGTTTTGAGCAGCCAGGTTAAAAGGCAGGCAGGGCATTCCAGGCAGGGGGTTGCCAACCCTA
The DNA here is from genome assembly GCF_030035675.1 of Rhineura floridana. Classification (NCBI taxonomy): domain Eukaryota; kingdom Metazoa; phylum Chordata; class Lepidosauria; order Squamata; family Rhineuridae; genus Rhineura; species Rhineura floridana. The sequence goes on from NC_084480.1 coordinate 81,082,276, forward strand.
CTTTGATATGGATATCGTTGCAGAGGATCCCTAATCAAGCCTTACCAAAAGCACAATCCAAACTATATCTACTCAGAAGTAAATCCTGTTGAGTTCTACGGGGCTTAGTCCCTTAGTAAGCAGTAGTAAGGGGGCATCCATCCTTACTCCTAAGTGCTCCTGTGTAACATCTCCACAACGGCCTTCTGGTGACTGGCCAGAGAGCACTTAAACCCTTCTTGCCAGAAGCAGGTAGGTTAGATCAAATGTTCCTTACTGAGGCTCTCTGAGCAGGTGAGAAGGAATGATCCTGTCACTTCAGCTGGACCAGGAAACACCCTCATTTAGATATCTATCTTAATTTCCAATCAGAGAATTTTTTGTTTAAGTGGTATGTTCCAAGCAAAGGTGGGTTGATGCTTAATGTATCATTCTTAATGACATCACTAGGGCCTATGACATCACTAGGGCCTGCCCCTATGGCATCACTAGGACACGCCCCTGAAATCTCAGGGTTTGGGATGCTTCTGACCTGGCAAACCTAACTTGTTCCCATTAATTATTTGTTCATCCCACACTTTTCATTGCATTTCCCCATCACATTTCTAATTGCAAAAAGTCCATGTGTTGTTGTTTTTTAAGTGGGCTTATTGTGCTAGGGCGACACAACTGTTTAATCCACTTTTGCCCAAACCTACTTTTCCAGAATGCACCGGAATCCCTTCCGCAAAATACTGACAGTCTGGAAGCACCAAAATTTCCAGATCAGGACCTGGGTCACTAATTTCCATGGTTCTCCACACATTCCTAAAGTATCTTGAAACAATGTTGAACCTTACTGTGGTGAGGAGCAGAGGAAGACTCTTCATGTCCATACCTTTTCTTCCACTGCTGCAAATGCTAACACCTCTCTGCAATACTAGCTCACTTTTCTGCAATGCACTTAATGATATTGACAACAATGAATTTTAAAACCAAAATGACTGATTCAAAAATCTTCCCTGTGTTGTGTCTCAGAAAGATAGAACTTCCTCCAGGCCTTAAGGAAAGCAATCACTCTTGCCCTGTCACTCTTTGGGGGAATGTAATTCATGATCTGCTTGGAAAGATTAACACACTGCATGGAGGAAACAGATTTTTCTTTTTGTCTTAATTCCTGATCTAAGGCTGTTTAAGTTAACTACTAATACAGTTAAGGTGTAGAGTAACAGCTGCTGAGCAGAAAGACATGAATGATCTATAGTCACAGAAGGATGATTTGACAGAAAATGGACAGGTACAGATCATGCTTTGTAAAACACCCCAAATGGAGCCTCTGCTCCATTTGCCATACTGTGATATGGGCGTAGGTGGCCATCAGTCTCTACTGTTGGTTGCATCTAAGTTATACTCAGAGTAGACTCAGTGAAGTTAATGGACCTAAGTGATTCATGTCCATTAATTTCTCTGAGTCTACTCTAAGTATGGCTAACATTATGTACAATCCATTGTTGGCAACTTGACACTGTCTATTAATTGCACTGGCAACGCTCGGATTGATAGTACAGATATAAATAATTAGCATGAATGAATACTACAGTACTTGATGGATTACACATTTTAGCCCCAATCTCATTCCAGTCAGTACGTGATAGGCATTAGGATTTTGCCAAGGCAGTCCTGCTCTGGCCTCCATGTGTTTGCCATACTGTCTACATACTGTGTGCATGTGTAGATACTATGTATGTCCATCACACACCCCTGCTTTTTATGAGTCAAGATCAGACTTTTGTGGGGGGACATATATGGAGAGAAGTTATATAAAACATATGGAAGTCAAGACAGTGGATCAGGGCAGGCCTGGGCACAAGATGGGCAACTGTGATTCCAGGGTCTGTTCTGCACTGACTTTACCCAGTTTGCCCAAGGTATGCTTAAGTGTAATGATCCCACTGCAACTCTGCTCTGTTGGAACTCTTTAAAATGAGGCATGGTTTGGGCAAAAAATGTAAGTGTTGTACTCAAAAGAGGTCTGGCATGGAACATACAGAGTTGTAGCCACCCCAAATATTTTAAAATGTGCATATGCATAATGTGTGCCAATATGATGTCATCACAGAGATCCTGGAAATACACAATGCAACAACAATAACAACTGTATCTTCTGGAGATGTGGTCTTAGGCAGACAGTAGCTGGAAATGGTCCCTAGGAATCAGCATGCTCTGTCAGTGTCCCAGGTCTCACAATATTCTTTCTCTCAAAGCTTCAGCTCTGCAAACTGTCAGAGAAAAGATCCTGAGCTAGATGCCCCACTGCTTCTGTGTTTTTATTAATCTCAGCACAGTAATGAAAAACGTTCAAGGTTCATTCTGTATTCATGGTGGGCAGCTGTACAACAATTTGTTTCACAACCAAAAGTTGACAGAACAAATCCAAAACAACTCTGTGTGCATGTTTACATGAGAAGCTATTGGCATCGGGATAACATTTGAAGGTGTGCTGGAAGTCCCTTATGCTTCTTGTAACATTTTCAAATTCATTGCTGTCTTCAGGATGACAGGAAATTCAGGTCTGCCTCCCTCCTGGGAGATCTTTATTCACAGACAAGTCAAAAACCCTTGACAAAAGGCAACCAAGGGAACTCGTTGACCTTTTAGCTGCCTGTCTAACATCAGTGCAAGTATTGCTCTCTGATAAAATGAGGAATTCAATTTAAGGGGAAATTTAGCAGGCATTTGAGTAGGCTCTCATATTATTTTGCTTCCCAGCCTGTCTTTCAAAACAGAAAATAAATGTAAATAAATAGGACTGTGTGTCATCCATTCCCAGCCTTGGAGAGCAGAGCAAGCAGACATACACTGAGTGGTAATTCCTTTCCGATAACTTCCCACACCTCCCCTATCTTCTCTTCCATCCCTTTGTTGGATATTATTTTGTCTAAACAAGGGATGAAATGTTGCATGTTCTCATTTCACTAATATATCTTCTATTTGTGTTAACTACTATTGAGGATTACCAAAGCCATTCATTTAACCCGCAGAATACATTCTGTTTACACTGTGTTTATTTCTGGGCATTTTCTCAGGCATATATAGTTACACAAATTGAATGTACTCTAGCCTATTAAGTTTCAAACTCACTAGCTTGAGAGAACCCTTTTTTGCATCATTATCTGCCAAAGAAGTCCTGTATGTCTGTGAATAGGAAACCTCTGCATTCTAGAGGTTTCTCAGGCATGTTCTAGGACCGACAGTTCCTGCTGGGTGTTGTTCTCCAGATGAACCAGGAGTGCACTTTAGGCCACATCCAAGGCGACCCGAAAATATTTTGCTGCCTGAGAAAGAGCACTAAAAGGCACCTCCTCCTACCCAGTCAAGATGCTTCTTACTGAAAGCCACTCAAGTTCTTTTGATACCTCAAGTTCTTTTGAAACCTTACTGAAAGCCACTCAAGTTCTTTTGATCCACAAATGCCTGTTTACAAAAACTACAAATAAATAACAATTTGTTGACCTTTCATGACACCCCAGATCAGCTACCTGATTTGTCTGACACTGGTGCCTCACTGTGCCTAATGGTTGGATCGGGCCTGCCTGATCACATCCAACACTTTCCTTACTGGTGGTGGATGAATTATCAGAGAAACCCGTCCACCGTTACTTGTCTTTTCACTGAAGAACCCTATGATAAGTTTCCAGGGAACCCCAATGTTCACCAGAACACAGTCTGAAAGCTACATTGGATTCTCATCACCATCAGGTCTAGCCAGGGTCAGAGATTTCAGAGGATTTCAATCCAGATTGTGTGGCAAACGCTCCACCCTCATTTATCTCATGGAACCAGTCTTCAGAACAAAATATAGGCCAGTGATTAGTATGCCGATCTACAAACCTTTCTGAGGTCTGGTTCGTCCATTGTACTTACAAAGGGAACTCAGGGCTTGCTCTCTCTGGATGGCATTTCATACTAGACCTACTCAGAGCAGACCCATTGAAGTTAATAGATATGACTAACTTAGGTTCATTAACTTCAGTGGATCTACTCTGAACAGGACTTGAACACAACCCTCTGTTTTCTTATTTTTCTGGTTTTAACAGTGTAAAGCTGCTTTGATCAGCTTCAAACCACAGCACCTCCACCATACATGGTAAAAATGCTTTTAAAGATGGTGCAGTAAGCAACTACACATTGCCTTCTGTATAATTTTATGCACAAGTGGCTAGTGTGGGCACAACAGAATGGCTGCCCCCTTGTGAAGTGATACATTTCCAGTGTGATGGTGCACTAAATACTTAGATGGTTCTAATAAATATCTAAAGAGTGAACACACAATATTGCCAAGTTTATATTCTAGGGACTGATGCCAAATGACATCATTTACTTACAATCTGCTCCTTCACTCTTCATGGTTAGCCTTATCTTCAGAGTAGTTTCCCTGGCAAATGCAAAAGAAATCTATCTATTCTGATTAAAAGGAAAGCTCTTGAAATAAATGGATTGCTGCTATCAATGTTATATTTATTAGGAACTTATAATGGAGAGAGCCAGCTCTCATCAAAACAGGTGAATCTTATAATATTTTTCTGGCTATGGAATGATTCATTGGGTGAATGAACTATCAAAAGAAAATCAACACAAATCTTTCTATAGCGAGGAGAAAAGTACTATATATAAAGGATTTTGGAAAGATTCACTGTGCAGATGCCATATTAGTAAGCCAGGTTAATTCCTTTCAGTGCCTTAGACAAAGGACATCTTCTGCGGGAGGGGGGAATTGCACCACTCACAAAGATTGCCAACATGCTCAAACATATTAGGTTGGGGGGGGGAGGCGGGTTTGAAATATACAGGCTAGCCTTTTCTTCACAACAATGTTGCAGCATCTTCATTTCAGAACCCCCCAAAGAGATTTGCAATGGGATTCAACAGGTTATAAATACATTGCTGCATATGAGAAGGATGAGTTGAACTGCTCATTAAGAAAGGAAGAGGTTTTAGTTATTGCTAAAGCAGGCGAAAATAAGCACATGATATAGGCATACATATGAAAAGATGGAAATGAGAGAAACAAGGAAGGAAACTATCTGACTCAGTGACTTCATAGTAAAGGAATGCATGAGTCCATAGTGGTACTGCACTGAGCGAAGGCCCATTTCAGCGCCCATTAAGTGGTGCTGAAGGTTCATCCACAAGGGACTTTTGTTTGGCAATTCGTATGGAGAACTGAACTTTCCTTTTCCCTAGCATTACGGTTTAATAAGAACATACCAAAGCATAGTTCATGATGCAGTATTCGCTCCGACCTTTTCACTGCCATGTGATAATTGATTTGCCATATCAAACAAAGTCCTGAATTCTTTTTCCAGCAACAGGCAGCCAGATGTGACAAGGGAAGCTGGGGTACAGTGTTGATAGCAATCTCCTGCTATTTGTCCCCAGCATTGGGTAATCATGGAGGTTAAATAAAATAAATAATAAACTTTTATTTGTTAGTCGCCTGTCTGTCCGGGTCAACGGACACTCTAGGCGACGTACAATAATAATAATATAAAATACAATATACATATCAAAAACACTTATAATCAATCTAAAACCAGCATCAATTAATACATCATAAAACTAATCCACCCCAATCCCATAGGCCTGCCTGAATAGCCAGGTCTTTAGGGCTCGGCGGAAACCTATCAGGGAGGGAGCGTGTCGCAGGTCAAAAGGGAGGGAGTTCCAGAGGGTGGGGGCCACAATCGAAAATGCCCTCTCTCTAGTCCGCACCAGTCTAGCTATTTTAACCGGTGGGACCGAGAGAAGGTCTTGCGAGGCTGATCTCGTCAGGCGGCATAATTGGTGATTCTGGAGACGTTCCTTCAGATAAACTGGGCCAAAACCGTATAGGGTTTTGTAGGTCAACACCAACACCTTGAATTGGGCCTGGTAGACAACAGGTAGCCAGTGGAGATCTATTAATACTGGAGTGATATGATCACAGCGACGGCCACGCTTAATCAAGCGCGCCGCCGCATTCTGTACCAGCTGTAGCTTCCGGACCGTTTTCAAGGGTAACCCCATGTAGAGCGCATTACAGTAGTCTAAGTGAGAGGAAACCAGGGCATGTATCACTCGTGGGAGCAGATGAAAAGGAAGGTAGGGTCGCAGCCTCTGTATCAGATGTAGTTGATACCAAGCTGCCTGGCTCACTGCCAAAACCTGAGCCTCCATGGACAGTTGGGAGTCAAGAATGACCCCAAGGCTGCGGACCTGGTCCTTCAGGGGTAATCTCACCCCATTAAGCATCAGGTCAGTAATTCCCAACCTTCCTTTGTCTCCCACGAGCAACACCTCGGTCTTGTCGGGGTTCAGCTTCAGCCTATTCTCGCCCATCCATCCACTTACGGATTCCAGGCACTTGGACATGGTATTCACAGCCAACTCTGGTGAGGACTTAAAGGAGAGGTAGAGCTGAGTGTCATCCGCATATTGGTGACACTGCAGCCCAAAACTCCTGATGATGGCCCCCAGCGGTTTCATATAGATGTTGAATAGCATGGGGGAGAGGATAGAACCCTGTGGCACTCCACAATTAAGAGGCCAAGGGTCTGAAACCTCATCTCCCAATGCCACCCGTTGGTGCCTATCTGAGAGAGGTTCAATTCATAGCTATTATAGCTAATAGCCATTGACAGGCCGATCCTTCCAAACCCTTTTAAAAATCAACTAAACAAGTGGGTGTCATGTTCTCAGGATCCATTTTCCTTTCTTCATGGGACAAGGCTGTGGAGACTGTTCTCATTTCAGTGTCAGTAGTAGTGGGAAAGGCCATACCTCATTTATAGAGCATCTGCCTTGCATGCAGAAGGTCCCAGGTTCAGTCCCCAGCATCTCCAGGGTTTGGAATCCTGGAGAGCTGTTGCCAGTCAACGTAGACAACATTGAGCAAGATGGACCAATGACTCAGCATAAGGCAGCTTCCTGTGTTCCTAGTATGCCTCCAAATGCCAGTTGCTGGGAATCACAAGTGCTTTTGCACTCAGGTTCTGCTTTGGGGCTTTCCATAGGCATCTGGTTGGCAATCGTTAAGCAGGATGGTGGACTAGTTGGCCATTGTCCTGATCCAGCAGGCTCTTCATATGTATGAAAGAAGAATCAGGGGGAAGAGGGAATTGCCCACAATGCTGGTCACAGTGGTCCCCATTACCCCAGAAGCTCCAGCACAAAAGGAGGCCATCTTGCAGACACCTCTCCAGTCTGAGGAGGTCACATTGCCACCCTCCAATTCTGAGGACTCCAGTCCAGAAGCTCCAACATTATCTCCCCTCTGTCATAGATGTCTATGGCTGCTGAAAGACACAAGGACCCTTTAACCAGATAAGCTTCTTTCACTAGGCCCTAGTGACTAGGGCAGTGTTTCCCAACTTCTGGGCCACCAGATGTTGTTGGACCACAATTCCCATCTTTCCTGACCATTGGCAATGCTGGCTGAGGCTGATGGGAGTTGTGGTCCAACAACATCTGGTGGCCCACTAGTTAGGAAAGGCTGACCTAGGGGGTGGGACTAATCACTCAAACCGAGGCTGCAGCTGTATTTAAGAGTCCTGGGTTATTTTATCTGTTGCTGAAGTAACATTCTAAATTTGATTCAGCTTCACATAGATCTGGCTGTCCTCAGTGCCTTGCCTCTACCAGAACCCTCTGTATATTAGAGCTATCATCTGGAGCAGAATAGTGGCAATCATAAGAACTTGAACTAATGGATTTTTAAATTCCCTATGTTTTGGCAGTGAATTCTATAGATTATGTCAGTATTTCACACTGATAGTGGGAGAAATTCTGGAGCACAAACACCTTTGGAACTAACAAGACACTTTTTATTAGTAAACAGGGTTCCTTAAGTTCTGTGAAAGAAATATCAAAATTATCCAGCCAAAATATCATTATAGGAATATTATTCAAAATTGTTCCGTTTACATTTTATTTATATTGATTTATTTATTTATTTATTGAATTTTTATACCGCCCCACTAGCATAGCTCTCTGGGCGGTGTACAACAAATATGAATGAATACAATAAAATCACATAAACAATACAAAACAGATATATATAGAAATCCACAATCTAAAACCAGATTAAAAACATATATAGAAAAAATTAAAATGCCTGATAAAATAGGAAGGTTTTAACTTGGCACCGGAAAGATAGCAGCGTCGGCGCCATTCGTATCTCTTCGGGAAGACTGTTCCACAGTTCGGGGGCCACCACTGAGAAGGCCCTAGTTCTTGTTACCATCCTCCGAGCTTCCCTATGGGTCGGAGCCCTGAGGAGGGCCTTCAATGTTGAGCGCAGTGTACGAGCAGGTTCATATCGGGAGAGGCGTTCCAATAGGTATTGTTCCGTTTACATAGTTATGGATGCTGATATGGCATTACTGGGAGGAGTATAGTGCAGTATAGCTTGTAGTTTAGTTTAGCTGCCATAGATATAAAGTCAAACTCAGTTCATGTTCTCCATTCTGTGCTTCGGGCTCCAGCTTTATAATCTGCTTCTACTATGGTACACAAACATGCTGAAAGGGGAGGCAAAACATAATCCACCCTAGAGAGTTTATCATGTCTTGTTTCTATTATTTGGGCTGATTGCAGGTGTTGCCACCACCCACCATATGCTCAGAGGCACATTACCATATTCTTCCAAGCTACACGAAGTAGATTGGACTGTAAAAGACCAACCCAAATTGTGTTTGCATTTTGACAAATTTGTAGGGCAGTCCAATATCTCAGAGAGGAGGTCAGGTCTCCTGCTCCCCTGGTGCATTCACTATAGCTGCCCAATTTCCCTGCTTTTTAAAGTTTGATAGAAATATCTGTTGGCTATAGGTACATTCTTAAACCGCAAGGTTTTTTGCCTATTAATGAATATTATACTCTGTGAATTTACTGTACTAAATATGTAGCTTGGAGGAAGATTGTTTTGTTTAGTGAACTGCAGAGAACTGTGTCTATACAAACACACACACACACATATATATCAACACACACATTCTCTCTCTCTTTCTCCTTTATGTGAAAACCTCTCTATTTGAGATGAAATCATTGGAAAGTTCCCTGAGCTGAAGCTGAAGTGTGCATCCTCAGGAGACTATGCAAGAGACCTAGACTGCAGCATGCTATTGATCAGAGAGATGAACAAGCTCTGGTAACAAATCCTACAGAAAGCTCACCACTTTTTCTGAAGACCTTTTCAAACCCCACTCTAATCACTGGGAAGAAAGCAGTAAATTAAAGCAGCAGGTTCAAGCTTGGGAAAGCTTTAACAGGCATGGTGTAGCAGGAAAACACACAGGAGGTTGAGTTATTGTATTTTGTAACCTTCCATGTTCGCCTCCAAGCCATAAATTATGGAGGTGAACGTAAATAAGAATTAAATATCAGAAGTGTCTTTCTTTTTCTGTCCTTTTGATTATACCACTATTTTATTTATGACTCCCATAAGAAAACCAAACTTCCATTATGTGCTATTTCTTCTGTAAATTGTTGAAACAATCACAAAAATGAAATACTTCACAGCAGGTTTTTCCTCTATTGCTGTTTGCCACAATACTGCCCTCCCTCCCCCTTTTGGAAGCTTGTAATTTTTTTCTCTTATGATAGAGAGGACAATATCTTCTCATAGTTTACCTTGCTGTCAAAAATCATGCTATCATCCTCTAAAAAATTAAAAGTCAAAGCTGAGAACTCTAAGCAACTGAGACATTTGGCCATTGTTGGGCCATAATAAAATATTCTTCCTCAAGGAACTCAAAGAAATGTTTTCAGAGTCTCAGACCATAGAATGTTACATATTAAACTAGATCAAGGGGGGGGATGTGACATTCCAGGCGACAAGAGGAACAATATTTTTTACAGTGTGCATAATGTTTATATCCTTACATTTATTGTCATGAGATTGGTAGAATGGTACACCAAAACAAAGTCTGAGGCTGGAATGTGCTGTTTCAGTGCTTCTTATCTCTACAGTCCAGAGAAATGTGTCCTGTTCCATCACTGATCTGTGCAACATACGTGGAGATTTAAACCACCCAGCAGTGAAAGGGAACAGGAATAGACAGCATATTGGCTCTCTCTCTCTCTCTCTCTCTCTCTCTCTCTCTCGTGTGTGTGTGTGTGTGTGTGTGTGTGAGTGAGTAAGTATGTGAGTGAGAGACAGAGAGAGTTGCAGCGAGTGCAGAAATAGCTGCTCTGTTAAGAGTGGTAGTTGAAAGAATAAAGAAACTTAAGGGTTATTACTACAAAGAGGTAAAGTCACATGTGCTGAAGCAGCCATGTGGCCTGCATTACTAACTGACTGAGAATAAAGACAGGAAGAGAAGGGAGGAGCAAAGCCTGCAAAAACAACAACACTTTAGAGGAGGGATCAGCAGAGAGAAAAACAGATTGCCTGTTTGTCTATCACCCTTCGCTGGTCCAGGTCACTGGTAACATGTGTTGGTGCTTTACTCCCAACGGGCTAAACATGGAGTTCTAGCAAAACATTATTAAACTTAGAATACTAAGGAGGTCAGATGACAATCCAGACATTTTAAAGCCTTCTTCAGGACTTAGTAATGGATGACGACCTTCAGGGTATCAGTTGTTCCAGATTAGGCACTTTCTGTCAACCCAGTTAGGTCTGAGACTTGAGACATGACAAGAGACCCCATGGGGAAAATAACTCTTTCAAAAAGTAAAGGCTTGTTATTTATTAACGATAAGTTATTGTCAGAAATAAAACCTACTAGTCTAAAATCTAAAGAATATTGGGAAAGAGTAATGGGTATGGAAATATTGCAACATCTTTGTTGCAGAGCTTGAATAGGTATTGTTGACAATACTTTTCTGAGCCTGTCTATTCGACAATATCAATATAAGGTCTCATTGAGATGGTATCTTACACAAGCAGGACTGAATCAAATTTACTCAGTGAATTATCAAAAATTCTAGAAATGTAAAGAACCAAATGTCCATCTGATACATATGTGGTAGAACTGTGGTATTGTTTGTTTGTTTTTTGCTAAATCATTCTGGAGTCAGATCTTTCACTGCATATCTGAGATGACTGGGATTATAATCAGACCAACTCCAACCATAGCCTTATTAAATATAATAAATTTGGATATAATTGACACGGTTAAGTTACTGTTGTGTTATCTCCTCATTGCCGCAAAGGTTTTGTAGGCTAAAAAATGCAAGCATTGGACTTGGCGTTCTATATGGTGGAAATTGAAATGCTTATATATAAACTGCGATGGATGAATTAACAAATCTGGTTGGGAGAAGACAAGGAGAAAGCAATAATAATCTATTAATTGAGTGTTGGTCTCCTTTTCTTAATTACTGGAATACTTACCATCAACACATGAGACAAGATTATTTGTTCAGTTAATTTTTCATTATTAGTAGTATGTTATTATTATCAGTTTTATTGTTTGCATTTTGGTTGTAGCAGATGTTGAATATATGCTTATTATTAAAAATATATTTACTACAATCTCATGTTAAAAATGTATGCTAAAATTACATGTCTGGGTAACCTTGCTGGAATGAAAAAGTTTTTAGCAGGTGGCAAAACCAATTCCATGAAGGTATCTGATTCTGTAGGGAGTAGGGAGCTCCAAAGAGTGGGTGCTGCCACACTAAAGGATCAAATTCTTGCATGTTTGGAACAAACATTACATAGCACTTGTACATTTATTTGTTTATGTTGTTTATTCATCACTTGCTATGAAACACCTCAAAGTGATTTCAAAATACAATGCAATAAAAACCATACACAAAATAGTCTCAACAGTTTCTCCTCTCTTCATCTCTTCAGACAATTCTGTCTGCTCTTGAAGCCTATGGACTCTGCATTTCTAGTTTTTGTTATTGTTCTGTCTCTGACTACCAAACCTCTACTACTAGCTGTTTCTAACACAATGACTAGGATCATTATTCTCCCCTCCAGTTTTTTATTTTATTTTTTAAAATGTATATCTTGCCCTTCCTCTCAAAGGAGCCCAGGGCGGCAATTTTAAAGAATCATTACTGAGCAACATCCTGTAACTTGTAGATGACTTTCATACATAGCAGCAACTTTGACACTCTACAAAGGAAGAAAAATTTGCCTCTAACAACCAGTGAAAATACCATTTCTGATAAGCACATTCTATTAAAGAATGCAGTTTCCATGCATACTTTAAAAAAATCTGCAGCATTTATTGTGTAATAAGTTGTTGAGAATTGTTTTTCTATTGCAAACTGATTTGTATTTTCATTGCTTTTGTTGTTAAATCTGTAGGTGCAGAGTGAGGGGGGGTCAGATTGGAAAAAAAAGAGCAACATTTCTGTTCTCTGGCCAGACATTTCAAATAATATTAAATCTTGGCATCTAAATAAAACAGGACAGATTGACATACTTTTTTCAAGAATGAATTGTGATCAGAAAGTGAGTGTTAAGTAATACCCATGTTTTCATTTTTGCCATCATTTTGAGTTTGGTATTAAATATGACTTGTTCAGATGTCACATATTGATACAGAGTATATGTGTCAGCATTTGGACAGAAACTAATTGAATTCATATCTCTGATGTGTTTTCAAATTGCTGGGTCATATCTGGGTCTCCTGCTATAAATTCTTCTGCACTGGTCCAAGTAAAAGGAATGTGACAGATTTAATACCTAGAATAAGTTATTGACTGCAAGAATGCATAAAACAGCATACTGTTGGTAACGGAGAAGTCTGTGTTACCTCATTTTTAATTTTAGGAAGAATTTCTTGGAGGATATTAGTTCCTGGACAAAGCTATGGTGGATTTAAAGCCAACTAAAGTATGATGCATCATATGTTGATGAACTCACAACATTTTGTTTTGGACTATAACTTTATATCGTTTAAACATAAAACTAAAGTGGAAGGCACTCATACTGTGTTCAGAGGAGAACAGTTCACCTATATTCCATTGGATGAAGGGAAGAAATTATCTGTTGGAGGTTTAAAAATTCTAGAAATACTTGTACTTCACACGAGCAAACTAAATCAGCTTAAATCCTATTTAATTCTGGATTGGACTGTTTTACTGTGTTCTAGATGAATTTTTCATTGACTATATTTTTTGCCCTGCTTTATATTCCTTTGCATGGTGCTGCTTCTCATCTAGAAAGCACTGAATGACCCAGGTGCCAGAAGTGTGATTTAAGAACACCTAACCAACATTTTGAATCACATACGATTATTTCTCTGGAGAATAATCTTTCCAGCAAGTTCATTATTTCTATGTGCTGAGCTGAGTAGCTATTGTTTAAAAAACACTTAAAGTTTCAATCCTATATACACACTTATATGGGAGTAAGTCCCATTGAACTCAGTGGGACTTACTTCTGACTCTGAGTAAGCATGCCTAGGATCAAGCTTGGTGTCAAGGATTGGCATGGTTAGATATCTGCTGAGGGCAGCAGGCCCATCGATGAGCCCCCTGAACCTGCCGCAATGAGCAGGTAAACTCAATGAGACAGAGAACCCGTTAATGATGTATTGTCCAAAACCTGAAGCTGACACTGCCTAGGATTGTGCTGTAAATGAGCTAATGTACTCCCTACGCATATCAAAAGCACAAATCATTTAATTAAAAAAAGAGGGGAACTGTTTGACCTATACCGATAATAGTGCTATAGTTTTTATTAGTCTTATGATTAAATAAATAAGCAGCTCTTAAAATATACTGGGTTTGTTTCTTTGATGATGATGATGATGTATATCCTACCTTTTCTCCCAAACGAGCCCAGAGCAGAAATTTAAATTCTTGCGGGGAATCCCAAACCTGTAATGATGTCCTCGCTGTTTCCTGCATACTTTATAGTGTCTCCCTTTTGAATCTCTAGGGTGTCTCCCTTTTATGAGCCCAGCCTCCCATTAAGGTCTGCTGGAACACTCATATTTGTAATTGCCAGGGGTGTAGTCGTCTGGGATCTCAGGGGTGTTAGACCCTTTACTTTTGGGGGAGCAGGGTCCCAGCAGGGTCCTTGTGTCTCCAGCATCCTGCGAGCCAATCAGCATGATAGGAGAGTGTGTTAGCCACTGAGAAGGGTCTTCTAACATGCTTCCTTGTCCTTTCCTGTTGATTGGAGCCAATCAGAGTGAAAGGAGGTGAGTCAGCCATTGAGAAGACTCTTCTCAGTAGCTAACTCTCCTCTTTCATGCTTAGTGGCTCCTAGGGACATCTGTTGTTATGAGAAAAGGCATTAACAAGGATCTCATTCTCAACCCAGCAGTAAAAAAGGGGGATGGGTCATGGCTGTGACGATTATGAAGGGGCCTTGCACTTCTGAATTTGCCACTACACTACTGGTAATCGCATCTACACAGGAGGTTAAGTTGGTGGAAGCTCAAAGCAGAGCTTCATCTTTCGTGGTTGTGACCCTATGGCACCTCTTCCTGTGTAGTTAAGATCCACTCCAATATTACTATTCAGCTAAAAAAAAGGGGCAAAACTTCATTTAAAGGGCATTTTAATCTGGTATGCAGAATTTTTCTTTTCAATATGCTTTTTTAAATCTGCATTTTATAAATGATTGATAGTTGCTTTTTGAAATGTTATTTTACAATTAGAACGGCTGCAGATCAGTCAGTGTCAAACATTTAAAGATAAATAAATGGTGCTGTTGCTACTGCCATATCTAGCATATGTCCTTAACATTCAGGTTACAAGCAGTGTATAGCCTTGAGCTAATACTTTCATCCTTGCATTCATAAGCCACAGTCCAGGAGTCTTGAGTTACTTCTGAGTAGACATGGTTAGGAATGCACTCTTTGGCAACAATCCTATACCTACTTACCTGGAAGTAAGCTCCAATGAACACAATAGGACTAAATTCTGAGCTGACATTATAATAGGAGTTTGTGCAGGCCCCAAGATTTGCCTTTTATCTGTATCCATGCATTTTAAAACAAAACAAAATAGAGCAACAGAATGATATAAAGCTTCGTGGGCCACCTGATCTGACTGGGGGAGGATAATCAACATTGTGCTTTACTCATTGGATTACCACCCCAAATCACCCCACTTTGTTATTCGGCTCCAAACACAACCACTGTACACCCCTACATTATAGGACTGAGGCATTCATCACAACAAATTTTAGATGGATTAGGAAGCCGCACCTATGCACCAAAGCACAAGACACAAGATCAATTGGTGTGATCATATCCATCAACGGCAGAAAGTAGAGGCTGCTCATTCCCCAAGTTATTTGTTTTGTTTTTAAACACAACCAGTCACTTTTTGGCTAAGAGAGAGTTTTTAACCTTGGGAATTTCTACTTGACTATGGCAAATAGCTATTTTTATAGCTGATAAACCTGTAATATTTTCACCAGGGATGTTCTGACAACAGAAACGACTGTTGAACAAAAAAATTAAAAGAGGACATAACAAGAGCACAGTACATATTTTTAAAAGAAAACACTGACATGTTCACAGACCCTAAGCAGCAACTTTTCAAAAATGGCATCTCTTGGTACATAAAATAGGTATTGTCAGTAAGGTCCATGAAACAGGTAAATGTTCCTATTTGAAAAGTCTTTTACCCAGAATGGCAACATAGAATGTGAGTGACTCATAATTCCCTTGCCGTGTTTCCTGGAGGGAAAGTCAAACATTTCAAACATGTCCAGATTCTTAATTTTGCCCCACAATGGAAGTATGTAAATTTGGTCATGAGGAAGATATCTCTGGACTGCCTGCTTCACATGAGACCAGGCCAGGTACATAGGAAGAGAATGGATGACATTGTCTGTCACCATAACATGGAAACATACCTGAGTCGCTCCAAATAATCAAAGGTCCACCCTCTTCCAAACAAGAAAATAGAGGTTAGGATAAGACAGAGTTGGTTAAGCACTTAACTTTGGCTAGATTACACCCTTTAGTTTGCACTTGGGAGGTTGAATTGGCATGGTTGTCTGTTTCAAAACTGCAGGAAATAAAGCATTACTAACAAACAAAAAACAGAATAGAAATTGTACACTAAACTCACTAACTATGCACTAAAAGCCTAAATTTTAATCTTTAAAATAACATAGCTTTGAGGCAGATTGAATCTGGGTTTCTTTTCATATCCATTTGATGTATTGGAGGTGATTTTCATGATGTCATTCTGAAAGCTAAATAAACTGTTTGTGTAGAAGGTTAACAAGCTGTGGTAGCAAGCAGTCTGTGTGGGATTACAGGCGAGGTAATTTGATCAATTACTTTTCTTACCAGAAGTCTCTAGATGAGACAGAAGCCAGGGTATACCCTTTGGCAGATGAAGAATCAACCGAGTCAACACATACCATGAAGGTAATGAACGTTCTTTCAAACTTCATTTTTCATGCAGGGAGGAGCAGACAAGTCATCCAAGTTACTGTTGCTGAGAACAGCCAAAATGATAACTATAAATAAATAAATGAGTGCTAATTGTTTAAAAAGCAAGTGGAAATCATCAAGTTCATCCCCGTTTTCTTGTCTTCATACTGTGCTGACATTTCATTAGAGTTTGGCCTGGAACTTTCCTGGTGTCATCCAGGTTCAATTTTTTAAAAATTCCAGATGACTTCTTCCTTTGGAAATTAAAAAGAGAAAATGCAATTTTATTATTATTATCATTTTTAAAACCCACCCAAATCTTTTTTTAAAAACCCAAACTTTTGAGGGATCCATTCAGAAGTTTAAACCAATTGTGTGTGTTTTATATGATAGCTGCATACAAGTCTTACTAACGGACTGGACTCAGAGAAATAATTTCCATGAATATGTGCTAGCTGTAATGGCTGAAAAAGTCTGGCTTTGATTGTGTTATAGGAATGGATTCATAATAGGTCAAATTAAAATAGCAAACTACTATCTCCCTTTCAACCTATGTATTTCACACACACACACACACACACCTTCACCTTTAATTTTTTACTTATACACACATAAAGCTCTAAATCAGGATTGGGAAACCTGTGGACTTCCAGATATTACTAGACTCCCATCATCCTTGACCATTGGCCGTGCTGGTTGTGGTTGACAAAGTTGGAGTGACTAATGGTCACAGAGAACAGTTCCTGACTGAGCTTCAACATCATTTTGCACCATGTATTCAGTGCTCCTCCCTCTCTCTCTCATACTTCTTTCTAGATCAGTTTCTCCTCACACTTATCACACTCCTCCTGACTCCTCAGCCTTTACCCTGCAGCAGGGCTGTCATCTTCACACTGTTCTCCAGGAGCAGCCTGATGGGGCAGAATTGCTACAACAACCTCTCAACAGCAGCATCAGTGCCACTTACAGGGAGGGAGAGGGGCAAAGTGGCAGCAAGGTCAGGGCTGCGCAGATGCACCAGTCAGAATGCCAGATTAAACCAGAAATGTATGGCAAGCATAACCCACAGCTCATGCAATGCCTGTATTTGTCCAAAGCCTTCTCCATACAGATTTTCCATGAGCTGTGGAGAATAGGATATGTGCAGGTGCAATGCTGTAATACAATACAATGCATGGAATAGACTGTGTTTGTTGTGGTTCTTGGAGATAGAGAAGGATGGGCAGTAAGGGAAACGGCCACAGTTCAGTGACAGAGCATGCAAAAGGTCTTGTGTTCCTGACAGTGTGTGTGTACAGCCTTGTCTTTGCTTGATGGGAGAAAAGATAAGTCTGTACCTGGTGCTGAAGATGTCAGTGACGGTGTCATGTGAACCTCAGTGAGGATCGTATTCCACGGATAGAGAGCCACAATGGAAAAGGCCCTCTCTCTTATCACCACCCTCAGAGGAGGGACCTAAAGAATGTTCGGTATTAGAAAAATACACACAGAAATAGGAACTAATTTGGTTGGTCCTATTTCTTAGCAGAGATATAAAAACACAAGCAGCAGAGTGAGAATGTAAACCAGCCCCACCTTTCTCTATATAAATAACAACAGACACAATCCTTTAGGTAAAAGAAAAAGAATATATACTCACAACCTCTTCACATGTTCAGAAGAAGATAGGCTCTAGCTTAGAAGAAAGAAAAATATAGAAGTCTCAGTCCATCTTGGTGGTTTAGTATTGATGCTCTTAGAGAAAGCATCTGTGCCATGCAGCCTCTCTCAATGGCAGAAAGATCAGCAATGAAGAATATTCAAAAATCCTCCAGGACAAAGGAGGAGGAAGTCAGGTGACTAAACCCCACCGATTAGGAAGTTACATCATGGTAAACAGGTACATGGGATATTCCCCAAATATCCCTTAAAGTGACCATGCAATATTTGTTTACTCCAACAAAGAAGACCCTCAGAAGAAAACATAAGGGTCTGGGCAGGTTCATATTGGGGAGGCATTCCAGAAGATATTGGGGTCCTGAGCCATAAAGGGCTTTATAGGTCAAACCAGAACTTTGATTTGGGCTCAGAAACATAGAGGCCACCAGTGTAACTGGAACAGGATTGGTGTTATATGCTCTGTTCGCATTGAACCCATCAACAATCAGGCAGCCACATTCTGGACCAACTGAAGTGTCCAAACTGTTTTCAAAGGCAGCCCCACGTAAAGTGCATTGCAATAATCCAACCTTGAAATTACCAGAGCATAGATTACTGTAGCCAGGTTATACCTGTCCAGATAGGGTTGCAGTTGGGCCATCAACCTAAGCTGATGTAAGGCACTCCACACCACTGAGGCCACCTGCACCTCAAGCAGCAGCAATGGATCCAGGAGAGCCCCTCAAACTACAAACCTGCTCCTTCAGAGCAAGTGTGACCCCATCTAGAGCAGGCCGCCCACCACTTAGCTGGTCAGAGGAACCACCCACCAACAGCATCTCAGTCTTGTTTGGATTAAGCTCCAGTTTATTGGCCCTTGTCCAGTCCATTATCACAGTCAAGCACTGCCTCATCTGCAGAAGATGACAAGGAGAAATGGAGCTGCATGTCATCAGCATATTGATGACATTGATAACACACTCCAAAACTCCATATGATCCCACTCAGCGTTTCATGTAGATGTTAAACAACATGGGGGACAGAACTGACCCCTGTAGGACCCCATACTGGAGCAACCACGGAGTCAGGCAACGTTGCTTTTGTTTGCTGCCCTGGGCTCCTACGGGGAGGAAAGGTGGGATATAAACCAAATAATAAATAAATAAATAAACCATCTTCTGCAGCCAGCCATGCAAGTAAGAATGGAACCATTGCAGTGCGGTGCCCCCAACACTCAACTCAGATGGTCGCCCCAGAAGGATACGGTGGTTTATGGTATCGAAAGGCGCTAAAAGGTCAAGGAGGATCAACAGAGTCACAATCCCTGAGTCTTTCTCCCGGCACAGGTCATTGTACAGGGCAACCAAGGCAGTTTCTGTACCAAACTCAGGCTTGAATCCAGATTGAAATGGATCTAGAAAATCTGTTTCCTCTAAGAGTGCCTGGATTCCAGTGGCTGATATTCAGAGGTAAGCTGCCTCTGATCTTGGGGGTGGTATTCAGCCATCATGACTTATAGCCATTCCTTTGAATTTGGAAGGTTGGGGAGCCCTTTAGATTGAAGTGAATAGTGGGTTAAAGTGAACAGTGATACCCTTGCATCACCCTGAATCCAGCAAAATGGTAGGCCAACCTGGACTGAAGTCCTTTTAGGGCTGACATATGAACTGAGACAACCATTTTAGCACTCAAAGTTCAGACCAATCCCATACCGAAGCTCTTAGCCAGAGATTTGTGCTGCAGTTTTTAAGTCAACATAACATTAAAATGGTCCTGTTCTAGAGGAATTTAAACTTGTGCAAAATAAGGCCTTGCTTACATGCAGTTTTAATAGTGTTTTGCCAATAGAGTTGCCATCATATTATGCTGTTTTTGAAGGGGGGGTTGTTCTGTACAGTAAATCCTTCAGTTCACCAAGCACATTGACTGGTGTTCTATGGGTTTTAATCTGCATTTCAGAAGTAAAGGTGAGGTGGTTAGACACCCTATTCTTCTTCTTCATGTCACCTGCTGCTGTTTTAGCAATGTGAATTGTAACTCAAATAAGTGCCTTTTCACCCCCTTCAGCTTTCAACTGCTCAGACACTAGCAAGTATGCTACCAGATGCTCATATGGCATATCTCACAGTAGGTGGCCATCAGGTATGCAGCAGACCTTATTAAGATACTGCTGCATTTATCCCCTATTGACAGAACAAGGAACAGCTCAGCACCAGCATCAGCCCTCAGTAATGAGCCATTTCTGAGTCTTCATAGACTTTGAACCACTGAATTCTAACTTGAAGCTATTCACCATAATCAGGCAGGCTGAAACCTTCCAACGGTACTCTCACCTGACCACGATGTGGATTCTACAGCTTTCACAATGTGTTTTAATTGCATCAGCCCCGTCTACTTGCATGGAACAGGGGTT
This sequence comes from Rhineura floridana, assembly GCF_030035675.1. Classification (NCBI taxonomy): domain Eukaryota; kingdom Metazoa; phylum Chordata; class Lepidosauria; order Squamata; family Rhineuridae; genus Rhineura; species Rhineura floridana. The sequence continues at coordinate 81,102,637 of NC_084480.1, forward strand.
ATAATAGTGTCAGCTTTTCTGTGACAGGGGAGAGAAAATTCAATAAATACAGATACCATTCTTAGAATTCAGCAGATGGTGCTATTGTAGATAGCTTTCTTGTGTTTTTTCTGAGTTGAAGAACTGAAGAAATGCTTGTTGTCAGCTGTAGTACAGGTGGAGGAGGAAGAATAAAATAGGGTAAGTATCACACTGTTGGAGTTTGTACCGTTCTGTGCCCTCAATGGAATCCCTGCTGCCTCCTTAGACAATTGTCATAGAACTGATTCATACTTCTCTGTGCCCCCCATGTGAGTTCTTCAGGAGCTTGTAAGGTAATCTTAGTCTCATGTTTGTGTGAACTGATACCTACCTGGATTCTGTATAGATAGCCATAATGTGATCCTAGTGGCTGAAAATAATAATAATGCTGCAGTCATGAGGTGGTATCCAACAAAGTAGTCCTGTTAGCGCAAGAATCTCTGGTTGCACAATGGAACTTCCCTTCTCTCTGCTCTCCCTGTGCACCCTCTATGTGCCCCCTAAATCTGTTCTGGATTCCCCCCAAACTTCCAGAGCAGATTTGTTAAGGGCAGGGAGAGCATGAGGAGAAGAGAGGGAATGAAAAGTTCCACTGCACAAGCAGAAATCCTTGCACTAACAGAACTACTTCATTGGAAACTGTCCATGAAAAGTACAGTGGTTGTGTATGCAGTCCTCATGTGGGCCCCTTCAAAGGACTCAGACCTCTGCAGGCAGATTTCATTTAAAATAGAATTTTATAGTATATCATCCTGGACTGAAAAACTCAGTTTCTTGGATTGTCTTTGACTGAAGAACCCATTTGCTCAATGAATTAATCTGCAGTTATCATCACAGCATCACTAATTAGGTTCCATTTCAACCATTTAGGTTGCAACCCTATACCCACCTCCTGGTAGTAAGCCCCACTGAACTCAGTGGGAGGGGTCATATCCACACCATACATTTAACTCACTATTATACCATTTTAACAGTCATGGTTTTCCCTAAAAAATCTTAGGAACTGTAGTTTCTTAAGGGAGCTGAGAGTTGTTAGGAGTAGGGCTGTGCACTGGATTCAGACAAGGCCCAAACCAAATTGGGCCCATTCTGATGTTTTTGGGCCTTGGCTGAGTGTGGTTCTGATAGCCATGTATCACTATGGGTCAGATTTGATGACCCAGAGCAACCCAGGATTTATTTATTTATTTCAGGCATTTCTATACCGCTGTTCGGAAGGATCTCACAAAGCGGTTTGTGACAATCACAAAGGATTGTCAGGGTACAGAGCTGCTGCTCTGCTTCCTGCCTGATGAGCGGAGGCAGCGATTCTCCAAGGATGCGGGTGCTGTTTTGTAACAGCAAAGGCAAAACAACATTGCGAAGGATCTCTACCTCTGCTCCAGAGCCAGGGGAACAATCTTGGGGGATGCTCTTTTGCAAAGGGCTTTCCTTGGGAAAACACCATCCCCCAAGATTGCTCCCTCCTCCACAATGCTCTTTTGCAAAACACCACTGTAACTGATAAATTAACCCTACTCTCGGTTGGGAGACCCCTCCCGCTTCCCACCATATGTTTAATTAGTTTTTTTAAACCCTAATTCAACATGAGCCCTACCCACAAACTTATTTGGAAGGGGCTCTCAGCCAGGGTGGGTGGTCTCTGGGCCGACCCAGGCAGGTTGGCCTGGTATCCCCCTGGATTGGAGCCACGGGGCAGATGGGTGTGTGTGTCTGTGGACAGCCCTAGTTAGGAGACCCCTCACACAAGCTACAATTACCAGCATCCTTAACAAACTACAGCGCCCAGGATTTCATGGGGATAAGACTGGTATAAGAGTGCTTTAAATGTATGGTGTGGATGTAACCTTACTTTTGAGATTAGTAGATATGTGTAGTATTTCACTGTTAATGCAAAAACATAAGACAGTACAATGACTGCCTCATTATAGTAGACAAAGAAATAAACATGTGGTTATATTATGTGGATGCCAGCACACCTCAAGAAAGAAATGGAAATAAAAATCAAATATGCATGTCATCTACATCTCCCCTCACTCTGTTGCTACAAAATTTAGGATGTGATAATCTCTTCAGTAGTACCTCAAGCTGGCAGTAAGCCAGCACCAGTCATTTTTAATTAGAGAAGCCTGGTAACAAGTGAACAAACAGAAAATCTGTCTTCCATTTGCTTAATCCACAAAAGAAAAGAAAACATCATGCTGGAGTTCCCAAGGAGACTAGAGTAAATTAAAAACGATAACTTTGGATAATAATGACAATTTTCACTGATTCCCCTGGCCACCTACAGCCACCAGCAATGTCTCCCATGCTGCCTTTGAGGATTCCCTCACCCTCCAAAGCAGTTATTCAGATGGCACAGGGGGGAAGGGGAATTGAAGGAGTGGAAGGAAATCACCTCCCCTTCCTCCAGCAGAGCATCATGGGGGCAGAACTCCACTGAGAACAAGCAGGGATCCAACCCATGGTCATAATCCCATTAGAACATCAGAAACAAAGGGTGTGAATATCACAAGATTGGTGGTGCACAGCCTCTAGTATTTTCAGTGAGATTTGGGATCCCTCTGGTAATGAATGGAGGTTGCCCAGAAGTAAAGCTTGCTGGTTAGCATTCAGTATTGCTCCTTAATTCTTATGCCTGCTTTTTCTGCCCAGAAAAGGTGGCAACATGAGTTCCTCATGCCAATTAAATGGTGGAACTAGTTGCAGCTGCCACCCACTTACCTAATTACTTTGCTGTCACAAGATATATCCCACACATGGATACTTTTAACCAGGTTTATTCTGCTCTCAGTAGTAGCCAGTGCATATAAAATGAGGCTTCTGACAGATGGGAGGATGCCTTACCATGGCTCAAAGCCATTGCACCAGCATTAAGAAGTGAAAGGGGTGCGTGGGCAGGGGCAGAGAACCTGCTTGCCAAAGCCAACTCCCTGACTACTTACTATGATCACACATCATTTATTGCATATGAAGGCAAACTGATACAAGGAGGGGGCAGTGACCTGACCATTTATTTCACTTTGCTGTCACTCCAGGCATCTAGGTCAGAAAGCTGGAATTCTTATCTGCTTTCAGGCTACCATAAACTTATTTCTCTTCTTGTTCTAAGGATTTTATAAAGTCTAATTAGGGGGAATTCCTCAAATGAAGAGGTCTATGTATTGTGAAGGGGCTTAAGATAGTACCATTTAGAGGCAGTGGTTTGAATCTGGAGTGGACCACAGAAAGCTTTGTGTATCTGTTGCATTATATACTGACAAAGTCATGGTTCTTCATCGCTCAGTGGTCCACTCTCAGAAGTCCATAATCAAACCTCCCAGAAAAATATCGCTTACTGAGATTTGTTCATAAAAATGACTGAAAAGAATCCTGTTTAGTTCTGTTTGATGCAAAATATGCGCTGACGGACAGGACAGCAAGAACATGAAGTAGCCAATGTCACATGGAGATTCTCCAATATTTCCCTACTTCAGCCTTTACCACCTGGCACCCTTCAGATGGTTTTGGACTACAACTACCATCAGCCCCAGCCAGCACATTTGGAGGGCCCTGGCTTGACAAAGGCTGCCCTACTTATTTTTTAAAGGCTGTTGAGCAGTTGTAGGGAACCTTTGGCCCTCCAGATGTTGCTGAACTACAAATCCCATCAGTCCCAGCAAGCATAGCCAATGGCCAGGGATGATGGGAGTTGAGTTCAGCAACATCTGCAGGGCCAGCCCATGCCTGTGGTTGAGAGATGCAGCCAGAAAACAGCTGCACTATTTAGTCACACAACATGGTCAAATATTTTAACCTTTTCAATCTTGCAAGCATAAGATGTTAAATTTATAAGTTCATATGAGACAGAGAGAGAGAGAGAGAGTTGTAATGGAGCACTCTTCCTCTATGAAACAGACAAAGCTGAAAAATAATTTCATCCCCACTACTTGCTAACATCATGTAATCAAATACTTGAAGGGTGTTGTTGAGAGCGTGGAAAGGAGTAAAGCAGTTTTGCTGCTTCTGATAATCCCTCCTAGCTTTTTATATAAGATATAGATGAAAGAGCCTTGCTGATTAAGAATAATTAGGATCCATCTGCTTTAAGGCATAACTAGACAGGAAATATAAGCACTGGAGAATACAGGTATGCAAGTGCCATGTAGTCCCACTCTCCCTACACAATATTTGTGTAGATCCTTTCTGCACAAAAAAGGTCCAGACCCATTTGCATTTTGGGATGCAGGGTTATTGTGTATCCCTCCCAGTGGTGGCTGGGCAGAAGGCAGAAAGGCCAACAGTAAGCTAAGGGCAGGCTAAGGTTGGTGGGGCACTGTCCTATTTACCCTAGTGGACCAGCATAGTCTGATCCCTGCATTAAAGCTGATGCCCAGGCCTAGACTGTAATCTGAATGTACTTATATATCACTAGGAATGTAATGTAGTACTGGGGACTAGGGAGACATTCAATTTAGTTCACATTTAAAAGCGAACCTAAAAAATCCACTCTTTCCAAAATAAGATGCAAACTGAAACACAGCCATCTTTCAAAATTCACACTTCTCTGAAGTTTGCAATGCAATTCTCCAGAAAAGTAATGTACACCAAAGTGCATATACTAGGGTAAAGTAATATACAAAAATGCATTATATTAGAGGAAATGCTTTGTAAAAAAATTGTATATTAGGCAAAATTGCATACAAAATGTGTATAATGAAAAATTCGCACTAAAATATTGATGAATCTTCATGAGGATTTGACTTTTTTTAAAAAGCAAACTGTGGAGAAATGAACTTGAGATTGGAAATGAGAAACTGAGACAAACCAAAATTGACAAGATTTACCCATCCCTATATACAGCTAGTGCTACAGTATCTACAGACTGAGTGATATCCATAATCCTGTACCCGCTTGTGACAGTACATGCTGTACCTTTCCCTTAGTCTGAAGTCAGAGGAAAATCTGTTCTTTTTTAGCAGAAGATAGATTGACTTGGCCATAACATAAACTTACATCTCTCCCATCTCAGTACTACTGGAAACTGGCCTGTGCACAGTACTGATGGAATGGCTCTTGTGCCAGTCATGATGCCACCTCCCCCAACCCCTCTTCTTAGGGAAAGAAAGTTTTTTAAAGTGTAAAACAAACTGTACAAATCTTAATGCGCCAAGCAAACATTTCAGCAGGAAAAAACATGCAGGTGTCTTGGGAAAGAAAATCATAAGGCAGGAAGCCGGAGTGAATCATAGGATGAGGGGAGTGGGAAGGGAAACAGCACTGGGTTGCAGTCATATCATTACAGGAGCAAAGAAAGCAGAGGTCACCCCACAGCAGAAATATCTGGCCTGAAGGTATGTCTGTATGCAGTCAAGTGACTTTAAAGAATGTCTGTGTGATGGCAGGATTGTATCTCTAATTCCTAAGTAGAAGTATTGTAAATGGGTATTAAAAAAAGACCTCGGCTATTGAAAAGCTAAACTACCTTGACAAATACTGCAAAACCCAGCTGAAATAGCCGATTGTAAATCCTGTCTGATCACTGCAAGACAACTGAATTCACAGCTTGACAAAACAATTGGAATAATTTTAGTTTGTATTTGTGTGCAAATAAGGACTGCAGTCCTGCTTTTGCTGGAAGCATCAGATTTATTGTTTTCTGTGGCTATTTTCTTCAGATGTATGGATAAAATTAAATATCTGAAGTGTAGAAGAAAAACAGATTCAGATTCCATGACACCATTCAGTAGCAAAATCTGTAAAACATAACAAATACATTTTACAACAAGTTTTCAGTACTAATCCCCTCTACCAGTACTAATGTGAAGTGTGTGTGTTTGTGTGAAGGGTAACCAGAAATCAGACTCTTGTGCCTTTCTGATAAGCATTTTACATGTTTGCACAAAACAAGAACATGGTTCATACTGCCCTTGAGTAGGCCTGATATTTATGCTTGCCCTGTGTTTAAAGTCCAGTTTTTGTTGTCATCATCTAAAGTCAAACAGAACGGATGAACCTGTTACATTCAAAGCATCTGAAAGAACAGGGATCCAGTTTACAACTGCAGGAACAGATTACTTAGCTGACAGAAAATGGCATCAACATTACAAAAGCTGATGTAAGAGCTTGATATGAATGCTATTAGAAAATAGCAAAAGGTTGATGAAATTTAGATTTAAGAGCATTATTTATTTGGAGAATTGATGGAAACAGTCTCAGGATGTCTGATGAGCCTCCCACCCCCACTGTGTTTTGTATTTATTATTCTGTTATGTTAAAAAATCATTTTTTTAAAAAAAGAACATTTTTGGCTGCACTTGCTTATCAATATTTTGGTGTTGTTCCAAGGTAGAAATTGATTCTGCTGGAAAAAAAATAATGCAGCTGGAACTTCTTGAGGAAGGACTAGCCCAAGACATTTTGCTGCCTGAAACAGAGCACAAATTATATCTCCCTCCTCCAGCGCTTTAGAGCAAGCACTTTAAAATACCTTGCTGTACCATTCAGACACCAGTCCTTGCCTCCATCTATCATTCCCCTCTTATGGTGTTGTCTGAAGCAAGTTACTTCACCTGCTACATGGCAGGGCTGTAGTTGAGGAGGACTTTAAAAAAAAAACCTGCTTACCCTTGCTGGATTGCAGCAGCATATGATAGCAGCATATGATTAGTAATGTAGTAACAAACTTTAGAAGTACTAGGAGACGAGTTTTGACGACATGTAATGGAAGGAGAATTTCTCCTGCATAATTCTGCTCTCTAATCCAAGGGCATGGACCCACATTTTTTATGAAGGACTGTTGATCCACAGGAAAACTGATTGGGGATTGCATCAGTGGGTGGGTGGTGCCAGAACCAGTGGCAGACACACTCTTCTCTCCCCCTACCCCTTTCCCTCTCTCTCTCTGCCAACCCCTTCTCTCTCTTAGGGTTGGCAGGGCAGGGCAGGGCAGGTGGGTGGGGCAATGGCATGAAAGCACTTGCTCTGAGCACGTTTTTGGAAGATGGGAGGATGTGAAATAAATGGTGCGCTTCTGTCTTACATTTACCACTGTTTCCTCCTCTCGCTTGGAGTCATGATTTTGGCTGGGTGGCTTCTTGAATACAAATCCACCCTTCTTCCATACAAACCCTCCCCAATTGAAGAGTTGAAACAGGATGTCATCATCTTGTCCCTTGAAACTGCCAAAGCCTCCACACAGCCAGAATTCATAAGCACTGTAGTATGCAAGCACAGCATGACCCTATGAGGCCACTGTAACGTCAGCCTCTTCCTCTCTCGTTTGTTCTTCATGTACCTGCCCACAGCCGTAGACTGAACCCTGAGACTGACAGCAAAGAATGGGCCTACAGCATCAAGAGAGCTCAAAGTGGGTGTGTAGGGACCTGAAAGTTACATGGGATTAGGCCACAGGTGGCTTGGAAGAGCACAGGTTCTCCACCACCACTCTAATCATCCTCAAAGGATTACATCTAGCATAGCTACCACTTTCAGGGTCCTCTTTGTATGGGTAAGTCAGATTTCCCCTCTTATTGTATCTTCATGCAGCAAAAGCCTTCACCTATTGACTTCTGACTGAGACACAGTTGTTAAGGAAGTAGAACTTGTTCCATAAAAAAGCTGAGGTCCCTGATTTTGAGATAGTTTTTTTCTATGCTAATTTGCTTCAGCCTAATCGGAGGCACAGAAACTTCAACTGCTAGATATAAAAAGACATAGCAATGTTTTGAGACATACCCATTCCTCTGTTTCTGAGGTTTTCCTCTCTCATACATTTTCCATGAAAAAGGTTAGCCTTAGTGGCTATGTCATTTTTATTACTTTGACTGCAGTACATACACTGCTAAGGGGTTCTGAGGTTTGCATGCAAATGTTTCCTGTTTCAATCCCTGTAATCTCTAGGCGGGACTGGGAAAAATCTCTGCCACGAACTTCGGAGAGAAACTGCCAGTCAGTGTAGGCAATGTTGAACTAGATGGGACCAATGGTCTGACATTATATATGACAGTTTACTGTATTCCTGTGATAGCAGCCACTGTACTCCCCACCTTCGGAGGCAATGAAATAACTTTTCTGCCATACAAATTTAGTTATACGGTTTAAAGAGTGTTACTGCCGGTCAACAAAATTCTCTTCCACCCACCTGTACTCTGAAGGAATGAATGCAGATTCTATGCCTCCCAGTATTGGGGAATTCTTTCACACATTTTCATGTCCTAGATAGAAGAGACAGCATTATTCAAAGCTAACCTAGATAGCAAAACAAAAGTTGCCACTGTAGCCACTAGATGCCACTGCAGAGCCTGTGGCCATGTAATCCAGACCCGTTGCCACTTACTAAGAAGCCATGGGCTTCTCAAGATCAACACTAATCTCCAATCAGGGCCCTTTGATGTTTTTGAGAGTTTACCTGCATGTTCAAGCCAAACTTCGTTAATGCCTGAATGTACTTGGGCAAGCACTAGAAAACTGGATTATGTTACTGATTGCTCGTCTTTTCATTTGATGGGGGGGGGGGACCTTCAGGGTAGTGATGCCATCAGGGCAGAGCTTGGGGAGGAAATCCTGCCCCCTTCATAAGAATCAGCAGAAGGGTCCCTATATGCAGTAGGGCTGGCTTACCACATTTTCAAGTCAGTGACATAATCCATCTAAAGAGCCCCACTTGCATTAGACCAGTAAGCCAAACATCTAAAATTACCTTATTATAACATTGTGGTATGGTATTCCTTGCTTAGTGTTGGGCTCCTGGTCCCTTGCCCATACTCTTCTTTTGCTTCCTCTGTCTTCCTTACCCTTTTCATGTGTTGCCCTATGCAACTCTGATGTTTATTTATTAATTTTATTTATTTATTAGATTTATGTCCCATCCTTCCTCCCAGTAGGAGCCCAGGGCAGCAAACAAAAGCACTAAAAACAGTTTAAAATACCATAACAGACTTTAAAATATATTAAAACATCTTTAAAAACATTTTTTTTAAAAAAAAGCTTTAAAAACATATTAAAAAGCAATTCCAGTACAGACGCAGACTGGGATAAGGTCTCAACTTAAAAGGTTTGTTGAAAGAGGAAGTTCTTCAGTAGGCGCTGAAAAGGTAACGGAGATGGTGCCTGTTTAATATTGAAGGGGAGGGAATTCCCAAGGGTAGTTGCCACTACACTAAAGGTCCGCTTCCTATGTTGTGCGGAATGGACCTCCTGACAAGAAGGTATCTGCAGGAGGCTCTCACCTGCAGAGCACAATGATTGACTGTTGTTGAAAAAAGAGCTTTGCCTGCCCTTGAGTTTGGAGTCCCTGAATTCTAATAGCAGCCCTTCTGCTGCTGTATATCTTGTTGTTCATTATATATGCCTGTCAATACTTTCTGTCCCTGAAGTCTGTGTCTTACCTGCCTTTGTAACCTAGCAGGAAAGTCTAGGCTCAGGATCTGTTTATTTTCTGGTCCTGCCTCACTATACCTGCATATCTTGTTTCATTCACAGTTATGGGTAGGGCCATAGTTCAGGGTTTTGTGGGCAACTGGCTTGAAAATTGCAGGCATGTGAGTGGTGCCCCTGGGTAAGAAGCCTGCCAACTTGCAGACAACAGAACTAGGGGTTTTTTGTGCTAGGCACCTTTAAATTTCATTTTAGGGTGGGAAGAACAAAAAGGGATTCATTTTTTTAAAATGTCTGGATTGCCAAAGCACCACATAGTGCTACAGGGGTCCCCACTTCGACTTATACTGCCTCATACAGATTCCACTTTGACTCTGAAAAAATCCCTCCAAGCCACCTTGCTTTGCCTCCGGATTTGGGAATTGTTGAAGAAAGGGTAAGCTAAAGGCAATAAATGTTTTACTCTTTTTGTAAACCACTGTGGGAATAAAACTGAAAGTTGGCATAAACATAATTACAATAAAAAATACAACTGCAGACAGAACTTTGACATCTTCTCAGTCTTCACATGCAATGCTTTCTAGTGCAGTCAGTTCACCCATTCAGCTACCAGTAATTCAACGTATGTAATCAAGTTATGAACATGCATGTGTGAATTATGCCTTAGAAATCATAATCACTAATAGGCAAAAAAACTCTTGCAATTTAAGAATGTATCAATAGCCAACAGATATTTCTATCAAGCTTTAAAAAGCAGGGAAATTGGGCAGGTATAATGAATGCATCAGTGGAGCAGGAGACCTGACGTCCACTCTGAGATAATGTACTGCCCTACAAAATTGGTCAAAATGCAAGCACAAGTTGGGTTGGTCTTTCACAGTCCAATCCATTTCCTGTGTAGTGTGGAAGAATTTGATAACACGTGCCTCATATGATGACTGATGACAACACTGGCAGTCAGCCCAAATAACAGAAGCAAGATGTGCTTTGCTGACCTTGTTTTAGCAGAGACAAAGCAACAATATTGGAAATGGAAATGGACTGCCTTCAAGTCGATTCAGACTTATGGCGACCCTATGGTAAGCGGTATTCAGAAGTAGTTTACCATTGCCTTCCTCTGAGGCTGAAAGACAGTGACTGGCCCAAGGTCATCCAGTGAGCTTCATAGCTGTGTGGAGATTTGAACCCTGGTCTCCCAGGTCATAGTCCAACACTCTAACCACTACAGTTGATATAGTTCAGATATTCACTTTAAACATGTTTGATTTACTTTGCAATTTTAATTTCCTATGGTAATTATTTTATTTTGCTTCTGTTTCTATGAATATTCACCAATAGGCAAAAAACCTTGCGGTTTAAGAATGTACCTATAGCCAACAGATATTTCTATCAAACTTTAAAAAGCAGGGAAATTGGGCAGCTATAGTGAATGCACCAGGGGAGCAGGAGACTTGACCTCCTCTCTGAGATATTGGACTGGATTTGTCAAAATGCAAACACAATTTGGGTTCGTCTTTCACAGTCCAATCCTCTTCCTGTGTAGCTTGGAAGAATTTGGTAATATGTGCCTCTGAGTATATGGTGAGTGGTGGCAATACCTGCCATCTCCAAAGATGGAGAATTACATTTTTGTATGTTTGTTGGTGTTCTTGTTACCAGGGCTGTGGAGTCGGAGTCGGAGTCGTGGAGTTGGAAGCAATTTTGGGTGGAGTCAGAGTCGGTAGAAATGTACCGACTCCAACTCCTTCATAACTGGCAAATGTATATTAGCTAGTAATAACAAATTTACTGTAGTAAAATGGTAGAACAAGGCATTTCATCACCACCAGAGCTTGGAAAAGTTACTTTTTTGAACTACAACTCCCATCAGCCCCTTACTGAGTTCAATGGGATTTACTCCTGTGCAATCATGCTTAAATAGATAAAACTGACCATGGAGAGGGGGAAGGAGGGGATTGGAGGGGGAGGGGATTGGAGTAGGAGGGGAGAGAAGGGGCAAGAGGGAGAGGATAAGAGGGAGGAGAAGGGAGGGCGGGTTTGATCAGTTGCATACTTTTTGAGTTTAATGGGATTTTTTTCTGTGCAATCATGTTTGAAAATGGAAATGGACTGTTTTCAAGTTGATCCCGACTTATGGCGACCCTATGAATAGGGTTTTCATGGTAAATGGTATTCAGAGGTGGTTTTACCACTGCCTTCCTCTGAGGTTGAGAGGCAGTGGCTGGCCCAAGGTCACCCAGGTAGCTTCATGGCTATGTGGGGATTAGAACCCTGGTCTCCCAGGTTGTAGTCCAACACTGACCCGGGTAAAGGACAGAGAGGGTAGGAGGAGGGGGAGGGGAGGAGATCGGTTGGGTGGGCACTGGGCAGAGGGAAGTCTCTTTCCTTTCCAAAAGGAAAACATTGTGAACAGTATCATTCTTTTTCAAGGTTTTCCCCATCTTTTTATTCTACAGCAGGCACATGTAGCCTCTCACCCAAATTTAAACCAAAGCTGTCCCTGGCCACATCCACACCAGGCCTTTATTTCACTTTGAACACTCATGGCTTCTCTCAAAGAATCCTGGGAAGTGTAGTTAGTGAAGGATGCTGAGAGTTGCTAGGAGATGCCCTGTTCCCCTCACAGAGCTTCAGTCAGAGCAGCTGACTGTTAAACCAGTCTGGCCACTGGAGCTCTCTCAGGAAAATAGGAGTCTCCTCTCAGCACCCTTCACAAATTACACTTCCCAGGATTCTCTGAGGGAAGCCATGACTGCCTTATGTGAAATCAAGGTCTGGTGTGGGTGTGCCCCCCTGATTAGATAAGCCCAGCAGCTGGGACTCTGGCTTTTAGAACACTGACTGTTGGTTCTTACTGAGCATGCCTGACATTATCATTCAGTTCAATGCAACATTTATTAAATTAATTAAAAATCAGCCAGGATTCTTTTTTTACTTTTAAACTGCAGAAGATGAAGGTCAGAGAATGGGGCAAGGTCAGTAACAGGATTACAGGTACTCTATGAACATGGCTGATTTTTAATGAATTTCAACAGATTATGAGAACTCTGACAGAAAAAATGTCCAAAGGGGGTCTGGGTTTTTTCTCTCTCTCTTTAGACTTTGAACTCTTTATTCTTTCTGACTGTTTTGTTTATCACCATGAAAATTGAGAGGGTTGTTGTCTGAGTTCAGGACTATAAATTTTGTAAAGTTTTGTTTTGAAATGAGCTTATGGGAATCATCAGAATGGCATGGGGGGTATTTTCTATTTAACATTTCAGAATGTGAAAAATCCACACTGGCTATAGTATACAGCCACTCTTGTGCTGTATAATGCGAGTACAGCAACACTTTGCTCAACATACACTTTAAAAAACTCCTCCAGAAACAATTGTGGAATAATTACACTGACTATTCTGCAGAATAGTCTCCAGTGGACATGAAGAGTGTTTCAGTTGTTAAGAGACCTCCTATTCCCCTCACAGAGCTACAATCTCCAAATTTCTGTGGGAAGAGGGGCTGACTGTTAAATCACCCTGTTCACGGGATCTCTGTCGGGAACAGGAGTATCCTAACAACTCTCAGCACCCTTCACAATCTGTACTTCCCAGGATTTGGGGGGGGGGGAGCCATGATCGTTTAAAGTGGAATAAATGTCTGGAATGGGTGTGGCCCTTTGATTAGCCAAGTGAAACAGCTGTCTGGCTTTTAGAACACTGACAGTTGGTTATTACTGAGCATGCCTGTGCTATCATAGCCTTCAATGTTAATTTTCTTAAACTAAAAAATAGCCATGCATTTTTTTAACTTTTAAACTGCAGAAGATGAAGGTCAGAGTATGCAGTAAGGTCAATAATAGGATTACAGGTACTCTGTGAACATGGCTGATTCATTTCAACAAATTATGAGACCACTGACAATAAAAAGTTCAAGAGGGGGATGGATTCTCATGGCTGTATAAACTTACTTCTAGAATTTAACCATAGAAAACCTACTCATGCATTTTCCTTAGGTGTTTAATCAACATGCAAGGGGGGGAGCAAGGATGAGCATGGTAGCTCCATCTCTCCCTCACAAACCCACACCGTTCCCGTGACCCTTCATGAGCTGAAGGAATACCTTGTGAAGTAGGAAATCTTTCCGTTTATATGGGCAATACAGAATCAAGGTTCTACATCATACAGGGAGCTCATTAGAGTAGTAAGGGCTCCCCACTGAAGAAGCTGCCTCCACTACAACTTGTGAAAAGAGATTGTGTCTGGGGTGGTCATGGAATCAGCACATTTGTCCTTGCTCGCTCCCCACCCATGTTGTTTAAACAGAGAAATAGAATGCCTGAATAGAGGTGAGGTAGGCTGCCCTTCCAACCTCTGCAGTAAATGGCTTCCCTGTCTCTTGATTTGAAAGAAATTAGCTGTGTACAACCTAATTTGAAATGTTAAAAAAAACAAGAAACTGTGATAGCAGAAATATCACTGATTTGGGGGCCAGCACAGAATTTGTAAAACTTTCCCTAGACAGACCATTTTTACTATCTGCAGTAATTTAATTCAGCATTTTAACAAGCAAGAACAGTGAAATGTGTGATTCATTGATGTACTGTCAAAAAAAATATCTTCTAACCATTCACCTCTTTCATAAAGCATGTGCTATAATTGATTAAGAAATTACTCTTCCACACCTCCACTGGGACCAACCTGAGGCCTGGTATACTTTCTCTGAAATGAGCACGCTTGGAAAGATAAGATTTTAGAAAGAAAAGAAACACTTCAGCAGTCCTCAAAGTGTCACATGGGTCCTGCCCTGTTGTCTATTACTCAGCACCCACCTGTCAGTCAGAATTCTATGGATTGTTTAGGCCACAGGCCTTGGCACTTGGTAATCATTTTAAAAAATATGTGGATCTCATGTTTTGATATCATAGTGTTGTATCAGTGCACGGACCATAGAAGCAGTCCTTGGTTCTTTGTTATGAGACCTTTTGGGGTGTCCTGTGAGTAGGGATGGGGGAGAGATTCAATTCAATTAGCATTTTCTGAAACAATATGTGAACCAAAACACAGCTATCCTTCAAAATTCACTTATCTGAATTGTACAGTGCAGTTCTCCACCCAAGTAATTTCTACAAAAATGCATATACTATGGCAGTGGTTCCCAAACTTTATGATTACAGGACCCCCTTTATAAGCTCAAAACATTTCATGACCCCCAAGCTAACTGTAATTTTAGCCTCTGTTAAGTGAAAAAATGTTGTGTCACAGAATCACATCTCGAAATATCCCTCTCCATAAAAAGCTCCCTGCAGATGGGGAGGAATTGCTTTCCTTTCTTATTACAAAGGTTCATCAGATTGGTATCCCCCACCCCATAATCTGAAGATGTACAGTCCTGTCTCCCAACATCAGTGAGTTACAGTGTTGGACTAAGATCCAGGTCAAATCCCTATCCAGCCATGAAGCCCACTGGGTGACCTTGAGCCAGACACAGTCTCTCAGCCTGACCTATCTCACAGGGTTGGTGTAAGGATAAAATTGGAAGGGGGGGACTATGTGCACCACCTTGAGCAATGTGGAGGAAAGGTGGGATATAAATGCAAGAATAATTAAACAAATACATTTCAGCTGCAGTATGTGAACCCTAGCTTCAGCCAGCCTGCTGAGCTTTTAAAAAACAAATTAATAATAATAATAATAATAATAATAATAATGACAAAGAAAGAAAGAAAGAAAGAAAGAAAGAAAGAAAGAAAGAAAGAAAGAAAGAAAGAAAGAAAGAAAGAAAGAAAGAAAGAAAGAAAGAAAGAAAGAAAGAAAGAAATGTGGTAGTGGTGGGGATGCTAAAGGTGAAGACAAAAGGGTGAATAGATTGAGTTAGGGGTGTTAGTGCTTTCAGGCTTTGGGGTGTTCATCAGAACTGATGACTTGGTTAGCATGCGCTTGGGGAATGAAAGCGGAACAGAAGACAGATCAGTGCATGCACACACACAAACACATCTGCCCTTGCAAGCATCTGCAGGCAGGCATGCATTTGTGCATATGGGAGGGGGGAAGCCCTCAACTGTTGCAACATATTGGAGACAGAGACTGGAGGGGTGGATTGTTGGTGGAAGAAAGGGGGGACACTGGCACACACACACTTAGCCTCAGAGATGGGGGGCGAGCAAGTCCTGAACTTCCTCACTGCTCATTGGCTCCTTCTGGGACGAAGGCAAGATATGGGCAGCCTTGCAAATCAGAATAATTTTTTAAAAGGAGATGGCAGTGAATCAGGAGCCAAGAAAGGCAAGCAGACTGGCTGCCAGGAAGGAAGGAGGAAAGCAGCCTTTCCTTGCAGCCTTGTTTCTTTTTGCTTCACAAAAAGCCCCCTCCTCTCGTTCTGAGTAAGGGCATCATCAGCAACAGCAGTGCAAGAAAATGGGAGTCTGTGATAGTAATCCCCTCTTCTTCCTGGTAGATCCACCCTCAGCCTCCTTTGACGTCTGCCATGTGTTTTATAGGCAGATGCCTGCCCTCGGCACACCTGAAGGATGCTCTGGCCCTTCAGCAAAAGTCCTCCCCTCTCGTTTGGAGCAAGGGGGAGATGTCATCTGCAGCAGCAGTGGGGAGCAGACAGCGTTCAGGGCGGGAAGTCTTTTTAAAATAATAACAATAAATAATTCATTTCTTTACTGTTCATTGCCCCCTCTGGATTACTTTGCTGTCACGGCCCCCAGGTTAGGAACCACTGTACTATGGTAAATTATGCATATGAATGCATATATTAGTGAAACTAACATACAAAGATGCATTATATTAGGGAAATTGCTTTTCAAAATATGTATATTAGGGAAAATTACATGTAAAAATGTTTATAGTAGAAGAAATTACTACAAAACCACCAATGATTTTCATGAGGACTTAAAAAAACACCACAAACTGATGTAGGAATGCAGAGAATTGAACAAGATTGAAAAAAATGAGAGAAATTGAAATTGACGTATTTCCTCATCCTTCCTGTAAGTTTCTTTGGGCTCTGTGTGAGAGCCAGGATGAACTTCTGGGCAAAAGCCAGGGGGCTCAGATGCATTGAGCTGAGAGGTGTGATAGAAGTAGAAGGGGTTATATCACTAGTACTCAGTTCCAGTACAGATATCAATATATATTTAATATTGTATTTGGTTTGTGTTGATGGTTTATATTGAAGGAGGAACAACTGAGTACATACCATACATTTAAGCCACTCTCCCCCCAAATCCTGGGAACTCCAGTTTACGTCTCACAAAGCTACAATTCCAAGCACCCTTAGCAAACTACAGTTCCCAGGATTATTTGGAGGGGAACATGTGCTTTAAATGTATGATGGGTTCAGAAATGCAAAGCCTTTTGACACACTAAAGACTTTAGCAAATAAGGCTGCAGTCCAATACATGTCTACTCTGAAGTAAGCTCCATTGGGTTCAATGGGACTTACTCCCAGGTAAGTGTGTACCAGATTGCAGCCGAAGAGGTGTTATCCTATGCCTGCTTACTTGAAGAAAAGCCTCATTTAACTCTATGGGACTTTCTGTTGACATATTTTAATACTGCACTGTAAGGCTGCAACCCTGCATATTTGCCTGGGAATAAGTCCCATCAAAATTAATATGGGTTTGCTCTACATGGCTGCATTTGTAAACAGAGACCCCGCTAGAGAGAGAGAGAGAGTGTAAACGAGTTTAGCGGGTTGCACCTCTAGCACAAACCTTCATCGGTTGGCTTATAATTCCGCAATATATCTGTCAGCCTCTGCATGTCTCTCTGTTACAGCAGTACGCGGCTTCTTCCCTGGAATTTGAAATCAACAGGATGTCATCGAACCTCGATTTCTTTGCCCCATTGCTTGCAAAAGGGAAAGAAAAAGGCTGCCGCTATCGGCTCTCCTTCCTTTTCCCTCTGCACCCGCTTGGAACGATCCGCCGCGGCTCCGCAATCTTCACCCACCTGTCAATTACCCTCTCCTGACTCCGCCCACCAGGTCGCGAGGAAGCTGGTAGGAGGGCCTAGAGCAAGGAGGGCCGCCCGTGTCGTCACGTGAAACGAAAAGGGGGCTGCTCCGAGAGCAGTCACCTGACTAGGGGAGCTGCCGGAAATCTCGCGCCTCAGCTGAGGGGAAAAGATGGCGGCGGAAAGGGAGCCCCCTCCTCTTGGAGACAGTAGGCAGACCGAGTTTGAGGAGCTGGAAGACGGCGAGGACCTTTTCACCAGCACCGTCTCCACTCTGGAGGTAAGAGAAGGCGAGGTGAGTGAGCACCAAGAGCTGGCGGCCGCTTCCTCGCCTTTCTCTCTATCACTGACGCCGCCGCCGCCGCCACCTCCTCCTTTTAAGTCCCTCCTCCTCTGCTAGCCCCGCGGCCCTTGGAGTAGGCGTTGCTCCCGCTCCGCCAGTCCACGGTTTGGGTGTTCTCCCATCTTCTTCGCGCCCCATCCACCCACCCCCTACACAGATGCTGCGGGATGACAGCTCCATCCTCTTTGCATAAGTCTTTTCCTTCCGCCCTGCCATCCCAATGGGCTTCAGTCCAATGAAATGCCACCTTGCTTAGCTTCCTTCAAGCGTGACGCTTCCATAAACCTGTCGCCTACCTGCCATTCCTTGCCCCCTTGTCCCTAAAGCGCCAGGAGGCTTCGTGTCCACCAGGTTGGACTAGGCGATTTCCTTCTCTAGGGCGCCTTACGTTTTTATGTCTCAAGTCGTTCATACTTCCTCCCTTTTTCCACCTGACCATTGAAGTCTTGTCACGTCAGCTCTGAAGGTTAGCATTCTCTGCAGGTTCTGTGTTAATATGAATCTTTTGTTCACCTCTATAGACAAGTTTGTAGACACACTCAAGTGTGTCGGTTTCCCAATACTTTAACTATCTCCTTAACTCTTTCCGACATGAACTTTTATTTCACTGGCTTCCAATATAGAAATACATTGTCATTGGGAGGTGCTGTGTTCTGATTTGGAGGTGGGGGTCTGCTTCATTAGGCTTATGTAGAGGATTACTGAGATAATGGAAATCTGGCTGGTTAAGCCTACAATTCTGTGCACACTTACCTGGTGTCCCACTGACTTCAGTGGTGCTTCTGAGTAGACATAATACCGTATCGAAAGACTGTGTTAGTACAGAATAGTTACTAGAGAATGGGTAGGAAAAACCATATATGCTTGTAAGCCTGTGGCAAATTTTTATTTAACATATATCTTTACCTTTAACATTATTGTGTGTATCTTGCACACATGTCTCCTTTGTATAAAGCAAATTAATTTTGATAACTAGTTTATGAAATCTATAGCTAATATTTCTTGGGAGTGGAGACATGAAAGTTGAAACTGCTATGCAAGTCCTCATAGCTACTACTTAGCTTTTTAATGTATGTAAAATATTTGTCAAACAAAGTGCTTGCTTTGATTTGTCAACAGTAAGGGCCTTTCTCTTCCAGTCCTGGCCCTGTTTCCACTATGTCTGGGTGAAAAGGAAACCATACAGGGAACCATCTGTCACAAAATGAAGCATTGCTGTTTTGTTGGAAGATGCTTCCTGTCTCTGAACTTTAACCTAAGAAGGTCAGGGTATTAAGTTTATTTCCAGCTTATTATGCTGTGTCAGTGATGGTATATTGGGGATGGAGGGTTAACAGCAGATAGGCTGCCTTTAGAGAGCCTCTGACACTTTTAAGTATATTATGAAGGACATAGTCTGCAATAACAACTTATTTGTAAGCTATTTTCACCTCTCCTCAGTTGCTCAATACTAAATGTAGTACAGTTAAAAAAAACTACTGTTAGTATAAAACCAAACCATAAGCACGGAAATATGACAAGCAGCAAAATGAGAAACCATTTTGATAGATTTATAGTGCTAATTACCCAGAAGAGTAAATATGTATATTTCCTCATGCATAGTTCTGCCTTTGAAACCTACTCTTTTGCTGTAGATGTAGCATGGTAGCCAAAATAGCTTTTTATTGAAACAAAGCTACAAATTGAGAGTGAAACAACAGCAGGAATTGTGACTGATGTTGATCTCTGCAATGGAATAAAATCAATGCACTCTCAGTGCTCATAAAAGGCTCTTACTTGGAGAGCATTAAGATGAAAATACCATTGATATATGGTAGATTTTATATCTGGCGGTCTTTGATTTTGGAACTAAATTGTGCCCTAAATGCTTGTTGCTGAGAGAGGTGATGTTTTAGCTGGCCAGTGGGCACAGTGATTCAGAGCATGAGGTTTCCCCAGTTCACATGCACAATTACTACTCCATCTCTCAGACATTCATCTCCAGGTCTTGGGACACTGCTGTCTCCAAAGACTAACCAGTGCAGTGCAATGTTCTGACTTGGGGGTGGGGGGGTGCTTTATTAGTAAAATGTTCCAAATAATTCAACTTACATAAATGCCAGTTTCTGTTAATTTTTTTTAAATAGCCACCTTGATATGAGAGATCAGATTCCTGATATATTTCTGGATAGAGTTGATACAGAGTGGCTGAGCTTTGCATGATTTTCATGTTTGTTTGCAAAAGGCATGGACTGTGAAGTCCCATGAGATATTTGAGTTCTCTTTCTCTTTTACAAAGCCACCTTTCATTGCTTTCAAAGCACCTTATTGGGTGATATCTCCTAACCTATTCATGAACACATGTACAAACACAATGCTGCCTACTCCAACGACTAAGCAGCATGCAAACATTTTCTACTAAATGTCTCTTGGGAACAGTTCATTCATCATGCGGATAGTGTGATTTTTCACTGGGAGGCAGAATTGTGTGGGTACTGACATGCACATGTAACTGTTTATACAAAATGCTTTTCATGTAATTTGTAGCCACTCCAGAGAAATGGCACAACAATGTGTGGCTTACATTACTTCTTTACTGTTGTTTTCAGTTATGTGGTAGCCTTTTCATGCAAATAGCTAACTGTGAATGTAGAACCCACATAGTTTGCTTCTTGAATAAATTATAAACTTCTTCTTAACTCATATTTTGCCTTGGTGTACTTGAATACTTAAGTGCCCCACATATGTGTTTCCTGAGTGCTCTAGAGCCTCTTAGTTAAGAGATAGCAACGGGCCTTTTTCGTTCTGTGTAAGTGGCTGCGAATCTCTACCTAGAGGTGAAGAATGGGACATCTCTTTAGCTTGTAAAGCATGCAAAATGTCCTCCCTTCACTTGGTAGAGAAAAGTGCTGCTTCCTGCTTTGCCCAGTATGTGTGTTCTGCATTCTGTGCTGGGCCTCTTGAAATCTTATGCCCAAATGTAGCATCTCTCCCACTGTGCCCCTCAGTACTAGAACTTGAGGTAAATCAGTAAAACTGATAGGCAGTAGTTCTAAGACAGATCAGAATACTACTACTTCAGATAGTGCATACTGATAGAATTCAGTCCCACTAGATTATAAATGCTACTTTAAATGACTTTAAAATGGGATTAGTGATTGATAGACAAATTCATGGTTCACCAGACTGCCTGACCTAGCATGCTCCTTCTTAGGCTCCAGCAACCACTGGCCATTCCATATGGGAGTGAATGAAAGAGAGACCCTTCTGCTTGCCTGTTTGGCCCTCTTTCTATTGTATATTTCTGTTAATTGTTTTAATTGTGTGTATATGTGTAGATTATGAAGATGGATTATAAATAAATGTTGCCTAAATGGAACCTCTCTGTTTAGGTTCAGTATGCCAGATGGTGTTGTGCACACTTTTGTGGGCTTCTTAGAGGCAGTTGGAAATTGGATGCTAGATTAAGTGGGCCTTGGTCTTGGGCCAGCAGGGCTTATGTTTACAAAACATATTCATCTGAAATTGTCCATTTGAGTCAATTTAAAATAGTTAAGCTTTCCTTAAATCAGCCTAGTGGCATCTAAATATCAGCCAATAGCCCTAGGGAAACACTTGTAAACAGGCCTTAAAGGTTCACTTTGACAACCTAATCCTAAATGTATACTACTGAGTTTTTCTTCTTTAGTATATTTAGCTTCCTCATATTTTGTGAAATAGTTTGTAAACATGTACCTCAGAGCTGTTGTAGGACCTTGCTTTGGAAGATTTGGAAGCATGTCAGGATTTTGTAATTGGCAATTGCTTAATAGGTTGACAGCTTTCAGCCAAATCTCTGCAGATGCAATAGGAAGTTCCCCTGTGTTTAATGGCACTTACTCCATAAAAGTCTACATAAAATTACAGCCTTGAAAGCTTTGATTGCCAGGATATGCTAATTCCAAAGTTGGGGTATTTTGCTGCTCAGGAATCAGGCCCTTTTAGCACTGCAGGAGCTTAGAGTAAGAATAGTCATTTCAGGGGTATTAGTAAACTTAAATTAGATTCAAAATATTTCAGTAAGTGAATACCTATGTTCTAGTCATATTTAACTGGGTATGTAAGAATGTAGACTACATGGGGATATCATGAAGAGGAAACGGTTGCTAAGATATCCCCCCCCCAAAAAAAGTTATTGTTTCCTTAATGCATTGTTATGCTACAACTGCTAGGAAATGGAAATTGCTGACTTGGTTGCTTATACTTGCAGTTTTTTCATGTTATGCTCTTGTGAATGATAGCATTTGCTGTGATTATTTTATAACACTAAGTACTGATACTCTGCTTCCCAACTGTTTGCTCCTTTCAACAGTCAAGCCCTTCATCTCCAGAACCAGCCAGTCTTCATGCAGAAGATATCAGTACAAATTCTAATGGTCCTAAGCCTGCAGAAATCATACTAGATGATGATAGAGAAGACCTTTTTGCTGGTAATGTTCTCCCCTATACTTTTTTGAAAAAACGTTATTTCAAGTAGCTTTTTATGGCAAACTTAATTTAGAAAGTTGTTATAATGTACAATTTCTAGAACAGCAGCTGACAAGCAGACACTTCAGACTATATAACTGTCTTCTGAATGTTAACAGTAGACTTCTATAGTTCATTTGAACTAACCAGTTCCCTGTTATGTCTAAACCTGGGGAACCACAGCTTGATCTTAGTTTATTTTAATTAACCACATTTAGGACAAACAGTTCCCTGAGTTCAGACGTGAAAGTAGAATCTTCTGATCTCTTGCCATGACTGAATAATTGGTGAGGGGAGTACATGAGCCCAGTGCTCATTCAGACAGTTCTTATAATGACAAGCCATGGTTTATTATGTTTGAATCGGGACAGTTTC
Organism: Rhineura floridana; assembly: GCF_030035675.1. Lineage (NCBI taxonomy): Eukaryota > Metazoa > Chordata > Lepidosauria > Squamata > Rhineuridae > Rhineura > Rhineura floridana. The sequence continues at coordinate 81,125,161 of NC_084480.1, forward strand.
ACTTTCAAAACTTTTTCTTATATTTTAATCTGAAATGACCTATGCTATAATGCAAAGCAGACTTGACTGGAACTGTACATTAATTAAACTGAATGAGCTTGAAGGATATAGCTCAATTAAATGAGTGTCACTTGCACATATGCAGTTTTGCAAAGGGTATTTCATAGAATGATCACCCACTTGAGAGATGTTCATTCAGCCCTCCTTAAAGCCAGAAGGGCATGGAAAGATAGAACAGCCCTGTTGCTTCACTGTTTTGTTGATGCTTCCATTTCTCTATGCGCTAGTCTAATAGAAGGAGAAAATGCAGCCAAATGCCCAACAACCTTGCGCTGAGTGCTTCAGCAATTGCTACCGCCAGGAACAAATGCTAGGCTATGTCCTTGCCTCTCCAGATTTACTTCCACCTAAAGGTCTGTATCCCTTAAAGCAGACGGTGGCTGGCGCCACTTATAGCCTGTTGTGATAGATGTGCTTGGCTAGCTATGCATACACCTTGAGTAATTTGCTATTCAGTGGGAGTTTGTCAAGCATCCCAGACAAGGCAAACTACAAGAAGTCACACTCCTGTGAACATTTTTTTAAAAACTCCTTACCGTCAAACTAAACAATTATTTCCATAACAAATTTGTTTAGGTCTTTAAAAACGCAGGTACTTATAGGGATGAAAAATTAATCCTTGTGTTTAAAAACTTTCATTTAAGAATTTGAAATAGTTTCTAGCTAACCCTGTTTACTTGATCATTGTACTATACTGCATAACTTATTGAAGTTTTAGTATTAGAAAGCTTTTTGGTAAAGTAATAGTTACTGTACACTGAATTATAAGTAATTGATAGAATTGGTGTTTCAGATACACTAAAAGGCCAGAGAGCTGTAGTAATTCCTAAATGGGTTAACAATTGGAATTACATTTCAAGAAGGAAAAATGGGACTGAGCTGTTAAATGTCTACTTGATTGAGAATTCATTTTTTAGTTTTCTGTGCCCCCTATTCATATCAGTTGCTCAAGGTCATATATTTCACAGCTTAATGCAGCACCATAGTATTGTTCAGAATAGGAGAAAATAAAAATGTATAATTGTGTGAGCAGCCTTCCACTTGCACATCTTTGGAATGCAACTCACTCTTCATAGGATTACTTGGTAGTAAGATGATTCTGGTAACGTGAATTGTTCGCAAGGCACTTTGAGGATAAAGGTGCTCGTCTCCGTAGTAATCTTGATGCCCCATCCACATCTACTATAGTCCTTGGTGAAGTGTCTGCTGCAACATACTGGGATTGGTTTCAGTTGATGTAGCCTGATGACGTAGACAAGATGCTTGCGACGATGCAGCCAGGAGCATGTCCTCTCAACCCTTGCCCTTCTTGGCTTATTGAAGCTTGCTGGGGCGGGGTGTGTGTGACCAAGTGGATCCAGGGTATGGTCAATATGTCTTTGTGGGAAGGAGTACTTCTAGCCACCCTGAAAGAGGTGAGGATCCGACCCCTTCTGAAAAAGCCCACCCTGGATGCATTGGTTTGTAACAACTACTACCTGATTGCAAATACTCACTTTTTAGGAGAAGGTGACTGAGAGAGTTGTAGAGCAGCAATTGCAAGTACTCTTGGATGAAACAGAATATCTTGACCCATTCCAATCTGGGTTCAGGCTGATGGGACTGAATCGGCCTTGGTCACCCTGATGAATGATCTTTATCGGGAGAAGGACAGTGGGAGTGTGACCCTGTTATTCTTACTTGATCTCTCAGCAGATTTTGATACCATTGACCATGGTATCCCTCTGGGCCGACTTGGTGAGATGGGTATTGGAGGCATTGTTTTACAGTGGTTCCTATCCTTATCTCCAGGGTCATTTTCAGAGAATAGCATTGGGTGGTTGTATTTTGGTCCCCTGGCAGTTGTGTTGTGGGATGCCGCAGGGTACCAATTTGTCCCCAGTGCTGTTTAACATCTATATGAAGTCCTTGGGAGCAGTCATCAAGAGATTTGGGGCAAGGTCTCAGCAGTACGCTGATGATACCCAGCTCTCTTTCTCTGTAACATCCGAATCGGGAGAGACTGTGTAAGCCCTGGACCAGGGCCTGGTTTTGGTGTTACGCTGGATGAGGGCCAATAAACTGAATCCTAGCAAGATGGAAGCGCTGTGGGTTGATGGTTCCTGAGTTGGGATAATTGGTCAGTTGCTTGCTTTGGATGGGGTCGTACTCCTTCTGAAAGAGGTGCTCCTGAAACCATCCTTGTCGCTAGAAGCCCAAGTGACCTCAGTGGCTAGGAGTGCCTTTTACCAGCTTCAGTTGGTAAGACAGCTATGGCCGTTTCTGCACCAGGATAGCTGGACCGCTATTGTCCATGCACTGGTAACCTACAAGCTGGATTACCGTAATGCGCTCTATGTGGAGCTGCCCTTGAGGTTGGTCCAGAAGCTGCAGCTGGTGCAAATGTAGCAGCGCAACTGCTCACTGGGGCAGGGTATTTATTATTTGTATGTTTATTTATTTGATTTATATCCCACCCTTTCTCCAAGTAGAAGCCCAGGGCAGCAAACAAAAGCACTAAAAACACTTTAAAACATCATAAAAACAGACTTAAAAATATATTAAAACACAACAACCGTTAAAAACATATTAAAAAAATATTTGAAAACATTTTTTAAAAAGCTTTAAAAACATTTTAAAAAGGTTTAAAAATAAATTAAAAAGCATTTCCATCATAGATGCAGGTTGGGATAATGTCTCTACTTAAAAGGCTTGTTGAAAGAGGAAGGTCTTTAGTAGGCACCGAAAAGATAATAGAGATGATACCTGTCTAATATTTAAGGGGAGGGAATTTCAAAGGGTAGGCGCTGTGTACTCCTCGTCTGTCCTCCTCCATCAGCATGTTCTTGCGAACTTCGAAGTCAAGGAAAGGGGAGATCCTCTGAGTTTTACTGGTAGTAGTTCACACCAGTTGGTGTTGCTGACAGAGACTTTCAGAAATAATAGCAGCTTTCAAACTGCCTGTGTGTCATCTGCTTGCTCTCCCATTTGTTCCCCTCTTCACAATCCCTGTAAAATAAAATGTTTAGTTACTTGTCTTAAGAGCCAGAATTGGCTGTATGGTACAGAAACGTCCTCAGTAAGTCTGCTTACTACTGTTTGTTAGATGGTTGATCATGTTAAGAAGTGAACAAAACTTTGCTTGGTATCATTTCCTTTATGTTTGTGGTATCCAAAGTACTCTGCTAATTGACAAAGATTAGCAGTAGTGGAAAATTTATATTATTCAACAGATAGTTGTTAGGCATTTGCCTAAATATGTGTGGGCTAAAAGTAGGGAGGGGGGCAGGGGCATGCATGTAACCTGTATCCCAATATCCCCTTTCATGCCAGACTTACTTCAGACTGTCTTGCATTTGAAAGGAAAAGTCTGAAGGAGGTTTCTTAGCACATTAGAAAATTCCACATGATCAAGAATGTGCTAAACATGCTCATCAAAACTTGCTTAGATTCCCTTTTCAATGTAGAAAGGTCTGAAGTGGAGCTGGCATGTGTGGGGACACTGGGTCTGGGGCTTAGGTGCGTGCTAGGGCTGTGCACAGCCCTCCCTGTCTGCCCTGTGGCCCTGATATGGGAGCCCCAGGGAGGGCTAGTTTGGGAGCCCCAGAAAGGGCCTGTTCTGAAGAGGGGACCACCTGCTCCACCCAGGTTCCATTCTGAAAGCTATTCAGGGGGTGAGGCTAAGGGTTTTTTTAAAATTAATAATGTGGTAAGGAGGGAGTGTCTCCTTCCCTGACTAAGAGCGTGTGGGTACAACCAGCACTGCAGAGGACTGAAATGTCCTGCTTACCAACTGGTAAGCGATAACATTCCATCCTGCGTGTTGCCAGTCATTGTTTCTTTGCAAGCAGCTTCTCTGCATGCAGGGAAGCTGTCTTCAAATGAGCAGCATCTGACATCTCACAGGATTAGTCTTCCCACTTAACAGCTGATAAACAAGAGGATTTATACTGTGGGATGCTGCTTCTTTGCAGGGAAGCCACTTGCAAGGGAGATTTGGATGGCAAGGCCTGGTGGGAAGAAGAGAAGGGCAGGGAGAGAGTCTCCTACTTTCTTGTGCAATGAGGTTCCTCCTTTCCTGTTTTTTTATTTCTGTGCATACCTGCCTCTCCTTCTGCCTGATGCCCCATTGCCTGATAGCCCCAGATCACTGGACCATCCAACCTGACCCGTAGAGATCTGGGGCTGTTTCATCCCAACTTAGCCAAGGCCCATATGCCTCCAAATAGGCCAAATTTGGCTTGGACCTCAGCTGAGTCTGGTATACAGCCCTAGTGCATCTCCCTCTCTTTCCTTCCCTAATTTCTGCCCTCACATTCAAGCAAACACCTAAATGTGGGTTAAATGTTACCATAATCTTGACATCTTATTATACAGCCACAAGAGTTGCTGCATGCTACAGCCAGCAAGGATTTTTCCATTCCACAATGTTAAACTGAAAATACCCCCCATGCTGATCTGCTGCTTCCCATACACTCATTTCAAAACAAAACCTTAAAAAACGTATAGTCCTGAACTCAGAAACGCTTGCTTAACAACCCTCTAAGAACCACTCAGAGAATTGAGAGTTCAAAGTATAAAACAAGATTAAAAAAAATCCAGGCCCCTTGGACTTGTTTTGTCAATGGTCTCATAATTTGTTGAAATTAATTAAAATCAGCCATGTTCACAGAGTACCTGTAATCCTATTACTGACCTTGCCCCATACTCTGACCTTCATCTTCTGCAGTATAAAAGTTAAAAAAAAATGCCTGGCTGATTTTTAATTAATTGAAGAAATTGAACATTGAAGTCTATTATAGCGTCGGGCATGCTCAGTAAGAACCGTCAGTGTTCTAAAAGCCAGACTCATAGCTATGTGGCTTACCTAATCAGCCATACATTTATTTCACTTTAGACAGTCATGGCTTCCTCCAAAGAATCCTGGGAAGTGTAGTTTGTGATGGGTGCTGAGAGTTGTTAGACTCCTATTCCCTTGACAGAGCTCCAGTGGCAAGAGTGGTTTAACTGTCAGCCCCTGTTCTGGGGATTCTATCTCTGTGTGGGAAATAGGGTGTCTCCTAGCAACTCTCAGCACCCTGCACAAACTACACTTTTCAGGATTCTTTGGAGGAAACCAAAAGTGGAAAGAAAGTCTAAAGTGGAAGAAAGGTCTGGTGTGGATGTGGCCAGGGACAGCTTTGATTTAAATTTGGGTGGGACACTACATGTGCCTGCTGTAGATTAAAAAGGTGGAGGAAACTCTGAAAAACGATACTGTTCACAATGTTTTTCTTTTGAAAAGGAAAGGGGCTTTCCCTCTGCCCAGTGCCTGCCCACCCAATCTATTCCCTCTCCCTCCCTTTCTCTCCCCCTCCCTACCTCTCTCCCAGGTCAATTTCACCTTTCCTAAGCATGATGGTACAGGAGTAAATCCCACTGAACTCAAGAAGCATGCAAATGATCCGATCTGCCTTTCTCCTCTCATCCCCCTCCCTTCTTCCTCCCCTCCCCTCTTCCTTCTCCCCTTCCCACTTCTCCTCCTCCCCCATGGTCAGTTTCACCTATCCTAAGCGTGATTGCATCGGAGTAAATCTCCCCTCTCCATCCCCTGTGGTCAGTTTTACCTATCCTAAGAATGGTCACAGGAAAGTAAATCACATTGAACTTCATAAGCATGCAAATGATCGATCTGTTCTCAGCAAGCTTGTACAGGATCCCATTTCTTACCTCCCAGATTAAAAAGCATAGAAAGTCACTAATAGGCAAAAAAAACCCTTGCAGTTTGAGAACATATTTATAGTCAACATATATTTCTATCAAACTTTAAAAGGCAAGGAAATTGGGCAACTATAGTGAATGCACCGGGGGAGCAGAGTGCCTGACCTCTTCTCTGAGATATTGTACTGCCCTACAAATCTGTAAAAATTTGTGGGCTAGGATCATGATGGGTACCATGGCATGCTGAGACTATGTGCTGATACAGGAGTTCCTCAGCGACAGAAGGGATTAAGCCACTGACTAGGAAATGTAATGCAACGGTTCGATCAGCAGCAACAACTGGAACATCAGAACAACATCAGAAGGACCCAGGTCCTTGTCGCCACTTCTTCAACAACAGCCCGGTGCGGGGCTTCCTGCATGGGGTCTCCTGCTCAACAACAGCTTGGCGCCTCCTACCCAACAACAGCCTGGTGTGGAGCCTCTTGCTTGACAACAGCCTCTTCCTCCACGTCCTTCTCCCCCTCCTGCTCCAGGCACGGCTTAGATCCCCAAGCCGGAGCTCCCGCAGCTGCCCTCCGACATAAACTGCCAGCAGCAGCAGAAGCCGAGGGAGCAGCAGCTGAGCGAGCCCGAGGACATGGAGAGGAAGACAACATTGAACCAGCAAACAGCTTCGCTGTAATAAATGCCTGTCGCCCTTCTGCCTCTCGAGAACTGCTGCCCCCGCTATCACCACCTCCTCTTTCTGGCGGTGCAGATAATGATAATGTTGTTTCCATTTAATTTAATTTTTGTATATTGTATTGTTTATATTGTATATTACTGTATTTTTATACCTGTGTTTATTTTTCTTGTAAGCCGCCTTGAGGGCCTTTGGCCGAAAAGCGAGGTATAAATAAACTTTAATAATAATAATAATAATAATAATAATAATAATAATAATAATAATAATAATAATAATAATGTAAACACAATTTGGCTTGGTCTTTCACAGTCCAATCCACTCCCTGTGGAGCATGGAAGAATTTGGTAACGTGTCTTTGAGCCTATGGTGAGTGGTGGCAACACCTGCATTCAGCCCAAAGAACAGAAACAAGACATATGCTGTGCTGATCTTGTTTTATCAGGAAGGAAACAACAATATTAAAACAGTTGATATAGTTCAGATAGTCACTTTAAATATGTATGATTTACTTTGCAATTTTAGTGACGTTTCCTATAGTAAATCATTTTCTTTTGCTTCTGTTTCTGTGAATATGTGAAGTACAGCAACAGTTTGCATAGTTTACACTAAAAAAATCCAAAAACAGTTGTAGAATAATGGCATTGACAATTTTGCAGAATAGTTTCCTATGGATTTAAGTTTAACCCTCAATGCATTTATACTTTATAAGGAAATTTCTTATTGTGGTTTGCTTGATTTTAATATGTACAAGAGTTATTAATTTTACTTTTTTGTATTTCGCATTTGTTGTACAATTCTGTATGGACTGGTCTTTAACTATAATAAAATAATCAATCAGTGAATCAATCAATCAGTAAAAATGCAAACACAAGTTGGTCTTTCACAGTCCAATCCACTTCCTGTGTAGCTTGGGAAAATTTGGTAACGTCCCTCTGAGTATATGGTGCATTCACTATAGCTACCCAATTTCCCTGCTTTTTAAGGTTTGAAAGCAATATCTGTTGGCTATATGTGCATTCTTAAACCTCAAGGTGTTTTTTTTGCCTGTTAGTGAATGAATTCTAGATTCTGCCCAGTATGGAGATCAGGTGTTATACAGCATAGCATAAATGAGAGAGATGATGTAGAAAATATATTTATACATATTTGTCTCTCTTGCTGACCACAATAGTATCAAAATCTCTGGGGTGTGTCCTTCTGTTATGCATGAATATTTCTCATTCTTGCTTTTTTATTTAGAAGCCACAGAAGAAGTTTCTCTGGACAGTCCAGAAAGGGAACCAATACTTTCGTCAGAATCTACTCCGGCTGTCACTCCTGTTACTCCACCTACATTAATAACACCCAGAATGGAATCAAAAATGGTAGTGTCCCCTGTGGATTTTGATAGATCCAGGGAAGAGGTATTGAATAACTTAATGAAACCTTTTATTAAGCTATGCTATTTGTAACTAAGACTGAAGTGATATTGATGACTCCTGTTACAAGTAGAAGTCATTCTTGCCATTTAAGGAAACTTCAGAACTATCAAAGTGATTCTTGTATCTAAACACTTAACACATACTGGCCCTGTTTGAACAGACATATCTTCATAGCATATACATAAGGCTTGTTGTGCACTCTATTCTTACACTTTTCCTTTTCTATACTCTGTGCACTGCAGTTCATCCAGGAAGTGTTCAGTTAAGTTTCCTGTAATGTCTAACCCAGGAAACAGTGCTCACAGGCCTGTTCTGGTAATCATAATTTTCTGGTTCAGACTTGATTAATTGAAACTTTGTTCCTTCTAATGACTACCTCTTAACTGTGGTGTACCAGTGAGAGAACAGGGCAGTGGATTATTAAGTCATGTGCATACAAACCAGGCCTTGGTGTGAGTAGGACTCTGTTCAAGCAAATAAATACTCCTAAAACTGTCAACAAATTTGGACTGAGCAGTTTCATTTGACTCTGAACTGTGCACTGATGAAATCCTTTTCAGCTTATAAATGCTTCTACTTCCCAGACATGTCCTGTGACACGTCCTGTGACACAGATGGAGCTGCTTCTTTCCCTCAAACCTAAACATACTTTTTGTTCTCCCATTTCATGATACAATTTGTTTAATGAAAATGTTTCAGGACCAAGTATATGAAGAGGGAAATTTGTTAGCATCTTCCAAGGGTAGAACCATCCCTGCTATTATGAAGTGGTCCTGCAACATCAGCCTGCTTTAGGCAGTTGGGCTATGCTATAATTGGAGCAGAAAACAGTAGGCACCAGTGCTTCTCATTTAACTTCTTGTAGTGGTGTGTTGGCGCTTGGGTCCGTATGTGGCTGCTGCAGTGTTTCATATCAAAACCTAAGTAGCCTCAATTTTTCCTCCTTGTCTGAAAAGAAGTATTTTATAAGTGAGTCGTCCTAATTGTAGTTCTTGCTTACACTCATTTGAAAACCTGGTTGTTAAGCAACAACTGTGTGCAGATGCAGCTTTCAAATCTCTTGATTTTCTTGTAGAAATGTCATGTGGTGATTAACTTTCCTTTTGTTCTATAATCTTGACTCTTCTGATGACATTCTTATGGAATTCTAACAAGCTATGGTTGGATTGCTAGTTAGCATTGGGTTATTGGCTCAGCCATGCGACTGAAAATTGCAGGGTTTAGGCTTTCAGAGTATGAGACTAGGCATTACTTTAATGACTTCTTTGAAAAATATCTTTAACTGTGTGTTTTCTTCATTCTAGATTGAAGAAGAAGCAAATGGTGACTTGTTTGATATTGACATTAATGTGTCAGATCCAGAGAAAGTTGGTGAGTGAAAATAGTACATTTTATTTATTTATTGCACTTGTATACCGCCCCATAGCCGAAGCTCTCTGGGTGGTTTACAGCAATCAAAAACATTAAAACAAATATACAATTTAAAACACATATTTTAAAAACAATTTAAAACACAATTTTAAAATTTAAAACAATATAAAAACAATGTAAATACCAAGTCATCTTTTTGTGGATCCTCTTTTTATATGGTCATCTAGAATAAATGTTCATCATGTGAAGAGTGAAATGCCCTAAGATATCTTAAAGGGCTAATTTGTGTATTTGATTTTACAGGTGATGGTATGAACGCATACATGGCATACAGAGTAACAACAAAGGTAACCTGTTGTAATGGCAGCAATGGAGAATTTTGGCTGTCATGAAATAAATGAATGCAACATGTTTTAAAATTACCTCTTGTGTATTTTAGACCTCTTTGTCCATGTTTCACAAAAATGAATTCTCTGTTAAAAGAAGATTCAGTGATTTTCTTGGCTTGCACGGCAAACTAGCATCAAAATATCTGCATGTTGGGTATATTGTGCCTCCAGCTCCCGAAAAAAGTATTGTAGGTAAGTGCATGGGGTGGGGTGGGGAGAGAATATGTTGCTCATACTTGAATATCTTTTGGGATTTTTTGTTGTTTGGAGAAAACCTACCCATTTTTGTTTAGGTAAATTGTTAGCCCAGTATTCTAGAAATAGCCACTGTCATTTAACCTTGGTGAATAAAATTAATCAAGGGTATCACTCCATCTAATAGTGTTTCTGTGTCAATAGAAATGGAATCTAAACAGGGCCAGGAGAGGGGGACATTCAAGGAAACACCAAGGTTGTGGTTGTACCCAACATAAAAACCTCAAATGAGATAACCCTTCCCAAAACAGCTCAATGACTGAGCATGCCCAGTCTTCACAGGAAGTCATGGGACATCAAGTGTCGGTTGGAAAAAATGGTGGAGGTAGAATAAATTTGTTTGCTTGAACCTCTAACAGCTTATACAGTGGGAAGGCATAACATAAGTATTCCTGCTAGAGCATTACAGATACTGCAGCGTTTTGTGTTGGGGCCCACTTTTTGCATACAATGTAAAAGCACCTTTTGGGGTGGTAGGAATCCTCTAAACTTTCTTCAAACTTAAAAAAAAATCCACTACATCTAACATTTCAGCCAGGATCCCTTTCTTGTAATAAAGATTAATTGGGAAAAGAGATCCTAAAAGGAATTATCCCACTGAAGTCTGAATGCCAGGTTCTTTAGGGAATATAAAACTGCATATATTTGCTAATGGAGAGTAAAATCCAATACTTCCTTTGTCTGAGCAGATTGGACTTGAAGAGAGAGAGAGAAATGGTAAATCTTAGACTGGGCTTTACTGGAGTGCAAAGTGTGATGCTTAACGTACAACAGCTTTTAAAATGTCTTTCTATAACTTTAATGGTTTGATTTATCTTTTGGGAGTGAGAGATATCTTAAGTGCAGTTAATGAATATCTTCAAATTATAAAATTAATTTGTCACTTTCTCCAAAGGCATGACCAAGGTAAAAGTAGGCAAGGAAGATTCATCATCTACAGAATTCGTAGAAAAAAGAAGAGCAGCACTAGAAAGGTAATTTATACTTTTGACTAGTAAATGAACACATACTAAAATGTGAATGTAGTCCTATATTGCCTTGAGCTTGGGAGTACCAAATCTCCATAGACCAAATTGTATACAAGACATTAGTCATGATAGATGTCACCAAAGCGCCATCACTTTACAAAAATGAAATATCTGTGTAATAAAAAGGGCAAAATTAAGTGTGAATCTATTGGTAGATATATGTAAATTTTGAGACACATGCTAAAAATAAAGCTTTGGAATGCTGCTGTGAACATCTACATTTTAGAAATGTATTATTTTTTCAAGTGTTAAACACTGCAGCCAGAGAAATATTTTAGCTTGTGTTGAATAGACTTTAGATTGTGTTGAATACACTTCAGGTAAGCAAACTACTTTTCCTGTTCTGGTCTTTGTTCACAGGAGTGCTCAAAGTTTCTAGAAAACTTACACTAATATCCTTTTAAGTTGGTCATGGGTACATGCAAGAACATAGAAAGAGCGCTGTATACTAGTATATCATGTCTGTGAATGAAAAATTGCAATGTGTTAAAAAAAATCTTGTGTATCAGTTGTTTAAAGGTAGGTTTGTAGTTTCCAAGCCTAGAAACAAGCTTATTCAGCATTCTGGGACTGCCCTTTTATGTAAGGATAACTGTTTAATTCCCCCTAAGGAAGACATGTTCATTCATTTTTTTAACTCTTCCATCTCTAATCCTTTCTAGCAAGAAGTTGTATTGGGACTCTCAGTTAAAATATATTATGTAATGTTACTGTGATGATGCATCTTATGGACCCAGTACCAAATTCCATGTGATACAAACCTTGGCGTTTTCCTGCTGAGTAATGTTGGCACTCCTCTATATTCAAAGAATATTCTTATACCTGGTCCTGTTGCAGAAGAAAACTATTAGAGTTTAGAACCACTGTACGTCCATCTCTATTCTCCTCCCCACCCCACCCCACCCCTTCAGAAACAAGAAACAAGAAACAACTTTCCTACTCTTTGGAAAACAAGGATATTTCTATAGGGCTCCTTCTTGGTTTTCTACAACTGTAAGTCTGAGAGGAGATCAGCTGCATTTATGGGAGCGTCTAGTAGTACTATTGTTAGCTAAGGCCAGGTGAGATTTTTCTTCTTTTTGAACTTTTGCCGCAGCTGTTGGGACCTAGCACTCAACTTGCAATTAATATCCAATGATGCAATGCTTGGATTCTTCCTGCATATGTATTCTGCTAAGTGATGGACTGTAATGTTTATCCATTGATCAAAATATGCCCCTTTTGCTTTCTGTAATTGGGTCTTTTATCACCATTGAGTAGCCCTGTCATTCTAACTTACAAGGAAACCTCAAATCTAAGAAAGAGTGTAAACAAATCATGCAAACTAACCATGTCTTGTATATTTGTTTTGGTTGTAGACAATGTAGAAATTTGATTTCTTTTGTTTTTGTGGTCTCACTAATTTAGTTGCCATTAAGCCTATGATAAGGGAACAACTCACCAGTTAGAGTTTCAATTTACTAATGCTGGGGTGGTATTCTGAATAATTTTCAGCACTTTCCAATCCTACAGTTCTCTAATTTATAAATCTGCTTGACTGGAATGTTCTGCCACAGTAAGCATCCCTTATGCTTGAAGCAGTCATTTATAACCTAGAAACAAAGATGGTGAAACACAACTTGTCAAGGGGTGGGGGAGTGATTGTACATATTTTCAATTTTCCTTTTTTAAAGTTGTAGAATTCCTCTGGGTCCTGTTCAGAATCTCAGCCATTCTAAATAGATGCAATATACAGAGCTCCTGAGGAAGCTGTTAAAGCCAAACAGGCTTCTAGATACCAAAGCACTAATAACACAGTACTTCTGTGTATTAAATAGCATGCAACTCTCTCTGTCCCATTGTAAAAAGGGTATATAGCCTGGTTTGCACGATACAATAAGTCAGTGTGGGGGCTCCACTTTGCTCCTCCACAGTCCCTTTTTGTCCCATGGTAAGCCAAGGTTTGGTTTAGTTTGTCAGCTGAAACCAGGCTCATGGTTCGGCTCTCTGCTTGCTAACCATGAGCAGTAGCCAAGGTTTGGGTGATATATTCTTGGAAATACGAGTATCTTAATGGATAATGCAAGCAAAAATCCATAAAGACTTGCAGAGATGGGGTTCTTGTTCCTTACCTGCCTATGGTTTGGGACCAGCAGTTGGTGATGGGTTTAAGTGTAGCAGGGGATGGGATGGGCTTCCTAAAGAGAGTATTATTACCATTATTAAATTTATTATCCAGTAGGTTCTATGGCAGTCCGAACATTGTAAATTACATTATTAAAAACATTTTAAAACAAATTACTTTCATAACTAGAGACAATCTCACTACCCTTTGCCTTCATGAGAGCAGGGGATATTGGCTTTGACTTGTGCTGGCTGGAGGGTTTTGATTCAGTTAGCAGGAATGTGTAACCTTTCCTTCCCTCAAATTGGTCTAAATTCCCACTGAGCTCTGAGCAGTACCCTATGAAATAGGTTAGGGCTGGTGAGTGGTACAGCCTCACTTCTATAGCTCATTTTGGTGTTTGCCTGTGAAGTGAGCTATGTCAACTATAGGAAACAGGGTTGGAAATAATGTCTTTAGTTTCTGGGTATCCTTTATGGGTTGAAAGTAGGATTTTAGAGAAGGTTTGAGGTTCTATATTTTTGGCAAAAAAAAAGGATCTTTTTCGTAAGAGAGGCCCTTTCTGTTCTTCCTGATTACCCATGTTGCTATTTCCTGTGCCCACACATGAACCTGAAGGATGGCAAATAGATGTACTGAGAATAATCCTAACATTTAGGGTGTGGTTAAAAAGAATTGTGTGGGCTCAATAGCTCATACAAAAAGGGCCTTCTGACGCTTCTGAAACCGGCTTCTGTAGCTTAGATGAATCAAGCTTTAACTCTGGAAGGCTCTTATTCTGACTTCAGTAGGCTGAATTCTTCCTGTTGCAGCTTCTATCATGTACCTTGTAGGAAGCTTGATTGATGTAACAGTTGATATTCAAAGCTATTGTTACTGAGAGGAAGAAAGCTGTTTTTCATAGGATATAAAATTTGTGTCTGTTCATTTGGTATTGTACAAACTTGGCTTACAGTGTTAGTTTACAAGTCATAGATATATGGGACTATGAACATAGCTTTGCTTAAATCATTCTCTGCTTTTCTGTATAGTGCTGTAGTCTTTTGGGGGACAGATGGGTGGGAAGCAGGCAGGCTATTTGCATCTATTAATTGCTTGCTAGCAAACCTGATATTTTAGGCATTTTTCTGGATCTGGCACGGATAACAAATGCTCATCCTTTATTGGTAGTCTCAGTAGAGAGGCAAAGGATTGAAGGGGCATTGAGACTGAACTATCCTCTAAACATTAGAGGTAACCATCTTAATGCACACTTAAAGTACATTGTCTGCCTGCTGAAGGATGGTATTGCTGTCCACATATGCATTCTGTGCACGGCAAACATTTTTCAGTATTGTGAGGAACATTAAATGTTATCTAATTTTTAAAACCATAGGTATCTACAACGAACAGTAAAACACCCAACCTTGTTACAGGATCCTGATTTAAGGCAGTTCTTGGAAAGTTCTGAGGTATTTAAATCATCCTATTTTTCTTTCAACCTACAATGATGCTTTGCACAAAGAAACATCCTCATCATATGTGGAAATCTGGTCCTTCTGTGCATAATTTCAGTTGTGCTTCAATAGAATGATTTCAGATTACAAAAAATAAGTTGCCAGACATTTCATGTAATGCAAGATGAGTGGGAGCATCAAGTCTCTCTGGCTCATGAGATGTAACTTAATGGATTTCTCTATAAAATACAGACACTATCACAAAACTCACTAGTTTGGGACATGGAAGTTAAATAGACTGGATCCTTGTACCACAGCAAAATAAAAGTTTGCAGTCAGCCACCTAGTAATTGATCCATGGATAGAGGACTTCAGTCACCAGTGCTATCAATCTGGCACCTTTCATGTGCAAAGTAGAAATCTCTCTTAAAATCCATCCAACTCTATGGGAATGTATACCACCGACTTCCAGTAGTTTTTTTATTCTAGTTTGTTTAACCTTTATATTAGTAAAAAGTTAAGAATTATGTTAACCACTTTTTAAAAATATAATTTGTGTGTGTCCTGGGGAGATACCATGTCTAAGGGCTAATAGTAATTTGTACTATTAAAAAGCTGCAGTTTTAACAGCCTATAGGTAGGACAATGTTAACTCTTGTGTCCCTGTTGCATTAATCACTGGAGCTTTCCAAATCTTACCTACCCACCACTCTGTTCTCTGTTTAAGTGGCTAAATTCAAGGTGCCAACTGGGCCATGTGTCACAGGTCATCTGAGGTCTGTCACAACATCTGCAACAAACAGATAATTGACAGAGGAGTATAGCTAAACCCTTCAATCTCAACATGTGGGTTTGGGGCAAAGGCTTTATAAGGATGTCAGCAGTAGCCATAAATCCTAGGATTGGTGCTCCCTCAATACTGCAACTAGAGGCAGAGGATATTTGTAGTCCCCCTAGACACCTTTAGCATATGTGGGGGTGGATGGAGAGAAGTGAATAATGCACTGAAATCTGCTTCTCCATATTTCTGGGGATGCAACTATTAGTGAAAACAATGCTATAGCTAATATTTGCATATGTTTTCAGGAATGAAATTGTAGATAGAACTTTACAATGTTTGTGAAACCTTTTACATTATCATGGCAAGATATGTTTTACACCCAGTGTTTTGTATGTTTGGAGTATTTTAACAGATTTTCTGGTGTTGCTGTACCTGTAATGTGGAAACAGTAGCACAGTACCCTTAAAAGCCAGTGCTACTGTTGGTATACAGGTGGCCAGTTAAAGCACTTGGCGGAATTGTAACAACTTTTGACAAATGGTCTCTGTGTTCCATCTAAATGTAAAGGTGCAGAAGAAAAGCAAATTGAAAGTCTATTTTTTTAAGTTTTCCTCTGAGAATGTAAAAGTAGTAAATTTAAGAAATTAGGTTCCACTATATTGAAATGTATGAGGGGGAAGAAAACACTACATCCTTTTCAGTCCCTTTGGTGCCCAGTTAAACCTCCAGCCTTTTAACCGGTTTGTTTGCCCTTATTTGTCATTCAATTCCAGCTGCCGAGAGCAGTTAACACACAGGCTCTGAGTGGAGCAGGAATATTGAGGATGGTGAACAAGGCTGCCGACGCTGTCAACAAAATGACGATCAAGATGAATGAATCGGATGCAGTAAGAGCTGATTTTTCGACTTGAATAATGAGATGAATTAATGAGGCTCAACAGTTGCATTTTAAGACCGTAGGAGTAGAAAATGGGATATTAATTTACTTATTGGCTTGGTTTCTCAACTGAATCAGTTGACTACCATGTTTATACCCAGTTAATTTGTTTTTTTTAAAAAGGGGATGTAGTTTGCAGTAGTGACATAATTTGTAATGGTTGAATTTCACTTCTTGCCAGTGGTTTGAAGAAAAACAACAACAGTTTGAAAATTTGGATCAGCAACTCCGGAAACTTCATGGTAGCGTAGAAGCCTTGGTCTGTCATAGAAAAGGTAGATATTTTAATCAAGTTTTCACAAAGCGAGCTCTTCGCAAATCAGTGTCTTGTCAAACATTTCCTGGTCAAAATAATTATTTCCAACCCTAGAAGCTAGCTACAAAGTTAGTCGCAGAAAGTGTACAATAGCTCTTGTACAAAAGGCTCTGTGTGAATATTTTTAGCTATTCAGAAACCTGTAGTTTTTTAATGTACACTTCCTATCAAATAGGAATTTGGGTTTTTTTTCAATGTCCGGTGTTGTGCCAGTTGATGTGTTGGCATCCCCCTTCCTCCCCCATGCAGTCCCCATGTGCTCCTGATCTGCTCTGAAGGGAAGAAGAGCCAGTCCCATTTGCCCAAGCAGGTGACACAATTTGATGTCACCCTTTTCAAAGGAACTGTAGGTATGGGATGCCAAGAGTGTTATGTTTATAATACAATACGTTAATTGATTGTGCTTTATTTGAGGTCACTCGTTGAGTCATCTGACATTCCGCAATAAATCTATAGCACATACATTCTTGAAATAGAAGGAAACTAAGCAGTTATTTTTCTACTGAAAGGGGGAGTAAGATGGGGAGAAGAGAACTTGGCATTTGTATCTTTTGCATCACATCAGGTGTTCAGGTTTTCTCTTACTTCATACAGAGTATGTAAAGGTTTTGAACACCCATTAATGAAATCAGTAGAACACAGAAATAACTCCAAAATGTATATTTTCTCTCCCCTGATACAGTAAATCACAGTGACATCAAATTCTTGTATGTTTTGTGCAACAACAAATGAAATTTGTTGCCAAGTTAGATGCCATATCTAGTTACAGTCGGGCTGCTTGGGATTTTAGGAACATCAAGACTAGCTTAGTGCACTGAAGCAGGACTCTATTCAAAATATTTACAAAACTTAGTCCTTATTATGCAGACTAGTACATCAGTAGCAGATTTGTCTCAAGTACTTATGACTTGCTGATAGGCTTATTTATTTATTTATTATTTGATTTATATCCCACCCTTCCTCCCAGCAGGAGCCCAGGGTGGTAAACAGAAACACTAAAAACACTTTAAAACATCATAAAAACAGACCTTAAAATATATTAAAACAAAACAACGTTAAAAACATTTTTTAAAAAAAAGCTTTAAAAACATCTTTTAAAAAAGGGTTAAACATATTATTAAAAAAACACATATTAACAAGCAATTCTAACACAGACACAGACTGGGATAGGTCTCAGCTTAAAAGGCTTGTTGAAAGAGGAAAGTCTTCAAAAGCCACCAAAAACATAGCTGAGATGGCGCCTGCCTAATATTCAAGGGGAGGGAATTCCACAGTTTATACTGCACAATAAACAAAACTTCTAGGCAGTGAGCATAACACATTAATAAAACAGCATAAAAATATTTGTCCAACTTCTAGACAGTGTTTCAGAATAACCAGTAGTTGATGACCTAGGCACACATACATTAAATGTCCCCTGTCTTATAGAAGCAAGGCAAACATCATGCGGCATCTTTAACACTGCTTCTCTGGCAGAATGTAAAGATCAGGCAGGTACATATAGGGCAAGCCAGTCCCACAGTGTCTCACGCTGTTCAGGGTTTTACATGCAAAGACCATGGGCCTGTTGTAGTGTGCAAGATTTGTAGTCTTTTATAATGATTGAAGGAATAGAGAAACAAGGCTATTGATTATGTTAAGGTTGATATGAAGTGGCAAGAGGGAACTGAATCGAACAGGAGGGGAAGTGATTATGGGTTGTGGCTGGGGGGAGTCTGAGCTAGTCATGTTAGGAAGAATAATGGGCATCTTCTTCTAGGTTGACTTACGCATCTGTATAATTTTATTATAGCTGCCTCAATAAAATCACCTTCTCTCACCTCACACCATGTGCTTTCTTATTTGGAATAGATAACCCAAAGGGGGAGCAGGGAGACTTGGAAAAGCCTCTTCCAAGTCTCCCCCTTTAAGTCCCTGATCTTGGAGACTTAATGGTAGCATGGGAAGTATTGGAAAAGGCTTTAAGACAACCCCTGCATTCCAGTTTGGACATGCAGGACCTGTCTTAAAGCTTTTGCAAAAGCTTCTTTGAAGTAGCTTGCCTGTGAAAGCTGTTTCAAAGGGCATTTTGCACAAGGCTTTAATCCCTGCTCACCTGTTCAGTAATGAGTAGATTCTGCTGCCTTGACACTGTAATCTTGTTCCCTGCTAGGAACAGGATCACACAGCCAAGGCAGGATTGAAACCTGTCCTCCCACCTATTAGCCGACGTTACTAGTGATGTTAGCAGGTGGATGTGGATTGTGGAAAATGGCCTCACAGGCCAATTTGAACATCTGGGGGGGGCATGATTGGGCTGGAGGCTCCCCACCCCTCCTGTACACCAAAATGCCAGTGTATGCAAAGTGCCATTTAAAGGACTTGTATTTTGTGATGCACACTGTGAATGCTGACATTTATTCTAGATTTATTCTTATTTCAGAGCTTTCAGCCAACACAGCTGCCTTTGCTAAAAGTGCTGCTATGTTAGGTAACTCAGAAGACCACACTGCTTTATCTAGAGCTTTGTCTCAGCTTGCTGAAGTTGAGGAAAAAATTGATCAGCTACATCAAGAACAAGCTTTTGCTGACTTCTATGTGTTCTCTGAGCTGCTCAGCGACTATATTCGCCTTGTTGGTGCAGTAAAAGTAAGCCCAGTTTAAAAACTACATGATGGTCTTGCAAGACAATATTTATATTGAAGGCCATAGTATTTGCACAGTATAGGGATGTGTAACATGGCAGTTCTACAACAAAACAATGTCTATAGCAGGGATAGAGAGCCTATAGTCCTCCAGATGTTGCTGGACTGCTACTCCCATCATCCTTGATCATTGGCCATGCTGGCTGAGGCTGATGGGAGCTGTAGGCCAACCACATGTGGAAGACCAAAAGTTCCCTATTCCTGATACATAGTTACAAATGGGTATTTGGCTAGGTTGTGCTCATTTGCAGGGACAATTTCTCCCAAATATCCTTTTTGCAGTATTATGTGTTTTACAATTAATGTGCTTGGTCTAACTGATCTCAGAATACATGGATGAATCTCCTATATTGGAACAGTATTATGGCCTTTTGCAATTGGCCTTTGAACACGAGAAATAGCAAATTTTAATCTTCTCACTTATAGACATTGACTAGGATTCAAACAAACTGCAACTAGTTCCCCAATTTGAATCATCTTTAGATTTGAATTTTCTTCAGTCTCAAACTGTTTCAAAATTAATATGGTATGTGGCCAGAATCAATATTTACTGGTTGAGTACAAGCCCTTGGATCACCCTCTTGAGATTTCTGTCATATTATAGACTGGTACTCCTAGGCCAGTAGTGGGGAATTTATGGCCCTCCAGAGTTATAATTCAATCTCAGCCCCAGCCAGCATGGCCAATGGCTAGGTATGATAGGAGTTGTAGCTCCACAGCATCTGGAGGGCCAGAGGTTTCTACACCTGCCATTGGCCTTAATACGAGAGCTAGATGATTATCAAAGCACAGTTTAATATTGACAGGATGCTTATGTGATTAAGTCTGAGATTGTGAGTAGTAGACCTATCATCTTTTTATTGTTAACCATACTGCTTACAGGGGGTGTTTGATCATCGAATGAAATGCTGGCAGAAATGGCAAGATGCTCAGGTCATGTTGCAGAAAAAACGAGAGGCTGAAGCTAAACTTCAGCTTGCTAACAAACCTGACAAATTGCAGCAAGCTAAGGATGAAATCAAAGAGGTAAACCTTAGAACACAGTGCTTGTCCTATAAAAGGCTTTGGTTTTCTCCTTTCTTCATTGGCTTTAATGCATTTTTGATTGATTTTAATCATTGCTTGTGTGTTCCATTATCAGAACAGTGAGGTCTTCAGTAGTCTCATGTTTAAGTTAGGCTTGTATGAATTCTGAAACATTCCTTCATTCTGATGTTTTAAAAAGTGAGTGGACACTTCCATTTATTAACAAAAAAAAGCTCTTGAGACAAAGGTTAGTTACTTCACTGCTATGCAGTAAAGTACGTACTTCCAAAATACATAAATCTGTAAAATCATATTGAACAGTCAGTGTTTTTACTTACTTATGGAGCACTTTCTTCCATATATATATAATATATGTATGGTATAACTTCAGTAAAACTGTCAAACATTTTGAAGTTATCATAATCTCTGCACTTTTTCTGTCATGCTTCATTAAGGAAATCGAAGAGGTAGGATAACTTACTTCCATGCTGCTTTTCCCTGTTCTGTCTGCTTCATAAATTGCACAAGGAATGCAACTTATCACAGTATAAGAATATGCAAGTCTTTGTTTATGAAACAACAAAATAGTTTATTCTCAGCTAAGAGTCCTGTGTGTCAGAATGATAGCTTTACAATTATGCAGGAGTGCTGTATGGGCAGGTGTAGATACAGCGTTCCTGTTTGTGTGCCTATTTCCTGCTTACCTTAATCACAACTAGGTAGAATACGATACAGATTTTGAGCATAATTTACACCTGACAGGGTTCCTACGGAACCAGAATTTGAAACAGTTTGCAAATCCTGGTTTTGTAGGAACAGTGCTTGGCTTAATAGAGATTGATGTTAATGCTAATATAATATATATTTATATATCACCATTCATTTTAAATCACAAGGTAGTATAAGTAAAAAAATTAAGCCACAATGAAAAATAAAACAGCTAGTAACTCAGGGCAGATATAACATTAATAAATACAACCAACTGGTACTACTATCCAGGAAAGGCCTGAGAAAATGAGTTTTTAGCAAGCAACTAAAAGGCATCAGGCATTTGTGAGATCAATCTTTACAGGTTGTGGCATGGCCAGGAGAGCTCATCAGACAATCTTAATTATCAGAAGGTTAGTATAAAAGTAGGTGTGCTCCTTTGGGTAGTCTGGTCCCAAGTCCAGTCTTGAGGTTAGCAGTGGAGGAGTTGCAGTGGCAAAGTTATCCCTGTCCAGAAATGATCATAGCTGGTCCAAACTCCATCTACAAAGGCCAAATTTACTAGTTCCTGGATCCGGGAACCATCCACAGGAATTCTGTCTTTTGAGGACTGAAACTCTTACTGGCCTGATCCAGCCATGAGCTGCAGTTAAGGTAGGAATGAGAAGGGAACACAAATCTATTATTCCACACTGGCTGCTTAATAGGTGTATTTTGTGGACATTGGCTGTATGCAGATTTAGATTCATTTCCCAGAAAAGGAGATTTGAGAGAAGCACACAGTCTAGTTATATGGGCCAAAATCAAATATGAGAAGGATCTTGGTAAGCACTTCTATAACTGGCTGCTGTTTGCAGTAGCAGTTTATTGCATGCCATTGTAATCCTACATACCAATTCCGTACATGGTTGCTGCTTGGAGCTGTTAGGAGCTTAAACTTGAAGTGAACTCAACATGCTTCTGAATTAATGCCTAATTATCGTGCAATGCTGAATATTATTTCTGGGTGTCCAGATTCAGAATACTAATAACTGTTAAGTTATCTCCTAAAATCAGCCTTGGTGATAAAAGTTGCATTCACATTGCAAGCTCCTTCTGTAAAGTTGCTCCCACATTGTTATTGCCTGCATGTGTTTGAAAAGCTTTGAGATGAAAGCTTTGTATGGCCAGTTTGACATTCTCATTGCAATTTCCACATGGCTTAATTCATCTTTATTCTTCTACTGAAATTATCTTTTTTGGAAACAAGTCTTTGTAGAGCAGACAATGACCTTATTCACATGTAACACTAAGCAAAGCCATTACTTTAGTGCAAATGAGCCCAGAACCACAGCTTAGCACAAATCTGTGGACTCCCAGAGAGGAGATTATGACTGCTTTGCTCTTCAAATCATTTTGCTCCTGTGCTGAGCCATGGTTTGGATTATGTGTGTCATCTTAACCCAGGCTTGTAATTTAGCTGTCCCAGACAACTCTTCAGCTGTAAGCAATAGGACAAACCTTGCTTACAGCTTATGATTTGCCTCGCTAAACCATGAACCCAGGTTTGAACAACATGCTAAACTGAACTATAGTTTAGCTCATTGCAGCACAATAACAAAATGACAGGAGGAGGACAAAAGTGGTCATGATCTTCTCTCCAGGAGCCCATGTTTGTTCGTTTGCACTAAGCCATGATCTGCCTTAGTATTACATGTGAGCTGATACCAAACATCTTGGTATGTTAACTGAAAAAATAAATTATTAAATGTGGTGTTTAATATTTGAAGTCATCTTCAGGGAACCACTAATATAGCATGTGCCTTAAGCTGGCTGGGTCTGATGCAAGTTGTATTCCAAAACAACTGGAGGACACCAGGTTGTAGGAGGTTGCCCTAGTCCTAGGTGTGGGGCAGCCTCCCCCGACCTGGTGCCCTCCAAATGTTTTAGACTATGACTCACTTTAGACCCAGCCAGCATGGCCAGTGTTTGTATTCTAGGAGCTGTAGTTATGGGAGCTGATATGTTGAGAGCACCAGGTTGCGGGAGGATGGTCTAGGGTATCTTCCACCAGATTAATAGTATTTATGTTAATCTACACATTTATGCTTGGTGTAATGGAGACCTGAAGTGGGTAAAGAATCTTGAATCTTAAATATTCTTACATTTTGCAGTTAACTATTACTGTTTGCTTCACAAGTAATCCTGTTGGTAAAGTACCGTGTAGCATATTTTGAGCTACAACCTTTTCTGCTCATTGGTGCCTTTTCTACAGCTTTTTAAAGGGCAGTTTTCCTTTGCTCCTGGCACTGTAATAGATATTTCTAAACTTTTGTTATGTACTCCTGGTTTGTTAGATAGGGAAACAATTGGATCTGGCACCTGATTCCTGAGCTTCAGTTAGTGTCTTAAAATAAAACCTGCCACAGTTCATTTCTAAATGTTTCTCAAAATCAAAGCTTCTAACTGTAGCTGAGTGTATAAGGAGAGAGGCGTTATAAAGACTGCAAGCTTTCCCTGGCCTGTAGAACTGCAGTGGAAGCTACAGTTCTGTACACACATGCATCCCTTTCAGTTATGGAGACATTATTGTGTGATTTTTACATCTCATCCTGAGCTTCAAGGATCTGGGACCAAATGGTGGTATTGGTTTTGAACTAGAATATGTGGGGAATGAGCAGCAACCCTGTATTTGCATGTGAAACTGAGCTTTAATGGGTCTGTCATTTTGGGGTATATCTGTTGGGTTTCTTCACAGTAAAATATGGCATTTATTAAAAGCTGCATTCAGTGTTGTTCAGAGTGCTTCACGTATATTATTGGCAATCCTTAAACAATCCTCTAAAGGAGGGGTGGCTAACCTACAGCCTACACCTGGCCTGCCAAACCACAGGAATCGGCTTGCCAGCCAATCAGTTCAGGAGATAAAATCCCTCTTCCTGCTCAAAGAGCCACAGCTCTTTTGTCTTGATCTTAGCATTAAGAACCACACTGTTGAAATTAGAAATAAATTCCTCTACCAAGATCAGAGATAAAGCCTGCTGCTTGCCCTTTTAGAGTAAGAATAAGAGGCATCATTTTCACTCACCCCAGCACTGGAGGAAGCATGGGGGAGAATACTACCTCTTACAAAGTATTCTTCGTGCAAAGTAAAAGGCAGTATTTCCAGCCACATCCAGTGCTGGAGTGGGAAGGGCTCAAAATGCTGTATGTGAGAGACAAAGAGTGCATGAGAAAGAGGGAGAGGGCTGTGTGCCTTCACGTCTAGTAAGGGTGTGCTCTGTGTGTACATGTGTTCATACACATGCCCATGGCTGGCATGTAACCCTTGGGAGGAAAAAGATTAGCCACCCCTTCTGTAAAAGGTTGAAGTAATTTTATCATGCTAGAGGCTTCAGAATGCTTCATATTTAAGTTCTGTTTATGCATGTTCTCTTTTAGTGGGAAACAAAAGTTCAACAAGGAGAAAGGGATTTTGAACAAATCTCCAAAACAATACGCAAAGAAGTAGGAAGATTTGAGGCATGTATTCATTTCTAATAAATTAAATTCAGAAAATCATAATAAAACAAACATTTTGGTTAACTTGTTCAATGTGTAATTGTGTTTTGTGTGCTAACAGAAAGAACGTGTGAGAGACTTCAAAACTGTTATAATCAAGTATTTGGAATCATTAGTGCAAACACAACAACAGGTAAATTTAATGTCAGATGTTCATAATTCTTTTGGTGGGAGTTCCATTCCTAACCCAGTAACCATATGAAATAGATAAATAACAATGCAATCTCTCAGAATATTTGTATTGCTACTTAGGGGCTACTGAAAGTGTAAGATGTCGCTTTCAGTCTTTCCTACTTTGATTGAAAATTACTAATTCAGCAGGGACCTGGCAGTGAAATTCAGCATGTTCTGTATAACCTATTCTGGAGAAGCAAAGATCACATTTATTTCTAAGTTTACACAAAATAAATATTTGTTCAGCTCCAGAGGAAAGCTGGTCATAGGGTTTCTTTTAGAGGATAAGTCATTATTTTAAAAATCCTGTTACGTAATGCCAAAGGGGTACAGTAGTTAAATAAAAGGTAGACTTGAGTCATATGAATCATGCATAAATTGGGTGTCTCTTAAACTGAAGGGCAGCATGTAAGTTTTACAAATAAACGTTGTAAGCAAATATTTGTACCATAACCCTTCAACTCATTTCCAGAAGAGAAAAGGAAACAGCCTAGTTTAGACTTTTGTTCATGAAAACTATTATGTAAATAAAGAACCTAAGTTACAAAAAATTATACTATAAAATTGAAACTTTACTGCCATTTGAAAGCTGCAGAAAATATCTGCTAATGATGGGAAGACATCCAAATTTTAAGTAATTGAAATGTTTACTCCTTTTTCCTTCCTTTTTTCTCAGCTGATAAAATACTGGGAGGCATTCCTACCTGAAGCCAAAGCCATTGTCTAAGAAGATTCTTCCAAAATATGAAGACTCTTTGGATGTTTGTCCCAATCGAGCTAAATTCCATAGTGAAAATCACTTTAAAATTATCCAAATAAACCACTATATATTTTGAATTTAACATGTGGCTTTTTATATAGTACAGCATTTTATTAACAGCTGCATGTCCTGACCCTCTTTGAAGTGGACTGTGGCATGACATTCTGCAATACTTGCTGAATTGAACACTATTGTGTCTTAATACTTGCACTAAAATGTGTGATGCAAGGCCAGAAAGTTATTTTTGTTCTTTACTATATGTTCTGTCTACCTGATCTTTATGAAACAAATTGCATTTATTAATGTTCACATAACATTCCTGTACATAATCAAGATTTTGTGATTTCAGTAATAAAAGGGATGTACCTTGTGAAACATTAATCCTTGGCGTTATTCTTCATTTTCTAGATTTAAGCAGGGCTTACAGCACTCACACTCATAGCAGCTATACAGATTTAGGCTGGGCACATTTTATGTGGTTTTCCTAATAAGGAACCCTCTTCAACATGGTTTAGCTTATAAAAAACTGGATTTCTGAAACTGCTCTTGAATAAAAGTGTATTTTAGGATAGTGGCCATAGCAAAGACACATTAAACTATCAGATTACATATTATACAAAGCACTTCATTAGACTTTAACGTAAATGGCTATGGCCATTTGAAAGGAAGTTGAGATTTTCCCGCTCAGTAGGAAGTTTTGTTGTTGAAGATTGTGTTGCTTCTATACTTCAAAGATACTGGTTTGGGACTTAACTTCCCACTGTGCACAGAATATTCCTTCTAATGGAAGCGGGGTGGGAAGGCCATTTTTACTATTTCTCCTGTGTCCCCTCAAAACCTGCTGCAGAGGACTCGGGGACCCACCAGATCAGCATGGGAGGTGCTGCTTTGGAAATGAGCAAAAATGACTTCCTCTTCCACCAGAGGAAACATCTATTGGGATGGAGTCCCTTCCATGAACCAAAGGAGTGCTTCCAACAACTCAGTTCAAGTAATCGTATCTATAGCTCAACCCACAAGGAAAAAACATGGTACTTCTAACAGGGCTTAGTATATCATTGAACAAATCTAGTAACTGTAATGTAGCATCAGCTACAGAAGAATTGTATCTCATTCTAAAAGCTGTGACAGGAATGCACATTAGTTTGGAACATGCCTTCAAGACTTATAGTCAAATGTTGCTGCACATGAACAATTGCAGTGCTGTGATTACATAGGGAACATAGTGTGATCTGGGTTATATATAAGATAACTAGTAGCTATTTCAGCAATTTCAGTTGCATTATTTTCTATTGCATTATGTGAATGGCTGGTGCTGTATTTTTTACTAACGTGTCCCCACATTATCAGATGCATATTTGGGGCTGTGGCTTTTTCAATAAACTTTCTATATGAATCTATCTTTAGTGGAATTGTTGACGGAAATTGGTAAGATGTCCCAGTAAAACAAAACTGAGTGACTGTGCTTGTTTTCCTGTAAAAAAGGGTAGAATACCTCAAGCTTGTCCAGTGAAAAGTGTGTTGAAATGACTGGTCCTCACACTTTTAATGGCAACTGTGTTTCATGTCCCCATCTCAAAAGGCTGCTTACAAAGTGTTAGTTACAGTGCCTTGCAAAAGTAGTTAGATCCTGACCAGTACTCTCATACTACTGAATTACAAATGGTACATTGTAATTTTGTTCTGTATGATATTTGAGTTTCAGTGTTTCAAAATAAATCAATTATTGTAAGGTGACATTGGTTTTATGTTGGGAAATGTTTGTAAGAAACCTAAAAAACTGAAACATGTTTGCATACGTATTCAACCCCCCTCCCACACACACATTAATATTTGGTACAGCCACCTTTTGCTGCAATAACAGCTTTTAAGTCTTTTGGGGTAGGTATGTACCATCTTTGCACACAGTGTTGGAGGGATTTTGGCCCATGCTTCTTGGCAAATTCACTCCAGGTCGTTCAGGTTGGTTGGACGTCACTTGACCACAATTTTCAAATAGCACTACAGATTCTCCATGGGATTGAGATCATGACTTTGACTGGACCACTGTAGGACATTCACCTTTTCGTTCTTGAGCCACTCCAACGTTGCTTTGGCCTTGTGCTTGGGATCACTGTCCTACTGAAAATTGAATTTCCTCCCATGCTTCAGTTTTTAAGTGGACTGAAGCAGGTACTCTTGCAGTATTTTCCTGTATTTTGCTCCATCCATTCTTCCTTCAATTTTAACAAGATGCCCCATCCCTGCTGATGAGAAGCATCCCCACAGCGTGATGCTGCCACCACACTTCACTGTAGGAATGGTGTCTTGAGGCATGGCAGTGCTAGGTTTGCGCCACACACAGCACTTTTGAATTTTGGCTAAAAAGCTCTTATCTTGGTCTCATCTGATCATAAAACCTTTTACCACATTGCAGCTGGGGCACTCTCATGCTTTCTGGCAAACTCCAGATGTGGTTTCAGAGAGTACTTTTTTGAGTAATGGCTTCTTTCTTGCCACCCTCCCTTACAGGCCAGTATTATGCAGAGCTCTTTATATGGTTGACTGATGCACCATTACTCTGCTCCCAGCCACTGAACTCTGTAGCACCTTCAAAGTGATTATTAGCCTCTGCGGCTTCTCACAATTCTCCTTGTTTGAGCACTGAATTTTGAGGGATGGCCTTTTCTTGGAAGTGCCTGGGTGGTGTGATGCAGCTTCCACTTCCTGATTATTGATCCAACTGTGCTCACTGGGATATCCTAACACTTGGATATTATTTTGTATCCTTTTCCTAATGTATGCATTTATATTACATTATCTCACTTATGCAGAATGTTCTTTGGTCTTCATTTTCCTTCACATCCACAGCCTGACCAATGATCTTCCAACAGTGGGGTTTTTATCCTGACCATGTGACAGCAACTTTAATGGTTCACAGGTGGAGGCCAATAGTAAGGTAACTGTATCCTTGACAGGGCAATTTCTTTCATATGTATAAACCGGAAGCTTCCACAGCATGGGTCGAATACTTACGCAAACAACATGTTTCAGTCTTTTATGTTTCTTACAAACATTTCCCAACATAAAACCAATGTCACCTTACAATAATTGATTTTGAGTTTCAGTATTTCAAAATAAAATATACAGAACAAAATTACAATGTACCATTTGAAATTCAGTAATATGAGAGCATTGGTCAGGGGTCTGACTACTTTTGCAAGGCACTGTGTCTGCCAACCAAGTGGATAGATCTTTTATCTCCGCTTCTAACAGATGTATGCATTCCTCCAGAAGTTCTTGCTTAAATTGTTTGAGTAGCTCCATAATGGGTTCACAATCCGCTTTAGAAAGGCGTGTGGATTTTCTGGTCATACTGGGGCCTACCTCTGTGTCATCCCCATACTCTTCTGTGGCTTCACCAACACCCAAAATGCATTTACGGTCCTTTTTTTGGCCCTGGGTGAGGACAGAATCAAGTTCTATTAGGCGCAGCACAGTATCCAAGGTTTCTCTCACTAATAATTGCTAATTAATTGCTTTAATGATCACTTGGTTTAGGAACTAAAGGGCTATTCCACCATCTTGGGTGATGATGTCACCAACCTCCCTGGTCCTCACACTTGATAGCTGACTACGTATAACTTTTCTTTAGTGGCTTAACACAACAGAATTCTGACAGTCTACATTTTATAAACTAAGAATATGCTGTACTTCATAAACACCGATTAAGAAAAGTTTTCCAACTGGGCACACTGAGAATAGTGTTAAAGCTTTGACTTATATATTTTGGCTGTTGTGCCATTTGTGTGGACACATATGCACTTGCTCATTAATTACATTCATTAGGCGGCTTTCCACTTTTTTGGTAGCAACGTAGTCTTATTACACTATGGGATGTTTAGCTGCCATCTCAAAACTGTTGGTGAGATATAATGCATTAGAGCATGATACTCCTGAGACATTCTTGGGTGCATATTTGGCATTACTATGGAGTTCTTTTTTTTTTTTTTCAATAATTTTTATTCAGATTTTCATAAAACATACAAGACGAAATCATAAAACATTCAAAGACAAAAAACAAACTCAAAAATAGTTAAACAAAAAAAAAAAAGAAAAAAAAAACAAAAATAAAAAATAAAGAGTAAAATATTGACTTCCCATTTGTCAAAGATCAAATCAGTTATAAGTCTATAATATATAACAATCCTGTCTCTTAAGTCATATTATAAAATCACTTTCCTCCAGTAGTTATCTTACTTAATCATCAAATCTCATAAACATTACTTTATTCTTTCCACAAAAAGTCAAAGAGAGGTTTCAATTCTTTAAGAAATATATCTATCAATTTTTTTTTCCAGATAAGCATATCGATTAATCCATCTCATTACTAATAATGATAATCTTATTGTCATAACCATAGTCAAAATAAACATTTCAATTAATCCATCACATCAGAATCTGTTAGGTTCAGTAATTTCAGTAGCCATTATTCTATTATCCCTATTAGTTCCATTTTCCATCTTCCATCTTCAGTAGTCTTGTTAAGTCCAGTAATTTCAGTATCCAATCTTCCATTATCAGTATTCCATAATAATCTTGCTGTCAAAGCCATAGTCATATAGTAAGAGTCTGATGGGAATTACCTCTATCCCAAATATTTTCTTGCCATCCATTCTGAATAGGTTGCTGAAATACTGCTGTAAAATCATATCTCTGTTCTTTTTTTCAAAATACACTGGGTCATCTCTTGAAAGTTTTTCCATTGTCACATGGCTGCAGTTAATTCCATAGATTTTCTCTATATTGGGCTCCATCACATCATTCCAGTCCAGAAGATTATCCATGCCATTGATAACTTTATCTCTAGAATCTTCATTAATTTCTTCAGAGATAACATTGAGTTCCAAACAATAGATTTTATTTCTAAAGTCCATAGACTCCAAATCTTGTTCCTGTTCCACGTTTGTTCCAATCTCCGGGATCTCCTCTCTCACAGGGACCCCTGTTCCAGTCTCCAGGGTCTCCTCTCTCACAGGGACCCCTGTTCCAGTCTCCAGGGTCTCCTCTCTCACAAGGACCCCTATGTCTTTAATCTCCTGTGTCTCCAAACAATAGATTTTGTTTCTAAAGTCCATAGACTCCAAATCTTTTTCCTGTTCCACGTTTGTTCCAATCTCCGGGGTCTCCTCTCTCACAGGGACCCCTTCCAGGGTCACCTCTCTCACAGGGACCCCTATATCTTTAATCTCCTGCTTCATTTTACTCAATTCAATTTTCAGCTCCTTACAACCCTGTCGCAGGTTTTGTTTCGTTATCTCAATCTCATCCATTATTTTCTGAAACATAGTTATTTCCAGATTCTCAGCCACTTTCTTAATTGCCATTTTAAAAGAAAAATATAGGAAAACCACTTCTTATTTCAGCAACAATTGGGTTAATACTCCAAACTTGGTGACATCACAGTATAAACAGAGCAGACAGCCTTATCTCTCCATGCTTAAGTAAACAAAATGCAGTTCCCAGGATCGAAACAATTAATGGCGGTCGTCAGGAAACAGATTCGTCAAAATAAAATAGACCAAAAAGAGAGTAGTCTCAGACAATATAATATTCTTCAAAATAAAAATCTGGAATAGAAATCCCTCTTCTGTGTATATCTTTAGAATGCAAATCCAGGACAGCTTTTTGCAACAAAAACAGAGATAAGCTATTAATTAGTGAGTAGCAGAGAGAAGTTATGGCTCCCCAGTGAGATGTCAAAAACCGATCAATCTGGCAAATCTCTTTTAAACAGCAACAATTTAAGTCAAGTAAAAGAAAAATATAGAAAGAAGGGTGCTTGCCTGTTAGTGCGTTCTCTCTTAGAAGATAAGATGAACGTTCGCTTTATCAGATAGAGCTTGTTGTTGAAAATCCGTCCCACCTTCATCGGCTGGACCTCGTCCCATAAATTAATGAGATCTGGTCGTCCCAACAAAAATAGGCTTTGAGGTTAATCTCTTCGTTTCTCCCTACCCGGGAGAAGTTTAATCAGTCAAAAAAAAAAAAAAATCTGACTGATATATCTGAATAAGCTTCTTTTGAGGCAGGAGCCCGTCTCAAAAGCAGGCACAGGCTAAGTCACCCTTCCCGGAAGTCCGGCATTACTATGGAGTTCTGTTAAGGTAATCTGTACCAAACTGATTTGAGACAAAAGTATTCATAACATGATAGCTGTCCTATTTTTTTCTTAATGCCTAAATGCCTTATTTAAAGTTTGCTTATTTAAAAACTGGATTACTTTAAAGCTTCCCTTCTGCCCCACACCACCCTCAGGATACTATACCTATGATATACATTGATCTATGAACAGCTGGTATAGCACAGTGGGGAGGAGAGCCTGGCTGGGAGTCCAGAGTCTGAGTTCAAATCCCTGCTCGTGTCTCCTGGGTGTCAAGGGCCAGGTAAAGATCACCCCCACAGTGAGTGGGTCAGGGGTTACGTGCTCTGCCACCTGTGCAGATGTGGGCAAGCTGCATAGTCCCAAGGAGCCCAGTTGCCCCCTAGCTGGCTGTTGTGGACAAGAAAGGGCTGGCTTGTGCAGCTGTGGCAAGCGGAGCAGGCCCTTGCCAGCTGGGGAGGGCTAGCCTCAGAGGGAGGCAATGGTAAACTCCCTCTGAATACTGCTTACCATGAACACCCTATTCTCAGGGTTGCCATAAGTTGGGATCGACTTGAAGGCAGTCCATTTCCATTTCATGTCTATACGCACCTACTGGATTTTGGATGCTGAAGGTGTGACATTTCAGATGCATTTCTAAACCAATTTAGGTTTGATCTGAACCTTTCTGTGGTAGAGAAACTTCCAAACCTCTTTACTCAGTAGCTCCCTCCACTACTATCATTTTCTCTGGATTTTTGTCCTTCATTTCTGATTTTCCCACTGTACTGTAAAAGTTTGTTTTTGGGGAAGGCCTTTGGGATGGTTTTCTTGAATGGTTTACTTATTTCTCTTGCTACTGTAAGTGGAATTTCTCCTCAATGGAGCTCTTGTCCAGGAAACGACACTGAGGCAGGTTGAAGCTTACAGCTGCTTATTATATTTACAATTGCAAGGAGTCCCTGCTAGCGTGTGCTATGATGGGAGACTGCCTTCTTCCCCACTTCACGGGTTTTTATAGGTTTGTACAAGGTACAGTCATGTGTCCCAAGGTACCCAATAAGGGGCTTTACCTGTTCCCGCTCCCACCTGGCAGCATTCGTCAGGTAGCTCTCCATTATTGGGATGTTAAAACGCATGTACCAAACTTTTGTCTGCCCTGTCGTGTCGCAATATCCGCCCCCTTCCACCTCATCTACATACTAATACCAATGGCCCGTGAGGATGGGGTTTTCCACTTCACTACTGTGCAATAGGCACTGTGAGCGCAAAACAGAACAGCAAACTTTGCTACCCTTGAATGTACTTTGGCACAGCAATCAGTTTCGAAGAGGGAAACACTGTTTACTATGGTTTACTGGAGTCGAAGCAAAAAAGGTAACAGAGACAATTAAGTGATTATAAACAAGAACAGCTTGTATTGTAGCGCAAATGGGGAGGTAGTCAATTGGGTCATCTTTGTTTGAGCTGCTTATTAATGATAGGCTTTTCCCACACAAGTCCGAGTATGGTAGGCCAAAGAAGATGGAGGAGTAGAAGAATTACTGCACAAGCTCTTGCGATTGGTGGAGCACACAGATCACAAGTATAGGCGGAAATATCGACCCATGGGCAAAAATTCAAAATGCACAGTAAGGTACTTCGCGCTCTTCTAGAATTGCCCTTCAAGCAGGATGTTAACACAAGAGAATGGGGAAAGGGAAAAAGCTGGACATAATGGGAAAAGACAAGCAGTCTGCAGTTTGTAACAAGTCTTAACCAAAAGTGGGAACTAAATGTGTTTTGAATCTAGCACTTCTGCTAACACGACACCTACCCTACATCGCTTCTCTTGTTGTGGCGAACTCGAAATCCCTAGTGTGGAACTTTTTAAGGTGGTACTACTTTATTTATTTATTTATTGTATTTATATACCGCCCCATAGCCGAAGCTCTCTGGGCGGTTTACAAAGTTACAAGAATGAACTCAAACAACACTAGCACAATACTAGTTACTAAAAATACTAAAGGAGCTTTTTGGGTGGTCTTAAGACAGGCCTTTTGCTACTTTCAGCAAAAAAGAAAAAAGCCAAACCCGAAGCCTGCCGTTCTTGTGCCCTAAAGAGCTACTAGCTCTAGTAGTAGTAGTACTAATAATATGTTCCTGCTGGCGCCTCCAGCGCCTGAGTAGTAACCGTTAGTTTCGCCTTTATTTCGCAAAGCTAAGAGGGAACACAGAGGAACTGCCCGATCTTGTCTCGACTCTTTCTCCTCCTATGAAACCAATGCCTCTTTCTTCTCGTTGCTCCCTCTCTTTTCTAGGCTATTTTATACCAGGAATCACGTGAGGCGGAGGGGGAGAGAGAGGCGGTTGTTCCCATAGAGATAGGAAAAGGCTGTCCCTGCTAGTCACATGATTTTTGCTTGTCGACGGCTCCTTCCGCCAGGCTTTGCGCTACTTGGGGGCCGTAGAGTGTCTCCTTCTCCCCTCTTCCCCGTGTCTCCGCGAGCCCGACTGCGCGCGCGCGCGCCCGCCCGCGGTGGTGTTTCTCATCAGAATTCGTGTTGGCCGTACCATGGAGGTTTTTATTCCATCGTTCCGCTATGAAGAGAGCGAGTTGGAGAGAGGCTATACGGTGAGTGGTGGGCAGGAAAAGGCGATCTAAACTCTCTCTTCTCCTCCTCCCCCTTTTAAGGGTCAGGGTGATACAGTTCGGGGTGAGGCTTTGCTTGTCCTCTCCATGCGCCCCAGGGGAAGAGCTTGTAGCAGACAAAGCTCCAAGTGCGAGCGAAATTCCCGCAGTT
Organism: Rhineura floridana; assembly: GCF_030035675.1. Classification (NCBI taxonomy): domain Eukaryota; kingdom Metazoa; phylum Chordata; class Lepidosauria; order Squamata; family Rhineuridae; genus Rhineura; species Rhineura floridana. Next base: position 81,159,422 of record NC_084480.1, read on the forward strand.
TTGTGTTTGGTACAAAGTCCTATAGCAGACGAGAGATCGTAGTAACAAGGTTCCCTATGTGTCTGTAAAGAGTGAGAGTAATAAATGCTTTGGCTACCACTGAATGAGTTTTCTCCCTGGGAAGCGAGACATTTAGGTAACTGGTGACAGGTCATATCTGTCTGCTGGAAGAGTTGGGGGCAGCCTGGTCACAGGTGGCACACTGCAGGATACGCTAGCAGTTTGGATAGGTTTTTGTTCCCCAACTTAGTAAGGTTGACACTTTTTTTCAAAAACTCTGCCCCTTAGAGCTACCCTCTGAGCGTGCCTGAAGTTCCACCAAGAGAAAAAAAAATTTTTTTAAAGAGAAATGATAATGTGCCCTTGACCATATACAAAGTGCATTTCTGAATTGAGTGCTTCTTCTCTTGTCTGAAAACTGCCCATACTGAAGTGAAATGTGTATTGGCCCTCTTGGCGGTGGCTCCATGCTTGGGAAGAATATATGCATGTGTGTGCGTGTTTCTCAACCCACCTAAGTATAATACAATGAATTTTGCTGTGATACAACAGCTTCAGGTTACCAAATTCTCAACTTGCAAAAGTGTCAGAGAGCTCTCTTGATTGCAGATATTATCCAAGTTGCATAGATATGCTTGTTAATTGTAGGTGAAGGTGCTGTTTTGGTAATTGCATACTAATTAAAGAAAGCTGGAGATGGCATCTGACCTGGCTGCTATTTTATTTCATGAAAATACCCCAACATACACTAAATAGAGAACTGAAATAGGAGAGAGGGATAGTGATTTATTTGTTGGTTTATCTGAAATAATGTTCTAAAGTGATGTTGGCTATTGCAGCCAGCAGGAACTAAAGTATCTTAAGGAAAAGTTGGTATATTTCCCAGAAGTTCTGCATAAGGTATAGCAGGGAAAGCAAAGTCATATCTGACCTTTGTGAAGCCAGGATATACGTGTTTTACCTACAGTAAGTTCCAAATGACTGCTGGCCTTACTACAAGTGTCATGCTCAAGTCCTATTTCACACATTATTACAGCAACAAGCGAGAGCTACTTACGCTTCTGTGTTCCTTATTGCTCTATATACACTGTGGCCTAGTTGTCAGTGGGTGTAAGCCAATGATTGTTGGCTGGAGGGGGGACAATCTACAAATCTTGGAGGAAGTCCAGAACTTTGGGGGATAAAACATTTTGGGGGATTTTGGCAGCTCCTTCACTGCTATTACAATGGCACCTGAAATTCAGCAGAAGAAGGTGGAGAGGTCTACATCTATGTGCACAGCACACATTTAAAGCACATTCCCCCCCCATCCTGGGAACTTTAGTTTGCCTCTCACAGGGCAACAATTCCCAGCACCTTTAACAAACTTTAGTTCCCAGGATTTGGGGAGTGGGATGTGCTTCAAATATGTCATGTGTACGCAGCATACTAAAGAACCTGTCCTGAGGATAAAATCCCAGCAGTGAGGAATTAAATTGCCAGTAAGTATCCGCAAGCAAAGGAATGTGCACAGAATCTGCTTTTGCTGCTTTTGCCATTCCCATTGAGTATACCTTCTGTACCATCACTGATCTGCTTGGCAAGGAACAAGGCTGCTTGAGTATTGCAGATTACTGAGACCTGCAGCTCAGGCTATCTACAAATATCAAACTTAACATGTGGCACAAGGTTCTCATTCTCACTGAGATTTGTGTATTGTATGCATACATCATAAATATACGCTTATATCAGATGAATGCATGGAGTGCTACTTTTAGGTGTTATTTTTTTCCATGGGGTTTGGTGGGCAGTAGTAGATTAAACGTTAAGAACAATTGGTTTAGAACTGCCTCTTCAATGGGGGCTCTCATAACTGAATGCTGAATTCTATAAGGAAATAAAGATCTCCCCAAATGCAGAATTAGAATTTTGGTGGAGAAGGTGAAACCAGGACTTGTAGTTTAGTGATGGAGCACTTGATCTGTATGCAAAAGCGCCTAGGTTCAATCCCCGGCACCTCCATGTAGGGTCAGGAAAGACTCCTGCTGAAATCCTGATGAGCTACTGCCAATCAGTGTAGACAGTACTGAGCTAAATGGATCAATGGTCTAACTTCATATAAGGCAGCTTTCTATGTTACTAGGCTGGGCTTCTCCATGATACTGTACCTAGTTCCACAGCACCAATGGTGACATTCTGTCCTTGGCTATTTGAAATCAGCATCATGACTTCCATTGGTTCCCATTTCATAGTGCGGTTGTCTTCATGTTTTTGTTTTTAAACAAATTAAATTGACACTGGCAAGATGGTTCATGGCGATACTTGTTTTCCTCAATTAATACCAGTCAACAGTTAGACTTTTTATTGCCACTTTAAATTGATGACTGGATCTCCAAACTATTGAACCTCTGCTTATAAATGCAACAGTTGTTCATAATTTGGCAGTGAATGACCTTTAAGTGTAGACATTTTGTAAAGATATCCTTGGGGAACAATTTAACTTCAAAATGACACCCATGAGCACTTGTTATTTAAATATGCCTCCTTTGTCAATAACAGAATAGCAAGTACTAGTTAGATTTCTAATGTTGATTCAGATACTTGGAAACTGGCTAAATAAATTAGTGTGCACTTGATTTCTATTGACCAATAATGTTTCAGTGGTATGTTACAGGTCAAGGTGCCATGTGTTTAAGTGGACTGAGGTGCAAAGGGTATACTTGACTGACATGCTCACAATATTCTTAATTAACTTAAGATCCCTTAATTGCTTTTTGAGGTAGTTGAATTATGGGGCTGGGATATGATATCAAATATGTTTTGTTTTTAAGTTATTAGTTTCTTCCTTGCGTGTAAAATCATTAAATGTTTATTTTTTATATTAGTATATATAGTTTCCAACTTCCTTTTTAAATCTGCTGTAACTGCAGAAAAAATTGTGGTTTGCACCACAGCAGTGAAAGGAGCATAATATTGCAAGTTGGGAGGAAACATTGTAACTTCTTGGTGCTAAAATTCCAGATCTGTCCAATCCTGCAGTTGGCAAATGGTGTATACCTAGCTAGTTCTGCCCAGTTTTACAAGAAAATATATTTAAATACAAGTACCAGGGCTACAGCATCAATTTTCATTTTTTTCACTAGATTGTACCTTAACCATGCTTGATGCAGCAACAGTATGCAGTGTCTTAGGGTAGATAGCAGTGCATCCATGAAGACATAATTTGTTCTCTTCCTCTGTTTCTAGGGCCCTCAAGCCCAGTCCTTTAAAGCTGCTTGGGCACTTCAGCAGTATGTAGGACTATGCCATAAAACTAGTCTGATAGTGTTAGGAAAGATGAATGGTGGATTATAAAGCAGAAGATAATTATTTACACATTTGAATACTATTCACCTCCAGCTTACTTGAATGAAAACTTGCTCTTGGAAGTCTTGGAAAGATATAGTCATTAATAATATATTGCTAATAATATGTCCCATTTTTAAATATCTCTTTGTCTCTTCATTTGTAATTATGTCTGTTGTCCTTTGGAAGGTTGGTTGTTATTATTGCATTCATGTAACCTCCTACCTGGCACTGCCTCTGTGCAGCCATTTGGCCTGTCACAAAAATCACTTGGTAAGAGTAAAAATCTTTTCCTGGTCAAACTGACAGGATTGGTTATATCAGGCTGTTCTCACAGAAATGCCCGGAAGGACTAAGAGAGCATAGGTATTTAAGGGGGAGGACCATAGCTTGGTGGTAGAGCAAGTGCCTGTGGTCCCAGGCATCTCAAGGGAGGGTTGGGGGAGACCCCTGCTTGAAACCCTGGAGGCCACCAACAGAGTCAGCCCATCACTCCTGCCACTGTGTCAGTGACTTCATTGCCAGGAGGCTAGTGCTGTGGCTCCACCGCACTGGGCAAGTCACTTCTACCTGAAACCCAGGAGAGCTGTTGTTAACAATATGATTTATTTATTTGTTTATTCATTTAGTTTGTTTCCTGCTCTTCCCTCCCCACCCTCAGGAGCTCAGGCAGCAAACATCAACATGTTAAAACAATACAAATTAAAACATACTTTTTTAAAAATTAAAACCATTGAAAATACTTTAAAACAATTTTAAACTATCTTAAAAACATTTAACAATACTGAGGTAGATGGACCAATAGTCTGACTGGGTATAAGGTAGCTTCCTCTATTCCTAGCTTTTTGTTTGTCTTAATTTAAAAGATTTGTATTCAACCTTTCAGCAAAAGGTTCAAGGCAGCTAGCAGCAGCAGCAATAAAATATCCAATATTAAATTAAACAACAACATATGTGTTTTAAACATTCTTTATTTATTAAATTTATATTCTGCTCTTTCTCCCAGAAGGAGCTCAGGGCGAAAGTAAGTATAGTGAAAGTAAAGAAACAAAACAAATAAAATCAGTCCTCTGTTAAAAACTTGGGAAAATAAAATGGTCTTCAACCGGTGCTGAAAAGCTAGTAAAGTTGGCACCAGCGAAGGGTTTTTGGGAAGAGTATTTCATAACCCAGGCGCACTACCACTGAAAAGGCCCTATCTTTGAATGTGGTGGCACTTGTATGATATGCCAGGTAGTGGTCTCCCATCAAGGGAGCACACTGTGATTGGAACACTGTGAAATCCAAGTGCGTGGAAATAGAAGGACAGCAGACTCAATGAGGGAACAATATAGACCAGGGCTGGACTACAACTCCCATCATCCCAGATCATTGACCATATTGGCTGATGGGAGTTGGAGTCCAACATTTGGAGGGCCACAGGTTCCCTATCACTTGACTAAGCAGTTTTATTTAATTTCAGAAAGAATTACTTGGCATACTTATTCACGTTTGTAGTTGGTGGCATGACCTCTCCCCATGTCTTTGCCACATTTCTCCAGTCGTTTTTGGTGAAGAGCATTTAGCTGCAGTGGTGGATCTAGATTTCTAGTGCATGAAGCCCGCACAAAGCGGGTCCACAGAGAATAATGGTATGGATTTTAAATTTCATTATTTCTGGTACCATATACTTAAATCTTGAACTATGGTCTGCTCTTTAACATAATTTTTATCAGTATTGATGTTTTACCTGTTTTGAGGTTGGAGATGTGTGACTGTGGACCTGAAATGAAATCCAGTATTAGGCTGAAATTCTACAATGAATGTACATACTGTAGGAATGTAGTATTGCATTTAAGAAGTTGGACATTCCTAAAGTAGAGTTAAAATAGATTATATCTTGAAATACACTGCTGTTGTGTGCATATCCTTTATCTCCTTCATAGTTCGATCACAACTAAATAGCCTTGTTAATGCCCCATTTCACTAATTGTTAGTACTATATAACTAGATATGTCTGTCAAGCTTTGATTTTCCTTTTGGAAAGAGATAATAAAATGTTGTAGTATAGAATAATATGATTTTTGAATGTTCAAAGCTCTTCCCTTTTAATGTATCATGAAAATTCTAACAAAACATTTAATGAAATTAATTTTATTTTTGTTTAAAATAAGTTCAATTTTTAAACCAAAACATAAAAGTCTTCATATACTGCATTGTATTTAAATTGGAGAATAATGGAATCCAACATCTTCTCATCATCTCTTACATAAACACAGATTAAGAATCTTGATTATGTGGTAAAACAATCAATAGAGTAGCAGTATGTATTGATTAGGAAAATTGCTTTTATAAAAAGTAATCAGATTCATTTCAGTGGACTTGTCTTCTCTTAAGGCCTGATCCTATGAACTGTAGTACTGAGATGACAGTTCATATGATCTAGAATAGCACACATAATAGAATACACCAAGATCAATGGAATTTACTTTTAACAGTTTTTAGGATCAAGATGTAGGAATCTGAGTGCTTACACTGCAACCATCAGCTGCGTAAAACCAGAGCTATAAAAAATGCTCAAACATCTTAAAGGCCATTTAGTTGCTGCCACTTCTTAGTTGTGCCACCATCTTTATGTCTGCTATCTATCATGTGTCCTGAATGGACCTCAAAGAGCTGTCATTTATTTATTTATTTAATGTTCCAGTCTATCTGATGGGTGCAGAAAGGTTTATAGAATGATTCTGTCTCTACTGTAAGACACTTCACACTTCTTTGTGAGACAGTTAATGTTGCTTTAAATGGGTCCCCCTCCCCCTTGGAATATACGTACCCTCCCCCCTCCAGTGTCTGGATAGAAATAATAATGTACTGCCCCCTTTCTTCCAAATGGCACATTGTTGTACCTGAACATAATTAAACTTGCTTGTAGTTACAAGTAGTTAGTTCTGAGTAACGTTTAAGTATGAAAGACAGAGTGCTTCTTGAAAAACACTACTTCTAGCATGTAAAGTGCTATATTACTATTTTGTTACTTATTTTTCAAATAATTGTGCTGTCCTTTAATATAAATATTCTTGTTTATTGGAATATTTATAATCTGCACTTTGATAAAGTATATTAAGGCAGTATACAATATACAAAATATTAAAAATCAGTAAAAATCCATAAAAATATAATTAAAACATCAATAAAACATCAGTAGGTACTTGATGGTTCAAAAGAGAAATTCATATTGTGAAGGCCTGACTAAACAATACAGTTTTCAGAAGATGTCTGAAAGACGCCGGATATGGTTCCTGCTGAACCTCTACAGATTGGGAGCTCCACAGGCAGGGCTTGCCACACTCAGTGATCGAGGTGGAGCAGAAGGGATCAGACTGTCCTTAACGTTCTTTAGGCTCAGATTGTTTAGGGCTTTGTCAATTAACACAAGAACCTTGAACCTGGCCCCATAGCAAATCAGCAACCAATGCTGTGGAGTAACATGGTGCCAGTAATCTGCTCCTTTGAGCAGCCTGGCTGCTGCAGTCTGCACTAGTTGCAGCATCCGGACCATATACAAGCGCAACACCACAAGTGTGTTACAGTAATCAAGTCTTGAGGTTACCAATGCACAGACCACTGTAGTCAGGGCACTGTGGTCCACATATGGTCGGAGCTGGCATACCAGCTGGAGCTGGTGAAAAGCACTCCTGGCCACAGAGGTTGTTTGGGCCTCTAGCGACAGATGGATCAGGAAGTACCCCTAGCCATTCCTTCAGAAGGAGTGCAATGCCGACCAGAACAGGCAATTGACCTACATGCCAGACATGGGAACCACCCATCCACATGGTCTCCATCTTTCCAGGATTCAAGCTCAATTTATTGACCCTCATCCAGTTCATCACTGCACCCAGGTACCAGTCCAGGGCTTGCCTAGCCTCTCCTGACTCAGATATAATAGAAAAATAGAGTTGGGTATCATCAGCATACTGATGACACCTTGTTCCAAACTCCTAGTGATCCCCCCCAACAGCTTCATATAGATGTTGAACAGAATTGGAAAAAAATAGTGCTCTGTTGTACCCCATAGTGAAAACACCAGGGACTGAAGAACATTCGCTCAATTCTACTGTCTGGATGCACCCCACAGGTAGGAATGGAGCCTCTGCAGCACAATGCCACTGATAACTATCCCGCAGAGTCATTCCAGAAGGATACCATAGTCAATGGTATTGAAAACTGCAGAAGAGATTGAGCAGAAGGAGCAGGGTTGCACTTCCCCTGTTTTTCTCTCTATAGGGTACTTGCACAGTAAAATTATGAAGTAGAGATGTGACATGGTATGTATGCAGACAAATCACAAAGGGTTGTATCCAATGCTGTTCCTCTGGAGCATATTTAGAGAGGAGTGGTACAGGGGAGAGGACAGGAAGGGGAAATCCTGATGTGCAAGCAAAAGTCCATTCATGCAACATTGGATTCCACACATTGGTTTAGGCCTGTGAAAGCCATTTCCAGTAATTGCGCTTTCCCAGCACCTTGCTGTTGCTAATTCCTCACTTTTCAGCCACTGAAGATCATACCATATTTGCAAATACTGATATTTATCTTTCAGCCTTCAAAGGCCAAACTAGATGAAATCAGAGTTTCCATTTTAAAGAAGAAAATAAGTTATCATTATTGATCTATTCTGAGCGATTGGTATAAATGACACTTTACAGTGTTATACACAGCAATATGGACAGGCCCCTGCTTAAAAAACAAACCTTAAAACAGAAAATAGATCGTGGTAAACTGCTATTTGTCTTCTAGTGAGTAATATGCATGTATCCTTGAGGAGCAAACAGATGCTCAGGTGTAAGGGATTTTGATTGAGATAACTGTGCAGAGTGAAAAAGTTAATCCATCCCCAGTGCTGCAGCTCCAGTCTGTCCACCAGCCACTTTACCTTTCAGACATTTTCTGTTCCCTTGTTAGTCTTCAGAGGGAAAACTGAAGTTAGCTAGCTTTAAGCGATTCCCAGCCTTGTAGGTACAACTGTCCTGTGCATTTTGCTGTCATGGCATCAATTAGATAACATCAACAATATTACTGGAAGATATGTTATTGGTTGTCTCTCTTCCTACCTGTTCCCTCCCCCTATCCTCCCCCCCCCGCTTCACCATTTTGAATGGGTACTAGATGCAAAATGGTTTTCTCCTAGGAAGCTGTCTTATATGAAGTCAGACTATTGGTTCTTTTAGCCCTTCTTTCCTCTAATCATTTCCCTAGTGGTACCTTGGCCCTAGTAGTACCTTTCCTGATCTGCAGTATACGTTCTAGCTGAGCTTCTGTTATTGTGGTTTTAAACAACTCCAAAGAATTCTGGAGACAGCTGTTCAACAGTGGAACAGTTTGCCTCAGAAGGTGGTGGATTCTTCTTCTGTTACGTGTTGGTTGGTTTTTAATGCAAAGGCCTAAAACAGTGGTTCCCAACCTTTATGAGTACAGGACCCCTTTTAAAAAATAAAAAAAAATTGTGACCCCCCCCATGCAAATTGTATTTTTAACCTCTGTTAATTAAAAAAATGGTGCGTGGCAAAATCACATCTCCAAATATTCCTTTCCATAAAAAGCTCCCTGCAGACAGAGAGGTGTTGCTTTCTTTTCTTAATGCAAAGGTTCATCAAATTGGTATCCCTCTCGCCCCCCACAGTCTGATGATGTGTAGTCCTGTCTCCCAACACCAGTGGGCTACAGTGTTGGACTAAGAAGCAGGTTCAAATCCCCACCCAGCCATGAAGCCCGCTGGGTCACCTTGGGCCAGACAGTCACTCAGGCTGACCTATCTCACAGGTTTGATGTGATATAAGGATAACATGGAAAGGAGGGAAACTATGTGTACCACCTTGTGCAATGTGGAGGAAAGGTGAGATATAAATGCAATAATAATTAAATAAATAAATACATTTCAGCTGCAGTACTCGTTCTGAATAAGGGTGTCGTCAGCAGTGGCAATGTGAGGAGACGGGAGTCGGTGATAGCAACTTCTTGTTAGCATCACCCGTAGCCTCCTTTGGCGTCTGCCACATGTTTTATAGGCAGATAACTGCCCTTGGCTTGCCTGAAAGATGCTCTGGTGCTTTAGAAAAAGTCCTCCCCTTTCATTTGGAGCAAGGGGGAGGTGTCATCAGCAGTGGGGAGCAGATAGTGTCCAGAGAGTGAAGACTTTAAAAAAATAAAAAATAAAAAAATAATTTATTTACTGTTCGCGGCTCCCTCTGGATTACTTCATGGCCCCCAGGTTGGGAACCACTGGCCTAAAAGGAATATCAGTGGATTTCCTGCATTAACAATGGTTTGGAGTATATTATTTTTGTCTGTTCGAGCTCTATGATTCAAGCACCTTGAATTGGATTTGAAAGCATACCAGCAGCCAATGAAAATTCTGGATCATCTACAAGTGAAGCCCCGCATTAACACTTTACAGTAGTCACCCAGTCCAAGGTACAAAAGCATGGTCAGTATAACAAGGATCCCTCTCTATCCAAGAAGGGGTAGAGAGTATGCAAGAAGTCCAACTTATAAACAGTACCTCTGGCTACCATAGACACCTGCTTATCCAAAAGCAATGCTAGATACTGAAGCACTTCAAGGCTTCTTGCATTCAGATAAGGAGATTGTAGTATCAATCACAGGTAAATTATAGTCTGAGGGTACTCCATTGGCATGATTTTTAGCTTGTCTGGATTTACTTTTAACCTCTTTTCCCTCATTCTTCTGACCACCACAGTGGTTCAGAGTAGAGGTGACAGCCCCTGGAGTCTCGGTCATAGAAATAAAGTCAGTCTGGCTTGTTCATTGGCCATTTTATCTGTGTACTTGGCTTAGACAGAAAGGAGTGAAAACCTCTGAGAACCAGTGATGATGTTTCAGCCAGATGTTCAGGACTGTAGAAGAATTATTTGGTACACAGTATCAAAAGTAGCTGGGAGGTCCAATAAGGTACACAGACCTTCATTACCCCATTAATCTGTAGATTAAGATCATAGACCAAGGCAACCAAAGGTGTTTCCATTCCATAACTATGATGGAAACCAGACTGAAAGTGGTCAAAGATTGATGTTTCATTGATGAAAAGCTGGAACTGCTTTGATGTTCCACAGCATGTCATCCAAGTCTGATCTGCAAAGCTGAGTGATTTTTTAAGAATCATGCAAAATTGCCACAGTGGAGTAAAGATCACTCAACTTCTCCTGGGTTACATTTATAGACAATAGTCACCTGAATACCCAGAAAAGCTCTACTGGGTGCATTTCCCAGACAATGATGTCTTTGCTGCTACTTCACAAGTCTGCAAATGGATTCTGTGGCATGTTTGGTTAGATTTAGTGTGAATCTCCCACCATTGTCACACAAACCATCTCCCAACCCAATTCATAGGTATGCAGATGCTTTTTAAATCAGGGAGCTCCACTCCTAAAAGATTGGGGGGGAGAGAATTGTTCAAATCAAAATTACAAAAATGCAGCCAGAGATTCAAATGTTGGAATACCCAAAAAATGTATTAGAGGCAGATGGAACAAAGACTTTCTCTGCCAAATATAGGATGCTGCTTTAGTTGCCATAGTAAAGCAATTAATTTGTAAATTATATATTCTTTATAAATTTTAAGGTATAAGATACTGTAATTTTACTCTTCCATAATATCCTGTTAAACTGTCAAAATGCCAAAATACTAACAAATGAAAATTAAAGTTAAAAATGCATCTTCCTTCAGATTTTTTTCCATTGTATTGGTTTTGGTGTATTTTTTTAAAAAAAGATTTGAAACAGGAATTCAAGAGGTAGTGTGTTTTATGAAAGGAAAAATGAAGTGCTGGGTTTTTTTTCTTAAAATCCAATTGTGACATGTTAGCATTCAGATTTTTCTATTCCTGTCAAAGATGAAACCTCATCTAATCTCCATTGATGACATAGAATTCTATAGCAACTCCTAATCTAAAAATTGTAATTTGTACAAGTCAGTACATCCTTAGTTATCAAACTGGTGCTAAAGAGTGCACTTTCACAAGATTCAAATCTGGTTTGCTGATTAGTTGGACGATTGAGAAGATGTGTATATTTTATTGCCTGTTCTGTGTATCTCACATGCAGTTAAGTGGACTGAAGTTGCTTCGACTTTTATATAGACCTTCCCTGATGATTTGAGGGGAACAAAAACTTTGTCAGTAGAATAACTCAAAAGTGTAAAATAGATTAGATAGAATGGCACTTCTGCATACATAATGTTCATTCTGTTCATTCCTAATTGCTGCCACTTATCCTAAGCTGATACACATAAAAGGATGTGGAAATAGACTCGATCGCAAACCATTTCTGAGTTTGTCAATGTCACATCTAAGGTGTGTGTGTGTAGGGGGGTGAAAACCCTGAATGTGCTAGAATGCAGGAAGTATACATTGTTCAGGTTTAAAACTAAAGATAAATAACTTTTTGACAGGGTGGATTGATTTAAAACATCAAGAAAAATGGCCACTTTAAATCAAAGTTCCTGCAGATGCTACTTCATATATCTCCTATACAATGGTGTTTGAACAGAATGTTTGTGTGAATAGAACATTTTTTCCTAAACCTAATTCCTACACAGTAGTTGATTTGTGTGTGAGTGTGAGCACGCAGGGAGGATAGGATGAACGTTTTTCTCCCAAGCTCCCCCCCCCAAAGAAAAACAATTCCCTGCTGGCAATTTGGCTGAGAAAAAAAATCTAATTGCTGTGGGGGTGAATCCAAGGAGGAGAGCCTGTGGGCCAAATCCAAAGGCAAATCCATTTAACTCTTTATTTACACTGATTCTTACAGCCAGGCTGTACATCTTTTGTCACATGTTTTGCATGGTTTCCTTTTTTACTACAAAACACATCTCTCTCTCTCTCTATCTCACACATATATATCCCAATATAGGGCATGCCTACTAAGAAATAAGCCCTCCAATTGAGCTGAATCAAATTTACTCCCTGGCGAGTGGGTACAGGATTGCAGCTGGGCAGAGAAATCCACCCTTCCATGCTGCGGGGGCTTTGGATTGGGTGATGTCCCTCTGCCCATCTCTGCCAACCAAACTTCACTCCCGCCAGCCACCCATGACAGAGCAATGCAACCATCATTCCGCTGGTGCAGAACTTTCCCTTCCACCCACCAAATGTGTGGGCAGAAGTGCTACTGGTGGATGGCCCCAAAATGATATCATGCATATTATCATACAGCTGCTTTGTACTGTTATGCTACTTCCACTTGAGCTATTCCTTACACAGTGGAAACAATGCCAACTCTCTCACCTCTCTCCTCTTGTTGTATTGTTATGTTGGATCTCACCCTTAATATTTAAATTTTATTTTTAAAACGTTAAAAATCAGATTTTTTAAAAAACTGCCCTTTTGGTTAAGGTGGTGGGGCATTGCTATGTGAAACAGACAACTCTTTCTTTCTTTCTTTCTTTCTTTCTTTCTTTCTTTCTTTCTTTCTTTCTTTCTTTCTTTCTTTCTTTCTTTCTTTCTTTCTTTCTTTCTTTCTTCTTTCTGTAAAGGGCTATATGATAAATAGTGGATATGTTGAGATCAGGGTCCAAAAAGCAGCTTCAGACATGCCTGCTGGGGTTTCTTATGTTTTTTTCTTTGAAGTGTGGGCCCCCATGTCACATGACAAATGGCTTTGGAAACTCATCTATTTTGGAAGTGGTATGGTATGGGAGCTTTTGTTTGCGATATGGAAGTCCCCTTTAACTAATCACGGAGTATTAGTCCTACAGTTCTTTGCGTCCTGGCCTTAAAAGTAAACCACAATTAATTTTGTAGCCTAAATGCTACTCTTACGTTTAAAATGACACAATGGAGAGAATACATTGTTTGTTGGTTCACTCTAGTAGATACTTCCTGGTCTACTACTGTACTTAAATTTTATTTATTTTTATTTATTTAATTACATTTCTAGACCGCCCTATAGCAGAAAGCTCTCAGGGCGGTGTACAACAAATAAAATCACAATTAAAATATGAGCAAGTGTGAAAAATATAACATGATAAAAATCCAAAATAGAATTGCCATTGAGTTTATAAATTAAAATCCATATTAGGTTTAAAATTAAATTTAAAATGTTTAAAAAGCCTGGGCGAAAAGGTAGGTTTTTACCTGGTGCCGAAAAGATAACAAAGAAGGCGCCAGGCGTATCTCGTCTGGGAGGGCATTCCATAGTTCGGGGGCCACCACCGAGAAGGCTCTAGATCTAGTTGTTGATCTCCGGGCCCCTTTATGAGTTGGGACCCGGAGAAGGGCCTTCGACGTCGAGCGTAGTGAACGGGTAGGTACATAGCGAGAGAGGCGCTCCACCAGGTATTGCGGTCCGATGCCGTCAACCAGTTCACATAGTAAATAGAAATAAAGTATCCCATCATGATATGCGTACACCAATCTTTAAAGAGAGCTATATACATTACTCTTTTATCAATGTATGTATTCTTGAATATTATATTGTATTTGTTTTTAGTTACTGTAAACCACCCAGAGGGCTTCGGCTATGGGGCGGTATACAAGTATAATAAATAAATAAATAAATAAATAAATAAATAAGATAAATAAATTAGTACCTAACTTTTGTCTTTTTTTTTTTTTTTTAGTAAGGGCTTGGATTTAATAATACAAATCAGTCTTTAAAAATATTGATCTTGGTTTAAAAGAGTACAAAAATAATTCTCTTCCTACAGAGCCAACAAATTTTAAATAAACATGGCACATGAAGGATGTTATAGTACATTATGTGGAACCAAAATAAACAATGCTTCAAAAACAGTTATAAGGAAACGAAATATGTTAGAATGGAAGATATTTTATAGAAGATTTGCCATGAAATGTGAGGCTGATTTAACATTTGCATGCCATGGGTTGTATACAACACGACTATTCTGGTCACACAGCCAATTTCTGCTTGCATAGTGGAAATTACCCCTCCTCTTCCTTCCCCTGCAACCTCCCATGCATCCTCAAAACCTACTCCAGAGGGGGTAGGTCCTCTACCCACTAGAGGAGGATTGATTGATTGATTAAATTTACTAGTTGCTTTTCTTCATAAAAATGAACCCAAGGTGACATACAATAAAATATTAAAATCAATATAAAACTAACACAAATAAAATAATAAATAAATAGAAAGTTAAAAAAAACACAACACATGGGTGAGATGGTAGAACAACCCACCCCCTAAAAGAGGCTACAACATCAAAACCCCTCCAAAAATTAAGAGCAGAATGCCTGGGAGAAGAGGAATGTTTTTGCATGGCACTTAAAGATAGATAATGATGGTGCCAGGCATGCCTAGCTGGGGAGAGTGTTCCATAAGCTGGGGGCTATCACTGAGAAGGCCATGTTGCCATCCTGTGTACCTCCCTCAGAGGAGACACACAAAGAAGGCTTCAGACACTGACCACAGGGTCTGGGTTCATATGGGAGAGGTGATCCTTGAGGTATTGGGTCCTGGCCATATATGGCTTTATAGGTCAAAACTGGAACTTTGAATTGAGCCTGGAAACTAATTGATAGCCAGTGCAGTTGTGCTATTATGTGCTTAGACCATCTTGCCCTGGCAAGCAATCTGGCTACTGAATTTTGCACCAGCTATAGTTTCTGAACTGTCTTTAAAGGAAGCCCCATTGCACATTAAAGTAATCTAATCTAGAGGTCATCAGAGCCTAGACAACAGTCAGACTATCCCTGTCCAGATAGGGTCATAAGTGGGCCACCAGCTGAAGCTGATGGAAGGCAGTCCTCACCATTAAGGCCACTTGAGCCTCAAGCGACAGTAATGGACCAGTGTGCTCCCAAACTATGCACCTGCTCCTTCAGAAGGAGAGTAACCTCATCAAGGGTAGGTCACATCACCTCCATCAGGTCTAGGGGACCATCCACTAACAGTGCCCCAGTCTTGCCTGGACATGCAGAGAGTGGGGCTGAAGGGGAAGGCCGGTTGGATGAGTGGAATGCCACTCACACAGCATTGTGTCAAAATAATGGAGAAAACGAGCAATTTACGTAGGCTGACTTTGTGAGAGAATATAGGAGTAATGAGATTCTCATCACACTTATTTTAAAACTTTCTTGTCAATCTGTAATAAAACAATAATCTGAACATTAACTCCTGCTGTGTTACTATTTTCAGTGTAGTATACATAGAGATGAGTTTTATTATAATTAATATATTTGTATTTTTCTTGTATGAACTGGAGAAAAGACAAGAGATGAGGAAATAATAAAGGTATTGATTCAAAACCACATTTTCCCAGTTATGTAATAAAACCTATAGGCTCTTCATTTTTTTCTTTTCCTTTTGAAATGAGTCAATTGTATGTAAAATAGTCACACGTTTGCAGCACACTTTCTATGAATTATAGGGTTCCCAGTGGACATATTCCTTGTTTCTTAAAAGAAACTGGCAAGAAGAAACGTCAACCTAGTTTTTGCTTTTCGGAGACTAAATTGTCAAAACTCACTAATTTGAAAGGAGAGAGAGCTCTTCTAAAACAATCTGAAGATCATTTTATCCATTTGGGGCTATGAACTTAATGCCGTTTCTAAAATCTCTCTTCTTTGCAGTTAACTAGATAACTACATAACCCTCTTAAGAGCTCATGAACCTGCTTCCGTGGATATTTCTATCCTTAACTCTTATAGCAAGTGCAACAAGAAAGTTGTTTTTGCTTATAAAAATAGAAAACAGATTTGATAAAAATGGTTAGTCCCCTGGTCCTTGTTTTATTTATCATATCAGAAAAGAACAATGTTTTGCTGTGCTGTGGTCAAAATAAGAGGCGACCTTGCTTGTTCACAAGTGTTCAAAGTCTAGAGATAAGAGGGGCAAAATAATAAGAGTACAATGGGAATAGTGTAGTGTAATTATTTGTGACTTGTCAAGTGACGCCCTTTCAGGCCCCAAGTGATTCAAATCTGGGAACTCTGCACAATTCTCTAAGCGAAGCATGGCCAGCATCAGAGAAATCTTACCCAGCTTCTTCGACAGTGCTGAAATTGCATCAGTTTGTCATGCACTGAGCATGCCAGCTCTACACAATATCATTTGCTTGCAAATGGGCCTGGCCTCACAGCTCTGATACACATTCCTTGGTATCTGACTCTTGGCCTGTGATTTGTCATGTCTCTGGTGCTATCAGTTTAAGGTAATTTTAATAGATTGTGATGGTTTGCTTGTGGGAGTAAAGAATGCACTATAGCCCATGTCACTTCATGTCTCTTTCTGCAGTGTGTAACACAGGAGACAACCTCGTGCTGGTGATAGCCAGGCAGAAAGGTTGCAGAAGGAAATGAGGAGGGTGTCTTGTGTGGTTTTGCTAAAAGCTTGTATTGACAGCTATGACAAATCTTCTAAGGAAATTTCAAGACTTGCTTAATCATTATTCCCATTTTTGAAATGCAAGGTTTCTTTTCTTACAAATAGTTTTGTCATCTTCTGTTAAAATGCAGATATGAATGTGTAAGATTTCTTAGGCTTCTTAAACTGAAACTATTGTACAATCAAGTGAGGGAATTGATGCTGTATTTCATACATTTTTAATACAGTAATGAAGCTGTGTATGTTGATGCTTAAAAAATACCTTAGGCTGCAATCCTATAAACACTTCTCTGGGAGTAAGTCCCACCGAACTCAATGGAGTTTTCTTCGAAGTGGACATGTATAGGTTGCACTGTTAATATTAACTAAATAAACAAACACCAAAAACTAAACTAATTTCACATCTGAGCTCCTCATGTTAGTGTAACAGAGATGGTCTACCTTTGTGTTGTTGTTGGGTTTTTTGCATCTTCTGATCTGCGCTGCATAAAACAGTTATAAGAGAACATAAAATCAATAATTTAATAGTTAGGAAATTGGAATGTTAGGAAATTCAGGAAACTTAGTGTTTGGTTGTCTTAAAGAATACATTCAGGAGCATTATGAAAAAATTGCATATTTTATTCTACTTTTGACAACTAGATGAGATTACTTTATCATTAACAACTCTGATCTTTACATCATTTTTTTTTACTCTGATCTTTATATTATTTTTACTGACTCTTTTAATTGATTACTTCTCTGATATTAGGGCCTGCAGCATAGCTCTTTAGATGTCTTCTGACACTAATCGATTACCATAAAGGTGTTAACGTTAGTTATTTCATCCAAGAAACATTTAAAACGCTGTAACAAAAAGCTGCCAGAGCATAGACTCTCGTTATTTTGGGTTACTGTTGATTAACAAGGACTCCTCTAGAGAGGCTAAGAGTGAATTCTTGAAAAAGAGGATTGTTGTGCATTAAGTGTGGAATACTAACACATTATTGTTTAAATTCTAGTGTTTTTAAAAAGTGTCTATTAGTGTTCATCATTTTCTCTCCATGGAGTTCATGCAAGATGTGTTCAGACTCAGAGCATTTCTTTTGACTTTTCCTGAGAGAATGTCTGACAGCAGAGTAACTTCGAGCATCCCTGCAGCTAGTCTGAGTCCTTGTCATTTCCTTTGCCCTATACATACATGCACATACAGGTCTAGCATTTTTCTTTAGTTGGAAAGAGTTGAGAGTTTTTAACCATTATTTATGGCATTTTCAGAATCTGTATACTGAATTATTTACACAACTGAGGGGCACAATTCAGCTTCTGATTCATCCTTCCCTCTCACACCTAGACATGTTGCTGTGTGGATAGGAGTTTCTCAGATAGGGGAGGGGCTGTAGCTCAGTGGTACAGCACGTGCCAAAGGTCTCAGCTTAAATCCCTGGCATCTCCAGGTTGGGAAAAGACTCCAGCCTGAAACCCTGGAGAGCTGCTGTGAGTCAACATAGAACAATGATAGCCAATGTGGTGCCCTCCAGATGTTCTGGACTACAGCTCCCATGAGCCTCAGCCAGCATGGCCAATGGTCAGGAATGGTAGGAGTTGTAACCTACAACATCTGGAGGGCATCATGT
Organism: Rhineura floridana; assembly: GCF_030035675.1. Lineage (NCBI taxonomy): Eukaryota > Metazoa > Chordata > Lepidosauria > Squamata > Rhineuridae > Rhineura > Rhineura floridana. The sequence goes on from NC_084480.1 coordinate 81,177,700, forward strand.
TGGGGACCTCTGGTCAATGATATGTGGTAGAAAATTTTCCAGTGCTTTATTTTTTGCAGAAAATTTTCCATTTCATAAATGCATTACTAACAACAAAAAATAGATGTCATTGAAAATACAATATTAGGCAAGCCTGGCAGTTTCAAAATCTTTAGCTTTGTTTACACATGTAAAATAGCATGCAAACTTTAGATTACTCCCTAGGACATCAGTTTTTTGTTTTTTTTTATGCAGATTACCAGGACTATGGAGTCAGTATGTCAAACGTTCGACTCCCGAGTCTGATTCCTCTATATTTCTACTGTCCGACTCAGGCTCCTTCGTAAATGGCAAATGTATATTAATGTATTAATATTAATACATTAATATTAATATTAAAATATTAATTTTATTTTGAAGTCGGAGTCGGTACATTTCTACTGACTCCGACTCCACCCAAAATTGCTTCTGACTCCACGACTCCGACTCCACAGCCCTGCAGATTACCCTAATATGTATTCATATTCAGAATTTTCCAGAAAACCCACATTGCTGCTCTGATATAGACGATAGTGAATTAGATGGATGCAGTGGTGGCTGGTGACACCTACACCTGGGAGGGCAGCACCAAAAAGGTAGGTGGTGATCATCAACATGGTTATAATGGCAACTCATTTATTCAACAGCAACAAATACATTTATCGTATCATTACAATAAAATAGTATGCAACATAACAAAGCAACACCACAGCAGCTATATTCCACGCCTACATACTTGTGAAGAAGATGTCCCTGCTCTAAGGAGCTTACAGTAAGATTCAACACAGAGAAGACAAGGGAAGGAGATTCAATTCAGGGGCTTACTTCAAAGTAAAATAAATACAATAATGTTAAGCTAAGCCATACCTCCATTATAATTAACCATTACATATGTGATACATACATATATACATACACTCTCCACCCACCCCCCATGAAGCAAATATCATGTTCATGTTTTCATGTTGAAAATATTGAGTTTTGTTTAAGCTACGCCTGGCTTATTCCCTGGTACACAGAAAGAACCTCCCTGACCTGGAGCAGTTTATTTAAATATCATAGATAGTATATTTATAGGATTACCTCAGTTAATGAATCCTCCAGGAACAAAGCTCTTTTAAGGAAGGCTTTTTTAAAGATGAGACTGACCGGCTTTGCGTTGCTGTGGATAAACTTTCAAGCCTGTGCCTTTCCCCTTTGCTTTAAGGTGAAACTGATAAGTCTGTGTATTTGCGCTGCATTAGAAGAGATCTCTTGCTTTCTCTGAGGGCTGGGGAGGGATCCAATATGATTCAGAGGAGGAAAAGGAGAGGGAGGGAGGGGTGCCAGGTAGGCACCCTTTAAAGCCCCTGTTGAAGCTGACCCCACCATCTATGAATGGGTGTAGGAACCTATCCCTATTCTTTCCATTTTATTCTTACTTTTGGTACCAAAGTTTCTGTTAAAGAAGTAATGTCCAGCAACGTATCTACTTTGTTAAATGAGCTATTACTGTACTAAAGATCTCCAGAGATTCTTTTTTAAGAAAATTAAAGCAGTCCCATAAACTGTAAATTCCTATTGTCTAGAGAAAATGTGGTAGATGGGGGGGAGCCAAAATATTAGAAAAAGGAATTTTTCACACCGTAAAATCAGTTCCAAAAACTGTAGGAGCAAGTTCCACCAGTTCCTCAAGTAATCCACTGGTGCATGCACTCAGACATTCACACAAAGTATATTTAAGTTTCTTGGGTTTTATAAAAGCAGGAATCTGTTTAATCCAAAATTCCTTTCGATCAAGCACACCTTCCTCACACAAGACACGGCACTCTTCCATCTCTCCACTCAAAGTGAAATTGGGATGGAAGTGTGCAATGGACACATGCCCTGCTGACTAGATTACCAATACCAGGATGTTTCCTGCTCTCTTTCCCGCCTCCCGTCACAAAAGGTGCAGTTTCTCGGCTCAGAAAGAAAATAAACATCTGGTTCTCTTCAAAATACTGCTAAGCTTTTTGTTTAAATTAAAATAATTATAATAAGTTCTTCATCTTATTCTGAATGGGAGTTAATTATCTTGCATAATTAAAAAGACACTGGCCAGGCCAAGAAGAAACCAGATTTTCTTCCCCATACCCAATGATACCAGCCAGGGGACTGTTTGGCCTCAAGAATCTCTTTTCCCCTCCCTCCAACAATAAAAAGCCGAGTCCCACCCATTAAGAAACCAGATCTCCCCCCCCCCCATGCCAGCCAAACATGCTTTTGGAGTAGGTTACTACCACGCCTCTCGTTGAAGTGTTCTTATAAATATATACATATATAATCTGTATATATGCAGTGATGAAACCAGAAGTTGAACAATGAAATCACAGAGATATATTGCTGATTTCAAAGGTTTGTTGACCACAGAACAGAAAAAAGAATGTGCTTGCTGTTGCTTTAACCTGGTGCTTGCAAAAGGAGGGAATAGTGCTCAGCCTCAGAGAAGAACAACAGGCAGATTGCAAATGCATGCATCTAATTGGCTCAGCTTGAATTGCATACATCTGATTGGTTGAGGAGGGCATTCATAATCTTGCCCAAATGCAATGGAATGTTCAATGCATTTGTGAGGTATTCCTGATTGGCTAGTATTTACTCAAGGGGAAATAAAACCAAAATCGAGATTCAAAGCAGTCTCCTCCCCTCCATAAATCCACTCCTACTGAAATTTATTGTTTAAAAACATTTTTGTTACCCCTGGAGACATGGGTGGGACCATAGGGGTTATTGTGATTGCCTGTGCTCTCCTGAGATAATTGGCCAGCACAGGAGATAGACAGAAACAAGTCCAGAGTGTCTCTAAATGTGAGGAAATGTATAGAATATGAATGTAAGGAGGAGAGATGGGACTGAGCTGTAGCTTTGGAGGTGGGTGGGGGTTTGGGGTGGGCAGTGCCCCACTTGTCCTTAATGGATCAGTCTTCACTGGATGGACCAATGATCGGACTTGGTATAGGCTTTCTGCCTGTTTGCCCTGCCAGCTCCCATTGCTTGCATGCACTGTTGTGTGTGCTTTTCTTTGGACATAGAGTGGATTGTTCCCATAGCTTGAAAGTATATATAGTGCTAAACATAGATATATGAGGCTAAACATAGATATTTTGAAACCTCTCTTTTAAACACTTTTTGAGGATGGCTCAATCAAACTCACATGAATTCTCTTTTAATCTCTGTAAATGATGTTTTGCCATTTTTTCTTGTTACAAAATCCAAGTATTGGTTATTAGTTTATTCTTCAAAGTAGACAATAGCATCCAAAGCAGTTACTCATTTAGGCTTATATGGTGGTGGTGGGAATCAAAACAGCCACAATATATTAATATTGTTATTAGGACCTAAGAAAACACAGTGAGCAAGCTTTCACCAGAAAGCTGTATGTTAAGCAAAAAAGGAGAAGGGAAGGTGATTGTGGAGACAAAAGTTGCAAGAAATAATGAAAAGCCTAAGTTTGCACATCTTAAGATGGAGTGAAGTGTTATTTAGAGTTAGTTAGGTTAGATTCTATGTATAAAGATTCCCAGTTCAGTAAGCAAGGTGAGCTTGTAGGAGTAGTGGCTGCTCTCTTTTTTAAAAAAATGTCAGTAAGTTCAAACAACCAGCAACATTTCACTGCCTCTACACCCTCTCCTCCAACAAATAGTTCTTGCTCACTAGTTCATTAGACCCAACAACAAAGTTGCAAAGGTATTTTATATTATTATAAATTTAAGGTATTAATTTATTCTTGTCGTTCCACCAAAATTCATCCATGGAAGTCAAGACAGTGGACTATAATAAATCTTTGGCAGACCCTGAACTTCCTGTCTCATTAAGATGCTGAACATACATCCAGCCCACCTTAAGTCTTGTTGGCCTATCTGATCTCTAGGAGAATTTAGCAATACCTGATACAAGTATGGAGGAAAAATATCTGATGAAAGCAATGAGCATATACCTATCCACATTGGAACTTTTCTTCTGGGTATGTATTCATGGACAGTTATTTTATTGTATTATTATTATTAGGTGGTATTCTGTTAATGCACCCCATCAGCACAAGGATTTCTGTTTGTGCAGTGGAACTTTCCCTCATCCCCTCCCCCAGGGTGCACCTTGCACCCTTCCCAAATCTGCTCCAGAGGTTTCGGGGAACCCCAGAACAGATTGGGAGAGTATGGGGGGAGGAGAAGGGAAGAACATTCTGTTGCCCAAGCAGAAATCCTTGTGCTGATGGAATGACTGCATTAGCTCTGCAATGGATTCCACTTTTTATTATGATTATTATTCTTCCATTATTAGTTTGCTTACATAAAGTTTCTAAGCAACTTTAAAAAAATTAAAACATAAAACAACATAAAATCAAAGAAAAAGGACAAAATATTATTTTATTAATTTAGAAAAATTATAGACTTCTTAATCAGTATTCTCAATATTGGTTCACCTATTCCTTACTGCTTAGTGTACTTCTTATTTTAGTGTTTGTTCATTCCAGCATTGGGTGGATTATGTGAGTGGATTTTAGAACACTAGCGAGACTATCACAAAACATGTTTTAACCATCTCTCTTGGCAACATACATATAAGAAGGAACTCCCACCTAGCCCAGCATCCTGTTCTCACAGCGGCCAACCAGATGCCTGTAGGAAGCCCATAAGACGGTCTGTGTGTTTTTCCATACATTTGGCATGTCTCTTTGAAAAGCCATTCTTGCACCTTTGCTTGTCATCACTGCCTCCTAAACAGTTCAGTTTCTAGAAAAATGTATACTGTCTGTGTCCTGGAGTAAATTAGCTGCTCCTGAAGACTGTAGTCTACTCCAGTGTTTTGTAGATAGAGGCAAGATTCTTGGTTTTGTATTTGTGTGTGGGCAAGATGCTTTTTATCAGAGCTTGGAAAAGTTACTTTTTTGAACTACAACTCCCATCAGCCCAATCTAGTGGCCATACTGGCTGGGGCTGATGGGAGTTGTAGTTCAAAAAAGTAACTTTTCCAAGCTCTGCTTTATTAACATTTACATTGTGCCTTTCCATGAATCATACTGAAAGTGGCTAACAAAAGTAGCTCCTATACATTGGAGATCCATGCCAGCAGAGGACAGGGAGATAATTTTTGTTGATGCTTCTCACCCCACCTCGCCTCCTTACAGGCCCCAGCGCCACTTCTCAGGCTGTTGTAGAGAGTTCCCTGATACTCTGGAGATTTTAGGAGGATCATCAAAAATTGCCTTACCCTCCCCCTTCAACTAGTGGTAGTCTCTGCTGGATTGGAGCTAAACAATAAATACAAAAACAGTAAGACAGTTAAATAATTTAAAACATCAAAATAACAAATTCAAAAGTTATTTGTCTAGAATTCTTGTTTTTTAGGGCACTCAAATGTTTCTCATGAATTAATTTATTCAGAAACAATATGTATTATAAAAAGTGATGATTGACTCATGTTTTTGCATTTTCATACATAGATATCAGAATGGGGATCTTGAAATAAAATTTTAAAATTGAAATGAGCAAGCATTTATGGTTTGTATAATAATATATATCCAAAGACCTATCTTCAACACTGCTATAACATTACATAGTGGAAGAGCTGAATAATTCCTGTTCTGTTGTTCGGTTCTATGAACTAGAAATACAGATACTTTCTGTTTCAGCACTAAAGAAAAGACAATTAGTTGCTTTTTTAGCAGAGACTTAAAATATTCTTGGGAACTGACTGTACTCATAAGCTTTGCACTACAGTGGATCAATTACCAGATTGGGTTGATTGGGCTGTCACTGATTTTACTTGGATGTCAAACTGTAGTAACAGTAGGGGTCACTGTGTACATTGAATTTGACATGACATCTTAAAATTAACTGAAAAGACTTGTATATTCAAGTACATTTTAAGAAAGACAAAACTTACTCTACAAAACCTTCTCTTTGAAAAGAAGAAGAGTAGATGTGTGCACACAATTCTGAAATGAATAAAAAGTCTTTAAATTGTGTTTCTTGTATGACCTTGTTAACATTCATTTCTCTGATTCCATGAATAATGAGTGGTTTACTAAAATGAGAATTCCTAAAGAAATGTGGATTTCCTTTGATGGCTTTAAATACACAGAGATAGCAGTATGAGGACACATCACTCCAAATTAATGAAAAGAAAGAAAATTCTATAATCCAGGAAACCATAAATTATTTTCCTGTTTAGCTTAAATGCTGAAGATGTAGCAGAGCAGTCAATGCCTTATGTGATACTGAAAGTGTCTTTTAACTATGGAAATGTTTTTATATGTGCTTGGTAATATTTCGTTTTCAGTGTGATGATTGCTCCCTTCGTGCTTTGCTTCCTAATTTTGATTTCCTTCAAATGGTGGTAGGTTTTTGACAGGAACACAATTGTAACTCTGACATGTCTAACCAGATGTTCTCGTTTTACAAATGATTTTGACATTAGTTAACAAGTATCTTATGGTATCACACTAGTAGCTCTTGACATTGTGCATGGTGTCTGCATCTATTGTAGATTCTCAGTAGTTTAGCTGAATCATAGTTTTTCGTTCTTTTTTCCTCAGGGTCTTCTGGCTTCTTTTGTTATTGTCTGCTGAAAAAATTAAATCTTCCCTTTCCTTGACATTGTTGCATTAATCTCCTTGACAGACTACTTCAAAATGAAAAAAGTGTTCCTATCTTTTATCATGATGCTTGTAAGCAAAAGTCTCTGTGAATGCCACAATATATGCAGCAGTATTAGATACTACACGTAACATCTGTTTATTGGTAAACTAATACCTCTCTTTAGAGTGTAACTAAACCATGTTTCCCTCCTCCTCCTCCTTCTCCTCCTCCTCCTCCTCGCTGGCTTAGGCCATTTGTATGATGTTATCTTGTCATGAAATATCAAGAAGAGGATACAACAAAAGAACACAAGAAGAGCCCTGCTGGATTATACCAAATCCCCATGTGGTCTAGTATCCCATTTCTCACAGTAGCCAGCTAGTTGCCTCAGGAAGCTGGCAAGCAGGACATGAGAGCAATAGCCCACTTCCTCTATTGTTCCCTAGCAACTGATATTTTGAGGTATACTGCCTCTGATCCTGCAGGTACCATGTAGCCAACATTACTTGTAGCCATTGATAGCCATAATCTCCATGAATTTGTCAAATCGTTCTTTAGAGCCACCTAAGCTAGTGGCCATAGCAACATATTATGGCAGCAAATTCTGCAAGTTAACTGTGTGTTGTATGAAGAACTACAGTAGGGCCCCACTCATACGACGGGTTACATTCCGGACCCCTCTGTAAAGTGGAACTCATTGAATAGAATGGCGCACGATGCCTGAAAACCGCCATAAAAGCTGAACAAGCACCATATGAGTGGGGCTTTAGTCTGATTGCATCTAACTGAGACCGCTGTATTAGCTAATCTCCGTAAAGCGAAGCGCTATAAAATGGGGCCCTACTGTACTTTATTTTGTCTGTCCTGCATCTTCTGGCAGTTGGGTTCATTGGGTTGATTATTGAGTTTATTGTTTATTATTGACTTTCTAGATGTAGTAAGGAAAATGGAGACAACCTATTCAGGTTTGAAATCTTCTCCCAATCTGATCACACTTTGAAGTCACAGAAGCAGTATCTGAACTAGGTCACAACTGCTTTCTGAAACTCAATATTGGGTAGCTGTAGCTATGGAATGATTTGTAAAATTTTCTTCTGGATCTTTTTGTGCAAGTATAGAAAGCTGAAGATACAGTTTTTGAAGCAATCAGGTAGCCCTAGAAATGTCCTCACCATGTAAAATTCAAATGTACTTTTTCCTCCCCAGAATCAAGCCCTAGAAAAACAGTTTTGCAGTTTTCAAGCAGAATTCCCTGTTCATTGATAATAGTTGGTTGACCTACTCCCTTCCCTCCTGCACCCCAGATACTTGGAACAGTTTTGTATTTTGCATTTTAAAAGTGTTTAATTGATTTCTTATTTAAGGTAACAAATACATTAACGCTCATGCAACATTGTAATTAATATTTTTAAAGGCAGCCTAACTGAAGCATTGTGGGAGTGACAAAATCAAAATGTTAGTTCAGTAGGTATGTACACTTCCATCACAGCTTGAGAATTTGCTGTGAGCTGTATTTTCATAATCAGTGTGTGGGCACCTGAATTTTCTAAGGAGACTCAGTCCCTGTTCGCTTTTGGCATAGGCTAGAGCAATGCAGGGTGCCACTGAAAGATGCAATGAAGCAAATAAGACCTGAAAATAAATTGTAGTGGGGGGGAAATCATAACACCAGGTAGCCACCTTCTATTTATGGAAGGGACTGAAATCCAGTGGAGGCTCCCAGTGAAGAAGGGGGAGGTTGACTATTTCCCCTGATTTCTCCCTTCCCACTGTGGCCCCATACACCACCTCCAACATAGTTCCAGGCAGTTTCACAACCTTCTGGAGCAAATTTTCAGGGGACTGCAGGGGGGAAGAAAAATCAGCAAAAATTCCCTCCTTTCTCTAGCAGGAGTGTCACCTGATCAGTGTTTTCTGGATTTGAGCCATTGAAAACATCACCTGAAATATCATGAGAATTAGCTCTTTTTCTGTTAGTTAACATAAGAATACAGTATTCTTATGCGTACAGTAGCAAAAATGGCACACCATTTAGAAACAACCATTTTAAGTAAATAAAAACAATGATATATCATTTAGATATATCATCATGATATCATATATCGTTGTTCATTTCAAAACAATACACAATTTTTAAAAAGTGTTGTTCACTTTCAGGCAGTATTGTTTTGATTCCTTTGAGTGTAACAAAGAAAAACAGTAAAAGTCATTGCTCCAGTTACTGTGCTTTTTTGAAAATAAGTAATGATAGCGCTACAGGCATGCTTAGAGCAGTGGTTCAGGTGTTTACCCAGTTCACATATCCTTGTCACAAAGAGTCAGTTTCTGCCCTTCTGAAGTCTTATACAGTGATGTGGGTATACTGCAAACCATACAGTGTATCCTATAGAATTGTTTCTTGCTGACCAAATACATATCTGTATTGCTATAAAACTAGTCAGCGGTGGCCCTAAATGCAAGCAAATGATTATTGGGATTTGTTTATTGGGAAAAAAATACAAATTCATTGGGGGGCGGACATAAAATAAGTAGCATCACTTTAACATGCAACAGGAAAATTTGTTTCTTTTCCATTGCAGAAGACTATTGGGTAGAGGCATGATTTAGAAGCGTCTGAGAGTGTCTAGAATTAATTACTTTTTTTCCAGTTTGAGGTAGATCCTAGCTGTGCATAATTTAATGCATTACACTTTGGATGCATAGTTTTACTAATGATGAACAACTAAGTCATTTTTTACTTAACAAGCCTATATGAGAACCCATTGCTCTTCATCATCCTTATCTGTTTTCATTATAAATGTCAAGGTTGCTAAGTTATAGGTGTGTAAAATGGCTCAGAATTTCTTGTTTTCTATATAAATACTAAGTATAGGGAGGAAATGGCTTCATATTTTCCCATTAAATCAAACTTCATTTATAGAACAAACAAGCTAGCGAAAGGTTTTTCACAAAATATTTCTTTGTGTGATATTTTCTAGAATAAAATTGTCAGCAGAGGTTAAACAAGCACTTCACTCCTCATCATGAGCCATGAGGAGTTTTTGTATACTCATAAATTCCAAGTTGGGTGTTCCCCCCACTGGATATACACACACACACTTCCTCCTCACCAGTCATAGCAAGCATGACTCCAGTTCTGCTTCATAGATAGCAGCTGATGGAATTGGGCATATGTATCATTCCCACATAATGTGTTGCTTAGAGGGGCAAGAGCAGGTGGCTCAAGTGGCTTAGACTACTTCACAGATGAGGCTCTGACACAAAGTTAAGCTGGTCATTAAAATATTGAATATGTTAACAGAGAATGGAAGCTTATATGCAGTAAATACTGGCAATCTTTTCCAGTTTGGGAAATTCATATGAAATATTATCTGGGGATGGGGGAGGCAGAATCCATTGGGTGACTCATACTCAGAGAAGACCCATTTAAGTCAGTGCACTTAACATAATCCATTTGTTTCAGTGGTCTACACTGAGTATAATATTAGATATCACCCATTATGATAATCAAAAAGAACATGTGGGGACGTAACTTTTTCTGACAGGTAACTTGATTTTTTTCAAGTACACATTTTTTACCATCTCAAACCAAGTGTGTGTTAGTTGCTCCAGTGTCTGGACATTTCCACCCTTCCCTGACTATAATTTAGTTCAATTTGTTAAGCATGGCGAAGTTACAAGAGCTGAACACATTTTCCATTTTTATTTTCTGTAGTTTCTTCCAGGTCTGTGTATTGTAAAATAAATTTGTGTAAACACTCACTCAGAACTCTTTAAAATGGCTGCCATTAAAATGTTGACACTGGCCAATACATATCTAACCTTTATATCTCAAGATACAACAGCTATTATTAAGAGCTGTTATTTCCTGTTATTTTGAATATTTTGAATAACTTTGCTAGACTTCATCTATCGAGAATTTCCATACTAGGTCTTTGCCTCAGGCTGATCCTCCCCCAGTTCCTCAAGATTTCAGTAAAAACACACACATACACCCTTTAAACAAAGTCACATGAAAATACATGCATTTGACAATACTAAAAAGAGTGTGTAGAAGCTTTCAGGGCGTTTGATGCAAGGGATCTGAATTTTAGTTATGGAAGGTAGTGTTGCAAATCTGGTAGCATTAATAAAGTTTATTCATTTATTAAAGGATGTATATACTGGGTTGTATCTGAAGTAACATTAAGCACCACGTCCCATCAGCGCAAGGATTTCTTCTTGCACAACAGGACTTTCTCCTCCTCTACCCACGTGCCCCCTAAATCTGTTCTAGGAGTTCCCCCAACCCTTCAGAGTTGATTTGGGAGGGTATGGGGTATGTGTAGAGAAGGAGAGGAGGAGAAAGTCCCTTACTTAAGTGGAAATATTTGCACTGATAGGACACATTAGTTGGATACTTGCCCCAACATACACCCTCCCTTTCATTATAAAAATCACAGGGAGGTGTTCAAGATTTATTTTAAAAAAAGCATTAAAATAGCATTTTAAAAAAAGAATTAATAAAAATAAATAAAAATAGATCTTTGATTTCCACCTTTCTTTTGTCTCCCTATCACTTTTGTTTTGTGGCTATTATATTGTGAGGTGTTTTAAATTGTAAACCACCAAGCCAAACACAAAAGTAGTAAATAAGTGCCCATATCTCATGAACAAATTCCACTTTCAGAACAGGGCATGGGCCATTATATAAAAATATGAAGAGACTGTAAACTGGGTATTTGTAGGGAGGGGTCTCTTAAGTGTTCACACTGTATAACAAATTACAAATGAATGATAGATGCATATACTTAATGTAATTTCATATTTATTTATTTATTTATTTATTTAAAATACTTATACCCCGCCCTTCTTCCGAGGAACTCAGGGCGGCTCACAATTAAAACAATAAACAATCAGAACAACCAATATACATGTTAAAAACAATTAAAAATAGATTAAATCAAAATAGATTAAAACTATAACATTTTCAGTTAAAAGCCCGCCTAAATAAAACAGTCTTCACCTGGGCGCGAAAGGATGATAGCGAGGAAGCCAACCGAACCTTGCTAGGGAGAGAATTCCACAATCTAGGGGCAGCCATCGAAAAGGCCCTATTCTGTGTCTCATCAAGAAGAACTTGCGAGAAAGATGGAATAGTAAGGAGGGCCTCACCGAATGATCTTAAAATCCGGACAGGTTCATAGAGGGAGACACGGTCTAACAGATAGCCTGGACCTAAGCCGTATAAGGCTTTATAGGTCAAAACCAGCACTTTGAATTGTGCCCGGAAACAGATTGGCAGCCAGTGGAGCTGGTATAGCAAAGGAGTAGTATGTTCTTTGAACCCAGCTCCAGTTAACATTCTGGCTGCCGCTCTTTGTACCAATTTAAGTTTCCGAGCAGTCTTCAAGGGCAGCCCTACGTAGAGCGCGTTACAGTAGTCTAATCGGGATGTAACTAAGGCATGTGTTACCGTAGTCAAGTCTGACAGGTCAAGGAACGGGCGCAGCTGGCGCACTAATCTTAATTGAGCGAAGACACTCCCGGCCACAGCAGAGACCTGCGCCTCCAAGCTCAAAGTCGAGTCCAGGAGTACTCCCAAGCTGCGAACTTGAGATTTCAGGGGGAGTGTAACCCCGTCCAGCACAAGTTGAATCCCTATTCCCTGATCCACCCTCCGACTGACAAGGAGCACCTCTGTCTTGTCAGGATTTAGTTTCAACTTGTTCGTCCCCATCCAGTCCATCACTGATACCAGGCAGCGGTTTAGGACCTGGACGGCTTCCTTGGTTTCATTAGGTGGAAAGGAGGAATAGAGTTGGGTGTCATCCGCATATTGGTGACACCGAACCCCAAAACTCCGGATAACCTCTCCCAGCGGTTTCATGTAGATATTAAATAGTATGGGGGACAGGACTGAACCCTGGGGGACTCCATAGGTCAATGGCCAAGGGGTCGAGCAGGTATCCCCCATAACCACCTTCTGGGTTCGCCCCTCTAGGAAGGATCGGAGCCACCGTAGCACCATGCCTCCAAGTCCCATCCCAGCAAGGCGACCCAGGAGGATACCATGGTCGATGGTATCGAAAGCGGCTGAGAGGTCCAGTAGAACCAACAGGGACACACTCCCCCTGTCCAGTTCCCTGCGTAGGTCATCCACCAAGGCGACCAAAGCCATCTCAGTCCCATAGCCGGGCCTGAAACCAGATTGAAATGGATCTAGATAATCCGTCTCATCCAAAAATCTCTGGAGCTGGGCGGTTACCACTCGTTCTATTATCTTGCCCAAAAAAGGAATATTGGAGACTGGACAATAGTTACCTAATAATGAGGGGTCAAGGGAGGATTTTTTCAGCAAAGGTCTTATTACAGCTTCCTTTAGACAGGGTGGTAATCTGCCCTCTTGTAGAGAGGAGTTGATCACTTCATTGACCCACTCGACCAGTCCCTTTCTGGCATTTTTTATAAGCCAGGATGGGCAAGGATCTAACATACAGGTGGTAGGATGCGCCTCTCCAAGGATTTTGTCCACATCCTCGGGTTGAACAAGTTGAAAGGAATCCATTCTAATTATACAAGTAGAGGCCGAAGTTACATCCACAGAGACTGTATTAATTTTGGCGTCTAAGTCAGAGCGAATCTGAGCGACTTTATCTGCAAAATATCGAGCAAACTCGTGACAGCGGGCTGTTGAGTGGTCAGCATCATATTCATGTGGGTCAGAACTTAAAAGACTCTTGACCACTCAGAACAGTTCCGCAGGACGAGAGTTAGCAGATGCAATGGTGGTGGAGAAGAAAGATTTCTTCTGAGCCACCATTGCTGTGGAATAGGTCTTTAAATAGCTTCTAGCCCGTTTTCGGTCAGATTCGCTCAGAGTTTTCCACCAACGTCGCTCTAGTCTCCTTTCGCGTTTCATCGCCGTCAGCTCTCCAGTAAACCAAGGGGCAGATTTAGCACCGATCCGCGGAAGGAGACGCTTAGGAGCGATTGTGTCTACCGCCCTGGTCATTTCCTCATTCCAGAGGTCGGCCAAGGCTTCGACAGAATCACCTGCCGAGGTGACAGGAAAGTCCCCAAGAGCCGTCAGGAAACCATCTGGATCCATCAGTCTCCTGGGGTGGACCATTTTAATCGGTCCCCCACCCCTGCAGAGGTTCTGAGTCCAGTAAGTCTAAACCTGACCAGGTAGTGGTCTGTCCATGACAACGGAACTAATGAGAGTTCCTCCACCCCCAGATCACAAATATCCCGTCCAACAAAGAGGACAAGGTCCAAGGTATGACCAGCAGCATGAGTGGGGCCTGATATTACTTGGGACAGACCCATGGTTGCCATGGAGGCCATGAAATCCTGAGCCACTCCAGAAAGGGCAACATCAGCATGGATATTGAAGTCGCCCAATACTACAAGCCTAGGGGACTCCAATACCAACTCCGAGATTATCCCAGTTAGCTCAGGAAGGGAGACAGTTGGGCAGCAGGGTGGGCGGTACACCAACAGAATCCCTATTCTGTCCCGGGCACCCAACTTCAAATAAACGCATTCGAATCCTGAGGACTGTGAGAGAGGATACCTGGCCAGGTGAATGGTATCTCGAAAGACCACTGCGACTCCGCCTCCCCGACCCCCGGGTCTAGTCTGCTGATATACAGAGAACCCAGGAGGACAGAGCTGGGAGAGATTAACCCCCCCAGCCTCATCCAACCAGGTGTCTGTAATACACGCCAGGTCAGCGTGTTCATCCAGAATCAATTCCTGGATGGCACTAGTTTTACCATTCACTGACCTGGCGTTTAAAAGCAGCATTTTTAACCCAGGGGGATTGTCACCAAGGTTATCCAGGTTATCTGAATGGGAGGACAGCTTGAGGGTTACCAATGTTCTGTTGGGTTCCCTCTTGGTTCGATTAAGTAGTTGTCTCCCTGGGCCGTGTCTCCCCCGACCCTTCAGAACATCGATGGCCGCCCCCTGGATCCCCTCCACTATTTCCTCATTCATCCCTATGGATGATCGTCCTCCATTGTACTCAGGGATTACTTTAAGTTACAGGTGAAGCCAAGTTCAAAGCGCAAAAATCCCCTCCATATTTATCATTCCAGGGAATGGACGACTGAAATTGAGGGGGCAGAGGATAAGGAAGATCGTGTGTAGAATCCAACTCAATTAAGTCCCGAACAAAAGTTGGCTCTGGTGTTGTTAATGGTCGCTGAATGGTCTTACAGAAGCTGCTAATAAGGGGCTATACAGGAGCTGTATTTTCAAAAAATCTCGTTACTTCTATATCAAGCGATTGCAGGAACCATTTATTTTGAAGTAGCAATCCAGCTTTTTCACGAGAATTAAAAGATACTACAGCACGAGCTGTGGTTAAATTATAGTAAAGATATTCTATATGAACTATGTCTTTAAGAAAAAAGAAACCAGGCAAAACACGTTCAAGAGTTCTCAAAAGATGAATTTTATGGTCTTTTTGAACAATATGCCCCCAAGGCTTGGGGTAATTCAGTAACACCAGCTTCTGAGGTTTAAGAGTTAATTGCCATGCTAAAGCAGTAGTTCGTATCTGCTCCGGTACAACATCGCTAGGGGTAGAAGGCCAAAGAGTGCATTGCTTGGCTTTGTTTCCTCCTATAATGAATTAAAGTTATCAAGCATAGTGATGTTGCTAACCACAGGACTATGGTTGCGGTTAATTATTTCCTAGTACTTTGAATATAGGAGTGTATGTTATGTGAACTCCTTGGCAAGCTTTCAACAACTATTAAGTGTTCTCTTAATATAATTTAAGCCAGTATTTTTGTGAACTTTGATATTTATACTTTTGGCTGCATACTTGCCCATATAGTAGTGTGTGTAAATATGGCTGACCTTTCAAAGGTCCACAATTTTGCTTTTCTCTCGTTCTAAACCTCTGATAGCTTAGGTACCATATCACTTTTTTATAAGTTTGTACTGATTAGCTTGACAAAAAAATTGTACTTAACAAATCTTCTTTACCCCTAAATCTAGCAAATAAATAAAACATTTACTTGAGTTAAATTCCTAAGAACTGTGGAATGGGTTGCACTTATGCAATAGGGTGTTCTATTTGATCCTTCCTTCATAGCCTCTTGTACTTTCTGAAAAGCTACTCCTGGCGGTACAGGGGCCATCTGGAAAGTTGTGTGATGTGGTTTGGTGGACTGCAGCTGGAGAGAGGAATTGGCAAAAATGCCCACCTGCACCCCCAAATGAGCAAAAGTGCTTCTCAGTCACTCGAGGTGTTCAGATCATATGGTAAAGTGCCTCTGCATGTTTCTGGGTAGTTTCCTCCTGCAGTCCCATTTCACATTGTCTGGGAAGGTCCCCTTGCTCTCCAGAGCCATGTTTGGGGGGCTGCAGGGGGAAGGAGGAGCCATGAAAAGTCCCTTTCCATGATCTTCCATCTGCTTGTGGTTCTGTTCCATGAACAGAAATAGCTTCTGAAACCTTCCTTGAATGGAGAGACTCCATTGGAACTTTGGTTTCAAGCCATTATACAGGTTTTTTTCCTTTATATTAAAAGCAGATGTGCACTTGCATGCTAAAGATAGATTAAAATATATGTTAACAATATCCTGGAAGGTGGGGAAGCCGCCTTAGTCTGTAGTAGCAAATGTTTTAAATTTTATTTAGGAGTTAAATCCAAACTTGGTCATGCCTGGAACAATCCCAGTGGAATCAATGGGCCTACTCTAAGAGTGTCATTAAGTCTGGATCCTGCCCAATATATTTGTTAGTTTTTTAAAATAAATTTGTTAGTCTTTACAGTGCTACACTAAAATGGTTTTAAAATTTATGTTGTAATTATGGGTACTCTGGATTGACTATTTTGAAGCTTTTCCCCGTAGCCATCCATCCAAGTTATGTGTGGGTTCCCATTGCCCATCATACTGATTGACATTTGGTAGTAAATAACAAAAGAGAGGGAACAATACACATTATTTACACTTAGCCCCATCCCTCTTTTGAAGAGAGAAGTAATCAATATGTCACAAAGCTGAAAACAATTTAATTTTCATGTTACAATAAGTGAATGAAGTTGTGCTTTTTCTGCTTTCAGTCCAGCAAGAGATACATCACCTGCTGCTACTGATTATGTGCAGTAGTGGTTAGAAGGGAAATTGATAGTTGGGTGTGGTAGGGCAAAACAGTTGGAGTTGGCTTTCATCTTGGTCCAGGAACAGGAAAGCTGTTCCCCCATCCAAACGTGATGATGGAAAAATGGTTTCCAGCTTCTAAAAGCTGGTCTTCCCATAGCAGAAGTCTTTTGGCATTGTGACAAGCTACTCTTCTGTATCCCCCCATAATCTCTTTACCTTGAAGGTAGTCTCTTCTATCTTGCCTGCTCTCCAACCTTACTCGCCCGTTTGAACTCCTAACTCTAGATTCTGCGAGACTTTCTAGATCTTAGTCACTGGCCAAGTCACTAGTTCCAAACATTAAAATAACCATTTAAACATGTTTGCTAAGCAATGGGAAAGTTTTAAAAGTGTTAAAGCAGGAGCCATTGTGCCCTGCTCAATTGTAGCTCTAGGTTAAACAAAAAAAGGTCAGCTCAATTAGGTTTTGGCAAGATTGCAACTTCAGTGTCTGTCTGGTATATTCATCTAGAGAAGTTGGCCAGTAGTTTGCAAGCATTTATGAGCAAATATAGTTAGCAGCATATTGATACCAGTACAAATAGATTACCTTCATCACTAAGTATCCAAAAGTAGTCATGGAATCTGTGCAATGTTTTAAGCACTAGTGGCATGATATAATGAAGTTGTATTCCATTAAGCACTTGTATACAGGGGAACAAAATGTCATCACCTGAGTGTAGCTGCAATTCAGTAATACAACCTCATCTGTTCCATCAACTAGTTTTGCTCTGATCAATAAGCAGTTTTCTGTGGCCTTTCACAACTGTCAAGTATCATTGAGTGATGTAAATACACATCAGAAACTAGAAACTTGACAGCTCACCCAGACTAAGGAGAGAAAGGAGGGGGAGACTTGTGGAATTGACAGAAATGACAGATGACATCTGCTGTGTATAAATTATTTGGTATTGCTACACACACAACTTCGTTTCTATTGTCTGTGAACATACCACTAAATTACTAATTGTGGAACAGTCTCCCCGATGAGGTGTGCTTGGCGCCGACATTGTTATCCTTTCGGCGCCAAGTTAAAACCTTCCTCTTTTCCAAGGCTTTTAATTTAATTTAATTTAGTTTTAAAACCTGCTGTAATTGTATTTTTCATTGTATGTTATTGGATTTTATTGTATATACCTGTTTGCTTTCTTGTTCACCGCCCAGAGAGCTATGCTAGTCGGCTGGTATAGAAATTTAATAAATAATAAATAAATAATAATAATAATTAACCAACCAAAGCTCAAATATTACATAATGTACAGAATACAAGTCCTTTTTAATTGAGTGTTGAAAATATACAGATTTTAAAATTATTCTTGAATATGCTGTTAAGATAGGCTTGGTAATTTTGAATAAACTAAAAATGAAGATTTTCACTGAAAGTATCTAGTTCAAAAACTATTGAATCATGTCCAGCTAATTTCTACTTGGAATAGTTCCACTGAAATTAATGCACCTCCAGTTTGTAATATCAATTAATTTCAATGAATCTACTCGGAGTATAGCTAATATTGAACACAACCATGAATGTAATTCATGGGTCATTATTCAGGATTTAAACATATAAACTCTGGAATCATATGAGTTATAAGCCAGTAGTATTTATTTTTAAAATGCTACAGTTTGCCTTGTGCAAGCCCTGTTAAATCAAACAGTGCTTGGTGTATTTAGCCTAGTATGAAAACAAGACGTGTAAAGCTCTCACAATGTTAACTCATATAGTTGACTTTTTTTTAAAAAAAATGCCACAATATGTTATACTTCCATAACAATAAGGCCTGCTGCAGGTGTTAGTTGATCATGCTTCTTTTCCATCTCTTTCTCTTCTCTCTCGCACAATTTTCTCCTTGCTTCCCTTTTCACCATTGTACATGGTGTGGCTCTGACCTGATTTGCACAGTCAAATCATGTCTTAACAAACCAGGATTCATAATCCCACTTTAAACTATGGCTTTATATCTGGATTGTTTGCAAGCCATTGGCCATAGTTTCCACTTCACATGTAACAGGAAACTATAGTTAACTCTGACTGCTTATTTCCCATTCACATGTAGAAAGGAGTGACAGAGCTGTTTGCACCGAGCTCATGCATACTCTGGCTTACTAAACAGGATTTAAGCATAGGAAGATGCCTTTTATTGTCAGACCAATGGTCCATCTAGCTCAGCATTGTCTACATTGACTGACAGTGGCTCTCCGAGCCCTACTTTTAGATACTTGGGGTTGAACATGGGTAGATACTCTTCCACTGAGCTATGACCCTTCTCTAAATGATTCTCCAATGCAGCCTGCACATCACTTATACTAGCCATAGTTAGCTTTAAACCAGAGGTTGAAAGTTTGGCTTGAAGCTATGCCATGCTTAACACTGAAAGTGGGGCCATGTGCCCCCAAAGGTCTTTTCCAGTTGCTTAATGATTAAAACATCTGGCAGTGTTGTAGCTGCACTAGGCCTAAATTCCCAAGCACATACAAATATGAAAACAGAATACCTGTTTAATTTGAAGATTTTATATGATTGTTGTTCTAATATTCCACCTCATTTACTTATTTATTTTAACGTTTTAAGTACAAACCCTGTAGCTAGGGTTGTGGAATGATGTTTGCTTCCTGATATTTAGAAAAGTAAGATGAATACCAAAAACTATTTTGCACAGCTGCACAGCTAACCATATGGATCAATACACTGTGCCTGCAGGCCATTCTGTCATGGTTTTACAAAGTACTGCAGAATTCTATTAAATAATTAACCTTGTTATAAAATGAATGAGTAGAGTTTTAAAACATTTTAAATAATACTTTGCATCAAGTTTATGTCATGAACCTCCCATGTGGAGAAAAAGATGGCAAAGGAGATGAAAATCTGTGCTTGCTTAAACTGAATGTACCTCTTCACTGGCTAAAGATGAGCATAGTGAGGTATCTAATCTTTCAAGGTGCTCCCAGCTTTCCAGGTACTCGTACTGCAGGTATTTGAATGTTCTCATTCTCAGGCATTCTACTGTGGAAGAAGTGCGTGTTGAACCAAGCTATTCTGTTTTATTCTGTTTGTTTTCAGTATTAATGCCTCACCTTTCTAATAAGTCAGCTTTCAATCAAAGTAAAAACAGTATCCAATGATAAAACCAAACAGTTCCAAAAAGGACTAAAAGAGTTGAAAGGCAATTGCTCTATAAAACAATATAATAATCTACAAAACCTAGCTGAAATAGTAAGCCTTCTCTGCAGTAAGAGATTATATCTATTAAACATGTGATCAAAATATAAAGAACTTCTCAATCAGTTACAAACATTTAATAACTTTTCAAGGTTGCAGGTTTTATAATGGTCCTTGATCCTGTCTACTGTTGTTTAGAGGGTTTCCTAAATTGCTAAGTTAGCTTGCATTTGATGGGAGAGCATGAAAGCTTCGAGGGCCTTTGTCAACATCCTGTAAATGAAGGCATAAAAACCAAGGGCCCTAATATCAAAGGTTTTCTGGTTTTTTGAATGCAAAAACACACCAGTGTTGCCTCTTTCTCAATTTCAATCTTTTTAGGCCAAGTAAAACTTTATATGTTCAGATGTTGTACACATTCACTCTTTCATTTAGCTTCTGAGGCAAATAGCTTAGTTTGCTGATGTTTAAAAAAGGATCACACAGAGGTAGGATCACACACGGTATAGGCCGGTAGCAAATGTTCCATTCCTGGGCAAGGTCCTTGAATGAGTGGTGGGAGGCCAGCTCCAGACACTCTTGGATGAGACTGATTATCTGGATCCATTTCAGTCGGGTTTCAGGCCTGGTTTTGGCATGGAAACAGCATTGGTCACCCTGTATGATGACCTCTGTCGGGAGAGAGACAGGGGGAGTGTGACTCTGCTGATTCTCCTTGATCTCTCAGTGGCTTTCGATACCATTGACCATGGGATCCTTCTGGGAAAACTGCCTGAGTTGGGAGTGGGAGCGACTGCATGGAGGTGGTTCTGCTCCTACTTGGCGGGTTGGCTCCAGAAGGTGGTGCTTGGGGAACATTGCTCAGCACCCTGGACTCTCCAGTATGGGGTTCCGCAGGGGTCACTTCTGTCCCCCATGCTGTTCAACATCTACATGAAACCATTGGGTGCAGTCATCCGGAGCTTTGGAGTGCGTTGCCATCAGTATGCTGATGACACGCAGCTCTATTTCTCCTTTTCATCTTCATCAGGTGAGGCTGTCAGTGTGCTGAACCAGTGTCTGGCTGAGACAATGGACTGGATGAGGTCTAATAAACTGAGGCTCAATCCAGACAAGACTGAGATGCTGCTAGTGGGTGGTTCTTCTGACCGGATAGTGGATGTTCAACCTGTCCTGGATGGGGTTGCACTCCCCCTGAAGGAGCTGGTTCATAGCTTGGGGTTTTTCTTACAACCATCTCTGTCACTTGAGGCTCAGGTACCTCGGTGGCACGGAGTGCCTTCTACCAACTTTAGTTGGTGGCCCAGCTACGCCCCTATCTGGACAGGGATAATCTGGCTTCAGTTGTCCATGCTCTGGTAACTTCCAAGTTAGATTACTGCAATGCACTCTATGTGGGGTTGCCTTTGAAGACTGTTTGGAAGCTGCAGCTTATGCAAAATACAGCGGCCAGATTGGTAACAGGGACCAGATGGTTTGAACATATAAAACTGATTCTGGCCTGCTTGCATTGGCTGCCTGTATGTTTCCGAGCTCAATTCAAGATGCTGGTTTTAACCTATAAAGCCTTACACGGCTTAGGACCACAATACCTGACGGAACACCTCTCCTGACATGAACCCACCCGTACACTACGCTCAACATCCAAGACCCTCCTCCACGTGCCTACTCCAAGGGAAGGTGGGAGTCTGGCAACAAGGGAGAGGGCCTTCTCAGTGTTGGCCCCCAAATTATGGAATTATTTTCTTGACGAGGTGCGCCTGGCACCAACACCAGACATTCTTTTCAGCGCCAGGTGAAGACTTTCCTCTTCTCCCAGGCATTTTAGCATGTGTTTTTAAATTGTTTTTTTAAAAATGTGTTTTTAAATTTGTATATTTGTTTTTAATGTTTTTAATTGTTGTAAACCACCCAGAGAGCTTTGGCTATGGGGCGGTATACAAATGCAATAAATAAATAAATAAATCTGACAGGAAAAAAAAATTGTTAATTTGTGACTATTAATGCTTTGAGAATCTATCTACATGTATCCAGACATGTAGATGCTGATGTCTTGTAATCTTTTTATAGTTTATTTCTGTTTTAATTGTCTTTTAAAAGTTTAAATTACTTGTTTTAACTGTTTTTATTTATAATATTAATGTTTCTTGTAAACTGCATTGAGATTTTTTTACTATCAAGTGGTATATTCATTTTGTTATCTATTTCATTTATATCCCGGCTTCCCTCAAAACCACCTGAGGGTGTTCATGCGGGTCTCAGGTGGTCATCCATCCAGAGTCTGACCAGGCTCAGGCCTGCTCCACTCAGCAAGGTGCTCATGTGCCTTCAGTCTATAGCTTGGGAAAAGGTACCTCTGACCACATTCACACCATATATTTGTTCCACGAGCCAGTGTGGTGTAGTGGTTACAGTGCTGGACTATGACCTGGGAGACTAGGGTTCAAATCCCCACACAGCCATGAAACTCACTGGGTGACCTTGGGCCAGTCACTGCCTCTCAGCCTCAGAGGAAGACAATAGTAAACCACATTTGAATACCGCTTACCATGAAAACCCTATTCATAGGGTCCGCATAACTCAGAATAGACTTGAAGGCAGTCCATTTCCATTTTCATTTTCATTATTCCACTTTAAACAGTCATGGCTTTCCCCAAAGAATCCTGGGAAGTGTAGTTTGGGAGGGGTGCTCAGAGTTGTTAGGAGATCCCTATTTCCCCTAAATGTAAATATACTGCCTTCAAGTCGATTCCGATTTATGGCGACCCTATGAATAGGGTTTTCATGAGGCTGAGAGGCAGTGACTGGCCCAAGGTCACCCAGTGAGCTTCATGGCTATGTGGGGATTCGAACCCTGGTCTCCCAGGTCATAGTCCAACACCTTAACCACTACGCAGAGCTACAATTTTCAGAGTTCTCTGGGAAGAGGCACTGACTGTTAAACCACTCTAGCAGTTCTGTGAAGGGAAGGGGGTCTCCTAACAAATCTCAGCACCCTTAACAACTTTCCAGACTTCTTTGGGGGAAGCCATGACTGTTTAAAGTGGAATAATAATGGAATACATGTCTGGTGTGAATGTGGCCTCTGTAAAGCCACACTGCGTGGAGTCCTTATTTTTTTCTACTTTCACTTTTCACTGGTGAATGTGACAATTTAAAAATAAGGATTAGGTCTAGAATAACATTTGCACGAACAAACTCAGCAATACAAAACCCACTATTCCACACTGTGTTTTCTAGCCCAAAGATAGCTTTGTTAATCTTTTAGGGCACATCAATAGCCTCGAGAGGGGGTGAGGAGAAAAACTCTTTTTGTTTACAAAAAGTTTCCCTGTCCAGTTACCAGGAGGCAATTTTTTTTCATCCTGGAGGAGTGACTCTTTACGAGACTACGTCACATAGCTCAATGGGTCCTCGAGAATGTTCAGTCCAAAACACTAAGGCATTTTCCTCTATATGTTAACACACATTCACAATCATCAATCACATTTACAGAATGAACTCAAATAATAAAATACTTCTTGGACAATAAGCTAAAGGGAATTTATTATTATTCATTAAAGCTGCAGTGACATTAGTTGCTTTAATGGGGCAAAGAAGTTAACACCATTTTAACTACCATTTTTCTTAAGGGTTGTTTCCACCCATTGCCCGTTTTACACTTTCTACAGTATTTCTGTCCTCTTCCCCCCCCCTCCTGCACCTCACAGCTCCCGGTATCCTCTGAAAAGCTCTAGAAGTCAGAAGACCTACCCATCATTGTTTTCTGTGTCTTATGGGGCTACAGTGGAAGGCGGAGATTGCCCCAAACCAGGAAACTTGCACAACCACTTCCAGATTTTCTGCCCAGTTTTGGGTGATTGCCCTCTCGTACCACACAAATGTCTGAAGGGAGGGTCCAGATTTTCATGTGATCTGAGATGTTGAGTGACACTAGGGAAAAGAATTGTTCAGTGTGCCCTGCTTGCTTTGCTGCTGACATGTACAACTTAACCATGAGTACAACATTCAGATAGGGCTAGATTAAAGCCCCAATCCAAAGGACAGCATGGCAGGGTCCACACACTGTCCCCTTTCCCCTTAAGTAGAAAGCTCTGCTATCCAACAAGACCACTCCTGAAAAAAGAGGGAACTTCAGAAGCAGACCCTGAGCAGAAGCTGCTGGAGGTGGGGGACAGAAAGGTGAAACACAAGCTTAAATTCAATAACAGCTCTAAGCCTTTATTTGATGTTATTCTGTAAAATGTCATTTATCATCTCTGCCACCACTACATCATCATCATCATTATAATCACTACTACTACTACTACTACTACTACTACTACCAGTTCCTGGCATTTCCACTTCGTGCTGCTTATTAAGACTTCAGAGATACATACCAGTAGCTCTGTAATTGCTTTCTTGAATCTGCCTTTAATAATTACATTTAGTAAGGTTGTATTGAAAATTAGAAAGGCAGAGACTAATGGAAAACTAGATTTTTCACTGAATTAGAAAGCAAGACAATCTATATATTGACAACATTTCAAGTTGAAACAGATCAGCAAAACTGTTTTGGACTGTCTGTGCAAAGAGTCAAACACAGGCCTGATGTGCAGTGGCATCTACATTTTATACCGACAGAGAAACTATAAGAGATTTCATGTAAATAGCTGTCTTGAAAGGATAACACAATTACAATTTGAATGCAAGTAATTTGAATTGGAGTTGGGTGTCTGAATTTTCCCTTTCAGCATGTAACGAATCAAAGAAACTAAGCTATTGTGTTAATGGAGTAAAACCATCTTTAAATTAGAAGGGAAAAATGTTTCAATGAAAAATGTAGTAAATATCAATAGTACAAAGAAGTTTATTTAAATACTTGGCTTATAGGTGACATACAATTTGAAGCTTTAGAATAGCTCTCCTCACCAGCTTCTCCTTTTATATTGTACCTGACTGGCTGTGCTTAGTTGTTCCTTAGTATTGACTAAGCAGTGGTACTTTGTAGACCAGTGGTACTCTGCAAATAATGGAAATGTCACCAAATGGGCTTTGGCTGCAATCCTATTGCCTGCTTACCTGAGAGTAAGCCCCACTGAACTCAATGGGACTTACTTTTGAGTACACGTTTCTAGGATTGTGCTATTAATGAAGGATCCAGAGCACTGTTGTGTCCAGCTTCCTCAGGTGGTTTTTAGAAATTTAATACTATATTTTTCCTTGTTCATGTTGATGTGTTTATTTTTATATGTTTTATATTGTTTGTACTGTAAATTGCGTTGAGACTGTTCCTAGGGAAAGTCGTCTACGATACTAAATAATATACTGTGTTCACTTAAAAACAGAAGTAAAAACTTCCAATCTCCTCTTTGCAGCCAGACTAGAAGAGAGAGGAAGGGGAAACACACAAGCCTGTTCCCACAATCCTAAACCAGCAGTGGGTATCTTTCGATTATCTTCCAATAATCATGTATTAGAAGTTAGCAACCAACAGAATTTGCTTTCTGGTAGTGCTTGCACTACTCCAGTTTGCATCTGGTTCTTTATGGTCAGACAACTATTGCCCTTTGTTGTGATGTAGCCAAATTCAACGCACGTAGAAGGGCTGGCTTGCTTGCTTCCGGTCAATGAACTACAGATCTGTTTCATCTCTTTTATAAAGTTGATTGTAAAATGGGTAGTTGTCTCTTGAAAGCACTCTAGGTTGTCTATGAGAAATTTTCAGCTGAGTGGAATTAGTTGTGATAATATTCAAAGGCTACAGGTTGCCAATAAAAATGCAGATTAGGCTAATTGGTATTCAACTATGTTTCGTAATGTTGACTAAAGCTAGCCTGCAAGCATGTAACATGTTACATTTTCTTCGCTATGTTCCTTTTTTTTAAGCTTGGGATGTGTCTGTGTGTTTTAATCAGATTATCAATAAATGAATATATTAGTGTACCTACAATTAAGATGCATTTCATTCATTTCAACATATTATTATTAAAATGCCAGTGCTATAATAGAAGCACTCTGACCCTCCTATATTTGCTGTCTCTAGTCGTACCAGAATTGATTAAAAAGATGTAAGGAAAGTTCATATTAAATGGAGCGAGAATGAGCTGATTGACATGTGTCAGAAACTGTTGTCATTCCTTGAGTTATCTTTCTATAAGTGTGGGCCTAGATTTTCTTTCTCAGCACTTCCTGACACTTAGGGATTCCCAAAATGCAGACAGCTCTCCTGACCAGGAAGCTTTTATTTTTTTTATTCCCAAATGCCTCCAGCATCCAGTAAGAAGCACTACAGGTGCTTAAGAGGCAGTGTCTAAATTTCAGTATGTTGTTCTTCTAATTATGAATGCATTAAAATATTACATCATCACTTTTTCATAAAAATGCACATGTATTTATGAGAATGGTTCTAAAAACTAAACCATTCTTTTGAACAGCTTGGTTCCTCATCCGAAGTCATTTTTAGGAACTAGAAGTGAAATCAAATTACTCTGCAATAACCTCTTACTACAATTCTTCAGTATGTGAGTCATTAACAGAAAGCAGGGATTTTTAAAAAAATGTTTTACATGCTGAAGCAGAAAATCAGTCACTCCTGGGTCACATTCAAATGCTTGTTGAAAGGTAAACAGAGGAGAGAAAGCGATTTGATTAGGGTACTTAAAGGAGAAGGTATAATTTAGGCTTAAACCAACAGAGGAAAAAATAACTAATGCACAGAGCTTGGAAAAGTTCCTTTTTTGAACTACAACTCCCTTCAGCCCAATCCAGTGACCATGCTGGCTGGTGGTGATGGGAGCTGTAGTTCAAAAAAGTAACTTTTCCAAGCTCTGCTAATGCAATCATTTGTATGTGCAGCTAGACCAAATCAATTTAGGCGTTAAACACAATTTTTATGAACTCCTCCGCCCAACCCTTTCCTCTTAAGGATGAGCCTATTAAAGTTTGTAGTCTAATGTTCTCTGAATGCAGATAATGTGTTAGGTTCTCTGGAACAGAGTTTGAAAACCACAGCTGTAGTGGATTGAGTGTTAGATTTGAACTAGGGGACCTACGTTCAAATCCTTGCCTAGTTATGAAGCTCACTGGGAGTCCTTGGGGAAGCCAAAGGAACATAGGGATCTGCAATACACTGAAGGTGGACTGTTGCTTACTCTAACCAGCTGTGGAGCTGGGGCTGGACCTCAGGACTGAAGTCCAGGGCTCTGCAATTCAGGGACCCTGTAATGACCAGAAGATGGGACCGATGACGAACAGGCTCAGCATCAACACCTGAGTCTCTATGAGATGTTGAGGCCCACCAAGACTAACATTGTTCGCCATAGCATCCTTTCTTTGATTTTTTAAAACAAGCTGTAGTCGGGGCAGTCAGGCATGTTCATGGTCACAGATGGTCATTTTACTATTTTTACCTAAAATATTTCTTTCCTGCAACAGAATGGTGCTTATTACAAAGTACATGTGTTTACCATCAGGGTACAAAAGCAAACTCCATTTATTCCTGTAGTCATGATGGTGCCATGTTTAAGTTAACTGAAAATATGAAACTGCACTTGCTTAGAGGATTTCTTTTTTATCAAGGCTCGCAAACTTGTTTGGTTTTGCTCCAGTCTGATATATCAGGAATGTAGAAGAAGTTGTAAAGTATTGGATTGGGGGCTGTGGGAGAGAAATGTTAAACTGTGTTCTTCACAACTGAAATAATGCACATGGGTAGCTTGAAGGGGGCCCTCATAATACTATTAAATTGAGAGTCTGCACCACTCCCTCTAGCTCAGTATTGTATACACTGACTAACAAGGGCCACATTCACACCATACATTTATTCCACTATTATTCTACTTTAAACAGTCATGGCTTCCCTCAAAGAATCCTAGGAAGTGCAGTTTGCAAAGGGTGCTGAGTTGTAAGGAGATCCTCCTATTCCCCTCATGGAGCTGCAATTCTCAGAGTTCTCTGGAAAAAGGGACTGACTGTTAACCCATTCTGAGAATTGTAGCTCTGTGAGGAGTATAGGGATCTTCTAAGAGCTTTCAGCATCCTTCACAAACTACTCTTCTCATGATTCTTTGGAGGAAGCCATGACTGTTTAAAGTGGAATAATAGTGGAATAAATGTATAGTGTGAATGTGGCCAATTGCTCTCCAGCGTTTTGGACAGGAAGCTTTTTCTACCCTGCCATTGATTGAACCTGAGACTTTCTATATACAAAGCCCATGCTCTACTGCTGAGCGGTGGCCTTTTCCATTATGTCACTGTTTCTCAGTCACAAGGTCTAAAAGTGGAATGCAGACAGAAAAGGATTATACTGTAATTATGAGCCTAGAAATTGGGAAAGATAAGCTTTGTTAAAAAAAATATTTTTAAACAAAGAGACAGCTGTTTTGCAGATTGATCCAAAAACCATGAAAGGCTTTGTTATGGCTTCCTAAAAAGCATTCTTAAAACAGGACTTTGATTTAATAGGGCCCAGTTCTTCCTCTCCAGCCTTTTGGTGGTGATATAAAATGTCATCTATTTGGCATAATGGTCAGAGAAAAATATGAATTTCCACATTTTGAACCAAAAGCTATTCCTCCTGTTCTTTGTTTATGAGAGTTAGATGCTGGCAGACTTTTAAAAATGTTTAATTATTATCCCTATTAAGTATTGGCTGTATGCAGAAAAAGATTTGTTAAGGTAATTAAGAGAAATTAAGATTATTTGACTGCCAAATAGTTGTAGATCTAATCTGCTGTATTTGATACATTTAGAATCATAGAATAGTAGAGTTAGAAGGGACTATAAGGCCATCGAGTCCTACCCTCTGCTCAGTGCAGGAAACCAGATAAGCATACGTGACAGGTGGCTATCCAGCTGCCTCTTGTATGCCTCTAGTGTTGGAGAGGCCTCCACCTTCCTAGGTAATTGGTTCCATTGTCATAGTGCTCAAAGTTTTTTCCTGATGTTCAGCTGAAATCTGGCTTTCTGTAACTTGAGCCCATTGTTCTGTGTCCTGCACTCTGGGATGATTGAAAAGAGATCCTGGCCTTCCTCTGTGTGACAACCTTTCAAGTACTTGAAGAGTGCTATCATATTTCCCCTCAGTCTTCTCAAGGCTAAGCTAATTATACCATTTACTGTTTATCCCATTAAAAGGCAATCCGTTGTACTGCACATTTTATTTGCTGATAGTTAGAAAGACCAAACCAGATAATAGGTTAAATGTGTATATGCAGCTAACATGTTTTGTATTTACTTTAAAAGTTACAGCTGTTGGGGGGAGGAGTCGAACTGGTCACGACTACGACCATAGTTTGTGGGGAACATTCTTAACTCTCCCTCCGTGTACTCCTGGTGAAAATCACTACCCCCCCTAAGCTGCCATTTCCCTTGAAGGAAACTGACATTTGTACAAGTGGCTGTTTCTATTTTGGGGCAAAGCAGCTTCTTTTTGTTGGGGGCAAGGGGAGAAAACCAAATGTTGCAGCAACGGCAGCACAGGGGGAAATGGTTAATCTCCTCCCTGAATTTCATGTTCCCAATTCTGATTGGGAGGGGCACGGTTCTGAATCTTTAAAGTAAGAGTATGGCACAGTAAATGTATGCATATTTTATATGAGGACTGTTCATTGTCATATAAACACAATTGTTAGGTTTTAAATGGCTATAAAATCATTACGTATAGTTTGATAAGATCTTTAATAGATGACTTTTGCTGCTTATTATGAAACTTTCTACAAGCATGTTCATATTTAACAAATCCTGAAAATGTTTAGCTGTTAGACTATTTTCCCTTCCTTTTATACATAAATCTTCAGGATATATATGAATTCATAGCAAAAAGTATAGCACTTTTCAGATGTTTTCTGAATGTGGGAAGAGAGGGGATATAGTTCTGTTGCACAAACTGTCATATTCTCTTTTAGCAAAATGTCAAAAAGGAGCCTGTGTATATATGTGTGAGTATAAGCGCTTTCTGACATTATAACAGTCAGTAGTTACTAGCCACAATGGCTATGTTCTACCTTCACTTTCAGAGGCAGTGTGCTTCTGAATACCAGGTGCTGTATTGTTGTTGCATCCAGGTCCTGCTTACAGCCTTCCCATTGGCATCTACTGTACCACTGAAAGAATGTTGGACTAGATGGGCCTTTGGTCTAATTTCTTAACTGGGCAGAGCAGAGGGAGCTGTGTCAATTGGTCCGGAGGATAAACAAATGAGCCAGTTCTCAGAGAGAGAGAGCAAACAGAATGAGCAAACAGGAGTTTGGCAGAGGAGGTGTAGGGAGGAAGAGACAGACAACAGAGGGCTCTGTCCATGTGCTCTGAAGGGCTCCATAGCAGCTTGATTGGAAAGGACACGGCCTGATAGCTGCTGAGTGCAACCAGGAGCAGCAGCGTGTGCTGGAAGTTTTCATTCTCTTTCCTGACTCCTAACTGAGCAGAGCAGGGGAAGTTGTGTCAGCCGGTTCGGAGGATATACAAGAGAGCCAGCTCTCAGAGAGTGGGCAAACAGAGTGGAAGAACAGGGGGAGCTAACAGGAGTTTGGCAGAGGAGTTCAGCTGTCCTGCCTGTCGTTGAAGGACTCAAGGCATCGACTTATCTGTGGTTTTTTCTCTTTTTATTAAAGTTATAGATACATTGAAAGCAGTACGCCTCATTAACCTAACTAAGCTTGCTAGCAAATTTGGCCCTGACTAAGCATGCTAAGGTGCCACTAAGATGTTGACTCAGCAACTGGGTTGCCCCCTGAGTCAGCTTAAGTAGGCTTGGGTTGCGTGTGCACACGGAGGCTCCTTCTCAGCTTTGCCTGTTGAACCTCCTGCCTCTGGTGTCTCTGCTTGTGAGGCGAAGGTGGTTTGATCTCCAACTCCCCCTCTGATGGATAGGGGTTTCTAACATTCAGTTCAGGCATGGGAAACTGGGCAGCACTAGGCAGGGAAATGTCCAGCGTGCCCAGCTGTGTCTCAGAGGTGGGCCCTGGGGGGGTGTCCTGTTGGAGTGTGTCCAATGAGCTAGGTGGAAATTCTGCAGGAAAGTCGGGAGTGGGGGAAACTGTACCATCTGAAACAGGGGTTGGGGCATCCCGTGAGTTCACCCCGCTGTCATCCCCCACCCCGGCCTCCCAGTCCAATAACTCATCTTCAGATTCGTCTTCAACCAGACCCCTCCCACCTGCCTGACTCATGAAATCAGTGGGGGAGGTCAAAGGGGAGGACCCTAAAAAAA
The DNA here is from genome assembly GCF_030035675.1 of Rhineura floridana. Lineage (NCBI taxonomy): Eukaryota > Metazoa > Chordata > Lepidosauria > Squamata > Rhineuridae > Rhineura > Rhineura floridana. The sequence continues at coordinate 81,208,813 of NC_084480.1, forward strand.
TGTTTTTCCTTACGGTGTACCACATACCAGTGAGACTCACTTATTTACCCTGAAGGAGGACAGTACAAAGCCCAGGTCATTCCATTACAAGAAGAAAGAAAGAAAGAAAGAAAGAAAGAAAGAAAGAAAGAAAGAAAGAAAGAAAGAAAGAAAGAAAGAAAAGGCAGTAGAGACTATGGATGGGAAGGACATTCCAGCGGTGGTGCCTGCAATGTGTGTGCAATGTTTGTTTTCTTGCCTGAGAACAACGTAGTGTACACATGCAACACGTTCAAGCTGGTGGTGCTGTTGGAAGAAAAAGTGAGGGTCCTTAAACAGCGGGTGGCCACACTGAAAAGTGTAAGAGATGACGAAGAGTTCTTAGATAGAATGCTGGAACAACAACAGCAAAGAGAGGTACAGGAGGCGGAAGAACAGCAACATGTTGAAGCAGAAGAGGCGACTCTTGTGGAGAGCAACAATGAAGTGGAGGAAACTCTGTGGAAAAGGGTGACAATTAGGAGCAGAAGAGCTAAAAGACACCCTTCATCAGTGGAACTACAGAATTGATTCCAGGCACTTGAAGATGAGACTGGAGGACAGCTTTCAGGGAAAGAATTACGAGAGACCCAATGCGACAGCAAGTGAGAGGCTGAAGCTCAGTTAAGCAGAGGCAATGAAACCATGTTCCACAACAACAAGAAGAGAGGAAGAGGAGGAGGAGGAGTGGGAGACTCCCTACTGTGTGGGATTGAAACCCAAGTATGCCTAGAAGATCCATGGACTCATCAGGTATCCTCTGTCCCTGGAAGATGGATTAGAGATGTAATGGAAGCATTGCCATTGCTCATAAAGCCTATGGACAGATATCCCTTTCTTCTCATCCATGTGGGAACGAATAATACTGCCAAACGGAGCTATGAAGAAATCATGTCAGATTTGAAGCTCTGGGAAGGAAACTCAAGGACTTTGGGGCCCAGATAGTTTTCTCATCCATCCTTCTGGTACTTAGATGAGGAGTAAAAAGGAAAAGAAAAATACTCCAGGTGAATGACTGGCTACGAATGTGGCGCCGGTGCAAGAGATTTGGATTCTGGGCCACAGGCTGTGCTTCCTGGAAGAAGGACTGCTGAATCCTAAGGGGGAGGGAGATGTAAACTTGGCAGTAATGACTAACAAAGGCTTTGTGCACAGTAAGAGGAGCTGAGAGAATGGCTCTAACGGGGCCCAGTAATAGTATTCATAAAAATGTAGGAAGGCAGACTATAAATCACATGTACTTCAGTGTCTGTATACTATTGACCAGAGTATAGGAAACGAACAGGATGAAGTTGAACTCTTAATACGGGTGAGTAATATGACTTGATGGGCATAACTGAAACTTGGTGGATTCCCATAACTGGAATTCAGCGATTGAAGGATATAACTTGTTCAAACAGAACAGAAGGAATAGAAAAGGAGGCAGAGTTGCGTTATATGTTAAAAATTTGTATCCCTGCACAGAAATACAAGAGGATGAGCTGTGTAGCTCCACTGAGAGCATCTGGATTAAAATAAATGGGGCAAGGAATAAAAGGAACATGGTGGTTGGAGTCTCTACTGACTACCCAATCAAGGAGAAGACGAGGATGAAACTTTTGCAAAGCAAATTGCCAGTGTTTCAAGGAGGCATGATGTAGTAGTAATGGGGGACGTCAGTTACCCCGATATCTGTTGGGAGGCAAATTCTGCCAAACACAGCCCCTCCAAGAAATTCCTGACTTGTGTTGGACATAACTTTCTCCTATAGAAAGTGGACAAAGCAACTAGAGGATTGGCTATCCTTGACTCTATCCAGTAGACTTGGTAGATGAAGTGGCAGTTACGGGAACTCTGGGGGAAAGTGACCAAGCTATACTTGAGTTCTTGATTGTAAAGGAAGCAAAAGCTGAGAGTAGCCACATGTCCAGGAAAGCTGATTTTAATAAACTCAGAACAATGGTAAGTAAGGTTCTGTAGCAAGCAACTCTAACAAGAAAAGGAGTTTAAGATGTGTGGGAGTTTCTAAAAAAGGAAATTCTAAAGGCACAATGGCAAACAATTCCATCAAGGAAAAAAGAGGGAAGACAGCAGAAGAAGCCAGTGTAGCCTCACAGAAAACTTAGAGATGACCTGAAAACAGAAAAAGGATACATACTGAAAGTGGAAGGAAGGCCAGACCACAAAGGAAGAGTATAGACAGATAACACAGAATTGCAGGTATGGCATTAGGAAGGCTAAAGCTGAGAATGAGCTGAGGTTAGCGAGAGATGCCAAAAGCAACAAAAAAGCTTTCTTCAGGTACGTCCATAGTAAAAGACAGAAAAGAAACCGTGGTACAGCCACTCAATGAGGATGGCAGAATAACAGATGACAAAGAAAAGGCAGAAGTGCTCAATTCCTTCTTTGTCTCAGTCTTCTCCCAAAACAGTCTATGACCCTTCTGGCAAACATGAAGTTGAAGGGGCAGGACTGCAGCTTGAGATTGATAGACAAATCGTCAAAGAGTACCTAATCACTTTGAACGAGTTCAAACTTCCAGAGCCTGATGAACTGCATCCTAGAGCATTGAAGTACCTGGCTGAAGAACTCTCAGAACCACTGTCTATTATCTTTGTGAAGTCGTGGAGGATGGGTGAAGTGCCGGATGAGGTGGAGGAGGGATAATGTTGTCCCTATCTTCCAAAAGGGCAAAAAGGAGAAACCTGGGAACTACAGACCAGTCAGCCTGACACCGATCCCTGGGAAAATTCTGGAGCAGATTATAAAGTGGTCAATCTGTAAGCACCTTGAAAACAATACAGTGATTACTAGAAGCCAACGTGGATTTATCAGGAACAAATGTTGCCACGCTAATCTTATCTCATTTTTTGATGAGGTAACCTCCCTTGTAGACTGTGGGAATGCTGTGGACATAATATATCTCAGCTTCAGCAAAGCTTTTGACAAAGTGCCCCCTGATATTCTGATTAACAAGCTAGCTAAATGTGGGCTGGATGGAACAACTATCAGGTGGATCCACAGTTGGGTACAGAATTGTACTCAAACAGTGCTTATCAGTGGTTCCTTCTCAAACTGGGGAGAGGTAATGAGCAGGGTACTTCGGGTCTCAGTCCTGAGCCCAGTGCTCTTCAGCATTTTTATTAATGACTTGGATGAGGATGTGCAGGAAATGCTTATCACATTTGCAGATGACCCAAATTGGGAGGGAAAGCTAGTACCTTGGAAGACAGAAACAAAATTCGAAGGGATCATGATAGGCCAGAGCACTGGGCTGAAAACAACAGAATGAAATTTAACAGGGATAAGTGCAAAATTCTACACTTAGGAAAAAGAAACCAAATGCACGGTAACATATTTGGCTCAGCAATATGTGAGAAGGATCACAAGATGAATATGAGCCAACAGTGTGATATGGCTGTAAAAAAAGGCAAATGCTCTTTTAGGCTGCATTAACAGAGGTATCGTTTCCAAGTCACGTGAAGTACTAGTTCCCCTCTATTCGGCGCTGGTTAGGCCTCATCTTGAATACTGTGTCCACTTCTGAACACTGCACTTTAAGAAGGACTGAAAAAACTGGGCATGTTTAGCCCTGAGAAGAGAAGACTGAGGGGAGATACAATAGCACTTTTCAAGTACTTGAAAGGTTACTACACAGAGGAAGGCCAGGATCTCTTCGCAATTGTCCATGAGTGCAGGATACGGAATAATGGACTCAAGTTGCAGGAAGCCAGATTTCGACTGAACATCAAGAAAAACTTTCTAACTAAAGTAACAACAACAGCAGATTTATGTAACATCAGAGTTGATAATGAGGACATTGAACTTGTCAAGGAATATCAATACCTTGGTGTAGTCATTAACCAAAATGGAGACAATAGTCAAGAAATCAGAAGGCGGCTAGGACTGGGAAGGGCTGCTAAGAGAGAACTACAAAAGATCCTCAGATGCAAAGATGTATCACTGAACACCAAAATCAGGATCATTCCGACCATGGTATTTCCGATCTTTATGTATGAATGTGAAAGCTGGACAGTGAACAAAGTGGATAAGAAAAAAATCAACTCATTTGAAATGTGGTGTTGGAGAAGAGTTTTGTGAACACCATGGACTGCGAAAAAGACAAATAATTGGGTGTTAGAACAAATTAAACCAGAACTATCACTAGATGATGAAACTGAGGTTATCATACTTTGGACACATAATGAGAAGATGTGATTCACTAGAAAAGACAATAATGCTGGTAAAAACAGAAGGGAGTAGAAAAAGAGGAAGACCAAACAAGAGACGGATTGATTCCATAAAGGAACCCACAGACCTAAACTTACAGATCTGAACAAGATGGTTTACAACAGTTGCTATTGGAGGTTGCTTATTCATATGGTCACCATAAGTTGTAATTGACTTGAAGGCACATAACACACATGGTACAACAATGGAACCAATTACGTAGGGAGATGGTGGGGTCTCCAATGCTGGAGGCATTCAAGAGGCAGCTGGACAGCCACCTGTCAGGTATGCTTTAATTTGGATTCCTGCATTGAGCAGGAGGTTGGACTCAATGGTCTTATAGGCCCCTTCCAACTCAATGGTTCTATTGCTTTTTTATGTTCTTGTTTATAAGGGAAGTGGGGCAGCAGGTGCAAACAGGTACAATCCTGACTTCTTACCCTGCCGCAAGCAAGTTCATAAAACAATAATTATTACTCAGACAAATAATGGAAACTACTTTGTAGTTTGGGGAAATTGTTGCAATCAACATGGTCCCATGTAATTGTTGTCAGTTGTTGACGACCAGCACCAAAATAATTGATAAGGATGTATAATGTTTCCCAGATCTCCAGAATATTTATTTGAAAAGTCTCCAGCAACATGTATTGCACCTTGATCTGTGACTGAGCTCAAAACAGACTAAATCGTACAGAAAGCCAAGAATATCAAACAGCTGTAGTTGTTGGCCCATATCTGTGCCAATGCAGCAAATTATAAGACTTAAGGCATTCAGTTTTTAGCGTGATTGTCAGTGCAGAGAATTTGAAGAATACGTATGACCATTGGCATCAATGGCTTAAGCCTGTGTAATTAGTATAAGAAGAGGGAGAGGAAAGGTGAAGGTGATCACACATGTGCCATCTATTGCAATACAGATTCCAGTACATGATCTGATGTGCTGAATCTTACAGCAATCTCTCCATGTAATGTGAATGGACTACTTTAGAGGGCTAAAAGTATTCTCCGAGAAGCAGAGAAGAGGTGCAGTGGTATTCAGATATACTGACCATGTTCACACATAATGCTAAGCTAAACCATGGCTTTACACAAACATGCTGGCTCCCGGGGAGAAGCTTATAAGAACATAGGAAGAGCCCTGCTGAATCTAGTCCAGCATCCTGTTCTCACAGTGGCCAACTAGATGCCTATGGGAAACCTGCAATCAGGACCTGAGTGCAACAGCACTCTTCCCACTTGTGACACCCAGAAACCCAGTGAATCATATCTGATCTGCTCCTCCCCTTTCCTTTTTACTCAGCAGTAAGCCAAATTCCTTTTTCAAATTATTTTTTAAAATCAGTAGTTTCTGGTCTACAATTGGGTCCTGAACTGATGTTCTTTCTCTCTAATTCAAGTGCTTCCTAATTCAACAAATTTGATGGTAGGCACAATGGATTAGAGTAGAGATGGCCTTTCATTATGCTTTCCTACTGGCCTTGGTTTTACTAGGTTATGCTTTCATGAGAGTGTTGAGATATTTCTTGACTCCTGTCCTGAGATCTGACCCAGTGACCTGAAAATCAAGAAAATGTCATGTTAGTGGCTACTAATTAATGGAACTAGAGAGCATCTTCAGCTGGCCTTTCAACCTTCCACAGGCAGCAGCAAAAGCTGTCATACACATTATGCAAAGAAAATGAACCTAAACCACTTTTTTTTAATGGTGTAAACAGTAGAGCAGGCCCAGCTGAGACTACAGATGAATATGTAGGTTAGGTGGAAATTAACCTACAATGTAGTCTTTACATTTGTATCATATGTGTCCTACAAGACATGCTACTTCTGTCACTGAACTGTACATGTGTACCGTTGTTGAAGTACTATATAGCACACCACTGAAAGATGCAGATACTCTTAGTTGTTTTCCTTTTTTTCCTTTTGCTTTTAATATATTAATTGTTTTTTAATTATCACAAATCTCAATTATCTTTAGATGTATTTGCGGAACCAACTGGTTAGCAGAGTATTTAGTCAGCATAGGTTACATTCAACTCACTTTTACTCAGAGTAGACCCATTGAAATTAATAACCATAACTAACTTTGGTCCATTAATTTCAGTGGATCTCCTCTGAGTAAAAGTCAGTTGAATACAATCCCATAATCATTAATCAGTGCTACACCACAGTATCTCCTCTACATCCTGTGTTTGGGTGGTGATGGTGAAGAATCAGCTATACAGTAGGGCCCCGCTTTGCGGCAGCTTGCTTCGCGGCATTCTGCTAATACGGCAGCTTTCAGTTAGAGTAAGGCCCCACGCATACGGTGCTTGTTCTGCTTTAATGGCGTTTTTGGGGCATCGGGTGCCATTCTATTGAATGAGTTCCGCTTTTCAGTGGGTTTTGCTTTTGGGCGGGGGTCTGGAACATAACCCACCGTATGAGTGGGGCCCTACTGTAGTAATTCTTTCCTATGAACATATCACAAAGCTAACATATCAGGAGCAGGGTTTTAAGTATTTAAAGTGATCTTCTGAATTGTTTTTACAGGTCTTTAAGATAGAGGTACTAACGAATGGAAGAAAGCACTTCGTTGAAAAGCGATATAGTGAATTTCATGCTCTCCATAAAAAGGTAAATACAGTATGTAATTGTTAAAATGATGCTGTCTGTACCTTCCCTTCTGCTTGTTCAAAGTGATGACTTTATTTGGTTTCTGAATCTTTCGTATTTCTTTCCCTATGAGGAAAAGTTCAAATATATACGGCTTTTTCGTTTGGAAAAAAGACAGATAAAGAGATATATGGAAGAACTTTATATAATTGTGTGGTGAATGTGGAAAAAGTCAGAGGCATTCTTCTTCCTCTTGCATCATGCTAGAACCCCAGGGTCACCCAGTTCAATGTTGGATGATTCAGGACTGACAAATGAGAGGACGTCTTCACACAGTGCATATTTAAATGATAGAAAAATCGCTCCCACAAATTGTAGTCATGGCCCACCAACTTGGATGACTTTTAAAGTGTATTAACAAATTCATGGAGGATAAAGCTCTCAGTGGCTAGTAGTCATGATGGCTATGCTCTACCTCCAGTATCGGAGGTAATATGCCTCTGAATACCAGTTGCTAGGAATCATAAATAAGGTGAGATTGCTGTTGAGCTCCTCTCTGCTTGCAGGATTCCCATAGGCATCTGTGAGAACAGGATGCTAGACTAGATGGGCTATTGGCCTGACCCAGTAGGGCTCATTCTGTGTTTTTATATTCTTATGTTTCTATATCTGAGAGACACTTCATACTTTTATTTTTGATACTGCTTTATTGCTTCCTGCTTTCAATCTAACATTAAATGTGGTGTAAAAGTTGACATTGTTACAGAATAAGTCGCATTCATTTCTCACTGAAAGCAGATTGGTCAGTGTTTGTGTATGTAAGTAAACAAATGGAACCTGGAACAAAATGTTGTAATGTGGAGTGCTCCTGTCAGGCCAACCAACCATGATCTTTTCCAGAATACTCTATTCTGTTCCCCCTACTGCCCCATCATTCCCCACCTCCAGTCTCTCCAAACTGAGTGAATGGGCAATAAAATGGCAAATGCAGTTCAGTGTAAAGAGATGTGCATCAGGTCGAAAAAAGCTTAATTTCACATATATGCTCATTAGGTCTGAACTGTGGCAAGAACGAGATCATGGAGTCATAGTGGATAGCTTGATGAAGATGTCAACTCAGTGTGCAGCAGCTAGGAAAAAGGCAAAATCCATGGTAGGAATCGTTAGGAAAGGAAGAGAAAATAAAAAGGTACAATCACACTTGGAATACTGTGTTCATTTCTGATTGCCTTACCTCAAAAAGAATATTGGAGAGGTGGAAAACATTCAGAAAAGGTCAACCAAAATAATCCAGGGGATGGAGCAACTCCCCTATCAGGAAAGGTTACAACATTTGAGGCTTTTTAGTTTAGAGAAAAGGTGAGTACGAGGTGACATGACAGAGGTGTACGAAACTATGCATGCCATGAAGAAAGTGGATGGAGAAAAGTTTTTCTCCCTCTCTTAAAACCCTTGAACTTGGGGACGTCTAGTGAAGTTGAATGTTGGAAGTTTTAGGACAGACAAAAGAAAGTCCTTCACACAACACATAGTTAAACTATGGAATTCGCTCCCATAAGAGGTTAGGATGGCCATCAGTACATTATGGGTTAGATGGCTTCAAAAGAGAATTAGACAAATTTATTTATGAGCATAGCCAGTTCTATTGTTTTGGGGGTTCCCCTAATCCTGAGCCATTTTCTCAAAAAAAACCCCTTTAGATTCCCTAAGCCTTTTGATATCTCTCTCTTGTGCATGGATAGTACTGTTGGACTACAAAGGGAGTTTGGTGCTAGTATGCTTCCTGATATATATCTTATGTTCCTATAAATTACTTAATAATGTTTAGGAACATATCTTATGTTCCTAAAAATTACTTAATATAACCTCTATAATTTAGTTACAAGTTTTGGACTTCTGTTTTACTGCATTAGTGTCTCTGTGATGCAACCACATTTGGGGAAAAAAGGGTGTTCAACTCATTCTAACCAGTTTCTGTTTTAAGGGGAAGCAGGAATATGTGTTAATCTTCCCAAACCAGTGTGCAAACTAGAACAAATTTTTAAAACCATTTTTGAAATGGCAGTGGAATTTCTGGGTTTTCCCTTTCTGACTTACTGGTTTTCCTGTTAAAGACATCCATGGGCTGGCTGTACTGACTCATGGCCCAGGCTTGTAATGAATGCTAGTGGTTTTGTCAGAACTTTGGGCCCATAGCACAGAGCAATTGGGTGTGTAACGAGCAACTGTAGTGTAAACTCTTTCGTGAACAATGGATTTGGATGTTCAAACTTTATCCCCAGTTACTTGGATTGACATAACTTTTCATAGGGTGACATCTCCTCGGGCTCAAAAATGAAATGTAAATTCCTCAACCTCTGTGGGTGTGCATGTGAAAGTCAATGTTGAGTTTCTCTCCTTATGATGACACACATACGCACACATTCTTCACATTAATTTAAAGGCGACATACTTAGAGAATACCTGTGTTGCCATGTACCAAATATAGGAAATCCATTTTTGGTGCTTTTCTGTGCTCTCACTCTCTTTTGTATAGTGCAGGGGCTTTGTTTGATTTGGAACTAGTTCTCATTTATTCAGCCTTTTTTATGCAAAGTGCTTCACAGTCCTGAGGTAGGATGTTTGTTACTGCAGATGAGAGACATAAGGATAAAAGAGAGTGCCTTACTGAAGGCCATAGAGCAGTCTCCCAGTACGTAGTTAGCCTACAATATTTGTACCTTTCCCTTCCCTCATAAGACAATGCAAAGGGTGGCTCACAACATAAACAATCCATAAACATATCATAAAAGCAAGGCAAATTGGAGATGAGCATAACAGATTAAGGCAAGGGTAGATAACCCAAAGCTCTCCCACCCCTGATGGGCCATTTTAGTCAATCACCTGATCACATATAATGTCAGATGATATTCTACTGAAGGAAGAATTGGGAGCACACTTGAGAGTGTGCCCCTGGTTCTTCCTGTGCTGGTGCAGCTTGCTTATGCTATGCCTACAAAGGAAGATTTTTCCAACCCGTTGACAGTGACCTTGGTAAGATGATTAATATATGTGCAAATAACACTGTTTTTTTCATGTGTGTGTCAAGCAACTATACCTACTCAACCACTTTTAAAGTCCTCTAAGTTTAAAACGAAGTTTGGGGGCTTGATGGAAATCAGAATAAGAACAGCTATGCATTCAAATTTATTAATTCATCTACCACAAGGGATGTATAGTTATACTCATTCCATTTGGACCGATAGACAGTGCCTGGAATAGGCTGCTAATACACAAAATATACATTCAAGTTAAGATTTACTGAACTTCATTTTTTACTGCATGTATTTTTTCAGTTCATTGTTGCACAGCTTATTTGTTTTCTATATGTCTGATCTGGAAAGGGACTAAAGTCAATTGTATTTTGAGGATGTGATACAGTTCTTAAGGTTTGTTTCTACACATAATACACAAGAGTACATCTTAAATCTGCATTAAACTAAATTCTTTATATTTTATTAGGACTGTAGATTGGCCAGTAAATGTAGCAATATTTAGCTGACATAATGGAATGCTGAGTTCCTTTCTTAAGATATTGTTCAACATATTCACTGTTAAGAGTATTTATTTCAAATCTACTTCACCATTTAGTTTACAATTACTTTTGTAATGGAATAAAGTCAGTTTATTTGTAGACTATTAAGGTTCTTGATAACATTCATTTTGCTTTTTTTGTCCCTCCCCCTCCCCATTTGTTTCTCTTCTGTATTCCCTGTTTTCACTTCTCTTCGAATGCTTTTTTATTTCTAAAGGGACTTAAATTGGGGAGAAACATATTTGTTTGTTCATATTTATAGCTTAAGAAATTCATAAAAACTCCAGAAATCCCTTCAAAGCATGTGAGGAACTGGGTGCCCAAAGTTCTGGAACAGCGTCGGCAAGGCTTGGAAGCTTATTTACAGGTGAGCAGCTTTTAACAATGCATATTTCCTTAAACTATGGGTTGGATCCAGACTTAGGCATGATTGGAGTAGACCCACTGAAATCAATGAGGACTTAAAATAGTAATGACTGACAGGTAAGGCGGGAAAGAAATATAATCATATCTTTGTCAGTATCTTTTACAGTATTTCTGAATATTAGCACTTGCATTGACACAAGAAGGAATGTGGACCACAGAATCATTGCGTTAACACAAAAGGTTAATAATGATCTTAGCTATATAGATACAGAATATGTTTTTCAATTACTCACAGCCTCTGAACTTTATACTGAATTTTGAAAATGCAGTCGACACCCTAAAATGTAGATGTAAGTAAACTAGAAACTCAGTGGTCCGTTTCTCCTATTTTAATCCTTTTAGATCTGCAGGCTTTTTAAAAGTTGCAATGTGAAGCTTTGATTAAATTGTGAAGTTTAAACTAGCCATTTGCATTGTGACAAAATTTTACAGCAGTCTCCAGTGCTGAAAAACCTGACAACCCAGCTTGACTATTTAGACTATAGGTTTGACTTTGTCACATTACACACAGGTATCTTTAATCAAACCTCACTGGCTCACTTGTTTGTTGCAAAGTGGTTTTGAGAGTGGATAGTTTTAGCAGCAGGGGGAAGGGTGCATAATCCATCACTTTTGCCTTCTAATCTCTCACACGCCAAGGGTACCAGATATGTGTTTTCCCTTGAAAACATGTAACGGGAGCCCAGGAGGGCTTGGAGAAATGGTTTAGCCGGGGACGGGGGGAGAGTAAAAGCAAAGGGGAAATCAACAGATGAGGGAAAGCACCCCCTTTTCCCCACTACTTCTCCTCTAAAAATTGTATCCTCCTAGTATGGTGTCATATTGATGCCGTATGATTGACAGATGGGTAGTCTTGTCTACTTTCCAAAGTTTTTTTATTAAAACTATTACTAAAACAGAGCTTTTCCTCTCCATTTGAGCAGTGGCTCCAGTGCAAACCACTTTGTGCTCCTGGAGCACGGTATGCTTCTACCACCCATCAACTCATGACACTTTAAGCTCACTTTAAGGTCCTGATTGTTCCTTTTTAGCCACATGGGCATGACATATAACACCATGTAAGGGGCAGGTGGGTGTGGTTTGTGAGAAACAGCCTCATGGGCCAGGTTGGGACCTCTGTTTGACCAAATTTGATTCACAGCCCAGGGGTTCCCCCACTCCTATGGCATAGTTTTGCAGTGAACAGCAGGCCAGTAGAGTTTTGTTACATGCATTCACATGTAACATGGAATGAGGCACCTAGCTGGCTATTTTTTCAAATTTATAAGAATTTAAGAGTTTTCGTAGTTGGAGAATGTTTGATGGTATGTCTGGAACAATCTTTTTAGGTACCTGTCAAGGTCTCTTTTCCAAATCCCTCCTAAAATTCAGTTCTTCTGCAAAGGCTTTCCTAGACTGTCATAACCTCATATTTGAATGTCTTATGCTACTCCCCTACCCTACATTTGCTTTATCCTATCTTTTAGCCTCTGAACATGAGATTGTATATCCTCTGGACAGAGATACTCTTCTTTGTGACCCCCATGAACACCTGTAGATTTTCATTATAGGCCAGAGACAATATGTCTTATAGCTCCTTACAAGGTTCTGTTTGACTCTTAACACACTAAATGCATATCAGATATTAATCAAATTACATAATCTTATAATATAGCCTAAAAATTAATTTATAGAACTAAAAACTAGTCTGATTTTATTGGTATCCAGACATTAATCTTAGTAAGTTGGATGGAGACCTTTGGGTATCAACTGTTTAATAAATTTAACAAATAATAATAATAACTATTCGTGTACTACTACTACTACATGTTGAACCCAGCTAATGAGAGGGAAGGTGATACTCATTATTGGACTAACATTTGTGGTAGTAAAGTTCTCCATAACATCTGAATTGGGAGCGGCTGTGCAAGCCCTGGACCGCTACCTGGACTCGGTGGTGGACTGGATGAGGGCCAGTAAACTGAGTCTGAATCCTAGCAAGACGGAGGCGCTGTGGGTTGGTGGTTCCGAGTTCGGATAATTGGTCAGTTGCCTGCTTTGGACAGGTTCATACTCCCTCTGAAAGAGCAGGTCCGTAGCCTGGGGGTGCTCCTGGATCCATCTTTGTCGTTAGAGGCCCAGGTGACCTCAGTGGCTAGGAGTGCCGTTTACCAGCTTTGGCTGGTGAGACAGCTGCGGCCGTTTCTGGACCCGGATAGCCTGACCACTGTAACCTCTAGGCTGGATTACTGTAATGCGCTCTATGTGGGGCTGCCCTTGAGATTGGTCCGGAAGCTGCAACTGGTCACTCCGCTGCTGAAAGAATTGCACTGGCTGCCCATTTGCTACCGGGCCAAGTTCAAGGTTCCAGTTTTGGTGTACAAAGCCCTATACAGCTTGGGACTAGGATACCTGAAAGTCCGTCTTACTCCTTATATACCCTGTCGATCACTGCACTCTGCAGGTGAGGGCCTCCTGCAGATACCATCTTATCAGGAGGTTCCTTCTGCACAATATAAGAAACGGACCTTTAGTGTGGCGGCACCTACCCTGTGGAATTCCCTCCCTTTGAATATTAGGCAGGCGCCATCTCTGCTATCTTTTCGGTACCTTTTGAAGACTTTCCTCTTTCAACAAGCCTTTGAAGTTGAGACCTATCCCAGTCTGCAACTGTGTCAGAATTGTTTAATATGTTTTTTAATGTTTTAACTCTTTTTTAAGGTTGTTTTTTAAAATGTTTTTAATGCTGTTTTGTTTTAATGTGTTTTAAGATCTGTTTTTATGATGTTTTAAAGCTTTTTTGGTGCTGGAAGACGTTGTCGCTGCGGCTTTTTTTTTTGCTGCGGCCCGGGTCTGTCCTGCGGCCCCATCACTACCACTTTTCCTGCTTGCGGTTGATGTTTTTTGCCCAGCCGCCTGTCTTGCTGAGACTATCTGATGCATTCTCATCATTTTAATTTCATCTGATGATGAGGTTTTGCTAGGCAAGGAGTTCCTTTGGTGTCGCTGTCTGTGGGTGTAGTGTGTGGGTTGTGTTGGTATGTTTGGCTCTTGGAAGACTGTGACATATATATGTAATCTGGTTTTGACGTGAGTGTGGATGTGTGTGGTATATAGTTTTATATACATTCTCATCATTTTAATATCATCGGATGATGAGGTTTTGCTAGCCAAGGAGCTCCTCTGGTGCTGCTGACTGTGGGTGCAGTGTGTGGGATATGTTGGGATGTTTGGCTCTTGGAAGACTGTTGACATATATATGTAACTGGGTTTGACGTGAGTGCGGGAGTGTGTTGTTTATAGTTTTATCATGTGCCTGGGGAAGAGGGTCTCTCATCAACCGGGGGGACTTGAGGGGGCCCCAATTAGTGTAGTGACGGGCAGAGGGAGGTATGGAGTTGTGCGTAGGACGTGCCAGTTAAGGGGAACGCGGCCCAGACATGTTGTGGCTGTGTCTTGTTCCGGTCCTTCTCATACCCGCAGGACTGTTGGTTGTCCTCTCAGCCAACTCTCGGATCTCCAGTTGCTGCTTTTAAATGCCAGATCGGTTCATAACAAAACCTCCCTCGTCCATGACTTGACCATGGATGAGGCAGCCGATCTGGCATGCATAACTGAGACCTGGGTGGGTGAACAGGGAGGAGTCAGTCTTTCCCAGCTCTGCCCACCAGGGTACTCGGTTCAGCATCATGGTAGATCCGAGGGTCAGGGAGGTGGGGTCGCTGTGGTCTATAAGAGTTCCATCTCACTCATCAAGCACCATGTCCATGTAGTTACTGGTCTGGAGTGTTTGCACCTTGTGTTGGGCCAGAGGGACAGACTGGGAATCTTGTTGGTGTACCGCCTACCCTGCTGCCCAACGGCTTCCCTAACTGAGCTGACGGAGGTGGTCTCAGAGGTGTTGCTGAGATCCCCCAGACTATTGGTTCTGGGGGATATTAACATTCACACTGAGGCTATTTTATCCGGGGCAGCTCAGGACTTCATGGCTTCCATGACAACCATGGGGCTGTCCCAACATGTTAGTGGCCCAACACATGTATCGGGGCACACTCTAGATCTTATATTTGCGACTGGACATGGGGATCGTGATCTGGATGTAGGGAGTTTTACATCTCTCCCTTTGTCATGGACAGATCACCACTTGCTGAAGTTTAGACTTACAGTGGCCTTTCCCCTCTGCAAGGGTGGGGGACCTATTAAATTGGTCCGCCCCCGGAGACTAATGAATCCTGAAGGTTTTCAAAGGGCTCTGGGGGATTTTCCGGCTGGGAAGACTGGCGCTCCTGTCGATGCCCTGGTCGAACTGTGGAATGCGGAGATGACTTGGGCTGTTGACACGATTGCTCCTGCGCGCCCTCTCCTGTGTAGAGCTCATGCAGCTCCATGGTATACCCCAGAGCTGAGAGCGATGAAACAAAATAGGAGACGGCTTGAGCGGAAGTGGAGCCGAACTCCCGATGGATGCAATCATGCGCTGGTAAGTGCTTCCACTAAGCTGTATTTAGAAGAGGTGAGGGTGACGAAGAAACAATACTTTGCTGCCACCATTAAGTCATCCCTTTCCCGCCCAGCGGAGGTTTTTAAAGTTGTCCGAGGGTTACTTCATTCTGGCCCTCAGGACTTGGTTGAGTCATCGGTGGCCCACTGTAATGAGTTTGCTGGACACTTCCAGAATAAGATCTTATGTATCCGTCGGGACTTAGATTCCCAGTTTACAGCAGTTGACCCTATTGAGGTGTCCAGAGCACAGTCGTGTCATGTTTTATTGGATGAATTTCAGTTGGTTCAGCTCGAGGATGTGGACAAGGTGCTTGGACAGGCATGTGCAACCACTTCGGTACTAGATCCTTGCCCCTCTTGGCTTATAAAAGCTAGCAGGGATGGAACAGCTGTCTGGGCCAGGGAAGTGATAAACGCCTCTTTACGAGAGGGAGTGGTCCCCGGCTGTCTAAAGGAGGCGGCAGTAAGACCACTCCTGAAAAAGCCTTCCTTGGACCCAGAAAATTTCAACAGCTACAGACCGGTAGCAAATGTTCCATTCCTGGGCAAGATCTTGGAACGAGTGGTTGCTGGCCAACTCCAGGCGCTTTTGGATGAAACTGATTATCTAGATCCATTTCAATCGGGTTTCAGGCCCGGTTTCGGCACTGAGACAGCCTTGGTCGCCCTGTATGATGACCTATGTCGGGAGAAAGACAGAGGGAGTGTAACTCTGTTGATTCTCCTTGATCTCTCAGTGGCTTTTGATACCATCGACCATGGTATCCTTCTGGAGAGGCTCGCGGAGTTGGGAGTTGGAGGCACTGCTTGGCAGTGGTTCTGCTCCTACTTGGTGGGTCGTCTCCAGAAGGTAGTGCTTGGGGAACATTGCTCGACACCGTGGGTTCTCCAATATGGAGTCCCGCAGGGGTCGGTTCTGTCTCCCATGCTTTTCAACATTTACATGAAGCCGTTGGGTGCGGTCATCAGGAGTTTTGGAGTGCGTTGTCATCAGTATGCTGATGACACGCAGCTCTACTTCTCCTTTTCATCTTCTTCAGGTGAGGCTGTCAATGTGCTGAACCGTTGCCTAGCCGCGATAATGGACTGGATGGGAGCTAACAAACTGAGGCTCAATCCAGACAAGACTGAGATGCTGCTCGTGGATAGTTTCTCTGACCAGGTGTTAGATAGTTACCCTGTTCTGGACGGGGTTACACTCCCCCTAAAAGAGCGGGTTTGTAGTCTGGGAGTTTTGTTAGATCCTTCCCTGTCACTTGAGGCTCAAGTAGCCTCGGTGGCACGGAATGCGTTCTACCAACTTCGGTTGGTAGCCCAGCTACGTCCCTACCTGAGCAGAGAGGATCTTACATCAGTAGTACATGATCTGGTAACCTCGTGATTAGACTACTGCAATGCGCTCTACGTTGGGCTACCTTTGAAGACCGTTCAGAAGCTACAGCTGGTCCAAAATGCGGCGGCCAGATTAATAACGAGGACCAAGCGGTCGGCACACATAACACCTGTTCTGGCTTGCTTGCATTGGCTGCCAATATGCTTCCGGGCCAGATTCAAAGTGTTGGTTTTGACCTATAAAGCCCTATATGGCGCGGGACCACAATACCTGTCGGAACGCCTCTCCCGATACGAACCTGCCCGTACACTGTGCTCCACATTGAAGGCCCTCCTCCGAGTCCCAACTCATAGAGAGGCTCGGAGGGTGGTGACGAGATCTAGGGCCTTCTCAGTGGTGGCCCCTGAACTCTGGAACAGTCTCCCCGATGAGGTGCGAATGGCGCCAACGTTGTTGTCTTTTCGGCGCCAGCTTAAGACCTACCTTTTCTCTATGGCGTGTTTAACTTAAATTTTATACAGGAAATTATTATGAAATTTTGATCTTTGTATTTATATGTTTTGTAGTATTATCATGTAATTTTTATGAGATGTATTTGTATTTTTTGTTGTTCACCGCCCAGAGAGCTTTTGTTAGTCGGGCGGTCTAGAAATCCAATAAATAATAAATAATAAATAAATAAATTGTTTGCTGCCCTGGGCTCCTGCTGGGAGGAAGGGTGGGATACAAATTAATTAAATAAATAAATAATAAAGTGAGGCTATATAGTAATATGTTTGGAGTTCATTTATGAATCTCGCCAATTTGCACATTTCTATCTGCTTCTTACACTTCCTCATCACTATTGTAATACTAATGTAAATAATTTTATGATTCTGAGCAGGAAAAAACATGGGTCTGAAACACTATGATGCTGATACAATAATTCTTATGATTCAGCCCATACTGTGGCTTTAACAAGAAACATTTAGCTCTGTTGCAGATACAGGTAATGATACAAGAGAAAAACAAAACAGTTGTACATGAATGACTATCATTAGTATAGTGGAACTTTTTATGTACAAATGTCTTTCATCACATTGCCTGCCTTCTAGAAATTTGGATGCTAGGATGTGTAATAGTTCCAAAGTGAAGTAACATGTTGCAATTTTGTTTCTGTAAATGCTTGTTGTATAGTGTATTTATATTCTGAGTATTGGCATAATAGATCATATCTCAATTCCTTCAGCAGAAGAGTGTCAGAATTGCTAATGGTTTTTGTCTTTGTTAAGATAAGGTGTGGTTATTGGAGGCTGTGATAAAACATTTCCAGCTTAGACTAAAAATTGTCCATTGTAGGATTAAGCAGCTTGCCTCTGGTGATCTGCATTAAGCAGCAGGTTGGACTCAATGGCCTTATAGGCCCCTTCCCACTCTACTATCCTGTGATTTTATATATATTAATTGGCTAATATTAAAAGAGGCAAAGTTTTTTAAAAGAGTAGATTGTATCCAATGGTGTCCTTGCATAAATGGGGTGGGCTTCTGTGCAGTGGAACCTCCCCTTCTTCTCCCTTCTCCATGTGTCTCCCATGCCCCACTCCCAAATCAGTTCCTGCACATTGGGGGATCCTGAAGTGGAGGAATGTGGGGGGGAATGCAAGTTCTGTTGTGCAATTGGAAGTTTTCTTATTCAGTGTTGAATACAACCCATAACATTTATTTAAACCAGAATCTTTTGGTGAAAATGGGTTTTATTCAATGTAGCGCTGCTGCAGATGTCCCATCAATGCAAGGATTTTTCCTTGCGCAACAGAACATTCTCTCCTCCTCCATCTCCCATGTGTCCCCTAAATCTGTTCTGGGATTTCCCTAACCCTCTGGATCAGATTTGGGGATGTTGCAGGTGTGCTTGGGGAGAGGAGGCATCCCATTAATTCTTGCTCTAGTGCAATTATTTCATTGCCACACAGAGGAGGGCCAGGATGTCTTCTCGATTGTCCCAGAGTGCAGGACATAGAAAAATGGGCTCAAGTTTCAGGAACCCAAATTTCAACTGAACGTTAGGAAAAACTTCCTAACTGTTAGAGCCATATGACAGTGGAACCAATTACCTAGGGAGGTGGTGGGCTCTCCAACACTGGAGGCATTCAGGAGGCAGCTGGACAGGCAGCTGTAGTGACCCAGATGGGTAGGGGAGGCTTCAAGACACCAGATGCTGACATTGAGGACTGGGAGGATGAGCAGGGTGAGGGGACAAGCAGCAGGAAGAATTCTCAGAGCACACACATCTGAGACACTGACATTTTGACTTCCCCCACTTCTGCCCCCCCCGAAGTGCAACAAGGGCTGGAGGAGTCTGCCCCTGTGGAGACTAAACTTTTACGCACCCCCCTGCTCCACCACCCACAGTCAAGGCGCCACCTGCTACACCTGACATTTCCCAGCTGGGCGCCCCGCAAGTTCCCACGGTCGAGCAGGCTGGCCACTCACAATTCTCAGAGGGGAAGCCAAGAGACAGCCCCCTTCCCCTCATTCACATCGGTGGCAGAAGAGAGAATTTTAAGTGTCGTTAAGGAGGAGCCAACATCTTTGTGCGAAAACCCAGGTTTCTTAAGGAGGCACCGGGGGGGTTCTTTGCTGCGTCAACTTCGAATTGCTGCGCAGTTATGCTTAGACAGAGTTAGTCAGGGCATAGTGCTTAGAAAGCATAGCTAGGAGGATGAGTCGTAAAGCTTTTGTTTAATGTAAAAATTAATGTAACAATAAAAAGAGAAAAACTCACAGAGCCAAGTGAGACTCCATTCCTCAACTTCGGGCAGGACTGCACCTGTCAGATATGCTTTAATTTGGATTCCTGCATTGAGCAGGGGGTTGGACTTGATGGCCTTATAGGCCCCTTCCAGTTCTATGATTCTATGGTACTATGACTGCCCAATTTTTATACATCTGAGATTCAGATGAAAACTAGATATTTAAAGGTAATATTTAGATTCCTATTATATACACAGGATTTTCTTCTTTTCTTTTTATTTATTTAAAAATCTTTGTTTCATTACTCACGTGATAAAATTGTGTTTGTTTTGTTAACTTGGTTTTGTCACCTTTTTTCACTGTATTTTTTTCTTCCTTGAGCCACCTTTTTTGCCACTTAGGCAGTGGCATTTGTGGTGGCAATTCCTCTTAACCATTTAATTTTTGCTAAATGCCTGGGTGTGGTATTTTTCCAGGTCATTCTGAGGAAAAGATGGAGATTGTCTCTGGGTCTCCACCTTCCCCCTATGAAATTAGTTCTGCTATAACCTATGGAGAGAAGTATGCATGGGAATGGGCAGAAGTAAGAGTAATGAAAACATGCCCATTCATTATCATACTAATTGTTTTGAAATAAATGAAAATTGAACTGAGGGCCTCACTCCATACATTGTTTCATTCTTTACTAAATGAGTTCACACCTCTAATTTCTATGAAGGGTCTATGTAGAAAGAAGGTCATTTGTGAAAATGATTATCTTCTAATCTTGAAAAAACTGCTACTGAAAAGATTACCCTTTGCTTGCCATCCTCATTGTCTGACTCAAGAACAAAGGCCAGCAAGTAGTAGCCCCTGAGCCAAATGTCACCCAAGGCTGCGTATGTTCATGCCTTCTAATATCCTTTGTGCAACAGCTTTTTTGTATTACCTGAAGCTACCAAGTTAGTCTCAAGGGCAACCCCACAAAATTCACTGAGGTAGACAAGACTAAAGATTACAAAGTTTTGCAAGGGCTTCTCTATTAAAGAAAGGACAGAGTCTGTGCAACAAAAGGAGTTGATAAAAAGAACTCCTAGTTAGCATAGCCATTTGTTTATCATAAAGCAAGGCCAGGTCATATAATCATACCCTGGGGATCTTAGCAGATCCAAGAAGCATGTCCTCTCATATGTCTAGATTCTGTTCATCTACTTTGGAAGAAGGAGCTATTTTAAGTTTTAACATATTTAGGAGGGGTAATTGTAATCTGCTATATAAACAGCCCTTTCCTTCAGTTGCCGTCAACCAGCTCCCCATGATTTTTATGGTTTTGGACATGTACATTCATCATCAAACTTATAAGCAAAAAGCTATGGGAACTTGCAAAACATACTATGTCACTGCACCCAAGATCTAGGAATATCTGTTCAAAATTAGAATTTTGTAATTATTCATTCGTTTTTATTAAGAATTAGTGCTTTTTCTGTTTGCATTTTTAATTTTGTTTCTGGTAGAATAGATTTGTTTTAACAGTCTATTTGTGGTGATAAAAGCATTTGAACTGGGAGTATCATCCCAGTAGGCAAATATATGGACTGTGGAGCTGGGCTTGTTGATGGATATAACTGAACAGAATTCAATCCTAGGGAACATAAGTGCAAATTTAACTTCATTTTTATCTATTTTTTTAAGGCTGCCACTGAGAACATCTATTAATCACACAGAAAACCTACAAGACATTATTCAGTTTCCTTCTCCCTTTGAAACCCTATTAGTTTTTGAATAATCACTGTTGTGCAGCGCTTATAAGGATCTCTAGAAAGGGCAGTGTGATAAGTGTAAAGAGACAAAATGTTCTTTATCCTCATTAAAGATTGTGAACAGTGTGTTAAATAATATTAATGGCTAGGATTGTCAGTGTTTAACAGTACTTGCCTAGTACAAGTGATTTTATTGATCAATGCAGACTCAATGTAACGGGGCAGATTATGCTACTGATTTTATCGAAACCTTAACTAAGTTTGTTAGTGCACCACATATCTTTAAATAGATCTAGATGATGATGTAGATTAAGAAAAGCAGAACACCATCCATCTTTTTTTGATCTGTTAATAACTTAAATCCATCATTGCTGCTACAAGCTGTTTTGAGATTCTGTAGAGAGCACCCACATTTCTTTGGTATTTGATATAGAATGCATCAATAAAGTTTTCGCCAGTGTTTTTTCCCCCAGTACATTTAACTGCATCACTTCTAGAGACAGGACAAGTAGCAAAAACTTTGTGCTAATTATAGAAAATACCAGTAATTGTTGCTTGTTTCATAGAACAGACGTTTTAAAAGTCAGATGCTGGTCTTTGCTTCCAATTCTTTTAAAGCATCCTTAGTTTTCTGCACTTTATTTATCCAATTACAGATATTTCCATGCATTGTCCAATTTGTGGCCTATATTGCTACATGTTTTTAGAAGCGATTGTATCATTTTTTAATTCTGTAATGCAGTAATTCTAAAGTCTGACATTTCCAGACGTTCAGCAAATGCAGACTTGTCCTTTTGCAAATGCAAGGCCGCCTTCATTAGTGTAAAAAAC
Organism: Rhineura floridana; assembly: GCF_030035675.1. Lineage (NCBI taxonomy): Eukaryota > Metazoa > Chordata > Lepidosauria > Squamata > Rhineuridae > Rhineura > Rhineura floridana. The sequence goes on from NC_084480.1 coordinate 81,230,750, forward strand.
CAAAAATCAGCAGTTCTCTCCTTCTGATTGGGTTTGAGGGGGTAGGGTGGACACACTAGTGCCCAATATTAAAATCATGGATTTCTCAGATATGCAATACATGATATATTTCTATGTACACCTTCATAATTTATTTTAGGTGACTTTCCAACCTCCTACCTATCTCACATCTGTATGGTATCAAGGAGAACATACTGTAGTTTCAACAAGTGCACAAGGGCACAGCTTGGGACAAGAATTTCATACAGTGAATTAACAAATCTATAGTTTACCTAGATCATTCTTAAAAACCAAAGAAGAGTTGCATAAACTTTCAGCAGATACTGATCAGTCAAGAGAGAGAAGACTCTAGTCACACAAGACTTACCAAGGGAATTTCATTTTACATTAGAATGACATTTCCTATTTTGAAATCTTAGGGCTCAATATCCATCAAGTAGCTGTTTTTCACTGCTAACTGAATGAAACATTATCTGGATGTGTTTCAAACTGGTTTTTACCCTGGGTTTGATACAGAAACTTGTTTTGTGCCCCAACTTCTGCTGGGAGAGAGAGACACAAGAAATTTAATGGTTGATTTTCCTGGATGTCTCTGCATATTGTGATATAATCAGTAATGGTGTCCTTGGGGATGTGAGCATGATGCTCCAGTGGTTTCATTCTTACTAGGCAGATAAACTGGAGATGGTGATGGGAGAACTGTAGTTTTACACTGTGACACTTTTACTACAGTGTCCTAGAGATTCTGTTTTGTTTTCAGTTTCATATAATTTGTTTTCTGTTTCATGTAATGCCACAGCTATGGACCTTTCCTGGACAAAGATAGTCCTGACACTGTTATCAATGCTTTGGTATAAACACTTCTAACATTGAACTGGGATCCAGCATGCCTACATTTTGTAGTCAAAATGAGACGAATAAGAAAGAAGAGGGAGGTATCTGTATGTTTGCATGAATCCTGAGATTTGCAGAAGTACAAATCAAATGGACAGACTGGGGGTGGGAGGAGCGGACATAAAACAATCGAAGGAGGACTGATCGTCACAGTCAGAAAAGAAAACTGGGAGAAGGGGGAATAGGATGTAGTATCCTACGGAAGTGCATGACTACCTGGCTGGGAGAAGTTGAATGCAAGACGTTTAGAGGCCAGTCTGCATAGCCAATGCTTTCCTCCCTCACTGCCTCTCTAGTTAATTTTTTTCTTTATATTCTTACAACTCGCTGCTGTGAACATCTTTATCTGGATTTCCCTAATCTAGGTGATGGGGGAAAATGGAAAAGAAGTGAGGGAAGGAAGGCACTGCCAATCAGCAGGCAACGCTAGCTCAGAGAGAAGGCAAGGAGGAGATGGTTATCTCTATGGGCCTATTCCTACATGGTCCTGTTTCTCCCCCCCCAGTCAATAAAATGGAGAGACTTTGACCAAAAGAGGACACAAGAAGAGACACATAGATATAAAAATGCAGAGAAACCATCTCATTGTCAGATAGATCATTTCCTGTTTCACACAGAAAATCTATTTTTAAATATCTCCAGGGACTGACATTTGCAAAGTTTATGTTTGCAAAATAAACACAACAGAAAAATGATCTAGCCTTACCATAAACCAATCCAAGTGAACAAAGAGGTTAAGGTATTTAATATGATGCACATATGTAAATAGATTTCTATATCCTTCAGAACTCTGTACACACATGTACAATATTGGTATATTATCAGGTTCATCAATGCTATTTATTGAATATTGATATAAATACACACTGCAGATATGTATGTTTATAAGTTATTTTCTGCATAATCACATTGTTTCCTTAACCTCATTGTTGGTTTGGATTTCTCCAGAAACTCGTACGCTGTTTGGTGTCAATAACTGGGTCAAATTGTGACAGTTCCTGCAGAGCAAAACCAAGTTGGTTTAGTTAATGTGTATTAAAAATTACGCCAGTGGTTCAAAAGTCTACGCATGTTTTCAGTGCTTTTTTTGGGGGGGGGAATAAATTTTAAGGTATCCTTCCATGCAAAGAAGACCTTTAGGCTTCTGCTAACTGAAGTGGGCAATTTTTGCCAATTCTCCCTCCCCCTGCAGTGCCCTATATCACCTCTCACACTGTTCTGGAGGGCTGGTAGGGGACTGCAAGGGGAGATCTGTGAAAACGGTTCGCCTTCCATTCACAGGCCCCAGGAGAGCCATTTCTGTGAGAAGAAAGATCCTGGGAGCTGAGGATCCCACCCATAGAAAACAATTATTCTAAGGGCTCAGTTATTAAACATTTCATTCCATAATTTTTAATAGTTTTTTGCTAGCTATCAAGAGTTTGAAGGAAAATATCTTAATTCCAGTCCTGAATTCAGAGGCGATCTGCAAGTCTTTGGAAAAGGCAGTGGTTATTGGGTTGTGTCTGCTGGTCGAATTTACATTTCTTTAAATACCATTAATACTACCCATGCTGCATTGTACACCAGTCTTGCCACTGGAGACCTATTTATCAATGGCTTAAAAAACCCCAAATAGTTCAGTTCACCAGCTCAGCTTACTTATTTGGATTCACCATGACTTGCTGATCCAAACTATCTCCAGCCCCTAGAATGCACCTAGTTCCTATTTTTGACACAGGTAGGTAAAGAATAGGGATGGGGGACAAATTAAGTTCAGTTCATGTTCACTAGCATATCTCCCTAATTTGCATTTTCCAAAACAATACATGAACTGAAACACAGCTGCCCTTTGAAATTCACACTTCTCTGATTTTTTCAGTGCAGTTTCTCAGCCAAGTAATGGGTACAGAAATGCATAGCCTAAGTTAAAGTATGGATGAAAATTCATACATAGTGAATATAACATAAAAGCCTAATGTGCAGGTTAGGCAAAAGTGCATACAACCATGTGTATATTAGGAGAAATTCACCCTATAAAATATGGATGAATTTTCCTGATGACATTTTCTAAAAGATTGTAAACTGATGTGGAAATGTGGAGAACTGAATTTAAGATTGGAAGAATGAGAAATGGAGAGAAACCAAAACTGACAGATTTGCCCATCCCTAGTCAAGAACGATGGCCAGCAGCAGCAGCAAGAATGCATCCTTTCCTTCTTCCTTTCTCATCCTCATTGCCCCTTTTACATTGCACATTGTTCTTCATCTGCAGGTGAAACTGTTAAAGTTTGCATAAACTCAAGCACGCATGAAGTAGACCTGGTGCTTTAATTTCATTAAACACCTTGTAACTGGTGAAGATTAATGTATATATATCTCTTGCTAATTCTTTCCAATTACTTAGTTCATATAAATTCCCAAGCCTTGTTAATTATGCTGAAGTCAAGAGGTAATTTTTAACAGTATTTCCACAACAGGGGAATTTTCCCAGCATAACCTTGCCCTCTAGTAGAAACTCTCCGCAGATTAGGCTCTCTGACTCAAGTCCATTCATTTTCAGCTCAAGCCTAATTGCTGCCGACTGGCTGCCACAGGTACCTGGCTATTGTACACATAAAGAATGCGGGTCCTTCCGAGAACAAATAAGGAAAGATTAATTGTTCGTTTTGTTTCATCCCAAGAGAAATGTGGGCCCTTAATCAAGAAAAATAATTTCTCCTGTTGATTTGGCTTATTTGGAGAGACGCATAATTGTGGAAAAGAGCATGGTAGACATGCATATTGCAAGGAATGTAGCCATTTCTTTGCACAGGAGGCAAACATAAAATGAAATAAATGTAAGACAATGCTGGAATTGATGGGGATGGCTCACATTTCTCATAGTAAGTAATTTGGCTGTTGGGCTTTTATTTGAACCAATATTGCTAGGTAGTATTGTCATTTGTTTTGTCTGCTGCTTTGGAAATCTAATCAAGGAGACAATAGTGGGGACGGGGAACACTTTTCCAAATTGTCCTTAATTGCTTGAACACAAAGTGAGCTAAACATTCTGGTGTTTCCAATTAAATAATCTGTTTCAAGCAAGCACCATTAAATCTATCTTTCCCTGTCTGATAAATAAGCTATCAAAGACTGGAACAGATTAATTGAGAGCAATTAATTCAAGGCTTAGTATAAAAGTCAGACAAAGCCAATTCTGTCAGTAACTACAAATTTGACATAAAATAAATTATTTCTTGGATTAGGAACATTTTAGCCCTTGCCATCTCATTGCCCTAGTCAGCAAAACACTCAAGAGACCTGGGTTCAATTTTCTGCTCTGCCAAAGAGCATTTTGTATGAGCTTGGGCAAACCTCTTTGTTGGCCATCCTCAGGCCACTTAGTGGCACTCTTCAGTGGCAGTACTACAGCAGAGGTAGTTTAAGGATTGTTTCCTTTATCTGTTTGCTTTGATAATATTGGGCACCCTTCCCCAACCTGGTGCCCTCCAGATGCTTTGGACTCCAGCTCCCATAATCTCTGACCATTGATCATGCTGGCTGGGGCTGATGGGAGTTGTAGTCCAAAACCTCTGGAGGGCATCAGGTTAGGGAAGGCTGTCTTCCTTACCTTATCACGGGAGATATTTGAATATGAAGACGGGCAAATGAAGAGAGTATCTTGGACAAGAAATCACTAAATGCTATTTCTCCTTACTTTTTAATATGTATGTCCTATTGGGAACCATACTGATTACTGAATATTCCTCTCTCTATATATAGACAGTATATTGTTATATTCCAGGAACAGGAAACTTATTGCCCTCCAGATGTCTTTGAACTACACAACCCATCATTCGTAGCCACTGACTATGCTGATTGGGGTTGATGGAAGTCCAACAACATCTGGTGAGCTACAGGGTATGTGGATATTCAGTGTGGATCTAATACTGTGCTCTTATAGTTGCTTTTAGCTAGACAAAATTATGGAGTATAGATCCATTGATAACTATTAGCCATGATAACTAAAGGAAACCTTCATGCTCATGATATCTATTATAGTATATGGCTGGGGGCAAATAACTCAAGGAGGCTGTCTCCTTCATGTCCTGCTTGTGAGCACCCAGCAACATCTGACTGACTTGCTAGACTAGAAGGATACTTTATTGTGGTGATTATGAAGGTAGACTAGCACAAGGCATTTGGATATGGCAAGGCAGAAATGTATTACTAGGTTATTAAAAGACCTCTCCTCTGAGAGCAGATGCCATGCACATGATGCAGTGGATGAGTGCAAACCAACAAAAGTTTCAAATAATGGAGTCCAGAGTCAAAAATCAGTGATACCATAAGAAGAGCCTGCTGTATCAGAGTAATGGCCCATCTAGCTCACTGTCCTAATCTCACAGTGGCCAGTCTGATGCCTGGGGCAAGCTCATAAGCAGGACCTGAGCGCAACAGCTCTTTTCCCTCCTGCGGTTTCCAGCAACTGGTATTCAGAAGCATACTGCCTCCAACAGTGGAAGTAGAACATAGCCATTATAACTAATAGCCATTGATAGTATTATCCTCCATGTATTTGTATAAACCTCTTTGAAAACCATCCAAGTTGGTGGGCATCACTGCCTTTTGTGGGAGCAAATTCCATAATTTAACTATGCACCGTTCTCACATTATTCCTCTAGTGGCAATGGCTTTACAGCTTTGGTAAAAGTGAGAAGCTTATTAAAATCTCAATATTGTCATGCTATGATTCCACAGACTGCTTTTTATCCTGCCTGATAGGTTTGTCTGCTAGTAGTTACCCTCATATTCTATTGCAACTCAAAGGCATAATGTAAGAACGCTGTCTGAGTTTCCAACAGAGTTGTATTCTGAAGCAACACTTGACCTGCGGGAAGCTCAACAGCCATGTAGCTACATCTGAGGTAATCAGCTGCAACTAGAATGACAGAGTGTTGCAGATAGCAGTGTACTATGGACAAACTGTCTGATCATGTAGGATGGCATTTACAGCAATTAAGTTAACAGAACGGTTAATTTATATATTCCCATGGAGACAAGGGAAGTCTGAAGAAACATGTTTACAAGATTTGCTGGTAGCAAATGGCAATGTAGGAAGTAATACTACAAAGACAATGCAAGTATATTATTGCAATTATATGCATATTTCTTTTGTCATGCTTCTAGAAGGCTACATCACTCAAATTTAACCAATGAAGTATTCTATACAAGAACTTCAATTAATAGAAATATGAATTCTGTAAAAGTACTTTTTAGCTTAATAAATAAAACATCTTCAAAAATTAGTCACTGAGATGAAAAAAAACCTGATTTTTCTCTTTTCCTTTTATAAAAAAAGTTACATTGTAAGGATGAGCTTTCCTAACAGTCTTTGCTTTGCTTTGCTTTGAACTGTATCAATCTGTCCTGACTTTCAACAAAAGGTATTGCTTTTCAACTGTCTTTCAAACCATGGGTGGTAACCAGCTAAACAGTTCTGCTAGTTCAAGCACTTTTTGGCTGTGCAATGAAATTTCCCCTCCCTTCTCATCTCCCCTTCCTGCGCCTCCTAAATCTGCTCCAGAGGGTTGGGGGAAAACCCAGAATAGATATAGGGGGCACATGGAGAGGAGAGGCAGGGGAAATTCCATTGTGCAGCCAAGAGTACATGTGCGGGCAGAACTGTTTAGTTGGATATTGCCCCATGAGTTGAAATGGATTTGCAAATCATAGTTTATGCTAACTATGGTTTGGCATGAGATAGTTATGGTCATTACTCTGCCTCAAGAAGCTGCTGCACTGATATGAAATTGTGAAGCTGAGTGCTCTGAGGATGGAGAAAGAAAGGAGATAGGTAGCTCTAAACCATAGTTTGCTATTTCACATTTGAAAACTCAAAAGTATGGTTTAGCACAGGGGGAGAAAAAGTGGCACCCTCCAGGTATTGTCAGGCTAATCCCACTCCGTACTCAGTACTTACCGGGTCACAGGGTGTGCTTTGCGGCTCGGGGTGAATCCCAAGCCGCCATCCTGGATGAGGGCGAACGTGCCAGGAACAGTGAGGCACCGTCATGGCATGCTACGGGGGTGGGGCAGCCGAGCCTATTTAAGCCCGTGCCGCCTACCCCACACCCTCTTTGTTTCTTTGGCACCCTCCCTACCCTCCCTCTGCTGCAGTGTAATTAATTTGGTTGCTCCGGGGCCGACTAGGAGTTTTTGGCTTGCTTGCACTCCTTGCTGGCAGGTTTCTTTTGCCTACTCCACACTGTAGTTAGCGGTCAAGGTGTCCAGGGTTAGCACGGGTGTTTTTGGTTAATAGGTCAATTTTTTTGTTTGATGTTAATATTTTAATTGGTCGCTTTAGTGAGGAAGTGTGGGAAAGGTTAAAGGTGAAGGGCAGCTAGGTGACACCTTTAGGCACCTTTGGGGGTGATAGGCTGTTCTGGAAGCTTGCAGCTCAGGGCTATATGGCCTGGGGCAGGATACGAGTCGCCTTTGGGGCCAGCATGACTCATCCACTCAGAGTTTTAGGGCACTGGGGGGGTGACGTAGGTTGGCCTCCCTACACACCATCTGGGTGTGGTCAGAGCAAGGGTTTGGCAGGTTGGCAGCCCCTTGCCCCGGCAGGGGTTGGGTTGCCCGAATAACTGCAAGCAGGCTTTGCCTGACTCAATCTGATGCTCCCGCACTTAAGTCCCCCTCTGCAGGTTCATTATTCTAATACGAATTTGGTTAATAAAGTGGCCCATTACTTAACCCAGCATATGTGTCTGTGTCTTATTTCACCCCTGGGCAGCAAACTCCCATTATCCCTGATGACTGATCTAGCCGGCTGCGCTGATGAGTGCTACACTGAAGAAAATGCATCATAATTACTAACCAAACTAGTGTTGGCTTTGAAATTGCAATTCCAGTGGAACAGGATAAGAGGGTGTTCAGATCATATGTATGTTTAGCATATTCCAACCATGGAGCAACCAATACAGATATTATATATGTCCAGTTTGAGACCCATCTGAAATCCTGGAGAGCCATTGCCAGTCAGTGTAGACAATACTGAGCTAGATGGACCAATGGTCAGATTCAATATAAGGCAGCTTCTTATGTCCCTAGGACAGTGCCCAACCTCAGATATACTTTCTAAAATACATGACATAGAAAGAAAAAGAGATGGACAAGAAGGAGGGAAAAGCAAGCTCAAGCACTACTTCTTAACTGCATTATAGGATCTGTACGTTTATCTAGTTCTGTCTGTGCAAATTCTGTCTGTCTTGGGGACCCACTCCCTAATCAGATCCAGGGAGAGAGCATATAACAGTGTTTTTAAATTGTTTTACATTGTTTTTTTAAAAATTTAAATTGTGTTTTTAAATTGTTTTTTGTGTTTTAAAATTTGTATTTTTGTTTTTAATGTTTTTAATTGCTGTAAACCGCCCAGAGAGCTTTGGCTATGGGGCGGTATATAAATGTATTAAATAAATAAATAAATAAATAAATTTAGACAGAAAATGTTTAGTTTATAAAACAAATTTTAAGTTAAGAGGTTAATTCAATTAAAAGTAATTTTTCAATCAATTTTAGGGAACAGATAAATATACAGTTTAATTTCAGTTTTCTTATTGAGAGGAAGAAACTCCACAGCTATGTAATGAAGATTGGAATTATGTCAGAATAAAGCTGCAAGCCTCTGTAGTATGCAGTTGTCAGGCCAGTGCCATTTGTCATCAGTACAGAAAGGGTTAGTAAGTGTTGAATGGCTGCCTTGTGTTGGCCTTTTAAATTGGCAATTTCATTTTCTCTGCCTTTATTAAGAAATCCCACTCACGTGAGTTTGGGAGGGACAAGTGTCAGAACAGGAGCTACAATGAAGTACCTTTGATTGAGCAAGGATTACATTACTCAGTTCATTCTATAAAAACGTGTCAGTTTGCCACCCAAATAAATGCCTAGAGCGCATAAAACATGGAGCCAAGTGACCCCTAGAAGAAAAATCAATTGCAATTCATATTTCATATGCCTATAATTGCTAGTGAAAGCAGAGCAGCAATTCTTTATAGCGAAGGCTTCTCTATTGTTAGATGCTTCCTGCTTGATGACCAGGGCATGGGGGGTGGTGTCATTGTGTTTGGTCTTTTAAGCAGTCGTTCATTTTATATGGACTCCAATCTGTAACAATAGAAATCTCTGTGTGAGCTGGAATGCTGAAATATAGACAAAAATACTTCATGTACAACTATTCTACGTGAGATGCCTGTAACTTTCACAAACAAACAAAAAAGACCCTTCTAGTTAAGGTTCTGTCATCTGTGAAGTTACCAATTTGCTAGCATTTTAACCCTCAAACTGAGTCTATTTTTGTGTTTCTTTTCCTCAAGCAGATATAGGATCCCGTTTCTTTAAAAGCAGAATTTTGAAAGTGTCCTCTTTATTTTTTTCTTCCTTTATTTCACTCTGATTTTCTTTTTACAAGGCTGCTGTAGGATTCCTATCCCACTGTGGACTGAGATGTCATGTGGATAGAGAAAATGCCGCTCACTTTATGGATTACTGTTAGGTCAACAAAACTTTGGCAGCATTGATTAACTTGACAGTGAGTACAGCAGTACATTTATCACTTATGGCTGTGCTGTAGAAAATCTAATAAGAGGCAAACAATTCCCTTTAGAGTAGTAACAGGTTCACTGTGGCTAACGGTGCATGCACTGGAAATTTCTGCTTTTAAATTATCCTCTTGCTGGTAGTTGGGTCATTGACTCAAAGCTACTGCACTTCCCATGACCATGTTCTATATTATTCATTTGATCAAAAGTGTGAGCTTGATAGAGCTTTGGTTAAACTGAAGCTTGCACTTGAGTCTATTTAAAAAGAGATGGCCTATAGTTAAAAAGCATTAGATTAAGTTCATGCTTTATGCAATTAAATGAAAGCTGGCTGCTGCAGTTTGTGAAGCATGAGCAGTTCCCAAATAATTACAAAGGACATTTATGTGGAGGTATGGTGCCTGATGATTAATCAGCCTTTGCCAGAAATATCGTAAAGATTTCAAGGAGCATGTTTGCCAGTAAGTAGGTTTCATCAGAAGATTATGTGCACAAGCAGCATATTTATAGTATATATATTTAATGTACATGATTTTGGATTGAATTGGATTTTCAAGACAAAATGTGCTGTGTGTGAAAGCATCATCAAAGGCTTGTTTGGGGAATTGACAAAGTAGGATAATACTCATTGAGCCTTAAAGAAAAAAGCAATATAATTAACTCTCTTTACCTTGATTTTAAACAAGTTAATTTACCATCCTAACTGTGGTTAGTACTGTAGCCACAGAATGCAATTCTCAAAAAACCCACACAACTGCCACTACATTCAGTAGGTTTTCTCTCCAAGCATCACTTGCATCTTTTACTGTTCTGACTAATGTTAAATGCAGTTTCATTTGGAAGATTTGGTGTAACTATACTTGGACAAAGTATTTACAAATGATGAGTGTTAATACAAATGCTGATGAGCATTTCCGTTGTAAAAGTCCTAGACTCACAACTATTTTTTAAATTTTTAATTAGCTATTTTAAAATCAATAGATAATTACTGGTAAAAGCACAAGAAGATTTTTCTTTATTGTACTACATGCTTAAATTGATAACATTGTCCTGTATTATTTGTATATATTTAAATATGTGCTACAAGTCCAAAGAAGTATTGGAAATCTAGTATCATAAATACATGATACTTTTATCATATATCTTTGTACAGATCGTTGTATGTGTTTATATGCTAAGTAACATATTCCTAAATTCACTTTACTGTAATTAAATGTCATTGAAATCAATGAGATCTACTTCCCAAGCAACATATTTAGGTTTCAGGTGCTCATGCTTAACTGAATTTAGTATATCTCCAACTAGTTAGGGTGTGGCAGGGGAAGGTTGCTTTAAAAACAGAAGTTGTAACAGTCCTAGCATTATTTTTCAAAGCAGTTTAGTCTTGTTCCAAAATATCAAGTGGTGGTATATTTTCATTGTTGTACGAGAATAATTTTGCTTGAATCACTTGTCAGGAGATCTAATGTAATAAAGCAGCTTCTGATCTAAAAAAGGTCACATAGGAAAGAAAAATCCCATCACAGCTTGATTTTAGCAAAAGAAAAACCTGTATTCACCTGAAACATGATTACATGAGGGGAATGTGCAGTTAAAAAGTGAATCTTAATTATTAACTCCTCTGTTTAACATAAATAAAAGCTATAGTTTTCAAAGCTATCTTTTTTTTTTTTAGAAATAGCAATACACACTTCTTTAAATTTGTGGATTTGTATAAAGGAAGTACTCCACTACTTGCCTTCTTAAAAGTGGAGACCTGAATATTGATTAGCTATCACACGGGCATCAGAACTACTCTTAGGATTCAATTTTTTTGTTGTTTTGCATATTTTATTGATCAGAAGTGGTAAATGAGCATCAAGCGTGCAAGAAGACGATGAATTGTTTACTTGCATAAAATAACCTTTCAATAAGGGAAGATGCATTGCTCACACTTTTGGTGCTGTTCTGCTGCCCGAAGCAGATGGCATTCAGCTGCTATTGATTTGCTCCTATAGTTACAGAGCAGCACGTAACTAGGCATGCTCATTTCTGGTGGGTTTTGGTGTGGGGTTGATTTTGTTCCATTTTGTGTGTGTGTGTGCGCAAAAGGGAAAAAGACAGCATCCTCATTTTCCAAAAGGAAATATAGCCTAATATGTTGGTGGTAACAAGGAAAAAGTGTATATATAAATAAAAGAAGGTAGTGTCAATTTTCTAGGAAAACTACACTACATTAATTCAAAGTGATCAGGTGAGATCACCACATCTGTAATTGTAGCAGTAAAAGACTATATCAAAATACTTACGTTATAAGATATAAAGGCTTAGCTGTCTTAGACATCTTATACAAGTTGTAGTGTCTCTAAAACTGCCAGTCTTGTTGGGGTGTTTAGGGGATGACAGTCAGGGCTAGATCAAAACATGTTGCTGTCTGAGCCAGATCCCCCTCCCCCTCCAATCAAGGTGCATCATACCCTTGAACGTGCATAGGAAGTTGAGTTATACTGAACTGGACCATTGGTCCATCTAGCTCAGTATTAGCTACACTAATTGGCAGCATCTATCCAGTATTTTGACAGGAAACTTTCCCAGCCCTAAGTGGAAATACCAGTGATTGAAGCCTTTACAAGCAAAATACGTGCTCTGCTACTACAGCTCTTTAATGTTTTATTTCAGATCAGTAGCTAGAGCACACTACTACACTGCCTGCCTCCCCTTACCACAGGGCCAAAGACATGGCCCCCAAAACCATAAAGCTGAAATAAAGCCAGAGACAAATGCTTGCTTTAAGCTACAACATATCAAAAGGGGTTTTGTACATTTCCCACTTTTTTGCACACAGCAATTATCAGACAAAAAAAGGTCCTTAAAATCTTGTTGTACCAAATCTCACAAGTCATTAAATTAGCATCCAGCTAATGGTCTTATATAATCCATAGTTGGTCATTTGTATGAAGAAATTCTTAATGGTAGCAGGTAATAATCGTGGCATTAACAACAATGATGACTATTATATATATGTGGGGTGGATAGGGAGAGATAAGGTTATGAGCAGCATAATTTTATTGTAATATTGTATTTTAATCTTGTTTTGTTCACCGCCCAGACAGCTATTCGCTATGGGTGGTTTAAAAATGAAATAAATAAAATAAATAAATAAATAAATAAATAAATACATAATGACAACCACAACTTGTTTCCCTTGGTCAGATGTCCAGGTTTCTTCAGTCAGCTAAACAGTGTGAGATGGTTTATCCAGCTGCAAGACAAAATGATGAAAATTGAGCAGATTCACCCTACTAACATTACAAATGGCTTCAAAAAGGGGCAGTGGCTCCTTCCTCCCTCCCCATAGGTCACCAGCACTCCCACTTTCCTCCCTGCACATGGGTAACCAGCGCTCCACCTCCCACATGGGTCGCCAGTGTTCCCCCCGCTCCCCCCGGTCACAAATGCTCCCTCCTTCCTCCCACCTTACATGGGTCACCAGCGGTCCTACCTACCTCCCCTCATGGGTCACTAGCACCCCCGCACAGGTCTCCCATCCACCCAGGGCACTGTCCTCTCAGCCGGCCTCTGCCCCTCTCACCCCCACCCCTCTCGCTCACTGGCCGCTCCCATGCCTTGTTCACTGCCGCCACCAGGTGCCTTGCGCTCCGTCGCTGCTGTGCCTCACTTTCTGTCCCACCTCGCTTTTAAGCATCACACTACCCATGAGCGCTTCTGCGGAAGATTTATAACTCACCTTTTCCCAACTGTTTCCAAGGTGGGAATACAACAAAACAACAACCCAGAAATCAATAAAACAATAACCATATAAACATAATAAATAAAACCTCATAAAAGATCCATAAAATACACAGACTCAGCTAGCATAGGAGACATGCAGCATCATACTGAGTGGCTCATTACATTTCTTGCCCCCTCCCAAAAGTATAAGAGAAGAGGTGCATCTTCATTAACCAAAGAAAAGTCAGCAGTGTCAGTGCTCAACAAACATCCAAGCACCTTGAATTGAGCATGGAAACAACTCAGCAACCAGTGCACATCCTTCAAAATTGGTATTAGGAGGCCAGCCAAGATAATTCATCAGCCCCCTAGCTGGTGCATTCTTCATCATTTGGAATTTTGAAACCATTTTTACCAGAGTGAATTACACTATAGTCCACTCTAGGGGTTACTAGAGTATGTGTTACTGTGGCCAGGCTTTCTCTGTCCAGGAATGGCCATAACTGGCATACTAGCTGAAGGCATTCCTAGCCACTGGCCCTCCAGTGACAAAGCTGGATCAAGGAGTAATCTCAAGCTATACACCTGCTCTTTCAAGAGGAATGCTGTCCAGAATAGGGCATCTCACCAGTTCCTGGGCGTGAGCACCTGCCATCCATACCACCTACATCTTGTCTGCATTCAGTTTTAATTTATCGGATCACATCCAGCGCCTCACTGCCTACAGACACCAGTTCATCCCTGTACCACCACACCACAGAGAAAGAGAGTTGGATGTCATTTGCATATTAATTACACCTCCATCCAAATCCCAGCTTCCAGCAGCTTCATATACAGGACATGACGTAGGGACAATCAATGATGATGCAAGTCATCTTACAGGAATTTTAACTTTCACCAATTTGATCTCTATCAGACAAAGATCAGCTTGAAGCTATTTCATTGAGAACAAATATTTTAAGCAATGTGTATGCAACAATTATGTTCCGTAAACAGGAAGATGTTACCTCTAAACTGTGATCTGCCAAAGTAAGAAAAAATCATGCACAGTTGAACATCATTGTAAAGAAAAAAAAGTCTTAATCCATTTAATGCAAATATCAAACCCTTGTTCAGCATTAGGCCATTACAGTAGATTTCCAGCATCAGCCATTACAGTAGATTTCCTGTTAAACATGTTATGTGAGGAAACTGGAGCTCATGACAGCTGTGTTGAATAATGCTGTAAGAATCCATTGTGTTTCAACCAGCCAGTTACAAAGTGCAAAAGAAGTACCTTTGCTTCAGAAGGAGCAACATTCATGAGAAAGAAAAAAGATGGTGGAAAGGTACTTGAAGCCAAGATGAGAAAAGATTTAATGTGAAGATTTCTCTGCTTTTTTAAATTTAAAAAAAATGGTGGCAGTGTTGTCATATGTGACACAGATGCAGCAATGCTTTCAACTGATAAGCCAGTTCTTATGAGAACACTTGAAAGCAGACTTGAGAGTTAGGAAGCATCTATCATAGACTGCACATTGGTTGATTGACTATTCCTTCTTCATACTCTAGGTGAGCTTCTCCCAGCATTTGGAGGCATCACAAGACACTTTCTTTTTAAAATGGAGTAACCTGAATGGCAGAGATATATGCATTTTTTTTGACAGGATGGTTACTCCATCCAAAAAAAATCCTGAATGAGACAGAAGAGCTAATGTTAGCTGTCATGACCAGCAATATTCAATTTCTGGAGTAATGCAGCTACTTCTATTTCTTCTGAGATGAATGCTGGGGAGAGGAAGATAAATTAGTGAGGTAACTATTGTTTGTCTTTGATTTCCACAACCACTTATTAGCATAGCTCTGAGCTGCTAAGCAGTCGACCATGTTATGTGATCAAGCCCAAGGTGAACAATACTTGAAAAGTATTCAAACTCTTCCAGATCGTTTTTCCTTTAATATTTTCCCATTCGGCTAAAGTACATGGATCATAATACAGGTGATCAGTACCAAAATCGGCCTTAACTCTGATCAAAGCTCATCCAAAAGTGCCTAGAATTTATCAGCAACATGTAATGCCAAACATGATTTGGACTTCGTGTTCTGTTGTTTCCTCCTCTCCTTGCTCATTCAAATTCCTCTCAGATTTCCTGGTTCATGGGAAACTATAGTTTGCAATTTATAGCCAGACTTGTCAAACCACAAAATAGGAAAGGAACTGGAACTCCCAAGAGGAAGGGGGAGCATGTGAGGCTGAATCATGATTGAGTTTGGTCGTTCTGTGTGAACCAAGCTCTAGACTTTATGAATGTCTCCAAGTTATAATTAAATTAACTATCTTATCAAATAGTTTAATCTGAAATCAAATAGTTTAATCTATATCTTTTTCAACTTGTTCTGGGTCTTTAGCCAATGTGTGCATCTTACTGTTTCTGTTCTTTTATTATATGATTACATGTATTATATGATTATTCTATAATTTAGGCAAAACATCCATATACAATAATCATCTTAAATTCAGCTGAAAAACTTCTTTCATCTACATTCTGTGAGGTCTTCATAAAGATTCATTTGAATTGACAGTCATGGAGCTTTAAATCCAGTGGTTTTTAAACTGGTCTTTAACTGTGGCCGTAGCCAACTAGGGTGACTAGTAGTAGTAGAAGTAGTAGCAAGCAGGAGCAGGGAGCAGCAATCATCCTGACTGGAAACCCTTCTTTCCCAGTACTGCCAACAGAAAGAAGGTGGGGCCATTTTCTTATATGGGGAGAGGTAAGGGTCTTCAAGTGATAGGAGAGCTGAGCTGCTGTTCTCCAGGTTCAGGGTGGGGGGGCTCATAATAAAGCCCCTTAAATCATTCTTTGGCTTTTTCTTGCCCCCACTGCAGCAGAGGTCCATTATATCTGCCTTTTGCGCCACCTCTTTTTTCCTCTCTCGTCTCACAGTCTTTCCCTAGTGGCTGCTACAGAGGCTCAGCTGGCCCAGTGTGCCCCACATGGTGCTATTTGGGTAAGTCACCAGGGCCATCCCTCACCTGTCACTGTTCCACATTACCTGTGATTATTTCTCAGAAGGAGCCTCTTGTTTTTGGCCAGTGCACCAGTACTTCACAGTGCAATTGCTATATAAATGGATTCTTTTTTTTAACCTGAATTTGTGTTGATAACATTGCTATAGTTATTATAAATTTATAAAAGAAATGTTCTTAAAGTACACTGGGTTTTGTTTTGCAGTTAATTCTTCAACATAACCAAGAGCACACATTTACATTTTGATGAGAATCTTGCTTTCCTCTGCTGAAATCTTAAATGCAGCCATGTTTTGGAAACCATGAGTTTAATAATTCTCCCTACTTGAGCATACCTGGATGACAAAATATAAAATATAATTTTGAACCATGCCCACCAGATGCTTCTTTACAGGAACCAGGTTTAGGTCCTGTTTTGTTGAAGGCTTCATGAAGAAGCCTTGGTTTGAGTCTCAAAACAAGTGATTCCCTACCTATAATCTCAAGTGATAACACAGTTGCAGGGTAAGTGGTCCCCGATTGCTAAACAGCTGAACGCAGGCCACAAGTCTGAAGTGCAGGCCTGCTGGTTCCTATGCAGTGTTGGAATGCACAGCACCCATTACAGCCATCATGCAGATAGGTACAGGAAGAGGGAGAAGGGGCTGGTCAGCTGCTGCTACTGCCATAAAATGACTCCAACCGGCATACTTGAAGAATTTTGCTGTAGCTTTGCCTTCTGCGGTTACAAGAAGAGAGGGAGGGTCCCCAAAACATAACATATAATGTTTTCCTCCCTCTCAGCTTTCTTATCATGGCTGGCAAAATGGCTCAGGGGGAGAGGGCAAAAGTACAGACCAAGAGAGTCACAAATTTAGAACATTTTACAGAGATAGGCAACATGAGCCACCAAACAGTGAAAGGGTGCCCCAAAAGCCAAAGTTTGCATCCCTTGTCCCCAGTAAGCTTTCTCCCCTGCTTCCTCCATGAGTTTTCTCTCAGACTTCCTTTTCTCTCAGATGTCCTTTGCTTGCTCCCCTGACCTTTGCCTCCACCTCTAAATCTCCATTTGGGGGGCCCTTTTGAGAGTTGAAGGGCAGGAGCTACATGCTTTTCTATAGTATAAAATAAACCACCTTCCATTTGTCTCCCGGTTCCTCATCCTTTTTCTTTCACCACCCCCCAAACCTGATTTTGAATTAGTTTATGTCCTGCGTACTCCATCCCGCATGTTGTAGGCTGTCTACATTGCCTAATCAATTTCTTCACTGTCTGGACATCAGTCTTCCGGTGTTTTGTAATTTATGCTTTAAATCCACCTTTATGTCTTTGTTGCTCAGTATGTGGTTTCTGTCCTTAGGCTATGATTCTGTAGTGTGCCATTAAACTGTTGGCAACCTGTTCATCCAGTTGACTTCAGAGTTATATCCAATCAGGCAGAGATTTCAGGCGATTCCCCTTTCCAATGCAGCCCTGTATCAAACAGTTCCCACTGTTCAGGAGGATCCCTGACCCCCTGGAGAGGGTTTTTTTGGGTTTGTCTAAGGCTGCAGGGAAAAGGAGATGAATTTTTTTATTATTATTGCATATCTGAGTCATCACATTAGGTGAGATTCTCTGGATGATGTACCATTTAAAAAAATAAAAACAGAAAGTTAAGTAGCAGTTTGTTCACACAAACATTGGATATAACCCACTGTGTTGAGAGTTGGACTCATGCTAACTGCTGTGAGATGAGAAATATGGCTGGTGCATTGGCTAGCCATGTCACAAATGCTTTGACGCTTGAATACCCAGCCTTCTATCCGTGGCTTTATCTTCTGCAGTTTCTTGAAGCATAGGCATCTGGAAAGATCATTTACAGAGAGATCAAACATAGCATAATACCTTTATCTTCTTATTAGCTTTCTGATGAAACCTCTCCCATCCAAGCCATTGAATTTCTCTGGTTCAAGAGAAGATACAGAGGAATGTGCACTTGTTCATGTACACACACGGAATGTTTTAGGGAGACCCAAATACTGGGCAGGTCCACACCATACATATAAAGCACATCCAGCACACATTTAAAGCACATTCCCTCAAAGAATCCTGGGAACTATGGTTCCCCTGTCACAGAGCTACAACTTCCCAGCACTCTTTACAAACTACCATGGGGGAGGAATGTGCTTTAAATGTGTGTTTGATGTATTTTAAATGTTTAATTTATTATTGTGTGTTATTCCCTCTTCCTTTAGCATCTTACCTTCTTCATTTTGCATAGTTTTCCATATTCATTTCCTTTGACTATTGATATTTAAATATGGTGGTAGTTTTTTATACCTTTAATTGATTTTTGTTGTGAAGCATTTCACTAATATATTGGCATTCTGACTCTCTTTCTGAACTGTGACATATGCAGGCTTGAACGTAATAACTGTTGACTGCTAACAGCATCTTATAAAGCTATCTTTGAATACGTATTTTTCCTTGCTATGACATGCTGGTGGAGGGAAATATGATACAAATTAGCAAGACAGGGTTTCTATTCCTTTAAAAAAAGATGGAAGACTCATTTTTTGGGCTAAAAAAACCCACTCCAGCTTGCTTCTCGTTTTTTAAAAAGATGTATAATGTTCTTTTGCCAACTTTTTCTGTCATTGTTAGAGCCCTTTAAGCCACTGTTGGAGACAAGGCAAAGAGAGGAATATATACTACAAAGTGTTCTATAAAGACTGTGAGTTTAAGTCCCAGTGGAGGCTGATGCTCCAGCCTACTTACTGTAGCTAGATGCTATTGATTTTTTTTCTTCCCCCATTTTTAGCTGCACCACTGAATTAGATATTGTGAAGCATCTTTCCTTGTGAAGAGAGGAAAAACTGTCATGAACTTTTTCACCCTAACAACAGGGCACTTCAGACTAAAATCTTGCAAAAAGGATTTAAACCTACAGAAACACATCTTAGTACATATTGGACTGAATCTTCTGGCCAGAAGATGGTTGTGGATCTAAGTTGGATGATTGGTGGGTGGGGGTGTCATGAATATTTAGAGCTGTTTGGTGTGTTAAAAAGAAAATCAATCAGTGAAAACAATGCAATCCTCCAGTGCACTCTCAGAAGGTTAGCAAAATGGTCTTGTCCAAGTTTCTAGCAAGCTGTTCAGTTACTGTTATAATTGGCTGATGAGTAGGTTTGCACCTAACTAGAATGCCAGGGTTCGATTTCATCGTGTCCTCTGTGAAGATGTGTCACTATTTATGCTGGCTTTAGTGACAATTTTTTTAAAAAAGAAGCTCATGGGAAATCATTATGCTGTTTATATGTCTCCCATCCTGGAGAGCATTATCCTGTGATATTTTAGCACTGTTTTCTACTGCATGATGGCATCTACCTAAGGTTAAGGCAGAACAAGTCCCTGTGCAATTTTGTGACTATATTTTACTTACTGAAGAAGAAAAGATAACTGACAATTAAGAATTGGGGATGTCACTGAGAGAACATGCGCAGCTAACCAATGACATCCTCTGGGAGCATGTTTTTATGAAGCGGGGAAGATAGAAAAATTGGGTTTTTAGGGGTTTTATTACATAACAACATACAATTGTGATTTTAAAAAAAAATTCTGGTGAACTTTTCTAGAAGAGGGCTTTTTAAATATCCTTCAAAATGGTTAGTAACATGTGGCAATAATTAGTGCACTCTTTTAAAATTGATGATGAAAACATAGCATTTGATGAAGTTCTCCACTTTAAGCTACTTGAGGGAGGGCATTGCAGCTTTTCTTCCCTCCCCCCCAAAAAAAAATATTGGAGAAAAAGTATCTGGGGTGGAGAGCCTATGCAAAATCTTTCATTTTTGTACATAATATTTTTTTAAAAAATATGGGTAAGCATTCAAAGGTTTCACCTTTAGGTGATACAAACCAGCAAAACCTTTACTACTTGATTCCTCTGAGTGTTTCTGGGGTGTTTCCATCATTCCTGCTTATTTCTTTGGGAAGAAGGAAACAGCCCAGTTGCTTGCTTCCTTTTTCTTAAAGGACTTGCCTCCCTCCAGGAGGTGCCCTGGGAGCAGAACTCTGCCCATGGGATGTCTGGATACAACTCTTAGTATTTTTGTTATTGTAAAACTGATTTGTGTTTATATGGTGATATTATGTATAACGATTGTTCTATATTTCTGGAAGTTATTTTGACGGCTTAGGTCAGGGTTTCTCAAATTTCTCTTCCCAGGGTCCACTTGAGAGGGCTGGAAATTACTGAGGCCAAGTAGTCACAATCTTTTTGGAAATGGCTAAAAATTCCTTTGCCTCAACAATTTCTTTGTGGCATGGAGTTCCTCAAGCTAAATACAGACATTGGCTCTACAGATGTTGTTATTCAGCCTCTCCATTTTAGACTGGATATGCTGACCCAGAAGCTCTAAGTGGAGGCTTTTCTTCGCTCCCCAACATGTGTCTCAATGGTTTTTACTCATCTTGTTATTTTTTCTGCCTTTCACATTTAAATTATACTCTATTTCCCTTCCCCAAACTGCCTGTTTCTTTCAACTCTGCTCCTTTTACATTCCCTTTTTCCTCCCCTAACAGCTCCCCTCTCTTAATCCCATTCCTCTCCCTAGTTTTTTTTTTAATACGTTAACCTTTTTATCTCTCATTTCCTACAGTACCCCCTCTAGCCCTTTCTCCTCTGAGGAAGGGAGGAGAGGCTTCTTGGCTTGGCGACAGCCAGGTGAGGTAGCCAGTTCCAGAAGCAGATACTGGGGAGTGGGGAGCGATGGCGAGGTACAGAGAAACAGAGCTGGGTGTGCCACACAACCTACCCTGCACCACATAAGTTAGCCTGTTGCCCTCAGGTGTGGTGGAAGACCCTGCCCCATCACCAATGTTTGAATAAAAGATTCGACCACAGTCTCAATGGCTTCTGTGTGTGGAATGAGAGTGGGGGAGTGTGTCACATTATCCTTCACCACAGGCAGCAAAATCTCTTGCACAGAAGACCAGGTGGCAAGGAAGGAGGACTGGTGTGTGTGGTGGTGGGGTTAAGCAGAGGAGCCAGAAGGAAGAGCAGTAGCTCCAGCTGACCTTTCCACCTCTCTCCTTCTGTTCTTCCCTCACACTTGGTTGGCTGTTCCTCCCGTTGTCCATTCCTCTCTTTCCTTCCTTTCCTCTCCTTCAGCTTTGCATGGCACAACCTTACTCTCTCCAATCAACTCCCTTTCCCAAGTGTACTTATGCACTGTGCATGCAGGAAGCTATGAGTGCTTAGCACTATTCCACCCAAAAAGGCAATGGCACAGCCAGGAGGTGGGCTGTGGTGCTGAGGCCCAGCTGAAAGAGTGAGAAACACACTGGCTTAAGTAATAAGAGAGCAACAGTAAAACACAGATATAAATATATGATCCTAAAGAGATCACTTTATCAAGTTAATATCTGCAAAATTATGTGTCTGTGCCCCAAGTAATGTAAGAAATGTTCTTATCCCACTGTGCTTTGTCTGGATTTTTAACCCCTTAAGCTCCAGCTACTGAAGGTGGAAGTTTCTAAAACTTTCTAAATCATGATTTGATCCTGGTTAACCAACTGACATTAAGACAGATTTCCCCATTTTGGACTTAATGGAGAAGTGTCATTCAAATGAACTGGGATTTCAGCACATAATCCAGTGCCCACCAGGAGGAGGAGAGAGGCAAGGGAGGAGTGTGTGGGCCCGACACTTATTCCTGTCTTGCTAAAATATAGTTCTGCAAGCCAGGATTGTTATGTCTGGATCAGCTCAGTGTATTCCACAGTCATAAGGAGAACACTTTCCCATTGTTATGGTAGACTCCAATTTTAAGCATAACCAAATATCAAAGGCTTTGTGAAAATAGGCATATAGTCATGTTGCAGGTATTATGCAAATTGTGAGTGAATTCCTCTTGCTCTTAATTCCTCTTGGTCATGGTAAATAAATTACGGAATACTGCCATCAATAAACATAATTTAATCTCACACCAAACTAGTCTGGAATGCAAATGAAATAAAGTATGTTCTTTGGAACTAGCAGCAGGAATGACTAATGTTTAGACACATCCTGGCTTTGGCCACCCTCTGGTGCACAGAATGGACACTTTTTGGGATTCATCAACTGAAACCAGTTCCAGTTTGATGGTTATATGGACAAAACACCCTGAAGCATTCCAAGCCTCCTCACTCTCTCTAAAGAAATGACAGAACCATGACGTGTTTGTTTTATCTTCAGAGAGAGCTTACAGCTGTGTTCAGATATAACACTAAACTATGGTTTAGCATTACATAAACAATCCTTGGCCTTGTGAGCTCCCTCCTCCCCTCTCCTTTTCCAGCACTGCCACAAGACAAACTAAAACTTTTGCTTCCGTTTCAACAGGCACAGTCCTATCATGAGCCACATGGTTCAGGTGGTACTTGGGGGGGGGATTGTGTCCCATCCTTACATCTGCCACCCACTGCCACAACTCACTACAGTTGCTGCTGCTTGTTCCTCTTCTCCCTCCTACTTGCCTGCCAGCAGCCATGAGCTTTAAAAAATGCTGCTTTAAAAAATGCAATTCCCTTAAAACTGGTGGTGGAAAGAGGGTGTGGGAGGGGAAGAAGCAGGAGGTGCAGGGCCGAGGAGGGAAAGAGACAGTGGGGGAGAAAAAGAGGTTGGGCCACTCTCAAGCATTCCAGCGTCTTGTACCAGGCCTGGTTTTCAACTAATCATGATTTGCCATTATGTCCAAACTCAAAAAAACTATGGTATAGGGAAACAAGCCCGCTTCAGACTGTGGTTTCCCCTTAAACCAGAGCTTGGAAGATTACTTTTAAAAAGTAATAAATTACAGTTACAATTACTTGGCCCAAAAAAGTAGTAATTACCGTTACAATTGCAGTTGCTCTGAAAGTAACTGATTACTTTACTTTTTCTCAAAAGTAATCACTACAATTACATTTCAGTTACTTTTTTTAAAAAACTCCTACAAGGTGCTGGCCTTGGCTGCTGCACATCTAAGAAGCCTAAAACAATATTAAAAATAAACACACACACACAGGGGGTAGCAGAATAAAAAAAAATATCTGTAAGATTAACATAATGGCATAACAGAATCTCACATCCCCCCAAGCAATGAAGATACCCCAACACTTGAAGATTAACATAACGGCATAACAGAATCTCACATCCCCCCAAGCAATGATGATACCCCAACTCTTGAAATCAAATTTTACACTTGAAATGCTTTTATAATATGTTTCTGTTATGTCTCAAAAGAACAAGATGCTCAAAGAGCATGTCAGACAAGGAATGTCTTTTTACAGTCATTACGTTGCCACCAGTACTGAACAGGCGTTCTACTGCGGCGCTTGAAGGCATGCCTGTGTTGTGCTGCAAAAAACACCGCAGCACACGTGGAAAGCCATGGAGTGATGACACTTCCCTGCTGGGAGACCTCAGGTACCTCACCAGTTCCTCCTCAGCAGTGTCCACTGCTGACTTCTTGCCCTGGGGCAGAAAGTTAAAGAAGTCATCTTCTAAGTCATCTCCTTCCTGGTCTTTATCTGAAGACTGATCACTGTCCTCATTAAGTACACCCATCTTTATTTCAGCTTTCAACAAGGCTTCCATTGTGTATCTAAGAAAGAGAGAGGATATGTTAACACATATATGTTAGGAAACCATCATCTGCTCTTCATTTCCTGATGCTTGTCATGTCCCCTGGTTCAGGGTCCAGCCTGAGCCTGTGGATGATGACATGCAAGGTAGGAAGGTGACCAAGTCACCACACTCATGGGGCAGCACAGCAGACCCTTAAGGATTACCTGCAGCAACCCAAGGTTGTGATGAGGAGCCCCAGGAAGAAAAGGCCCAGCCCCTGCCTACCACCTTAAGCCCTCTGATGCCTCCCTTGAGACAACATTTCCCTTGGAGTAATCCACCCAAAGGGCTTCCCTAATGTTCTTACTTGTTGGTATGAGTGGCGGCCAGACACGATTCCAGCCAATCTAGTTTGAAGCGAGGGTGTAGGCAGGCTGCCAGAAGAAGCCTCTTGTCCTCCCAGATAGCTGCAAACCGCTTTCTTAGGGCTTCGCGCACACCTCTCAGCAGCTGAAAACAGTATGTGTACCTCTCAAGTTTGTTTTCCAGTCCTTCTAACTTGCGGTCCAGATTGCAGAGCATTGGTAGCAAATACCCCATGAACATGCCGTTCTCCCGTTGCAGGATATCTAGGGACTGGGCTAGTGGCTCCATAATCTCTGTGTATTCCTGTACCACTTCAATCTCAGCAGCTGTGATCCTGGACAAGGAGCAGCGGTCCATTATGGCATGCATTTTTAGTGGCACAGTTGACAGGAGCTCATGTAGTTGCTTCAACGCATCAAAGGTGGAATTCCACCTGGTCTTATTCGGTACCTTCAGATACACACCACATTGTGCATGGATATACTCGGCAATCTGGGCTGACTGGTTCTGCTTGGACCACAACTTGCTGCACTTTCCCATCAAGGAACGAAACTGTTTCTTGAAAGGACCAAGAAGACTACTTTTGGAGGAGTCAGAAAGCATGGCCTCTATGTCTTGTGTTGCCACAAGGTTGAGGGTGTGGCTAGCACATCTCTGGTGTGGTGGTAAAACAAAATCCTCTCCTGAGTCTGCAGCTTCTTCCTCTGCCTCAGGTCCTGTGTCCAGGATCTCACAGATAGGCACAAACTCCACCTCAGTCTCCTCCTCCTCCTGGTTATCACCATCATCGTCACTGGTGCCTGCAGCTTCCACTGGTTCTTTGGCCATGAAAACTCTGAACGCTTTCACAAAGTTGGAGCCATTGTCTGTAGTAGTGCACATAAGTTTGTTGTGGATCCTGTACTGCACATGTACATCATGCAGTGCTTTTGAAAGGACATCGTATGTATGGCGCCCCTTCAGACGCTTACAAGCCAAGGCCCCGACCTCACGTTTCAGGGTAGTTGGGTTGATCCAGTGGGCTGTTACCCCAAAGTAACTCTTCTTGCCATTGGTCCAACAATCTGCAGTGGTTGCTATATATGCCACAGCACCCATTCGGTTTGCAAGAGTTTCTCTCATGTGGCATGCTCTCTTCTCAGTTCTGTCTCTCAGAGTCTTGGCACATATGATGGTGAGATCTTTGGGGAGTCCAATGCGAACCAGATTAATGAATGATGGTTTGTCCACAGTCTGAAGTGGTAATGTCTCCTCTACAATGAAATCAATGATTTTCCTGTCGAGATTGCTCTGGGTGACAGGCTCCCTGCCAGATCCCCACCTCTCAAGGGTTGTCTGCTGCTGCTTCAGCATTTTGGGAGGAGGGGTGTCATGCATTGGTTCAGGAAGGCCACGTCTCCTTGCCTTTATTGCTTCTTCATTGCTCTCAGCTTCTCAGGGTGTGCCCTCTGAGGAAGAAGAACAAAGCATGAATCCAAGAAAAAATGGAAGAGGAACTTCACAATTTAAACATAAATAGACAATGGACACTCTTTGAGGACCAGCATGACAAAGGCTTACCTCAAAATGTTTCTTCACATTGGATGAGGAGGAAACAGCTGATCTCAGATTTTTGATCCTTGGAAGGCAGTAATTGCATCGTACAACAACATTTTTCCCACTCTGGCTCACAAATGTACAAGCTTTCTCAAAGCCAAACCATGGTACTTGCTGTTCTGCAGATGTGGCTGTGGGCAACTGGCACTGCTTCATGCCCTCCTCCTCCTCATGCACAGGGCCTCCTTTCTGAACCTCACTTTCTAGTTTTGCCTCCTCAGGATCAACAAGCTGTGACTCAAGTGGCCGCACTAACTGACTGCTGCTCTCAGCAGCAAAACCTGCAACAGGAGATAATGCTCCTATATGGGTGAACTTCAGCTGTGATGTGCCCCCATCTCTTCCCCATGCTGCAGGATCCCCCAGTCAGAGTGGAAGTAAGCAGGTCGATAGCACAATTAAAAGAGATCCTATTTGCATCATTTTTGCTCACTGAATAACCCTGCCTGGGCCAGTCTAACCTACTATCTCACAGGGTTGTTGTGAGAACAAAATGAGACTAGGGTTCAAATCCCCACATAGCCATGAAGCTCACTGGGTGACCTTGGGCCAGTCACTGCCTCTCAGCCTCATGAAAACCCTATTCATAGGGTCACCATAAGTTGGAATCAACTTGAAGGCGGTACATATATTTTTTATTTTGAATATGATGATTATGATAATAAATATGCAGCATTTCAAATTAATTCTGTATGAGAAGCATTCCATGCCAAGCTTGGAAAACCAAGGATGAGGTATAAAATGTAGACAAAAATACTTTTGACAAAATGCCATTTATCTTTTATATCTATATAATTAGCAATACAGCTGAATGATGTATGTAAAGTATTCTTTCTTTCCCTTTTCTTTTTTATTAATATTTTAGTACTACTGCTAAAGTTCTGATGAAAGAATAAAGCATTCATTAGCCAAATTCAAATGATTAGAACACATCACATAAATTCCACTGAAGTTGGAGTTTTTGCCATAGAAAATGAAAAAAAATATAACCTATGATAGCCCAATAGACAATCAGAACTAATATAAAACCCTATTGCTTCTCATTTGCAAATCTTGCAAGATCTAAGGTAACTCTAGATCATGTGAGTTCAGGTGATGCATGTTATGTACATTTGTATAGATATTAGCAGAGATTGTCAACAGTCTGTCTCTCTCTGGGACTGGGAATCTCTTTCTCACAGAACATGAGTTTGAGAGCTGGGGGACTGAGAGGAGGAGCTGCAAGGACAAGATGAGAACAGATTAATCTCAACTCTGAAATTCACTGTATGCGAACTGAACGGTACTTGTCTTCCTGGTCAAATGATTTAAAAAAAAAAAAAAACCCAACTCTAGGGCTACAAGCTTTAATTTTCAGCAGATTAATTAACTAAAAGGAGAGTTGATTAATCAGTGGGGAATATTTTTATTGGTAAGAATGAGTTTTAATATGAGACACTTGTTTATTGTTTTTAGAGTAATTTTGTGTGTTACTGTACCGGGGAATGCATGAAACAATAACAAAGATCAGCCTTGATTTTTTTTAACTGTGTGCCCTAGAGCTTCTGTATTGAATTCTTCATTGTCTTGCACTCCTTTTAATTATTATATTCTGGAAATTCTCATAGATTTGAAGTCTTGGTGATAAGCAAATCAATTGAAATGTAATTGATCAGTTTATTGAAAGGGAGAGGATTAATCAGTTAAACATTTTAATTTTACATTGCCCAGATATTCAGCTGCAATAAATGGATTTTTTTCAACAAGAGGTGATCTTCACAGGTACCCCGCCTGGGGATGCTGTTGGAGATAATGGGGTTTACAGGAGTTGTCTCTCTCTGGGACTGGGAATCTCTCTCTTTCTCACAGAACATGAGTTTGAGAGCTGGGGGACTGAGAGGAGGAGCTGCAAGGACCCTATTTCTCACCTCATCTCTGCCAAGAACAAAAAAATCAGCCTTAAGCCATTTATTATACGCCTAATGATTTATTATTATTATTATTATTATTATTATTACTGAGACAGTTTTTGTCCCACATACAATTCAGTCTTGTGATTAAACAGGACAAAAATACAAATAAAAAGAAAGATGGAGTTCAAATAAATATACAATAAAAAGCTAGCCGGCATTTTAAAAGGCAGGAGTGCTCTGTCTGGATAAATACAGCACACAAGTATGCATGGGAACAAGGGGGAGAGTTCAAAAAGGGGGGGAAGGAAGAGAAGTATAGGCCGAAGTTTCGGAAGTGCCTTGTGATTGATGGAGGGGGTGGCAGAGGCAAGGAGAGGCAGTGGGGGGGCAGAACGGTGCCGCGGGGGGGCAGGGGGCAGGGGGCAGAACGGTGCCACGGGGGGGCACACACACACACAAATCATCGTCACTCACCTCCACAGCTCTTCTCCATTCTGCTGCTGCCTTCTCCGTTGTCCTTGCCCTGGCTTTTTCCTCCGGCGTCCATTTTGTCCTCTCAGACGCTAGCAGGCCCTGCCTATTCTCCTCTTCCCTCGTGCATCCTAACACAGATCACGAGGGAAGAGAGAGTCTGCACAGAGGTCCAATCAGTGTGAGACACATGTCTTGTGTTAACCAATCACAGCCAGGAGCTGTCTTCCCCTTGTTCCCGCCCCCAAGTAACGTGCAACCTAAAGTGGAAACGTTAAAGTTGCAGCTGAAAAGTAGGGAAATTACTAGTCGTTCCGTTACTTGCCAAATGTAATGGAATTACCCACACGTTATTTAAAATTGTAACGAATTACAAGTAACTCGTTAAAAATAACGAGTTACTTCCAAGCTCTGCCTTAAACCATGGGGTTCCCAAAGCACTTATTTAAATGCAGGCTTCTTTCTCCCTCCCTGCCCCCCCCGGAGAAAACGGAGAGCACTGTGCTGTTTGAAAGCCCTTTGGGGAAGGGTATGAAGAAGGAGACAACTGCTGTGCTGTTGTCGCCACCTCCTCCTCCTGGCTCCTTGAGTCCATTCTCTTCCCTCATGCTTTTCCACCCCCTTCTCTGTGAAGACACCGCTTCACCTCACTCTCCTCTCTCCTTCGTCTTTCTCCATCTTTTGTTCTTTCTGCCCCACCCTCCATGTTGGTATTTCTCTGGCTGCTGTGAGTCTGTGCAAGGCTGTTTGAAAGCCCTTCATTTTAGAAAGATTCCAGTGCAAACCCCCACACACACCTCTTGAATCAGGAAGGAGTTTGCATGAAAATTCCCTACTAAAATGGGGGGGACGGACTACCTTTTAATAGGGACTTGCATGCAAAGCATGGAATCCTGCTGAACTGAGTAGGATTTAATGCCTGTTCATCACCTGATGAATGGGGTTAAATCCTGCTGCCTTGGCTGTGCATACCTGTTTCTTCTGGGAACAGGCATAAACAATCAATGTAGGATTTAAGTCCATCTTCCTGCCCATAAGCTGAGGAGAAAAGGTAGCTACAAGATTGTGTCATGTAACCCTGGACATAGCTTAGCGTTCCGTTCAAACTACATCAGTAGAAAAGTATCAACAGCAAACTAGGGATCAATTTTGTATCCCTGATGGATTCCAGTAGACATGGCCTGCTTTCCCATGCTGGTACCCTGCAAATGTTTTAGACTACAACACACATCATTCCTAACTGTTGGGCATGGTGGCCAGGGCTGATGGGAGCAGTAGTCCAAACCATCTGCAGGACACCTGGTTGGGGAAGGCTAAACTACAAACTAAGCTTTATCTGCCTATATTTAAAAGGATTATATTGCCTGCACAGCTTTCTCAATACTTTCTCTCAATATCTAGATCACTGAATATTAACAGTTTCTTTTGTTTGGGTTAACATATATTGTTATGCAGTTCACATACCCTTTGACTAGCATCTCCCTTCACCTCTCCTCCCATACAGAGCAAGATGAATTTTGTAGCAGCAGAGTGCTGATTTTACAAAATGCAAATGAAAGACACATTTAATGCAGAATTCTCATTTAAAGGTGAACTGAAAGGCTTTTCACCTGCCAGAATTCTATGGTTTTATGTCTTATCTGTAAAAAGTGATGTAACCATGGAGAGCTATTTCAAAGTTGTTTGCCTCTTTTGCAATGTTTGGTTGCCGATAAATTTCCACATGGCTGAAATTGTCTCCGTAGTAGTTCAGTGGTGGTGAGTCAGTTTCATGACATTTAGTGACCAGTTGGCAGTCAAGTAGTGAGCCATTGTGGAGGTCCTGAAGAATGATCAACTATAGTCATCTACTTCCCTTACCTGGACCATCTTGATGTAATAAATGCTGAAATGCTCAATATTATCTGTTCCCCCTAGAGAAATAGAAATATCCTGGTTTCAGGGCTTAAAGGTGATAACTAAGGAGTGAGGTCATAAATTACAAAGCAAAACTAGTGTGGGTTTCATCTTTCTTTTTTTTAATCCCTTTCAAATGCATTTAGTCTGCCACTATTCTGGGATGTACCTTTCTCTTCTTACTTGTGGCGCACTGATGTGACGCCTGGAGAAACTTAAGAATAGTTGGCTGTAGTAGAGGCTGACTTGCTGTGGAGTTGGAACCAATGATGCTATATCCCTTCAGTGCTGTTATTATGCACTATTCTCTGAGCATATCAGATAAGACTGCCTTCCACTGCTAGCCCTTGTCTTTGTTTTCTTATTCAAGATTAATGTGAGGCTGTTCTTTGCATGATTTTTTTTTCTATTAGAAGTTTCCTTTCTGGGATCTTGAATAAATGGGATTAACTGTTTTTTATGTAAAGTTTCAGAGATTGGGTATTTTCTCCTTCAGAAACATTATGTGCTTTGATTATGTGGGTGGTTGTGTGAATGTCTAATCTAATTTGAAATGCACATGGAGCTCATCCCCTCAGTGATAAATATTTTCAAATGGTGGTGGTGGTGGTAGTATCCCATCTTTCTTCCAATGAGCTAATGGAGGTTTTCCATTTTATCTTCATAGCCCTAAAAGTTAGATAAATTGAGAATGATTATCTAGTGAGTTTCTTGCTAAACAGGATTTGAACTCAGGTCCATCTAATCAAAGTCTAGTGTCCTATGAAATATTTCCTCTCTCTTGACTTGTTTTATGTTAAAAGGAGAGACTAACATTTGATTGAATCACCAGAATTCCCAAATTCAAATTCTGTGTAGTTTGTCATTTTCATAGTATGACTGTTTAGTGAAGGTGTACTCAGAAAACTATTTCCTATTTTGTATTAAATTGATAATTAACCATTTTCTAATTATAGGTCCTACTTTCTGTGGTGGTTATTTGTGGTGAAAGATAAGCATTTCACTTCCAGTACTGTTGAATGTCTCACATAATTGGTGGTTCTACATTACAGAACTTTGGCCAGTGTAAAATGAACCAGTGCATTGTAAGCCAATCTGTCAAACCAAACACTTGCCTCAACTTGTTAACGTACTTAAAATCTTTCATTAATGAAATCAGCTAGACCCCCAGACTCTCAGGAGACTTTCTCTCCTCTGCTGCCATGATGGATGAGAGTCCTTCAGATCCTAGAAATTGAGTAGTTATAGTTCTTGGAGATATAGCTTTAAAAGAGAGAGAATTTATTTATATGAAAGTAAGAGAATGTTTTTTTAATGTATGCATTATCTTGATCTGAGTTTTCTTTATTATAGAGTATTATTTTAGAAAATGAAGAGCTTCCCAAACTTTTTCTTGACTTTCTCAGCGTTCGTCATTTTCCTTCTCTACCAAAAGCAGAAAGTTGTGGGTAAGGCTTTTACCTAAAAAAATCTCAAAATGCAACATGCAAGTCAAAATAGCCCAATTGTAGAACTAGTTCTGCACTCTGTTACAACTCTACTGTCAGAAAACAGTGACAACTAGTTTACAAGATGAGTTTCATATTATGGTTGCACTCGTATTTGAAAATGGTAAAAAAAACCCAAAAAACTCAACGCTCCTACAGCTGTCTTGTACATGAAGCATGGAAACATGCTATGATTGTATTTGGGTATCATCTTGCCTGTGGTAGGGCGTTTGAGATCATAGAAGAGAATATGAAGCTCTTAATATGCTTTGGAGTACCCCAAATTGTCCTGATTCAGCATTTTGTCCTACGCACAGGAGATTTGCTGAGTACATAGCTCTTCATTAGAATGGCTTTCCTGTTTAATTTAAGTGGAAGGAGCATATATGTTTGTGTGCTGCTTGGAATGGGACCACTGTGCATGGCAAAGATCTTTATAAACATCAGAGAGTACACGATCTCTGGAGCAGGATATCCAAAGGAAAAAGACACACTCCTCAAGTAAAAATGATTAAATGAATTCCATGGGAAATGGGGACTGATTTGTTAGAAACAAACTCTTATATGTATGCTATTAGAATAACTTCTAACATTGTTTAGACAGCTGGCTAAAAGGAAGCATTATCGTTAAGATAATATTCTGTTAACAATATAAAGACATTGGATTGTATCCAAAACTAGTCCTACTCAGAGTAGACCCATTGAAATTAATTGCCATGACTAACTTAGGTCCATTAATTTCAGTGGGTCTACTCTGACTATAACACAGTTGGATACAACTCACTGACTAGAAAAAATTAATTTGCTTTGTTGTTGCTTTTGTTTAAGAAAGATCTTTTCATAAGAATATAATGTTTGGGGAATTTCAGATTCATTAAATATAACCTGTTTTGTATGTATTGTAATATTTCAGTTCTTTTGAAGAAACAGAATCTGAAGAATCAAGGTAAGCAGTTCTCAGTTAAACATTCAGGAGGAAGTAAATGTAAATAATATAAAATGTGAGATCAGCAGAATTGAGTATTTTAAAACTGTATTTTAACGTTCTTCTGAGCAAAAAACTGTGTGTGCACATATGTTGTCAGTTATATATGTAATATTTAATGATGGCTAGGTATTTTTAAAATGTGTGACAAAATGCTGCTATTAAGGTTGTTCGTGTTCAGTATTCCAACCGCCATGCCCTCCTCCAGCAGAATATTTCAACCCCCAGCTGCCTGTTTTCATTTTTTTCAACTGACCAACATTCTGAGCATGCACAGTCCTCATTCAGCTGGGGCTGGGGCAAAGGAAGGGGAATGTGTCCTCTTCTGCCTTTTCTAAAGAATTTTTGTATTTCTGTAAACCTCAGAGTTCACCAAAGCATACTGATAACTTCTTCTTGGTCCAGTGTTGGCTCTGTTTCTGTTGCAACCCATCACCTGAGCTCACTCTTCAGAGGGAGGGATTTGAAAAATTATATGTCTTTTTATTCTATTATGTTAATTATTATGCAAATAATAGTTTTGCATTACATTTATAGTTCAGCTTTGTTTTGTCCACATTTGCCTCATTATACATCTCTGAACTCAAAAGTTTGCACTGTTTCCCCATAAATGTACACTGAAAGCTATCTATAGAGGCCCAACATGGCAACTACATGATGAAAATCTCTTATTGAAAAATTGTAAAACTCATTAAAAATGTCGATCTATTTCCAGATGCAATCCTATGCATGTCTGCTCAGACGTAAATACATTTGTATTCAGTGAGGCTTGCCCCCAGGACAGTGTGTTTAAGATTGCTGCTTAAATTGACTGTTGTCACAGTTGAGTGTCTGCTATAATTCAATACACCTCTGAATACGTTCCACTGAATTCAGTTACTTATCTTTGAATAGACATGCATAGTTTTAGGTACTCTGTCTCCCTACCCTATAGATGCCTGGTCAGGTGATTTTCCTTCCCCTTACATACATCTTTTATGCAACAACCAACAAGAAGATTAAAAATAAAATTTTGCAATCTTTGACTGACCAAAATACCCAAAGGCAATCTAGCAGGTTAATGCTGAAAAATGCTTAAAAAACAAAACTTTGTGAGTTGCTGCCAACTGCAGTCTCCTAAATGCTTGCTTTAGAAATGGATTGTTTCAGCATGTCATTTTTAGGACAGCAATCCTAGGTTCATAGGAAATATGTCCCATTGAACTCAGTTTGATTTGCTTCTGAGTTAATATGCTTAGTATCATGTTAAATGTGACCTAATCTATAGTGAATTTTATTCCTTGTAGATGTTTTCCTTTACAATAACATGGATTTATATAAGCAAACGTTCTACCTAACCAGCTACATCATCTCACTTTATCAAAGCTAGTTTGTAGTGTGTTCAGTTTACTGTCCCTTGATGCTGACATTCCTGTTCTTGACCTTTCTAGCAAACTGTCCCACCAGCCTGTGCTGCTGTTCCTAAGGGATCCATATGTCTTGCCTACAGCCAATGGTAATCAAACCTGTCATCCGTTAACAGCTCTTTACTGATCAGACCCTGCACCACACAAACCACATTGTTATTAATACATGCTGAGGCCCAGTTCTAATAATTTGGCAATGTATCAGGAGTAATTTTAAAGCTATTTATAATCATAGCTGGAATCAAGGGTTTTATTAAAAGAGAGTCAACACTCCTACAACTAAAAACTATGAAGAAACTAATTTTAAAATACTAATATTCTAATCTTAGGTTTTATCTATTCTGCATCAAATTTAATGCTGCTTTGAAGATATATAATGAAATCGGTAATTTTGCATTGATAATATTTCAATATGTTTTGGGGTACAGCCCCAACCAGTATGGCCAGTGCTCCAGAATGATTATGGGAATTGTAGTTCAAACCATTGGAGGGGAAGCCTGGCCTAGTGCAAAGTATATGAAATTAGTTGGACTGACATCATTAAGCTAAGGGTCAAACTACACATGATGTGAGAGTTCTGTGATTCAAACTTGTACAATCTTTGAAATTGTTTAAATAAAAATCACATGCAACAGAGTCATCTGGATCAGACCGATATGGAGGAAGGGGAATCTAACTCTTTAGCCTGTTGCGCGCCCCCAGATGTTGCTGGACTATAGCTCCCATCACACCTGGCAATTGTTTATACTGGCTGGGGCTGTGGGTTGTTGTAGTCCACCAACATCTGGAGGGTCATAGGCTTCCCCTCCCCATTTTAGACCCACACCAAATCTTAGTTACTCCAGTCCAAAAAGCTGCTATTATCTGTGGAGGGTTACGCCTATTATATTTCCCCCTCTGTGGCTAACAGCAGCTTTTGGCAGGTGTGTGCGTTATGTGGATAATTTGGATCAGAGCTGCAGCATGGGAATAAAGAACCTTCTCCCATGGTCCATTTCAGACTCTCGTGGCTGCTTTTTGCTAAATAAAAAGATAT
The DNA here is from genome assembly GCF_030035675.1 of Rhineura floridana. Lineage (NCBI taxonomy): Eukaryota > Metazoa > Chordata > Lepidosauria > Squamata > Rhineuridae > Rhineura > Rhineura floridana. Next base: position 81,265,616 of record NC_084480.1, read on the forward strand.
CAGGAGCTCTGTCTGAACTCCTGCATCAGATATAGTTCGACCCTAACTACATAGAATCAGGCTGTTTGTGCTAACAGCAAGGAATAGAGGGGGCCAAAAATATTCTTGGGATAGTTCTTCATTGGTTTTATTAAGCAGGTAAAAATATTAGTGAAGCAGGATTTTAGCTGGATTATTTTCTCTGACCTTCATAACTTTTAGTTAGTTTCTCATTGTAATAAAGCTAATTTTTATACACATGGTGGGACTGCATGAAATAGAACATAATTTTCCTTTGGTGAAATCAAGTACAGAATGTAATGTCTATCCTCTATTGAAAAAGGTCAGTGTCACTGTATGTCTAATTCTACACAGAAACTGTTTCCATTTTTGCTTTTCTATTTACACACAGCCAAATGCTTTGCTAGCTCTTAACAATTCAGTCTGTGTTGCACTTCAAATTTGATGTCCGCTGAAGGACTACTCTGCTTTTGTTGCTAAACCAAGGAAAGTCTGGTGATCACTGCTGCTGACTTAATAATGCAAATCACCTACTAGTTTGGTTAGTCTAAATCCTAGCTCCATATCCCCACCCCCACCCTATTCCCACTGTCAGTGAAATGTGTGTGCATCGATTCTTACTCTACACCTCTTTGAAGCAGCAGGGTAAGTGTGCAAAGCACCATATGTGGAACCCACTACTCTCCAACCAGATTTCAGTTTAAGCCATTGCCTTTAGCTAATCCCTATTTTTAGTTAGTGGTTTGAAGTGGACAATGGTTGTTTTAGATACAATACAGAAGCATAGCCCTATCTATTGTTTCCATACATGAGCTTCACCATCCACTGTAAGGCTGGGGTTAGCTCCATCCCCATCATGAGGAAGATGACATAGAGTAATTCCTGACATTACAGTGAACAGAGAATCATTCAAACAATATAGCAGCTTCTGTGTAATTTAAAGCTATCTTCTTGTAGCCCTCAGACTAGTGTGTGCAATATCATAGTCCAGTTCAATAACTTAGGACAGAGTAAGTGCTTGGACGCTTTTACACTTCCCTGTTCTGAATGTGTTTTGTAAGTATATTATCTAGGACAAAAGAAGCATATACTGTCATTTCTTTTAGGCCCCATCTGCACTATACATTTAAAGCAGTATCATACCACTTTAAGCAGTCACGGCTTCACTCAAAGAATCCTGGGAACTGTAGTTTGTTAAGGGTGCTGAGAGTTGCTAAGAGACCCTCACAAAGCTACAATTCCCAGAGTTCCCTAGGAACATAAGAAGAGCCTGCTGGATCAGGTCAATGCCCCATCCAATCTAGCATCGTGATCTCACAGTGGCCGAACAGATGCTCAAGGGAAGCCCGCAAGGAGGGCCTGAGTGCAAAAGCACTCCACCCTCCTGTGATTTCCAACAACTGGTATTCGGAAGCATGCTGCCTCCAACCGTGGAAGCAGAGCATAGCTGTCATGGCTAGTAGCCATTGATAGCCATGGATTTGTCTAATCCTCTTTTAAAGCCATCAAAGTTGGTCGCCATCACTGCCTCCTATGGGTGTTAATTCCATAGTTTAATGATGCACTGTGTGAAGGACTTTCTTTGGTCTGTCATTAATTTTGCAAAATTCAGCTTCATTGGATGTCCACCAGTTCTAGTGTTATGAGGAAAAACTTCATGCCATGCATAATTTATACACTTATTTGCCTTTTCTCTAAACTAAAAAGCCCCAAATGCTGCAACCATTCTTCATAGGTGAGTTGCTCCACCCCCTTGATCATTGTGGTTGCCCTTTTCTGAACCTTTTCCAAATCTACAGTATATTTTTGGGATGAGGCAAGCAGAACTGTACAGTGTTTGCACCTTAGTTTTGTATAGCAGCATTATGCTATAGCATAGAATTTTACTTTTTCACAGCTGCCGCGCACTTGGGTCAACATCTTCATCAAGCTATCCACTATGACCCCCAGGGTCTTGTTTCTGGTCAGTCACCACCAGTTGAGACCCCACGAACATATATGAGAAATTAAAAATGTTTTGTCCCAACATGCATCACTTTACATTTGTTTACATTGAATTGCATTTACCATTTTACCCCCTATTCACTCAGTTTGGAGTGGTCCTTTTGGAGCTCTTTGCAATCCCTTTTTTTAACAACCCTGAACAATTTATTATCATCAGCAAACTTGGCCCCCTCACTGCTGACTCCTAGAACATTTATGAGCAAGTTAAAAAGCACAGGTCCCAATACCAATTCTTGGGAAACTCCACTTGAGAGAACTGCCCATTTATTCCTACTCTCTGCTTCCTGTTTCTTAACCAATTGCTGATCCACAAGAGTGTAATAGAGGCTGGACTGTTGACCTCCATTATGCCCTGTGCATAAGGCATATCTCTCCTGAAGTACATGAAGTTCCTAGTTAAATCCTCTTATTCCATGATGGCTAAGCTTATGCAGGAATCTTTGGGTACCTTGTCAAATACTTTTTGAAAATCCAAGTACTAGTTCACTTCTGTCTATTCAGGAAAGGGGATTGACTGTAGCTGGAAATTGTAGCTCTGTGAGGGGAATAGGAGTCTCTTAACAAATTACCGTTCCCAGGATTTTTCAGGGGAACCCACGACTGTTTAAAGTGGTATGATACTGTTTTAAATTATAGTGCAGATTTACTCTGCACAGAGACTTACTCTGTGCACTGAAGAATGTTGGAAGTGCTGGATTCCCCTTAGAAGCAGCTTCACATGCCTCATCTTTTTCTTCTGCACTGTTCTCTACTTTTAAGAAATTAAAGGCTACAATAGAGTCTACGATAGTGGGAGGAAAGGAGCTAGTGGAACTCCTCAACAACTTCAGTAAGACCAGAAGAATAAGAGAAGACACTCTTACATCTTTCAACCCCATGCATGGCAATATTGTAACTGGATGTGGCCTCGGTACACTGCAGGTCAAGCAGTTAACTGCCATTGGTATTTTTGAACAGGAACTGAACAGGAACGTCTTACATTTTAAAGCATTACTTCTGCTGAATATTCAGAGCAGTCAGGACCACTACATGGTAATAATGGATCAGTATTTGTTAAATAGGCGACTTAGGCTACAATCCAGTTCATGTTTACTCAGAAGTAAGCTCCAATAGGTTCAATGGGACTTATTCCCAGGTAATTGTATTGGGTTGCAGCCTAAGTCTTATTATATTTAGTTTATTCACAATGCTTTGTCTGTCTAGAATTAGCACAAAACAGGAGAATATGCTAAGCACTAAGAACTAATGTGTTTCAGTCACATTTATGTATTTTTTCTTCTCTTCTCTGTTAGTTTGTAGTTTGCATTAGTGTATCTGCTATGATTATTGGCATCCTTTGATTTTAGGAATATCATCCCTTTTAGAACTTTTTATAAGAATCTGTCCCTTTACTTTGACGACATGCTCTAAGGATACTTATGTGATAGTATAAGCCTCTTCCAGTCAACTTGGACTAAACAGTGCTGTAAACTACAATGGAAAAACTGCTGTGAAGTATTCCCAGTAGAAATCTTGGAATTCCTTCAAGTGTATTGAGATTTTGTTAGAAATTGAATTGCCAGTGTAATCCATCTTCCTTGTGAGAAAAGATTCAGATAAAGAGCAGGAGCCTGGCAGCATTAAGTATTAGAACATCCTTTTAAATCAATAAGCTACAAATCTAGCAGCACATTCAAGTAATGCCCAGTGCTACACTAAAGTGGGTTTAGTGCTGAAACAGCATTACTAATAGCCCAGTCCCAGGCATGGATAAACATGGTGGTGATGCAATATCCTAAATTACACTGGGCCTTTCCTTGTTAAGTTCTACAAAAACGTTTATATTGTATTGACATATGTAAGAAAGCAGTTTTTCTTCTCTGCTTTTTTTCCAGATGACTTTCCAAATGTAGTTATTGAAGGTGTTCTCCATGGATTGTTTTATCCTCACCTGCAGCCCAGGTAGAAAATGCGTTTGAATGGATAGTAACTAAAGTAAATACATCATCTACCTGGAACTACACATTTTTAGTAAAGCTTATGAAACAATCAAATGTGACCATGATTGTGATAAAGTTTGATGATGGAATATTTTCTCTTTTTAAATTAATTTAGTGTATCACTAATATTGCTGCTTTAAAAATTATGGAGAAAACGCTACTCTGTTGAATCTGTCTACCAAACTCTAAATGTTTAAACCTTTAAATAGCTGACATATGTTGAATTACACTAACAACTTGCATCATGTATTTGACTTTTTTATAATAAATGATTACATTAAGCCTTTCGTCTCAGTGTAGTATCCACTGCTGGCAGTGGATACACAGGACAATTCTAGCACATGTGAGACTGAAAAACGAAAATGTTAAGAAAATTACTGCCAAAACTGGAAATGCAATATAAGCTTATTTCATCAGTATTTCTCATGTGAATATATCATACCTACATTATCTTAAGTAAGCAGAGAAATGCTTACTTGCTTGAAATTTGACTCAAAAGTAGCTTTAATTTACTACAGGACCCTGGCCACAATCCTTGTGCTTCCAGCTCATACACTATGCTTAGTTAGTGAACTTCCCCATGTTAATTAATTTGTACAACTCCGTAACAGGAACAAGAAGAAACATGTTTAGTAAAAATAATCAGCTAATAAATATTCAGAGGTCAACTGTGTAAATGAACCATATGCATATGTTTTGCAAGATGTCAGAATCCAAAATAAAATATTGACGTTAATGTTTGCATTTTACTTGTGCAGATTTCCAGTTCACTTATAGTGTTTATTCAAATAGCAGCCTACTCTGTTGTATTGGTTTGTTCAAGCATGTTATTCTATTAGATCAGGAGTTACCGAGCTTCTGAGCCTGTGGGCATGGTTTGAATAGTGCCATAGGCACACACACACCAGTTGCTTCTCTTGCAGACAAAGTGTGCACGCGCATGTATTCTTTTCCAAAGATACTGGGTAAAAGCCAAATCCAGTAGAATTAAAATGCATCCTCTTGAATTTAATTATTTTACAGCCCCACCCAGCTACCCACAGGCATCATGTTAAAATAGTCCAGTGGCAGACAGATCTGGTGATTGCCAGCATCACAAAGACATTGATCCAAGGCACCAATCCGTGTGGATAGTCATCATGTTGACAAAGGATGACAACAAACCACAGAACACACCTTTATGCAGAGATGACCTATGACTCAATGGTGGTTTTGAGGGGATCCTAGTTAATATGAGGATCCATAAGAATCTGTGTCTTGCCTCCTTTTGTGCCACATCAGCACTGGAAGGCACAGCATCTGTGATTTTTATGGTTTAGTCAATGGAGACAAGTGATCTTTGATTTGATGGTCATTTGGGAAGGGAGCATCTATGGGGAAAAAAGCAATTTCAAGAGAATCTGTTTTACTGGAACTCCTGACTCCTATGGCACCTCATCTTCTCCGCACTGGGTGCTCCATGTTCCTTCCCCCAATTTCCCAGATTGCTCTCTTTCACTCCCACTCTTTCAAGTTGCTCCACTTTTGCTCAGCTAGTCGTATGCCAAACTGCACCTTGAAAGCACAGAGATGAAAAAGGAAGTGAGAAAGTGTGTCCCTCTTCCAGCTTCTGACTTCAGCACTGTTATTTTGAAAGCAGAGGGAAGGCAACCACCTTATGATGAAGGGGGGGTCACATTCACAACCCCAATATTAGTCTAACTTTTACATTATACTTGTAATTACTTGAATTGAGGCATCATAAGATTTTTATGTGGCTATTCTTCATCTTAAATTTGCAAACCAAAGCCAGGGCCATAGAAGACTGCAGTGCGGCCAGCCAAAAATTTATGAAAATGTAAGCACCATGTCAGAATTCCATTTTCTGTCTTCCTTCCTCGGGCTGTATTGTTCAAAAGGTAAGTAAACAAATGACACATTTTTCATGGTTTTTTAATATAACGAGTCAAGGGTTCAGAGCTAGCTTGAAAAGAGTCTACATTTCAGATTTTCATCTAGATCAGAGGCAGGAAACCTGTGGCCCTGCAGATGTTGCTGGACTACAATTCCCAGTATCCTTAACCGTTGGCCATAGTAGCTGGGGCTTAAAAGAGTTGTAGTTCAATGACATATGAAGAGCAAGATTCCATACCCCTGCTCTAGGGCAATTCCCTGATGCCTCCAGCATAACTAACTATTTTGGAAAATAATGGTCTTTCCATTAATATATTTTCACTTGAATCATTAGTGACGTGAATAAATACCACTGAAGTCAGCAAGGAAGGCTTGACTTTGAAAACATAGCTACTAATTTTTTAGATAATGAATCTGCTTGCATGGCCCAGCATTTACTCCATGATCTAAAATTATGGCTGTATTGTGCCCAGAGAATGGGCTCATTCACACAATACTAAACTGTAGTTTAGAACAAGGTCAAACAAAGCATCAGGCTCTCATACACACTCATCCTGTGTATTTGAGAAACTTCTACAGCATTTAGTTTCACTTCCAAAGAAACCTGACTTAAGAATGATAAAGGAATTGCAGATTGTACTTTAAAACAAACTCTGATCAGTTTTGTGAGAATAAGGCTTCTTTAAGAACTGGGCTGGAAGGAACAAGGAGTACAGGCGTTGGCTAGAGCAGGGAGGAAAACGGCAGAAGCTGGAACCTTGATCAAGATGGCCTTTTGTGTTGAAACATTTATTGTCAGCGTACAACAATTTTATTCACTAATACAAGTTTCTAACACAAGTTTCTAAACAATATGTCAAACCATGGGTTATGCACCTGGCTTGTGTAACTAACTAAAGTTTAGTTTAAACCCTGATAGCTGGTTCATAACTCATGCTAAGACAGGAGTCTTTGAAAGTGAAAAAAGACAGGGGTCTTGGCAGTGTGGGAGACTAAGGGGGCACTACAGAAGCCCAGCACTCTTCTTCAGCTACTAGCTCATGCACAAAGCAGTTAATAATCATGCCTTTGCATTATATGCAAATACAGCCAAAGAATATAGTTTTGCATCTTGAAAACCTATGATAGGAATATTTTACACTCAGTAGGGGCTGGTGGCACAGTACAGATGGGGCTGCATTGCATTTCCCAGCTTCCCAACAGGGGCGCAGTGAGGCACAGGAGCTCAGCGTGGTGTGGCACACAGCAACCAGAGCGTCAGATCAGTGCTGCACAACAATGAGCTCCTCCCACCTTTCCCCCTCCTCTTTTTCTTAGTAAGCTACGGCAGTGCATGATGTTGGGAAGCCAAGAGAGCAACGTAGAGCCATCTGCACTGTTTTTTGTTTACACATGGTAAATGGCATATTTTCAGAAAACAAGAATCGTTTCTTAGCAAAGATTTAATGTCTGTATAAAGCATAAATACATAGCAGTGGGTATACTTATTCTTAACAATAATATAATCCTGTTGCTAACAGTAAAATGTTCACATTTTGCATGTATTGAATGTCAACAAATTTAATCTGTTATGTTACAGGAATTGCACGTTTATCATTTAGGCAGGTAATGCTAATAAGTGGGGGGAACCCCCTTTCATAAAAAGCACTAGAAAGAAGAGGTCAAGTATTCTTTATATTGAGAAAAGAGAACTGTGACACATGCTTGAAACGGAGCATTTCTTTCTTTTCCACCTGTAATCTTCTGTGCTCCTGAAAGAAATATGCACAATATGTGGTTTTAGAGGGACAGGCTGAAGTAGTACATTTCCCGTTCAGTGTGAAACACTAAACATTTCAGTGTTCCCAGGATAAGATATTTTATAAAAACCCTAGTTAAACTTATAAGCAGTTTATCAATAAGGTAAAAAATTCATGGGACCAAAGAGTAAGTGGGAGCTGTTAATACTTTTGATAAAAATAGCATATGAATCATCAAAGAACAGGACAATTCTTCCTTTCAGCCCCTTAAATCAATATATTCTTAATGTTTTTACCATAAAACTATCTCCCAGGAGAAGGGCAGCAGAGTAGTCCAGTGTTTCTTGATTTAGTACCCAGGTATTTAAATGCTACCTGTGAGCTTACCACATTCTCTTTCACCAGTATTTTCAGATACTCTCACGTTTACCCAGAGGAGAAGCCACTGCAGTTCCTTTGCTCCTGTTGCTGTCAACTTGTCCAGTCATCTACTTCAACCACAAATGGTTCTTTTACATCTATTTTTCCACTGTTAACAATAACACAGTCTTGAAGAGGCCGGTCATATTCATCTATTGGCTGAAATTCTATGGCATGCACCACTGACTAAAAAGAAAGAAAGAAACTAGATGTCTGATCTCAAACACAACATAGATATGACATGTACAGACGAGTTTACATTTTGTGGGGTTCCTCTTAACTCTCACATATATTTTTGCTCCATATCTCTCTGCTTCAACTAGGGGCGCAATCAAGACTCTGCTTCTGTGCTCCTAACAGAAGGCTAGTTTGAAGCCTCATTATTGTATGAGAATGTCTTGGCACAGGGGGTCACAGCTGGGGAGGATTATAGACACCACCATTCGAAGTCCCCCCCCCAATGCCACAATTAGGTTTGAAAAAAATATCCAATTGACTACAATAGATGGCTTATTTCAAGCTTAATTTCAGCAGGGTTGAGAAACAGGACCCTGCTGGCACCAGAGAAGGCCTCTGTGGGCAGATGTGTGCCTACTGTCAATCACATGGGTGACCCATGCCCTAGAAACCTTTTTAAGAATGTATGTACCATACATCAACCATGTTTTCAGGACAGTTATACATTAAAATATATAAACTGTTGATACAGAATTATAATAAACCATAGCAGCATCTAAAAACCATTTTTAAACTTTAAAAGCCAGAAATAAGATATTACCTGGTGATAAAAAGTTAATGTGTGCTCCAGGCAAGTTCTATAATCTAGGTGCAATCAAGAAGGTCCTTTAGCCAGTCACCACCCCTTGTCACAGAAGGGTGCTATCAAAGTTACATCAATGCTTGGGCAACCTAATATGAGAACAAGTGTTCCTTTTCCCAGGGTAGCATGCCATCAGGTGGGCTGCCTAGTGTCCAAAGGCAGGAATGCACAGGAGTTGAGACTCGAGCTGCTCCTTCTAGCCCTCACTCCAGCACATTCCTGCTGCCTGAAGTGGATTTCTCTCAGCCTTAGCTTTGCTAATTCTACCTTATTTGGCCATGAGTGTTTCCCTCATCGTTTTTATCATCATTTCCCTTCACATTGCTCCTTGTTCTCCTTGGTGGTAAAAAAAATATCCTGGTTTGTTTGTGTGATCCTTTGTGTGTGATTCCCTTGTTTGCGGGCTCCCAGTATTAGGCCTGTCTTCCTCAGCAGAGCTCGCAGCTGTGGCTCTTTATCCTCCAGCTGAGCTTGCAGCCCCATGGCTGTCTCCTTCCTTAAGAGAGCTCACAGCTGCAACTCTTAGCTCTCTGGCAGTGCTCATGGCTGCAGCTCCAGGTGTCTCCACAAATGACGCTTGATGCTGCGGCTTCCTGCAACTCCTCTTTCCCCCGCTTGCCACCCGGCTTGGTCTCAGTCCCTGGCAGTGGCTCCTCGCCCCTTCTGGTTCTCCTCCTCAGAGTTGTGGCTGTAGCTCTGTGCCTCTCCCACTTAGCACTCTGCAACTGGGTCTCCTGGGTCTGCCCTCACATCCCTGTTGAAGCCCTGCCTGCCTCTTCCTCCCTGCAGCTGCCCCAGGCTTGGTCCCAACTGTTGCTTGAGGCTCAGTCTTGTTGCTGCTCTATTTTCACACCCTTTTTGCTCTGGTCACCATTTTGTGTGCACTTCTTGTTCTGTATGTTCCCCATCCCCATTTTGTTCCTGTTATTTCCCACACTTTTTCTTGGTGTTGTGCCTGTCCACTCCATTCTCTACGTTTATAACTTACTTTTTCATCCTTGTCCATCTTGTACAGTTGGGGGAAGTAATTTTAGGAAGATTTGCCAGTTCAATTTTTGATCTTTTTTTCCCCAGTGGCTCAGAAACTTCACTGCCACCCCCATGTATGTGTATGTGTGTTTGGCTTCTGTATATCCATTGCAACCCCTCCCCCACTGTGTGGGTGTTGATTCTTGGATACTGCATCCCTCTACAGTGTGTGTATATTCATATAGTGATACAGTGTCCATTGTTCTGCATGGCTTTTCCAGCTGGACCTGTGGATCTTACTGATTAGCCCTGTGAGGTGACACAGAAGGCTCCCTCTCAAACCTTGCCTGTGCAGTGCATGCATAGACACAAGGTGCCCAAGTGCAAGATATCCAAGCAGGTGCCCTCCAAATCTACATCTAAATCTAAGAATGCTGAGAATCAAACTGCTGCCAGGCGGGTCCACTACATGGGCACACCTACCCCCCCCATGGAAGACCTTCTTCTGACATTATTATTATCATCATCATTGTATTTGTTAGATGCTTTTCTCACCAAAGTGACTCAAAGCAACTTACATTAATAAACCTGATAAAATAGTCAATAACACCTAAAACTCATCAATACATTAAAAGCCAAACAGAGACATACATAATAGTTGTTAAAAACTTACTGAAAGCTTAAAAGCAAAAAGTATTATTAGTTGGATCTGGAGTTCATGAGCCTGCTAAAAGTCCTGGGGGTGGATGTGCCCATTTTGAGTCTGGTCTTGAAATCCCTTCTTCCAAAAGAGGGGGATGCTTGATTTAAGGTTGCCTCTGAGTGGAGGTTGGACTTTGCTCTGCAAAAGACCCATGATGTGACTGCTTATTCTATACAGGCTTCATGTGCTGCCACTCTGTTAATTAGGGAATCCATGCTGTTACGAAGCAGGGCCATGGAGCCTGCTAAACTACAGTTCCCACCCCACACCCACACCTAATGGTATGGCTGGTTACTTTCCCACGAGGTTTTGTGCGAACAGTGGCAAAATTAAGACACAAAAAGAACTAACTGCATAAATGTTCTGCATAAATGTTATCTGGTTCTTTGGCAAATTTCCCTCACCCACAGTGAATCCCATTGTTTGTTAGGAGCCTTAGTTTTCAGAGTCAGTTAGAGATACACACACACATACACAACATCACCAGACTTTCATACCCTCCTTGGCAGGAGGGGGAGAGAGGAAAGTCTTTTAAAACTGAGGCTTGAAGGTGAAAAAAAGAGGAGAGGAAGAAAGAGGAAGGGGGGCTGAGGAACATCAGAGCTCCCACACACATGTACGACGCTCTCAAGGAACGCATCAAGGACTGCAGGGAGAGAACCTGGGAGACTCTGGGTCTCGGTGCAAAACCTTGAGACCAAGAGATTCCTTCCTGGTTTTGGATCAGAGCTCTTCCACATAGCTTCAGCTGTATTCAACTGCCCACTCCGGGCATAGGATAGGTAATCTGTCCTACCTTTCACCTCTTATAGTAATAGGGTCCTTTGATTTCTTAACTTTAAAGTTATGAATGGGTTAGGATATTATGCTGCCACACACCCAAGTAATTCTGTAATGCTTTTCTACTCTTTCGATAAAAGAAAGCTTTGCTTTATTTTGGTTTGGACCTGCATTTCTTGGGATAAATAGATACACCATTTAGGCCAATTTCAGGGCAAAGCGCTTGTTTTATCCCTAGCAAAAAAAGATCCCCTCCTCTCAAGGAGGTGTGTTTCATGGGACATGAGGGTGGCAAATTCACACACTCAGGTTCCCAAGAGCACATGTCATAACAAACTGGTGGAGAATCAAGTGAGCAGCAAGGGTTGCAGGAACAAAGTAACATGTGAACAGTCCTGCAATCCAGGGAAACAGGTAGCCAAGTTTTGAATGTGTCTGGAATGTCTGTGATTTCCTTTTCTTTCTTACTATGTTTTGCTGTCTCTTGTTTTAAAGTGAGTGGGGAAATATCCTTTAAATGCTGTGGTAAATCCAGAGGTTAAGGCATAGAAATTCCCTGGCACATTGTTATCCCCCTCTCCTTCTGTCCCTGGCAACAAAGCTTTGGCACATGGTGGTTGTGATTGTGGCACAGCAATTAGCCAAAGTTGATACTGGAGAGAAGGTTAACCCATTAGTGGCCAGAAGCTACTAAGTGGGTTCCCTAAACTGGGTCCCATCCATTTTGAAAGCCCTTGATAATAATTGTGTTTCCCCCCTCCATTGTCTCCCTCCCCTTCCACAACGTCCTGGGGAACGAAGCCTTAAAAGTATTTTGAGCCGATGGGGCTAGGTACTTGGAAAAGGTGGAAACGGGATTTGCACTGGGAAGGAGTCAATTTGGGAGAAAAAAGCTGGTGACAACAGCTTTACTCATAAGTGACTTGATTTGGGAATGTGGCATTTGAAGGTGGCTCATACCTGAACTTATTTTGAAACTAGGTTTGGTTGTTTTGTGTGTGCACTGCTTCATTCTTTGCATTTGGCTTTTGGAGTTGGGGATTTCTAAGCTATGGCAGAAGTGGTAGCCATGGAGGGAATAAAACGCTTTATGAGTCCAGTACAGTGCCTATCGAAATTAGAGAATGGGTGATTAAGAAAGGAAGGTGTGTGTGGGATGATGATTGTTTTAAGACAGATGACCCTATGAAAACCATGACTGAGGCCTATGCGGGATATCGCAAAGAGTGCAGGCCATCCAAATCAAAGAAAAGTGCTGCAGCTGCTTGGGGACTTTGTAATGCATGTCAGGATTTGTCAGATTTGTTAGAGGAAGAACGCAAGAAAAGTCAGGAGTCAAGGAGTAAGTTGGCTCAGGCAGAGGAAGCCTTTGAAAAAGAGTGTTTGGAGTTAAAAGAAAAGGGAAAAATGATTGTGAGGGTTTGAATGAGAAATTTGAAATAGAGCGCTTCCATGACTGAGGCACTGAAAAAGAAACGAGAGATTTTTGCCAGAGAGAAAAGTAATTTGAATGAGGCACTGGAAAAAGGAAGAGAGGCTTTTGATAATGAACGGGTAGATTTGAATGAAGGATGGAGAAATGATTGTGACAATTTTGGCAGTGAACGAATGAATATGGTAGCAGAAAAAATCAGATGGGCTTCTTCTTTAAGACAAATGGAGAAGGAGAGAGATGATGCATTAATTCAGGCTGAAATAGCTCGTAAGGAGTTGAAAAAAGAAAAGGATGAATGTACCAGGGCAAAATTAACTGCTGAACACCTGGTGGTTAGAGGCTGTATCATCTGCTCCTTTAAATCCTGAATGGAAGGAGTCACAGGTACTTGCACCCATTATAGTGAAAAATGTGGTGGAAACCACTGGGATGAGACCAGCTCGTAATAAATTGTCCAAGAGACTGTATGTTGGTCCCCTCCCCAGGCAAAGGCAGTGGCTGATAGTTTGGGTTCTTTGAACAAGGACACAGCTTTGATGTGGTTAACTAGGGCAGATGAAATGTATTCTACTGCTGATGCTCAAGGTTTAATGCAAGTGGCAAGATATTGTGCCACGGAGCAGGATGCAGCGTCCATTGAGGCAACATTCAGAATGGGGAATGCAAGACATGTGTATGATTGGATGAGAATTGTGATTAAGGCTCTGTTGCTGGGGATGAATGTGTTAAAGGCATATGTTATGGAGAGTCAAGGTGTAGGGGAAAGCCCAGACGTTTATGGGAATCGGAAGAAATTCCTTGCATGTCAGGCTTCGGGAAGATGGCCACTATGAGTATAATGATAGAGAATTTCTGGAAGCTGTACACATGGGGTTAAATGCTCAAACGAAGTTAGCAATAGGGAGAATGGATCTTGAAGGTGTTACTTGGTGAGAATTGAGTGTAGCTATTTCACAAGTCTCTGAGCTCCTTCGAGAGGTTGGAGGGGGACAAAAAGCTGCCACTACACCGAAGAAGGTTCAGCTTGAGCCAATTCAAACTGTCACATATACCAATCAGGGGCCTCATTCATCTGTTGTACCCAATGCAAATCGGGGACCCCAGGCAAGAGGAAACTATCGCCCTTTTTTGGCCCCTGGTTCCAATCGGGGTAATTTCACATCAACAGGAGGAGACAGGAGATCTGGGTTCAATAACTCCAGCAACAATCACAGCAACTTTTCTCCCTCCCAACAAGGCCCTACTCAAACCCGACAGGGGAATGAACTGGTGGATTTTGGGGATCCCTTCTGTAATCAGCTTTGGTCCATGCTTAGAAATTTGGGAGAAAATATGGATCAATTTCACAAGCAACCCACTGAAGTTTTGCTGAATCCTTTAAACAGGAGGGCACAGACACAGGCTCCTGACATGGCCCCTTCCCCCTCTGCTTCTGTTTCCCCCCCTACTGCCCCCCTTGCTCCTATCCAGCTTCGCTCAGAAGAGCAGAGGCAGACCATACAAGATGTTCATGATCGAACCTAGGGCTGCCCAGTTCCTGCTGCTCCAGTCACAACTGTGTCAATGTTAGCGCCAGCTTTGTGGGGCAGAATGAATGTGGAGGCCACCACTTGGGAACTGGGAACAGCGGCCAGTAAACCAGGCTTGGGTTTTTCATATGAATCCAGCCTGCAAAAACCAGAGGTCTTTGGTACAAATTCTGTAGCTACGGGGGGAGACGATTCTCTCCTAAAACAGGGTGTCATGGATCACAGTGCAAAACCTTCTTTGGCACAAAAGGAAAAAGAAACAGTTGAAACCACGAGGGCTCCTGTCTTTGAGCCAAAGTCCTATTAATGTTCTTAAAGAGGAACATACAAAAGCATCTTCTGAAAGTGCAGGCCCTTGCTTAAATGCTTCAGAGTTGCTTGAAAACACACAAGATGTGCCCACTTCCATGGAAAGAAATATGGATTTGAATGCTTCCCTTGGGTCTACTACACCACAGTCTCTTGCTAATGAACATTCTTTTCCTAAGGAACAATCTCTTGCTGGCAAACAGCCTTTGGATCAAAACAAGACTCAAAGTATAGAGCTTCTAGCTTCAGGAAGAGTCTATCCAGACGTTGAATTTACTTTGAAAATTAATACAATTTGGCTTCCAAAACAGCAGCTGGTTTCTGATGCCATCTGCATACAAATGGACAAGTTGCAAAGCCCTGATTCCAACAGGGAGCTGCTTTCTTCATTGTCACACTTTGTGTGTGCAAATTCAGGCACTGATGCAAATGTGTTATTGCACACAGTCCTTGATAAGCTAAGTAACAAGGAAGCCAGAGCAATTGCTCTGCCAACAGGGTGTTCACTGGTGAAACTCCCTGACATGGTACAAATGAAAGCACAATTGTATTTGGAATGTTATATGCTGGTGCTACTAACTGTGCTTTGTTTTGCATCTGCAGCATGAGAAATCCAAAAGAGGAAGATCCCACATGTATCAGAATTAAGCACAAAATTAGGGAAAGGAATCTCAGATTCAAATGCATTACACAAAAAAGATTTGGACACAAAAGCAGCAAAGGATCCTGTAAGCAAATCCAAATCTAAGAAATGGGAAGATGTGAGAGTGACCCATGGTAAGAAACAGGGAAAGTGCATTCAGACAGTTGACAGACAAAGACATGAGGGTAAGACTTACAGAGACACTGACAAAGATGCCTGCAGGACTAAATATTTTCTTTGGGCCTCACTGAAGGTACAAGTTCTTGTAGCCAAGCAGTGGAAGGACAAACCACCTGATGTGCTTTCTCCCTCCAGTTTTAGTGTGTGCATGCATCCCAAATTCAGGACTTGATTGCTCAAGATGTAATATGGTATTCTTCAATGGGCACAGCTTAAATGGTGCAATATGCTTTCTTTTTCTTTCCCAAGGTTGCAGATAGGGTGAGGAAGAGTTTGCTGAAATTAACACAGTGTGGCTGCCTTTGTGGCTGATGTAACCCTTGATGCAGCACAAGTCACAGCTTATGCCATGTTGGTTGGAGTGGTGGCTTTGCAGACCCTCTGGCTCCGTCACTTGGATCAACCTTTCAACAGCACCCTAATACAGGCACCCTACTGTTCAGAGATGAGTCTCTCAAGGCTATATTGGTGGACCTGATAAAAAGAGAGAGCCTGTGTTGGCCACAGTTAAGAGAGATGATCAACAGATTTGCACAGGTTCACACCATACCATACCATTATGGGGTATGGGCCAGGGAAGGGGCCATGACTACCACTCTTCACAGAAGTACTGGAATAAGCAACACTTCCAGGAATACTCCCAAAACCAGCCTGTGGGAAAGTGAAGCGAGTCTTTGTCTGCCAGAAGGTGTGGTCATCAGCAATGCTAATACTGGGAGGCAGACTTCTTCACTTTTCAGGTGCCTGGCAACAGCTTATAATGGACCCCTTGGGAAAAGGACTCAGTGATCCACAGGTGCGCAATAGAATTTCAACAACATCCACCATGCAGGTCTCTCCTTTCTTTGTGCAACTCCTTAGAGACAAGCTTTTATGGTAGAGACTATTCACCATTTCCTGGAAATAGTAGTAATAGAACCAATGAATATGGACAAATTTTGCTCAGGAGTTTACTCTGTCTTATTCATGTTTCCCAAGAAACACCACTTGTGGTGGGCCATCTGAGACCTCAGTTCCTGAACAAGTTGGTGAAATATCAGTGCTTCAAAATAGAGTCCCTGGAATCAATTGTGGAAGTGCTTCAGGAGGGGGTGTTCTTGGCCTAGATCCATCTGCAGAGGCATATCTGCATATGCCAATATTTCCAGCTCACAGAAGGTTCCTAAGGTTCGCACTTGGCCTGGCTAACATCCAGAACCATGCCCTGCTGTTCGGTCCTCATCAGCTCTGAGCCTGTTTACAAAGATTATGGTTACCCTGGTGGCACATCTCCACTTCCAGGGTATCCATATCTACCAGTACCTAGACAATCTGCTGGTGCAGGCAGATAGTTTTGTCCAGGCATCTGCACATCTTCAGATTACTTTCGTAGTCCTGAGGGACCATGGCTTCTTGAACAACTTGGAGAAGAGTCATCTCTCCCCAACTCAATGGCTACAGCACCTGGAATCCATGTTGGATACTGTTTGAGATATGGCTTACCTGTCAACAGACCAGAATTCTTCAAAAATGAACATGACAAGGTTCTGATGTCACAGAAGGTGGCCAATGCAATACTCCTGACAAAGGCTCTGGATCTGTTCATGTCAACCCTCCAAATCATTTCTTGGGGCTGCCATCCTATTTGCCTGCTTCAGCGGGCATTTCTGCCCTTCTAGCTGGACATTGCCAATTCCAGACACAGGTAGCTCTGTCTCTGTTTCTGCAGTTCTCCTTCCAATTGTGGATGTTGTCTCAGAATCTTCAAAGAGGGGCCCCATTCCAAGAGCCCAAGAGGACCCTGATCACAATAGATGCCAGCATGTTGGGATAGGGGGCCCATTGCAATTCCAACTTTTTCTGGGGCACTTGGACTGCATCCAAGGGGGCTCACAGCATCAACTGGTTAGAGTAAAGAGTGGAGCATCTAGCTTTGCTGCATTTCATCAGAAGTTTTGGCTGACTTACATTCTTGTCTGAACCAACACCAGCATGAAAATGCATTTGAACAGTCAGTTGGACACTCGATCTCTGAATCTGCAGGTGTAGTCCACTCTCACATTCAGTTGAGTTGAATATAATCTACTGTCGTTGAGACAGCTTGGCAAACTGAATGTCACAGCTCTGGAGGCAGCAAGTAGCACCATGGGAATGGAGGCTCAATCCTGAAGTGTTTCACAAGTTGCAATGCCAGTTTGGCCCGCTGGCTCTGGGTCCGTTCACTATAAGCCAGAATGCTCAGCTTCCATAGTTCTTCATGAGGTGAAAAACATGAGAAGAACTGTCGACACCCTCTTGGCATCTTGGCCAAACAACTTCCTGTGCCATTGTTGGGTCAGACACTGCAGAAGCTTCATCAGGCACGTGCCCAGCTGGTTTTTCTAACCCTGTACTGGCCATGGTTTTCAGATCTCCTAAGCATATCTGCCATGGATCCGTAGAGACTACCAGCAAGAACGGACCTTCTGTCTCCGGGGCCAATTTGTCATCCAGACACAAAGTTGTTGAGTGTGACAACCTGGTGTTAGAGCAGCACCAGCTAACCAGTTCAGGGTTTTCCAAAGAGGTCGTCAATACTATCCTGACTTCTAGGTGGGCTTCTACCATCCAAGTCTACTAAAGCACATGATCATTGTTTTCCAGTTGGTGTGTTCCCTGTGGTTCATCCTTCTAGAGCAATTGTACAGCAAGTCCTTGATTTTCTTCATAAGGGGCTGAAGATGGGGTTGAAACCTACCACCCCGCACCAGTATGTCTCTGCCATCTTTTCAGTTGTGTCTTTCAAACTTATCTCAAGCTTCCCTGGGATCACATCATCTCATCAAACATTTTCTGAAGGGGGCAGCCATACCCTCACAACCTGTAACTCACTGTTTTTCCTCGTAGAGTCTACACAAGGTTCTGCAAGCTCTGCAGCGCCCACCTTTCGAGCCTCTGAAGACTGTGTCATTGCAAATTCCCTCTTTCAAAATGCTCTTTCTCATGGTCATCAGCTCGGCACAGCAGGTGTTGGAGCTGGGGGCTTTGTCCATGGCTCTTCTTTTGTGTGTGTTTCATAAGGACTCGTTATTTTACACACTGATCCATCATTTAAAGTGATAAAGTGAACTCTGCTTTTCATAGTAACCAGGCCATCATTTTACTATCTTCTTGTCCCAATCTGGGACATCTGCTGGTGAAGGCCTTGCATTCTCTCGACGTGCGTACAGCCCTCAAAGTCTACCTTGCTCATACCCAAGACAGCTGTTTGACTAAGTTAGCATTCATTTCATATCCAAAGCTCTCTGGGAGGTTTACAACAATTGGGGAGGAAAGTATTGGCTTCTAGCTTATTATGTTGGCTACAAGTCTATATTGTTCTGGCCTATGAGTCTCTAAAGCTCCCAGTGCCACATAGCATCACAGCAAACTCCACAAGGTCAGCGGATACTACAGCTGTTTTTGCCACTAATGCTTCTCTCATGGATATTTGTAGGGCCACTGTATTGTCTTCATCTAATTCTTTCATTAAGCATTATAAAATAGATTGCTATGCCTCTGCTGATGCTTCCTTTGGAAGGCATGTTTTACAACAATTGGTTTCCCATGATTAGGCAGCGCAGGTGGACCCTCACTGCTGGGTCTGCTTTGATATATCCCACCTGGTGACATGCTACCCAGGGAAAATGGACCATTGATCTCACTTGAAAGATTGTTTTTCCAGTTATCATGCCATTAGGGCCTTCCCTATTGGTGTTGGCTGCCTATTTGATTATGTTTTTTCTAACGGTATGTTCTTATGCTGATTCTGCTAAAGCTGTTCTTATTGTACTTGTGTTTCATAAGAGAAGGTTCTGTTGCTCTACTTGCATGTGTTATTGCTGCTGCTTCTTTGTTTTGCCTTTCTCTGTGCTTTTTATGTGCTGTAATGCCAGACATTTGAGTGATGGAAGAAATCCTGTGATGATCTCATCTGGAATGGATTGGAGTGAGGACCAGAAGGAGCAGCTCAAGCCTTGACTCCAGTGCATTCCTGCCTTTGGATGCTAAGTGATGCTACAGCCCACCTGACAGCATGATACCTGGGAAAACCACCTTTCAGGTGAGACCAACAGCCCATTCCGGTATCCAAGCACCATGCTGTGTAGGGCTTTAAAGGCAAGCACCAGCACTTTTCATTATGCTTGGCCCCACACCAGGAGCCAGTGAAGTTGTCCAAGTATCAGCGAGATGTTTGCAACAACTGGCACCAGTTAATAACCTGGCAGCTATTTTGAACCAGCCGCAATTTCTGAGCAGTCTTTCATAAGGTAGTGCCACAAAGAATACATTACAGCAGTCTATCCTGAAGGTTAGCAAAGCATGAATACTAGTAGCTAGCTGCCTGGTGTGCATTTATGCGTCATCTCCACTTTTGTGATATGTGCATACACATCTTAAGAAGGAATAACGTTTCCCTCCTAAAAGCTCAGTTTAGATTCTGTTCTGTGGACTTTAGGCTACGTCTTAGCCAGCAGAATCTTGTTTTGGGGGCTTACTGCACACCCCCATCACCTCTGTCAGACGCATATTACATCTACTTGTGCATGTTGGCATTGTGGTGAGATGGGGCAGCACATGACCTGTAGGGCAGAAGTCCTTATTTGCATTACCTAGTCCTAGGAATGTCTTTAAAATTTTCAGATCATGCTATACTTCATTATATCCCAATGTCCTAAAATCTGACAGAGGGACACTGTAGGTGGACCCTGTATTCTTTTTTAATAGCCAAGCAACTGGTCTTACAGCACTGGAAAGTTCGAATGGCTCCCCAGATTGCTCAGTGGTCAGAGGACCTTTCTTCCCTTGAAACAGATGAAAAAGCTACTTTTACTCAGAGGCATAAAGAACACAAATACTGTACTCTGTGATCTGGGACTCCTACTTGGAGCTGTTTGCATAATCAGTACACCATGTGAGGCTCCGCCACAACCTGTTCCCTCCCTTCCCTTCTCCTTCCCTATTTAACCCCTTCTCTCTTTATTTATTTACTTATTTTTATTCATTTTTTTCTTTTCTCTGTTTTTAAAAACATGTCTTATTTTCTTAATGGTAATATGACTTGACATGTTTTACTGCTCTGTTTTCCCCCCTTTTAATGTTCATGCTTGTTACAAAAAAATATAAAAAACCAATAAACTATGCATTAAAAAGAGTAATATTAAATAACATAAGGAATAATATTAAATAACGTTAAGGGCCTATAAAGCAGAGACTGTACAGCAGATCCGAAGTAGAGTTCTAGGCATGCTTTTAAAAATAAATAGCAATCTACGGTCAAGAAGTGGCTAAAACCTTTTTTCAGGCTGGGGCCCCCATTGACCCATGATCAACCCTCCAGGAGATATGTCAAAGTAGATGTGGCCATTTTTTAAAATATCAAATTTTGCAGAACCTGAGGAGATCATAAAACCTTGTGGTATCACAATCAGAGTACCCATGCAAATGGTCATTAAAATAATGTACTGGGGGGTCTTGGAGGGCCACAAGGAACCTTTTAGAATCACAGTTTCACAGTAAAGGACCTGTGGGAACAATAAGTAATAAATAAAAATAAAAACTGAAATACGGAAAAGGACAAAAAACCTCTTTCGGGGGCTGGATGCAGACCATAGGCTAGCTATCCCTGCTATAGTCAAAGCACTGTTTCCAATTAATGAACAAAACCAATATAGTTATTTTTAACCTACCATTCCATCAATGACTTTCCCAAATACTACATGCTTTCCATTTAACCAGCCAGGTCTTGTCACAGTAATGAAGAACTGGGAGCCGTTAGTATCTGCGCCAGAATTAGCCATACTGACCCATCCAATACCATAGTGCTTCAGTTTGAAGTTTTCATCAGGAAACCTATCTCCATAGATGCTCATTCCTGCAAAACAAAACATTCTGTTCAGAAGAAGCAAATTTTTTAAACACATTTTCTTTTTTAGAATTTTTTAATTTGAAAATGTTCACTATTTATAACAAAAAACCCACAAATAAGCATAAAAAAGAATTAGTAAAGGCAAATTTGTTTTAAAAGCTTTAGACTGCAGTTCAACACCTGAAGCTGCAGAGCCCCCTAAACAGCTTCCACCATCAAGGCAGCTACAGAAAACGTTCCAGATAGGCTGCTGTATCAGCTGCCAGGATTTATGCTAATTGTATAACAATGGCAGGAATCCCAGCATGCAGTGTAACTAGGCACTGACACTCTTGTTGTATCCTCCTTTCCCAGCACCAACAAATCATGAAGGTTAATTGAGGCTGCAGCTTGTGCATTACAGCAATGGGAGAAGTCAATGAAGATCTTTGGGGTGATACCCTTGTAAATATTTCTATTAAAATTTCTGGGGGGTTGGGGGGAGGGAATTTTGCATTTTCCTAAGGTGATTTAATACTATCCTGGCCCAGATCCAAGTTTGTGATCACAATATCATGCATCCTATATAAGCCATCATGTATAACTGATCATGTACGGGATGGGAAAGAAGGGGAATGGATTCAGGTCTCAGCATGCTTCCCAAACAGGTTACTGGCAGTAGCAAAGCTGACGGTACCCAGGGTCATCCCTACCATTAGGCAGAGCAAGGCAACCACCTCAGAAAGCAGATGCTGAGGGCGCAGGATGGACAAAGCAGTGTACACAATGTGGCCTACCTTGTAGCCCCTAAGATAGCAAGCTGTCCTCAGGTGCAGCAAAGGACTCAATAACATTGAATAGTCAACTGTCAGTTTGGTTGTCTTTTGTACATGTAAGGAGGCACTATTCTTCCTTTGTCTTGAGCCGGCCCTGCCAACACCTGTTCTGCACTATCTATGTCCCCCTATTAGGTTGAGAAATGTTGTGTTGGAAGCCATGAGTGGAACACCCAACTGGATGTTCTTTTCAAGATCTAAGCAGGGGACCTAATGCAGGTGTTTGTCTCCACATTTAATTAACCTCTAAAACAGGACAATGTAATTCTTGCTTACTGTACTAAATTAGCCCTTAAAGGTGTTAAATAAACCTTTATCATTTGCTGAATCAGAACAATATGGCTACTTCTCTGCCTCATGTAGCATTTTTACATCCAGATTCAGCACCATTAAGACTATGATGGCTGATCTGCAGTAAGTAGTAAGAAGCAGACATAGTCAATTGGGTTTATTCCCACATAAGGGTGGTGAGGATTGAATACAACTGGATCTAATTCCAAGCGCCAAGGCTGAACATATCTACTTACAGGGTAAAGGTTTTGGAGAGGAAAAGGAGAACTTCTTGGCAGCTGCTTCAAGATAGAAATATTTCTCTCATATTTAATCCCAGAACAATTGTGTTCCTTAACCATACCTATGTTACAATAAAATGATCTGTTTACACATGCTGACGGATGGTTGTTTATTGATCAGTTAGCAACAGAGAACCCACTATGTAAGAAGCCTAATTGCAAGTGATGAGTTTGGCCAAAGTCTTATCTGTTTTGATTTTTTCTAAATTTTAGATTATAATAATTATTGCATATTATAGTTTTCATAGTTTTTTATTTGTAATTGCACAGCCACAGGAGTGGCTGTACACTATAGCCAGCATGGATTTTTTGCATTCCGCAATGTTAAACTGAAAATACCCCCATGCTATTCTGATGCTTCCCATAAGATCATTTCGAAACAAAACCTTACAAAACTTATAGTCCTGAAGTTAGAAATGCTTGTTTAACAACCCTTTAAGCTTTCATGGTGATACACAAGCACTCAAGAGAGAATCGAGAGTTCAAAGTGTAAAACGAGGAAAAACATCTAGACCCCTGTTCAACTTTTTCTGTCAGTGGTCTCATAATTTGCTGAAATTAATTAAAAATCAGCCTTGTTCACAGAGTACCTGTAATCCTATTACTGACCTTGCCCCATACTCTGACCTTTACCTTCTACAGTTTAAAAGTTTTAAAAAATGCCTGGCTAATTTTTAATTAATTTAAGAAATTTAACAATGGAATCAATGATAAGCATGGACATGCTCAGTAAGAACCAACTGTCAGTGTTCTAAGAGCCAGACTCACAGCTGTTTGGCTTAGCTAATCAGGTGGCCACACCCACACCAGAAGTTGATTCCACTTTAAACAGTCATGGCTCCCCCCAAAGAATCCTAGAGAGTGTAGTTTGTGAAGGGTGCTGAGAGTTGATAGGAAACTTCTTTTCTTCTGACAGAGCTCCGGTGAGCAGAGTGGTTTAACAGTCAGCCCCAATTCTGGGGATTGTATCTCTATGAGAGTAATGGGGCATCTCCTAGCAACTCTCAGCATCCTTCACAAATTACACTTCCCAGGATTCTTTGGGGAGAGCCATGACTGTTTAAAGTGGAATCAACGTCTGGTGTGGATATGGCTAGGGACAGCTTTGGTTTAAATTTGGGTGGGAGACTACAGGTGCCTGCTGTAAGATAAAAAGGTGGGGGGAACCCTGAAAAACAATGATACAGTTCACAATGTTTTCCTTTTGGAAAGCAAAGGGCTTCCCCTCTGCCCAGTGCCCACTCACCCAATCTCCTGTCCTCCCTCCCCCTCCACATTCCTCCCTACCCCTCCCCTCTCTCCCCCTGCCCCTCTCTCATGTCACTTTCACTATCCTAAGCATGACTGCATGGAGTAAATCCCACTGAACTCAAAAAGCATGCAAATGATCAAATCTGCCCTCCCCTCCCTCCCCCTTCCTTTGCTCCTCCCACCCCTACCCCTCCCCTTCCAATCTCCTCCCCATCATGGTCAATTTTACCTATTCTAAGCATGATTGCCCAGGAATAAATCCCATTAAACTCAATAAGCTTGCCACTGATCAGACGTGCCTTTCTCCTCCCCTCTCCCCTCCTCCTCCCTTCTCTCCTGCTCACTCCAGCCCTCCCTCTTCACCTCCTTCCCCATGATCAGTTTCACCTATCCTAAGCATGACTGCAGAGGACTGAACTCAAGCAAGCAAATGATCAGTCCATTCTCAGCAAACTTGCAGTGGATCCCATTTATTACCTCCCGGATAAAAAAGCAGAGAAATTCACTAATAGGCAAAAATATGCTCAGAGGCAGATGTTACCAAATTCTTCCAAGCTACACAGGAAGTGGATTGGACTGTGAAAAACCAACCCAAATGGTGTTTGCATTTTTACAAATTTATAGGGCAGTACAATATCTCAAAGAGGAGGTCAGGTCTCCTGCTCTCCTGGTGCATTCCCTGTAGCTGCCCAATTTCCCTGCTTTTTAAGGTTTGATAAAAATTATCTGTTGGCTATAAGTACATTCTTAACCAGCAAGGTGTTTTTGCCTATTAGTGAATACTGTACTAGTATATCTTTCTTGGACTTTGTCACTGACATCAATTTAAGTACAGACTTCTGTATATTTTTAATTTCTATTTATCTATGCATATAATATCTTTTGTAAGCCATCACAATGCCATGCAGCATGACAGCAGCAATCCATGGGGCGGGGGGGACGTGCCGGGCTTGAGGCAAGCGTGGCAAAGGCATGAGGAAAGTGAAGATGGCAGTCTAGCAAGCGAGGACATCAGGTGGCTAAGTAAGCAAGGTGGCAGAGTGAGGCGGCCTGGGAGAGCCAGGAACAGTCAGGGCAGCCCAGCGTAGCTCCTCATCAACCATTCTGCTCTGCTGTTGCTACTACCTGCACCTCACTGACAGCCTCAGCAGTGGAAGGCAAGGAGGAGGAAAGTGGTGGGAGAGCAGGACAGTTGCTGAGGTGGTGCCCTGGCCACTCCCACTGTCCCTTTGTCGCTCTCCTCAGCCAGCTGCCTCCATCCTCCTCACAGGTCTAAGGGGAGAGGCGGAAGCTTGGTCACCCATTGGGTGGGAGGAAAAAAGGACACTTGGCAACTCATGGGAGCTAGCTGTTTGGAAGTCCGTGTGTGTGAGAGAGAGTCCCTGTGTGGGCATGCACAAGCATTTGGGAGTCCTGGGGCAGATGGGAGTCCCTGGATGGGTGGGGTTGGTATGAAAAGTGTGCAGAGAAAAAGCCCCTACTTTATGAATAAAATTCATTAATAAAATAAACCAGTTTTACCCCCAGTGCCATCTCCAGCTGTGAAGTCACCTCCTTGAATCATGAAATCTTTGATTACACGATGAAATTTGCTTCCTTTATAGCCAAAGCCTTTCTAAGAGACAAAATTCAGAATAACACAATTGTAGGTCAGCAAAATGCTATACACTATAATGAAAAAAACAAGTGACAGAAAGAAAGGTTAACAGTGCAACACCTGCCACCCTGAACTTCTTAGAGCAAATTTGGGATACAAGAGAAGGCAGATAGGAAGACTTTCTCAATTAAGGATAACATAAACAGAAAGTGGAGAAGCTGCCAGAACAGAGTTGAACAAATTGCCCAATTGCCCAGACTCAGCATCTCTGGAGCTGAAGGGTAAGGCTTTGGTTTTTTTGGTGCATGGTTGCAAAGCAATCTGAGCAATAAAGCTGCCAATATTATAATGTTGTTATTGAAATCATTGTGTGACTATGTAAGAAGCCTAACAGCAAGTGGTTAGTTTGGTCATTTTGGCCATTTGTAATACTGTGTTCAATACTGGTTTCTTCACCTCAAAAAAGGTATTGTAGAACTGGAAAAGGTTCAGAAAAGAGCAACCCAAATGCTTCAAGTGGGTGGAGCAATTCCCCTATGAAGAAAGATTACAATATCTGGGAGTTTTACGTTTAGGGGGGAAAAGGCAAGTAAGGATGGGGGGAACATAACAGAGGTGTAAACGGTTCTGCATGGTGGAAGAGATCTTTTTCTTCCTCTCTCATAGTAGTGGAACCCAAGGTCATCTAATGAAACAATGTTGGAAGATTCCCGGCAGACAAAAAGGAAGTACTATTTCACACAGTGCATACTGTAGTTAAACTATGGAGTTCACTTCCAGAAGATATAATGATGGCCACCAACTTGGATGATTTTCAAAGACAGACATTCATGTAGAACCGGGATATCAAGGGCTACTAGCCCTGATGGATATGTTCTATTGTTGGAGGCAGCATGCCTCTGTATACCAGTTACTGAGAATCACAAGTGGCAAGAGTCTTGTTGCTCACAGATCCTGGTTGCAAGTTCCCACAGGCACGTGGTTGGCCTCTGTAAGAACAGGATGCTGAACTAAATAGGCCTTTGGTCTGATCCACTTTTGACATCCGTTAGAAAGCAATTTCTGGTATTAACTCCAAAAGACTGAACTTTGTTTTATGTTGAGGAAAAGGGTACTCCAAATACCTCCATTATTCAGAGACGAAGCAGCCACCCGTAGCTGTGGGGAGATTCACATATCTTAACTGTGCTTCTGTGTGCAGCACAACTCACAAGGACAATCCCTGTCCCAACTGCACACTGAAGAGGAGGGCTGGGGCTCCTGTTTTTAGCCTCCCCAGAGTGTGATAGAACACGTCCCATAATAAGGGTGGCAAGCAGAATAAATGCTGTACTGCATGAATATATGCACATTATACTTTTAATAAATAACTAAAGCTGTCTTTTCACTATATGTCCAAAACATTTTTTTAAAAGCTCTTACTTCTCCAGTTGCTAGTTTAACGAAGTTTTCTACAGTCTTTGGTACTACTTTTCCGAACAAACCAATTACAATTCTGCCAGCGTCTTTGCCGCCAATCTGTATATCAAAGAATACCTACAAATTTTCAAAAATAAAATCACTGAAAATATCACAGAATACCATTCATGCATGAAATAAGTTGGGCAGGATCCAAAGGTACCCTTTTATTCTTGGAAGATGTTCGTCGGTGCCCGCAAGGGCCTTTGATCCAGTAGAGGTTCTCACAATTGGAAAGGGGAGGGAGGCACCTTTTCCCCATTCTGTCTTGCCCCTGTAGCCCCTCTGGGTCACCTTCCATGCTGCTTCCTCAGCTTTCTGGAGTACTTTTATGGAGGAAATCAGCGAAGTAATAACCTTCCTCATTATGATTACAGGAGTCTCTGCTGGATCAAAGAACATGAACATAAAGACACCTTGGGAGCCAGCCCATTTGTATGTATACGTATCTCTATGTTTACCATGAAATTTACAAAGTCTTTGCTTTCAAAGATAATAAACAATGAAACATTTGTACAGATCATTTAAAAAATGCTATTCTTTCTCCACATAACCTCTTCAGTTTCACTATTTCCAATATTGCAATAAAGAAACTACCCATAATCAGATAGATAGTTTCTGGTGGCTTTTTTTTCTTTCAAAAGTTCTTCAAATAGAATGAAGCTAGTGATTTGGGTGGCACCAATTCTGACAAATAGGAAGCTAAGGCCCAATTTACACATGCAAGCCAGCCACTTTCTTTCCTCCATGTAATCTTTCAACCATCTCTGGATATGAGATCATGTAAAGAAACATCAGGTAAGACCCACAGATAAGAAATGTCTGGCTATATCCAGAAAATGTGTTTTATTCAGCTGGTTATTCATATATTCAAATCTCTCTTGGGTGATAAAGCCTTTTGAGAGGAAATGTCAGGTGGAATTAAGAATTCAGGAAAAGTGGGACCTACAACAAAATACTGCAGTGGTCCTATTCAGGTATCCAGTCATAACCTTTGTGATACTATAAAGCTGTAAGGAGCTCAATTAGGCCATTTCAATCTCCTCCCTCCCTCCCTGGTTTTAATGTTTTTCTTTTCCAACATTCAGCATTCTGTGGCTACTGAGCATGCTCAATCCTTGCTGGGCTGTTTGGGGGAGGTGTAAGTTATCCTCCTTCTTGTTTCTTCTCATTTGCCCAATTTTGGTTCCAATCCTGTCAACCACCTGAGCTCACTATTAGAGGGAGTGATTACAATAATTTTAGGAGATCAGATGGGTATGATTTCTTACTTCATACAAGGAATGCATCAACAGTCATGTTTTAGAGGGGTACAAGTTGAAGCACATAGTACCAATGAAATTTTAAAAACAAATAAATTTAGATCAATTTAAAAAAAATCAGTAGGCTGGTAAAGCCCCTTATATTACTGGGTTTTGCATTGCTATTAGCAATGAAAAAAATTAAAACAGAACAGCAAGTGATGCTAGTATCACACCTAGTTAGGCTCCCAAGACACACTTAGGCTGCAATCCAGTACATACTTACCTGGGAGTAAGACCCATTGAACTCAATACAGCTGAACAGACATGTATTGGATTGCAGCCTTAATGCCATTTTAACTCAAAACAGTTAAAAAAAGACCTATGCTTCTGTTCACAATAGGTTTTTTTAATTCTATTCATTTATCCCGAATTCAGCCATCCTCAAATCTCCTTCTCTTGCATGTTTATCTGACCCTGCTGTATTATGTATCCCATCATTAAAGAAATGAGGCAGCAGTTTATTACGTAAGAAAAAAGCAACAAGTTTTCAAGAGTGCTGCTAGTGCCATGTGATAACTATGAAATAGTCACCTTGCTCTCAAATTCTTCCCTCTACCTCATCCAGGGGTGAAAACCAGTGGCCCTCCAGATATTCTTGGATTCCCATCAGCTTCCGCCATCATGGGCAGGGGAGATTAGAGATATACTCCAACATCTGGAGGACCACAGGTTCTGCACCTCCCACAACCTAATCCATTTCACCCATTTCTGATAATGTTTTATTATTATTTATAAAATGATGCACAGATCTGGATTTAAGCTTCAATGACTATCTATTGCCTTGAAAACAAAACACAGAGGAATATTAAATTGAGATAAATTGTCTATGTTAAGTGATACCAGAATGTCAATCTTTTACTGCATTTAAGGCATGATTTATACTGGTCTGATCTCAGTGTGTACTGTCCAAAGCACATCTTCCAGAATAGAACATGTCAGGAAAATAGGACACAAGGGAGAGGTGGCAAAGCAGTGAGATGATCCAGCTTTCAGGACAAAAACATATTTCAGTACTGAGGGTCGGATGTAGGGCCCTGGAGCTCACAACCACAGATGGTTAAATACTGCCAAATTGATTGCATATGCTAAAAAACAGACATATACGTTAAATTATATTAGAAAGAAGCATAAATATATCCATTAATCTTTTCATGCTTTTCTCTTAAATGGCCATTTAAAAGGAAAAATCTGGGTTCCGCATCAATTGATGCTGACAGGATGCCTGCTGAAACTCTCTATTCGTTATAATGACTACTTCTATGAGAGAACTGAAATCCCCATCAAAGTCTGTAGATTGTCAAATACTGCAGTGGCCTTTGCTCTAACTGAACTAACTGAGGAACAGCTATACACAGGATTTTTCTAAAAATCCAATGTATATTCTGGTTGCCGATGTACACGTCCCCTAGATTTCAAGAGATGTACATTAAGAGAATTTTTAAAAAACACAATTTGATATATAGATGAATATAGAAGCACTTTGGTGCAATAATCGTGTATAAGAGCAGAACTAGATGTTACAGGAGACATGGAACTGCTGCCACCATGGGTCCTTGTCACCTCGTCCTGGTAATATTGTGTATAATACAACACATATATTGGTTTTATTCATATCTTATTTTTATTATTGTGTATTTTTATTGTAAGCCACCTTGAATAGTCTATAGAAAGATGGGATGTAAATACTGAAAATAAGTATTACATCAGTGCTCTGTGCATTTTACTGCATCACATCACTGGATATCAGTGGCAGCTGTGGGGAATCACACAGAACAATGACTTCATACTGTTATAACAAAACAGGGACAGGCAACCTGTGGCCATCCAGATGTTGGACTTGAATTCCCTTTAGTTCAGCCAACAAGGCTGATGCTCAGCGATACTGAGAGTTGTAATTCAGCAACATCTGGAGGGCCGCAAGGACTCTATTCCTGTACTAGATATTACAAGGAAAGGAAGGAATCAAACATTTAGATCCATTCCAATCGGGCTTCAGGACTGGACATGGAACTGAAACAGCCTTGGTCGCCCTGGTAGATGATATGAGGAGGGCATTGGATAGGGGAGAATATACCTTCCTCGTCCTCCTGGATCTCTCAGCGGCTTTTGATACCGTCGACCACGGTATCTTGTTAAGCCGCCTAGAGGGATTAGGGATGGGGGCACTGTTTTACGGTGGTTCCATTCCTATCTCTCAGGCAGGTACCAACGGGTAGCATTGGGGGATGAGGTTTCAGACCCTTGGCCTCTCACTTGTGGAGTGCCACAGGGTTCTATCCTCTCCCCCATGCTATTTAACATCTATGTGAAGCCGCTGGGAGCCATCATCAGGAGTTTTGGGCTGCAGTGTCACCAATATGCGGATGACACTCAGCTCTATTTCTCATTTAAGTCCTCACCAGAGGTGGCTGTGGAGACCATGTCCAAATGCCTGGAGTCCGTTAGTGGATGGATGGGCGAGAACAGGCTGAAGCTAAATCCTGATAAGACCGAGGTGTTACTCGTGGGTGATAAGAGGTTGGGAGACATCGACTTGGTGTTTAACGGGGTAAGATTGCCCCTGAAGGATCAGGTCCGCAGCCTCGGGGTCATTCTTGACTCCCAGCTGTCCATGGAAGCTCAAGTTTCGGCAGTGAGCCGGGCAGCTTGGTATCAATTACATCTGATACAGAGGCTGCGACCCTACCTTCCTGTACAGCTTCTCCCGCAAGTGATACATGCCCTGGTCTCCTCTCGCTTAGACTATTGTAATGCGCTCCACGTGGGGTTACCCTTGAAGACAGTCCGGAAACTCCAGCTGGTGCAGAATGCGGCGGCACGCTTGATTACGCATAGCCATCACCGGGAACACATCACTCCAGTGTTGATAGATCTTCACTGGCTACCAGTGGTTTACCGGGCCCAATTCAAGGGGTTGGTATTGACCTTTAAAACCCTATACGGTTTTGGCCCGTTTTATCTAAATGACCGCCTCCAGTATCACCAATTGAGCCGCCTTACAAGATCAGCCACGCAGGATCTCCTCTCGGACCCACCGGCCAAAACAGCTCGGCTGGTGCGGACCAGAGAGAGGGCGTTCTCCGTAGTGGCTCCCACCCTCTGGAATTCCCTCCCCTACGATCTTTGACATGCCTCCTCCCTGATGAGTTTTCGACGAGCGTTAAAGACCTGGCTCTTCAGGCAGGCCTACAGGAACTTTGAGCTAGATTAGTTTGTAATGTTTTAACTGATGTTTTGATGTTAGTTTTAATTGATGAATATGGTTGTATTTATTGTATTGTACATTGTACTTGTTGCTGCTGTAAGTCGCCTAGAGTGTCCAAAAATTGGACAGATAGGCAACTAATAAATTAAAGTTTATTATTATTATTATTATTATTATTATTATTATTATTAACACAGCAGCAGCAGCTGTGTCTCTTGCAACATCTAGCTCTACCTTAAGAGTTGTACAAGCAAGGGTATACTGAGGGAGAATGTTCTTCATCTTCAACCTCCCCAGATGTTGTTGCACTACAACTCCCATGATCCCTTGACTAGTGGCTAAGCTGGCTGGCTATGATGGGAGTTGTAGTTCAAGAACATCTGGGGATCCAAGGTTTATTTATTTATTTATTTACTGCATTTGTATACCACCCCATAGCCAAAGCTCTCTGAGCGGTTTACAACACGGTTGAAGAACAGTGGTATAAAGCACACTGCAGATTAACTGACAATAAGCAAACAAAATCTGTACAAGAGAGAGAGTGCTTCATTAGGAGCTCACATTCATTCTATTCTAGCACATCACATTCTATTTATTTGTTATTAAGTTTCATCCATTATTATTATTAAGTACATCATCCTTCAATTTCTTGAGAGATTTATAAAGAGAATCAAGTTGTCCGTACAATCCAAGTGTTCCCTTTCTACTAATGATATCAGCAGGGTAAAACACAAATGCAAGAGTGAGGGAGCCACTAGATCCTCTGGGCAATCCTTTCAAGCTCAGCTGAACCTTGGCCCACTGGCCTGATCCAATCTCTAAGCTAGTCTGATGGCAACAAATTCATCATCATCATCACTATTATTATTTTAAGTAGATACAGCACTGGGCTGGTGATGAGGGTTAAACCTCTCCACTCAGTCCGGTGCTGTAATGAGAAATGAGATTGCCCTTCAACAGATTGATCAAGCCAAATCTATCAATATAAAATCTAAGGCCTAGGCAAAGGCAGAAGATAACCATCTCCTAACTCCAAACTTCATTCACATCAGTATGAAGTGGGAAACCCTTTTGTCCTTCTGGAAATGTGTAGACCTGCATAAGATTTTGCTATATTTCCCATTTTTGGCATGAAAACATTATTCGAAGCAAATCAGTACCAGTTTACAAGATATGCACCTCTTCCCCTTGAGATAGGATCTGAAAGTGTGGAGATCGAAAGTTCAAGTCACTCCCACATCTGAAGCAACCTTTAGTTTACTATCAGCCATTGTATGCTAATAGGGACTTGCTATAGGTGTTTCTTATTAAGTTATACCTGCATACATCTGCACATCCACAATGTAATCAATGAGTTGTTCCTTAAAACTGTCAGTTCATCCCCAATAATTTTTCTTTGGTAAAAATATTAAGTGGTGTGGCTAAGCAAACGCCATGCATCTAACAATTAGCAGCACCAGCCTAGATGGATAGAACCTTGCTCCACGCATCCTGAACTGTATCAGTCGTAGGCTCACGTCCAGCCTATGGTTCTCAGATGATATGCAGATCCTTTCACGCGTGTCAAATTTATCCAACATGAAGCGTGTCGTCAGCCATGCCTAGCCCAAGCACAGTGATTTTTAATCAGGATCGCTCTCCAGAAAGGGAGGCGAGAAGCAAGTCCTTTTATAAATATGATATTATGATGATGGTATTGTTACAAGCACACATACATATGTGGTGGTGGTGGCCAGCTTTTTTTCGGGCAGGGCTCCTATGCAACAGCAACACTTTTCGCATGCAGATGTTAAAAGGCCTAGGAAGGAAGGAAAAGAAGCTGAAGATTGCAATCTCAGCCCTACTCCCTACATCCTGCTTTTAGCAGAAGCGGCCTAGGAGGAAGATAGCGCAGAGAGACTTGGAATTAGCCGAGGAAAAACTTTTACCCTCCGCAATGGAAAGAGAAAGGAGGATTGCTCTCCAAGCGGGACTGCTCCACCCCTCGCAGTCTCTGCCGCGGCCCCGGCGACGGGGCCATAGTCACCTTAGCGGTCACGGTGGGTCCTCTCTTCCTGAAGCCCGCGGCCCCTGGGAGGTGCCCCCAGAGGCACACTAGGAGACACAGGACCGCTAACGGCCAGCACGAGTGGACTGCGAAGCGGCCCATTTTTTCCTTCTCCTCAGCTGTTAGGCAGGGGCTACCGTTGGATTTGCGAGGCGCCCCCAGCGCCTGCGCGTACGCGGCTCTCCAGGCTCAGCAGCCCCTCCCTGCTGACACTGTGGCAGGAGGCGGGGCAGCGAAGAGGGAGCCTGAGGCGCTGCTCCGTTTGCAGGATGAGCCCTTGCTCCGACTTCTGAGGGCTGTGCTTACAAATGGTGAAGCAGCGCCCGTGTTCGTAGCTGAAGCGGACTCGGGGCTTTCTGTCAGGAAGGAGTGATGCCTCTAGGCTAGGGGGAGAAAGGGGGAAAGCGGCTCCCACTCCTTAAAGCCGCACTTTCTGCCTCAGGAGTGCTGAATGCGAGTTGTTGTTGGGGGGGGCATTGTTCAGTCGCGTGAGGCAACTAGTCGGCAGGAGGTCTGCAGCACGTTCCCAAGTGCCCTAACGTTTTCTTAAAAAGAGGGTTTGGTTCTTCAAGTTGCCTTCTCATCGTTTCTCCTATGGACAATTGAAAGTCGTGTTCTTTCCACGGTCGAACGCCTCTCTCTGCCTTTAAAGCAAAAGGGGCGCAGCTACCTATATACAGTGTCCAATACTCGTCCAGTGTCTTTACACTTTGCGAACGGAACTACTTTAGATTGACAGCGCATTCTAGGGAGTTAAAATGCGTTACGTTCAGCTGACGGAGGAGTGTGGGGAGATTCCGTTACAGAAAGGGGGAGAGGATAATACTGCTATCCTGGACACTTACCCTAGGAATAAGTCCCACTGCAAACATATAATATTGCATTATCGGTTTGAGACTTTGTTGTTATGTGCCTTCTAGTCGATTACGACTTATGGCGACCCTATGAATCGGCGACCTCCAAGAGCATCTGTGGTGAACCACCCCGTTCAGATCTTGTAAGTTCAGGTCTGTGGCTTCCTTTATGGAATCAATCCACCTCGTTTGGCCTTCCTCTTTTTCTACTCACTTCTGTTTTGTTGGGAGTGGGGCAAGAGGAACTTCTGTTTTGTTCTTTTGTTTATGCTGCAGAAGGGAGATAGAGCTAGGGTCCTCCAGATGAATAGGCTTGTTTACCTTTACCTGTGATGCTCTGACTGACTTCCTTGAGAGGAGACATCCCTTTGTCTCTGCTCTCTCCAAGCCACGAGGCTAACCCCTACACCTGGGCGTTATGCCTCCAACTTAGTTAGTTAGTTAGAACTAGGTTTGCTTTTCTATCTTCTATGTATTTCTATAAATAAAGTAGCTTTTCTTATTTTACTAAGTCTCAAGTCTCAGTGATCCTGATGCAGGGTAAAAGCCTGCTTTCTTAGGCAAAAGCACGCACACGCTGGCACTCTCGCATTTCAACATCTGCTGTTACTCTGCTGCTGTTGTGTTGCTTTAAACAAAATTAAGCACACAAATTACACACAGCGCAACATGTTTTCCCCAGCATTATTGTCTTTTAGTGAATCGTGTCTTCTCATTATGTGTCCAAAGTATGATAACCTCAGTTTCATCATTTTAGCTTCTAGTGATAGCTCTGGTTTAATTTGTTCTAACACCCAGGTATTTGTCTTTTTTGCAGTCTATGGTATGCACAAAGCTCTCCTCCAACACCACATTTCAAAGGAGTTGATTTTTCTCTTATCTGCTTTTTTCACTGTCATTCAGACCATGATATTTCCGATCTCTATGTGTGGATGTGAAAGTTGGAAAATCTGTCAAGAAATATGGAAAACTAAACTAAACAGACTGGAAGCGTTCCATATACATCCCAATTCCAAAGAAAGGGGATCCCAGGGAACGCAGTAATTATTGAACTATTGCCTTAATATCCAATGCAAGTAAAGTAATGCTCAGATTCTACAACAAAGGCTCTTACCATATATGGAGCGAGATATGCCAGATGTCCAAGCTGGATTTAGAAAGGGAAGAGGCACCAGAGATCATATTGCAAACATACATTGGATAATGGAGCGGACCAAGGAATTCCAGAAGAAAATTAGTTTTCCATATTTCTTGACAGATTTTTGTCAAAATTTGGACAGATTCCGTCTCAGTAGCTTGTAGGAACTCTAGCGGTATGCCATCTGTTCCTGGTGATTTGTTTCTTCCAAGTATTTTAAGAGCAGGTTTCGCCTCACATTCCAAAATTTCTGGTTCTTCATCCTACGGTTCATCCGTGAATGAATCTGTTATCCTGGCTTCTCTTTTATAGAGTTCTTCAGTGTATTGCTTCCATCTTCCTTTTATTTCATCTCAGTCCGTCACTGTGTTCCCTTGTTGATTATTCAGCGTCCCTACTCTTGGTTTAAATTTCCCTTTCATTTCTCTAATCTTTTGGAATAGGGCTCTTATTCTACCATTTTTGTTGTCCTCGTCCATTTCTATACAATAACTATTGTAATAGTTCTCTTTGTCCCTACGTACTAGTCGCTGTATTGTTGCATTTAGAGTTCTGCCCGTGTTTCTGTCTCCTTTTGCTTTTGCTTTCCTTCACTCTTTAACCATTTTAAGAGTTTCTTCAGTTATCCACTGAGGTCTTTCTCTATTTTTAACTAGAAGTATTGTCTTTTTGCATTCTTCCCTTATAATGTCTCTGACTTCAATCCATTGTTCGTCTGGTTCTTCGTCAACTAAGTTTAAAGCCTCAAACCTGTTCCTTATGTGATATTTATATTCTTCTGGGATGTTATTTAAATTGTATTTTGGCATTATGATTGCTTTGGTCTTCTTCTTTAGCTTTAATCTGATTTTCAATACAACCAGTTCATGATCTGTACCACAGTCTGCTCCTGGCCTTGTTTTCACAGCAAGTATGGAACTTCTCCATCTTCTGCTACCAATTATATAATCAATTTGATTCCTATATTGACCATCTGGTGTTGTCCACATGTATAGTCGACTGTTCGGTTGCTCAAAAAATGTGTTCGCAAGAAACAAATTATTGGCTTCACAGAATTCAATAAGTCTTTCTCCTGCTGCATTTCTGTCTCCTAAGCCCTATTTTCCCACAGTTCCTAGTTCTTCTCTGTTCTCTACTTTCACATTCCAGTCTCCCATGATTATCAGCACATCTTGTTTTGGTGTGTGATCAATTTTTTCCTGTACTTCTGCATAAAATCTCTCCAATTCCTTTTCTTCTGCGTTTGCTGGTTATTAACAAGCAGTTATTGATGTTTAACATAATTTGAAGTTTATCCTTTTGTCCATAGTAAATGAACCGTGTCCTGTTCCAAATTGCTTCAGACATGACTGCAAAGTTGCATCCTATGATCTTGGTTTGATGAATCACTAAAAGTGCAGGGTCAGTGTGGTATGGTAAGACCACTTGACAAAATTGCTCCTGTATGGACATCCTGTGCTTAAACCTCATGATCACCTGTTTTGTAATGCAGATTGGCAGGCGATGAGTAGTCCCAAACATTAACAGTTGTGTGGCTTGAAAACGCTAAAAATACTGAAAAATGTCAATTCATGTTAGAAACTTTAAGATGGTTTGTCTAATGATATGGAAGTTATTGAGCAAAAATAATAAGGCAAGAAAAACACTTCCTTTTAAATTTTTGGTCTTAAATATCCTTTCAAATTATTTTGACTTAATTTTTTAAAAGTTCTTAATTCATACATTTATGTTCATCTTAGATTTGTGGGAAAGCTATGGACTCTGGATAGCATCAGGAGAAAAGCTGCATTTTAAAATATACTATAATATGATAGAATCTGTTTTAAATTTACTTGGGCAGCGTATAAGCACTGATATAGTTAAATTATCTTTGGAATAAGATTAATTTAAATGTCACATAAAAGGGGAGCTATAAAGATGGCAAAACCTTTTGATGTCACTAACTCCACACACTCATTTTAAAATGAGAAAAAAATACAAGATTACATCTAAGTTACTAATTATGTATATATTGCCAGTAATTTTAGGTCATACTATCAAATTGGAAGCAGGGGTGTTATGGTTAGTAAGTGTTTGAAAGCGAAGTCAAAAGCAAACTTTAAATATGTTGTAATGGGAAATTTGCCCAGGTTTCAGTCAGTCCATTTCAAACAAAAGTTCAAAAGATGGATTCCAAAATGGGACCTACAACAAGATGCTCCTCCTGCTTATCATTCCAACCAGCCATATCTTCTTTCTGGATTCTCCACACCATTCCCCTTCTCTCTCCCCCCCCCCATTCTCTGACTACTCAACATGCTCAGTCCTCATTGGGCTGATTTTTTTGGAGAGGGGTTGCCTGCTTAGTTTTTTTCTTAAAGATTTGTCTACTTCTGCAAACCTTGGGGTTCCCAAGCAGAGTAATACCTCCCTATTGTTTCTCAGTTGCCCCATTTTGAATACAAAGCCATCATAATTCAGCACCTGAAAAATGGAAATGGACTGCCTTCAAGTCGATCTAACTTATGGCTACCCTATGAATAGGGTTTTCATGGTAAGCAGTATTCAGAGGGGGTTTACCATTGCCTCCCTCTGAGGCTAGTCCTCCCCAGCTGTCTAGGGCCTGCTCAGCTTGCCACAGCTGCACAAGCCAGCCCCTTCCTTGTCCGCAACTGTCAGCTGGGGGGCAACTGGGCTTCTTGGGACTATGCAGCTTGGCCACGCCTGCACAGGTGGCAGGACACATAACCTGAACCACTCACTGTAGGGGTGTTCTTTAGCTGGCCCTTGACACCCAGGAGACACGAGTGGGGATTTGAACTCACAGACTCTGGACTCCCAGCCAGGCTCTCCTCCTCACTGTGCTATACCAGCTAGCTGATTCAGCAGCTAAGTTTGCTTATTAGTATGTAGTATGGTTGTTTATTAAATTTGAAAGCATAAGAAAAAATAGACTGAGCAGGATTACTACACCATTTGAAAGCCATTCAGTTTTGACATCCAAACTGGAGAGAGTCAGACCTCTCAACATGACTGGAGAAGAACAGTGTTTGGAACATATTTTCTTAGGACATTCTGAAATAGAGATCAAATTGCCGACACAAATTATAAGTCCTAGCTCACTGAAGAGAGGCATGAATCTGTATTTTAGTGCCATTATTTTAAGCCAAATTGTGACTTTTTATATTCAAGTGCTTCCTGTCAGAATGTGATCCATAGGCCAGAACTGATAAGACAACCTACTCCTATGCATGTTTACTTGGAGTTAAGCCTCAAGTAAGTTTGCATAGGAAAGCATAAAAAGTTCCATGGGACTTAATTCCAGATTGACATGTGTAGAGTCATAGTGGAAAAGCAATAGAAGGGTGGAGAATAAATTTAATAAGTAAATGAATAACAAGATAAAAACTGGATTAAATATGCATTTTCACAGTCAGGACAACCACTCCATTATGATCAGCAAGTGATCAGAATCTGACAAGAATCACGTCACGACTATGTGTTCAAGCTTTAAGATCAGGATCAAAAAGTGCAAGTCTTCCTCAGGAGAGACCAGAGCTCAAGGGAGTTGAAGCCATGTGGAAAGAGACCATGTCTTGATAGAGCAAAATCATTTTAGTTCTTTTGCAGATTTTTGTGTGCTGCTTTCTCCTCTTTTTTTTCCCTTGCAGGTTTGATTATTTACTACAGGGATTCTTTACTGCAGACTGATAGGTGTAGTTTTCAAGAGGTAGTGTTGTAAGTGAACTTTTTTCAGAACTTTAGACTAATTTGAAATATGAAATAACTTCCAAAGAAAAATTGGTTTTACCATATAACAAGTGGCATGTTCTGATTTCTGTTTCCTTTTAGCCATATAACATGCCTGTATGCCGTGATTTATTGTACAGATAAAGAAATATTTCATGCACAAACTATAGTAATATATCATATATGTAAGGTAAAAATACCCAGCTGTGACACAGTAGACCTAGTTTGGACTTTCATAGGTCCTTTTATCAACAATTAACTGTTGCCAGAATAGTGCTTGGCTGTAAATATTCTTAGCAAAAATATTTATTTGCCCTTATTCAATAATTTAAAAAGCACTGTATAAAACTGAAGTTGGAATTAAAGGGAACAACTACTTACTTTTCAAGCTGATCCCAACTTACTGGCAAGGTTATACCATGACCCCACCCCACCTTTGATATCACATTTATAAAGAGAAGACACTACATTGCATATACCTCTTTCCCCTTTCAGTAGTAATACTTGTCTCTGTAGAGGAGGAGAGATCAGTGCTGCCATAGGGTAGTGTAAGGAATGTGTCATGAACATGGAAAGTACTTTGTGTCACCACCACCACCAAGCCACAGAGTGGGGAGGGGGCAATTTCCCCCAAGTATTGTTCTTTGCATTAAAGCCACTATTCTTGAAAAATGATTAGCCTAAAATCCTCAAATTTCATGGATATTTCATGGGTTATGGGGGCGGGGAAACATTTCACCCTTTTCCTAATTGCAGTTTGTAACACTCTTTATAGAAGTGATTACAAAACCATGTAGGCCTCTGGCATCCATAAGAAAGATAGAGGAAAGGGGAAGGAACATCCTAGAACTGAGAATTTTATTTTGGAGTCCAACTTCATGAACATCAGGTAGTCCTCCCTGTTGCTTTTCTTAAATACATTGGGAGGGCCCTGCCTTTGTCACAGTGAGCGTACTAGAAATGATTTGAGAGAATAACAAGCGCTAGTAGGTGCTCTTCCACAACTATCTCTTGCAAACTCTTCTGACACCTCGCACACATCTCTGCAGAAAATAATGTACTTTCAAGAAGCAGAGTAGATAAAGGCTGAGTTAAAATTTAAAGCCTACAAGTAGTTTTAATATTATATATATTAATACTGAACTCAATTCTCTAAGTGTGGATCCTTACTCAGGGAGATTTCGCTGTTGGCAGAAGTATACAAATATTTTAGAAAAAAAAATTAAGGGAAGGGAGAAATCCCAGAAGAGCCAAGCCAAATGAAGACTGAACACGCTCAGTGGTCATACAATTATAACTGCTGAAAGGTGAAAAAATTGGAAGGGGGAGGGGGTGAATGAACTTTTTATTGCTTGTTTTGTTTGTTACATTTATGTCTGCCATTCCATAAAAAAACCCCAAGGCAGCTGACAACACAGAAATACATAATAAGGATCCTGGAAGATAGCATAGCTAGCTGGCTGCACACCACGCTGCAAACATTTGGTGTAGGTGCCACCTGTAAAAATAATTCCCTTCTTCTCCCTGGCCAGGGACAGAAGGAAAAATAAAATTCCTTATTCTTCCAATAATGGTTTTTCCCTGCCACATTGCTGCCTAAAATAGTTATTCTAGAGTTGTCCCTGATATGTACACACATGAACTAGACAGACAATTTGAGAAATTCCCACATTCCTAATCACAATGAGAGAACCATAGGTCTAGAAGTGGAAAATAAATCCTGATAGGTGTACAAATCTGATGCCACACACCATTTGCATTTATATAGAATATTGGGACTATAGTTGATGGTGTGTACATAAGCAACCACAGAACTGCTTTTGCTGGGTTATTTTTGGGCTTCTTTTCAAACGTCCATAGTTAATGTTTTGTATATAGCCCAACTATTATCTTTGCACCTTTTCCTGCTTTTCAAGATGATTGCTAGCACCACAGTCTCAGCTCTTAAAATTCTGAAAATCTTGTAAGTAGAGCCACAGATCAACAACATCTGGTGAATTCATTATGGTAGGTAGCTGCTTGTTTTTATGAGAGTATAACTTCCCTAGAGCCACCAAAAATCCAACTTACTATTACTGTTTGGGTTGGGCTGGGTCATACTTGTTTTCTTTTTTGTTTTTCAGTTTCAGAGTCCTCAGCAATTTGAATAATAGTGAAGTGGGAATGGGATACAAGTATAACCAGGATCTTAAAACTCTGAACATTGAGGTTTATTTAGCAAATAGCTGTTGATAGACCTATAACAGGATCATAATTATGCCTAACAAGTCTACTTAGAAAGACTAGGATGTTGAATCCTGATTATGAAGGAACTCTTGGTGGACAGTTCACATGTCCTGGAATTGAGTATTTGGCCTATTCTTGATGGTATTGCAGGTGTGTAGTCTTGGGGTAGGAGCAGGTATGTAGTCCTGGGGCCCAGATCCAGCTCTGTCATTTGAGCATCATTGACCAGGACTGCCTATTTTCAGGTTCAGATGGTTTGCCAGCTATTGTTGTTCCTAGATAAGATAACCTCACCACAGTTTTTTATGCTGTAGTTACTTCCCTTTTAGACTACTGCAATGTGCTTTACATTGGGCTGCCCTTGAAAGTGGTCCAGAAACTTCAGCTAGTGCAAAACACAGCCCCAAGAATATTGACAGGCACTGTTGTGCAATGTCATGTAACACCGATTCTGTGGGCTGTGCACTGGCTACCTATATGTTACTGGAAGGCTGGTGCCAAAAGGTGGCCAGGTTGGGTCCTGGCCAAGGGCCCCTGCAGCTCAGAGGGGCCCCTGAAGGAGTGTGGGGGTAGTGCTCCCCTTCCATGATCCTCAGCAGGGTCGACTCCCAACCCTGCCACAGATCACAGAGATGAATTTCCCAGCCCCCCCTGCAGACCATATGGGCCCACAGCGTCCGCCTGCTCCATCTACCTCTCCTCCCTTTCTGTGAATGCCTTGTGCACTGCGCACACAGCTGTCATCAACCAAGATTCTCTAAGGGTCTGATGCCCCTACTGCCATATTGATTGATGGCAAGCATGTGTGCTCACGCAGCATAGCATACATGTGTGCCATCAACAAAGATGGTGGCGGGGGTACCAGCCCCTTAAAGAAGCCTCTGCCACTATCTTGGTTGATGGCAGCAACCTGCGCGCCCAGTGCGCAGGGCATTCACAGAAAGAGAGAAGAGGTAGGTGGAGCAGTCCCACATGGTCTATGGAGGGGGCTGGGAGCACGGGGCCCAGGGCAGGCTGCTGCCCAAGGGCCCAGTCATGCGTGGTGCTGGCCCTGGTTACCAGGTTCTTACACTACTTAACAATTTTGGACCTAAGTATTTGTTCGACTACATCTTCCATACCAACCACTGAACGTTTTTATTTAAGCAGGCTTCCCTTAAGTGTGACCTAGTCATTTATGGAATATTAATTGAATAAACTATATAAATCATTTCATTGTTTTTAGAGTCTGTACGTTTGATATTTTATTCCATGTTATCTTATTGTGTACCTTTTTGATAGCATCTGTCTATGAAGCAATTTTAAAAATTGCAAAATAAAATAAAAACCACCGCACATCCTGAGGTCAGCACAGAGGATGTGATAAGCATATCCCTACCAACAGGTGTAGCTCATCAGGTGGAGACCCAGAACTGGCCCTTTCTGTAGTGGAACCCAAGTTATGGAACTCTCTCCTCTTAGATGCATGGATGGCCATGACCCGAATGGGTTTTGTTTCTTTGAGCATCTGCAGACCATGCTTTATTACTGTCCGCCTTAGTCTCAGTTTGCACTTTTGTATTAACTGTTGTTTCATTTGCTGTTATTTTTAACTGTATTTTATATATCCGGTTTGCTGTACTGAAACTGCTTTAGAGTTATTTATGATGGAAAGTGGTATATGAGAATCAAAATATATAAAGTTAATTTGGTTTGAAAGGAAGCACAAAATTGTTTGTTTAATTATAATGCCAGTTAGGAATGATTAGACTGTAACAACTGGCTGTAACTGTAAAACTATAAC
Source organism: Rhineura floridana (assembly GCF_030035675.1). Taxonomy (NCBI): domain Eukaryota; kingdom Metazoa; phylum Chordata; class Lepidosauria; order Squamata; family Rhineuridae; genus Rhineura; species Rhineura floridana. Next base: position 81,308,864 of record NC_084480.1, read on the forward strand.
AATTAGTAAGAACAATGCATTTCAAAGATTCTGATCAAAAGGACTTCTGCCTGTGCAATAGATGACCTTTCCTTCTCCCTGCACCCTCCCAATCTGTTCTGAGGATTCCCCCAACTCTCCAGAGCAGATTTGGGGAGAGGTGCATAGGGGATTGGAGAGGGAAAGTGCTGTTGTGCAAACGGAAGTCCTTGCACTAACAGGACAACTTAGTTGGAGGCAACTCACAATATATCGCATAGTAAACTTCTATCCAATATTTTATATCGAACAGATACATTAAACTTCTGTCCAATATACATTATGGGAAGCAACCCACAATATATGTATCTGATAGTAAAATTGCCAGCTGCCAGCTGTTGATACACCTATGATAATAGGATCATAATTATGCCACACAAATATCTGTGCTTTCCTTTGCCCTGAATCTGAGCAAAACAGCTAGCTCCCTGCTTTAAAGATGACATCTGACACACTGTTCGCATAAGCTTTAATGTCCAAACACTGTGGATTGTCTATATTTATTGTACAGCATTCCTTCCAACATTGTAAATGTTTGTGCCTTGTGCACTATTACAAGCCATGTTTTATACTACTGTTACTTGCTCATGTGTTGCATTAAAATGAAGCACTAAAACACAGTAAGAGACTGAGGATCTTTACAACTAGTTTAAATATTCTGAGCAAAGGCAGTTGCAATGAAAAACTCAAGACATACAGTAGCTGTTGTAGTTTCCTTTTTGCTATAATCTTTCACATGGATATAAAACTACATTTAATACAATCTGAAGGGATTTTAACTTCAGTTGCAATCCATAAACACCTTATTCTGCAATTATTTGCACTAACTTCATTGTGATTACTAGGTAGAAATTTGTGCGCTGCAACTACTTGAGCTCTAGCATGCTTTATTAGATACCTTGATGAAGAATATTATCAGATAGTGGAATACAAAGCTTGCTAGAGTTCATGTGAATGTAATCCTCAAATCTCTTTCTCCCTATCAATCAAAAATTATATCAAACTATAGCAATAAATTATAACAAAGGTTTTTCAGACATGTTATAATATTAAGAAATCATACCCATATCAAATCTGCTTAGAGGAATTAATGCTAAAATTCTGTTATGTCTTGGACTTCTTTTTTCTTCAAAACCTATAGCTCTGGGGATTCAAGCACAGGTTTTAAATGTCTATCTGCAGATGATTTACTCCAAAGTCCATTTTTGCATATGTCTGAATACATCCCTGGTTTCTAGCAGAAGCAATAGCAGCCTGGAAGCAATGCAGATGTTTCTTTGATTGTATCTAGGGACACATCAATGGTATTCTTAGAAGCAGAAAGATTTTGGCTTGGCAAGACAACTGGTGGCATTTTTCTTCTCATTAAAACATCAGCTTGATAAAGTCCATATTCCACTGTGTTCCAAAATGTTCAAGCTTTTTTAAACATTAGCATTCTAATCATTACATTGAACCCATTACATGCATAGGCTTCTAGCAAATTAGCTTTTTACAGAGCTCTTCCTTTAAGGTCTTTCCTTCCATCAAGCTGACGAGTGAGAAAAAAGTCATTCTTAAGATTGCCAGTCCTGGATGGTTGTTGAGACAGGGAGGTTATGGTGAACAGTTAAGTAAACTTGCCAATAACTCCCCTCCCCCAGCCTCAGGTCTTGTCTGTCTCTGATCTGGAAGAAAATTCAATGCCTTCTAAGTCTTAGCAATGTTCTTTGTCAACATTCACTAACCTCAGACAGCATAAGCAGCCAAATGACAGCTTTATATGTGTCTCTTGGTAGGAGAGCTTAGTACTATTGTAAATCTAGTCTATATTCACAACTGTTGTGAGAAGAGAGAGCCATAAAAAGACTGAAGCAAGAGATGAAGTGCAAACTACTTTTTTTGTAATTTTCATCCAATCTGAATCTATAGATTGAATTCAAAAAGATTTACCAGTTTTAATCTAAGTGGCAGTTATTTCATATACATCCTGGTGATGTGTTTATGTCTTAAGCAACCAGTGTTCCCAGGGAAGGTAAACACTGTCATCTTCTTCAAAAGTGTTGTCTTTTAATAACATGAGGAATAAATTAAAATGTCATTAATTAGGAAATAAGACTCAAAACAATGGGAGAACAGAATGAAAAAATGCTTCACCTTTGCCAGTTCCTTATAAGACCATTTCATTGAAAAATAATCACAAGTGTTATTGCTGTTAGATTGCATATGGTACAGCAAGATGTCTTTTCAAAACAGAGCTGTGGCCATGGGGTGGGGTGGAGGATGTAAGGGACAATACTAACCCTTAATGTAGTTTTATTTATTTCAGCCATTGAAAAAAAGAGTATCTGCATACAGAAGCTCCCAGATTCAATCCATAGCGTCTTGGGATAGGACTGAACTCCTGAAGAGCTGCTGCCAGTTAGTGTAGATCACACATCTCCGACCTTTTTTTGGGCCTGGGGACACATTTGGAAATCTAAGAAAGTATCATGGGTACCATAAAATAACAATTAAAAAAAAGAAAAATAGGTGATGCTTCGAATCATGCCCCAAAATACTGCCAAACAAATAAAGCACAATAAAAAGCAGACAACAGCCCTCCCCATGCAACAACTAAATTAAAAATCATTTAAAAAACAATGGAAGGGGCATTAGGGAAGGTGTCTGAGGACATCGTGGCATCCATAAGTGCCACACTGGGGACCCAAGGTGTAGACAAAAGTGAGTTAGATGGACCAATGATCTGACTTAGTATAAGGCAGATTCCTATGTTCCTCCCCATCAGTGGACCCAATCTTCCTTGCCATTCCACTCAAAGGGATAATGATGGTGCATAGAGGAGGTGGCACCCTGTTCTCTCCCTCTGGATGGCATGAAATTAGAACTTAAGTCCCACTGAAAGAAGGCCATTTTTACTTATTCCTCCTTTCCCCTGCAGCTCCCATGAAACTATGCTGCAGATGGGTGGGGGACCTTCCAAAACAGTATGAGAAATGGTACAGGGAAATACAGCACTATCACGTTTCCCTGTTTCTCTAGTCTCTGCTGGATTCTTCTGCATGGTAGCCATTACTCATATCTTGATAAAAGTGTTGTGGGTGCCAGCACAAAATGACTGCAATGGGCAACAAAAAAGAGATGCTGGTACTCAGTACTGGTGAGTACTGTCACACACACACAAAACCCCCAAAGTCCTGCTCTAAAACAGATAGTGAAGTTCAATTTGAGGAAGAATTCAGTAAGGAAAATTCCTGCTTAAATGGATAGTAAGAAATAAGGATTTTGCAAAACCACTGAAAGGAGGAAGATGGGAGAGCTTCACACATTTAGCCAAATTCAACATATGTGAGGGACATTTGAGAACTATGGGGCCAACTGCATTGCCTTAGGAAGTCAGTGGTAGAACATACAATGTGCATGCAGAGTAAATCTCTAGTAAAACTTATTTCAGGCAGAAGACTGAGAAAAGCCCTTGACCTGAAACCTTGGATAATCACTGCCAGTCAGAGTGCACGTGGGAGTCACCAACCCATTGGTCATGGGTGCCGTGGCACCTGCAAAAGCCTTCAGTGGCACCCCAGCAGGTAGCCCAGAATCTGAGCTTTCATTTTTAAAAAGTAAGTCTCTAGCCCTCTTAGAAAAAAAATTGTGGGGCAAAATGTGCAGGTACCCTTTTAAGTGATTTCTGTGAAAGGAGCCAGCCTGGCTGCTCCTGCCTGTCAGTATTATTAGCCAATGAGTCAAGTCAGAGGTATGATTGATAAGGCAGTTATTTGGACACCAGGCCACAGGAATCCTCAGGGTCCTATTTTGCCCTCCCTTTTAGTGCACTTTTCCTTCTTCTGACTTTTTTTTTCTGAATCCCAGAATTTCCAAAGTTTGCTCTTCCTTTTTCCCTAGCAACCTGGATGCATCTTTCCTGTGCTGGGTTTGCCTGACATCAGGAAGTGCCACAGTGACCTGGCCACAGCAAAACATCCATTGGTGACATCAAGACTTGATTACTGTTATGCACTCTACATGGGGCTGCCTTTGAAAATGGTTCTGAAATTGCAGTTGGTTCAAAATGCAGCAGCCAGAATGTTAACTGGATCACAGCATGGAGAGCATATCACCCCTGTGCTTTATCGACTCCGCTGGCTCCCAATTTGTTTCCAGGACCAGTTCAAAGTGCTGGTTCTGACCTTTAAAGCCCTAAATGGCCTTGGAACAATATACCTGAGGGACCACTTATGACCATGATTTAAGATCAGCTACCTTTGGTCTCCTCTGTGTACCTGGAATGAAAGATGTCAGACTGGGACAGGCACACGGGAGAGAGCCTTTTCAGTTGTGAACCCTAAGCTCTGGAATACTCTGCCCCAAGAAGCCCGCTCTGCTCCCTTCCTAATGGTTTTCTGGAGACTTCTGAAAGCCATCTTGTTCCAGAGAGCCTTTGGGAGGGACTGAAAGTAGAGCCTGTAACTGATTTTATTTCCCCCCCCTTTTTAGTTCTTACCTCCTTAGTCTCTTACTCCCCTATATTTCTTAATTGGAATTTATGTATTTTTATCTGTTTTAATGTTTTTGTGATTTTATTGTGAGCCACCCTGAGTGCCCTATTGTAGGGGAGAAGGGTAGAAATATTTTAAATAAAAAACAATAAAATAATATAAGTTGTTTTCTACAAATGCTACTATACTGTAAGTGTGGGTAAATGATAAAGAATCCCCCCCCCTCAAAAGGCAAATGTGAAAACTTTTCAAAGAGGCTTAAGCATGTTTCCTGCTAAAGACCAGGGATTCATTGAGAATTCACTGTATAGTTAACTCACAATGCAATGGTATACATGTCTACTCAGAAGTAACTCTCTTTGTGTTTAATGGGGCTTTGCATCCAGGTAAGTGGTTACAGGATGGCAGCCTAAGTTTTGGTTTAGGGTTGACATTGGGAAAAACAATATTCGTATGCCTTTAACAGTTGTATAGCAGGCATAAATTCAATAGGTCAAGCCTTTTTTGTACTGAAATATAATTATGGGAAAATCTTCACCTCTCTCTGATTTTGTGTTATGCCTTGCCCCCATGGCAGCCATTTTGTGACTGGTGCCCCCAGCACACTCTCAAAATTTGAAATATGCCCTCTGGTCCAAAATGTTTGGTGACTCCTGTAGTTAGATGAAATTCTGTTTGCTATTATAAAGGGGGCTGGGTGTTTTAATTGTTTTGCTTTATTATATATTAAGAAGTAAGTTGATTATTTTGTTGATTTTACCATTTTTAAAAATAAGGTTGATGTTTTTTAACTTGATTTGTATTAATATTTTTATTGAAGCCTATGTTCAGTCTGCTATGTTAAAATTTTGTATTTTTTGTAGTTCATTTTTATATGCAGTCTTGGTACTAAAGAGGATTTTCTATTCAGTTATCAATTGTATTTTATAGATTATGTAGTGTTGTTGTATTTGCTTTTTTAACTGTTTAACTTATATTGTACACTGCTTGGAGTTTCATTTCATTCATAAGTGGTATATAAATGGTCTAAATAAAATAATAAATGCATAGTTGTCACTCAGTAATAAAAAGGTAGGTTCACAGTGGGGAGGAGAGCCTGGCTGGGAGTCTGTGAGTTCAAATCCCCACTCGTGTCTCCTGGGTGTCAAGGGCCAGCTAAAGATCACCCCTACAGTGAATGGCTCAGGTTATGTGCCCTGCCACCTGTGCAGACGTGGGCAAGCTGCATAGTCCCAAGGAGCCCAGTTGCCTCCTAGCTGGCAGTTGCGGACAAAGAAGGGGCTGGCTTGTGCAGTTGTGGCAAGCTGAGCAGGCCCTAGCCAGCTGGGGAGGACTAGTCTCAGAGGTAGACAATGGTAAACCCCCTCTGAATACCATAAAAACTTACCATGAAAACCCTATTCATAGGGTAGCCATAAGTCGGGATCGACTTGAAGGCAGTCCATTTCCATTTTCATATGTTTACATGTAAATGAAATTGAACTATCACTTGCAGTTAGGCTACAATATTTCTACCACAATCAACTAGTTTAAAAGATTCTTGGAACTCTGATTTTTGCATCACTTTAAAAGACTGCTTCATGAAAGAAGAATTAGTACCTCACCAAAGAAATATCCGTCAGGGCATATATCTTCCCAGTCACAGAACTGGCCATGGTACTGCATGGTGAGTGTCTCTGATGTGGCAACAGAAGTGAGGAAAAAGCCCCTGATTATCTGGGAACTCTTTTCATCAGTTTAAGTCCTAGATACGTCTTGAGAAATCGTAGAATTAAGAAAAGAGTTTTCTCATAATAAATTATCATGTAAACGTATTCTAAAGAATCCAGAAGTTGTCATCATTGTATAAAGATGAACTCTTTTCACAGAAAAAAATGTAATGACTGTTTAATGGGGGGAAAAACTCTTAAAGGGGATTTTTTTTTAATTTAGGGGTTTCCAAACCAGAAGCCTGGGAATCTATAAAAAATAAAGTTAATTCAGGATTAGCTGTGAAATAGAAAGTTTTAACCTGACACAATAGGGTTAATAGCAGTCCTGTGAAAATAATGTAGTAGAATATATCAAGCTTTCTAATTATCATCAAACCGAAGCCTTATTGAAACAGCAAATGAATAAGACAGTAAAGTAGCATTACAGGACTCAGTCACTCAAGTGAGTAATTCCTCCTTAAAGCCGATGGGGTAGTATGAGTAATAGCTATAAAATTATCTCAGTTTCAGTAAATCTCCTTTGCTGTTTTGTCATATTGATAGCTAATAGTAAAATATTTAATTACCTTTATTGTTCTTCGTATACAATCCAGTCCAAAACTTGGGAATTATGATTTTCCTTCTGAATGGCACTAGGGCTTAGTTTACAATGAACAGCCTTTGAAATGCCAATTCCCAACAGATAGCCATACTAGTTTGTTGTAGCAAAACCCACAAAGGATCTAATGACTAACAATGTTATTGTTAGCAAATTAATTAACAAATAAATGGCTAACAAATTTATTGTGAGCATGAACTTTCATGGGTTAGAACTCCTAACAAAGGTGCTTTTGAAATACCAACCATTTATGTGCTCTAATGCTGTTATAGTTCCTTAAAATACTTTAACAGTTTCTTAGCATTTTTTTTCATTTGCAGGAGGAAAGTTTCTGTCAGTATGCAGATAACTGTTGAAGGAACACTTAATAGCACTTAGGAATCTGTTAATTTTCTTTCTCTTTTACTTCCCCAACTACCATTCAAATTATTATGTCTCAAATGTGCATACTGTCTCCATAGGCAGAGGCACTATGCTTTCAAATATCAATTGCTGGAAACTGCAGGAGGGGAGAGTGCGCTTTTCACTCAGGTCCTGCTTGCAGGTTTCCCATGGGCAACTAGATGGCCACTTTGAGAAAAGTATGCGGGATCAGATGGCCCATTGGCCTGATTCAGCAGGCTAGTCTTATGTTCTTATGTAATGCCATAACTAAACCTTATTATGACCTGGTGTAAGCTCTCTAGCCATTTGATGTTATGGTTAGAGTTATGGTTAAGAGTTTATTATACAGCCACGAGAGTATACTATAGCCAGCGTGGATTTTTCACATTCCACAATGTTAAATTGAAAATACCCCCATGCTATTCTGATGTTTCCCATAAGCTCATTTCAAAACAAAACCTTACAAGACTTATAGTCCTGAACTCAGAAACACTTGCTTAACAACCCTGTAAATTTTCATGGTGACACCCGAACAGTCAGAGAATAGAGTTCAACGTCTAAAAAGAGAGAAAAAAAACCCAGAGCCCTTTTGCACTTTTTTCTGTCAGAGTTCTCATAATGTGTTGAAATTCATTAAAAATCACTCATGTTCACAGAGTACCTGTAATCCTATTACTGATCTTGCCCCATACTCTGAGCTTCATCTTCTGCAGTTTAAAAGTTAAAAAAATGCCTGGCTGATTTTTAATTAATTTAACAAATTTTGGCTTGAACCCATGATAGTGTCAGGCATGCTCAGTAAAAACCAACTGTCAGTGTTCTAAAAGCCAGACTCACAGCTGCTGGGCTTGGCTAATCAGGGGGCGACACCCACACGAGACTTTGATTTCACTTGAGACAGTCATGGCTTCCCCCAGAGAATCCTGGGAAGTGTAGTTTGTGAAGGGTGCTGAGAGGAGACTCATGTTCCACTGAGAGAGCTCCAGTGGCCAGACTGGTTTAATAGTCAGCTACTTTGATTGAAGCTCTGTGAGGGGAACAGGGCATCTCCTAGCAACTCTCAGCACCCTTCACTAACTACACATCCCAGGATTCTTTGAGAAAAACCATGACTGCCCAAAGTGAAATAAAGGCCTGGTGTGGATATGGCCAGAGACAGCTTTGGTTTAAATTTGGGTGGGAGGCTACATGTGCCTGCTATAGAATTAAAAGGTGGGGGAAAGGCTGAAAAGCAATTATACTGTTCACATTTTCCTTTTGGAAAGGTAAGGGGCTTCCCCTCTGCCCAGTGCCCACCCACCCAATCCCCTCCCCTCCTGCCCTCCCTGCTCCTCCCCTGGCTCAGTGTTGGACTACGACCTGGGAAACCAGGATTTGAATCCCCACACAACCATAAAGCTCACTGAGTGACCTTGGGCCAGTCACTGTCTCTCAGCCTCAGAGGAACGCAATGGTAAAACCACCTCTGAATACCATTTACCCATGAAAACCCTATTCATAGACTCACCATAAGTTGGGATCAACTTGAGGGCAGTCCATTTCCATTCTCAAACATGATTGCACAGAAATAAATCCCATGGAACTCAAGAAGCATGCAAATGATCAAACTCACCCTCCCTCTTGCCCCTTCCCTCCCCCTTCCTTTGCTCCTTCCTACCCATACCCATCCCCTTCCAATCCCCTCCTCCCCCTTCCTTTCCTCCTCCCCACGGTCAGTTTTACCTATCTTAAGCATGATTGCACGGGAGTAAATACCACTGAATTCTATAAGCATGCAAATGATCAAACCTGCCCCTCCCCCTTCCTTTGCCCCCTCCAATCTGCTCTTTCTCCTTCCCCCTCCCTCTCAACCTCCCCCATGGTCAGTTTTACCTGTCCTACCCATGATTGCATAGGAGTAAATCCCATTGAACTCACTAAGCATGAAAATGATCAGACCTGCCTTTCCCCTCTTTCCCCTCCCCTCTTCCTTCTTCCTCCTCCCCTGCCCACTCCTCCCCTCCCTCCTCCCCGGGTCAGTTTTACTTATCCTAAGCATGATTGCACAGGATTAAATCCCACTGAACTCAATAAACATGCAAATGATCAAACCTGTCCTCCACTCCCTCTCCTGCCTGCTCCCATCCCTCTCCTCCCCTCTGCCCTTCCTCCCTTCCCTCCTCCTCCTCCTCCCCATCCCCTGTGGTCAGTTTCACTAATCCTAAACATGATTGCAGGGGAGTAAATCCCACTGAACTCAATAAGCATGCAAATGATCAATCCATTCTCAGCAAACTTGCACAGGATCCCATTTCTTACCTCCTGGATTAAAAAGCAGAGAAATTCACTAATAGGCAAAAAACCTTGCGGTTTAAGAATGTACCTATAGCCCACAGATATTTCTATCAAACTTTAAAAAGCAGGGAAATTGGACAGCTATAGTGAATGCACGAGGGGAGCAGGAGACCTGATCTCCTCTCTGAGATATTGTACTGCCCTACAAATTGGTCAAAATGCAAACACCAAAATGCAAACTCCCTGTGGAGCTTGGAAGAATTTGGGAACATGTGCCTCTGAGCATATGGTGAGTGGTGGCAACATCTGCAATCAGCTCAAATAACAGAAACAAGACATGTGCTGTGCTGATCTTGTTTTAGCAGGGAGGAAGCAACATTATTAAGACAGTTGATATAGTTCAGATGGTCACTTTAAATATGTCTGATTTACTTTGCAATTTTAGTGAAGTTTCCTATAGGAAATCATTTTCTTTTGTTTCTATTTCTGTGAATATGTGTACAGCAACACTTTGCAAAATTTACACTAAAAAACCTCCAAAAATAATTGTGGAATAATGGCACTATTCTGCAGAATAGTTTCCAATGGACATGAGGAGTGTCTCAGTTTGCACAAGATAAAACAGTGCGAGGTGAAATATATTCTAGCAAAATTCTAGGTGTGCTCTATGTTTTTAATTGACCGAGACCACCTTGCCTTAAATGAAGTGGTTTAAACATAGCAGGATGAAAACCTGCATCCTCTTTTTTCCAACACTAGAGTCATTGCTGAAGTAGCAACATGTAATCAGTCTGATTTTACATCAAACTGCAGTTTCAGATCCAACTGTTAATGCACCCAAAATAGAAATAGAACATAACCTCCAATTTGAAACACAAAAGGCTGTCTTCACCATCATATGACATTGACCAATAAAAAGGCTTCAAAATTAATAAAAATAGATTTGATACAGATTTCTAGGTTGAAAAATGGGAGAAATAAAATTTTCTAGATTAGATTCCATGTAGAAACATTAGTAACACAGGAAAGAAGCAAAGTAAAAAACACCACCAACATACATACAAAAATATAATTCTCCATCTTTGGAGATGGCAGGTGTTGCCACCACTCACCATATGCTCAGAGGCACGTTACCAAATTCTTCCAAGCTACACAGGAAGTCGATTTGACTGTGAAAGACCAACCCAAATGGTGTTTGCATTTTGACCAATTTGTAGGGCAGTACAATATCTCAGAGAGGAGTTCAGGTCTCCTGCTCCCCTGGTACATTCACTATAGCTGCCCAATTTCCCTGCTTTTTAAAGATTGATAGAAATATCTGTGGGCTATAGGTACGTTTTTAAACCGCAAGGGTTTTTGCCTATTAGTGAATTTCTATGTCTCCTTTTGGCCAAATAAAGGTCCCCAAGATGGCTCACAAAGGATAATGTACCAATACAAAACGTTCTGCTATGTTGGCTCCAGGATGCCAAAGGAGGTATTTATGTAGATATTTTTCATTCACCTGGCCTTGTTCACCTGGCTTCTAGAAATCCTATGAATTCAGTAAGCTAGTAAGTTGCAACCACAAGAATCTTCTTTCTCTTGGATACTGTTACGCTGTAGGTGACTCAGAAGAAGCAACAGTTAATCCATGAAAAAGAAGACCTTTTAAGTAACTGGTCCTAACTGGGTTTCCTGACTGTCAGATTTCACTTTGACATGGACATGAAACTGCTTAAGAAATAAATCTCAGAAGCTGTGGAAGCTGTTCTAGTTCTTGTATAAAATCTTGGCAATTGAATAGAGAACTTGAAGATATTTGACTTCTAAAGTGAAACAGAAACCCTGGAGATTAAAATGGGAAATGCATCTGCTGAAACAAAGAAAAGTTAAACCAAAGGAATGGCATGAAGTACAGATAGATACTGAAAGTCCCTCAGCTGATGTCTCCTGGCACCAAGGGAAACATTTCTCATTGGTATTTAGTGAAGTTGGAGTATGATGGGAGATCAGAGGAGTGAAACATTAGCAACAAAAAAGGAGATTCACAGAAAATATTTCTTCTGGGTTGAGGCTTTATCCATTTGATCACAGTAAAAGTGATCATATAAAGCCAGTTCTTGTGGTTCCAGAGGGCCATCCTGTATAATAAACTGCTCCAGGGGAGGGGGAATAGTCAGAAATCTGCATATTTTAACTGCACTGGTGAAGAAGAGATAGCCAATCAAATGTCACTTAAGATTTTCTAGGACTTATTTATAAATTACCAGAGTTTTGTTGCTGTTGCTCTGATGACATTTAAACAATAGAACCATGTGAGATTGACAGATCATGTGTCACTGACACAGGAATTTCCCACAATTTATGCATACGAAACAGCTCTGAGATCCAGCTGCCGAAATCAGCAATCATACAATTCCTGTAATGTGGCCTTACACAAACCTCAATGCTGGGATATTATAGCCAAGCCTCAATGATGTCACTTTAATAGCTATCTATGGATGTATCCCCCATGGTATTTTGGAAGGGGGGGATATAAGGCAATCCTATTGTGTGATTTTATTTCTTCTAAGTTTTTTTTTTATTACAACAATATGTCTTGTATTTTAATACTGGAAAAACTGAATAGAGATATTTACCTCTTTAACCAAGAAAAAGCAGAAACCTGATTCTATTAGCTATCAAAGATCAAGCCTGATATAAATGTTTAACAAAGCACAAGATCCATAGCAGCAGTTGTAGTAGTAGTAATAGTAGTAGTAAATATTTGTATTGTTCTCTAGAGAGTTCAAGGCCCTTCATATATTATACTGTTGTAAGATTACATTAACCCATTAAGACCGGTCATTATTATAATTTCTATATTACAGATAGAGGAGTGAGGCTAAGACCTAAAGGCTTGCCAATGGACACCTAATGATGGCATGGCAGTCATTATAATCATAATAAATTGTAATAATAAACTTATAAAAATGGTTTAACAATAACATATTTGTAACGGTCAGAGGGCTCTTTAATGTTGATTTTTATCTCATAATGGTGGGCTACTGTGAAGTGCAGATATTCCCTCATTTACTGTATTACATTATTTCACCCTTGGTTCTTGATGCCTGTTTTGTTATTGCTAGGACTTAAAATGGGAATTTACGGATGCCCCAGTTGTGCTACAGGAAATGATAATTTGATCTGTCCAAATTTTAGTCAAATGCAGTAAACAATGCAACAAATTCCCCATATGCTTACGTAAAATAAAGACTGCGTGAAGCTGTACTTGCAGAAAAGCGTACAACAAACTCAGCAAAAACATGGATGCTATTTTAGGACAAATGTTCAACATAAAACCACCCAAATCCAAAAAAAGTCATGTTTTCCAGTTTACATCCAAGAATAGTACTTGGAGGTATTGATAAGGGCTTTTAGTAACCGCAAACAAAGGGTCTGTTCATCAGATTTAGGCCATATTCAAAGGAAATTTATTCATTTCTGGACCAGAACAACTTTCTACAAAGCAGTTTATAAAATAAAGTCTGAATGGTCCACTTCGGTGCCTACTGCATATACTTTCACTCAGAAGTGAAAAAATAAGTTTTAATTTCTGTTTCTCAACTGTGAATATGGTATATCACTATTTTACTGTTCAGACGTATTGAGAGACTCAATAGCCATACCTGGGTCTATATTTTCTCTGTCCTGAGCAAGATGTAGAAACTTTGCAGGCAAAATGATGATGCTACAATTGTGCGTATTTCAAATTAATTTAAAATATTGCAGTGGTTTACTATAATTTTTGACCTTTTCTATTCATTTATTATTAATATTAATTTAAGGCTGCAATTATATATCCACATCTGCAGGGGTGCTTACTTCAAGTAGAAATGTATAGGTTTACAGCCTAAGGCAAGAATAGAGATCTTGTAGCTCTCTCTGCAGATACTGTTTGACTACAGCTCCCCTCATCCCTGTCAATGCTGGTTAGGGCTGATGGAGTTGGAGTCTAACAATATCTGGAGGGCCACAGGTTATACACACTTACTTGTGAATAAAACCACTGAGACGTATATAGGATTGCACTGTAAATTAATTCATAATTGTTGATAAAATTAACTAAAATGTAGTTATTAAAAATGATGGGAATTGATAGGTACTGAAGATAAATTGCCAGTGATAAAGGAGCAAAGGTTATCAGTTTTCTGTTGATTCCTCCTATCCACTTTTATCTATGTAGAATATTTTATTCATTTCAAAGAGTTTACTAACCTAGTAAGTTTATCATAACAACTGTTCTCTTTCCTATTCATGGTTCTTTCCTATGAAAGGCCTTCTGTGAAGGATCACAGGAGCTTTATCAGCATCATGACATGGGGTGAAAGGATTTCAACCCCCTCCCTGCACACTGTGACCCCAACCATCCTTGGGACCCACTCCTGTGGTTGCTGTTTAGAATTTTAGAATTATGCAATCATGCAATTAAAAACACATCTAGTATGATCCAGCACTGAGGCTTGATTTTAGCAGATTAGATAGTTTAATGTGTTTTTTTGTTAGAGAGAAAAACTGGAGAATAGGTAGATAATCTCAAATCTCCGTTCAAACATATTCCACCATTCTTTATTTCTGCTTCCCACTCACATTAACCTGGATATTTTATTGTTGTTGTTGTTGTTTATTAAAATTATATCCCACCCTTTCTCCCAAAGGAGCCCAGGGTAGCAAACATATCAGCAAAACCATTTAACAAAAAGAAAGAAAAGCATTCTAAAAACAGTTGAAAACATTCTAAAACACAATTACAGTTAAAATGTTCTATCATCAGTGATCTTCTGGGCTGTCAGCCATTAAATGCCTTGGTAAACAGGAATGTTTTCAAATTCCTCTTGAAAGTCAATACTGATGGAAACAGACATACCTCACTGGGGAAAGCATTCCACAGTCAGTGAGCCACCACTGAAAAGGCCCTGTCTCAGATCAGCACCAACTAGGCAGCCCTTGGTGGCAGCACCATCAACAAGGCCTCGCCTGCTGATTGTAGGGCCCAAGATAGTTGATAATAGGGAAGGTGTTCTTTTAGATACTTGGGTCTGAAGCCATCTAGGGATTTATATGTTAGTACTAACACCTTAAAGTGGACCCAGCAGTTCACTGGCAGCCAGAGCAGCACTCTTAAGCCGGATGGAACATGGCCCCATCAGGCTGCCCCACTTATCAGCCTAGCAGCTGCATTCTGCACTAACTGCAGCCTCCAGACTATCTTCTGTCCAGTACTCTGGAACACTGGCTAGGATCATGGAATGGGCTTGTTATAAAGCAACCTGTTTGCTGGATGAAAAGCTTCTTTAAAACATGACCTCAACTGGCGAAAGGAAAGTGATCACTCTCCATCATACAACTAATGGGTGGACTTTTCACTATTAATCAAAGTTCTCCCATTACTCTACTTATTGGCAATCACTCCTGTATTCTCATCTTGATATAATGCAAACCATTAAATAAGGTTATACACCATAAATTAAATGTTTTTTGAGGGCTTCTTGACTTCGTGTACATTTGAAGGCTTGAGACATATAAATGTGTACAGGCACATTTGAAACAAGCCAGATCTGCTTACTTTTCCAACTTAATTGCAGAGCGGGCAGACTGCCCTGATCTCTAGCAACTTTTTAATGTAGGGAAACTGTCTGACCTGGCCCTTCCTCTTTCAACAGAAATGTGTGAGCTGCTCACATCTACTCTCAGGACAAAATTAAGATTACTGGTGCATAAAAATCTGATACATAATGATTATATAAACATTATCTGCAATTCTTAAAACATGGGCAAATCCTGAGATTTCTTTTAGGACACTCTTGAAACACTTTATTGGCTTAGATCCAAAGATGCTCTTCTGTTGATGAAAGGGCTTCTCCTGACCTAGTAGAGGAGCACTGGGTGGAAAAAGAGTCTCTCGATCCAAGGAAATTCTCTTATTAGCACAAAATTGTGCACAATAATTTTGCACAAGCCTTTTCTGAAGACCTTATTATAGCCCACTAGAATTCATATCCTGTAGTCTGTGTCTTTCTTTCTCACCATGTTTCTCATTTCTTACAATTGTTACACAATCCCAGTACTTTCTGCGACTACATTGTGGAAATATTTCCACTTACTCTTCCACACTGATACATTATTACCTTCTGCTCATAGATCTTTGGATAGAAGCCAACATATGTTGGAATTCCGAAGGGATATGTCCAGAACTCTGGTCAAAGCTTTAGGTTCACAGTTTTTGAAGGCTTTGGTTTATACCAGGGTTGATGTGACATTTCCAAGTTCCCTCACAAGAACCTGTCCTCAAGTCATCTCTAAAGTTAGATCCCCAGCTATTCCACTGAGCCCAGACTTCCTTTTAAAATATTCCCTGTCACCGCTTACTGACCAGGCTCTTCTGCCACACTAGCTATAATAAAAATAAAATAACAACACCTGAAAACAAAATAAGGCATCAAAACTAGAGTGAGATATAATTTGATTTAAAAAAAAAATTTCTAGTCTTTTCTAGCTGAGACTGTGTCACATTTTGGGCTGATGTGCATAAAAACAAGTTGTGAAATTTAGCAAATGCCAAACAATTTACAAGGGTCTAAATTTAAGACCTCCTTTGAGCTTGAGGACCCAGGCCAAATAGCTGTCCTACCCCCCCCCCATTGGCCCTGCTACTGACTTAAAGAAAGCAGTGGGATTTTCCTTTTATATTGTTACTCATGAACATTTACATGGAGCATATGGGATGAATGATATTGAGCTGAGAATCGAGAATCCACCCAGACCAGAACACAGTTAAACATAAGCATATATTTAAATTAAGGAACATAACTTTCAGAACAAGTAGTCATTATATACAGCATTCTTATGGTTCTAGTTTCCTGATCTTCCTGTCTGTCTTAGATTTCCAAGCAGCTACCCTAAATCTTCTAAATGTATACTTTGATATCTCTCTCATCCAGTAATTTTTTGGTAAAAAGGTAGGTGCTGGTACTCATATCTTGATAAAAGTGCTGTGGGTACCAACACAAAATGTCTGCCATTGGCAGCAAAAAAAGAAGAGGTGCTGGTACTCCATATTAGTGAGTACTGTACAACAAAAAGCCCTGTCCTCATCTCATTTTCCCCTCCGTATCCTTCACAGCCACACTCTCCACTCTGTCACTCCTCAGTTCTCTACCATTTACCCATTCTAATTCTGCCCAACATTCCATTCCACTCCTACTGTCAAACATCCTCCCACTAGCTCTTCTGTCACAGATGACTAAATGTCTTTGGCCTGAGGACCACATTCACTCTTGGCCAACCTTCTGAGGGCCACATGCCAGTGGTGGGTGTGGCCACTTGACACTCCCATACACACTCTTGCATGCACATACACACAAACAGGTACATAGCTGTCCCCTCCGGCAGCATACCCATGTGATGGGGCTGCACCACTTACTTGACCTCTATCTAGCTGACTCACTGCAGGATACCGGGATGGAGAGGGAGGGGTGCAGTAGTGGCAAGTTTGGCACCATGCAAAGTCAAACAAGCAAAGTCACCATGCAAAGTCAAACGTGATGGCAGAGCAAATCCAGTGTTCCTTCCATAATGTTTGAAGCATGCCAGCCTTGATACCACTGCACCCCTCTTCATCCCTGTATGTGGCAGCAACTCAGCCAGATGAAGGCCAGGTGAGTTGTGCAGCCTCAGCACGCTGTATGCTTCTGCACATCTCCTGAGCTGGTTTGTGCAGATCCGTTGAGGAGGAGGTTATTGTCCTTTCTCCACTCATCAAATGATTGATCTGATGAGGCAGGGCACTGGGCTCCACCGTCACCAGCACTGTGTCTACTTAATTATTTTTTTTTTAAAAGTGCTGGTGGGGTCTTGGGGGGATGGAGAAAAAATTTGCTTGGGCAGATCAGATGACATCCCCAAACTGAGTGTTAGCCATCACTGATTCATACTCAATGTTCCATTTATTTTTAGTTTAAGGCATTTTCCTCTGTATGTGAAAGTTAACCAGAGATTTAATTTAATTCTCTTTTATGTTAATATGCTCATCACATTTTTGTACATTATTTCCAACCAGTTAAAAAAGATTAATGGAAATCTGGTGGGTAAAAACCAGTTTGATCAAAAAACTAACAGTGTTCGGATCCTAAATTTTGAGCTAGTGGCAATTTTCAAAGAAAAAAGGTCAAATCGCCAACATTGTTAGATTCTACTTTAAATGGTGGCAGCTGGTCTTTATATGGTTAGAACCTCTTTTTGGTCTTACATAGTTTAGGCTGCAATCATATACTCACTTACTTTGGAGTAAAAAATGGAAATGGACTGCCTTCAAGTCAATTCTGAGTTATGGCGACCCTATGAACTGAGGTTTCATGGTAAGTGGTATTCAGAGGTTTACCATTGCCTTCCTTCTAAGACTGAGAGGCAGTGACTGGCCCAAGGTCACCCAGTGAGCTTCATGGCTGTGTGGGGATTCCAACCCTGGTTTCCCAGGTCATAGTCCAACACCTTAACCACTACACCACACTGGCTCTCTACTTTGGAGTAATCCTCATTGAAATCAATAGTATTTACTTTTGAGTAGATATATATATAGGATTGTGCTGTAACTTAAGTCTACAGAAGGGACTATGTTAATAATGGCTTAATTTAACAGTCCACTTTTGTGATAAAAATTCAGATATTCAGCTGTTAGGTCAAGATAATATATGTTTAAATAGCAAATATGAAAATACATATTTAATCAAAGCTTCTTGCTTTTGGAGAACTGTACATGAAATGAGGTAGCATGAAACAACACTTCAAAGAATTTGGTCTGACTTCCAAAAATAAATATTAAATCACTATGACTTGCTAATAAATATTAAATAATTGTATTTCTATTGACATACCGCTGACAATAAAAGATTGTTTTCTTGGTCTGAGACTTACAAACCAGTTATGATGCAATCCTATGATTCCTGGGAGGGTGTTGTGCTATTCCATCTTCGTGGGTGGAGGGAGAACACCCTTCCATCTCAAGGCTTTGCTGCACTGCAGCTGTTCCTCCTCCGCTGTCAGTGCTCTGATAACAGTAGACATGGGGAAAGGGTATATTGAGGCTTGAGAAAGAGGCTTTAGATCCACAGGATCCAAAGCTCTCCTATGCTTTCACCGTAGCAAGGCTTTGAAAGTGATAGTTCTTCCACCACTGATTCTTCCTCCCTTACCGCCAGACTGTTTCTCTACTGAGCACCATCCTATGATTCTTAGGGGCTGTCCCAGGGGCCATAGGATATTGTGAACCTTCTTCTCCATGAGGAGAAAAAGATGGACATATCAAGAGGAGTTTTGGATCCACAGGATCCATCCTGTCCCACCGACATGCCCCCAACAAGGGATGAAAATATACCAGTCCTAGAATTTATTTTCTCTGCAGATGTCTTCTCTCCTTCTGCCCTGACTGACATGAGACTGGCAGTGTGTTGGAACGAGCAGTTCTTCTGTCATGGACTCTCCCTCTCCTGCCCTCATAGGATTGCTCAGCCCAATGAAGAAAATGGGTTTTACAAACAAAAAATTCCAGTTTACTTCAACAGGACAAAATGAGCTTAAAGCTAAACTAGTGCTTAATTTGCTTGTTTTTTGTGTGTGTCATATCTTTTAGACTGTAAGTCTGAAAAGAGGGACTGTCTAGTTTGTAAGCCACTCTGTGACTCTTTTCATTTGAGGTTAAGAGAAATGCTTTTAAATGAATAATCTGTGAATATATTTTAATTTATGTATAAAATGTTGCATTTGCACCCACACACATATGCAATATTTGTAGGGTAAAGTGAACAAAATGTAAAGATACAATAAATCACAGATTACAGGATAGCTTTTAGAACCAAAATGTTTTAAGATTAATAATCCTGTTTAACTCTCCAAATCCCATTGGTTCATTTACCATACTATTAATAAACCAAGTTATTACCATTATTAATATCTCCCTCTTAAAGTATGTTATCCATCTATATCCAGTCACTTTTATAGCCTTAGGAGCAGAAATTAAAAAGCAGCATACTGTAGGTTCATAAAAACAGACATTTTTAAGAAGAAACTGAAAAAATAAATATATAAAATATACATATGGAAAACGGATCTCCAAGGATGAGAAGCATGGATAGAAAATATGTCATGAGATGAGGATTTTAAAAGTAGTGTTGAATAATAAGATGTAAAGTGAGTTGGTGAAAAGGGAAAACAAACCATGTTTCATGGTTAGGATTGGAAAAAGTTGATGACACATGCACAGTGTGAAGAATAATAAATAATATAAGGAACATTATAAGAAAAGGCTGGCTAATTCAAGATGTAATTGAAGGGAAATTAGAAGAAATGAGCAAGAAGAAGATTTGGACATAAACTGAATGAAGACAAAAGGTGGGAATGGCATGCAAAAAACACAGAAGGGTGGAGAGCTGTTGGAGACCACCAGCAATTCTCAAATTTGAGAAATAGAGATCCAGCTCACTCTACAAAGGAAAAATAGTTGCATATATTAGAACGGAAAGCAAAATCACATTGCCACCTTTCTGAAACCACTACAAACAACTACTAATTTAAGTGGAGTCAGGACTGTATTTCATTCTGATTCTCACAACCATGTCAAAATCAATCCAATTTAATTTCTTTCCCAATGATTTTGCTTTAATCTGTCCCACACCAGAGGTTCATCAGAGCTTATTCCTATAACCTCTTTTTGGTGCTGTTGACTCAGCCCTAGAACATATGTAGTCTGCATTCAGGGATAGGATTTATTGTGTTAGTTGATTCTAATGGTAACACTTCTGTCCCAATTCCTAACATTCCTTTCACAATACAGTGCCTGTTGTCATATAGAACTGTGGCTTTTTGACTGATATACTACCATGCTGAATATCATTTATACCAATGAGCATGGTGTGGTGACACAAAAATGACCATCATTGGACATGTTGCTACTCTCCCACCCTTTCAAACCATGCACACTTCTGTTCCTCCACGATGCTCCCATGAAAATGGCGAAAAAGGACTATATACTGGTATACCAACCCGAATATTGCCACTTTACTCCTGCAATTTTCTGGGTTAATGGGGTTGCAAACAGATTTTTTCTGGAAACAACATGGAAATGAATGCTAAACTTTCACTATATTCTGCTAGATTTTCAGAAGTGGCCTTTTAGGTCGAGTGAAAGATCAATATAACATCATTATTCTATTTTTGAAATTTTATTTTATTTATTCCATATTTGAATGCAGCCATAGTAAGAACAATAAGTGTTCCTCTGAGATCTACTGTACCTATGCGTAATTACCACTGAGAACCAGAGCCAAACCATATATATTCAGCAATAGGAAACAAGAATTCAAGGACAGCGGTTTGGGTTCCAGAGAGACTTGAAGGCCAGCATCCTTCTTCGTAAATGTTAATTCCTGATTAAGAGTCACCACTTTCTGAGTAATCTTTTAAGTGTATATGGAATCCTGTCATAATGTGAGGCTGTGTCAGGGCATTCATAAAGCTGGTTCAAACCATTGAAAAGTGACACTTTGATCTCGATACATAAAAGGTCATATTTGGATGACTCCCATTTCAGATGTGCTGAAATCCCATTGAGTTTTATCATACCTGCTTTATGTTTTTAGACTTCACAAATGTGCAAAACTAATTGGCCCAAACTGGTGCCCACATTCAATACAGGGCCAAGATTGCCCCAAAATTCCCCTTCCACTTAGTGACCTCCATTGTGAATGGAACCAATGAACACAATCATGTGCAATAAGAAATAAGGCATTTAGGCAACTCCTTGTTAACAATCCAGCAATACAATCTTATGCATGTTTACTCAGGGGCAAGTTTCACAGTATTTGTTGGGGTTTAATCCATAGTAAGTGTGTTTAGGACTACAGCCTTAACCTCATTCCAAACCTTCAGTTCTAAGCCCCTGTCTAGGTTATCTCAAGCTGCATTTCTGAAGTATTCCCTCTCTCCCCATGGATTCTTTCTCATTGTGTATTCCGCTTAACTTCACTGCAACTTGCTCCTTCATTTATGCAATGCAAGTCTGTTTAAAAAAGTATCTTTTAAAATTGTTCTTTTCAATTCACTTATGAAAGCACAGCATACCTATGGCAGATCCACACCATGCATTTAAAGCACATTTAACATGCATTTGAAGCACATGAATCCCACCACAGAATCATGGGAACTGTTGTTTGTTAACGGTGGTGGGAACTATAAACGTGATAGGGAAACTATACTTTCCAGGATTCTTTGGGGGAAGTCATGCACTTTAAATGCGAGTTGGGTGTGCTTTAAATATATTATGTGGATCTGCATTACTTCATAAACTTTGCCTGCATATAAATCATTTTAATTTATTTTTTAAAATGGAAATTAGCTACAAAGTTTACTTGGTGATCATGGGCTACTCACCATCTCTCAGCTTAATCTGCCCCTCAGGTTGAAAACAACAGAGGGGGACCATGACCACCTCAAGAAAGAAGGGCACACTTAAAATGTAGAGGAAGTAATAATGTACAACCATAGTGTAAAATCAGATACAAATCGAGACACAGTATGAAGAAATATTTATATAAGTATGAATGTAAAAGATGTTTATTATTTATACAACCTGTAAAAATATTTATAGTGCAATCCTATGCATGTTTACTCAGAAGCAAGTCATAATGTATTCAAGGGGGCTTACTCAAATAGGGAAGCATGCACAGGATTGCAACCTCAAATGATAAGGAATGTCACTCACCCAACCCAAAATTCAGAATCATGCCAATTTAAGCTGTTTTGCAACTGTTCTATCCTTGTTTCATGATTATTGGATTTTAAATGGATTATTTCTTATTGTGAACTGCCTTGGTTTCCAACCTTACCTTACAGGGTTGTTGGAAGGTTTCCATATACACGCACTGGAGATGTAAAAATGCATACATCCCATATAATAGTTTATTGTTAAAACCAGTTGGTCACTGCAGAACATTTTTTTTAAAGTCAGTATTAGTTTCCTACCAAATAAAAGTAGTGACACCTAAGTAAGCCCTGCCTCATTGCTTTCAAAAAAGGGGGGATTGGAGGGGGAGAGAGATTTACAACACAAACACAATCCTCTGTTATGTTCACTCAAAAGTCCCATTAATTCACAGCATAATCCTAACCATGTCTACTCAAAAGTAAGTCCTACTGAATTCAATGGGGTTTACTCCCAGGTATGTGGAATTAGCATTGCAGCTTTACTCCCAGAAAAGTGAGAATAGGATTAAAGCTTCATATTGGGAAGGTTTTCACAACAGGCTATGAATTAGACAAATAAACTGCCCTCTTCAATAGCCCAGGAAAATTTAAACTTGTTTGACGCCTTATAATTAGAAAGGTATAACACATTTAATGGCATCATATGCTGCAGCATGTACACTTTTTCAAATTTCTGTTCAAAAATTATTTGAAAGATAAAATGTATTATATACTATTTTTGCAAGTAATTAAAAACCTGCATATACACTTTTATTATAATCATAATTGAAATTGTTTACTGTTTGCACATGGCTACCAAGATCCTGCTATGATCTTCAGTTCCAGATTTCCTGCTACATTATTGTAGAAAAACACTCATGCTACTGCTGAAAGTTATACACTCACTCACCTTCTGATATGCAGACAAGCAGGAAAAGGAAACTGTTTTCAGGATTTGCAACGGCTTCTAGCTATTGCCTGGAGGTCAGCAAATCTCTTGTCAATCACAACCGTGACATCACTTATTGACTAAAAACCTGAAAGGGCAAGGATTAGAGCAGCTGACTTCTCACAGAAGTTGCAGGGGGGGTGGCTGACATTTTGCTGTACATCCTTGAACCAGATCATCTAGAAACTTTTTTTTTAAATGAAAGCTAAGAGTCCGGAGATTCAGGAGACTTACTGGGAGACCTGGAGAGGATCCAAAAAAACCAGAGTCTCTAAGTGAAAATCGGAGACCTGGCAACCTTAGTTATCGTACATTCTATTAACATGGATATCCATTCCTTTCCACAGAGGTAACAAAACTGCCTGCACATATCAGCTGCCTCAGCTGAAATAAACTGAAAAAACATTTTATGGCCTGGGGAAAATTATGTGTACATCAGAGTTCTTGCACCAATGAGAAATGTGCAGAGATCCAGAACTAACTGTGGATCCCCCCCATTGCACAGCAGTATAATGAAGCTAACCTCAAAGTAATTCCATCTTATACACTGCAATCCTATGCATAAACTGAGAAGTAAGTCTCTCTAAGTTCAATGGGATACTCTCTAGCAACTGTGTTTAGGATTATAACAATTAAAAGCTAGAGCTAGCTGCTAAACTGTCTATGCTTGTAGCCAATTTTCTTTTTTGCATTCTTGCTAGATGATTTTAGACTGACTCTGAAAACAGCGAGTATAATTTTGTAAAATTCATTGTGCTGTATACTTTGAATAAGTAAGAGATTTAGATTCCGTCTCCCCTAACCCCAAAATTTTGGAATTAGTTTGTACTGTGTGTGTATGTGTGCGTGCACATGTGTTTTTAAAAACCTGCCAAAATGCTGATTCATTCCACTTTGTAGATTAGATTATTTTAAATGTTCTATAGAGTCAAGACCTCTTTATGTCTTCCTCAATTTGCCACAATATTTTGAAATTGTCCGGGACATTCCAATAAGCGATCTGAGTTTCATCAAGCTGAAAATGAAGTCACCAAAGCAGAGCCATTTCAATGTTTTTTGGCGTTTTAGGTTTTTCTTTTCTTTTTTTAATCAAGTCACCGTTCCAGTCAGGTTGTTACATTCTTTCCCATGCATACTACAAAGAATACACAAAGTTAACCAAGTGTGGCCAAATGAACAGCTGCTTATGTTGTGTGTAGTAACTGACATCAAGCATTATTTCAGTGACATCAAGATACATTTTTAGAATTGGCAATTGAATGGGAAAAAATGATTCTAAATTATTCTGGAAAAATAACATGTGATGTCATTTTTTTTAAGTTAGTGCTTCTAAGTCAAATTTCCCAGGTCTGAAACTGTACAGACTTCCCCCCACCTCCTTTCATCGCTGCCAATCCCAAACTTGAAATCCAAAAGCTAAGCTCTATCTTCTTTAATCATTGAGCACAATCCAAAGAAAATTACATGAGATTGAAGGTGCTTCCAACAGGAAACTATCTCATTGGTGTACTGACACAGCAAATCTGATGAGACCTGCAAGTCAGCTGTGCTGATTTCTTTGTGGATCATTGCAAATACCAAAGGTGGGACAGAGGATTAGCAGCAACACTGCTTCAGTGGCACTCCAATGCATTACAAAGGGAGAATGGTGTGCAAAGTCCAGTGTGGTAACTGGTAAGGTAACATTTTGGGAGATTTTTTTTTCTTGGACTTGCAGTGAAGTACTAAAACCTGGAGTTCATAGTGCTGAAGAATGGGAGCTAGCTGCATTCTAAACCCCACTGAAGTCAATAGCTTGGATCCTAAGTTGCTCCCCTTCATGTAAGGAAGAGGACCATTTCTACAAATTCTGCCTCCATCTGCATCCCCCCTTCTGCACGATATCCCAGACCAGGCACAGGATGCTCTGTAGAATGCAGAGGAAAAAGCTGTATCCCAAGAACATGAACTTAATTCCCTTCAAGGAAAAAGTTAGAATCCAAGCCACTTAATTTTTCTCAATCACACTTAACTTTCTCTGCATTGTATCCACTCTCTAAAAAATGTAAGAAATATATAGTAGTAACATTAACTAGTTTTATAATATGTTCATTGTGACACACTTGGGGAAACATCCTGCTTGCTCTTCTTTGTCTGCATGAAAATTCTTGCACATCTGCCCTTTGGCCGATTTAACCAGTTTCAAATGATTTTACAGTTAGGACTTTGCTGACTATAAAGAGAGAGGTTCATACATCACAAGAAACCTGGAACGGCTGCCCAGGAGCCGATGGAATTTTTCTAAGGTAAATTATTTGTAGTTAGCAGTCACTGAAGCCAAAAAGAATACGTAAAACTGAATCCTGCAAAATTTAGTTTCACTAGAGAGGCCACTTTGTAGAATGATATCCTCAAAGAGAATATATATCCTCACTTTTTAGATATAAACAAGTGAACCCTGTCAATCACATGTAAGTGACTGATAAGTTTTCAGCAGAGGTGTAGTCATCTGGGGTTGTGGGGAGTCATAGACCCCTTAGTTTTGGGGTGCAAGGTCCCAGTCAGGTCCTTATGTACGAGCCAATCAGCATGAAAGGGGAGCATATCAGCTATTGTCATGAGCCCCACGGAACAGGCGTGGGGCAGCAAGAATGAAGAGGAGGAGTCAGACTTTGACTGGGAAGGAAGAGCCAGTGACAGGTCTCCAGCCGCACAAGAGTCTGCAAGCTCCTGTGCTTTAGTCAGTAACAGTTCTGCCTGTATAGATCCAGTTACCAGCGAGGACAGCCATCCCAGTCAGGAATATGTGTCTCCACCTACCTTTCACCCCCTTCCTTTGCCTGCCACCATTGCCACTATGCAACCCCCTCTTCCTATTGGGGAGGGCCTCACTGCAGTGGTCCAGTTGCCCTCTCCTCAGAGTCATAGAAGTTGGCACCAGCAAACTCAATGGACTTTCACTATCCCTCTGAGAAGGAGCAATGCATGCATGCATGCTCTCCGCAGTGACACTCAGTCCACGCAATTAGTCCACCCATCTTTACTTAAGGTAGGAAGGAGGCATGTCCAGTTGCTGCAACATTGTATTGCAGTGTAGTCATGCCTAGTTTTTGCTAGTATTGAAGTTGAATCCTGTATAATCTGTAAGTTGATTCATGAAGTGCTCTGAACTGAAACTTTCCATTAAATCTACTAAAGAAAAACACACCTCTGCATTGATGTCTGCCTTCAGTTGGTTCAGGCAGGACAGCTATTGAGAAAAATCCTTGTCCTTTTGTGCTGATTGGAGCCAATCAGAGTGAAAGGAGATGAGTCAGCCACTGAGAAGATTCTTCTCAGTAGCTAACACACAGCCTTCCCTTACATGCTGATTGGCTCCTAGGGACATCTATTGTAGTGGAGTATGGACTCAGAGATGGTGCAGAGAGCAAGGGAGATGAAAAGTTGAAAGGGGACATGGCTGTGAGGGTGTCATGAAGGGACCCTGCACTTCTGAATTTGCCACTCTACTACTGGTTTTCAGACATTCACAAAATTTGTTTGGGATTGTCAATATGTGAATCAGAGCTTGGAAGTAACTCGTTATTTTTAACGAGTTACTTGTAATTCGTTACAATTTTAAATAACGAGTGGGTAATTCCATTACATTTGGCAAGTAACGGAATGACTAGTAATTTCCCTACTTTTCAGCTGCGACTTTAACATTTCCACATTAGGTTGGATGTTACTTGGGAGCGGGAACAAGGGGAAGTCAGCTCCTGGCTGTGATTGGTGAATACAAGACATGTGCCTCACACTGATTGGACCTCTGCACAGACTCTCTCTTCCCTCATGATCTCGCAGAGCTTGGAAAAGTTACTTTTTTGAACTACAACTCCCATCAGCCCCAGCCAGCATGGCCACTGGATTGGGCTGATGGGCATTGTAGTTCAAAAAAGTAACTTTTCCAAGCTCTGGAGAGGTGAATAGGCAGGGCCTGCTAGCGTCTGAGAGGAAAAAATGGACGCTGGAGGAAAAAGCCTGGGCAAGGACAACGGAGGAGAAGGCAGCAGCAGAATGGAGAAGAGCTGTGGAGGTGAGTGACGATGATTTGTGTGTGTGTGTGTGTGTGCCTCTCCTTACCTCGCTGCTGCCTCTGTGGCACCTTCTGCCCCCCCACGGCCTACTTCTCTTCCCCCCCCTTTTTGAACTCTCCCCCTTGTTCCCATGCATACCTGTGTGCTGTATTTATCCGGACAGAGCACTCCTGCCTTTTAAAATGCCGGCTAGCTTTTTATTGTATATTTATTTGAACTCCATCTTTCTTTTTATTTGTATTTTTGTCCTGTTTAATCACAAGACTGAATTGTATGTGGGACAAAAACTGTCTCAATAATAATAATAATAATAAATCATTAGGCGTATAATAAATGGCTTAAGGCTGTTTTTTTGTTCTTGGCAGAGATGAGGTGAGTAGGGTCCTTGCAGCTCCTCCTCTCAGTCCCCCAGCTCTCAAACTCATGTTCTGTGAGAAAGAGAGAGATTCCCAGTCCCAGAGAGAGACAACTCCTGTAAACCCCATTATCTCCAACAGCATCCCCAGGCGGGGTACCTGTGAAGATCACCTCTTGTTGAAAAAAATCCATTTATTGCAGCTGAATATCTGGGCAATGTAAAATTAAAATGTTTAACTGATTAATCCTCTCCCTTTCAATAAACTGATCAATTACATTTCAATTGATTTGCTTATCACCAAGACTTCAAATCTATGAGAATTTCCAGAATATAATAATTAAAAGGAGTGCAAGACAATGAAGAATTCAATACAGAAGCTCTAGGGCACACAGTTAAAAAAAATCAAGGCTGATCTTTGTTATTGTTTCATGCATTCCCCGGTACAGTAACACACAAAATTACTCTAAAAACAATAAACAAGTGTCTCATATTAAAACTCATTCTTACCAATAAAAATATTCCCCACTGATTAATCAACTCTCCTTTTAGTTAATTAATCTGCTGAAAATTAAAGCTTGTAGCCCTAGAGTTGGTTTTTTTTAAAAAAAAAAAATCATTTGACCAGGAAAACAAGTACCGTTCAGTTCGCATACAGTGAATTTCAGAGTTGAGATTAATCTGTTCTCATCACAGCCCAGGCTTGTGTATTTATGTGCAAGCCCTTTCTTGATGACATTGCCATGTGGTGACCAAAGCAAGGAGGAGACAAGTCTCAGGCTGTGTGGTGCAGTCGCTGCAACACAATTGCTGCCTAGAAAAGAATGTGCAGGTGCAAAAAGCAGAAGCTCAAGTAAGCTTCAATAAGATGAACAGTGCCAAAGCTGCACAGGCTGCAATAGGCAATGTTGAGGGGTTTCATCATTACTGTATTTTAGGAAGTGAAGGTCAACCACTGTCAATGCTGCCCTGGGCTCCTACTGTGAGGAAGGGCGGGATATATATAAATAAATATATATATATACAGAAAGAAAGAAAGGAGAGATGTAAAGGGGAGTATTTCTTTAGATGTTACCCTACTTTCCATTTATGCTTTCTATTTGCTTCTAGCCCTATTCTGTCACTCTCCAGTACACATGAAGAAGGGGCAGTGAGGGCAACTCCCAAACCTGGGTATGGCGCCTCCAAGTTAGTTACTTAGAACTAGGTATGCCTTTCCTATCTACGATGTATTTCTATAAATGAAATAGCTTTTCTTATTTTACTAAGTCTTAAGTCTCAGTGATCTCAGTGCAGGGTAAAAGCCTGCCGCAAACACACATATTGGCACACACAAGCATCATAGACTGTTGACAATCTCTGCTAATATCTATACAAATGTACATAACATGCATCACCTGAACTCACATGATCTAGAGTTACCTTAGATCTTGCAAGATTTGCAAATGAGAAGCAATAGGGTTTTATATTAGTTCTGATTGTCTATTGGGCTATCATAGGTTATATTTTTTTTCATTTTCTATGGCAAAAACTCCAACTTCAGTGGAATTTATGTGATGTGTTCTAATCATTTGAATTTGGCTAATGAATGCTTTATTCTTTCATCAGAACTTTAGCAGTAGTACTAAAATATTAATAAAAAAGAAAAGGGAAAGAAAGAATACTTTACATACATCATTCAGCTGTATTGCTAATTATATAGATATAAAAGATAAATGGCATTTTGTCAAAAGTATTTTTGTCTACATTTTATACCTCATCCTTGGTTTTCCAAGCTTGGCATGGAATGCTTCTCATACAGAATTAATTTGAAATGCTGCATATTTATTATCATAATCATCATATTCAAAATAAAAAATATATGTACCGCCTTCAAGTTGATTCCAACTTATGGTGACCCTATGAATAGGGTTTTCATGAGGCTGAGAGGCAGTGACTGGCCCAAGGTCACCCAGTGAACTTCATGGCTATGTGGGGATTTGAACCCTAGTCTCATTTTGTTCTCACAACAACCCTGTGAGATAGTAGGTTAGACTGGCCCAGGCAGGGTTATTCAGTGAGCAAAAATGATGCAAATAGGATCTCTTTTAATTGTGCTATCGACCTGCTTACTTCCACTCTGACTGGGGGATCCTGCAGCATGGGGAAGAGATGGGGGCACATCACAGCTGAAGTTCACCCATATAGGAGCATTATCTCTTGTTTATTACAGAGACGCCTGTTGCAGGTTTTGCTGCTGAGAGCAGCAGTCAGTTAGTGCGGCCACTTGAGTCACAGCTTGTTGATCCTGAGGAGGCAAAACTAGAAAGTGAGGTTCAGAAAGGAGGCCCTGTGCATGAGGAGGAGGAGGGCATGAAGCAGTGCCAGTTGCCCACAGCCACATCTGCAGAACAGCAAGTACCATGGTTTGGCTTTGAGAAAGCTTGTACATTTGTGAGCCAGAGTGGGAAAAATGTTGTTGTACGATGCAATTACTGCCTTCCAAGGATCAAAAATCTGAGATCAGCTGTTTCCTCCTCATCCAATGTGAAGAAACATTTTGAGGTAAGCCTTTGTCATGCTGGTCCTCAAAGAGTGTCCATTGTCTATTTATGTTTAAATTGTGAAGTTCCTCTTCCATTTTTTCTTGGATTCATGCTTTGTTCTTCTTCCTCAGAGGGCACACCCTGAGAAGCTGAGAGCAATGAAGAAGCAATAAAGGCAAGGAGACGTGGCCTTCCTGAACCAATGCATGACACCCCTCCTCCCAAAATGCTGAAGCAGCAGCAGACAACCCTTGAGAGGTGGGGATCTGGCAGGGAGCCTGTCACCCAGAGCAATCTCGACAGGAAAATCATTGATTTCATTGTAGAGGAGACATTACCACTTCAGACTGTGGACAAACCATCATTCATTAATCTGGTTCGCATTGGACTCCCCAAAGATCTCACCATCATATGTGCCAAGACTCTGAGAGACAGAACTGAGAAGAGAGCATGCCACATGAGAGAAACTCTTGCAAACCGAATGGGTGCTGTGGCATATATAGCAACCACTGCAGATTGTTGGACCAATGGCAAGAAGAGTTACTTTGGGGTAACAGCCCACTGGATCAACCCAACTACCCTGAAACGTGAGGTCGGGGCCTTGGCTTGTAAGCGTCTGAAGGGGCGCCATACATACGATGTCCTTTCAAAAGCACTGCATGATGTACATGTGCAGTACAGGATCCACAACAAACTTATGTGCACTACTACAGACAATGGCTCCAACTTTGTGAAAGCGTTCAGAGTTTTCATGGCCAAAGAACCAGTGGAAGCTGCAGGCACCAGTGACGATGATGGTGATAACCAGGAGAAGGAGGAGGCTGAGGTGGAGTTTGTGCCTATCTGTGAGATCCTGGACACAGGACCTGAGGCAGAGGAAGAAGCTGCAGACTCAGGAGAGGATTTTGTTTTACCACCACACCAGAGATGTGCTAGCCACACCCTCAACCTTGTGGCAACACAAGACATAGAGGCCATGCTTTCTGACTCCTCCAAAAGTAGTCTTCTTGGTCCTTTCAAGAAACAGTTTCGTTCCTTGATGGGAAAGTGCAGCAAGTTGTGGTCCAAGCAGAACCAGTCAGCACAGATTGCTGAGTATATCCATGCGCAATGTGGTGTGTATCTGAAGGTACCGAATAAGACCAGGTGGAATTCCACCTTTGATGCGTTGAAGCAACTACATGAGCTCCTGTATAATGGACCGCTGCTCCTTGTCCAGGATCACAGCTGCTGAGATTGAAGTGGTACAGGAATACACAGAGATTATGGAGCCACTAGCCCAGTCCCTAGATATCCTGCAACGGGAGAACGGCATGTTCATGGGGTATTTGCTACCAACGCTCTGCAATCTGGACCGCAAGTTAGAATGACTGGAAAACAAACCTGAGAGGTACACATACTGTTTTCAGCTGCTGAGAGGTGTGCGCGAAGCCCTAAGAAAGCGGTTTGCAGCTATCTGGGAGGACAAGAGGCTTCTTCTGGCAGCCTGCCTACACCCTCGCTTCAAACTAGATCGGCTGGAATCGTGTCTGGCCGCCACTCATACCAACAAGTAAGAACATTAGGGAAGCCCTTTGGGTGGATTACTCCAAGGGAAATGTTGTCTCAAGGGAGGCATCAGAGGGCTTAAGGTGGTAGGCAGGGGCTGGGCCTTTTCTTCCTGGGGCTCCTCATCACAACCTTGGGTTGCTGCAGGTAATCCTTAAGGGTCTGCTGTGCTGCCCCATGAGTGTGGTGACTTGGTCACCTTCCTACCTTGCATGTCATCATCCACAGGCTCAGGCTGGACCCTGAACCAGGGGACATGACAAGCATCAGGAAATGAAGAGCAGATGATGGTTTCCTAACATATATGTGTTAACATATCCTCTCTCTTTCTTAGATACACAATGGAAGCCTTGTTGAAAGCTGAAATAAAGATGGGTGTACTTAATGAGGACAGTGATCAGTCTTCAGATAAAGACCAGGAAGGAGATGACTTAGAAGATGACTTCTTTAACTTTCTGCCCCAGGGCAAGAAGTCAGCAGTGGACACTGCTGAGGAGGAACTGGTGAGGTACCTGAGGTCTCCCAGCAGGGAAGTGTCATCACTCCATGGCTTTCCACGTGTGCTGCGGTATTTTTTGCAGCACAACACAGGCATGCCTTCAAGCGCCGCAGTAGAATGCCTGTTCAGTACTGGTGGCAACGTAATGACTGTAAAAAGACATTCCTTGTCTGACATGCTCTTTGAGCATCTTGTTCTTTTGAGACATAACAGAAACATATTATAAAAGCATTTCAAGTGTAAAATTTGATTTCAAGAGTTGGGGTATCATCATTGCTTGGGGGGATGTGAGATTCTGTTATGCCGTTATGTTAATCTTACAGATAAATTTTTTTATTCTACTACCCCCTGTGTGTGTGTGTTTATTTTTAATATTGTTTTAGGCTTCTTAGATGTGCAGCAGCCAAGCCCAGCACCTTGTAGGAGTTTTCTAAAAAAAGTAACTGAAATGTAATTGTAGTGATTACTTTTGAGAAAAAGTAAAGTAATCAGTTACTTTCAGAGCAATTGTAATCGTAACGGTAATTACTACTTTTTGGGCCAAGTAATTGTAACTGTAATTTATTACTTTTTAAAAGTAATCTTCCAAGCTCTGATGTGAATGTTATATACCAAATATTGGCCATTTGCTGCAGAGAGAGAAAGAAAATGAGAGAGTAGTGAATTCTCTCTGTGTGTGTATGTGTGCATGCACACAGAATGCTAAAATATATATTCAGACATTCACAACATTTATATGGAACTATGAGCCTTCACACATGAATGTCAACATTAATCAAACTTGGATATTCACTGTAACATGTTTGTGCATGTGTCTGTGGCTGCCAACTGATGCAAGAATGGGTTATATTTGCATTACTCCATTAGTTTAACCATAAACATCTGCTTTAATCCATACCACATTCCTTTTGGTTCAGAATTACTTTAGTTTTAAGGAGATTGAATGGCCACAATCTAGAGAATCATCTCCACACACAGAAACAGGTGTTTGCCAGCATGTTTGTGAGTTGTAAGGAGGGAAATCTGCAGTGCTTCAGACACCCAATAACATTTGTGGTATTCAAGATTATGTCTGTTTATAAGTATATATTGTCCAAACATTTTCTGCTTTCTGTTCCTTTTAAGCTACAGTCCCTGGATCATTTATTCTGGAACAGTACCAGTCCACTAACAGCCCAGTCCTTGTGACACCACTTCAGAAGTACTTACATATATTTTGAATAAGTTTATGATAAATGCACAACTTCCCAAAAGATGACATTATGCTGCCATTGCTAACAAATGCAACAAGGCAAATATATTTAATTGGACCACATTTCCAAACTGAATTCACTGTGACCGCCCTTTAAAATGTTATTGGGCTAACATGATCCTGTGGTTAAAAAAAATCAAGCAAAACAGATGTGTAGTATTAATCCTAATCTAAAAAATTAATTTTCAAATGCTCTCTTACTTGTAAGCACCAAAATATCTCAAAACAACAAGAAAACAGAAACCTGAGAAGGGAAATAAAGTCCAGTATGCACAGAAAACTGAGTTGCTGCAAACTGCCCTTTTAACAGAGCAATTTTCCCAAACATGAACCTCATTTTAGTAATAGATAATAGTAAACAGACACAATTGTACAGAAAAAGTACAAAATAATAGATTTTAATAGGTTGTTTTCCTACTAAGCAAATTTATAGGTAAATTAATTTAAAATCATACTGCTCACAGGATTTCTAAAACAGTTCTGGCTATATTTCTCCGACCAATTACCAAATGGAAAGACTGCCTCAGGGTCTTCCCAGATTATCAGATTTAGCTCAGTAAGGGCATAATCCACATATGTCCATGCTGCATCCTGACCATCCAATGTTAGCAACTGAGCCCTGGCAAAGCCCTGACATTCCTGAATTCCAAGCATTCATTCATTTTCCACAAGACCTGCTATAACAGATGGGAGCCATCATAATAGCCCCTGATTGGATGCTGGAAACTGGTGATGAGGGGGAATGATTTGCAGGGGGAATGTTCCTCTATTTTAACACACTGGCACAGCCTTCACCAACCTGGTGCCCTCCAGATGTTGTTGACTGTCACTTCCATTAGTCCCAGCTGTGCTGGCTGTAGTCCAAAACATTTGGAGGGCACCAGGTTGGTGCAGGTTGCACTACCATGTGATTTTTTATCAGTCCTTTTTTAAAATCGAATAAATAAATAAATAAATAAATAAATAAATAAATAAAAAGTATCCAACTTCAACATGACTATACCCACAAACTGCAGCCATGCACCACTGTTTTATAAACCTTTAATATAATATAATATAATATAATATAATATAATATAATATAATATAATATAATATAATATAATATAATATAATATAATATAATATAATAATAATAAATAATAATAAATTTTATTTTTCAGCCGCCTATCTGTCCGAGTTAGGGACACTCTAGGCGACGAACAACAAGAATAAAAACAATACATATAGATCAACATAATCAAATTTTAAGCTAAAAAACCATTCATTAATTCAGAACATAAATTAATCTGTCCCAATCTTGTAGGCCTGCCTGAACAGCCAGGTCTTCAAGGCTCGGCGATAGCTGGACAGGGAGGGAGCATGTCTGAGATCAAAAGGGAGAGAGTTCCAGAGGGTGGGGGCCACAACAGAGAATGCCCTCTCTCTGGTCCGTACCAGCCTAGCTGTTCTCACCGGTGGGACCGAGAGAAGGTCTTGCGAGGCTGATCTCGTCAGGCGGCACAATCGATGATTCTGGAGGCGTTCCTTCAGATATACTGGGCCGAAACCGTATAGGGTTTTAAAGGTCAACACCAACACCTTGAATTGGGCCCGGTAGACAACTGGTAGCCAGTGAAGATCTAATAACACTGGGGTGATATGATCCCAGCGACGGCTATGCGTAATCAAGTGTGCCGCCGTGTTCTGTACCAGCTGTAATTTCCAGACAGTTTTCAAGGGTAACCCCACGTAGAGCGCATTGCAGTAGTCTAAGTGAGAGGAGACCAGGGCATGTATCACCTGAGGGAGCGGGTGAACAGGAAGATAGGGACGCAGTCTCCGTATCAGATGTAATTGATACCAAGCTGCCCGGCTCACTGCTGTAATCTGAGCCTCCATGGACAGCTGGGGGTCAAGTATGACCCCAAGACTGCGGACCTGGTCCTTCAGGGGTAAACTTACCCCATCAAGCATCAGGTCAGTAATTCCTAACTTCCTTTTATCTCCCACAAGTAATACCTCAGTCTTGTCGGGGTTCAGCTTCAGCCTATTCTCTCCCATCCATCCACTTACGGATTCTAGGCACTTGGACATGGTATTCACAGCCAACTCCGGTGAGGACTTAAAGGAGAGATAGAGCTGAGTGTCATCTGCGTACTGATGGCACTGCAACCCAAAACTCCTGATGATTGCTCCCAGCGGTTTCACATAGATGTTGAATAGCATGGGAGAGAGGATAGAACCCTGTGGCACTCCACAATGAAGAGGCCAAGGGTCTGAAACCTCATCTCCCAATGCCACCCGTTGCTGCCTATCCGAGGCAGGTTTCTGTGCTTCCCTTCTAATGGCTGATTTTAAAAAAACAGCAGTGAGATAAACATAAACAGTAAGAATATCCTCCCTCTGATTGACTAAATACTGTATAGACTGCACTTGATAGTTTGCTATTCTCTCCAAATGAGGACCTAACTGGACCTACCTGTTGTGCAAATATTAAAATGGAACTGGGCACACATTCTCTAATTGACTCAGTAAGCCCTATAGCACAAAATCAGAGAACAGGAGGATTGGAAGGGACCTGTAAGGCCATCAAGTCCAATGCCCTGCTCAATGCAGGAATCCAAATTAAACCATAACTGAGAGGTGGCTGTCCAGCTGCCTTTTGAATGCCAGTACTACTGGAGAACCCACCACCTCCTTAGGTAATTGATTCCATTGACATACTGCTCTAACAGTTAGGAAGTTCTTCCTGATGTTCAGTCAAATCTGGCTTTCTGTAACTTGAGTCCATTATTCTGTGTCATGCCCTCTGGGATGATTGAGAAGCGATTCCATTTCCTGTGCGGCAGGATGTCCGACCACACCAAGTGCACCCCCAGTCAGTGATGTGCAATGACCCAAAGGTCACTAGAAGCCTGTTTGATTAGGGCCTTTCCCTTCAACAGACCCAAGTCATTACCCCCAAGATGGATGACAAGCACCTGGGACACCGCCAGGTCCACAGCCGGCTGAAACAAGGCAGGTAGGAGCCTGTCCCAACGCATCCCCTGGCGTCCCAGCCACCGCACTGAGGCCCATTGACTGAGCCCCAGCTGCGTACCAAAGCGAGACTTCGCCACCCTGCGGCCTGCCCAGGAAACCATGCTGGGGCCGCAGAGGAGGATGTGCGCCTGCTCCAATCTTTTCCAGCAGCCTGTCAAAACAACAACAAACGACATCAGGGTAAAGGGGGCAACAATTAGCCGCTGGCCTCATGCATCTCAGCAAGTGGTCTAACATAAGCCTTGTACATGTCCGAGGACCACATGCCCACTGCCTGTAGCCCCACCTTGGAGAAACCCAGGTGGGCTACAGTGGAGGCCGTGCCTATATGGAAGGAGTGTGTCCCGAACTTACGGGGGTCCTCACCTAAGTTGCGTGGCGCGGCCTTTGCCACCAACCAAAATGATACCTGGTAAGGGGCTGGGACTCCCTGTGTATGAATAGGTACCTTGACTGCGGCCCCCGCACTGCTGCAAAGCTGCGCAGGGCTGTCACCAGACAGAGCTCCTCCTGCTGGCAGGGGGTTAATACAATCAGGCACCCCTTATGATGTTGGTCCGTTTTGGACCGTCTGAGTCACAGGAGGGCCTGCTCCGCCTTCCAGCTGAGGTCGGAAACCAGATGAGCCCGGAGGGAATCATCAGTCTTAGAACTGCCGCCACTTCCCCAATTTGGAAGGCCCCGAAAAACAGAATGAGTGCTGCAGCATGATATAGCAGTGCCTCAAAAGGGGAAGAACACAAGTCCTTCCACTGTCCCTGCAGGCCGAACAGTAGTTCTGGGGAAAAGGGGAGGCGGGCGTCTGGGGGGCGTGGGCACTCGCAGGACCAATGCTCCAGCATACAGTGGACCCTAAAGTCACCCAAGTAGTCCTGAAAGCCCTGTGCATTCACCAGGAAAGATAGACCTGAGAGCTTACCTCTGATGGTTCTGACTGAAAGGCCCCTCAGTTTTCCTTCCACACAGAACTCCATAAGATGCTCCACGGGGATGGGCCACTCCTGGGCATAGCCTCTGGTCTGCCTGAAGTTTGACAGTTCCCTACCTGCCCCCGGTAGCTGGCCAAAGTGCTGGGTGCCATGAACAGGCTTATGGCCCTTTCTGATTCAGTCCTCCAATCTCCCATAGCGCTGGGGGGACCACGTCCGGCTGAGCCCTTGCCCATGGTGCCAGCTGGCAAAACCTGTCCATCTGGTTCTGTGATAGAGCATCAGCAATACTGTTGTCAATACCTGGAACATGGCACGCAAGGAAATGGATATTATAGCAAAGACATTGGAGCACAAACATTAGCACAAGGCTCATAACGTTGGGGTTTCTAGAAGACAGGGTGTTGATGGCATGGACCGTAGGAAGGCTGTCACACCAAAAGTGGACTGAGGAATTACCCAACTTGTTGGGCCAGAGGTGTATGGCCACGACAATGGGAAAGAACTCCAAGAAAGCAAGGTCTCTAGTTAGCCCAGCCTGTGCCCAGTGCTGTGGCCAGCTGCCATGGCACCAAGAGTCATGGAGAATGACCCCAAAACCGAAGGAACCTGAGGCATCAGAGTTTACCTGTAGCTCAGCCTCCAACATGCGATCCCTTCTCCATAGGGAGAACCCATTAAATTCTCGCAAAAAGGTAGACCACACTGCCAGGTCAGCTCTAAGAGCACCCATAACCCGCGTGTGGTGGTGGGATCATGACAGGCCTGACATGGCATCATATACATGCCGCAGGAATGTGCACCCGGGTGCTACAACCCTGCACACAAAGTTCATATGGCCTGCCAGCTCCTGGAGTGTGGACAATGTCACCTTCTTAGACCCGACTACCTCCGAGATTTTCCCCCTAAGGGCCACCAGTTTATCCTGAGGGAGCCTACAGCATTGGGCCATGGTATTGATCTCGATGCTCAGAAAAGTGAGAGTGGTGGAAGGGCCCTCAGTTTTCTCGTCAGCAAGGGGGACACCCAGTTCTCCTGCCAGCCCCGCGAAATGATCCATAAATGCCTTACAGGTGACAGAGGCTGCAGGGCCCGCAAACAGGACGTAGTTCAAATAGTGTACCACTGATTGCAGGCCTGCCCATCTCCTGACTGCCTACTCCAAGAAAGAGCTGAAGTGCTCAAAAACCGAACATGAGATCGAGCAGCCCATAGGCAACGCCCTATCCATGTAATATTCACCTGCAGAAGCAAAGCCCAAGAGCTCAAAGTCCTGTGGGTGAACAGGGAGGAGACGGAAAGCTGACTTGATGTCACATTTCCCCATAAGGGCCCAACCCCGCAGTCCCTAACTATCCGTACTGCACAGTCAAATGATGTGTACAGACAGAACACAGGTCCGATGAGATGAAGTCATTTACAGACTCGCCCTGAGGAAAGGACAGGTGGTGTATAAGGAGAAATTCACCTGGTGCCTTCTTGGGAACAAGGCCCAGTGGGGAAACTCTGAGTGAGGGGATGGGTGGTGCCACAAAGGGGCCCAACACTCGGCCTGCCTTCACTTCTTTCCCAATTTTTCCCCTCACAACCGCTTCCATGCCCACCACCGACTTAAAGTTGTGGGACATGAAAGGCCACCTGGGACCCAAATAGGAGATCCGAAAACCCAATGTAAAGGCTTCAAGCAAAAACTGGGCATCCTGGACTAGAGGGTAAAGACAGAGCAAGTGTTGGAGCTCAGCAAGTTTAACTGGGCTGGGGCCCCTTCCCCTGAGCTGCGCCTTGCAGCTCCCGGCTTCCTTGGGCCAGCTGAGTCCCTGTTCCCACCCCTGAAGAGGCGGACCCTGGGGCAGCTAGTGCAGCCATGGGGCCCCTCACATATCGCACACTCATGTCTGAACCTGCAGAGGCTCCGACCGCAGGAGCCGCAGGAGCTAAACTCCCAGCAAAGCAGGCGGGGTTGAACCCCTTGCCCCGCAGTCCCACAGGAAGGAGCTGCTGACACTTGCACCGCCAAGAGGTGGCAACTGTCTGTTCTATCGCCGGCCACAGGCTTGGAGTGTGACATAAATTACTGCCACAGGTAAGCCTCCTTTTTGTCCCAGGAGAGGGAAGTGTCAAATGCCGCCCTCATATGAAACGCCTCGTCATAGGTGAGCCATGCCGCCCCCTGGAACTCAGAGTAGCCCCAATATATGATATCAAGGTATTTAATAAGTACTGAGCCCCTCTGTGGCTGTCTCTGTATTACCACCTCCATGTACATTAGGAATGCAGCAACCAGTTAACCCAAGTGCCCTCTATGCGTTGCCGCTTGGGCTTATCTGGTTCTGCATCTTCACCCTTATCCTTATCCTTCTTAACTGGCTCCCTGTACAGAAGTGAGAATCGGTCAACCTACTCCCTCCTCCATATTTTTTCCTTCGTGGCTGGCAGCAGGTGAAAACCTAGTGGGGCTGATGTCTCCCCAAGAGGTATAGCCCCATCTCTGGGAGTACCAGACCTGCTCACAGGCCTCCCTTAGGGCATGCTATTGCTGTGGTGTGCCATCCCCCCTTGCGGAAGTCCCAGAATAGCCGTACCTCTCTGTTCTGACTGGCAGAGAAAAGGGCCAGTAGAGAAACCCCCATGGGGGCCAGCTCCACTGCGGCTGTCCCTGCTGGTGTGCTGCAATAGGAGACTCACCCATTGTGCCATCTTCTGAAGGCCCCTGCGTGGCCTGCAGTGCCGAGGCTGCTTGCAAAGTGGGAGATGCTCCTGCTTCTACGCTGGGCGTCCTTGCCTCAGCCCTGCTGGGCCCAGCTTTGAGCACGTCCAGTCACGCTAGGATGGAAGCAATAGCCCCTTTGTTAGCCCCGATCACTGGACGCTGCATTTTCCCCTGGGAAAGTTTAAGAGGTGGCTCATTTGCTCTCCCAGGCACAGGTTGAACCTGAGGCGTACCAGGCTGGCGCGAGCCATGCTCTAGGACTTCCAACCTAGCCAGTATGGCTGCCCATGGTGGCCCATCCTCACTCACTCCATCCACCACTGCTGTGGGTAGACATCTACCCTCCGCTTTGGGGGTCTTGCCATTCCCTTTTGGCCCACCTTGCCCTTTTTTGGGTGGCATCCCTAGCTGCCTTGCGTGCAGCTGGTTGTATTCCCTTCAGCCAACACATGCCGCGGCCTCTCTTTTTTAAAAAAAAAATTGCTCCCCCCAAGGCCTATACCCTTTTCAGAAGAGAAAGGGCACCGCTTCCAGAAGAGAGAGGTGGGAAGCGGGGGGGCACTAAAGGGCCCAGCACTTTTATAGCCTAGCCAGGCTCTAGCCTCGTGTCACCCTGCACCTCTTAAGCCACCGACCAGTTGGCTCCCCAATCCTGCCCCAGCTTGCCTAGGCCTCCCGGGCCACCAAGCGGCCTAATGGGGGGGTGATGGCACTGGGTGCCCGCCACCCAATTTCCCAGGGGGAGCCTGACCGTCCCGCCCCCACTAAGAATCAATGGTTGGGCTAATGCACCACCCGCCACCCCCATGGAAGAATCCCTCAATTAAAAGATGCAGCCCAAATGCCGCCTAGCGTGTGCTTCTTGCTGCTGCTGGTTTGGGTCCCGCACCGCTGCCGCCACTGAGAAGTGAAGGCCAGGAAGGGTCGCTGCCGCCGCTGCCACCAAGACAGGCCTGCCACGGCGAAAGCCTCGCCGCTGCCACAAGGCCTCGTCGAGCCACAGGCTGAGCCAGAAGCCTCGCTGTAGCTGCCGCCACCGCTACAGGGCCCTGCTGCGCCACAGGCCTCGCTGCACCAGAAGCATTGTCGCCACTCCTGCAAGACCTTACCGTACCCGAAGCCTTGCTGCCACCACCACCACAGAAGCCCCGCCACAGCGCAAGCCTCACTGCCACTGCAGCTGCAAAGCCTCACTGCCTAGAAGCCTTGCTGCCGCCACTGCAAGGCCTCGCCATGCCACAGGCCTTGCCGCATCCAAAGCCTCGCCACCAAAATTCAAAGGAGGGCGGGAAGCCGGCAGAGCAGTCTTAAATGGCCTTCAGCTGCCCTGCTCCCTTGCTGCGTGCCACGTTGGTGTGCTAGCGCACCGCGTGCACCCCCACAAGATGGTGGCGCAGGCTGCTGCAGCAAAATCACCCCTTGGCCCAATAAGTACCAGGCACGGAATGGGATTCCGTAACTTGAGCCCATTATTTTGTGTCGTGCCCTCTGGGATGACTGAGAAGAGATCCTGGCTCTACTCTCTGTGACAATCTCTCAAGTAGTTGAAGAGTGCTATCATATCTCCCCTCAGTCTTCTCTTCTCAAAGGTAAACATGCCAGTTCTTTCAGTATCTTCTCATAAGGGCTTGTTTCCAGTCCCCTGATCATCCTTATAGTTCTCCTCAACCTCTTCATTTGTCTGCATCTTTTTTAAACTGCGGTGTCTAGAACTGGATGCAGTACTCAAGATGAGGCCTAACTAGTGCTGAATAGAGGGGAACTAGTACTTAATGCGATTGGAAAACTATACTTCTCTTAATGCAGCCTAAGATAGCATTTGCCTTTTTTGCAGCTACTGTTGGCTCATGTGATGTCGCTTGTGATGTAGCATGTGATCAGCAACAATTCCAAGATCCTTCTCACATGTAGCATTGCTGAGCCAGGTATCCCCCATCTTATAACTGTGCATTTGGTCCCCCCCCCACTAGAACTTTACACTTATCCCTGTTAAATTTCATTCTGTTGTTTTCTCCATTGGGCCAGCCTATCAAGATCCCTTTTTAATTTTGTTTCTGTCTTCCAAGGTATTAGCTATCCTTCCCAGTTTTGTATCATCTGCAAATTTGATAAGCATTCCCTGAACCTCCTCATCCATGTAATTAATAAAAGTGTTGAAGAGCACTGGGCTCAGGACAGAGCCCTGCGGTATCCTGCTCATTACCTCCCCCCAGTTTGAGAAGGAACCACTGATAAGCACTCTTTGAATACAGTGCTGTAGTCAATTATGGATCCACCTGACAGTTGTTCAATCCAGCTCACATCATCGGGCATTTTGTCAAAAGCTATGCTGAAGTCAAGATATATTATGTCCACAACATTCCCATTGTCTACCAGGGATGTTACCTGATCAAAAATGAGATAAATTTAGTGTGGCAAGATTTGTTCTTGATAAATCTATGTGGGATTCTAGTAATCACTGCATCGTTTTCAAGATGCTTTATTATTATTATTATTATTATTATTTATTTCATTTCTAGACCGCCCATAGCTAATAGCTCTCTGGGCGGTGTACAAAACGAGATTAAAATACAATATAGAATAATATCAGTAACAGAGAGGAACACATTAAACTAAAACATTAAACATAAAACATTGAACATTAAAATGCCTGGGAGTATAGCCAGGTCTTAACCTGGCGCCTAAAAGAAAGAACCATAGGCGCCAGGCGTATTTCCTCCGGTAAGCTGTTCCACAATTCGGGGGCCACCACAGAAAAGGCCCTAGATCTAGTAACAGTCCTCCGGGCATCCTGGTGAGTTGGTACCCGGAGGAGGGCCTTAGATACTGAAATGATGATGATGAAGCCATGGTTCTCCAGACACTGACTGACCTCTTTATAATCTGCTCCAGAATTACTCATGAATTGGTGTCAGGCTGTAGTTCCCAGATTCTTAATTTTTGCCCTTTTTGAAGATAGGGACAGTCCTGCAGTCATCCAGCACTTCATCCATCCTCTGCAATTTTGCAAAGATAACAGACAGTGGTTCAGAGAGTTCTTCAGCCAGGTCCTTCAATACTCTAGGATGCAGTTCATCAGGCCTGGAGATTTGAACTCATTCAAAGTGATTAGGTATTCGCCTAATTAGGTATTAGGTGATTAGGTATTGACCATTTGTCTACCAATTTCAAGCTGCAATCCTGCCCCTTCAACTTCACATTTGCCAGAAGGCTCATAGACCCTCTTTTGGAAGAAGACTGAGCCAAAATAGGAATTGAGCAGTTCTGCCTTTTCTTTGTCATCTGTTATCATTTTGCCATCCTCATGGAGCAGCTGTACCACCATTTCCTTTCTCTGTCTTTTATCATTGATGAACTTGAAGAAAGCTTTTTTGTTGCTTTTAACATCCCTCGCTAACATCCCTCGCTAACCTCAGCTCATTTTCAGCTTTAGCCTTCCTGACTCTGCCCCCACAATTCTGTGCTGTTTGTACTCTTTCTTTGTGGCCTGGCCTTCCTTCCACTTCCTGTATGTGTTCTTCTTTGTTTTCAGGCAATCTCTAAGCTTTTTGTGAAGCCACATTGGCTTCTTCGGCTGTCTTCCACCTTTTTTCCTTGTTGGGATTGTTTGCCATTGTGTCTTTAGAATTTCCTTTTTTA
Organism: Rhineura floridana; assembly: GCF_030035675.1. Lineage (NCBI taxonomy): Eukaryota > Metazoa > Chordata > Lepidosauria > Squamata > Rhineuridae > Rhineura > Rhineura floridana. The sequence goes on from NC_084480.1 coordinate 81,352,566, forward strand.
GAAACTCCCACTGATCTTGGACTTCTTTTCTCATTAGGGTCACTTGCCATAGAACCTTACTAATCCGATAAATACATGTTTGTATAATGCTAGTCCCTCCATCTGTTAGACTAATGGCTTAACAAGGCCTTTCAGTATTGGTTCCTGTTCCCAGCACTGTGTAGCAGATTCAGGAGGTTGTGCTTTTTAAGCAGATAATTAAGCCCTTCCATTTTAGATAGGCTTTTTATGACTAGTTTTCTTATATTGTTGTTATTTGAATGTTGGCTTTTAGTTTTACCTTGTTCCCTCTGCAGTTTTTTTAAAAACTCTTTGTTCCCAGTTCTGCACATGCTTGCTTGTGTAGCAAGTCAGATTGTATTAGAAGGCAATTTACACACATACACACACACCAACACACACATGTATTTACTAAGTTCCTGCCATGCCTGCATTTACAGTAGGGCCCCACTCATATGGCAGGTTAGGTTCCAGACCCCCGCCGGAAAGCAAAAACTGCCAAAAAGCAGATCAGATGTAGTGCGGGGGTCTGGAACCTAACCCTCTCATCGCACAAGAGGAGGAGAAGATCAGATCTTCCCCTCCTCGGGCGCAATCAGCTGGAGTGCACAAGTCTGACTGCCCCCGAGGAGGATAAGATCAGCTGTAGCATGCTACAACTGATTTTCCTCTCCTCCGGCGTGATCAGCTCGAGTGGGAGTCTGATCGCACCAGAAGAGGAGAAGATCGGCTGTCTTCCCCTCCTTGGGCGCAATCAGCTGGAGTGCGCGAGTCTGACTGCCCCCAAGGAGGCCACTGTGAGAACAGGATGCTGGACTAGATGGGCCACTGGCCTGATCCAACAGGCTCTTCTTATGTTCTTATGTTCTTATCAGCTGTAACACGCTACAGCTGATCTTCCCCTCCTCCAGCGCAATCAGCTGGAGTGCGGGGAGCTCCAGCCCCCCCTCCAGCTGATCACCTTGCTGGCGCCATATTAACAGAACGCCGAAAAGCAGGACCCTACTGTATTAATTAGTAGCAGCCTCATACCCCTAAATCAGTGCAGGTTTTAAACCAGAGTTTAAAGTGGTTCAAATACAGACAAACCTGTATTTTCCAACAGTGTTTAGTTGGCAGCCTTTATTTCAATTTGCAATATTCAAGAATCAAGTCTGTTACATGATTGAAGAAATGGGAAGACATGGATGGAGATGTATGCCAAATGTTACAGGACGCGGAGCACTTAGCCTATGTGGTAGAAGGCTAACGGTGTGTCCCTGTAGGTGTTTACTCAGAAGTAAGTCCCGCTATGTTAAGAAGAGTTTACTCCCAGGTAAGAGCACTTGGGAGTAAGCCCCACTGAATATATGACAAAGTCCCACAGAAGTAAGCCCCCAGTAAGCATGCACCGGATTGTTTGGCACAAGTCTTTTGGACTTCTCTCCCCATACAAGTCAGTTCTGTCAGTGAAACACTTCACATCTGATATATCATTGTAACCTTTTAAAAATGGATTGCATTTGGAGAGAGCTGCATAACAAGACGTGCTTCTCTGAATCTGGAGACACACCATTTCCCAGACAATTAAGGTGGCCAATAAAGCCTACATTGCTTACAGCACACACACTGATTTCTTGTGTCACACCATAATATCTGGATGAACAGTTTGCTTCTCTTCAAGCACTATTCACTAATAGGCAAAAAACCTTGAGCTTTAAGAACATACCGATAGCCAACAGATATTTCTACCAAACTTTAAAAAGCAGGGTAAGCTATAGTGAATGCAGGGGAGCAGGAGACCTGACATCCTCTCTGAGATATTGTACTGCCCTACAAATCTGTCAAAATACAAACACAATTTGGGTTGGTCTTTCACAGTCCAATCCACTTGCTGTGTAGCTTGGAAAGAACTTGGTAACGTGCCTCTGAGCTTAGGTACGTTCTTAAACCACAAGGTTTTTTTGCCTATTAGTGAATTTCTCTGCTTTTTAATGCAGGAGGTAAGAAATGGGATCCTCTGCAAGTTTGCTGAGAATGAAATGAGCTTATTGAGTTCAGTGGGATTTACTCCCCTGAAATCATGCTTAGGATAGGTGAAACTGACCACACGGAATGGGGAGGGGGAGGAGGAGGGAGGGGAGGAAGGGCAGAGGGGAGGGGAGGGAGGGAGGAGAAGGACAGGTTTGATCATTTGCATGTTTATTGAGTTCAGTGGGATTTACTCCCATGCAATCATGCTTAGGATAAGTAAAACTGACCCGGGGAGGAGGGAGGGCTGGAGTGGGCAGGGGAGGAGGAAGAATGAAGAGGGGAGAGGAGGAGGAAGGGAGGGGAGAGGGGAAGGAGGGGGAAAGCAAGTCTGATCATTTGCATGCTTAGTGAGTTCAATGGGATTTACTCCTATGCAATCATGGGTAGGATAGGTAAAACTGACCATGGGGGAGGAGGAGAGGGAGGGGGAAGGGGAAAGAGTGGATTGGAGGGGGCAAAGGAAGGGGGGCAGGTTTGATCATTTGCATGCTTATAGAATTCAGTGGTATTTACTCCCGTGCAATCATGCTTAAGATAGGCAAAACTGACCATGGGGAGGAGGAGGGGGAGGAGGAGAATGGAAGGGGAGGGGGATGGGTAGGGAGGGGAAGAGGGAGGGAAGAGGGAAGAGGGAGGGTGGGTTTGATCATTTGCATGCTTTTTGAGGTCAATGGGATTTATTTCTGTGCAATTATGTTTGAAAATGGAAATCGACTGCCTTCAAGTCGATCCCGACTTATGGCAAGTCTATGAATAGGGTTTTCATGGTAAACGGTATTCAGAGGTGGTTTTACCATTACCTTCTTATGAGGCTGAGAGGCAGTGACTGGCCCAAGGTCACCCAGTGAGCTTCATGGCTGTGTGGGGATTTGAACCCTGTTCTCCCATGTCACAATCCAACACTGACCCGGGGGAGGAGCAGGAAGAAGAGGAGGAGGGGGAGGGGAGGAGAGGAGATTGGATGCATGGGCACTGAGCAGAAGGGAAGCCCCTTACCTTTCCAAAAGGAAACCGTGAACAGTATCATTGCTTTTCAGCGTTTCCCCCACCTTTTTATTCTACAGCAGGCACATGTAGCCTCCCACACAAATTTGAAACAAAGTGTCCCTGGCCACATCCACACCAGGCCTTTATTCCACTTTGGAGAATCATGGCTTCTCTCAAAGTATCCTGGGAAGTGTAGTTAGTGAAGGGTTCTGAAAGTTGCTAGGAGATGCCCTGTTCCCCTCACGGAGCTTCAGTCAGAGTGGCTGACTGTTAAACCACTCTGGCCACTGGAGCTCTGTCAGTGGAATAGGAGTCTCCTCTCAACACCCTTCACAAACTACACTTCCCAGGATTCTCTGAGGGAAGCCATGACTCATTTGAAATTAAAGTCTGGTGTGGGTGTGACCACCTGATTAGCCAAGCCCAGCAGCTGTGAGGCTTTTAGAACACTGACAGTTGGTTCTTACTGAGCATGCCCGACGTTATGACTGGGTTCAAGCCAAAATTTGTTAAATTAATTAAAAATCAGCCAGGCATTTTTTTAACTTTTAAACTGCAGAAGATGAAGCTCAGAGTATGGGGCAAGATCAGTAATAAGATTACAGGTACTCTGTGAACATGAGTAATTTTTAATGAATTTCAACAGATTATGAGAATTCTGACAGAAAAAAGTCCAAAAGGGCTCTGGGATTTTTTCTCTCTTTTTAGACTTTGAACTCTATTCTCTCTGACTCCTTTGTGTATCGCCATGAAAATTTACAGGGTTGTTAAGCAAGCGTTTCTGAGTTCAGGACTACAAGTTTTGTAAGGTTTTGTTTTGAAATGAGCTTATGGGAAGCATCAGAATGGCATGGGGGTATTTTCAATTTAACATTGCAGAATGTGAAATATCCATGCTGGCTATAGTATACAGCCACTCTCATGGCTGTATAATAACAACCAAGGAAACCTGTTTGATGAGAGGTTGTTACAGGGCAGGAAAAAAAATATTTATTTATTTATTAGATTTCTATCCTGCCCTTCCTCCCAGAAGGAGCCCAGTGTATATGCTACTAGCAACAACGGCTCTGCCTCATACCATCTATCTCCAGTCTCATTTGCCTTACCTGTTAGTGAAATTAAGCAAGCAAACTAGATGCTTTGCTGCAGCTACAACATACTAAAAGGACTGAGCAGGTAGCTGTAGGTTCTCAATGCAACCAGTTCTGAGCATTAACTCTAGAGCAATTAACTTACCTGAGATCTGTGCTCATTTCCTGAGCCCCTCCTCTTTGTCCCTTTACCAACAGAAGTATAATTAGCAGGAACAATTCAGTTGTGATACCTATGCTCTACAGTAGCTGCCCAAAAGAGGTCTGTCTGGTCCCCTCTTTGTCCACTTTTAAACTGTTCTACCTGTTCACTTATTTTTCTATATTATTTTTACTGCTATTTATTTATTTATTTGTATTGTCAAAATCACAATCAATCCTTCTTGATTTGGACTGTATTACACAAAGGCAGGGCATAAATGTTGAAATAAAATAAATAATAATTTAAAGAGAGCCATCTTGACTGAATTTAGAGCACTGATTCACACATGCATCTTTGACAACTGATGACTGCAAACATGTAAAGCAACCATCATAGATGAATCAAACCAGAAACAGAGTTTCCATCTACAGTCTGGTAACCTCTAGGCTAGATCACTACAATGCATTATACATAGGGCTGGCTCTGAAGACAGTTAGGAAACTGCAGCTGGTGCAGAATTCAGTGATGAGATTGCTGATTGGGGCAAGACAGCCCAAGCATATAAAACCAATTCTGGCACAATTGCACTGGCTACTAATTAGTTTCCAAGCTTGTTTCAAAGTGCTGATTTTGGCCTATAAAGACTTGCAAGGCTCAGGACCCCAATACCTCAAGGACTGCCTCTCTCCGCATGAACCCATCCAGACCCTGCACTTGTCACCTGAGGCCCTTCCACGTGTATCCCCTCCAAGGAAGGTGCAGAGGGTGGCAACACCAGAATGGACCTTTTCAGTGATGGCTTCCCGCTTGGGGAATGCTTTCCCCAGGGAGGCACATCTGGAGTCATCACTATCTATTTTTAAGCACCAGGCAAAGATGTTTCTTTTTACCCAGGCTTCTGATTCTTAATCTGGAGGGTTTTAGGTATTTGCGGCTTTTTTTAGTCAGGTGGATTGTCTTAGACCTACCTTTTAAATACATGTATGAATGTGTTTTTAGGTTTTTATTCTGTTGGGTGGGGGTGTTATACTTGGCTTTAATGTTTACTAGTTTTGTAAGTCAGTTTGGGTCATGTTCGTAGAAAAAGCTACTAATAAATGTAAATAACAACAAAAACCATAATAACAATAATAAATAATATCACCTTACCATACTTCAACCCATTTCATTGCTTTGCAATCAAAGAAGGTCATACTTTCAGGAATAAAAATCACTGGGTAGTGAGCTACTATGTGATGGACATACATTAGAAGTGTCCTCACTCTACCCATTTAGGAACATCAGGCTGGTAATCATTTCTAAATTCAACTACTATCCCTCATAATTTCTCCAGAAACTGAAAGTCAGATAACCAAATTCACATTTTCATCAGACCAGTAAACCTAGTTAATGGGGAAATACTTTTTTCCTCCTGTGAATCAAAATAAAACAAAATGTGTTATCAGAAAGTGGTTGTTATTCCTCTTTTGTGGGCAATTATACTGTGGGAGAAAGCTGTAAAAAAGTAATGATGATTCTGTCATTTCTTTAGGCCATTTTGTTTGAGCTGAGGAACCATTCCCCCTCTATTAAATTTCTATTTTAGGGAATTACACTAGTCCCCAGGCATGACAAGTCTCTATTAAAATGATTTCACAGTGCTTGGGCTTAACTGTCTGATATGTGTTTTTCAAGTCTACAATTCTCTTGTGATTCCCAGTTATGACAAAAAGAGAGAAGATATGCTTCATTAACCTATGAAGAAGGCAGGATTTTTTTTCTCCCTGAATACTTGGCAGGATCAGCAGTAAACTACTTAGGCAGTAGTGGGATCAAATCAAAACTAGATAGAAATATTGTGTTGTTAGTCAAGAGAGAACCAGGAGAAAGTGTATTATGCGGGGAAAAGAAGAGACAATAGGCTCTAGGAGTGACCACGGGGGTGCAATGCTAACTGAGCAAAGATATTGGATGAGCCTCTGCTAATCTAGTGCCCTCTAGATGTTGTGGATTACAACTTTGGGCTGATGGGAGTTGTAGTATAAAACATCTGGAGAGCACCAGGTTGGTGAAGGCTGTATTATACTTCCCCCTTTAACACTTCAAAACTAACCAAATCTTCTTGAAAATATATCTGGTTGATGTCACTGTGCTTTGCCTAATTAGGGAGAGAAAGTGAGTTTACTTGTGGGCAGTTTAGACTGATGCAGATGTGGACCAGTCAATTGCTAGGCAACCTTTTGGATTAGTAGCATGGAATGCAGGGCCAGCACCAGACTTGGGGTTGAGGCTTAGTACAGTGCCAATGAAGCCCCCCAACATCCCTCTTAACCAGGCAGCATCCAGTCCTATTTGTGGTGGCCTACTGAGATTATAGCTCTATAAAATCAATACATTTCATAGATCTATGGCCCAGGGCATTACATTTTGAGTAACCTAAAATGCCTGGTGGTCATCACAGATTGGAGCTGTGATCAGCTCCTGCTCAAAAGCAGCAGCAACATCCACCACTGAAAAGCATCCAGGAGCAAGCCAACAATGAGGGCAGTAAATGGCAGAGTGACCAGGTCAGGCCAGTAAGGGGACCTTCCCAAGCCCCTAGGGATTGATCTACTGGCTGCAAATATCACAAAAACAATGAAGATTGTAGTTCCCTTTTTCCCAAGATGAAGCGCTGCAAGTTCTCACACACAAGTTCTGTTACTTACCTTTCCTGATATCAGCTTCCTCTGATACCTCTCCTATCCAGACCAGCAAGTGGTTTTGGAGGAAATGATACAATTATGAATGTGGAACAATATATAAAAGATTAGTTCTTTTATTGAAGGAGATGTCCTAGTTACAGCAGACATCAATTTCCTGTTGCTGACAGTTCCCTTATCACATAGAATCAAATTCAAAATTAAAACAATACTTGATACGCTGTCATAAAATCAAGAAATATAGCATGACATAGTGCAGCGTCCATAAATAATATTAACACAAACTGCTCTTCTCATTTGAACTCAAACTCATTTGAACTCAACCATATTTCATTTTTTTTAAGTAACCCTTTTCAAATTCTTCAGGGAATACTTAATAGAGGGTTACCAGATATTTCTGCTGTTAGCAAAATTACTTGAGGCACCTTTTTGCATATTCTCTGGCTTTCATTTTGGCCTCTGACCTTTCTAAGCGTGTACAGACACTCACACTGCATTCCTCTCCCTCTCTGATTCTTAAAAAGATACTAGCAATCCTGTTGACAAGTGCACATAGAAGGTCAGTACAGCCTCTCATGATCCATTCTTGTATTAAAGGATAACATGGTGAACATCCATGACAGGATCAAAATGTTTGCTGGACAACATTATACCATACCAGAACTGTCTGTGGCATTACTGGATATTTGGCACTCCAGAGGCTCTGCACTGGGGTTGTTCTCAGGTGAGGATTTGTGAGAAGATTGTGGGAAAAAGGATTTGTGAGGAAATTCAGACAAGGAGAACTGAATATCGGAGAAAGAAAAAGAAAGAAAAAGAAATGGATGAAAAGAAGACAGTGGAGGAGATTGAAACGGAGCAGCAGCTCCACAACCTACAGCTGCATTCTGCATTGTGTAATAGCAAACAGCTATGAGAATCTCTAACTGGTTGCCTACAGAAAATATTGAACTCCATCCCCCTGTATTATTTTTTTGTTTAGAAACTTTTCTTAAATGGTGTATTTACCTGAATTGCTCCTCTTGCTTCTTCCTTCTTCTCCCCCTCCTTGTTCAATAAATTCCTAATTGTTATTTTCCCACTTCATTAAGTTGCCTACCAATCTTCCTTTCAAGAAACATGGGGGCTGATGGGTTGGAGGCACCATACACTATTTGGGTGACCTGGACAATATCACCCCCTATTTCCTGCTAGAGATTTTTTGGGGAAAACATTTTGCTAGAGATTTGAAAGACCGCTCCTGCTAAAGGTTTGGGGACAACAAGGAGTTGCTAGTAGGGAAAGCTTCATAAGCATTTATCAAATACCCTGCATGGTTAAATGTTACATTAAAAATGCACATTTCTAGTAAGAACAAGAACAGAATCTCAGCAATATATTATTATGAAACAAAAGTCAAATATGCAGAGAGCAACAGATATACAGGCAATAATCATGATTAAGAAATGGTAGAGTCTGCACGCTCTAAATGGTATTTTCAAGTAAATTGAAATGTATTGACAAATAACTTCTCCTCATCAAGAATAAGAATGTATGTTATGTGACCTTTACAACAAATTGTTAACTTGAAGCGCAATCCCCAAGATAGTTAATATTCTGCTGCTGTAGAACAGTAATCACAAATTTCAAAGAGTGCTGTTTTCATAATGTCTCAGGAGATGGTTTGACTACAATTTAACATGGGTATAGTTTATCATAATTTCTGGCTTCTACAATATAACTTGCTGTATCAATCGGTCAGTTATAACAGTTTATTAGAACACCACATGGCCTTTTTCAAGGCTTGAGTAGTTAGACTGAAGAGGAAAACTGTTTATCCAACAGACCTAATATTGCACCAATCCAAACTTCAGGGATAACTATTAACTTATTTGCTCTCATTCTTCAAGAACACTGCCTATTGCAGAATTGTTTTTATTAGCCTTATTATCCAACTCTTTTACATAATCTATTAACGTAGAAACAGAAGCTATAGCTCAGTTTTTTTCAAGAACCATTTGCTTTTCCAACAAATTGTTTTGTTCCCACTTAACAGCCTATTTTGTTTTCTGTAGTTCACTTATTTTCTACTGGATCCTTCTATGCTATTCCCTCTTTATGAAAGAGTCGTGATTTGCAGTATGCTTGTGTGTGCTATTAGTGGGCATCTTGCTCTTTTAAAGATAGCTGCAATGAAAATAACAGGAATATTGCCAAAGGTGTTCAGGTCTACTATTCGTAGCAAAGATTTTATTGGGAGAGTGCTCTGAAAATGGTTTTCTATCTAGACTTGGGCATGGATGCCTTCCAGATCATGCACCTTATCCTGGGTGTTCATTTCCCCTTTTGCTGCCTCAGTATCTGAGCATATCCTCCCTACATGTCATGAATACCTTTTTGTAACATTGACTTAAAGGACATATTTTTGCATAAATCTCAGCTATCAACATTTCTGTTACAGATGCAGTCAATATATGTAATAAATGACCAAGGCATCCATAATTTCTTCTTTGTTGTGTATCATGTGTGCCATAAGTAGCAAGTGCCACCTGCCTGTTCCTACTGACAGATTCAGAAACTGCTCGGCCTGTCTGCATCAACAAGGTATCATTTGAAAGCCCCTGTCATCCAGGTAATGATGATGTGGTTCTATTTAACAAAATATTATCATGAGAAGTTTTAATTATATGGTCTCTCATGTTGCTATAAGTGTTCAGCTTCCTGACACCAGATTGCCCAGTCCCCGCTCTGATAGCAAAATGGCTAAGCTAATGGCAGTCAGAGAGGCCATGCCATCTCTGTCTACACAGGCCACACTATAAGATATGCAGAGCATATCAACCACCATAACTGGATAACAACCACAGTCATTAACATGTTGCTAATGTTGTAACTCAGTGGTTTCACCAAGAGATACAAGGTATGTTTGATTTGCACAGCACTTAAAGCTTGACTGTGTGTGACAATCATATTTTTTTAGTGATGCATTTTTATTTACCTTATTATGAAACTTATATTCATATAGAGGGTCTCCAGATTAAAATAAAAAAATTAAAAATATTTTTTTCTCTTCCTTCATCAAGAATGGATTATTACCTGCTATATATTTCTTTTTATTTTGAACAGTATTAAGAAATGATATATATATACACGGAAAGTCTGCATTTCTTTGTAAAACATGAAAAAGAAATCCCAGTTATCAGAAACAGTTTTAATCATTTATTGTAGATTTCTTCACTCCATCCCTTCAAAAACAACAGGACTATGATGGTCCAAAATAATTAAGTTTCAAATCTTATACGGCAATGGTCTGACGTGAGTAACTTTATTTTGGGGGAAGAAAGCTTGAAAATCTGAAATAATTTTAACTGCCAACAACTTATTGGATAAAGTTTCTTCTTTCTGGAGAGTACCATTTAAAACCTCAAACATCCTGTTTTATGCATTATAGGGCTATCAGGAAGTTAGCTTAACATGTACTGTAAATTAATTGTTTTAATCATTTAGTTTTACAGTTGATAGGTTTCCTTGTTGGAATCCATTTGTCAGACTGTGAAATTTATCGTAATGATAAACACCAATATTTGAATCTGGTAAGTGGTGGCCAAGGGAATTGATAAAAAGATATGTGACCTTTCACCCCTAAGGTCACTGGATCACATCCGCATTAGGTCAACAGTGGCAGAAAGTCATTACTTGTCTGGCATCTGTTTGGTGGCCTTTGTGGAATCAGTTGACAGATTCAGACCAGTACCAAGTGGCCAGGTGCTCTCCACATGGAGGTTGTGAAAATCATTCTCTTGCAAAAGACTCTGCTACTCCTTGCAAAACTTCATAGTCCTCACTTTGTTAACCTGTTATGGCAATAGTTTAAGCCAAGGTATAAGGAATTTATGCTGAAAATACATGCTGCACAGTCATTTTGTGCTTGTCTATATAAAAGTGGATTGCCCCTTCTCTACTATACAGGCAAAGACGATGGAGGTGGCTATTCCTTCCTGCAAAACAATGCAAATGTTTCCCTTGCTAAACCACTGGTGCCCAGTTCTCATAAATAGTATATTACTTGATAAGCCTGTTTCTTGACAGGCTTTATTTTAGTCTGTCTGAGGGGCTCACATGACCGAATACTCCTCCATACCAATACATGTACACATAGAAAAGTAGACATCAACAAAAAAGGTTCTAGCCTAGCCATGACATGTCTGTTTTCTAGAGATTCTATTTTTTATTTTTCAAATTGGTTTCTTGGTGTGAAAATATTCCATCATGTGGAGTCTGAAGTGGTATAGTCCATATAAAGTAGGGCCCTGCTTTTCAGTGTTTTGCTTCTTGGCGTTCTGCTAATACGGAGGTTTTCAGTTACAGTAGGGCCCCACTCATATGGTGCTTATTCCACTTTTTCGGCATTTTTTGGCATGACGCGCTCTGAGAAGGGTGTCGGGTGCCATTTTATTGTCGGTGTTCCACTTTTTGGTGATTTTCGCTTTTCAGCAGGGGTTTGGAACCTAACCTGCCGTGTGTGTGGTGCCCTACTGTACAATTTTACCCTCTTGTGTGTTATTTGTGAGAACTACGCCTGAGACATAAGGAATAAGTCCTGTGTGCAGAATCTTTACTTTTGCTTTCAGCTAGGATGAGGAAACCTGGAGTTAGATGCACAACTGACAAATCTCATTTTGCTCAAATGTGAATTCTGTGAAATGCAGTATCTGTGCAGATTTCTTAAGAAATCTTGCATCCTTTCTAAAACTTAATTTCAAGAATTTGAAGCTATGTATAAGCCACCAAAGTGTTGGACAGTTATCCCTCCAACAGCAGACCATCTAGTGAGAGTCAATCATCCAGTCATGCATGATTAGCAAGGACAAGGAAGAAAAACAGAAGAGCGCTTCCAAAATGGGAGCCAAATACATGATATGAAGAAGAGCAGTTCCATAAGGCTAGTCCCTGTCACTATTGTTAAAAATCATATCCAGATATGTGAAAAGACTTTCTACTGCATTCTTTCTCCCCCAAGTCAGTTGCTGCTATGTACCTGACCTAGAGATAGAATGCTGGATCTATAAATGTGTCTGGAAATGCATTTTCCAGATCATTTAACACACTTCTCAACAAGCAAACAGTAACCAGATTTTCATTAGAGCAGAATGATTAAAGCATGCTTTAAAAGAGGCAAGTTTATCTTTCCTTGCAAAGTCCTATGTGGCTCTTTGGAGTCCCAACAATCAACTAACAATCATTGTGATTGACACCAGATGATTGACATGTAGGTGGCCCCATGCACCTGTCAAAATTGGTCCATGGGAATAAGAGGGATAAGGATCTAGCCCACAAGTCAGCTACAGTTCCCCATCTCTGTCATAAAGCAGACCTTTAGTGTTGGGGCACCTACTCTTTGGAATTCCCTCCCCTTAAATATTAGACAAGCGCCATCTCTGTTATCTTTTTGGTGCCTATTGAAGATCTTCCTCTTTCAACAAGCCCTTTAAGTAGAGACCTTATCCCAGTCTGCATCTGTGTTGGAATTGCTTTTTAAGATTTTTGTAAACTTTTTTTAAGGGTGTTTTTGTTTTGTTTTAATATGTTTTTAAGTTGTTTTGTGTAAATATGTTTTTAACTCTTTTGTTTCCAAGATGTTTTAGAGTGTTTTAGTGTCTTTGTTTGACATCCTGGGCTCCTTCTGGGAAGAAAGGTGGGATATTAATTTAATAAATAAATAAATAGTGTATGCATAGAGTGCTTAAGCTGTGTTAGTGATAATGAGGACAGCATCTAAAGAAGATGTACTGTGATCTTGTGCATATCCCCCGAGCTTCTATATTCCAGTCCAAACCTAAGATATTTTACTTTTACCTTCTAGTGAAAGTGTACAGCGTCACAGCCTAACAGTGCAATCCTGCATGTGCCTACTCAGAAATAAGGCCCACTAAGTACAATGGAATTTGCTTCCAGATAAGTGTGTACAGAATTGCAGCCTAAGCTGCAATCTTGGATTCATTTTTAATATATTTGTAGACCTTGTTAATCTTATGAGGAAACAACTTTTTTGAAGCTGTTTCTATATATGTCATTAAATGAGCTTTTTACACCCAACATAAATGTAAAATATAAATGGATAGATTGTATAGATTGATTTAAAAAGTCTTCCTCTCACATAATAACACTGACAATGTCGTGAGAGAGACTTATAGACACTTAACATAATGTGTGGAAAAACAAATTCTAATGTTACTTTTTAAAGTGTCGTTTTTCACACTTTGGGGCATATACATATTTTTAAAGTGTTACGTAGATCAAACCACATGAGTAGATAATATGCAACTTATTCAGAATAGGACATTCAACTGTATTTCTCATTTGTTCCAAGCAAAAGCTGTTGTGATTTCTGCTGCTTAGTTGAAGATACTGACAAAAGTTATAATAGTGGTCTGTACAAAATACTATCTGGGTATAGAACGTCTGTGCTCCGTAAAGCACCTTAATTGACACATAATATATATAACAGTATTAGAGGGGGAAAACAGTAGCAGTAAACACATTAATGAAAATAGTAGTAAAGCAGTGATAGATTGTCAAGGTCCTTAGCTTCTGGTCATGATAAATACTCTGGAATTAGAGATGTCATCTGCTTCAAAGCAATCATGCCATCCTATCACCTACACACACCAAGTAGAATCTGATATCCCAGTCTCTGCACAGATGAACAGTAGGGTGTTCATTGGACCCCAGTGAAAAATACTTTCAGCACATGGCATGACACCTCACCATGTGGGAGTGAGATGTTTATTGTTAGTATTACCAGCCTGTTGCCACCACTTCAGGAATTTTCATCTATTACTGTTAAGTCTGCAAAGGTAACTTGATTGCTGCTATGAAAGTTGTTAACCTTGAGAATAACGAAGTGGGAACTGAATTTGTCTAAGCCACTCTAGATAAGCAAACATGTGTTTAATTGTATTGGCATTCTATAATCTCCATAGCCAATCAAAACAGTATGTCTTTCTTAATTGTCAACATCTAACATATATTATTCTATACTTCATCTATAGACTTTACATTTCTGTCTCCCCACCAGTGTCTGGGAATATTTGTGTATGTATGCACACATATGCATGTACACACATAAAAAGAGTTCAGCTAGATCAGACTAAAGACCAGCATCCTGTTCTTACAGTAGCCAAAAGGATGCCAGTAGAAAGCCCACATACCCATATTCCAAAATCCCGTTTCACCACACATAGGATCTCTTCCTCTCTTTCCTTTATCTTCCTCACCAATAGGTGGTGTAGCCTCTTCTCCCCAGCTATTGTTGTTATAATGGTCATTTTAGTGGTACCATGATGAAATGAACTGCCTGATCCTATACACGTGAAACTTGAAATTAAGTCCCACTGAGTTTGGCATCCCTTGATGACATCAAGTGATAACTGGCATGGATGAAGATTACTTCAGATATGGGGGCATCCTTTACATCTGCCATTAAGAAAAGACTTTGGGAGGTTTGTGATGTGAGACATCCGACTTCAATCTCATACCACCCGGAGGCCAATGGCCTAGCGGAAATATTTAATGAGACCTTAGACACATATTAAAGGCATAGGGCAGAGCACTCACATGACTGGGGTGTAAAATTGCAACAAAGGTCAGCCCACAGATAGACCTGTGATAGAGATCCCACAAAGGATTGTAGATCAGTAATCTTCAACTGGTTTGGACCAAGGAAGACACTCCCCTAATCCTAATTTACAATACAAGAACACCTTTTAATATTTTCTCTATCTTTCTCCTCTTTAAAGGAGCTAGCATGGAAAGGAGGAAATGGTTCCTGTACCTTAACAGTTGTGTCAAAGAGCAGATTTTGGAATGTGCAGTTTCTCAGAGGCAGTGATCACCTTATAGCCTCAGAATTTCCCTTGCCTCCACAACTGTTAACAATGAAGCAGCTCAGTCCGTTTTTTGGTTACCATCCTTTTCTCTCTGCAACGTCTTTCTGTTACAAAATTGTGTTTTGTTTTATGGATGGCGGTGGCCCCACTGTTGCGAACCACCTTATGACAGGGCGTGGCACATTTGTGACCAATGAACTGTAGACGATCTCTCCGAGGCCGTTTAGTACGATGACTGCGTGTGGATGACGCAATAAAGATGCGCCGAAAGATGGATCAGCCTTTGGAGTGTGGTCGGCCGGTTATGGCTACGTGGAACACTGAGAAAGGAACTAGTACTGGTTAGGGAAATCTCATCTTTTCACAGGTAAACACCAGGTGCTGGTGTACTAGAAAAGTTTCTTTCACTCCCCCCCAACCCCTACCTCCTAATTTCTTCCATCGCAAAAAACTACGTCTCAGCCCTGCTACGCTGGGGGTGCGGGGCATGAATCGCTTCAGAATAAATGTCTCTATTAATGAATTATTAACTCGGCTCTCCTGACCTTAAAAGTAGGATGAAGAGGCGCCCAGGGCAAGAAAGAAAAGCTGCTGAAGCCTTTATCGGTCTTCTGTCAGAGGCACCCAACCATTTGTCTTCCCCCTCAGATCGGGAGAATTAATTAATATGAAAGGAAACTTTTTTAATTGTGAGTCAAACGAAATCAAATAGGGTCTCCCCAACTCAATATATTCTTTAGGGTCTTCGCTTTCTCCAGCTTGTGTTTCCTGCTTTCTCAAGAAGAAAAGGGAAGAGGCAAAGGGATGAGATGGGTAGGTGGGAGATATATGTAACATTCCCAAGGAAAGAAAAAATTGATGGGTTTGGGGGTCAGATAATTTATCGATCCTGGATCCTCTTCCCGCTTGTTTTATTTTAGAGGTCATTAATCAATGAAGAAAAACACACCACCGCGTTCCACCTTTTTGCATGTAATACACTTCGCCCTTATTTATTTCCCTGGGAATGGATTCCTAACAAATATTCGCCAATCGATCTGGTGTGGGCGATAGATTTTTATCAAAGTTTGATCGCTTTCGAAAGGGTCGAGGTGATTTGTTTCAATGTTCGCCCTATAAATAATAATCATTTTTTAAAATCCGATGAGAAAGAAAGAAGAGGCCAAGTGTGTGTTGTGGGTACCAACTGGGTCTTGCTGCCTGTTTAAACACGGAAAACTAGTAACAAATAATAATCCACGCCTCCGGAGTGGTGTATTTAAGGGAAAACATGAAAACAGAAGCGAGATACAACGCAGGCTGGCAGCACAGACAAAACTCGGAAAAGGAAGACGCAAGGCAAGAGGGTCACTCGTTGGTCACACATTGGTTCTCTGCTCAATGGCTGACACTGATCATCCAGATTTCTACTTGGCCTCCTCTTAAAAGCGCGTGCACGACTGCTCTTGCAGACACTCTCACGTCTGCTCTGCCCGAAACAAGGAAGCAGTCATCAGGGCGTCTGGGGGTTTACGCTGTTTCCCTTGCCCAGTTCTTGGGTAAGAGGGACTTCTCCTGTTTTGGATCTTCTTTGGGCCATTATATTTCATAGCTATTGGTTACCCACTTTTAAAGACGTTAATCACACCGACTGAATTCGATTATTCTCCGTTTTTTTTAAAAAAAAATCCCCTGGGCAAAACTAAATCGATCTCCTTATCTCACACTGAATGAATGGCAGGGAAAGGTAGGGATGGTTTGCCTAGGAACATGTTTAGACTTAGGCAAGGAGATATGGTCCCGCAAGACAGGTCGAAAGCTGCCGTAAACTTTCAGAAGAGAGAATGAAAGACCTACACGAATAATATTTAGCGCCCTTGCCTCCGCAAGTTCTAAGGCCTTAATAGTTAAATAAATTGGGGGGGGTGTTACAAATCGTTTGTGTAAACCCTTGTTTAAAGTTCAGATTTGATCATACAGAAGCTCTCGGAGATCTCCAAGGGACCCCTGTTCTCCTGCTAAGAGAGCTTATTGTATCCCAAATGATTCTGTTTGATTCGTTCTCGCAAATTGCCTTCTGCAACAGCCTGTAAGACAAATGCAGGTATTGACAAGGCATTTAAGCGCATAGGCGACGTGCAGTTCCGCTAGTTGCCGGTTTGCTTTGAATTGGATCCCCTCCCCCCTTCTTTTTCTCGCAACTGGAGGATTATTAGCAATCAAATTTTAAATAAAATTATAGAAGAGGTCAATAATTAGAATCATAGAACTGGAACTGGACCATCATCCTCAACGCATTGATTTATAGTCATTTAAAGAGTTACAGTGATAAAGGAAATACAGTGAAAATAAAAGTTCTAAGAATTCAGACCTGTGCATAAGTCTTCGGAAGGAAGCCCTGTTCTGCTACTTGACAGGAACTATGTACTGGACTGCAGAGTTTTGATTAGCGCTGTAGCTCTGTAAAAGCACTTTATTATTTTTTATATCTATCCACCGTTTTACATTCATAGTTTTAGAAAACTTGCTTACGTGGGTTTCCTCTCCTTTCTACCACCGACGTGGTTAAAAGAGCAATATATCAGAACTTTGAAAAAACGAAGACTGGAGGGGAAGGAGTGAAAATTCGTAATATTTCGCATAATCAAATTGATCAAAGGAAAGGGCTTGACGATCAGTTTGTATTTCAGAAAAATCAGAGGAGCTGGCTGATTCCTTCTCCTGTTCCCAACTCTCCCTCCCTTTTAGTTGTGTGTTTGCCTTTAACTTAGGTGTTATCAATCTGTTCCGAAAAATGACGAATGGCCTTGTCTCAGTGACGCCAGTCAAAACATTCTCTCGCTCTCTTTTCCCTTTTTGCCCTAGCAGTTCTGTTCAGATTTGTGTGAAAATGTTCTGCCTTAGACACAGACAAAAACTAAACAGAAAACAGCGTTCCCAGGCTCTGGTTAAAGCAACGAGTAGGGCGGCGGGAGTGGGCGGGAGGGAGGGAGACAGGGACTGGGTAAAAACTTGCATGTGAGAGCAATGAATGAGATTCATTGCTAAGCTAGCTGTGTGAAACACGCATTCTCATACACGCGTGGCGCAGGGGAGGGAGTTATAACCGTGAAGATTCCTTTATATCTGAGAGAAACACGTTTTTATAGGCGGTGCATACTAAAGCCAAGCAATTCGCTAGTCATCCATCCGCCTGCAATGGAAGCACCTCTGAAGTAGTCAGTGGAAATCCCTCACATGATTTTTTGCTGGGTTTGGATTGACACGTTACACACCCAGTGCACGCTCTAAATTATGGACAACCTGAGAAAAGCGGACTGGGAAGGAAAAAATGGTTTACATTGATCGTGAATGTACTAACACACTTTCAATGTACTCACACTTAAACACTCTTTACTTCCATTAAACTCCCGTTGTGTTCAGTCAATGAGACGTTAAGAGGGCGCAAGTACGTTCACCACTGTAGCCCGAGTGTCTACGACCAGACACAATCACCAGGGTGGGGGAGAGAGGGGGAATCTGGTTATTTAAATATATATTTAGTGTTGGACAAAGAAGTGGTGAGTGCGTTCTAAACGCTTCGCAGGCTACCACTTTGCTAAAGACTGATGCACAGTAGAGTGGGAAGAGGGTGAAACGCAGCCCACGTAAGACTGAGGGATGAATAGACGCGTCCACAAAGCACTTAACGTCCGTCTTGTCAGGAGTGAGAAGGCTTGGCTTGGCCGGCTGTGCAGGTCCCCAGGTCTTCCCTGCAACGACCCAAATGGCTTGTGGATCGCAACGAGTAGCCGCGGAAGGGTTTTGTTTTGAAAGAGGACTTGGGCAAAGTTAAGACCAATCGTATTACACGATAGCAAAGACTTGAGGGGAAAGGGGGTGGGAGGGAGAGAGTAAAAGGTCAAACCCTTGAATACCTCTGGGCCGACGTGACTTCCAGAGGAGAGCAACGTCCCACACGCGCGGCGGGTCCGTCTGGAGGTGGAAGGCAGGAGCGCTTTGTTGTGCGTGTTTTGGGCTCTGGGAAAGTTCTCGCCTTGGCAGACTTTTCTGTTTTATAACCATACACAGGGCCGTTCTGTCCTCCTCCAGAAGCCAAATCCCTAAATCCCACCCTTCCCTCAAGCCTGCTAGTGCGCGAGGGAAGCAGCGAGCAGCGTTTTCCAGCCTCTTCAGCATTCAGGATGCTCTGAACTTAGATTACGCGAGGTTGCGGGGGTGGGGAGAGAGACTCCAAGGGCTCGCGAGTTGAACCAGCCCTCCGATCCGCCGCTCTCCCTCCCCCCTCAGACTTCATCACACGCTTGTGTTTAGTGCTGTCGTAAAACCCACGTGTCTCGCCCGAAGGCTGCCAGAGCGCTGATCGCCGCTGAGCCCAGCCGCTCGTGCCGGAGACCGCCACAGCGGAGAGGCAGCGAGGAAGAACCGACCCCTGCGCCTCCCCACACGCCTCGCTCAGCCGCCTCTCTCCTGCTTGCAGGTCAGCTCGACGGAAACATCCTTTCAGCCGCCTCTCCTCTCCCGTCCCTCTCCCCTCCCCCGTCCCTCTCCCCTCTCCCCTCCCCCGTCCCTCTCCCCTCAAAGACTCTGGATCTTCTAGGGGAGAGAAGAATCCTGCCCTTCTCCAAATCCGCGTAGCCCAGAAACAGATCCAGGTAAAGAACAGGCGGGAGGGGGGGGGACGACCTGCTCCGGCTGGCTTTGGCGCACTGCTTTGCCTTCCTGGCGGCGACCTGCTGAAGTTGCATCGCAGCGCGCCAACTTCTCCCCGGGACGCTGTGGGGAAAATGGCCAGCTTGGCTTGCTCGCTCGCAGGGAGCACGTTTTCTTTTCTCTAAAGCCTTTCGCTTTCTTTCTTTTCTTGGTGGGGACTTACGACCTTCGGTCCGTTGAAGTCAAGGGGGTTACCTCGCTCGACTTGAGGAGGGGGGTGAGAACTTGGCAGGAAGGGTGGGATGGTCTGTGGCCCTAGGAGGGTGGGGTGGAGGCGAAAGAACCTGCGCAGCTTAAACCTGATCAAGAGGGAAGAAAGTTGTTTGGGGAGGGAGGGAGATGTCGAATCCCTGGAAAATGAAGTCATCGGTGCCCCGTGTTCCGTTCCCTTTCTGTCCTCCCCGAAACTCGGGGTCGTAGTCTCTCTGTGCGGCAGAGGCTGAGCCTTCGGCCAGCAACGAATGCACCCACGTCGCTCGCGTGGAGAGGATATTGTCTCGCCCCCTCCCTCCGCCCCCCCTCCGCGAGCGGGCTTCCGCGGCTGCTCAGGGAGGGACACAAAGTCACGCCGGCATCCCTGGCCGTCTTCAGACTCCTCTGCCCCTGAGCCGGGAAGCCGGACATCTGTTAGAAGAAAGCCCAGACTGAACCTCTCAAGGCTCTTTCTTCTCCCGTCTCCCCCTCACCCGCTCCCTGCCCTTCTCCCTCTTTCTCTTCTCCAGGCTCGCAGAGATGCTGAAGCCAGGCGATCCCGGCGGATCGGCTTTCCTCAAGGTGGATCCCGCTTACCTCCAGCACTGGCAGCAGCTTTTCCCTCACGGCAGCCAGCTCAAAGGCGGCGCTGGGCTGCTGGGTCACCTCCAGGCGCCCGAAAGAGCCGTCGATCCACCGGCTGACAGCCTTCGCCAGCTCCCGGCGTCTCTTTCCTCGGCTGCGTCCTCCTCGTCGTCGTCGTCGTCCTCTTCTTCTTCCTCCTCCTCTTCCACCCCGTCGTCCGCTCCGTCTTCGTGCGCCGTCGCCTCCTTGGCCAGCTTGACCTCGCTGCCGGTGGCTCAGATCCCTGTCTTTGGGCCGATCCAGACCTCCGACTCCCCTACGGGAGCTCCGGTCCCCCTCCTGCAGACCAAGGACCTGGGCGGAGGCAGCGGGGTGGCCAAGTGCAGCGAGAGGGTGGCGGCCAGATTTCGCTGCACCGCCGAGGAGCTGGACTATTACCTGTATGGGCAGCAACGCATGGAGATCATTCCCCTCAACCAGCACACCGGGGACCCCAACAATCGTATGTACTCCCCGCCCTCCCCACCTCCCCTACGCGTGGCAGCGCACAGCCACTTTGGGTGCAGCGTTAAAGGTTGGGGTACAAATATTTAATTTGGGGCAAGGCGTGAGAATGATTCTCGCCCAAGTGTCTGACGGTGCTCTGAAGTCTCACACGTCTTCTCTTGCATGTGGGTGACAGCCACTGAAGTCAGCAGAGCTGGGTCCCACAGTTTTCAGTGAGGCTTAGTGTGTGCTGGATTAAATCACTCCTGAGTAAGTGGACCCCAAGTCTCAATCTTAAGCAGAATCAGTTATCCAGCGCGCTAGAATAGGAGACCCTCTTAAAATTTTCGTTTTCGGATCCAAATACAACAAGATGCTTAAAACCTAGGCCTTTAAACACATTGTCGTTACAAAATGTCCCACTTATTGCCGTGGAACTTAACTTCCCAAAAAGTCTCAAGAGAGCATCATACTCGGAAATAAGTTTCACAGAAATCAACGGGACATTACCAAGACAAGGCAATGAGGTCGTCTGCAGTATCCTGCATTTCAATTCTGCCGGGTTGAAAAGTGATAGGCTTCATACCAAATGCTTGTTTTTTTATAACTTTACTGTAAAGGGTGTTGTTGTTTTTAAGTCTCTTATCTAGATATTGTATGGAAAGCTACAATGTGTGGAGATATTTTTTCCTTAAGGTGAGAACAAACAGCGTAGAGAACAAACAAACAAAAGTTTTACTTGTTCAAAGGGAACTGCTTTGCTGGTCCCCTTTGGAAACACCATCTCCCTTTCGGCCTTTGCTCATATCAGTAACACCAGCCGCTGGGTTTGCCTCTCCAGCGTCAAAGGTGAGGCACGATCGTTCCATAGGAGGTTTGTTTTCAAAACTGTATATGTCAAAAGCCTAATTGGGTGTCAAAACCAATATGCTATGGAGGAGTTCGGAATGATTCAGACTGCCACACTGACCTTTGGGGGTGAAAAACGGCGGGAGTCCTTTTCCTTGAAGCCCCCATTCGTGAGATTTAGGCGGCAATCCTATACACACTTCCCTGAGAGTAAGTCTCGGCTCAATGGAGCTTACTTTTGCACAGACACGCATAGGATCGCGCAAAGTAGTATGGATTTTTGACCAAATGCCCCCCTCCCGGACAGCATGCACTTCGGTTATGTGTACTGTTTGAAATAATTACAAATGTTTTCAGATGTCTTAAATATCCATAGAAGCCTAATTATTATTGGCATAATTGCGAACAATCGACATGATGAATAACATAGATGTAGTTGAACAAGTGTTTAGTGTTTGTCTAGCTTTATACACTTAAACAATAATATTTGCATTTTGATTAACTTACAACCGATCCTCAAACCACTCGCATGCAAACAAATTCTATCGAATGTAGCTGGATTTTCTTTAGAGTTAAAATGTGTTACAAGCGCAGAGACTTTGCAGGGCCGGCAGAAAGAAGTCGTTTAAGCAAGAATACTTGAATTCTAAACCTTGCTCAACCTTGAAATATATGGGATTGAAATCGGTTTAAAGGCAAATAGTCCGGCTTAATTGAGCAGTGGATCGGGCAGGAAAAACCGCAATTTAAATGTAAACGAAAAAGTTGATTAATTTCCCGCGCCCCAAAGAGATATGGAAACTCCTCGATGTTAACGGTCCTTTAATTCCAATGAAGTAGAACAAGGCTACAATGTCATGCAATACCCAGTTACTTCAAAGCTAATGTCTTTCGAATCCGGCGAGGATCAGTCCGATCTTATGCATATTTACTCGGAAGTAATCCCTATTGTTTGCAATGAGATTAGTCCCATGTAAATGATTAGTCCCATGGAAGAGTGCATAGGACTGGAGCAACAACTGTCTGCTCCCTCGGCCCCAGTAAACATAACCCCTCACTACGAATATCAGATGGGTCTGCGATTGCAGCCTTACAGCGTCCTATATACGTGCTTCCTCTGAAGTAAGTCCCATTGGGTTCAGTTGGTCTTACTCTCCAGTTGCAAGCGTGTTTAGGATTGCAGCGGGAACCTTGTACATTTTAACCGTCCTTCTGAAAGCGCAACGTGGGTTTTGGGTTCCACAGCGCAAAGGTTTTCCGATCCCTGCCCTGCTTTGGCTCTGGGAGACCTGACATTTGAGTGTGTCATTTGCCTCCAGAGGCAAAGCAGTCCGTGTTTTCTGGAGCGCAGAAAGAGAATCTGATTCCATAAATTACAGACCCATAAATTAATGGACTCTGAAACGCACTTTTAATAGCCAACAGTACGTGGCTTACTTTTCAGAGACAGAGCTCGGTAAATCAAGAAGATAAAGGGCTTTCAAAGGGTAAGAATGGTAAAACAAGGAGCTCAGAAAGAGCAGGACGGAGCCAATTTCTCCTTCCCTCCGATGCATTAAAATTAGCTTTGCGCTGTCTGCCGATTCTTGTTGTAACGCACAACACGTGGTCTGCACAGGGTCAAAACGGCGGCAAGGGACGCGTATATTGGCAAACGAGGTGAAGAGACCACAATCGAACGCAGTTAGGCAGGTTTAAGCCTACCGATGCCCATGAAGTGCAGCGCTCCTAATTCTAGGCTGGACTCCAATTTGCTCCCTAATTCCTGGAGTCGAAATATCAAACCCCTGAACTCTCTTCTCTCGCTCATCCCTGCCTCCGTCCGACTTCCTTGGAAGGCAGGTCCGGCCGATTTCTTGCCCAGTTCCAGCCGAACTGCTTCAAGGTTTGCCAGCTGAACTCACACAACTTGGGGCTGTGTGAAGTGGTGGATCGGGCCGACTGAGAGCGAGCCCGTTTGTTTTCCCTCCTTCCCTCCCTCCCCACACCGCCTCTCTCGCATTTCCAGGAAACACTCGCCCCCGAGTCTCTTGTCAGGTATCTCTCCTTCTGTGAGATCCGAAGCAGTGTCTTTCAAAAGTTCACAAATAAAGGCCGGATCCTTTCGCAGGGAAGAAGGGACAGTCAAAAACTGAAGTGATCGGCACGGGGAAGTGGAGATCCCTGGCCAGAGAGAGGTTAAGGCGTCACAACGATATCTGGTTCAGGGCTAATTTTGATTTCCAGCGGAGATCGCTTTCCCCAAAGGGTGGGCTATGGAGGTAGCCGTTGGCCTGGGATGATATGTAGTGTAAAGCAGAGGTTAAGGAGAGATTAACATGGATTTGAGGTCTGTTTCACAGGGAGTGTGGTGCTTAAACGGATTTTGGGGGGGTTGTTTTGCGTGTCTCCTAGTTGAAGGTGCCCATTGGCTAGATGTACACGCGTCGTACCCGCCTTAACAGTATGCACAAGTGGCACATTTCCATTTCACGCTAAACCGGGTTTTTAGCCTCTTCTTGTGAAAACGAGCTGGTTTCTGGAACGGATTTCTAATAGCCCGAAGTTCTATGCGCGAAATATAGCAAATCTGGAAGAGTGGGGCAGTACAATCCCCCCCCAATCCCATTAGATTCATTTTGATTGACCAGAAACGATATATACTTTTTTAAAATGTGGAGAAAAACCATCCCAGTTAAGTAAAACTCAGAGTTTGCCCTTTTATGTGCCTAAGGCAAATTACTGATTTTTTGCACTTCTACTAACTTCAATGGATATTTTCTCTTATGGTTCCAAATAAGGAATTGCAGACTCAGCCTGGCCGGGTCCAAGTCGTTTGGCTTAATTGGGACTGAAGACCAGATGCTGGTAAAACTTGTGCAATCCAGATGTCCTCCAGTCAGAATGTGTACTGTAATTTTAAATTATAATTAAGTCTGTGCCATGGGCATAAAGCCCTACTTTATCCCAGATAACCACAATCTGTTATCCATTATTATTATTATTATTATTATTATTATTATTGACATATGCAAATTGCAAATGGAATAATGCAACATTACCTTGTTAGTTTTCTCTTGAATGTCTTTTATTTTACTAGACAGATGATTATCCCAGTGTGAAAATACCTGTGGATATTGTGATATATGCCACAAATAGTTAATTTTACACATTCATATTATGCCTTCTATATATGTAAAACAAAATATTATATTGCTGGACTACATGCTGTTTTAAACCTTGGATACATGAGGTTTAGCAATCCTATATCCACTTACTGGAAGGATCAAGCCCCGTTGAACTCAATGGGACTTACTTCTGGGTGGACATGCAAAGAATTGCTCTGTTAGAGCACAATCCTATACATGTATATTCAGAAGTAAGTCCCACAGAGTTCAGTGGGCCTTACTTCCAGGTAAGTGGGAATAGGACTTCGCTAATTTAGGACTCCCCGATCAATGATATAGATTATTTGAAGTAATAGTGCTAGCCAGGAGTCAATTTTCAGAAAGCTTTTGTTGTTTTATTTTTTTATTTTTTAAACCCTGAAAGTGATTTATGATATGGTTTGAAGTGCAGACATTTCTAGCTAAGAAATCGTCACAATTTGACTCATTAGGAAATCAAATGGGATTTTTCTTAAATACATGGTAGTTGTGCATTGTAAGGGCTAGATCCATGGTACTTTATCACTCGTGACGGGCATATTGGTCTTTAATGCAAATGTCAAATCTTTATTGGTCAGTATGCGCGTTCCGATTGAAATTGCTTTTTTAGCTTCTATCTCGCATTAACAAAGTTCACACGTGACACAAAAAACGCAAAAGAGACTCAAGGCTTTTCGGGTCATGTGTGAAACCGTCCAGATCCTAAAGACGATATCTGTAAAAAGTACTGAAGGCTGACATTTATCTAATAATTATAATTGGATATTAACGTTAAGTCTAGATTAATCACTTCTTAAAGCCTTGTAATGACTCTGTCCTATTCACTCTAGGTGGCAAATGGTTGAATTTTTCTATTCGTACCTATGGGCGAAACAGTGCTTTTAATTCATTTCAATTATTGTTATGCAGAGAAAGAAGGAAATCTAGTCCTTATTAATACATCCAGGACAGAAGGCGGTGATCTTAAGTGGGAGGCGTTATCATCTTTAGGATGGCCGGTTAGATTTTGTTTTATGTTCTTGCAATCTAGCGTTCTGAGCTGGAGGTGACACAACTCTTCTTCCACCCTGCTCTCTGGAGCTTTAAAACAACAACAAAGAAAGGGAGATCGCTGACTCTCCCTGCTCTAAATCGTGTCAGACTAACGTAAGAGAGCAGTTGTACGGTCCGTCCTGTTCAAGCGAATGGTGGGGCCGTTTTGCCTGCAACTGTCTGCGAAAGCGTGGGAACCATTCCCTGCCTTTTACGTTTCAAATTTGTATTTTCCCGAATTGTTACTAACGTCTGTGATTTAGCTACTTTCCATCATTCGTTTCGCTGGCAGCAGTAGCACCCTTAAAGAGAGCAGCTCGCGGCCCATATATTAGATTGAGGTTAGAAAAGGTGGTGACTGTTTATTTAAGGTGATAAAATGGTCCATCAGCAGTAATCTCCATCGATATGTGCCACAAGGAGATGAAGGATGAGGGGACAAGGCACAATTAATTGCCCTATAGTTTTGTAGGAGAGAGTGGAGGCAATGCGGCCCTCGCTTCGATCTCCTTTCCCAAAGCCCATTCATCATCTCCACATTGTATATGGGGCTCCCCCAGGGGCAAGGGGTGGCAAGGTTTATCTACACACAATATTCTCCTAACCTTCTGATACCTGACACCGAAATTTAATTCATTCATACACGCGATCGAAGGAGGCGAGTTACACATAGAAAAATACACACGCACGGACACGCACACCATCCGCACACATTTCTCAGCACATCAAATGGTTTTCCACAAAAGAGGAAAGCAATCTCAGTGTTTCCGTAGTCTCTCCTCTTCCCATTCACTCCCCCACCCCCCTATAATTAAAAAACTCATCGGATTATTCCGAATATATATACACACAGGGAAGCGGAGGCAGTGGAATGGCAGGCGTGTAGCCTCTCGATGGACTATTTGGACTTAAAGTGAACCGGTGTAACCCTAAACCCGTTCAGATCTAGATATTCCGGTTTAACAGCGTGTATGGATCGTGCTGCGAGAAATCGAGATGCGTAGCCCCATCCTATGCAGTCTTAAAAGGAAGTGTGCAGCCTCAGGAAAGTATGCTGTCGGCGTGGGAGGGAGGTTTATAAAAGAGTCATCAGAGACTACGCACCCCATTAGATAGTAAAATAAATAATCCTCCTTTGGTAATGCTAGCTTCATTATGTTTTGCACCTTCTAAATTTCCCATTAGATTTTGAAGCCTCGTTAATCCACGGTTAGATCTCGCCCTCTGCCTCTGTGTTTTCCTTCTTCCCCGCCTGCGCATTACTTCCGCAGCAGTCAACGAAGCGAGGAAGCGGCTGGGCTCAGCAGGTGAGGGGAAGCTTCCCTAGTCGATAATGCATCTGTATCTGCGCGTCTGGCACGCGCTCGGAGCGGCTGATACAAGCTGCGGTTCACCTGCCGCCACCACCCCGAGCGTTTGCACGCACATGCCATGCGCGGGATTTTACAATCGCAGCGTGCACGTGCGCGCGCTCAGGCATGCAAAGAGCGTGAATCTCGTCTGAGCGGGCGAGAGTTTCGCTTTGGGTGGGAAGGGCTCATCCAAACGGAGCGGGATAATCCATGGTTTCTATATCCGGTTCCTCATCTGTCAGTCCTCACTTTGCCTGTTTGTTCGCTCTTTCCCAATACAAAAACCCGCTTTTTTTGTGCCCACACATGCAGAGAGGACCCGTACTTCTTCTCACTTTTTCCCGGCTCTGCCCATAACACTCCCCCCCTATCAGCCAATTGGTCAACAAAAATATGATGTATGCTCCTCTCCCTTTTTGCAACAAAGCACAACAAGGCGCATGCGCTTGAACGTACGAGTGCAAAAGTTTGAATTTCCTGATGGTTTGGTAGTAGTGGCTGTAATGGGAGTTCCTTGTCCACTCTGGAGCAGAGCCGGCCGGGGGTGTGTGTCTCCAGGTGCCCCTGACCATCCAGGGGGATTGTGGGCAGTGCAAGGGATCAGCGCTTGTAATCGCCGGGCAAATCCCCCCACCACCACCCTTGGGCTCATTCACTGCGGGGTTCAGCCCTGGACCGTTATGCGGCTCGGCGGCAGGAATGCTGCCCCTGAGGGAAGCAAACAGGCCCCCCTCATGGGTGGCAGCTCTTGGCTCGGGCAGGGAATGCGGGCAAACAGCCCCGCGTGCTGCTGTGTCAATCTGCGCTGAAGCGACCAGCACAGCTTTGCGGTGTTCCCTCTGATAAAAGAAACATGCAAACCACATATATGCCTATAATTCCTGTATTTTTGTTTGTTTGTATTTGTGATATTTTGCGAAACTGTATGCTTTTCTACCTTTATGCATATTAACGTTTCTGGAGATACACATGATTGCAATTCCACTTATTTCTCCAGAACAGTAAGTAACAATGTGTCATGTCTAGGAAGGTAGACCACCAGTCTCTACGGTTAAGGGTGGCTGAGACGCTCTAGCAAACCACTTATATGCCAATAATTCCTGTGGGTTTTTTGCTTGCATTTGCCATATTTTGCAAAAGCCACTGTATGCTTTTCAGCTCAGCTGGGCTGCACAGAACCTGCAGGCTGTGATTGAAATTGACAAGACTCAAAGAGAGTAGCCTGCAGGCAGGAAAGCGAAATTGACTAAGGGTGCCCTGAGCCTCTGTAATCCAAGAGGAAAGCCTCCATTTCTCTTCTCCCCCCCTCTCCCTCCACTCTGGATGCCTGGAAGCAAAGACCAGTATGTTCAAGAAGGGCATTTGATGCGGGGTGGGGGGTGAGGGGTGGGAGGTGGAGGTTAGGCAAAGGTAAATATTTTCTCCCTTGAAAAAGTTTACAAACAACCACAATTGCAGATCTCACCCTGAGCGGCTGCCCAGTTTGCAGGCTGGCTAAAAATTAACCGCTGTTGCTGCTTCTGTGCAAATGCGTTTTTTTGCATCTGCTCAGTAGAAGTTGCAGGGGCCCCCCAAACACCACACCATTGCTCTGATAGGTTCGTTTTTCCAGGGCTTTCCCCGGACATTCACGTACATGGGCAACAGTGGAAATACGTGATTGGTTGAGAATGAGGGAAGGGATATGGGGAACCGCCCAAGAACCGTTCATCAAACGCCCACAGCTGTAAAGTCCACGGTATTGCATCCAAGTGCCTGAAGGTACAGCGGATGATTCCCGGTTTAAAAAAGCAAATCGCATGATTTGCGGTATTGCAGGACCAGATTTAACTGTGAAAATTTGCAAAAGCGTGCAGCGTCATATGGATGACTGAAAAATAATGAAAACACAAAGCAATCATGTCACACATTTTACAGTCATCTGGATGAGCCCCAAGAGGAGCTGGAAAGAAGGAAGAGGAGAGCCCGCTGGTTGTGACAAGGAAGGGTGCCATTTTCTTTAAAAAACTGAGCCTTAATTTTGGGCCAGGACTAAGGCCTCAATTCGAGAAGAAGCCTGATGCCCCGGTTTTATTGCTGCCCCTGGGATGGGGCTCTTTCTCAGCTTCCTCAGAAGCGCTTCTTAACCAGGTGGTGGTTTGGACACTCTGAGGGCCAGTTTGCTTTTTTAATTGTTATTTTTATTTTAACAACAGGTGCCACTTTCTTTGGGATAGTTCTGTTATATATTTTTTAAAATAGTATCATTGTTGTAAACTACCCAGAGAGCTTCGGCTATGGGGCAGTATACAAATGCAATTAATAAATTAATAAATTATTGCTTTGGTCTCCAGTTAGATATTGAGAGGATGCTTGTTGTTGTTTGTTTGTTTATTGCAGTTATATACTACCCCACAGCTGAAGCTTTCTGGGCAGTTTACAACAATTAAAACATTACAAACAAATATACACATTTAAAAAACAAATTTCTTACAAGCAATTTAAAAACACATGCTAAAAAGCCTGGGAGAAGAGGAAAATCTTGACCTGGTGCCGAAAAGATAACAGTGTTGGCTCCAGGCACACCTCGTCAGGCGCAACTCGTTGTTATGTGCCTTCAAGTTGATCACGACTTACAGCGACCCTATGTATCGGTGATCTCCAACAGCATCTGTGGTGAACCACCCTGTTCAGATCTTGTAAGTTCAGGTCTGTGGCTTCCTTTATGGAATCAATCCAACTCTTGTTTCGCCTTCCTCTTTTTCTACTCACTTCTGTTTTCCCCTTTTCTAGTGAATCATGTCTTCTCATTATGTGTCCAAAGTATGATAACCTCAGTTTCCTCATTTTAGCTTCTAGTGATAGTTCTGGTTTAATTTGTTCTAACCTAACACCCAGTTATTTGTCTTTTTTGCAGTCTATGGTATGCGCAAAGCTCTCCTCCAACACCACATTTCGAAGGAGTTCTCTTATCTGCTTTTTTCACTGTCCAACTTTCATATCCATACATAGAGATTGGGAATACCATGGTCTGAATGATCCTGACTTTAGTGCTCAGTGATACATCTTTGCATCTGAGGACCTTTTCTAGTTCTCTCACAGCTGCCCTCCCCAGTCCTAGCCTTCTTCTGATTTCTTGACTGTTGTCTCCATTTTGGTTAATGACTTTGCCAAGTTATTGATAATCCTTGACAAGTTCAATGTCCTCATTGTCAACTTTAAAGTTACATATATCTTCTGTTGTCATTACTTTAGTCTTCTTGACGTTTAGCTGTAGTCCTGCTTTTGTGCTTTCCTCTTTAACTTTCATCAGCATTCGTTTCAAATCTTTACTGGTTTCTGCTAGTAGTATGGTATCGTCTGCATATCTGAAATTATTGATATTTCTCCCTCCAGTTTTCACACCTCCTTCATTTTGGTCCAGTCCCGCTTTCCGTATGATCTGTGTATAGATTAAACAAATAGGGTGATAAAATAGACCCGTCTCACACCATTTCTGATTGATAACCAATCAGTTTCTCCATATTCTGTCCTTACAGTAGCTTCTTATCCAGGGTATAGGTTGCACATCAGGACAATCAGATGCTGTGTCACCCCCATTTCTTTTAATATATCCCATAGTTTTTCATTATCTACACAATCAAAGGCTTTGCTGTAATCTATAAAGCACAGGGTGATTTCCTTCTGAAATTCCTTGCTCTGTTCCATTATCCAACGTATGCTTGCGATATGATCTCTGGTGCCTCTTCCCTTTCTAAATCCAGCTTGGATGTCTGGCATTTCTCATTCCATATATGGTAAGAGCCTTTGTTGTAGAATCTTGAGCATTACTTTACTTGCATGGGATATTAAGGCAATAGTTCAATAATTACTGCATCCCTGGGATTCCCTTTCTTTGGAATTGGGATATATATTGAACACTTCCAGTGTGTGGGCCATTGTTTAGTTTTCCATATTTCTTGACAAATTTGTGTCAAAATTTGGACAGATTCAGTCTCAGTAGCTTGTAGCAACTCTACTGGTATGCCATCTGTTCCTGGTGATTTGTTTCTTCCAAGTATTTTAAGAGCAGCTTTCGCCTCAAATTCTAACATTTCTGGTTCTTCATCATACGGTTCCTCTGTGAATGAATCTGTCATCCTGGCACCTCTTTTATAAAATTCTTCAGTGTATTGCTTTCATCTTCCTTTTATTTCATCTCGGTCAGTCAGTGTGTTCCCCTGTTGATTATTCAGCATCCCTACTCTTAGTTTAAATTTCCCTTTCATTTCTCTGATCTTTTGGAATAGGACTCTTGTTCTTTTTGTTGTTCTATTTCTATACAATAACTATTGTATTAGTTCTCTTTGTGCCTACGTACTAGTCGCTGTATTGTTGCATTTAGTGTTGTGATCGTGTTTCTATCTCCTTTTGCTTTTGCTTTCCTTCTCTCTTTAACCATTTTAAGAGTTTCTTCAGTAATCCATTGATGTCTTTCTGTCTTTTTAACTAGAGGTATTGTCTTTTTGCATTCTTCCCTGATAATGTCTCTGACTTCACTCCATAGTTCTTCTGGTTCTCTGTCAACTAAGCTGAAAGCCTCAAACCTGTTCCTTATTTGATCTTTATATTCTTCTGGGATGTCATTTAAGTTGAGAGGATGCTTAAACACCTCATAATACAAAACATCCCAAAAGAGTAAGTTGTAATTATTAGCTCAAAATGCATGTATGAGTTCACTCCTGATCATATCCAAAAATGCAGAGTGGTTTATAAATGATAAAACATATGATTTGTTATATTCTGGTATATTATTTTTCAGGTTGTTCTTAGTTAATGTATGCACAGAAATCATGAACTACTTTTGAAATTTCCTCAGTTTCAGAACTGGGTTGGTGATATGACATGGAGGGGGTGGCTGCTTTTTGAGAAACCCAATTTCAAAGCTTGCTTGAGTGTATAGCAGTGTGATTCTTGGAGTCCAGGCTTTGATGTTCAACCAGATAGTCACAACAAA
Organism: Rhineura floridana; assembly: GCF_030035675.1. Lineage (NCBI taxonomy): Eukaryota > Metazoa > Chordata > Lepidosauria > Squamata > Rhineuridae > Rhineura > Rhineura floridana. Next base: position 81,384,657 of record NC_084480.1, read on the forward strand.
CAAAGAATACTTAAAGGGTGTGAATATCATATATGATTGCAAATTAGCAATAGTTATCTTTTCTTTTTGAGTACAGTACAAATTTTTGGAGTTCATCAAGAGTGAATGCAGCAAGTACAGAAAACTATGCTATTTATTAATAAATCGGAAAGCAGGCTAGTCTCAAAGTACACCCCTTATGCAGGTCAGATCTATGGGGGTGGGGGATTTGTCTAGTTTAAAAATTGGACAGTTTGTGGCAACTTGTTGTCAACTTGGCTGTTTGATGGAGTTATATATGGATGCACTGTGCTTAAAGCTGGTGCATCTGAGTACAATGCTTCTCATAAAAAGCAAAGATACTCATGACACTCCTTGGGCACTTTCAGAGTGTCTCTATTTTCAGGTGGGACTCAGTCACATACTGGCAGATACAAGTTGCACAACTATATTTGATTGGGAAGTCTTGTGTGACAACAAGCCAATATTACCCCCAAAAGATTGGACTTTTTGTGATAAGGAAAGTGATGGGAAAATACACTGCATAACACTTCCTTTGACATGATGACACAACATCTAAGCTCCCCGCAAACATCATCTTATGTGCCCACAAACAAATCAGGATGAATAGTTAGTAAACAGGTTGTCTGAAAGCACCCTTTTTCTCCCTCTGCCAATACTATTTTATGAAAGCAAAGCACTAGGTGTTTGCTTTTTGTGACTTCATGGGCTCACATTCAAGTGAATAATTCTTTGTCAATATGATTTAGCAACATTATCTAGGACAAAGAAATAAGCATATTGTCAATGACGGAGAATGAAATATATTGGTGAGTGTCAGTCAAAGACATGTGGTATCTTGGACCTAAGGCTACCTAAGCATTTTTTTCTTATTATTATTGCAACTTCAGATTTCTTCTGAGCAACATAATAAAGCACATTAAAAAGGAAACTGGGACGTTGTTTTCTTATTTTCATTTTTTAATGTGTGTCACTTCTTTGCTTTTACCCCTTTAACATTGTATTAAAGTTTAGTACTGTATTAAAGTTTAGATAATGAAAATCAAAATGCTCTGTCTGGGCTTAGTTATATTATACTTGAAATATGTATCACATTTCACAAGTCTTGGTTTGTTAGTTTTTTAAAAAATAGTAGATACAGGAGCAGAATCAGATTTTATTTATTTATGTATATTATTGCATTTATATTCCATCTGTCCTCCAAAGAGCCCAAGATGTGTACAAACATGGTTCTCCCCCTCCTGATTCATCCTGATAACAACCCTGTGAAGTAGTTAGGCTGAGAGACGGTGACTGGCCCAAGATCACCCAGTAAGCTTCATGGCCAAGCAGAGATTTGAACCCTGATCTCCCAAGGTCCCAGTCCGACACTCTAGCTGCTACACCACACTGGGACCTCAGCGCATAGGAAGGTGGAGTGTTAACCTCCCCACAACATAGTCCTGATGAAAATTGCCCGCCCCCCCGCCCGGGTTGCTCTTTACTTCATGGGATAGGAAATGCCATTCGTATTGCCTGGAATGCTGGGGTTGAATATCGTACAGTTAATAATGCAGCTTAACAGTTCCTGTGCACTTCTGTCCAAAATGCCGGTAGCAACTTTCTCTCCAAGAGTTTTACATAGCTGAGGCAGGCACTCCCGGGATTTGGGCACCCAAATTAGGAACTATGAAAGCTCTGAAACCAAAACATTGTACTGGCTAAGGGCACAATCCAACTGCATTCACGCCAAGCTGAGGGGAGTTGGATATGGCAGACCTCTGGCTGAGTCAGCTGGGTCCGGGCTACACTGGCATAAGTTCCTCACCGGCTCAGCCAGAGAAGCCCAGCTTGATGTAAGGGCAGCTGGCAGAAGCTGGTGGAAGGCCTGCAAAAGGGGCATTCTGGGAGTGTGCTGAAGTAGGGGCTGGGGGGAATTACGTGATATCCAGGCCCCATTTGGCCAAAAGGGCTAGCAGAAGGAAACATGTATTTTCTTTTCTTACACCACGCCCTGTTGATGTAGCCCCCATCCTCCCTCTACTAGGCCTCCGAGCAGCAGCTGCTTGTGGCGGCCCCTTCCACCAGCTCTGTCTCCGCTGCCTTTACTCCCACTGCCCTTCCCCACTGCCCTCTGGCAAGTTGGATTGCTCTGTAATACATTTGCCATTGTTACTACATTCTCTGGTGAAAAAGTGTAGGTAGACAGTTTACCAATCCCCCCCCCCCAAAAAAAACAGCTCAACTAAGAAAGTCGGAGCAGGGTTGGTGAACTGGTGTGGCCCTCCAGATATTGTTGATATCCAACTCCCAGCAGCCCAGCTAGCATGGCCGACAGTCAGGAATGATGGGAGTTGAAGTCCAATAATATCTGGAAGGAGGTTCTCCCCTATTCTACAGAAATGTCAAGAACAGGCACATCTTCTCTATGATTGTTCCCATGCAATTTTGTTTTTTAAAAAATGCATATGTGTATAAATTAAAGGAATAATGGCTGATTCTCTGATTCTCTTTGTGCCTTACATAAAAATGGCAAGGATATTTTGTAAGGTATTCTTGAAGACTTTGGTTTGTTTGAGAAACACTTCCCCCTCAAATTATCAGACCTTGAATGTTCCCAAGAATCTGTGTAACCCAGTTTTATTTAAAATATGAAAGTTAGTGCTGCGAGATGTGATGTTTTTATTTGTATATTTTTTGTGTTATAGCTACATATTTTATGTATTTTAATAAGCTTTTTTATGATGAAAAACTTTGACCATCATTTGCCTAAAGTTTGTGTGAGTTAGAAATGAAAATGAAGTAAATATATAGCCTTCAACCAACTCTTGAGTGCTGGGCACTTACTCTAACTATGCCAGTGCCTATTAAAGAGATGGATCTCTCCCAATAAAATACACTTAAAATGCTTAACTTTACAAATGAGACTAAACTTGTGTTTGCTTAAATTAGTTTGTGATGCAAATACAAAAACTGCACTAGCTAGAATGTATATGTGATTTTGCTTTCTATCTTGCATCAACAATATTCACACCATGGCACAAATAGTGAGAGAAACTCAGAGATGCCTTTTTTGTTGTTTTTATGCCATGTGTGAAAACGCTTGTTGGTATATATATGTTGCCACAGTTTAGGTGACTTGTGTATGATCCAAACTGAGATGCTTAACTCTTGCACATTTAGTGAGTGATAGGCTCTTGGCATCAAAGTATCATAGGCATTTTCCGTATGGTTTTTTTTGTTGTTGTTGGATGTTGATAGTGTTTGTGTACTGCTGAAAACTGACTGGTAGATTTGAGACTCTTACACTGCTTTTTATTTGGGTATGTTTGAACAGTTAAATGACATAACATAAGTCATTCATTGTTTGGAAAATTGAGATGATGGAAAATAGCAATACTTATTTGAGAACTGAAAGGATAAAACTGTTAATGGATATGAGAAGTTAACAATTTTTATAAGCAAATTTAATGACTTCTAGATTTTAATAAGCACTGGGTAACATGAATGGTCGTAAAATCTTGCTGACTTTGACTGGGGTCAAGTCCTCCAGAAACTCTTTATTTTGGCATAGTAGTTACAGTGCTTCCCAAGCAATAAATTAAATGCAGTACAAAAATATGTATGTTTACTCAGAAGTAACTGATTTCCATTGAATTCATTGGGACTTGCTTCCAGGTAAATCTGCATAAGATTGCAGCCTTATGTCTGATTTCTGTGCATACTTCCTTGTAAGTAAGGCCTATTAAACTCAGCGGGCTTTACTTCTAATCATGCGCAGAATCACTATGCACGTCAAGAAAAACTGTTATTGCCATTAAGTGCTATCATCTCTGTTGAGATAGTGTAATGTTTACAGTATCCAGTTAATTAATTGATTAATTGGTAAAAAACACGACAGTTAATCGACTAAAAACCTCTAATTCACTGACAACCCTAATATATTTGGGTTTTTTTGTTTTCAACTGATTCTTCCTAAGAGGATTGTGTAAGAAACCTTTGTTAACAATTCCCCTAGGAAATGATAAATTTCCTCTCTTGTTTTCATTCTCCTATTGACAGAATGTGGGGATTTAAGGAAGAGTAATGTGAATTCCTTTTAAACAATTTTGCTGACTCTCTACCCCTGCTCAGTGATCTTACACAAAAATCCACATTTGCGTATGCCAGTATCTGCCAATTCATACTAGCAAGATTTCTCTTGAATTAAATATATAGTGTGCTTTAAATGTTGCAGTCCTATACACACTTAACATGAGTTTGGAATAGACATGAATAGGACCATGCTGTAAGTGTAAATTCTTGCATGAGACTCTTACAGTGCAATTCTATACATCTCTACTCAAAAGTAAGGTTCACTGAGTTTAATGGGAACTTATTCCTAGGAAAGTATGTATAGGATTGCAGCCTTAATATGCATGACAAGCCCTTTTCAAATACCTTTACTGTCATTTATTTCATAATTTGCAGAAGATGTTTTGCCAAAATAAAAACTGTCACTATTTTATGAATATATCAAATACTGTGTGATAAATTTCTTCATTTTCCTTTTGCTGATTAGGAAAAGCCAACTGAAATAAACAGAAGGACTCCTCGTAGTGTCAGAGTTAATCCTATGATCAAGATGTAGGGAAGAAGCAGTGTCAAATGCCACTGAGTCTTTAGGTGCCTTTCCTGACAACATTTTTCACAAATAATCTGAGTTCAGGATTCTTGGATTGTTCTACATCTAACTGCAAACCAGGACAATAAGCAAAATGTAGTCTATGTTGTAATTTTCTCCTTATGAATGATCCTACAGACATAGATAGATTGCTTATTTGTTTCTTTATATCACTTTATTTGCTTTAAAATTTGGGTCCCTCTTTTCTATTTCCTTTGGAAATTTCTGCCTTTTCTTTTTTAAAGGGAAATATTAATCTCTATCCTGGAACAGCATATATTTTGTAATGTGCATATCTTAATTTCTGGTAAATTGATCAGGAAGCAGTTACATTGCACAACTTTATGATCTGCATAGCTGTAGCTAAAAAAACTTGTTGCACCATTCACACTGTACTAGATGCTTTTCCTGATAAATATCGGAGGTAAGTATCCACATTGGAAAAACCGTATTCAGGTAAACCACATCGATTTCAATGGAATAAACTTTAACATGTATTTCACATTTAGATGTATATCTGTATTATTCCTACAAACACAACTTAGAAGTACGCATCACTAAAGCTGGTAGATTTTGGATTCCTGCTTTGAATTGTGTGGTGCAAATTCAACTGAAGCCAAAGGGAGTTGCTGAGTGTAAGCAGGCCATCTTACTTTTAATTTTCAATTAATTTTAGCGAAATTTATGTATGAACTTATTTAGAGTTACACTTCACTCTTAAATACTTATGGAAGTATAATGAATTTAGGATTGGAATGCTAGACTTTAAAAAATATTATGGTCTGTCTATCTCATCCATAAAGTTTTAAACACTTATAAACACAGAGAACACAATAAAAATACTATAACATTCTTAAGTGTTACAGAACTCTGAAATCAAGACAAAAATATATTCAAAAGATAATTATGTGCTCAGATAGTCTTGGAAAACCTTTTGGAATATAGTAGAAATCAGCAAATTATAAATTTGGGTTTATATTACTTTATGAATAATAGTTTAGATAGTGTTCAAAGTAAATTGCCAGGGCATTTATAATAATTTAATGATTAGATATGCTAGCAATTCTGGCTGCAGAAACAATGTCAGTCTTTTTGGATGTCCAGCCTCAGTATAAATAAGAAACAAAATGCACAAAGCAAGCATGTTCTTCTTGAGATAATCAAGCAACTCACTTATTTGTTTATTTAAAATATGTAAGCACTGTTTCCACAGGTGGAATCTGCTGTTGGGGCCGAGAAACATTAATGTAGTCTACCATTCTTTTTTCTAATTTGTGGTGCTGATCTTTATTTCTTGGACAGGAGAAGAGGAAAGAGTCCTAAAATGCAGTTGGTTCCAGTATGTATATCCATCTCAGATGTTCATGTTTATCAAAGGTTCTAAAAGCTGTATGTGTGTGTAAAAGTGAATGATGCTACGTATCTAGTGGCAGAGTGCAGAAGTTTGATCCTGAAGCTGCCTGGCTGGAGTAAAAAAGATGCTTTGGCTTCGTTTAATTGAAGCTGTTCAGTAGACATGGTGTCTCCAAGACAGCCATTAATAATCAGGAAGCTGGGAGGAGGTTACACATCTAAAAGATTGTCAGCAGGGAACAAATTATTCCAGAATCAAGGGTCTGCTTTGAGAAGTAACTAAAATCTTGACCAGTCATTCCTAAATCTTAAGACTTTCCAACAAGTTTTTTGTTCAGTTTTATAAGTTAGAATATTAGAAATCCTAAGAAGACTATAATGAAAGGTTGAAGGTTTTTTGGTGGGGGAATTGCCTTTTTGGGTGGGGGGGGTTGCTACTGATGTTATTTGTAAACTGGGGACTACAAGCGTAACTTTTGGGATTAGCCAGTGCGAATTTATGGGGTATAAGGAACAAAGAACTGGGTCTGTTACTGATTTTGCTTTAAGGAAGATTGGCATAAATAAAATGAAAGTGCTAGGACGTATTGTGAAAGCCTAGGCTTTCCCTGACCCATAAGATCAGACCCTACTTTTATTAGTTTGAATTCCCTGGATTCCTGTTTTTATTTGTTTTTATATGCATTTATATTACTGTTTTACTAGTTTTTAATGTTATATTTTTGTTTAATGATACTGTTTATTTTATGTTGCACACAACCTAGATTTTTAAAAAATATTAAGTGCTTTTAAATAAAAATAAATCAATATTACATAAATAATACTGCAATAAATATTTCCTTTTTAAAAGGCCATTTTCCTCACCAGATTTTGTAATACTTTGTAGTAGTAAATAGTTTGTTCAGATATTTTCATATCTAAAATGCCATCATTTCTAGGCTCCATCTTTCATATTTCTCATTTCAGTTACAGTGCAGTCCGTAAACCACTTAATATCCTGCATGTGCTCCTCTGTGTTATACATACTTACTCAAAAGCAAATCCCATTGATTTCAGGGGTTTAAGGGACTGACTGAAGTCATAAACTGGTATACCTCATAGAAGGTAATGGAACTAAATCAGCATTCAAGGATCCTGGTTTAATTGATTTATGGATTGTGGTCTGGCATCTATTGCAGATGCTACTTGCCAACAATTATCCTTCGAACATTTCTGAATCCATGTGCTTTCTCAACTGTATTTTGTGTCATACCGGAATTAGGGTTTAACAGGCTAATTTTACAAAAACAATACGTGCATATAGTCTTTAATATAAAAAAGGTAAAGGTGTCCCTGCACTTGTAGTGCGAGTCGTTTTCGACTCTTAGGGCGATGTCTTGCAACGTTTACTAGGCAGACCATATATATGGGGTGGGATTGCCAGTTCCTTCCCCGGCCTTTCTTTACCCCCCAGCATACTCATTTTACCGACCACGGATGGATGGAAGCCTGCGTGGACCTCGACCCCTTTTACCGGAGATTTGACTTCCTCCTTCCGTTGGAATCGAACTCCAGCCGTGAGCAGAGCTTTCGGCTGTGTTACTGCCGCTTACCACTCTGCGCCACGGAGGATCTTAGTCTTTAGTATACAGTATCATAATATTTTACAAACCACATTCCATATAATCTACTTGTGTATGTGGATAAGCAACAGTGAGAAATTTTGTTGTACACCTGCAAAACCATAGCTACTCTATGCTTTGAAAGGAAAAGGTTTGGGGAGGATAAGAAGAAACTGTAGATAATAGCCTTTTCCTTCGCAAAACGTTAGGGAAATATGTGGAGCCTTATTGCTGCTTTTATCAGCACTAACATTGGTATTTCCTACCGCATTAGGGAAGATAACTGCCTTGTACTCACAGTAAATAATAATAATAATAAAATTTGATTTATGTGTCACCTATCTGGCCAATGGCCACTCTAGGCGACGTACATATAGTAAAATACAGCAAAATACAATACAATAAAATACAATATACAATATAAATTATAAATTATGATAACAACAATGCAGGGTAGGAGGCATTTCGATCATAAGAACATTAAGCGTCCCCAGAAGTCCCAAAAGCCTGTTGAAAAAGCCAGGTCTTTAAGGCCTTGCGGAACATATTCAGGGAAGAGGCGTGCCGAAGATCTTGTGGGAGGGAGTTCCAGAGGGTGGGGGCCGCCACTGAAAAGGCCCTCTCTCTAGTTCCCGCCAACTTAGCTGATTTGGTTGGCGGGACTGAGAGAAGGCCTTGTGTGGCCGATCTTGTCAGGCGGCAGTACAGTAGTTACCAGTTTGAGCCAAAATAATTTATAGGAATAAATAATAGGATTTAAGTACGTTTAAACCCATTGAAGTCAATAGAATTAAACTGATTTCAAATATCTCGGATTGTAGGTGAGGATGTGATTGGGTTGTAGGATTTATAATCCTTTTTACTACAGCCAAATGTCCTGCATCTCTGTGGGTTGGTTCATCACACATAATGTTTCTGTTCCAACAGATTATGCTTTGTTAAGAGTGAGAAAAAGCAATGAGCTTGAGTGCTCCTCTTTTCACGTACCTGGTTTCAGAAGACACTTCATGATTTGTTAAATCACAAATGGCTCAGAATATCTTAACCAGGAATCTGTGTTTAAGTACTTACAAACCAAGATTGCAAACCACAGTTTAATTCTAGTTTGTAGCCTGGTTTGCAGGCAGCGCTTAAACCAGAGTTTCCCTTTTGGATGCCATGGGGAAATGGTGGCTTCACAAACCAGGAAGTCTCCTCCTCACCTGGACATGTACGAGAAGGAGGAAGTACTTGAGGTCATCACTTAACTGCTTTTTCAACAGACCATAGTTTATTGGACCAGCAATGTTACACCTGAACCTGGCCTTTAGCTGGTATCCCAAACACATTCACTGGAAGGCATACACCACTCCCAAGTTATTGACTGGGCTCTAAAGAACTATGTAGCTAGTTTATGTACTTAAGGGGGCTTTGGGTTCATGTTTCTCAAACACTAGCCACTACTCTTTCATGGCAAAGGCATACACCACTCCCAAGTTATTGACTGGGCTCTAAAGAACTATGTAGCTAGTTTATGTACTTAAGGGGGCTTTGGGTTCATGTTTCTCAAACACTAGCCACTACTCTTTCATGGCAAACTGCTTTTGAAATTGAGGGACCTTAAAAAAGCAATATGTGTTATGGTGTAGGAATTTGCAGGTTTTTTTTAAAAAAGTCAGAAGTTCCATTTGGTATACTGAAGTCCTGGGGTGCACCTCAAGCAACTTTTTGGCCAAGGTGTTTAGAGCTGGATGTTAATTGTTACTTTCTTCCAGTACTTCATGTTGTGTTTCAGTATAGCCTTGCACTTATAAAGGAATCTTCAAATTAATTTTATAATTTCATATGTGTATTCTGATTTGCTGTGCATCTAGATCACAGTGAAAAAGCATGTAATTTGTTATGACCCTTTGAACAGTGATAAGTAAAGTTAAAATAAATAAATTGTACCTAGATACCATTTTATATATAATGTTGTCAACTGCAAAAATAGATGCCATGTTTTAGTTATATGATTCATAATCATACTGAATAGGTAGAAACTTTTTGTATTTCTCTGAAAGATTCTTACACAGTAAACTGTATTGAAGTTTATCTAACATAGGAGGCAAGAAGACCGTGTTAGTCCTGCTGGTTTTATAACCTGTGGTTTCAGGCTGCTTACTTATTCCAGATTTGTGGTTTATACCACCAAATCCCCAACCAACTGCGGAATATTTTTGTTTTATTTTTAGCTGCTCCATGTATATGATGCAAAATTATCGCGGTAAAGGAATTGCTGTATAAACAATGAAGAACAAGTACTACTTTTTGAATATATTCCTGGAAGAAAGTTGTCAGAAACCTTTAATTGTGTTATAATGTACAAACTGTGCCAGGGACTGTAATTGATTCAAAGAGGTTCATTTTTATTTTAGTTGCAAAATATAGTTCTGAGCATAAATTCTTCTCTTGGAAGTCCAGAATTTATATATAAAGAACATTGAAACCATTAACATAAAATGGAATAAAATGAAAACTTCTGAATTCCTCTTTATTCGTATAAGAAAAAAATTAGTAAAATGTTTATATATCATAGAAACATTATATGTTTGTTACTATATGTACACAACATTTCCTGGAGTCAGTAAAAATTAGGTACTTATAATATTGAAAAATTAAAATATCTGAAATAAGAATAGGAAAAGGTATAGTTTCATGAATAGTTTTCTTTCATAAAGTTGGCATAAACATAACATACATTTTACTGTTTTGTTGTTGTTATATGCCTTCAAGTCAATTATAACATGGCGACCCTATGAATCTGTGACCTCCAATAGCATCTGTTATAAACCACCCTGTTCAGATCTTGTAAGTTCAGGTCTGTGGCTCCCTTTATGGTATCAATCCATCTCTTGTTTGGTCTTCCTCATTAAGGTGTAAAAATTTCCTCCAAAATAAATATCTGAAAATTATTTGATTAAAAGCCTTACATGGAACTGTGGCTTACTAAAACTTGGAGATCTGTTCTTCTGTGCACTGCCACTGTTACTACACATCTTGTTTTCATGATAGTTTCAGTCAGTCACCATCAGTTTACTTGCGTGCCACTTTTTCCACAGAAGGTTGTGCTCAAATTGTCTTACAATACATAAGAAAAAACAACAAAAACACAGTAAAATATAAACAGCAACATGTTAAATCCATTTTAATAGTCTCATATCAAGAGTGTAGCAACATCATGTTAACAAATACAATAACTCATTAATAACATAGTAAAAGATTTCTGAAACAGTTGCAGTGCAATTCAACACCCCCTCCAATACTGATTGCTTCGGGGGAATTGTTGGATGGCATGTAATCACAAGTGTTGGTGGCAAGGGTGGCACCAGTTAGGGTTGGTTGTGCTGTCATGGTCAGGCAAAAGCTACTACTGGTCTTTTCCTCATTGGCAACAACCAGTAGAAAGCCCTGAAATGAGGCATTTCAGAGCAGATAGGCATCAGCAGGTTTGGATCAGCTGGATCCAAAGTCCTCTGGATCCCTTGAGGGGCCAGATCCTCAAGACTCTCAGCTACTGCAGACTGAAGCAAGTATAGCAAAATGTGGGAGAAGAAAGCTCCTCCAACGTTCTGCCCTGTTTGGCATAATCTGGCAGGCTTTTGATTGTGGAAGTGGGTCCATCACTTTGCCATGCCCCATTGCTCCTTGGCCCCAGTTTGAAATACTCTACCCATCAGCTGATGATAATAACAAACACAACAAAAGATAGCAAACATTAACAAACATTTCAAGCCATGTAAATATAGTAATTCTTTAAAATGTTAAATAGTAAAAATGAATGGACTACAAAAATTAAATGCTTATGTCAGCTGAAACATTTGTAGAAGATGTAGCTATCCACATATCCTGAAGGGCAGTCCAGTGATCTCAGCATAATGCAGTTTATGCCAATGAAGGGGAAGATAACATGCATATAAGATGTGGAAGGAATGGTGAAGCAGACTATCATATGCAAGGTTTTTTTTAAAAAATAAAAAACTTGCACAAAATATCAGAGAAACTTGCCATGCTCACATAGAGTGATACCTAACTATGGTCACATCTACAACATACATTTAAGGCACATGGCTTCTCCCAAGGTATCCATGGAACTGTAGTTCACCCCTCGCAGAGCTACAATTCCTAGCACCCTTAACAAACTGCAGTTCCCACAGTTAATTGATTCATGTTTGATGTGGATGTGATCTAAGTCACAATCAGAGTTGACCTATTGAAATCAGTGGACTTAAGTTAATGGATCTACTCTTTGACTAACACTGGATATTGCTCATTTTCTTAATAGTTTCATTCAGATACATTGCTCTGGCTTTGCACCAAAACCCAATGGAGCTGGACTACTTGAAAGAAGCTAAGAACATAAGAGCCCTGTTAGATCAAGCCAAAGGCTTGTTTAGTCCAGCATCTTGTCTTCAGTGGCCAACCAGATGTCTATGGAAGCAGGACATGAGGGCAGTAGCTAATGGGCAGTGCAATCTTATGCATGTAAACTCAAAAGTAAGCCCCAATGTGTTTTATGGAGTTACTCCCAGATAATCATGTAGATTCAGGGTCGGTCCAAGATATTTTGTTGCCTGTGGCGAAGGACAAGATACTCTCTCCACCTGCTGCGCATATAGTCAAGTGGAGTTGAATATTCAGCATTGGCGACGGGACACCATCTTTTACCATGCAGGCAAGCTTAGGAGATGCAGCTCTGTCTTCCAACATCTTGTTATTACTCACTTACTGCTCTGATTGGTGCATGCATAGTGCCTGCTCAACCTACAGTATTCCTCACACGAGCAGTGCAATGCATGTGTGGCCTCAACCGTCTGCTTGCTTAGTAAGGATCTTTCCGAGCAGTGCTGCCTGTGATAGGATGGGAGAAAGTTACTGGTTAAGACAAGAAGGGGCCAGCAACATCAAACAAACATTGCCACCTCCAGGGCATTACTTCAGAAGTATGAGAATGGCAGGGGGAGGGGAAGGAAGCTTTGCTCCAGTATCTACTGCCTGTGGCAGCCACTTCAATCTGCTTAATGGTGAGGCTGACTTGGTCTCTGTGAGCAACTGAACAGAAGAGAAAGGAGCCTTAAAGTGGCATAATTTAATTAGAAACATGAACCCTAAAACCATCCCAAAATCATAGCTTAACAAGCCTATGAATGCATTTGAATGTATGTAAATGTGTTTAGGCTTCATATGAACTGTCTGTATTCCTTTTAATGTCCCAAATAGGTTTACTTTGGAAATACGCCCTGTTGATTTGAGGGCAAGTTATTTCTGAAGATGTATTCTATAACCATGGTTGAGATATGGGAAAAGAGTACCAAGCAAGTGTATGTTTATATGTTGTTATTTTAAAAATTGGTGGTGCATATGTGTCTGCCTTGAGACCTGATGACAGTAGCCTCACTACAACCAGCTAATTCTTTTTTATTTTTGTCTTTGTTCCATAGGATGTGACATGTGTGCAGATAACCGTAACGGAGAGTGCCCCATGCATGGTCCTTTGCACTCTTTACGCCGCCTGGTGGGCACAAGTAGTGCCGCGGCAGCAGCACCTCCACCTGAGATTCCTGAGTGGCTTCGGGATCTACCACGGGAGGTGTGCCTGTGCACCAGCACTGTGCCTGGTTTGGCCTATGGCATCTGTGCTGCTCAGAGGATTCAGCAGGGCACCTGGATTGGGCCTTTCCAAGGAGTTCTCCTTCTGCCAGAAAAGGTGCAAACAGGAGCAACCAGGAACACTCAACACCTCTGGGAAGTAAGTCACAGTTCAAAGCATCTTGGTTTGAAAAATCTGATAAGGGATTCAAGGTTTGTTTCATGAGATGTTTTGTTTCTTTTTTTTTTCATTATCAAAAGTTCCCACAATTGATTTGAATGTATGTATAGCAATTGGGCTTGTAAATTTTCCTCACACCTTTTCTGTTTGGAGATTTCATTAGCAGCAAGAAGCAGTAAACTTTTTGATAAAACAGATTGTTGCAGGTTCTTACAGACAGAAAAGAAAGATGTACAATAATATTATGGAGCTATTGTTTTTAGTGCTAAAGCAACTGGGAGCAAGTTCTGCTAAAATTAGTAGGTCTCCAAAGCAAACATGATTATAACTGAGATAACAATCCTTTAAATCTTAAAATGGAGAATATTTTTAGAGCTTTGTCCATCATTTCACTATTTGGGCTGTTTTTTGCCATCTCTTCTGATGCAGTGTGGACCATCTTCAGCTAATTCAAAGAAGTAAGACTTTGTTTTAAACTTTTTCCTCTATTAGCTACTGTATCAGCTGCCAATGTGGGTACTAATTCTTTTGTTGTTTGATAAAAAAAAGCCAGCTTAGTTTAGAAGCTTGTTTTCAGTAAGTAGAGATTTTACAGGGCTTTTTGGGATGCAATATTTCCAACTTTCCAAACCACGGTTTAGGAAGCTGGGAATCAGGTCCGCTCTCTCTTTTCTTTCTCCCCTCATGTGCTGACTACGGTGCTGGGTTTAAACCACAGTTTCCTGTTTCATTTGATAACTGTGCTTTAATGTTGTTTTTTTAAGCAGGACAAATCATATTTTTATCCTGGTTAGTAAACCACCATGAAACCACAGATCCCCAGCATGTTTGAAATGGGATGCTGCGGTTTAAGTGCCTCTTTGAAAGAGTGGTCCAAGCACCAATCAGCTGGTTAGCACTGAAAGTGCATCTTCAAAGAAGGTTGGTGTAACCATTGATATCAGTGGTTGGCTGTTACAATGACCTCTTTTGAATTTTGACAGGAGTCAATCACCAGATGTCCTTATGGCCTGCAGGGAGCAGGGCTGTTAAGGGTCTGTCCATCTGTCTGAATCCAGTTTATCACCCCTACTGTAGATTATCTCAGAAATCACATATGGAGGTGCTGCTACCACAGCACTGCAAGTGTTAGCCAGGTGACAAAAAGTAGGAGAAAAAGACCCATGCATGGGAACCAGGAAGTTATTGTAGGGATTTAAAGCGTTTCATGGTCTGAATTATGACAGAGATAAATGTGTAGAAGTGAGAGGGCTAAGGTGTGACAAGTAAGAGCAGAGACAACTGCAGTAGTAAAGGCAGGCAATGGCCAGACAGTGAACCAGAGAGGTGAAGTGAAAGGCTGGGTTTTCACAATGTTGCATTGGAAGAATCACATGACTTCAAAATGGACTGACTATGAGTACCCAAGAAGAGGAGAAAACCTAGGATAAAGCCAAAGCTTTGTGCCAAATTAACAAGATGGATTTTGATGTTACCAGTGAATGGGGAGAGCAAGTGAGGAGAGGAAGGCATGGGAGGGAAGATGAAGAGTTCATTCTTAAACCATTAACTTTGAGATGACAATATAAGATCAAAGCAGAAATATCAGGCAGGCAGTTGAGATGTATTGAATATAGGAAGAAAGTTCTGGGTCAGAGAAGTGGAGCTACATATAATCAGCATATAGATGGTGCTGAGCCATGGTATTTTTGTGTGTACAAAGAGAATAGCAGAGGGCCAAGAATGGATCCTTGTAGGACCCAAGAAAGAGAATGAAAAGCGGAAGGAAAGCCCTGCCCTGGTTGAAATATTGAATGATTATAAAGGTTGGAAAAGAACCATATGAAGACAGAATCATGGACAAGGTATGAAGGGAGTCAGCCAAGAGGATAATTCAAAAGTCACAGAAAATGGCCAAGAAGGATGAAGACTGTTTCAGTGGAGTGCAGATGAAGGAAGCCATTATTGTGGGTCTACAGAGGATTTTGAGAAAAATACAGGTGAAGCAGTAGGAGTATGGGGTGGTGGTTTTGAGGCAAATGGTAGATGCGAAATTGAAAAGCAGTTACAGGGCACTATAAATTAAGGGCAATTTTTGAAAATGTGGGTCATGGTTGCAATACATGGAGAAGAAGCCAGTGAAGATGCAAACATTGATTATGTAATGGAAATGAGTGATAATGGTATTCCACTTGTATTTATGCTATACTAAGTGCTCTGTAACAAAACCCAGTAACGTTTTTAGAAGAAGGATGTTCAACAAAATGGCGCACTAAGAGGACATCCAGTTTCCTAGTCCTAATCCTGTTCATGTGATCTGGTTTCATAGTAGTTTCCAACATGAGTCAAAAACATTAAAGGACTATTGCAAAGACAATTTAAACACCAGTCCAGCTGTAGTGCTCTTTTATTTGCTTTGCCTTGGCAAACATCAGGATTATTGCATTTGATGTATAGTTGGACACTGTGGACATATTTTTTGGCATGTCTGTGCAATAGTTCCTGCCACATATTCAGTGTTTGCTTTGTATGCAATCCATACAGTTCAATGTACAGCAGTTTGAAGTAAATTAAACACCATTCCATTACCTCACGACATGGCCTGACACCTATGGGTGTTCTTTGGGAAATTATACAGTTCTTTATCAATCAGCTAAGTCATTTTTTTAATAGCTTACAGAAAACATCTCTTTAGAAGGTCAAACATATATGAATCATTTTAGTTGTGATTCCTTTAATTTTTTCCTTTGGCCATATTTTAACCAATGCAAAATTTGCTTGTATGTTATGAAAATACAATAAACTCTGTTTTTAAAGCAAAAGTACTGCTGGGTTTAGCAAATAAACACTGTTGTTTCTAACACAGAGATTGATTCCATTGGAAATCAATAATATTTCTAGAGTTTGTACATTCTGAGTTAATGAAAACAATTATTTCCTAATGTTCTTGCAAAGAAAATATAAACATTTTTTAGAATTTGGTGCTTATTGATGTGAATGAGATAATTTTCTCTTAACATGTTTCCTAATAAAGAAGTGAAACCGCACTTGATTCCAACATACATGAAGACATTATCTCAGTTATTAATGTGTCTTTATTCCCAAGAGAAAGATTAATCTAGTTGCACAAGGTTTCCACTTTCTGTTTAACATCAAATAGTAATAAGACTAGACTTTAGGAATGCATAGAAGGCACACTTTAAATTTCATTGGAATATAATGCAGACATTTAAAAGGTTTGAATGTTCTTGTTATTGAAGTTTTTAAGACGTTAGGTTTTAGTAATAAAGGTCTGGAAAACTGTGAAAGGAAAATTATCCCCACACACACTTTCCTCTTGTTCCCCAGCAACAGTTGCTGCAGTTTCACTG
This sequence comes from Rhineura floridana, assembly GCF_030035675.1. Classification (NCBI taxonomy): domain Eukaryota; kingdom Metazoa; phylum Chordata; class Lepidosauria; order Squamata; family Rhineuridae; genus Rhineura; species Rhineura floridana. Next base: position 81,401,391 of record NC_084480.1, read on the forward strand.
ACAGATCGTGGAAGCACTGAATCTTAGTTTTTAAGGTCCTAAATTGTTCACCTTAAATCTTTATGCACCAAAAATAAGTTAATGCTTTCTGTCTCTTTGAGATATCTAAGAATTTGTTGTAATGTGTGTTATTTTATTAGACAATAAGCCTGAAGTCTACTATGCTATTTTTAATCTTTGTAAAGGCTCAGGAAACTTTAGGTGGTAGTAGTACTTGTAATACTACTACAGCTACTATTACTACTAATAATAACTCCTCAGAATGTGGGAAGTTTATTTTCCAATGTATTCTGAAAAAAATAGATTAACAGAGCAATCCAAATGTCGTGGAAGGGTTGGTGGAGGAACTTGTAGAAAGCCCTGTGGGATCCTGATCCTGCTTGGGAGCTGCTGCCTTGGCTGAATGCCAGCTCCATTGGGAGCTGTGCTCATGAGCTGGCTGGGAATTGCTGGCACCCACTAACAGGCCTCCCAAGGAATAAGTGTTCCCAGGAGGCCTCCATGGTAATGTTTTCACTGCGCCAGCCTTTTGGCCAGTGGAGTTTCCTGGTGGATCAGACCTGGGGAGGGCTCTGAGCCAGTCTCCCCCGTGACTCCTACCCCACCATGCCCCCAGAATGCCTCATTTGGGGGGCTTCTACTGGCTTCCACTGGCCTTCCATCCACAGGTTGACCTTCTCTGGTGGACACTCAGCGGCCCCGGCAGGTTCCTGCTGTCAGGCTGGTCGGGCACGAGTAAAACATTGTAACCGTGCCTACTGTGTGGTGGTGAGGGTGGCGAAGAAGGCCCGCTTCTCTGCCTCCATCGCATCCTCAAGTAGCTGTCCGGTGGAGCTTTTCCGTATTGTCAGGGGTCTGTTGACATCAACTCCAGGAAATTGACTTTTAGACCCTATGGAGGGCCACTGTGAATTGTTTGCTAGGCACTTTGAGGATAAAGTTGCTCGCCTCCGTAGCAGTCTTGATGCCCCCTCCACATCTACTGTAGTCCCCAATGAGGTGTCCAGTGCAATGTCTGCTGCAACTTCTTGGGAATGGTTTCAGTTGATGCGGCCTGATGACTTCGACAAGGTGCTTGCAATGATGCGGCCAGCAACTTGACCTCTCAACCCTTGCCCTTCTTGGCTTATTAAAGCTTGCCAAGGGGGGTTCACCGAGTGAATCCAGAGTGTGGTCAATGCGTCATTGCGGGAGGGAGTGGTTCCAGGTGCCTCGAAGGAGGCGGTGATCCGACCACTCCTGAAAAAGCCCACCCTGGATCCATTGGTTTATGACAACTACCGACTGATTGCAAATACCCCCCTTTTAGGGAAGGTGATTGAAAGTGTTGTGGTGCAGCAATTGCAAGTACTCCTGGATGAAACAGATTATTTTGACCCATCCCAGTCTGGGTTCAGGCCTGGTTATTGGACTGAATTGGCTTTGGTTGCCTTGATGGATGACCTTTATCAGGAGAAGGACAGGAGGAGTGCGACCCTGTTATTCTTACTTGATCTCTCAGCGGCTTTTGATACCATTGACCATGGTATCCTTCTGGGCCGACTTGGTGAGCTGGGTATTGGAGGCACTGTTTTACAGTGGTTCCGATCCTATCTCCAGGGTCGCTCTCAGAGAATATCATTGGGTGACTGTCTTTCGGCCCCCTGGCAGTTGTGCTGTGGGGTGCCGCAGGATACCATCTTGTCCCCCATGCTGTTAAACATCTATATGAAGCCCTTGGGAGCAGTCAACAGGAGCTTTGGGGCAAGGTGTCAGTAGTATGCTGACAACACCCAGCTCTATCTCTCCATAACATCTGAATCAGGAGAGGCTGTGCAAGCCCCGGACCGCTGCCTGGACTCAGTGGTGGGCTGGATGCGGGCCAATAAACTGAGTCTGAATCCTAGCAAGATGGAGGCGCTGTGGGTTGGTGGTTTCCGAGTTTGGATAATTGGTCAGTTGCCTACTTTGGATGGGGTCGTACTCCCTCTGAAAGAGCAGGTCCATAGTCTGGGGGTGCTCCTGGATCCATCTTTGTCACTAGAGGCTCAGGTGACCTCAGTGGCTAGGAGTGCCTTTTACCAGCTTTGGCTGGTGAGACAGCTGTGGCCATTTCTGGACCCGGATAGCCTGACCACTGTTGTCCATGCACTGGTAACCTCCAGGCAGGATTACTATAATGCGCTGTATGTGGGGCTCCCCTTGAGGTTGGTCAGGAAGCTGCAGCTAGTGCAAAATGCAGCAGAAAGACTGCTCACTGGGGCAGGGTATTGCCAACATGTTACCCCGCTGCTGAAAGAACTGCACTGGCTGCCCATTTGCTACTGGGCCAAGTTCAAGGTTCTAGTTTTGATGTACAAAGCCTTATACAGCTCAGGACCAGGATACCTGAAAGACCGTCTTACTCCTTATATACCTAGTCGATCACTGCACTCTGCAGGTGAGGGCCTCCTGCAGATACCATCTTATCAGGAGGTTCCTTCTGTACAATATAGGAAACGGACCTTTAGTGTGGCAGCACCTACCCTGGGGAATTCCCTCCCCTTAAATATTAGGCAGGCGCCATCTGTGCTATCTTTTCGGCGCCTTTTGAAGACTTTCCTCTTCCAACAAGCCTTTTAAGTTGAGACCTATCCCAGTCTGCGTCTGTGTTAGAATTGCTTTTAATATTTCTTTTAATATCTTTAACCCTTTTTTAAAAGATGTTTTAAAAGTTTTTTTTAAATGTTTTTAATGTTGTTTTGTTTTAATGTATTTTAAGGTCTTTTTATGATGTTTTACAGTGTTTTTAGTGTTTCTGTTTGCCGCCCTGGGCTCCTGCTGGAAGGAAGGGTGGGGTATAAATAAAATAATAAATAATAATAAATAAATCCTTTTGCCACTTGAAAATATAAAGGCACATATACATGGATGTCTCGTAGATCTTATGGCTTGGATCTAGAGGTGTCTTGCTTGGATTGTAAAGGCACTTATGCTTGCATAAGGCAGCCTCACTGAATTCTCCTGATTTTTCCGGTCCCTCTGCAGCCCCATATGCCCATTTACATGCCATTCCAAAGGATTCCTTGACTCTTAGGAGTGGTGTGTATGTGGCAGCCTGAAAACATCATTGTGTGAGTGAGGCCAGGTTCACATGGGAGCTAAAATCCGTATTGAATTTGAAGCCGGGAGAGAGTGGGGGGGGGGGGTGTAACTGACACCAAATTACTTTTTTTCTGTTGTCAGTTTCATTTCCTCTAGACAAAGTTCTTTTTTGTGAATAAGGAATGAAATGTTTATAGTGCACAGTGTGTATGTTTTAGTGTTTGTGTGTGTGGGCACACACAACCTCTTTGTGAATGAGACCTTAGGTGCAACAGGGCTTCTGCAGGAGCTTTCCCCAGGCTGTGTCCTGGCTGGAAAGTGTTAGATGGGGGGGTCGAGTTGACCCCACCTCTCCTTCCCCTCCAGAAAACCAAGCAGGGCTGCCCTGGCACATCCCATGGCAAGTCCTGCTCTCTGGGCTGCATCTCTTCCCTCCTCCTCGGGCTTTCATACTGGCTGTAGGGAAGGCAGCCTTCGCTGGCTGGCAGGACTGCTTGCCACTGCCACCACTGCCTCAAAGGGGAGGGGGCGAGGAGCTGCTTGCCTGCCCGTGCCCCGAGCACCGGCTCTAATATACCTGCCTGGTCTCTTCCCCACAAACTGGCACTGAGCAAAGCGGCGCCTCCCCCTCCTCCCCTGGGCGGAGAGAGGTGCAAGGGAGAGTGGCAGTGCAGCACTCCTTCTCTTCCCTTGCTGCCCCTTGCTGTCCCAGTCTGGCTTGTAAAGTAAAATAGCAAGTAAACAGAGCATATAGCTGGTTTAAAGGACCGAGGGAAGGAACTTGCTGGGGAGAAAGTGGGGGAAAGGAAGGCTAGAGCAATCGGAAGTTTGTTCATCAGTGGCAGGAAACAAAATGATGTCTATAGACAGTGTAGGGGGGCGGAGAAAGGGAGGCGAACATCCCGTGCAGCTGAAAACGGGAGAAAAAACACACAGCGGATTGGCACCAAAGCAGGTGCAGATTTTCAAACGAATTTTGGATTTTTATCGCATTGATTTAATCTGGATTTAAAGGCAATAGCAGCTGAATGCACTCGCACTGGGAAAAATGTCATGCAAATGGTCCAAATTAAAAGGATCTGCAAAAAGCACCAGATCTGCTTTAAGCCAGAATGTGATCAGGCCCTGAGTTTCTGCTCGTCTGTCTTTTGGTACAACCCAACAGAAACGAAATCCAAGGAAGTTTGTGTATGATCACAACTGGGCACTCTGAATCTAAATTTCAAAGGGAGCTCTCATTATTGCAGACGAAGTTAGTTGTGCTTAATCTCTATTTAAATCAATAGGACTAGTTTGTCACAACTAAGCCACACTTTAGATTTCAATTGAATTGATAAATTACTACTAAGGGTGAAGACACAGAGAACATTTTAAGTATGTCAGAAGTAGTGTGTGAACACATATCACCTCCACTACACTTAACATCATCTTAAATCTGGATTGGGCCTTATGTTTGGGATTTCACTCTTTAGATCACAGCTTTTCATCGACATTCTATATATGGGTATTATAAGATGAGATGTCTTATTTGTTTGAAGGCAGAGTTGCATCTTGTTTTGAACAGGGTGCATCTCTCACTGAAGGAATGAAAGCAGTTGATTGCAATATAGAAATAAGACAGGCCAGGAGAGGGGTAATAAAAAGACCTTTAAATCTCACACATTTAACTACTAAAACTGCGAGGGCCCATTTGCTTGACATATTTTGAATTTGCTCATGAGAAATTTGAGGGTACGTTTTTCCATGTGGTTATGTTTTGGGAAGATTGACTGATTACCCCAAATCCTGGAGCCAGGGTAGAGGTAGAATCTCTGTCTTTTTTTCCCCCCAAATAAGGAGCAAGTTCCAGCTTTAGTGATAGATCTGCCTCAAGATTCCCTAACCTACATTTAACTCTAGGTTGTTTGAATCGGGAAAGCACAAGGGGATAAAATTATGTGCAAACCATAGTTTTGTTGGAGAGCCAGTGTGGTGTAGTGGTTAAGGTGCTGGACTGCAACCTGGGAGACCAGGGTTCAAATCCTCACACAGCCATGAAGCACACTGGGTGACCTTGGGCCAGTCACTGCCTCTCAGCCTCATGAAAACCCTATTCATAGGGTTGCCATAAGTCAGAATCGACTTGAAGGCAGTACATAGTTTTGTTAAGATGAAAATTATGTTTCTCAGCAATCCATCATCTAGGCTTCCAGACTGCTTGTCAGCTCTGTTTCAAATATGTCATGTTCATGAAATTCAAATAATTTTGCCCTGAAAATAAATTTTAGTAATGTTATCACAGTCTGTAACATGGACAATAAAAGAGCTATACTTTATGCTTAATCTAATGGGAAAATAGATTCTTACACTAAATTTATCTTTTAAATGTCTGAGTATTTTGGAGTTTATGTAGATTGTAAAACTGATTGTTAGAAACATTTCTGTTCTTAACTCATTGGAAAGTTAGTCAGAGTTTAGGGGGCAAATTTGATTCAAGTCTACTCAGAAATAAGTCTTAAGGACTTCAGTGGGGCTTATTTCCAGGTAAGTTCATATATGATTTCAGCCATATCAGTTTCAGCATCTCTCTAGAAAAGAAGTAGAAGTATATTTCTTTAAAACTGTTTGCTCCACAACCACTTTAGGAAATATTAATATTCTTTTAACCTGCTAACCTCAGTATTGTATAGGAATAGGATCTGTTGGCTGGTTGCATTCTGTTGACTTAACAGGCCTGCATCAATTTGAGTTTGTTCTTTGTCCACCAGGTGCTGCTTTTTTCCCCCTCACACAAATATTGATATTAATTTAAATATTTTAAAAGAAAATATTGATAATTCCTTTCTATTTTGAAAGGAAATATCAATAAAATTATCATTCTTAATACCGATATTTTAGAGGCAGCTTTTTTAAAAACAAAAACATTTTCAAAAATAGCTGTGGAAAATTGTTGTATAAAAATCTGATCCTCATCAATAAAGTGAATTAATGGAAAATTTGGTACCAAATCCAAATTGGGTGGAATTCTAGCACTTCTGTGTAACTATGCTGTTTATCTGAAACTTAACTAAACCTATCTGATTAATACTGCAATTTTATGCATGTTTATTCAGCAGTCTCTTATTGACTTGGATCCTAAGTTGCTCCTTGGTCCATGTAAGGTTTAATTGTACTGCAGGGGGGAAGGTTCTGCTCCACATATGTAAACTCTGTTTCATTTGTGGAGACAAATGCTAGAATGCAAGTGTTTAATAGGACTTACTATTCCCATGTAAGTGTGTATAGGAGTGCAGTCATAATTTCACTCACTGTTTTGTTGTTAACATGTAATTTGAAGGTTCCAGTCCAGAAATATACATGAACCCGTGAATAGCACACTACTGGTGCATATATGTGCGAATGCCTAGCTACCTAAAAGATGTTTCACACGAACAGCTTTGCCAACATTGATCACTTGTTTGAGAAGGAAGGTCTGAACTCAAGTGTCACGCCTCTCTGTTCCAAATGATCAGCTTTAATAAAGCTTACTATACCAGCCATATGTTCAATCTCCGTGTCCAGTGTCCAGTCCAGTCCGCTCCTATGTATGTACCACCTTTGTTAGGATAAAATGTGTGCATAAAATTTAATTAAGGTTAATGTTAATTAAATGAAAAAGAAAATATTAATACATAAATTAATATTTGTGCTTTAAACAGATGTGTGTGTTTTAAAACAAGTGTTATATATAAAATACATAAAGCTAATTTAGAGATAATGTACTTCTTATATATCTAAAAGAGATATAGTCCCCTTATTTTTACTTGTTTCATCTGTATCAAAAACCTAGTTTCACTTTTAACAGTTGAAATATATAACACGATTGTGGATCGCTTTCAGTTTTCATTCAAATGAAGTGGGGAAGTGATAATTGCATCATGCTTGTAAACAGGAACAGGGTTGAGTCCCCCTAAAATTATTTCCAAAATAAATGATCAACTTCTGAATCTAAACCCCATTTTGGAGCAAGAATGTTTTGTCTATATAGGTACTGCAGTGCTAATATTATATAATTCTGTATGCTATCTAGCAAAGTAATAGCCCAAAGTGCTAAACAGTATTCCAGCAGCCCATGGCTCTTCCCATTTACTTACCTCTTTAGTTCGCAGATATATGTAACACTTGAAACAGTGTTGTTCTGCCGTGTGCAATTGTTCATAAATGTGAGTCTTGATATTGAAGAAAATCTGGCTTCAAAAGCTTAGAATGATTTTCCCTCCTACAAAATTCCATATTGATTTATTTTTATTTCACCTGAAAGAATAAAGGCAGCATTTTAATAAGAACAATTAATGTCCAAAACAGACTGCATACCTGATATCAGTATAATATTGATGATATATAAAAACCTGATTATTGTGCTGAAATGCCATATAAAACATGCCATGCTGGATATATTTCAGAGAGTTGCCTCACTCATTCATCATCAGGTTTTAAATGGTGGGATTTCATCGCCTGCAGATACTTCAGGTGTTGCATATTTGAATATATATGCTGTTGAAGAACTACTTGCAATCACACCCATGGAAATAAAGTCCAGGATTTGCTTTGCTTCTAAGCCAATGCCACCTCCCATCCCCCTCATAAGTTACAGAATTCCATTATCCAAATTGTTACACATGTGTGACAGAGGTTGACCTTTAGTCATGTCAATCCTTTTTGTGTAGGCCTCAGGCTCCAGCTTAATAGCTCAAAGCCTGATTTACTCACTGTAATAGGGGCAGAAGGTCGAGCAATTGTCAGCCTGCTTGCTCATACCCTTCTCAGAGCCTGGTTGAAGGCTGTTAACACAAAGCTTTTCAAAGTGAATTTACAACCACCACCACTGACAGAGGCCAATCAGTACACCATAAATGTCAGGTTAGTGAGATTGAGCAGTAAGTAAAGTACTGACAGCCCACCATTGGCTGAAATCAATTGCTTAAGATTTAACTGAGAATAGCAATCTGTATGTACCACGTCTAAATATGTAGAGAGTGTTCTATAGCAGAATGTGCAGATTTACATATTGATAATAGAAAGGGATACCAGCTGTAACATACTTTAAGGGATTTCTCTTTCTTCGAGAAAACCCTCCCATTCTGTGGTTTTGTAGCTTTGTAGAACATGTATTCTGAAATTGGCAGCCAAATTGTGTCAAGTCTGTGGGACAAATGCCACAGTGCCTTTGCAGCTGCAAGATATCTTTACTTTTTTTGTATGTTGACCAAGAAACCCTATTTACCCCACTTAGTTTTTATGATCTCCTATCACTAACAGGTGATGTTGCTAAGAGTTGATTGTTATATTTCCTTTTCTTCCACTCTTTGCATCTTAGTACATGGCTGAAGAACGATGAAGGAAAACAGATATAGCACTGCCAGAGAAAATACTTATTTTTTATCTTTTATCAGTAAAGCTTAATAATTTTCAACTATTAAATGATACACTCAGACCGTATAATTTGATACACCAAGCTTCATTTGGAAGGAAACTGTGGCTCTTCATTCATTCTGCTGTTCTGTAATGGAAGACTCATGAAAGTCACTAATGAGTGATTATGTTAGGAGGGTTTGAATATCCATGAGATGTAGTAACTAAGAAGACTGAATGTTTTTATCATTTTCTGCAATGACAGCTTGGACAACAATTCATTTAGCTTTGAAGGCATCAGCATTAAAATGTAAGAATCCATTAAAATGCTGTATGCAAGGATTTATAAATTAGGCAATTTCCTTGATTATTGCAACCATTTACAAAATTGATTGTCCCAGTGTGGCATAGGCAGATTCCAACAATGATCATTGACAAGAGGCATGCACTTGAATATCTATATTCATTGTTCACTAAAATAGGATGTCTCTCTACTATGGCTCTTCTCTGCATCTCAAGGTCAATCATGCACTGAAATAAGTCTCTTAATGTAAGAGATCACATATCTTTTAAGAAGGCTCACATGCTATTTATAGACCAGTCAAGATAGCTAGAAAGCTTTTCTTTTTCTTTCACCCTTAATTTGTTTGCTGATGGTCTTAGACATTCATTAGTGTATGTACTGCATATTCTCTTTGCAATCTGTTATTGAGAAGTAAATAATTTTTGTAAATTGCCGTAGTAAATATTTATTTGATTAAAGATATAAAAGTCAATAACGTGTTTTATTTGTTTCTTCTTAAAGTTCTAATTACCCAATAGATATACTGTATAGTAACTTGATCTCAGTCAATTTTTTCCTAGAAGACATAATAAGGATGTTATGTCACAAAGTGAATACACTCTTGAGTTAAGTTCCCTATTTCAGAACCAGTTAGATAAATCTTGTAACTGCATAGGCATTAGCCAGAAGCCATATTTTTCTTTTATATATGAAAATTCAGATGTGTGCATAATATTTTTCTTGAATTGACAGTTTTAAAATATCAGACATAATGGCAGGCTTTTCCTGCAAAATTATTTTCAGACAAGTGTGGCTAGCAGCATAAATGAATACGAGCCAGATTACATAAGGTCATTATGCAGACCAGTGCTGCAGTTGTGGTTTAGGCAAAATTCTTGTACAGGGTGGTCCTGTGATCTGGCACTCCAGTTCTATAGTGGTTACGGTGGGTTTATTAGTCTCAGTGCCAGAATAGTTGCAAACAACTATCCCACAACCATTGGTAGCTGGTGACCAGTGGTTGATGGGGCTGCAATTTTTAATATCCCTGTTTTCTGCATGCTAAGATTTGTACAACACTTATTTAGAATAAAATATAGTTAAACATGTGCAGAGTACCATGGTTTCCCTACTGAAAAATTTGAAAGGACAAGGAAAGCGCTTTCGTGTAGGAGGATACAAGCGTGATTCCTGTACCTGTCATTTAGCAATTAAGTCATAGAATCATAGAATAGTAGTTTTGGAAGGGGCCTATAAGGCCATCAAGAAAGCATTTCTGACAGATGGCTGTTTAGCTGCCTCTTGAATGCCTCCAGTGTTGAAGAGCCCACTACCTCTCTAGGTAATTGGTTCCATTGTCGTATGGCTCTAATAGTTAGGAAGTTTTTTCTGATGTTCAGTTGAAATCTGGCTTCCTGCAACTTGAGCCCATTATTCTGTGTCCTGCACTCTGGGACGATCGAGAAGAGATCCCAGCCCTCCTCTATGTGACAACCTTTCATGTACTCGAAGAGTGCTATCATATCTCCCCTCAGTCTTCTCTTCTCCAGGCTAAACATGCCCAGTTCTTTCAGTCTCTCCTCATAGGGCTTTGTTTCCAGTCCCCTGATCATCCTTGTTGCCCTCCTCTGAACCTGTTCCAGTTTGTCTGCACCCTTCTTGAAGTACGGAGACCAGAACTGGACATAGTACTCAAGATGAGGCCTAAACAGTGCTGAATAGAGGGGAACTAATACTTCATGCAATTTGGAAACTATACTTCTGTTAATGCAGCCTAACATAGCATTTGACTTTTTTGCAGCCACATCACACTGTTAGCTCATATTCAGCTTGTGATCAACGACAATTCCAAGATCCTTCTCGCATATCATATTGCTGAGCCAAGTATCCCCCATCTTATTACTGTGCATTTGGTTTCTTTTTCCTAAGTGTAGAACTTTACATTTATGCCTGGTGAATTTCATTCTCTTGTTTTCAGCCCAATGCTCCACCCTATCAAGGTCCCTTTGAATTTTGTTTCTTTCTTCCATGGTATTAGCTGTACCCCGCAATTTTGTATCAGCTGCAAATTTGATAAGCATGCTCTGTACATCCTCATCCAAGTTGTTAATAAACATGTTGAAGAGCACTGGGCGCAGGACCGAGTCCTGTGGTACCCCACTCATTACTTCCGCCCAGTTTGAGAAGGAACCATTGATAAGCACACTCTGAGTACGATTCTGTAGCCAACTGTGGATCCATCTAATAGTTGTTCCATCCAGCCCACATTTACCTAGCTTGCTAATCAGAACATCATGGGGCACTTTGTCAAAAGCTTTGCTGAAGTTGAGATATATTATGTCCACAGCATGCCCACAGTCTACAAGGGAGGTTACCTGATCAAAAAATGAGATGAGATTAGTTTGGCAGGATGTGTTCTTCATAAATCCATGTTGGCTCCTAGTAATCACTGCATTGCTTTCAAGGTGCTTACAGATTGACTGCTTTATAATCTGCTCCAGGGTTTTTCCAGGGATTGATGTTAGGCTGACAGGTCTGTAGTTCCCCGGTTCCTCCTTTTTGCCTGTTTTGAAGATGGAGACAGCATTAGCTCTTCTCCAGTCATCCTGCACTTCACCAGTCTTCCATGTCATACCACATGACAATAAGTTTTTGAATTCATGCATTTTTCATGGAAATACTTATCCAATTTTGCAGTACAGGGGTGGGGGGCAGATTAGGATGGCCTGTCCTGAGAGACATATGGATTGGATGATGGCTAGAGTGCAGGTAAAAAAAATCATACCTACTGCAGTGCAGTTGACACCTATAGTGGTGGATGGAGCCTAGTACCCCTCAGAGACCCACAGTAATTTGCTTGCTAGGTCCACCTCTATAGATAGCTTGATGGCACTGGCACATCTTTAAGTGAGGTTGCAGGTGCTCCATTAAGCCTTGTTTTGTGTTTTTGCAGCTTCATGATGTAGACAAGGTGCTTGCAAGTATGTGTCCAACTCTCTCAACCCTTGTCCTTTATGGCTGATTAAAGCTAGCCAGCAGGCATGACTGGGTGGGTCCAGCATGTCTTTGCATGAGGGATTGGTGCTGCTGCCTTGAAGGAGGTAGTAGTGTAACTGTAATTAAAAACAACAACGTGGACCCAATAATATTTAAAAATTATTGTCGAGTCACAAGTATTCCTGATTTGGGGAAGGTACTTGAGAGGGTTGTAGTGGTGCAGTTGCAGACATTTCTTGGAGGAAACTGGGTTCAGACCTGGGTGGCCTTGGTTATCCTGATGGACCTGATGGAAAGGGGATAGGGGGAGCATAACCCTGCTGCTTCTGTTCTGTCTTTCATCAGCTTTTGATACCATTGACTGTGGTATATTTTTGGCTCTTCTGCAGGAGATAGGTATCAGGGACTTTGTTTTGGAGTGCTTCTGGCATTATTTCCAGCAAGGTTGATTTGATTTAAATCAAATTGATTTAAATTACTTCTCTGAAGGACTCAGTTTTAATGATTTAAATCACAGTTTAAATCACTAGTGAGGAAGATTCCATTTAATCATCATTTTTAGTAGAAGTACATTATTGTTTAATATAACCTTAATACATATTCAGAGATGTAGATTTCATTAGAAGATGGTTACATACTAAGCAATTATTCTGAATTTGTTCAGATTAATTTTCATTAAAAAATGGGATGATAATTTGGTTATTTTAGTACTAAAGCAGAATTACCTTGTGAAGTCATTCAAGAGATGAACCAGCTGCAACTGTTCAATTAACCATCATATTTTTGTCACGATTTGCCAGAATCACCACCACCAAACAGGCTTTTAAATTGTACTAATAAGATTGTTTATTCTTCTGGTTAGTTTTCTTCTTCAACAAACAACATTAACTAAACATGCACATGGATTTTTGAATGGTTAACTATTTTAGGTTTTAGATAAATGTAAAGTTCTTTTAAAAAATTTGGTCTTTTCAACCAAGTCAACATTAGAAACTTAAAATGTTGGGTGATACAGTTAACTCAGTCTCCTTCCTCTCCTTTGTCTTCTTTGTTTATTGTCTGGGGGTAAATACAAGCTTTCCTGATTTTTCAGTTCCCAATTTATTTCTCAATTTAGAATGAATTAGTCCAAAGGAAGAAAAATTTCCCTTTCCACCTGCAGAAGAGCCTACTACTGTTAAGAGCTAGACTACCACTTCAGTGGTCTCCTCTTGTTCAGATCTACTCCATCTCCCCAAATTCTGTATTCATTGACCTTCTCTATCGTTGCACTTAGAGAGAGGTAATGCCTTGAGAGAGAGAGAGAGTGGACTCTGTGTACACCACCAGCAGAATAGGACTGATCTGGTTATCTCCCACTTCCATGAACTGATGTTAACATATTCATAGAATATAATTAGAAGTTGTATAATTAGTATTCATGATGATATCTTTGACCTACAGTCTATTTTTACTAATTGTTTTAAGAAAATTTTGAATTGTGATTTAAATTTTTTAAAAAACTGAATTAAATTAAAAATCCATTAAAAAATCATTTTTTCCCAACTCTGATTTCCAGGAATGGTTCCAGAAATAACTTTGGATGAATGTTTCTTGGCTGCCTGGCTCTTGAGCTATGGGTGTTGCAGGGCCCTATATTTTCTCCAGTGCTGTTTAACATCTGTGTGAAGCTGTTGGGAGTGACCGTTTGGAGATTTGGACTGAGTCATCATCAGTACACTGATGATACCCAATTCTATTTCTCTGTAACTTCTGAATCAGAAGTGGCTGTGCAGGCTCTGGACCAGTGTCCGGCTGCAGTGGTGGACTCAATGTGGGTTAATAACTATGAATTCTAGCAAAATGAAGGCTCTGTGGGTCTGGGAAGTCCATCAGTTGGATGGGATTGCATTCTTCCTGAAAGAGCAAATATATAGTTGGGGTACTCCCAGGTCTGTCAGTGGAGACACATGTGTCCTTAGTGTCTAAGAGTGTCTTTTACCAGCTTTGTCTGGTAAGACGGCTATGGCCATCCCTGATAGGGGTAGCTTGACCACAGTTGTCCATGCATTGGTAACCTCAGGATTGGATCGCTTTGTCAGGCTACCATTGACAATGGAGACTGCAGCTAGTGCAGAATACAGTGGCTAGGCTGCTGTGGAGGCAAATTATCAAAAGCATATAATGCCTTATCCGCAGGCTCTGCACTTGCTGCCAGTCTGCTTCCAGGCCAAGTTCAACATTTTGGTACTAACATATAAGCAGAGCTTGGAAGATTACTTTTGAAAAATAATAAATTGCAGTTACAATTACATGGCCTAGAAAAGTAGTAATTACCATTACTACAGTTGCTTTGAAAGTAACTGATTACTTTTTCTCAAAAGTAATCACTACAATTACATTTAAGTTGCTTTTTTTAAAAAAAAACACCCTACAAGGTGCTGGCCTTGGCTGCTGAACATCTAAGTAGCCTAAAGCAACATTAAAAATAAACACACACATACAGAGGTAGTCAAATAATTCTTTTTATCCATAAGTTAGCAATGGTGGTCTCTCCGCTGGTAAGGGAGGTGGGAAGGGAGGAAGAGGCCACTACTCAGATCTTTGCACGTCAAACCAAGTGCAACCTCCCCCACTCAGCCAGCAAGTATAATCTCTCTCACTTAACCACCTCCTGGACCCTGCCCTGCCCTTCCACCAACTAAGGGACACTCACCCAAGTAAACATTTTCCCCTGAGATACAAAAAAGTTAAAATATTGCAAATGCAGCACAGAAGCCGGAGAGGGTGGTGGAGGCCACTTTGTGTGCCAAAACATGTTGTCATCTTTCACCTCCACAGTTCTTTCTCTCCATTCTGCTGCTGCCTCCTTCTCCTCCTTTATCCATGTTCTTGCCCTCCGGCTCCTTTTTCCCTCCACTCCATTCTTCAGCACCACCATCCATTTTTTTAACAATTGTTTTCTCCACTCTACCCTGTCTCTCTCCACCTCCTCCCTCGTTGCCTCCTACCCACCCACAGAGGATGAGGGAAGAGCGATGCTGCACAGAAGCCCAGTTTGAGGCACATGATTTTCATCCACAAATCAGAGGAGCAGAAGACTTCCCCTGCTTCCCCTCCCCTAAGTAATGCCCAAAAGTAATGCTGGAAACATTACAATTACTCCACAAAAGTAATACAATTACTCCTAGTTTTATTACAATCAAAATGTAAAGGAATTACCCACTCATTCCTCAAAAAAGTAATGAATTACAAGTAATTCTTTACTTGTAATGAATTACTTCCAAGGTCTGCATATAAGACCCTATGCAGTTTGGGTCGGGTTGCTTGAGAGACTGCCTTATTCTTATATTGCAAATAGGTAACTGCATTCTACAAGAAAATCTCTGCTTAAAGTTCCTAAAATATCACAGCAGCTAAGAGCAGGGCTTTCAGTGTGGCTGCCCCTATTTTATGGAACAGCATCCCTACTGAGATATAACAGGCACCCACTATTTCTAATTTCTGGAAACAATTGAACACATATTTGTTTTGTCAAGCTTTTCCAGCTGGATAGGGGGGAAATTAGATCTCTGCCTTGGGTGTTTATTTGCCGCGCATAGCCAGGAAATGAAGAGGCAAGACAAGATGAGGTGTGGGTAAATCAAGGGCCACATTTATTGGAATAAAACCAATTACATGCTTGATTGCATAATAAAATGATCTGCAGAGACAAGTGCGGAACCTATCTCATCCCCAATCGGGCAAGGGCAGCCTGCCATGGGAAAGGGGGGTGGTCCAAGCCCAATCCCCTCTTCTGGGCTCTATCCCTGCAGGGTGGTTAGGGAGGCCTTCCTGCTCCACTCCCCCTCAGGGTCGCACAACTCTGAGTGGATGTTACAGGTTAGCCCCAAAGGTGAGCCTTATCCTGTCAACCAGCTGCACAACACGGAAGGCAGGCATCAGAACACACTGATCACCTTAAAGGGTGCCTAAGGGTGGTCAACAAACCCTATCTTGTGAAATTCTGCACATATCCGCCACGGAAGAGGACAAGCACCAGCTTAGTCCCTCTTCCTCCACCTGTGACAAATTATTTCATGCAGGGCACTATGCAGATTAGAAAGAAACAGATTGTTACCCAGGTCAGACATATGAACACCATCTGGCTGGTAAAGATCAGCCCTTCCACACATCACCTCCAGATGATGTATTACCTCGCCCTGCTTCAAAGCAAGGGTGAGCCGACTTCCCTATTTACCTCTCAACTAGCCTTGTTCAGGCTCCTGGGGTCAATCCCACCCCACCAAATTCTCCTATGGAGGATATCGGACCAAACAGTCACAGTCCCAGGCCACCATCTACATACGGCCTCAAAGTCCAGGCAAACTTGAATGATAATCCCCTTCAACACTCCCAGGCCATTGCCTCCCTAATGGAGAACCAAAACCTGTGGAGGGTGCTGCACCAAGGATGCATCAGCATTGGTAGGAGGCATTCCCACAGCATGCCATGTCTACCCAGCCACTGGACCAAAGCGCAATGGCTGAGCCCCAACTGGGTTTCGTGTCTGATCTGCGACACCCTCCTCTTGGCCCAGAACTCCATCTGTGGCCACACATGAGTACCTTGACTCTCTCCAGCACCCTCCAACCTGTTAAAACAGAAACAACAGTATGCTCTTCAGCGCAGCGGTCCATGTGGGCCCTTGATTGGCATGACACCAGCCTGGGAAGCACCCACTTGCCAGTGCTCCACTGCCGGCATGGCTGTGCTCCCAAACCCAACATAGCTGCCGTAGAAGCCACACCAATCTTGAAAGAGTGAAAGAGTGAACTGGTTGGGATCCAACCCCAAACATGACAGTAATTAAATCTGTGGTCAGCCTCTCAAAGGCAGAGAGCAGTCACTTCACTTTATTGTAAGGTGAATAGTAGTTTCCATAACATCCCATACTGGGTAATCTGCTACTTCAGAGCAGCTTTTACTGGCTCAGTATAACATTAAAGCAGTTGGGATTAGATATGGTATATTCTGAATGTAGAGTAAATATCCTGCCTTTCTTTCCTCAAGAAACGCAAGGCAGCCTACATGTGGTTCCCAGGCAGTCCCCAACCCAGCACTGACCAGACCCAGACTTGCTTCAGCAACATGATGGCCCCATGTGCCTTCAGGACTATGCCTTTATTAAAATGATGAAATGATCACTAAGAAAGCATGGTCACCACAGTCTTGGACATAATGCACCATGTGTGAAATCCACCTGTTGCACTTCTCAGAGGTATTTGCTACTCCTGATACCAGTCTGGAAGATGGCCATCCCTGTCAACTCCCTAGTGATGCCAGCTTCTGCCCATGCCACAGCACACCATCTATCCCAGAAAGCAACCCCAAAGTCTAAAGCCCCAGAGGCATCCGAGTGAACTTGCAACTCTGCCTCCAACAGCAAATTCCTACGCCAAAATGAAACCCCATTAAACTGCTTCAAAAAATGCAACCAAACTAGCAAATCCTCCCTCATGTCCCTAGTAACCCTAACCCGATGATGAGGCCTGCTTAGGCCCCTCATCAAGTTCAAATGCCCTAGCAACTCCTGAAGCTCCATGAGTGTAACCTTCTTGGCTTCCCGCATGCTATCAACCCTGCACTTCAAGGCCCCTAGTTTGACTGCCGGTAAACGACAAGCCTGTGCCACCAAGTCAAGCTCAATACCCGAAAGGTGAGGACAGGTGATGGGCCCTCAGTTTTTCCTTGGCCAAAGGCACACCTAACTCCTCTGCCATCTGCCCAAACATCCCCATCAGCTGGCTGCATTGCTGTGAACCAGCAGAACCAGCAAACAGAAAATCATCTAAATAATATAGTACTGCATCACAGCCAGCTCGCCTCCTGACAGCCCACTCAAGGAATGTACTAAAGCGTTAAAAAGCTGAACACAAAATGGAACACTCCATGTGTAAAGCTCGATCCACATAAAACAAACCCTTGAAAGAAAATCCCAACAGATAAAAATCCAAAGGTGGACTGGCAAGAGGCGAAATGCTGACATAATATCACACTTACCCATGAGAGAGCTCTGGCCAAAACGCCGGACCATCAAAGCTGCGCTATCAAAGGAAGCGTAACGCACTGAACACAAATGTTCAGGAATAGCGTCAATCACCGACTGCCCCCTAGGGTAAGACAGGTGGTGAATGAGCCTAAACTGTCCAGGATCTTTCTTAGGAACAACGCCCAAGGGGGAAACCCTTAGCATGGGCATGGGAGGGTAATCAAAAGGGCCCAAGACCAGTCCCTCATCCACTTCCTTATTAATTTTTTCCTGCACCACTAACTCCATACCCACTATAGACCTAAGATTCCCTGACATATAAGGCCTATGCTCCCCAACAACCGGAATCTTAAAACCTCACCGAAAACTTCCCCCAAATATGCTGCATCTGCCCTTCTAGGATAATACCAGAGCAAACGGGGGGAAATTAGATCTCTGCCCTGGGTGTTTATTTTTCTTGTTTTGAAACCTACCTTTTGTTGATTTCTGTATTGTTTTGGAACTTATTTTTAGTTGTTTTTAGTGTTTGATTATATGGAAGGCGATTCATAAATTACAATATTTGTATGAAAATGCTCATTTCATTGGCCTAGTTTACATGTCATGTTTAATAATATGTTTAACTCAAACAAGTAGTGCTCTATTCACACTTGGTTCCTCCCCTGTGCCTAGCTGCACCTGGAGGAACAAACCTTCCAAATAATACAGGGGGGTAGCCTGGGGAAGGGGTAGCCTGGGGAGAGGACTGTAGGGTTGCATTTGGCCCCCGGGTCTGAAGTTCCCCACCTCTGCTTTTCTTTACTTCTTGGTGAATTGTTTAGTTTTATTCCCTTTGGCTTTTCTAATACATATAGCCTGCACAGTTTATGAAAGATACAGTACTAAGAGAAAGATCTTCATTGGCGGTACTGGTAGTGGAGAATGACTCTTGAGCATTTTCAGGCAAATGATAGATAATGTTGGTTTTTGGGCACTATACCATTCAGCAAGGTTATAGCTGTGACATATTCTGAGCCACTTTTCCAGCAACTTCGTTTGTTATTGGAAAAATAGCATACAGATATTAAATCAAATCCTATTCCATATAGTCTTAACACTACATTATTCATATATTATTCCATATAAATATCACCTTTATGGGGTCCCATGATTCAACTTCTCTAAGAAGTGAGTGGATTTTAACTGTGGAACTTCCTCCTTTGGTAGTTCAATAATCCTCCTTTTGATACCAGCTGAAGACGTTTTTATTTATTCAGGCTTTTGAGGAATAATAATGGGAGCCATGCAGAAGGCTGGCCCTCCCTGGGTGTGAGACAGGAGGGGAAGTAGATGGGCCCTGTGTGAAAGAGTTTGAATGGCTATGACTGTTCCCAATCCTCGCAGAGGCCTACTGGGATAACTGGCTCTGGCAGGTTTTGTTGGTGTTCTCGTGTTGGGTCCATATCGGGTGTTTAGGAGGAGTCTTAGTACAGAGGAGCATGGGTGATGCCACCCCAATTTCAGTGATTACAGGCAGAGGGAAATATAGCCATGGGGAGGTGGTGAATTACCATAGAAGATGAGAACAAGGCTATCTGTGTCTTGTTCCTTGCTGCCACTCCTCTCATGGATGGGTTCCCCGTTGCTCATCTGCTGTGCCCACTGGCCTGTGTGTTGTTGTTTAACTCCAGATCGGTACACAATAAGACCACTCTCATCCGTGATTTGATTGTGGATGAAGGTGCCAATTTGGTGTGCATTACTGAGACCTGAGTGGGTGAGCTTGGAGGAGTTGATCTGACCCAACTTTGCCCACCTGGATACTCAGTGCAGGGATGGGGGGGGGAGAGGAGTTGCTGTGGTCTACAGAACTTCCATCTCTGGCACCAGGAAACCACTCTGTTTTGGAGCTGGCTGTGAGGGCCTGCACCTGGTGTCAGGATGAAGAGACAGTAAACTAGGGTTGCTGCTGGTGTACCATCCACCCTGCTGCCCAGCAGCTTCTCTGACCGAGCTGGTGAAGGTCTTCTCGGTTGTGGTGTTGGAGGAGCCCAGAACGATAGTGCTGGGTGATTTCAATGTCCATGCGTAGGCTGCCTCTAGTGTTCTGGCTTGGGACTTCATGGCCTCCATGACGACCATGGGGCTGCCTCAAGTTGTTACTGGCCAACACATAGGGCAGGGCACACCCTCGACTTGGTTTTTGCTCCAGATGGAGGTAGGGGTGGTCTGGAGATTGGGGGTGGTGGATGTCACCCCATTGTCATGGTCAGATCACTTCCTGGTGAAGTTTAGACTTATGGCTCTGATCCTTCCCTGCAGGGGTGGTGGACAGATTAAGATGGTCCACACCCGGAGCCCAATGGAATCCACAGGATTCCTGAATGCCCTGGGGCAGTTCCCAGTAGATAGAGCAGGTGACCCTGTTGAAGCCCTTGTCACACTGTGGAACAGTGAGGTGCATCAGGCTCTCGACACGGTTGTCCCGAGCGCCCTCTCCAGCATTGTGGAGCCTGGCTTGCACCTTGGTACACCAGTGAGCTAAGGGAATAAAATAGGCTGGATGACGGCTAGAGCGCAAGTGGAGAAAGACGTGCTGTGAGGCTGATTGGGCACAAGTAAAACATCATAACCATGCCTACTGTGTGGTGGTGAGGGCGGCGAAGAAGGCCCACTTCTCTGCCTCCATCGCATCCTCAAGTAGCCGTCCGGTGGAGCTTTTCCGTATTGTCAGGGATCTGTTGGCATCAACTCCAGGAAATGGTGTTTTAGACCCTTTGGAGGCCCACTGTGAATTGTTTGCAAGGCACTTTGAGGGTAAAGTTGCTCACCTCCGTAGCAGTCTTGATGCCCCATCCACATCTACTGTAGTCCCCAATGAGATGTCCAGTGCAACGTCCGCTGCAACTTCTTGGGAATGATTTCAGTTGATGTGGCCTGATGACGTAGACAAGGTGCTTGCGATGATGCGGCCACCAACGTGTCCTCTTGACCCTTGCCCTTTCTTGGCTTATTAAAGCTTGCCGAGGGGGTCTGACTGAGTGGATCCAGGGTGTGGTCAATGCATCATTGTGGGAGGGAGTGGTTCCAGCCGCCTTGAAAGAGGTGGTGATCCAACCACTCCTGAAAAAGCCCACCCTGGACCCATTGGTTTGTGACAACTACCAAATGGTTACAAATACCCCCCTTTTAGGGATGGTGATTGAGATGGTTGTGGTGCAGCAATTGCTCTTGGATGAAACAGATTATCTTGACCCATCCCAGTCTGGGTTCAGGCCTGGTTGTTGGACTGAATCAGCCTTGGTTGCCCTGATGGATGACCTTTATCGGGAGAAGGACAGGGGGAGTGCGACCCTGTTATTCTTACTTGATCTCTCAGCGGCTTTTGATACCATTGACCATGGTATCCTTCTGGGCTGACTTGGTGAGCTGGGTATTGGAGGCACTGTTTTACAGTGGTTCTGATTCTATCTCCAAAGTTTCTCTCAGAGAATAGCATTGGGTTGCTGTCTTTCGGCCCCCTGGCAGTTGTGCTGTGGGGTGCCGCAGAGTACCATCTTGTCCCCCATGCTGTTTAACACCTATATGGAGCACTTAGGAGCATTCATCAGGAGCTTTGGGGTGAGGTGTCAGCAGTATGCTGATGATACCCAGCTCTATTTCTCCATAACATCTGAATCAGGAGAGGCCGTGCAAGCCCTGGACCGCTGCCTGGACTTGGTGGTGGGCTGGATGAGGGCCAGTAAACTGAGTCTGAATCCTAGCAAGACAGAGGCACTGTGGGTTGGTGGTTCCCGAGTTTGGTTAATTGGTCAGTTGCCTGCTTTGGACGGGGTCGTACTCCCTCTGAAAGAGCAGGTCTGTAGTCTGTGGGTGCTCCTGGATTCATCTGTGTTACCAGAGGCCCAGGTGACCTCAGTGGCTAGGAGTGCCTTTTACCAGCTTCGGCTGGTGAGACAGCTGTGGCCATTTCTGGACCGGGATAGCCTGACCACTG
Organism: Rhineura floridana; assembly: GCF_030035675.1. Taxonomy (NCBI): domain Eukaryota; kingdom Metazoa; phylum Chordata; class Lepidosauria; order Squamata; family Rhineuridae; genus Rhineura; species Rhineura floridana. The sequence goes on from NC_084480.1 coordinate 81,423,090, forward strand.
TTGTCCATGCACTGGTAACCTCCAGGTTGGATTACTGTAATGCACTCTATGTGGGGCTGCCCTTGAGGTTGGTTCAGAAGCTGAAGCTGGTGCAAAATGCGATGGCGAGACTGCTCACTGGGGCAGGGTATCGCCAACATGTCACCCTGCTGCTGAAAGAATTGCACTGGCTGCCCATTTGCTACCAGGCCAAGTTCAAGGTTCTAGTTTTGGTGTACAAAGGCCTATGCAGCTCGGGACCAGGATACCTGAAAGACCGTCTTACTCCTTATATACCCAGTCGATCACTGCGCTCTGCAGGTGAGGGCCTCCTGCAGATACCATCTTATCAGGAGGTTCCTTCTGGACAATATAGGAAACGGACCTTTAGTGTGGCAGCACCTACCCTGTGGAATTCCCTCCCCTTTAATATTAGGCAGGCACAATCTGTGCTATCTTTTCGGCGCCTTTTGAAGACTTTCCTCTTCCAACAAGCCTTTTAAGTTGAGACCTATCCCAATCTGCGTCTGTGATTGAATTGCTTGTCAATATGTTTTTTTTAATAATATGTTTTTAACCCTTTTTAAAGAGATGTTTTTAAAGCTTTTTTAAAAAAATGTTTTTAACGTTGTTTTGTTTTAATGTATTTTAAGGTCTGTTTTTATGATTTAGTGTTTTTCGTGTTTCTGTTTGCCACCCTGGGCTCCTGCTGGGAGGAAGGGCGGGATATAAATCAAATAATAAATAAATACATAATACAGTGGTGGACATCAGAATACTGTGGAGCTATGATGTTTGCCACATATAATGTTTTGAGTTTAGCTTTTTATTTTTTATTGTATTTATTCATTTATTTTTTTTCAAAATTGAAAACTCAAACCAGCTTAGTTATAAATTATGTTGTTGCATTTGGTGGACTGGAAATTTGAACCACTTTGTGGTCTGTTGGATGAAGGATGGATTAGAAATAAAACTAATAAATAAAAAAGTAGTCTTCATTTGCCCTAGAGGTGTTTTCAAAAGTTGGTGCAAGGATCAGTTCAAAAATCTGCATCTCTATACATTTGCTAGGATTTTTCTCTATATTTTTTATTTTGTTTTATTTATTTGTTTATTGCACTTGTATGCCGCCCCATAGCCGAAGCTCTCTGGGCAGTTTACAGCTCTTTATGGGCCAGAGTTCCTGATTGCAGGGGGTGGTGAGTGCTCCATGAAAGCAGGTGTACATGCAGGGGCCTTCTACAGAAATTCCAATGAAAGTTGATCGCTGTGGGTGTTCCTTATCCCCATTTTGAACACCTGGAAAGGACTAGTGTATTTTAGAGCAGACTGGCTAGAGTAGATGTGGGAAACCTGTGGCCCTCCAGATATTCCTGGACTCCAACTCCCACCATCCCTGGCCAATAGCCATTCTGGCTGGGATTGATGGGAATTGTAGTCCATCAACATGTGGAGGACCACAGGTTCCACATCTCTGCTAGAAAGAAAAGATCTTTTCAGCACACCAAGAAGGATTTTTCCACACTGCTTGAGTCACCACAGCATGTTCTCTTGACATTTCTCATGTGCATAATTTTCAAATTCTGTGGCTTGCTGGTGGTACTTCATTCTTTTCCTTTTCTTTTCTTACAAATTATACGTTTAATGCAAGACTCTGAAAGCATTGCTGTATTGAAGGACTAAATATGCTGCAAATAAACGTTTTAGTAAAGCTTGTGGATGTAAATAATGTGCTTTGAAAAAACCATGTTATTTTATCCAAATTTTACTTTAAAAATGTCCCTTTCTCCCCCTGATGGTGATGAAATCACTAACAAATGTAGTGATAGCACAAAACATAAGGACTCAATTTTTTAAAAGTTCATCATTTTAGCAGTTAATTCAATTTGAATTATGTCATCCCCAGAAGAATGACTCACGTAGGTATTATCAGATTTGTATTTTAAAGCATGATGGATGTGAATTAATTCTCTAAACATGGTTTTGATAGTGTTGAAGAGTTTTCATAACAAGAAGGTCATTTTATATCTTGGCCACATCTTGTGTTCATCTGCAACAAACCACGCTCAGAATAGCAGATGACATTTAATTAGCCCCTCAGAATGTTTGCTAAGACATTGGGCCCTCTAAAATGTATTTTTTTAAAAGATGGAAATGCTTGTAAAACACTATAGCTATGTGTGAACGGTAATTAAAAATTAGTACTCAGTAAAGAAGATTAATTTGTAGTTCAGCTCCTTTTTTTGAGAAATAGCACAAAAGTGACAATTCTGTTCTAAGTATGTCCACATAGTTGCCTGATCATGAAGATTTCACACAGGTGAACCTCCTGTGCTCATATGAAATAACCCTATCAGAAAAGGTTCCCCCACTGATTTCCCCCACTGAAGCAGATCCAGGTTTACATTGCTTTTGAAGGTCGTGTACAAAAGGCTCTGTCTCTGCTGTTAGGATCCAATTGCAAGTCTTCAACTTGTAGAAGCATCATTACCCTCAGTGTGGTTTTCTATCTGTGACTTCCTTTCTATAAGTGTCATCCTCATAATAGTGTTGCAAAAAGATATATACTATCTCATTGGAAATAAATTGAATAACTTAAATTCTTTCATCAGTTAAGAGTCCAGAATATTGCTTTTTTTAGTAGCTAATCATAAACGTATTATCCAAACCTGATTCAGATATTCTGCTTGCTTTTTTCACCCTATGATCCTATAGTAGGCATGGTTATATGTCTTTCATGTACCTTGTTCAGTCCAGGAGCAACATGTGCCCATTCCTCCTCCACAGTCATAAACGTGTTTACTGCTTCTTGGGACAAGAAAGAATGGCTGTAAGACTAAATATGGTGTCAGGCTAGGTTGAATAACATTCACTACATGGCAGACCCAGACCCACCAAAATCAATGTGAGTTTTAGTGTACAGTAGGTGATTGACTTATTCAGTAATCATGAGAGAGTTCATGGTTATCCAATACATGATACAGTTTAATATTCTGTCCAATATATGGTAGTGACCCATGTGCACACATGCCTGAACTCACCCACATATGGTCAAGTTGCCATTTAAATTTGATAAATCCATATGATTAATGAATGCTGGAAACTGGATACTGTGTCAAGAAATTGATTCCCAGAGTCCTAGTAACTAGACTATTTAAAACAATCAATGGCAGTACCAGCTTCTGATCAATAGGATTCTCTTTCTCCACTGCACATGAAAGATATAAATAGTACAGGAATATGACCTGATTCTATATAGAATCTGTGCCCCTTTCCTTGTGTTGAGCCTTTAGCTATTTCCATCGACTTCTGCTGGGTGCTCTGTAGTATCTTACATACATTGTGCATTTACTTAAATCAGATTCTCACAAAGCTTTATATTACAATTAAGAACATAAGAACCTAAGAAGAGCCTGCTGGATCAGGCCAGTGGCCCATCTAGTCCAGCATCCTGTTCTCACAGTGGCCAACCAGGTGCCTGGGGGAAGCCCGCAAGCAGGACCCGAGTGCAAGAACACTCTCCCCTCCTGAGGCTTACGGCAACTGGTTTTCAGAAGCATGCTGCCTCTGACTAGGGTGGCAGAGCACAGCCATCATGGCTAGTAGCCATTGATAGCCCTGTCCTCCATGAATTTGTCTAATCTTCTTTTAAAGCCATCCAAGCTGGTGGCCATTACTGCATCTTGTGGGAGCAAATTCCATAGTTTAACTATGCGCTGAGTAAAGAAGTATTATTTGCATAGGCTGCCATCCTGTACCCACTTACCTGTTAATCCCATTGAATCCACTGCACCTGAGGAGGCATGTATAGGATTGTACTATTAATTGGAGTAGGGTCGTAGCCCAGTGGTAGAGCATCTGCTTTGCATGCTGAAGGCTGCAGCCTCATTCCCCAGCATCTCTAGGAGGATTGAGAGAGATGTCCGCCTGAAGTTCTGGAGAGACGCTGCCAGTGTCGACAGTACTGAACTAGATGGACCGATGGACTCACTATAATGAAGATTCCTGTGTTCCTATATTTTAATCATTGCAACCAACTGCATGCTTGCCCTACAGAACCAATGAGCAAGCAAACAGTCACAGCTACTTGGGGAGCCATAGCTCAGTAGTAGAATACTCCTGCAGAAGGCTCCAGGTTCAGTCCCTGGCATTTCCAGATAGGGAAATGTGACAGAACCCTGCCTGAAACCATAGAAAGCTACTGCCAGGCAGTGTGGACAAGGCTAAGGTAGACAGACTAATGGTCGGACCCGGTATAAGGCAACTTCCTACGTCTGAAGCTCTTGTTTTTGTTATATTCCAAGACTTATTCGATTGATAACTTTCCCATTCACGCACACAAACATCTATGTTGCATTTTATACTAGTACTTTACTACAGCTAATTCAAAAATATTATTTTATTCTTAGTTCCTGTGAAATAGAGGGAACATCATTTGAGATGTGAACAACTCACTGTATTATGTACAAATCTGAATAATGTCTCACTTGTGGTTTACTTGGCGGTGCACTGAGAAAGGAAGACAAGACTTGGAAACCTATTTTGGCTTCAGTTTTGTTTTGACTCATTGTGTCAGTTTCTCAGTATCCTAATTGTATTTTGCTGAGAACAAGCTCCCATCTTTGTGAAGAGTCGTTCTAAAAATGCATTGTTTCCATTGCATAAAGTTTGTCGTTGACTCTTTTCCCTTGATCATTGTTTAAGAATAATCAACACACTGGAATTGTTACTATTACTTTTGATAACTGAAAACTAACTTTTATAAAATTAAATTAAAAATGTGAAATATCTTATGAATGTGGAATCAATATGAGTATAGTGGAATCTCTTTCACAGAACCATGAAGGTCTTATGTAGGTGTAGCCTGGCTGAGCTGGGACCCAGACAGCTCAGCTGGAGGTCCGTCATATCCAACTCCCCACACTTAGCCTGGCATAAATGCAAGTTGGATTGCACCCTTATAATCTGTTCCGGTAACACAGGGTTTCTCCACTGTTTTGTACTTGTCCCCTTTCTCTAAAGTTGCTCTGCGTTTCCTGACTTCCTCAAACCTAAGATCAGTCATCTGTCTGGCCAGTGAATTAGCAAAGATTCCAACGTGCAGCTAATGGAGAAGAAATTTGGTTCAGCTAGCATTTTAATACAAATTTGCCTAATTTGATCTTCCCAAAACAAGATGTGAACTGAAATGCAGCTGTCCACTGAAATTCACATTTCTCCTAATTTTTTGCAGCTCTCAAACCTAAAAAATGTGTACAAAAATGTATATATTAGAGGGAAGTGTGCATAAACATGCAAAAATAACATACAAAAATGCCTTATACTGGAGGTGGTTGCTTGCAAAAATGTATATATTTGACAAAATGACATACAAAAATGTGTGTATTATAAATATGCAATGAAATGCTGATGAAATTTCACAAGGAGATACTTTTTTCCCTCCCGAACTGATGCAGAAATGTGGCAAACTGAACTTAAAATTGGGAAAATGAAAAACAGGAACAGATTCATCCATCGCTATCTTCCATCCTACTACTGTGTGTGGTAATCTGTGGATCAGAGAAATGAAATGTAAAAGAAAAATACAGGGCTGCTGTGTTTCCCCCACTACACACACACTCTTGCTGGGTGACAAGGTTTGCTTAGCCACTCTAGCCATTGCTTAATAGCAATTTCCTCAGTTGCCATTTACAGAGTTTCTGCTGTATCTAGGAGAAAGATCCTCTCTCCACAACTTTTTTCTTCCAGCAACAGTGCCCTTCCCAGTAAATCCTACCCCACTACTTGTGAACCCAGGATACAGGTGGGCTTTTCTTTTTGAATTGCTTTACTTCCCTACTTATGGTTAAAAACATGTAATTTGATTTGTCTCTCTCGCAGTGTTTTAAAGACTAGTTGATGCAATGAAATATATCATTCCACTCTATGTATATTTTCCATTATATAAAAATAACATTCTAATCTCTCCAAACTTGTAAATATCTTTCTATTTATTTGAGATGTTTTGAATGTTTAAAACAGGGAATAATATAAAAATAATGTTAGAGATGTAAATGTAAACGATAGATACTTATGTATAACTTTCTCAATGGCCTGTGGAAAGATACTTCTGCAGCTATCTGCTAAAGGGATTACTCTTTAGGTTAAGTGATAAAGGTCCATGATTTTGAGATCAAACCCTATAGATAATACAAATGGGCCCTTTAGAACATGTGTAAGATGTAGTACTTGATAATATATTTTTCATAGTAAACACAAAAATGGCTTTAATAGAAAGAAGGGTTCTGGGTTTCATAAGGTAGCATAAAATGGCAAAATTGATGTTTATTTATTACAATCAATATTATTACAATTAATTTTTTTAAAAGCTAGATCGTCAAGCACTCTACCAGTGCAATCTAAATGGTAATAAAGGGGCTTGAATGATTTTTATGGGGTGGAGCTGGTATTATGATGATTGTCTCTAATTTTGTATTTATGCCTCTTAAAATTCCACTATGTAACATCATATTTTGATTAGGAAAAGGAAATTCCCACCTAGAATTAACAGTTTTTCTTAATGTGGGGTGTGTGAGTGTGCCTGCATGCATGCACATACACACACTTTTTTGGCTTGTAATCAGAATTTAAAAAATTGTGATGCATTTTTAAAGAGCAACAATAAATTGTTCTTTTCATTACTATATTTCCACTGAAATAACAGTGTGAATGAGTTGTACAGCTATTATTCAGCAGCTGCCACAGCTGTCACTTCGGTGAACCACTTGATAAATTGGATCCTGATATTTACAAAATCTATTAAAATATGACCCATCATGTGTTTGTTTATATGTTGACAAGATGATGTACACACTGCAGGTCAAGGGTGAGGTGAATTGTTATGGTGTACTTGTCAAGGAGGCTTTTAAAATAAAGAGCATTTAAATAATTTTTTGAGAATAGCTGATCAGCAAACAGATGAATGGCAACCTGCTGAATCCTTATTTAGACAACAAAACATATCTGTGGATCTGACACAAAAATATGTGATTGTTAGTTTAAAAATTTCTATAATATATTTGACAATTGGCAGTTCAGATAGAGAAAGTAAATAGCAAAATTTAACAGAAGGAAATTGATTTATCTACCTGGGTGGTTTGCTCAGCACCACAAAGAACTTTCCATTTTGTCGTGTCACTTACATACCTTTCCTTATCAATTACACAAGGTTTGATTAGTCAGCAAAAGCAACATCTATTTCAAAGTCAGTCTACCTACTAATCAATTGTATTTATATATGTGTTATCCATATGTGTGCGTGTGGTATTAGTTTCCTTTTCTTAAAAAGAGCAAAGCTGTGAGATTTGAATGTTAATGTCATCAACTAGTTAACAGCTAGTTAAGAATCTTATTTTCACATGAGGAACTTTAGAGTTTGTACTGAAGTGTACACACCAGAGAATGAATAGCACATTTTCAGTACAATGTTCTTGTCCTTGTTCTGACCAAATTCTTAGGGAACAGCACATAGCTGGGAGAAACAGCTAGATGGTAGGGTCAGTATAGTAGAGTAGGAATTAACTTTGTTCCATTGTATAGTTGACCTTAATCCACCTAAATATGGTTTTTATATTAAATGAGGAAGACCTAGATCAGCATTTCCCAACTAGTGGACCACCAGATGTTATTGGACCACAATTCCCATCTTTCCTGACCATTGGCAATGCTGGCTGAGGCTGATGGGAGTTGTGGTCCAACAACATCTGGTGGCCCACTAGTTGGGAAAGGCTGACCTAGATGATGATAATAATGATAATTAATATTTATTACCTGTGCTTCACCTAGAGTTCCCAGGGTGGGTTACAACAATTTTAATAGTGGGTCCTAAAAATATACGTCTCAGATGCCAAGGGCCAGGGTAAAGTGGTGCATCTTCAGCATTCATCTAAAACTGAACAGTGAACTGATAATAATAATAATAATAATAATAATAATAATAATAATAATAATAATAATAATAATAATGGGATCAAAAAACATTCTGAATGGCAAGAAAGCACTACTCGTATTTTTAAAAAATTAATATTTAATCAATCAAGAAATACATTTTAAATGTATGTTTTTATTCAAGAGACATTTCATGTGTAAACAAAACAGAAAACTAAATTCAGGAGTCACCAAACCTCCACAAAACAATGGGATAACGAAGGGGAAGATGGGTGATACAAAGAATCTCATGTTCTCCACACCTAGCACATGTGGCGTGTTTTATATGGCAGTTGTTTCACTCTAGATGTGAATCTATGTATCTCAAATAGGAATTGAAGAGTGATTACAAACAAAGAGAGAAGGCATGTTTTAGAAAGTTTGGATGTGGACAGGAAGACATATTGCAGGTCAGGGTGTTAGGTTGTTGCAGACTTTTTTTTCTGAGCCCAGTCTCGTGGTAGAATCACAGCACTTCATAAATTAACTTGTAGTGAATACTGTGAATCTCATGGAACCAGAAAAAACCAAGTGGAGTTTTGGAGTAAAACATGGCAGGAGGAGATCTCCATTACCTTTTTTAAATGGAAAATATTGTTCCAATTCTGCTATAATGTCAGTAAACTGAGTTCACATACCAGATTTCACTCCTTACTTAACAATCCCTCCCCCTGAGTTTCTCAGACTTTGACTGTTTCTTGGACTTTATATCTTGTGGTTTGGTAATAAATTATGATAATATGATACCGTGAGCAAGGCTTTGAATGTATTCTTTGGCAGGGCCAGTGTATTATGCAGAACTTTAAAACTGTGAAAAAAAGAATACATGAATTTGATCAGTTGTTTAAAAGTAACTTAAATGAAAAAATCTCAAGCTTCACCAAAAAGCTGGGTGCAAAGGTTCCTTGTACTAGTGGCAAAGGATTTAATGTTCATGCAAGATGTCAGTTTCTCTTTCCCATTATAGCCTATTGTGCACAATGTCAGCCATTCCAGAGGGCTCCCTGACTCTCAAAAGTGGATGCAAATATCAGAACAGATAAAGAAGGACTGTTTCTGCCCCCTGTGACTGGTTGGCCTTCCACTCTTTGCCTTGATCTTGAGTAACCATGCTTTCATTCATCTCTGTTGTTAGGAGTATGGTGCAAGGGGTGGAACAAGCTATAAGGTTTCCCTTGTGCAGTGTCTTAACAATTATTTATTTAATTTATGAATCACTTCCCATGAGGCATCCTGAAGCAATGTACAATATAACAGCACATATAAAACAATTACATGTATAAAAACAGTTAAAACAATTGCATATATAAAAACAATTTGGAGAAATATATATATATATATGGAAAAATAGTGCCTTGCAAAAGTAATCAGTTCCCTGATAAATGCTCTCATATTACTGTATTACAAATGGTACATTGTAATTTTGTTCTGTATGATATTTTATTTTGAAACAATGAAACTCAAAATCAATTATTGTAAGGTGACATTGGTTTTATGTTGGGAAGTGTTTGCAAGGAACATAAAAAACTGAAACATGTTGCTTGCATAAGTATTCAACCCCACACATTAATATTTGGTAGAGCCACCTTTTGCTGTAATAACAGCTTTAAGTCTTTGGGGATAGGTATGTACCAACTTTGCACACAGTGTTGGAGGGATTTTGGCCCATGCTTCTTGACAGATTCGATCCAGGTCATTCAGGTTGGTTGGATGTCACTTGTGGACCACAATTTTCAAAGAGCGCAACAGATTTTCAATGGGATTGAGATCAGGACTTTGACTGGCTACTGTAGGACATTCACCTTTTTGTTCGTGAGATGCTCCAGTGTTGCTTTGGCCTTGTGCTTGGTATCATTGTCCTGCTTAAAAGTGAATTTCCTCCTATGCTTCAGTTTTTGAGTGGGCTGAAGCAGGTTCTCTTGCAGTAATTCCCTGTATTTTGCACCATCCATTCTTCCTTCAATTTTAACGAGATGCCCAGTCCCTTCTGATGAGAAGCATCCCCACAGCATGATACTGCCACCACCATACTTCACTGTAGGGATGGTGTGTCTTGAGACATGGGCAGTGTTAAGTTTGCACCACACACAACACTTTTGAATTTTGGCTGAAAAGCTCTGTCTTGGTCTCATGTGACCACAAAACCTTTTCCCAGCTGGGGCACTCTCATGCTTTGTGGGAAACTCCAGACATGCTTTCAAATGGTACTTTTTGAGTAATGGTTTTTTTCTTGCCATTCGCTCATACAGGCCAGCAGAGCTCTTGATATGGTTGATTGGTGCACCATTACTCCACTCCCAGCCACTGAACTCTGTAGCTCTGTGGCTTCTTTCACAAGTCTCCTTCTTGTTTGAGTTCTGAGTTTTGAGAGACGGCCTTTTCTTGGCAGTGCCTGGGTAGTGTAATGCAGCTTCCACTTCCTGATTATTGATCCAGCTCTGCCCACTGGGATATCCAAATACTTGGATATTATTTTGTACCCTTTTCCTAATCTATGCATTTGTATTACATTTTCTCTCATTTCTGTAGAATGCTCTTTGGTCTTCATTTTCCTTCAGATCCACAGCCTGACCAACGATCCTTCACCAGTGGGGTTTTTATCCTGACCATGTGACAGCAACTTTAATGGTTCACAGGTGGAGGCCAATGGTAAGGTCAGGGCTGGCACTAAATGACGGCCAAGTGCCCCTGGAGCCACAGGGGCTCCTGAGGGACCCCTCGATAGGGTGGGGGAGTAGCGCTCCCCTTCCGCAATCTGTGGCAGGGCAGCTGCTGCAGATCGCAGGAAGGGAGCATGCAAGCTGCCCACACATTTGCTGACTCCACCTACCTGTCTCTCCTGTCTTTTGCAGCTGCGTGGGCTGCGCATGCAGGGCTGCCATTAACCAAGATGGTGGCTGAGGTTTCCCTAAGGTGCTGATGCCCCTGCCGCCATCTTGGTTGATGGCAGGGATGCGCTGCGTAGCACCCATGCATATTATCAGCCAAGATGGCGATGGAGGCTTCAGCACCTTAGGGGAACCTCAGCTGCCATCTTGGTTAATGGCAGCCCTGTGCACACAGCAGCAAAAGACAGGAGAGACAGGTAGGTAGTGTGCACACACATGCGGCCCGGGGCAAGCTGGTGCTGGCCCTGAGTAAGGTAAATGTGTTCTTGATAGGGCAGTTTCTTTCATCTGTGTAAACTGGGAGCATCCACAGCACGGGTTGAATGCTTATGCAAGCAACATGTTTCAGTTGTTTGTTTCTTACAAACATTTCCCAACATAAAACCAATGTCACCTTACAATAATTGATTTTGAGTTTCATTGTTTCAAAATAAAATATCATACAGAACAAAATTACAGTGTACCATTTGTAATACAGTAATATGAGAGCACTTATCAGGGGTCTGATTACTTTTGCAAGGCACTGTATATAGTTTAAAACACCAGCAGCACATACATAACATCAATTCACATCCAAGATAGATACCAACTTATTATTCTACTTCTTGTTCCCAAGGGTCTCCAAAGTCTCAAATATGGATCTATATCCACAGTGCAGTGGGAGAGTCTCTGTGCAACACCCAAGACCTAGCATGTCAGAGTTGGGGATGAGGCTGTTATTTACCAAAAGATCATATAATGATACAAAAAATGATATAAAAACGTTCATGATCTCTTGAGAACCCTCAAGAAACCTCCATAGTTCCATGGTAGAGTACATGCTCTGCATGCATAATATTCCAGGCCCCCTCCCTTTTCAGTTAAAGAATCTCAGCAGAACCAGGAAAGACTCTAGAGAGCTGCTTCCTAGAAAGACCAATGGTCTGAACTTAGTAAGGCAGTTTCACACATCTTCCCTTCTGTTCCCCACTCCACATTCCTGGGTACAGCTTCATATTTTTCTCCTTGTGATATAACCTATAATAATTGCAATGCTAAGCACATTTGCTTGGGGAAAAGGTTCAGTTGAAATAACTGAGATGTAGCTTTGAATTAAACACATTTAGGACTGGTGTGTGAGAAACGATTATAACCACAAGTACTTGAAGCAAGTCTGACAGCTTTGAGAAGAACTTATTTCCAAGCAAGAATATTTAGAGTCACAGAAGAAAAAGTATTTTTGTAACTTCAGCATTTTAAGTAATAGGTGAACAGTTATCAGCAAGTTGCACATATGCTTGATATCTCACTGCTTACACTGGAAGGAATCTCATAACCAAAATCAAAATATACATAATACACATTTCAGATTTTATTTATGGTTTATATTATACAGCCACAAGAGTGGCTGTATAGCATTGTCAGCGGGGATTTTTCACATTCCGCAATGTTAAATTGAAAATCCCCCATGCCATTCTGATGCTTCCCATAAGCTCATTTCAAAACAAAACCTTACAAAACTTATAGTCCTGAACTCAGAAACGCTTGCTTAACAACCCTCTAAATTTTCATGGTGATACACAAAACAGTCAGAGAGAATAGACAGTTCAAAGTCTAAAAAGAGATTAAAAAAAAAACCCAGAGCCCTTTTGGACTTTTTTCTCTGAGAGTTCTCGTAATCTATTGAAATTCATTAAAAATCAGCCATGTTCACAGTGTACCTGTAGTCCTAATACTAACCTTGCCCCATACTCTGACCTTCCTCTTCCGCAGTTTAAAAGTTAAAAAAATTCCTGGCTGATTTTTAATTAATTTAAGAAATTTTGGCTGGGACCCCAAAATAAACCTGGGCATGCTGAGTAAGAACCAACTGTCGGTGTTCTAAAAGCCAGGCTCACAGCTGCTGACCTTGACTAATCAGGGGGCCACAGCCAAACCACACGTCATGCCAAGTCATGGCTTCCCTCAGAGAATCCTGGGAAGTGTAGTTTGTGAAGGGAGCTGAGAGGAGACCCCTGTTCCACTGAGAGAGCTTCAGTGGCCAGACTGGTTTAACAGTCAGCCACTCTGATTGAAGGTCTGCGAGAGGAACAGGGCGTCTCCTAGCAACTCTCAGCGCCCTTCACTAACGACATTTCCCAGGATTCTTTGAGAGAAGCCATGACTGTCCAAAGTGAAATAAAGGCCTGGTGTGGATGTGGCCAGGGGCAGCTTTGGGGCTCATCCAGATGACCGTATAATGTGTGACATGATCGCTTTGTGTATTCATTATTTTTCGGTCATCCATATGACGTCGCGCGCTTTTGTGAATTTTTGTGCACTTAAATCCGCTGTTGCTTTACCACAAAAAATGCGATTTGCTTTTTAAAATTGGGAATCATCCGCTGTACCGTAAGGTGCTTGGATGCAATACCGCGGACTTTAGAGCTGTGGGAGGTCCATGGGTGTTTCCCCATACCCCTTCCCTCATTCACAGCCAATCATGTATTTCCACTTTTGCACGCATGCATGAATGTCTGGGGAAAGCCCGGGAAAACTGAACCAACCAGAGCAATGGTGTGGTGTTGGGGGGCCTCTGCAATTATACTGCGCAGCTACAGCCATTTATTTTTAGCCAGCCTGCGAACTGGGTGGCTGCTCCGGGTGAGATCTGCAATTGTGGCTGTTTATAAAGCCCCCCTTTTCCTGGCTGGTCTCGCTCAAGTGCGGCTGGTTGGTGCAGGAAGCTCGCTTTGCTGGCACTTTGCAAAAGGCCACGGGAAGGAAAGGGAGAAGGAGGGGGGTGAAGGCAACAGAGCATCAAGGTTTGCCCCAAAGTGGTTGGGAAGCTGCTGGGAAGCCTCTCTTGGTGGCTCTTCCCTGATGCTGATGCCACCACCGCCTACGCTGAAAGCAAGAGGCAGGCAGAACAAGAGAGAGAATGGGGAGGAGCTGGGAGCCGCCACTGAGCGCTGCACTGTAGAAAAGCTTGGGGGTCAGGAACCTTGCAGCGGAGCCAGAGGTCCCAGCACAAATTCTTGCTTGGTATTCGATTTATGAGACATTGGGGGGGGGGATGAAAGGTACAAGGACAACTTGAATTGAGAACGCGCCTGGACGGGTGTACGCAAATATGCAGAGTCACAAAGCTGCCGCGCCACCCAGCAAAAGTTGGTTCTGTAAGAAAGGGGTGCTCCCCATTAAACTCTCAGCTTTCCTGCCATTCTTTACAAAAGAAGCAAGTAGTAGCAGCTCCTCAGTACCCCCCTTTCCATTCTGTAGAAATAAGTGGAATTGCCAGCCATGTGTATCTCCAGAAACTGCAATATGCATAAAGGCAGAAAAGCATACAGTCGGTTTTGCGAAATATCGCAAACACAAGCAAACAAAAACACAGGAATTATTGGCATATAAGTGGTTTGCTAGAGTGTCTCGGGCGCCCGCAACCATAGAGACTGGTCATCTACTTTCCTAGACATGACATGTCATTACTTGCTTGCAGTTCCATGAGAAAAAAGTGGAATTGTCAGGCGTGTTTACCCCGAGAAAATTTGGTATGGAAAAAGGCAAAACCACATATATTCGGTTTAGCGATATATCGCAAATACAAGCAAACAACAATACTGTACTGGAAGTCTACTTTGCTAGACATGACATATTGTTGCTTGCAGATCCATGAGAAATAAGTGGAATTGCCAGGCGTGTTTACCCCCAGAAAATTTAATATGCAAAAAGGCAAAACCACATGATATATCAGAGGGAACACTTCAAAGTGGAGAAAGAGGAAAGGTTGTTTAGCAGCTCTAACCTCATTCCCCCTGCATGCCTTCCTATTACAAATTGTTCCTGGAGAATATGTCCAGTGTGCGTGTGTGTGTGTAAAAGGGGGTAGGGGAGGCCCTGGACTCAGCACCACCACCAGCAGCCCCCAAGAAACAAGGGATCCAGCAGCCGCGTGGAGTTCCCAAGCTAGGAAAGGCTGCTGGGCCCTGGGTGGGAGGGGGTGCGAGGGGGGAGATGGAGATCCCCTCCCCCAAACTGTTGCTTGAGAACAATGTTGCCATAAGGGAGGAAAATGTAGCCGCTGCCGCCACCTCCCACAGCGCTGAGCTTGCTACATCGTGGCGCTTCCTATCCTGAAGCTTCACCGGTGCAGCTGCTGTGAAGTAGCCTCCCCCCCCACCACCCCTGCATGAGCCGAGGAAGCTCAGCATGGCTTTGGTGCTGCTGGGGCTCCTGCTGTTCCTGGGCTCCGGGGTGTCACACGACCCTGTCCAGGCACCCGTTGGGCTTCAGCTGCCCTCAACTGCACAAGGCAGAAATTTAATAGCTGTAAGTGGAGCTGTATAAGAGCCAAAAACTCAGTCAACTCCATTACAGCCACTACTACCAAACCAACAGGAAATTCAAACTTTTGCTCTCTTACGTTCAAGCGCATGTGCATTATTGTGCTTCGGTGCAAAGGGGGAGAGGAGCATACGTCATATTTTGTGGACCAATTGGCTGATAGGGGGTGGTGTTTCAGGCGGAGCTGGGAAAAAGTGAAAAGAATGTAAGGGTCTTCCCGCTGTGTGTGCGGGCTCAAAAAAGGTGTATTTTTCAGATTGGAAAAGAGTGAATTTCAGGCAAAGTGGGGACTGTCAGATGACAAAGCGTATATGGAAAACGTGGATTATCATGGTCAGTTTGGACGAGCCATTGGTTTAAATTTGGGTGGGAGGCTACATGTGCCTGCTGTAGAATAAAAAGGTGGGGGAAATGCTGAAAAACAGTGATACTGTTCACAATGTTTTCCTTTTGAAAAGGAAAGGGGCTTCCCCTCTGCCCAGTGCCCACCCACCCAATCTCCTCTGCTCCCCTCCCTGCCCCTCCCCCAGCTCAGTGTTCGACGATGACCTGGGAGACCAGAATTTGAATCCCCACACAGCCATGAAGCACACTGGGTGACCTTGGGCCGGTCACTTCCTCTCAGCCGCAGAGGAAGGCAATGGTAAAACCACTTCTGAATACCGTTTACCATGAAAACCCTATTCAAAGGGTCAACATAAGTCAGGATTGACTTGAAGGCAGTCCATTTCCATTTTTAAACATTATTGAACAGAGATAAATCCCACTGAACTCAAAAAGTATGCAAATGATGAAACCCACCCTTCTCCCCCCTCCTATCCCCCCTCTTGTCCCTCCCCTCCCCCTTCCTTTGTCTTTCCCTACCCATCGCTATCCCCTTCTAATCCCCTCCTTCCCCTTCCCCCTTCTCCCTCCCCTTCCTCCTCCCCATGGTCAGTTTTACCTATCTTAAGCATGATTGCATGGATGTAAATGCCATTGAACTTTATAAGCAAGCAAATGATCAAACCTGGCCTCCCCTCTCCTCCCCCTTCCTTTGTCCCCCTCCAATATGCTCCTTCCCCCTCCCCCTCCTCCTCCCCCATGGTCAGTATTTCCTAACCTAACCATGATTGCATAGGAATAAATCCCATTGAACTCAATAAGCATGCAAATGATCAGACCTGCCTTTCTCCTCCTTCCCCTCTCCTCTCCTTTCCTCCTCCCTTCTTCCTCCCCTCCTCTCTTCCTTCTTCCTCCTCCCCTGCCCACTCCAGGTTTCCCTCCCTCCCCCCGGTCATTTTTACATATCCAGAGCATGATTGCATGGGAGTAAATTGCACTGAATTCAATAAACATGCAAATGATCAACCCTGTCCTTCTCCTCCCCTCCCCCTCCTGCCTGATCCCATCCCAGTTCTCCTCTCTGCATTTCCTCCCCTCCCTCCTCCTCCCCCTCCCCTCCCTATCCCATGTGGTCAGTTTTGCCTATCCTAAGCATGATTGCAGGGGAGTAAATCCCACTGAACTCAATAAGCATGCAAATGATCAATCCATTCTCAGCAAACTTGGACAGGATCCCATTTCTTACCTCCTGGATTAAAAAGCAGGGAAATTCACTAATAGGCAAAAAACCTTGCGGTTTAAGAACATACTTATAGCCCCCAGATATTTCTTTCAAACTTTAAGGATAACTTTGAGGATTAAGGATTAAGGATAACTTTGAGGATTAAGTCCAGGGTTGCCGTCCCTCTGGTCGGTTCCATGACCAACTGGTCTAGGGTATAGTCATTTAGAATATCTAGAAATTTTGCTTCTTTGTCGTGACTGGAACACATATGCGGCCAGTCTATGTCGGTAGTTGAAGTCACCCATTACTACCACATTTCCTAGTTTGGATGCTTCCTCAATTTCATATCTCATCTCCAGGTCTCCCTGAGCATTTTGATCAGGGGGACGATAGATCGTTCCCAGTATTAAATCTCTCCTGGGGCATGGTATCACCACCCACAACGATTCTGTGGAAGAGTCTGCCTCTTTTGGGGTTTCGAGCTTGCTGGATTCAGTGCCTTCTTTCACGTATAGAGCGACACTGCCACCAATACGTCCTTCCCTGTCCTTCCAATATAGTTTATATCCAGGGATAACCGTATCCCACTGGTTTTCCCCATTCCACCAGGTCTCCGTTATGCTCACTATATCAATGCTCTCCTCTAAGACCAAGCACTCCAGTTCTCCCATCTTGGTTTGGAGGCTTCTAGCATTAGAGTACAGACACTTGTAAGCAGTGTCTCTCTTCAAGTGTCTTTGGCACTTGTGGTTTGGCCTGTGGTAATTTTGCCCTTCTGAATTGATATCCTGTGCCCGTGCTCTCACAATGCCTACTTCTAGGCCTACCCCTTTTAAAATTTCATCATTTCTTTGGTCTTTATCCCAGGGGGGAGGTTTATTCCGAACTGGACCTTCCTCAGCTCCTGTCTGAGTTGTCATAGTTTTGTAATGAAATGTGGTATATATAAAAGAAGACGGTGGAAAAAGGGATTAAATAATGTAATTATTTTTAAAAGCAAAGGTAGCCATATTAGTCTATAAGGGGAAAAACTCCAAATTTAACAGCTACGCGATACCTTTATGAGGATTAACACAAAATAATGGCAAGGTTTTGAGATGTCACTTTTTGAATCATTTTTAGGTGTTCTTTTCTCTTTCCTCCAATATTCTGCACGAATTATTGATGGTAGCTTACCATCTGCTTTGGTGGAAGGCAATCCTCTGTCCCAACCCTGCCCATCAGCAGCACTCCACTCCACTGCCGGAGGTTGAGGAAGAGGTGACAGCACAACATTCTAGCCCATCTCCCCACTCATTAGCATTTGGACAGGGTGGGGAGCTAGGATAGTTGTCTCAGGTGTACCCCCTAAAAGATTAGAGCTATATTTTAGTTGTTAGACTATACTGGCTTTAAAGAGATTGTTATTTTTCACGTGACTGCTGTGGACTTGCACCATACTTCGTATGACTTGCTTAGTGTGCAACCTTAAGAAATGATAGGAACTGTGTTAGTATATTGTTTTTATTTCTGCATATTTATAAGTTGAGCTAAAAAGGTAGATACAGTGTTAAAACCCAGTAAACCAGATTTATAAGTAGCTAATGGGTTAATATATCTAAATGTTCATTTGGATAAATTAATCTTGGGTTGAAGCAGTGCATTTCACAGAAGCAGGTTCCATATTTCAAATTTCATACTTGGGTTTTGCATAAAATAATAATTCATTGATTTAAACATATTATTTTCCAGTAATCAAACTTTTATTTGCTTCACCTTAAGTCCTATTCTGTCATTGTTTACTTAAGGAGAAAGTTCTGTCTTCCCTGGGACTCACTTCTTAGTAAACATACGTAGAATTAGGCTGTGATCAGTTCATACTTGCTTAATATAACTTTACCTTTTTAATATTTAGGAATGTTCATTAAAGCAATAAAAACCAGAAGTATGCTACCTGTTAAGTTGATTTGCACATCAGAATTTTGTCCTCTTAATTTTTAATAGTTGTATGAAAGAAAAATGATACAAAATATATTTCTAATATTTATTTAGCAACAAGTTAAATTCTTTACAGCTATATTTGCAGACCACATTATTGATCAGTTATTTAACCAAAATAATTTGTAATGGCCCACTATGTGCCCTTTTTTTTACATCACTGAACTTTGTTGCTATTTGATTATTGCATGCAACTATTAAATAGGAGTATGGATTTGTACACTTGGTGTATAATGTATTACAGTATTTTGGGTAAAACTGAATGGTAAGATGAAATGTATCATCATCTACAAGATCATTTGCTTACACAGAATAAATGTGCCATCAAAGGAATACTACAGATCTCTTGGTACATTTATTGGATGCATTATTATTAAAGCAATGATAAATATTTCAAGAGAAGTCACAACATGATTTCTGTTGTGAAATTAAGCTATCTCTGTTCCATACAGTGCAAAGCCATGACATGTTGATCTCCTACTATTTTTCCATTAGCACCCAAATCTTTTAGATTAAACAAATTTTAGCTGTCCAAAATGATAGGCTGAGGGCAGCAGCAGCTGTTGCTGTGGGCTGTGTCCTAGCCGTATCTTATCTAAGCCTGCTGTGACTCTTGCAATGATCAGGAACTCCCTGGAGCTGGGGCTTCTTCATAATATCCTTTTACCTTGTCTTGAGATCCCGACAGCTGTCTTTAGGGTTAATTTACTCTTGCCTGATGGAGTAGACTGAAAAGTCCAAAAATAAGGTTTACAAGTGTTTCCAGAATAACTTTCAAATGTAAAATTTATGTTATTCATAATCTAATGGAGGTCACTTTGCCCTAGAAACAACCTAATGTCCTTTGTAGGGAGTTAAAAAGAGAATGTAGTAGAAAAACATAATAATTCAAAAGGTGACACATTTCAACAAAGAAATAAAACTGTAGGCAGAGAATAAGTAAGACCCTTCAGAATCATTACTTCATTAAGGCAAATATTTAGTGTGTGTGCGTATAAAAAATACAATTCCTTATTGAAAAAGGTTAATTCCAGGACATTTCTCTAGGCTTCCCCCCCCCTTTTGAAGCTATAAAAATGTTTCTTAAGAACAAGAGGTGGCACCTTATTTAAGATCAGAATGATTTCTGCTTTGTTGGTCTTTGAAAAACAAAAGGGGGGGAGAGAATATGAGAGAGAGAGAATAGCAGACCTTAGTCTTTGCAAAAAAACTCCTCATTAGTTTAGGACCTTCTTTCCAATGTGTTTATGAATTTGGTTTGAAAGGCCGACTTACGCATCTGTCCCATGATCTTGGAAAAAAGGTCTGAATTGTGTCTTGACAGAAGAACAGCAATAATATTGGAATATAAGTTCATAGCCCTTATTGCATGGTTGATCCTGAACAGAAAATTCAAATGCTTGTTTGTGTAAATACATTTAATGACTTTTTTACAATTCTGATTTTTAAAAAAAAAATGTTTAAGCATATCTGGTACACAAAGAAATCTCGTACACCAACATCTTGCAAGACATGCGTTCAACACAAGAGAAAGATTGTTTCTTAGTTCTCAGACTACAATTCTAGAAGATTATAAATACAGTTTGTGTATTTACAGCTGTTGCAAGTAAGCTAGATTATTCCTTTTTCCTACCTTTATCACATATAAAAACTGAGTCAAGAATGTCCATAAATTGTTCAAGCTGAAGAAAAGTTAATACGTATGTGTATGAAATGTTCAGTTAATTGAACTATTGTTTTATCCATTTTGTTGTACTTTTAATGTTTATTTTAACTTGTGTGTGTGTTAAGCATTAAAAAGAAGGGTAAAAATAATAAATAATGTAATATAAATATCTGTAATATCATATAGAAACAGATGAGTGCTAAAAATCATTCACTAGTGATGTCTGATGCTTCCAAAAGTGAGTGTCTTGTAAATCTTGTCAAGATAAACCCACTACACCTTTCATTTCCAATTGCCCAAAGTCATCATATTTGTTCCACCTCAGCTGTGCTCATGGATGCCTTTCTTATCAGTCATGATTTAAATGGAATTCCATGTACAGAGGCAGTACCTCCCAGTACCAGATGTTTGTAACAAACGGAAGAACAGTGCTGCCCTTGTGCCCTCTTGTAAGCTTTCCAGAGACATTTGGTTGGCCACAGCTGGAAATAGGGTTCTGGACTAAATAGAAACCAATCATTTATCCAAGACCACAAACTTAAATATAAGGTAGAAGTGGGGTCTGAGCCCAGAGTCATCTACTGAAGCTGAATTGTTAGAGTTTCATGACAGACAAAAGGAAGCACATCTTCACACAATGCATAGTTAGACTGCAGTTTGTGTCAGAAGATGGCCACCAACTAAGACCGTTTTAAAGGGGATAAGACAAATTCAAAGAGGCTACCAATGGCTACTGGTCATGATGGCCATATAGTACCTCCAGGGTCAGATGCAGTATGTCTCTGATACCAGTTGCTCAGAAACAACAGTGAAAGAGCAATTGCTGTCATATCCTGCTTGTGGTCTTCTCATAATTATCTGATTGGGCATAGTGGGATGCTGAAGTAGATATAGGCTTTTGGTCTGACCCAGCAGGGCTCTTCTTATGTTTTTAACACCAAACCAGTCCTTTGGGTCCACACTTGCTGTGGCAATGCAGCATCAATGTCACAGAAGGCAAACTAGTGAAATCAGGATTCTAAAATGGAAAAAGTAACTTTATTTTTTTTTTAAAAAAATGATCCAGTTTTATTTTGGCCACTTCAGATTTCATTTTTACTTTTTGCATTGTCTCAGTAGTATGGATCCAAGAGGATTTATTCCTATTTGTTCTCATTACTCTAAGATAAATTACAGGATAGAAGTTTCAGTTGCCAGAGTCTATGTAACAGTGATCTCTATCCTTATGAGTAAATATAGAAGCAAAATGGAAGAGAGACAACTAAAGCTGGGGGGGGGAATGGAACCTGTTGTGTCTTAGCCACCTCAATAGATGGGAGAACACCGTAATGATGTAGCCTATCCTTAATTTACAGTATACACAACTTGTGACAGAAGTTTTTATAACTCTAAAAATTGCACTTAATAAATATGACAAGATACAGGTTTTCTTGATTACTTAAACCTAAATGTTTACTCAAGCTTTCATGAGAAGTTTGTCTTAATTTAAACAGAACTGGGTCCTGCTGAACTAGAGCCATTTTTTTGATGTGGACTCAAGTGCACATGAAACGGTCTTAATAACATCCAAACGCATTTCATTTGTAAACGAAGTCTACACAGGCTTCACTTCATGGTTTGGTTACTGTAATCAGAACTAAAGTGAAGTTCATTTTTCTTTTAAAAATCCCTTTATATTTCATTTCATGTTACATGAAATGTTCAAAACAGTTTCTGCGTTAGATATTTTCTAACAAGCTAACACATGCATTCTCATAAGAGGAACATGTGTAAATATTTGTAGTACAGTTCATGGATATAAAAAGTATTACTTGTATTTTCCTTTTTGGTGTTGATGTTATATAGTGATGTTGAACACATTGTGGGTATCATTGCTGAGAAGAGGGAAAAAAACTAGATTTGAAACACAGCCTCAAAGGTGGCACTCAGCCAGGACACTGAAAAATGGCAAACATGTCACATTTTAACAGCTGGATGCAGAAATATTTCTCTTTAATTTGGACAGATAAAATTTTTTTTCACAGTAGGGCATTCTCAAAAGACTACAAGATCAAAGAGGGTGGGTCTCTCCAGTCAAACATCATCTGGTTGCAGGATGGAGCAAAATGAATGAACTGTCAGGCTTTTTTTCCTGGTGTATACAGTTTGGCCAAGTAACAAGTAAAAGGTTCAGTGGCTTATTCTGATCACAGATCAAATCCTCATAATGGAAAGCAAATTCCCCAAAGTCTTAGAATGTCTGAAGAAGACTCCAGATTGATTGATTGTCCATACTGTATTGATGCCCTCTGTCATTCTTAGAGATAAGTAAGATAAACTAAATGTTGAATAACTCTGGAGGGTTCCTGCAATTTCAGCATAGACTGATATAACATTCTAATCTTCACAAAAACAGAATCACCAACCTTAACAAACTTTGCATGATGCTTAACCAAACCTGGCCTAAATAGACATTGATGGGGGGGATCCTTTCACAAGCAAAGCCCATTAAGAGAAAGTGGACTTAAAAAAACATGATAATTTTGGTCCTTAAAAAAAAACCAGGAAGGATATTTAAGGGTTAGCTGCATATGGAAATATTATCATGCTGATTTTCTAGTCCTAAAATCTAATGAATGTGAAGAATTGCAACAGTAAGGCCATTTATCAGTATGAAAACTTGACTCGAGCTTTTACAATCATTACTCATTTGTTTTATGGAGAATCTCAAGCGTAGTTTATCATATACTTTATTACTTGAACTTTTAATCATCAGCTTGGGAACTTGGCATTCCATCCATTTCAAAATACTCATTTTTTAAAGTGTTTCATTTTGGAAGACTTACACACACAAAAAAAGAAATATAATTTGGTTTATTGATGACTTAGCCGTTGGTACAGTGGCACAGTTAGGTAATTTTACATTCTTGGACTTTTCAATTCAAAATATGGTAATCTAACTTTTCAGTATTTGGGAGCCCTTCAACTCATTCTGGACTTCTGCCCCAAAGTTCTGCCCTGATGGCACCACTGCTTTGATGATGAGAAGCATGAATGCTCCCTTCAAAATTATTGACTAAAAGAGGCTTAAAATGTTGAGTGACATATCAAATGTTAGTCATCCTCAGAGCAGACCCATTGATAACAGTGGATTTAGGTCCATTGATTTCAATAGGTCTGCTCTGAGGATGACTGACAATGGACATTGCCCATTAATTAGTACACCAAAGCAAAAGAAATCTAGGCTTCACTATGCTGATTATTTCACATAAATTATTCTGTAGCCAAATTCTCATGCCAAATCTTATTCAGGATTTCAGATTAAATTATTTCAATGTACAGCCTACACGGAAGGAATGCCATTGTTCAAAAAGTCTGTGGGCTTCTCATAGCTGACAGGATCCCCCATTTGTGTGAGTCACCCCTGGACTTGTAAATTGGCAGTGCTCCCATGTTCATTAGTGTGAACTGCTGCAATGTGAGCATTTAAGAAGAGCACTATGTAAATACTGAGTATTATTTTTGTAACACCAGTGCAGACTTCACATCAGTCCAAGGCTCTCTTCCCCAGTGATAATTTGGTGGCAAAGGAGAGCTAAGCCCCTCAGTCTGTGTCTACTACTGAAATGGCACAAGGGGATAGACTGGGGTTCAAGGAAGTACTATAGGTTATACTTCCTTTGAGGTCCAACAAAACTCCTGGTAACTGATTAGAGAACAAAGATGGCTGGGCATGCTGTGGACAATCTCTGCTCTATTTCAGCTAGATGTGTTGTGGTATTCTGAGGAGAAGCCAGTGTACTATGCTTTGCTACCAGGAATATTCCCTTGCAGCACAAGGGAAGATAGAAGTACAAACATGCCACATATGGAATGGATCGAGATCACCACTGACCCAAAGCTAGCCAGTTTCTTCAGAAGATTTACCACCACTACCCTCTTTGCATTGAAACCTGGCCCAGGGATTCCAAGTTCTCTTTTGCCCAGGGTGGGAGCAACTGGCAGCTCAAATTCCTTCATCATTGTAGGTAAATCTATTTATTTATTATTTATTTGTTTATTGCATTTGTATACCGCCCCATAGCCAAAGTTCTCTGGGCAGTTTACAACAATTCAAAACATTAAAAACAAATATACAAATTTAAAAACACATTTTTAAAAAGCAATTTAAAAACACATGCTAAAATGCCTGGGAGAAGAGGAAAGTCTTCACCTGGTGCTGAAAGGATAACAGGGTTGGCACCAGGTGCACCTCGTCAAGGAGATCATTCCATAATTTGGGGGCCACCACTGAGAAGTCCCTCTTCCTTGTTGCCAGACTCCCAGCTTCCCTCAGAGAAGGCACCCGGAGGAGGGCCTTGGATGTTGAGCATAGTGTACGGGTCGGTTCGTGTTGGGAGAGGCGTTCCATCAGGTATTGTGGTCCTAAGCCATGTAAGGCTTTATAGGTTAAAACCAGCACCTTGAATCGATCTCAGAAACATACAGACAGCCAGTGCAAGCGGGCCAAATCTAACCTCTCCTGCCCTTTGTTAGCTTTTGCCTAAGCATGTACCATGAAAAGTAATCAGGCATGTGGAGGCAGCAATTCTGGCTATCAAGGACTCAGTCACCCCCAGTTATTCCAAATTATGAAAGCTTTACTAAGAGTATGGAGGAAGAATAACCATAGGAGAGGAGGAAAGCCAGTCAGGTAGCATAAAAGAAACAAACAGTTTATTTAAAGTTTATCTCCAGAGAATGCATGGATCACTTTGATCTTCAGAAGGAAGCAGTTTTTCAGAGTAACAAGCTGGCTCTTTGAATTGGAAGAGGTGGAGTGAAAGGGATTTTGACCCACCAATTAGTACTGAAAAAGTGGAAAAGAGCTTAGTGTCCAGTGGAATGGATTACAGTCAGCCTGGGGGCACTACCTTTTGGGGCAGGGTTTTGTATACAACACAACAAGGGAGGGAGAATAGAGCAGATGGCATCTGATAGGAAAATGGGGGTTCTTAAAGAGACAGGCTCTTAGGCTAGGACATTTTCGCCACACCTCAGACTACCATGGGCTTGAGAATTTTGGGGGTGGGAGAGTTATGGATAGTCATTTTGACATATCATGATTTTTCTGCAAAGACTGGATCTCTCTCTGCCTAATCCCCAGTGATTACATGTCCACATGTGAAGTTTATCTCTGGAGAGCTTAAAATCACAGGGGATAGAGGTTTCTTACAGACTATATATTTTAGATGGTGTTCAAAGGTTAGCATCTTCATATGTAGTACAGAAATTGAGAGCGACTGGTGAGGAAGGGGTCCACAAATATGGATGTATCTTAATTAAGTGTCAATACCTATAGACTGGAGAAAAAATCCAGTCATGATGTCTCCCAGCTGGAACTCCTTGTCATCAGGAATTACTTGATATATATTATTTGAAAGAAAAAATCAGATGTAAGTAGTTAGGGGATATCTGAGTCTCCATGCTGTTGCCATTGGCATTCATCACTAGTGAGAATATTTGTAAGAAGGATTTTTCAATAAGAAATCTAATCTGTTAACTAATCTTCATCCTGCTCTTAAACAGAAGTGCACCAAAAGATTGTCATCATTTCACTTTTTTTTTAGTCTTAGTTGAAGTCAAAAGTCTGAAATCAGTTACATCATTCTATAGCATGGCAAATAAGTTGGTAAGATATTCACTAATAGGCAAAAATCTTTGCGGTTTAAGAATGAACATATAGCCCACAGATATTTCTATCAAACTTTAAAAAGCAGGGAAATTGGGCAGCTATAGTGAATGCACCAGGGGAGCAGGAGACCTGAACTCCTCTCTGAGATATTGTACTGCCCTACGTATTTGTAAAAATGCAAACACCATTTGGGTTGGTCTTTCACAGTCCAATCCACTTGCTGTGTAGCTTGGAAAAAATTGGTGACATGTGCCTCTGAGGATATGGTGCAAGGTTTTTAGCCTATTAGTGAATTTCTCTGCTTTTTAATCCATGAGGTAAGAAATGGGATCCTGTGCAGGTTTGCATGCTTATTGAGTTTGGTGGGATTTATTCCCCTGCAATCATGCTTAGAATAGGTGGAACTGAGCACAGGGGATGGGGGGAGGAGGGGGAGGGGAGCAGGCAGGAGGGGGAGGGGAGCAGGCAGGAGGGGGAGGCGGAGGGCAGGTTTGATCATTTGAATGGTTATTGAATTCAGTGGGATTTACTTCTGTGCAATCATGCTTAGGATAGGTACAGCTGACCATGGGGAGGAAGGCCTGGAGTGGGCAGGGGAGAAGGAAGAAGGAAGAGGGAAGGAGGAGGAAGGCAGAGGAGAGGAGAGTTGCATCTGTTTTGGTCCTCACACTGGAAAGAATAGTTGTGTGAGGTCACTGTAAATGAAAAACAAAGCATTTTTGAAAAAGAAGTATTTGTTCTGGTGAGCAATTTGTTATGAGCAATTTGCGGTGCGTACTCACAACTCCTATCTGAAAGTGTTGTCCCATTTGTTCTAATTGACATGACAACCATGCAACTCTTTGAGTTGTAATGAAAGGATCAGCTTGCATATAGTAAAATATTCATTGGGAACATTTTATTTGCTTGCATAAAAGATAAGTGAAGAAATTAACAGTAGAATTCTGTGTATCATTTAGAACCGAGTTCTCTAAGTTTGGATCCCCAGATGTTGCTAGACTACATCTTCCATAATCCGCAGCCAGCTTAGCCAGTGGTTATGGATGATGTAGTCCAATAATGTTGGGATCTAAGAATAAAGAAGAAATTTAGAAGTCAAATTATGGTCAATAGGGCTTTCTCCTAATTAAGTGTGCATAGGAATAAGCCTAAATGGACTAGAATTCTATTTTTGAACACTTAGCTGGCTGAGACAGAAACATGAATAACAAATTCATGTTTATTTGCTGCTCAAATTGTTCTATATTGTATTTAAGGGTATGTATTTTCAAATATATTCTTATATTCTTGTTTTTCTTATCTTGACACTTGAAAATTTGCTTTTATTCCATGATGTTTTGATGTATTTCCATTTTATTCTTTCTTGACAAGAATGCATTCTATTTTAAAAAAAACTAAACACTTGGGGCATGATTCAGTCAACATTAAGCTCTTTGAAGTCCCAATGATGTCATTGAGAGGGCTAAGCATATTCTTAAATCTTTCTAGTTGAAATCAACATGACCAGGTTGTGCTCTCAGGCTACACTCTGAAATTTCATTTGCTGTTTTTATATGTGTGTTGATGACAGAAGATACATCTTAAATTAAAATAAAAAACACAGCATTGCCACAATGTTCATACAAGCCTTGATAACACTGAACTGTTTTAGATTGTTAGAGTTATTAGTAGGGATGGACAAATATGCCAATTTCAGATTCTCTCAGTTCCTCATTTTTTCACTCTGAAGTTCTGTTCTCCACATTTCCACATCAACTTGGGCTTTTTTTTAAAAAAAAATCCTCATAAAAATACTTCAGCATTTAGTGTGAATTTTTCCTAATATACACACATTATTGTATGCAATTTCCCCCCATTCAGTTCATTTTATATGTTATTTTCATGAATATATACATTGTTATGCGTAATTGCCCCTAACGTTAGCATTTTCGGGCTCATTGTTTCATTGTAGAACTGCATCACAACATTCAAAGAAGTGTGGATTTTGAAGGATAGTTGTGTTTCAGTTCACATACTATTTTCAAAGTGCGAATTAGGTAGGTTTGCTTTGAAATCTTAACTGAAGTAAATTTCTACCTTATCTCTAGTTATTAGCAATTACTAATTATCAAAGCTGAGTTCTCTAAATGTTCAGGTGGAACAGCAGCTGATGTGCTTCTTATTCAATATAAGGGGCTTTTTCATTCTCAGAGCCCTCAGTATTTCTGTCATTTCAGTCTTGTCATGTTTACATAAAATAGTAAATAAAATATTTAAAACATGTTTTAAATGTTTGGAAATATTGGGAGCACATTATTAACAACAGGTTTTACTTAGCAGTGGAGCAACACTTTTAATATAGTTGGAACCTTACAATATTTATTCAAAAAGCATCAAACCTGAAAAGTGATGAAATTAACTAGTCCAGTATTCATGAAGGCACCAGATCTGTATTCAGTTGCACACACTTTATTTAAAAGAGTTATAAGCACGTGTTACTGGAGACAGAAATCTAGCCCAAGCATTTAAATTACGTCTGTCAACCAATTACAGTTTAGTGTTTACTTTTTATTGTTATCCCACATTTATGTATGATCTGATTAAAATAAGTATACTAGATTCTCTATAGAGAAGACTACAAATGAAAAAAAAAACATTTTCTGTGGATAAGCTGCAGTCCAAATCACATGTGTTGTGGAAGTTCCATGAACAGATCTCTTTTTTTAACCCTCTAAAACAGGCACTGGGGCTCCAATTTGTATCAAAGCAATGGCACTGGTTAAAAAGATATTGCATTTTTTTCTCCCTATACTATTTCTCTGATTTACCAGTGCTTTGATCAAAAGTTGAGATGCATCTACCATGTCACATGTAGTTTGGCTAAAGATGTAAAATATCTGGAAATTTTGAAGCTATTGCCGGGGAGGGTGGATACTGTGCATCCCCCGATTTTCAGGGGCAAATGAAGATTTTGGGGAAAATTGAAATACATCCAATATCTATACTATCCGGCTTATTTGTCTGACATATTCACAGAGCACTTCTGTGCATGTTTACTCCAAAAGAAGATCTCTGTTTACTGGAGTTTATTCCAGGTTGGAAAGAATTGGACATTTTGGGGAACACTGAAAAGAACTCCTCTGAAATATTGATACATTTTATGTTGTGAAAGCAGTAAAATAAGCTTAGGATTGATAAGTAAATATTGCACGTATTTCAATTTTTTTTCATAATACACATTATGTGAAAGTAAAACTTCATAATGAAAAGCATTTCATTCATTCCCAAAATAACCAAAACATTTCATAGGGTTTTTTTCCCAGTGTTTCCCAACATTTTGATTTTTCCCATTGGAATAATTAGGTGGGATCCTTGTGGGGAAATGGGGCCCTCTCCCATTTTCTCATTTTTCCCCTTTGGGCCTTCACATTTGTCTTTTAGTCACAATAGATCAGTCAGCTAGTAGCTAATCCTAGTAAGCAGGACAAGGCTAATTAGGTCTGCCGTGCCAGCCAAGATGCCCACTACCTCTTATGTTTGAGTTGCTCTTTCATGTTGTGGCAGTGTCCATCCTAAGAGCCAGGAGACGTTTATTTGTCAACAATATTTGTGTACCACCTTTCAGCATGAATACTCACCACGCAGTTTATATGAATGCTAAAAATAACAGTATAATAAAATATTTAAATTGTCTAACATGTAGGAAAAAGA
Source organism: Rhineura floridana (assembly GCF_030035675.1). Taxonomy (NCBI): domain Eukaryota; kingdom Metazoa; phylum Chordata; class Lepidosauria; order Squamata; family Rhineuridae; genus Rhineura; species Rhineura floridana. The sequence goes on from NC_084480.1 coordinate 81,452,762, forward strand.
GTAGAGCAAGGAAATGTATGTTTGTTAACCATATTTATATACCACCTTTCAGTACGAATACTCACCAAGCAGTTTAAATGTTAAAAAGAACAGTACAATATAATTTTTAAATTGTCTAATGTGCAGGGGAAAGAGTAGAGTCTATAAGATTAGAAATAACATGATTTATACAACTACAATTTAGAAATGAAATGTTTTCCAGTGCTTTTTGACTTTCTAGATTGCTTCCCTATGGATCTTATTTTTAGCTCAGGTATCAGAGCCCTAGAGTTGCTTTATATCAGGAGTGTAGAACCTGTGGCCCTCCAGATGTTGCTGAAATACAACTGTCACCATTCTGCCCACTGGCCATTCTGGCTGGTGCTGATGGGAGTTAGTCCAAAAACATCTGGAGGCCAAAGGCTCCTTATTATTTATTTATTTATTTATTTATTTAATTTGTATCCCGCCCTTCCTCCCAGCAGGAGGCCAGGGCGGCAAACAAAGCACTAAAAACACTTTAAAACAGATCTTAAAATATATTAAAACAAAACAGCATTAAAAACATTTAAAAATAACAACTTTAAAAAAGGGTTAAAAACATTATTAAAAAACATATTAAGTAATTCTAACACAGACACAGACTGGGATAGGTCTTAACCTAAAAGGCTTGTTGAAAGAGGAAAGTCTTCAAAAGGCACCGAAAAGATAGCAGAGATGGCGCCTGCCTAATATTCAAAGGGAGGGAATTCCACAGGGTAGGTGCTGCCACACTAAAGCTCCATTTCCTATATTGTGCAGAATGAACCTCCTGATAAGATGGTATCTGCAGGAGGCCCTCACCTGCAGAGCGCAGTTATCGACTGGGTATATAAGGGGTAAGACGGTCTTTCAGGTATCCTGGTCCCGAGCTGCATAGGCCTTTGTACACCAAAACTAGAACTTTGAACTTGGCCTGGTAGCAAATGGGCAGCCAGTGGAATTCTTTCAGCAGCAGGGTGACATGTTGGCAATACCCTGCCCCATTGAGCAGTCTTGCCGCCACATTTTGCACCAGCTGCATCTTCCGGACCAACCTTAAGGGCAGCCCCACATAGAGCTCATTACAGTAATCCAACCTGGAGGTTACCAGTGCGTGGACAACAGTGGTCAGGCTATCCCGGTCCAGAAATGGCCGCAGTTGTCTCACCAGCCGAAGCTGGTAAAAGGCACTGCTAGCCACTGAGGTCACCTGGGCCTCTAGCGACAAAGATGGATCCAGGAGCACCCACAGACTAAGGACCTGCTCTTTCAGAGGGAGTACGACCCCGTCCAAAGCAGGCAACTGACTTGGAAACCACAAACCCACAGTGCCTCCGTCTTGCTAGGATTCAGACTCAGTTTATTGGCCCTCATCCAGCCCACCACTGAGTCCAGGCAGCTGTCCAGGGCTTGCACGGCCTCTCCTGATTCAGATGTTACAGAGAAATAGATCTGGGTATCATCAGCATACTACTGACACCTCACCCCAAAGCTCCTGATGAATGCTCCCAAGGGCTTCATATAGATGTTAAACAGCATGAGGGACAAGATGGTACTCTGCGGCACCCCACAGCACAACTGCCAGGGGGCCGAAAGACAGCCACCCAATGCTATTCTCTGACAGCAACCTTGGAGATAGGATCGGAACCACTGTAAAACAGTGCCTCCAACACCCAGCTCACCAAGTCGGCCCAGAAGGATACCATGGTCAATGGTATCAAAAGCCGCTGAGAGATCAAGTAACAATAACAGGGTCACGCTCCCTCTGTCCTTCTCCCAATAAAGGTCATCCATCAGGGCAACCAAGGCCGAATCAGTCCCATAACCAGGCCTGAACCCAGACTGGGATGGGTCAAGATAATCTGGTTCATCCAAGAGTACTTGCAGTTGCTGTGCCACAACCCGCTCAATCACCTTCCTAAGAAGGGGGTATTTGCAACTGGTTGGTAGTTGTCACAAACCAATGGGTCCAGGGTGGGCTTTTTTAGGAGTGGTCGGATCACCACCTCTTTCAAGGCAGCTGGAACCACTCCCTCCCGCAATGATGCGTTGACCACACCCTGGATCCACTCGGTGCCCCCTCAGCAAGCTTCAATAAGCCAAGAAGGGCAAGGGTTGAGAGGACAAGTTGCTGGCCGCATCATCGCAAGCACCTTGTCCATGTCATCAGGCCACATCAACTGGAACTGTTCCCAAGAAGTTGCAGCAGACATTGCACTGGACACCTCATTGGGGACTACAGTAGATGTGCATGGGGCATCAAGACTGCTACGGAGACGAGCAACTTTACCCTCAAACTGCCTTGCAAACAATTCTTAGTGGGCCTCCAAAGGGTGTAAGCCTCCATTTCCTGGAGTTGATGTCAACAGACCCCTAACAATACGGAAAAGCTCCACCGGACGGCTACTTGAGGATGTGATGGAGGCAGAGAAGTAGGCCTTCTTCGTCACCCTCACCGACACACAGTAGGCAAGGTTATGATGTTTTAATTGTGCCTGATCAGCCTCACAGCACATCTTTCGCCACTTGCGCTCTAGCCGTCGTCCAGCCTATTTCATTGCCCTTAGCTCACTGGTGTACCAAGGTGCAAGCCGGGCTCCACAGTGCTGGAGAGGGCGCTCGGGTGCAACTGTGTCAAGAGCCCAACGCACCTCACTGTTCCACAGTGTGGCAAGTGCTTCAACAGGGTCACCTGCTCTATCTACTGGGAACTCCCCCAGGGAGTTTCATATTAGTATGACTATGTAAAGTTTTAAAATTAATGTAATATTAAGGTGTATATCAGGAAAAGAATGAAAGAGAATCACCAAGAGCTATGTATTTTAGTATTACTGAATGCTATATATCTTTTTCAGTTGTTTATTTCATACAACTTGCTTTTTGGGTTTAACTGGTGATCATCCAGCCAAGAGTACCACAACTCGCTTTTTCATGATTGTGTATACTGTGGTCAGTTCTGAACAGAGTTTCTGAAGAGAAGGCTTCACTTTCTCTTGCTTCAGAGATAAGTCATTTTCAGTTTCTTCCAATCTGGAACAATGAGCCCTAAATAATAATAATTGCTTTGTGTTTTGTTTAGTTCTTCTGTTTCTAATTCCCCAGAGAACTAAGAGAGTCACAAAAAGAAAGTATTAAACATTCACAACCTCATAAAGATTTGATTCTTTGACCCTGGTAAAAGAGTAAAGCTCAAAAGAAAAGGTGTTGGTTAAAAATATAGTAACCTTTAAACTGTGGTTCTCTTATCCCCATGAAGAATGTCATATTTTTAAAAGTACACTTTCTCTTAACTAGACTGTTCGTTCTTCATCTGAAGAAAAAGAAACAATGGTAGAAGGATTTAAAACTAAGTGTTTTTCATCCATTATAATTAATTTAGAAGCATGGATTTGCTCCCCACACACCCCCAACTTGAGCACATGCTTCAGTGTAGATCACATGTTTTGCGTGCAAAAAGTCCCAGGTTCAATCCCTGGCCTCTCCAGGTTGAACTGGGAAAGCCGTTTGCTTGAAACTCTGGAAATCTGATGCCAGTTGGTATAGACAGTATTGTAGGGCCCCGCTTTTCGGTGGCCCGCTTTTCGACGTTCTGCTAATATGGCGGCTCTGAATTAGAGTAAGGCCCCACTCATACGGCGCTTGTTCTACTTTTACAGTGTTTTTCTGGTGTCAGGCACCATTTTATTGACGGAGTTTCGCTTTTAGATGGGTTTTGCTTCTAGACGGGGGTCTGGAACGTAACCCGCCGTATGAGTGGGGCCCTACTGTACTGAGTTAGGTGGACCAATGGCCAAGTTCCTCTGTTCCTACTGTTTACTGCATCCAGGGGTAGCCCATCCATATAGGCAAACTAGGCGGTCATCTAGGGTGTCAAGTTAAGCCCCCCCCGCCAAATTCAAGGAAAAAATGCAAACTAAAAAATATAAATAAAATAACGAAGATGTCATTATTTCAATTGCATGTAGCACTAAAGAGATCACTCTGTCAGCACAAGCATTTCTGCTTGCCTGACAGAGCGATTCCCCCTCTCCTCCCCCCATGTGCTGTGGGGCTGAATTGGGGGGAGGAGAGGAGACAGGGGAAACCATGTTCCACTAGTGGGAATCCTTGCAATGGCTCCTGCTAGTGGGACAGTTAGTTGACTCTGTCATTATTTCAGTTTCTTTGTGTGTACAGAGCTAATATAAATTATAATTAATAAGTTGGTCCATAAAAGAAAAGTAACAGTATTAACCAGGGTCATTTTAAAGGGGGGGAAACAGAGAGCAATTGCCCTGGCCCTCATTTATGAGGGAGGCCTCGTGCATGGATGGGGCCACATGAATGTTGGCATTGCTGCATTGTTGCCAACTCTTTTGTTTCAGAATCCCCCTAAATTGACCACCCTAAACTTCATGGGAAAAACTCTACCGTTGGCTATGTCCTTTTGTTATCATGATAGTGTGAGCAAGATGGTTGCAGCATCCATAGGCAGGGCTAATAATAGCAACCCAGCCCAACAATAGTCAAGCATTTTTTTACATATATTATTATAATCTCTCTTTTTTTCCTCCAAGGAACCCAAGGCAGCTTACATGGTCCTCCTTCTCCTTTCTATTTTATTCTCACAACAACCCTGTGAGGTAGGTTAGGCTGAGAGTCACTCAGGGACTGTCCCAAAGTCATGGCTAAATCAGAGGAATTGAACCAGGGTTTCCCTACTCCCACGCTCTAATCACTGCACCCTGCTGAACCCACCACGTACATGATGGGGCCAGGGTCCTCTGTGCAGAGCATGCTGAAGGCACCAACCAGTGGGTTAATGGGCCTACCGGAATGCAGAAACCCAGAGTCTCTCTGCTCCTTTTGTGGCACAGTTACAAATGATAATGGCCACTAGCTTCTCTTCTTGACTCTCCACTGGCACAGTTTTCTTGGGCCTTCTGCCAATAAAACTGGCCACAGAAGCAGTTAAGACTGTTCCCTTTCTTCTCCAGTGAGAGCACTGATTAGAGCTGAGAGAATGGTTGGACAAGACCAGCAGGGAGGAGAGAGAGGACAGTTCTAACTGGACCCACATGGATCCCAAGGAGAGGAGAGAAATGGAGGAGATGGCAAGTGAATTGGGGAGCAGCAGCTGTGTCTCAGTGGGAGAAATGTAGTGTCTGAGTGGGGGGTAGACAAAAATGGAGGGGCAGAGACTGTGTAAGAGGGATAGGGTGGGCACGTAGGCATATTTTATTCAGAGGGATTTGGAGAAACAACATTGCCTTCTGTGGAATGGGTATCATGATGTTGAAGCAGACAATGGTAGTAGGCTCCAAGGGGTGGCTTTCATGTTTGAGGGTGGCTTTCATGTTTGAGGGCTCATATGCCCCACCTCTTAGGCAAGTGACTTGTCTTTAGGCCTTCCATAAAAGAAAGTTTTTGCTTTCAGTGGCAAATACTGGGTTGCTGACACCCCCCATGATGGTCCTTTTACGGCAGGCCCTGTGGCCCAGAAGGGTGGAGACCACCCCACACATAACAATTGCTATTGCTTGATTTTTGTCTTTTACTATTTCAAAGGCATATGGAATTCAACTCCACTTGTTGAGCAAGTCACTCCCTCCGCAAACATGTGCCTTTAAGAGAGATGATTGATTTATACTGAAGAGGTTTGTGAAAATAAACTCAGAGTTTTTAGAGCTTTACAGATTCCTTTCACTTTGCCAGTTTCTGTAGCTAGTGGGAATGTAGCTTCTGAAAATTGATAAAATTGATAAAAGCATATCAGCTGTGTTCAACAATGGTGCAAGAGAGACTTGTTGGACTTGCTGTAATATTAGTAGAACATGAACCAACTGGAAAACTAGATGTAAAAGAACTAGCAACTAAACCTTAAAAGCAAGGAAAGTCATGCAGAGTGTTTTTGATTAGTATTTTGTAATTACAGGTTAACGTTCATTGAAGAGCTTTCATTATTGAATGTGGTGATAAGGGCAGTTACAGTAGGATAGAGTAATGAATTATTTTGGATATGTAATCATACAAATTATAATCAACACTTTTAATGCATTTTTGTTTGAAATCAGATTGTTGTGTACAAATCTATTCTGAAAATTTCGTGTGTCTATTTAATCTGATCTCAGAAATCTTAGTTGGGCAGATGGATGGATGAACAAACTGAATAATTATGCCACTGTGGAAATAATACACTTAAAAATATTAAATGAAATTTTGGGGCAAAATATTTCCTAGTTTACCAAAACCCTGAGCCTAGCTCTGCTGTTGAGGTTTGGGGCTGGAAGTGCCGACTGCATGATTCGCCTAGGGCACCTATTGCTGGCAGCTCATCTAGGGCCATCCCTGACTGCATCACAGAGGTTGCTATATCTTGCCAAGTTCATCTCTAGAGGTTGATTCTGCTATGGGTGTCTTCCCCTCCACCAGATGGTAGGGCTGAAAACCCAGTATAGTATTCAGTGTTCTCCATCCAGATTGACTTTGGATATTTAATTATAAAGTGTCAGTTTCATTTACTTGTTCAGTTAAGTGTGGAATCCTGTACAAATGGCACACATTTCTCCTAACATGACTATTGCTTACATTCTTTTCCCATTTAACATTATGCAAATCACTGGGAAATATTTAGTTAGTGAAAGGTTTGGTGCAACAAAAAAAGAATACGTACTTAGAGAATGTTGACTCTTGTCAAACCATTCAAGTACAGTTCTTTCATCCAGATTTTTTGATGTTTGTTTATCCAACAGTTCATTATTTAAGCCTGGTCTGTCAAAATAGTTTAAATAATCTTTGGGAAACATGGCTACATCATTGATACACCAGAAGTCTGTTAAATATAGGACAGATTGGCTAGATAAGAAAAGCATGATAAACTTGCATCGCTAAATTTTTTTGTTATTTGTTCCATTTGGGTTTCTAAAAGCATCAATAAGCTGTGAAATCTCATTGCTATAAATTTCTGGAACAGGCGCACAGAAACACCGGCAAAGCAGTGAAAATGATTGCTGCTGATTCATTTTAACTACTTGACCTTCTAACCTCTTTTACAGATATATGACCAAGATGGGACACTACAGCACTTTATTGATGGTGGGGAACCCAGTAAGTCAAGCTGGATGAGGTATATTCGATGTGCAAGGCACTGTGGGGAGCAGAACTTAACCGTAGTCCAGTACAGGTAAAACGTCTTTCAATTTATTCTCTGAATATCTCAGTTTATTTTAAAGATTTTGTCAAAGAAATGCATGTCAGAAATCAATTCATCAGCAAATCATATATGAGTGCAAAGATATGTAATAGGTATTTTGTGAATGGTGTAATTCACTTAAGAAACCTTTTTGTACACCACCCAGAGAGCCACTCGCTATGGGCGGTCTATAAATGAAACAAACAAACAAACAAACAAACAAACAAATAAATAAATAAATAAAGACAGTGGCTTTATAAAATATAAAAACAACTCTTTTAGTATTTACTATTAGGGGTTCAGCTTACTGGGTTGGATCCAGAGGTGCCCTTTGCAAGTAGGAAAGCTTTTCCCAGAATAGCACAAGATCCTTGTGTGAGAAAAGACAACTGAAATCTGGTGATGTAGTTCTGTTTGCACAAGGCACTTTCAGTGGCTGCATTCTGATATGGAGTTAATTGCGTTCATTTTCTGCTTATAATGGCAGTGCTTCTGTCCCAGTTTATAACATTCCTTTCACACCTCATTACCTGTGGCTTTTTGACCAATATACTGCCATGTCATGCTAAATTTCACTCACACCAGTAGGCGTGGTATGACCCAATAATAAACATCACTGACCATGCCACTACTCCCCTACCCTTTTTGCACATCCACACTTCTGTTTCCCCATGAAAATGGCAGGAAAGGACTGTATGCCGGTACACCGACCCAAATTTCCTCACTTTAATCCCACAGTTTTCTGGGTTAATGGAGCTTCAAATGAATTTTTGGGGGAAGCAGTTAACAGGCAATGAGCACTAAACTTCCACAGTATTCTGCTAGATTTCCAGATGTGGCTTTTATGCCATGTGAAAGATCAAATACAATGCGGAAATTATCAGGTAAGGAAACAATGGGAAAATAGAATAAACTGCTGTCTGAATATGTTGCACAAGATCTTACACAATAGCTACTACCACAGCGGCTTGCACGACATCCCAAGAAGCTAAGTTGTGCAGAGTCTTCTGCTGGCTCTTGTGCAGCGGTTTGCAGAACAGCACCACTGCAAGAAATTTCTTCTGTTGACATATCTCTGGATTCAACTCCATAGGATTTTTAAAAGGGCTGGCCTGGTCTCCTTTAGACAGAGGAATTCAGGTTTAAACCAAGAGCATAAGAACATAAAATGTGTCATGGTGGATCAGACTGAAATGTCATTTAGTCTAACTTCTTATTTCACACTGTGGTCAACCAGACATTTCTAGGAAGCCCAAAAGCATGAAGGCAATTGATTTGCTTGTCAGTAACTGTCTCGGGATCTGGAGATAACATTTAGCTATCACGACTAATCTCCAGACTTACAGACTTGTACTCTGTAAATTTGTCTAATTCCTTTTTATAGCCATCTATAAGAGTAACTCCTTGTCATCTACTAATCTAATGGCTGGTTTCACATACTATTTTTTATTGCTTGCATTCTCAAAATGAATGTAGCGAGATGGCTAGAAAATTGAACATGTGAATTGTGAGACATGAGACATGTGTTGATGAGCTTTGTTATCTTGCACTGATACTGCACTGCCCTGAGACTTCAAAGAAGTACATGCCATACATTTAAAATACATTGCTTCACACAAAGAAAGTATCCTGGAAACTGTAGCTTACCCCTCCAAAAGCTACAGTTCCCAGCACCCTTAACAAACGATAGCTCCCAGGATTCTTTGGGGGAAGTCATGTCCTTTAGACATGTGTTCAGTGTATGGTGTGTCCCAATCTTTTCAATGCACACATTTTAAGAACACAAGTAAGGAAAAGTAATGTGGGAGGAATGTTTTAAAAGTTTATTTGGAGGTATGTTGTGGTGTTGTTTTTTGGAAGACATGGCTTTTCTTGTCAAAGAGCTATGAACCTGAGAGAACTGACCCCTGCCAGACGTATCTTCTGTGTAGCTTTTCACGGCACAATACCACTCTTCAAGGCAACTCTGGTAGCTAGACAGGGGGAACAAGTACACTGTTTTCCAAAACACAGAGCATGCTGTTTATTCATTGTAGCACTTTGGTTTGAAAATACTGGGGCAGTTATCTTTGTCTACAATAACAGGTAATCAGTTCTTTTGTGGGAAAATCAGATATGCCTTCTGATAGCACCTGCCTGTGAAGAAGTCCAGAATCTATAGTTAGCTAAGCAATAAAAGGCCAACATGAGAAGTTGATTCTGGATGCATAAGGGACTATGAGCTCACATTTACAATCAAAACAGCTTATTAAATGTGCTGCACATATATATGGGATCTCCACAATAAACAAATATTTTCCTCTTAAAATCAGAAACAACTGTTTGGCACTGCTGGACATTTTAGCAATATGAAGAAATGGCCAGTTTGGCAACTGCTACATTAGCTGCATTAAAAAAGTAGCATCAAACTTTAATTGTGTTTATATTATTTAAAAATGTTGTTCACAGATGAAAAAGAGGGGCAAACATTGTCATTTTTAGTGTTAGCCATCCAGTGTCATAATAAGACAATAGTCAAATTATATTCTTCAGGATAAGTATCAAAATAGACAATAGGAACCCAAAGACCAAAAAAAGTCAATTTGTGCTACTAACTGAAGTGTAACATCAAAGACTTATTTTTAAAAGAAGTCAGCCATAATTGTGCTCAATGTCAGTAAAACTATAAGAAAATGTTAAAGCAAAGAATTGTTTCTGAAGTCATAAACAGCAATCAAGGTATTTTTTTAAAAGTCATGAGCATTTATATAAAGTATTCAGATTCAGATTTTGCCCTGATGCAAAACCTTGTGTGCACTCTCATGTATACTTGTAGGCCTGCATATGTATGCTGATATATAAGATATGGGTGTGGCACCTCTGCGTACCCAAAGGGATGCATGTGCAGAGTTGTCCATTCCACTGAAGGGACCACAGATGGGTCTTGCAGACAGGGGAAATACTTGTGTTGATTAGACCAGTATGTCTTACAGAGTATCACTGGATCAGTGTGTGTGTGTGCACATATTTGTATACATGCAGATTAAAATCTCAAGCAAGATGTGACCAGGAGAAAGTCATTACACATCTGTCAATATTAAGTGGATTTTACAACTCTCCTTTCATGATGAAACTGTTCCTTCGAATTTCCTCTGTTGATGTTTTTGATTACTTCAGATCTTTTAAAAATGAACTACAAAAACACAATTAAAAAAAAACCTGGCATCTATCACCAGGGACTACATCCAAGTGTAAGAAAATAGAAAAGTTGGACACTGAAAAACCGTCTAATTTATATTGTACATGGACATCCTCTTCACTGAAAGTCAGCTGGTTTAAATTCATTCTGTTATGATTTGTAATATCTAAATGGAATTTTCTTCAAAGCGCTCTTGATTGATTGACCCTTAGCTGAACGTTTTGTTTTTATTTTGAAGCTGACAATAATGTTTGTTGGCATGTGTTCTGCTTCAACTGCGTTGGGACGCCACGAAGCTATCTTTATGAGTCATCCAACCACAATACTAAATACATGTCAGCAAAGGAAATATTATCCGAAAGAGGAAAAATCCCTTTGATGTACTTCAGCATGCAGAGATTTCTGCAAGTTTTGGAAGCTCTGTACGCTTGTAAGGAATGGTGTATGCTTACACTTTCCCCCTTTTTTTGGCCTACTCCAAGCCTCAGAAGACCACCCATTGCTTGAAAACAGTTCAGCTCTTTCAGCAGCAAAGTGTGTCATTGGGTTTTAGCACATTCATTTGTTGGGCTGCTGTGTTTATATTAGGTGAAGCCAAACAGAGAGATGAAAAGTTACAAGGGTGAAGTACAAAGTAGACTCTTTTTTTAAAAAAGTCAGGAGATGCGGGTGATTTATGATACTGCTCTGATTTTGATTTTTATGTAATGGTGGAAAGAATTAATAAAATGTACAGCTTGGGTGGAAATAGATGGGGGTGGAGAGAGAGGGCAGGAAAGAGATGGAGGCATGAGTTTTTGTCAGATATTCATAGAATGTTGGGAAAAAGCATTCTGCTTAGCCAGCAGTGCCCTCCTGAGACAGGGTGGCAGTAAGCGAGGAAAATAACAAGATAAATGAAATTTTTGCAGCTGCTCGTAAAATATTGAGAATCTGCACTTTTTTATTGATCTTTATGATCCTGTTGCCAAGAGCCACTTTGCGGTGACAAAATATGTTGACAAGTGCATATCTCACTGGCATGAAAAATGTGGCTAAGGATTCTCCTTATGTCGGCAATGTTATACAAGAAACAAATTGCACCACTACAGCCAATTCTTTACAGAGAAGCTAAATTTAAAGCCTACCAACCCTGCACACTTTTATCTCAAACTTCAGGCTAATATTTGTTGCAATTCTTCACCACAGAAACCAGGGGAGATTCAACTTTTTGAAAGTCCATTTATGTCTCTATACTTTACATAAGGTGATGTAAAAATTAGTTATTTCTTACTACCACAGCTGTATCATTCTGATAGGTAATATTTCAGCTGTAATGGAAAGCTCATCTTGTATTTGTTGAATTACTATCCATCTCATATAAGGATGTTTTACTTTACTGTAACAGGCTTATGCAACAGCCACTTTGCAATGGTAACTTTTTTATTTTTTCTCCTACAAGCCTGATCTTACATTGGTTTTACCTATGTGTGAATTTTCATATCATGGTTACTGATTTATATGCTTCTGTTTAAGCAAAATTTTAATCTCAGGTCCATGATCAAATATTAGATAAATAGAAATATGGGTAGACAGGTAAGTGGATGGCTAGGTAATGCTTACTACAACCCTGGGTTTAGTGGTAAACCATGCCTATCCAGGTACAGATCTTAGATACTAATGCTGTATATACTTACCTGGGAGAAAGCCCCAATGAAATCAGTAGGTCTTCTTCTGAGTAAATACAGATAGAATTGCACTGCATGTTGTTATCATTGTGTATATTATTTTTCATGAAGGTGTACCAGACACAATCTAAGATTCTTAGATATTTTTCTTTGTTGGAACTTTGTTCAATGTTCTCTTTGTTTTCTAATATTTGTGATTTTTACAAAAAAGCAATGGTTACCTCTGAGGGTGGAGGGGGAGATGCATTCATTCATTCATATATTTAGAATATTGTATCTTACCCTTAATCCAAAGATTCTAGGGCAGGGAACACTAAATCTTCAATAAATAACAACAAACACCAATAAAGCCAAGATACATAGAACAGCAATAAAACAACCATCGGTGATAAAATCAGTCACTGTTTCCAAATGCCGTTGTAAATAGCCATGTTTTAAACTCAAAATAACATCAATGTTGATGCCTGTCTCATTCCAAGGTGTAAGAAATTCCAGAGCTGGGGTGCCACCAAGGAGAAAGCCCGCCTCTGTGTTCCCATATACTAATTTATTAAAATGATGTACCACCATTCAAACAAGAAAGGCTCACAACTTTTTTTAAAAAAACGTTGTTTTAAAAAAACCTACTCTTTCAGTAACTATGAAAATCATGAAGGATGCAATCCTATGCACACTTACAGAAAAGAAAGTCTTATTGAAGCCATGGAGGCCTTACTTTGAGTACCAATATCTGTAGAACTGTAAGTTAGAGGTTACCTAAAGTATTGAGAGGTTAGCTAAAGTATTGAGAAATGTATTGCTGTGTTAGGATAAAAGCAGTGCAAGGAAATCAGGATATTAGTAACATTTTTATTTAGATTTTATTTAAATTTGTTTATTACCACCTAGACTCTCTTCATCTGAGTGGAAGTGGGGGAGAGCTTTTTTGTTGTTTATTGTTAAACAATTGGGAGTCAGAAACCCTTGCAGATTTACTGCAAATAAATGCAGGGTAAAAGCCTGCTTCTTAGGTAAACATACACACTGGCACACACAGCTCAGACAACTGAGTTTACTCTTCATATGCATAACAAAGGGTTATGGGCCCAGTAAGCTAAACTGAAGTGCGAGTCTTGCCTGAAAGCTAAAAAGCTAAGTACTGTGTATGATTTACGAAAGATCAAAAAGAGACTTTAGGTTAGAGGAAGAAAAGCAGAACAAAAGATAGAAGGTCATGGCTGAAGAATCAACACTCATGACAAGTATCCTGAGTCTGGAGAAAGAGAATTATGTGATTTGGAGTCTTCAAATGATGGCAGTTTTGGAAGGGGAGGATCTTCATGGAGTCCTGAGTAATCCTGAACCCTCAGCAGCGGATCAAGTAGCCACTATCTCCTGGAAGCACAATCCAGCCAAGGTTAAGTCTCTTCTTATTTCTGCTTTATCAGATGAAGAGCTAAATGTTTGCATGGGCTGTAAAAATGCTAAGGAAATATGGGAAAAGCTTGAGAAACTGTGTCAGAGAACATCTAAAAATCATGTGATGTTTCTCTATACATCATTGTATATGCTGAGGCAATCTTACACAGTCTCAGTCAACACCTGGACAGATTTACAAGTTTGGTCTGAGAATTAGAAAGTTGTGGAAAATCTTTAGATGGTGATTTGCAGAAAGCCATACTGCTGGCATCTCTAAATGAACATCATCATGTCACAGCTTCCATACTAGAACATACAGATCAGAATTATGATCAGATGATGGCATATCTTAAAAGATCAGGACTATAAAGAAAGATAGTAACAAGCTCTGTCTGAAAAAGCAAATTTTACTGTGAGCAGAAACAGCAACAAAGGTGGGATAGAGAGATGAGTCATGCCCCAAAGCCACAGCAGGGCACAAACAGACAAAGAAAGAATTGCTTCAAATGCATATCTCCTAACCAACTTCAAAGAGATTGTACTAGAAGGGAGAGAGGAGAAAGAGTTGATTTTAAAGAGAAGCAAGCTGAAAGGAAAGCAAATAGCAAACTAAAGTGAAGCATTTCAGTTACCATGTATCTGATGGAAAGAATGATGATTATGAAACCAGATTTGTAATTGACACTGGAATGACAACACATTTAATAAATGATAAAAGGCTTTTAAAAAATGTTAGCCCACATACACACAATGTAACAGTATCAGGCAACCTTTTCTGTTTGCAAGGAGTAGGCATTTTGGAGTACCAGAGAGCTTGAACTGAAAAATTGCCTATTTGTTCAAGCTTTTAACAATAATTTAGTAAGTTCCACAAAAATAATGGAACATGGAAGTGAACTGTGTTTATGACAGAATTTGTCATGTTTTAGACCAAGGAGAAGTGTGTTGTACTACAAGATTGAAAAATTGAGTTTTGCATTTGGAATATCTTGAAACTATGCATGCCAATACAGCCAAAGAAAACTCTGATTCTGGATGCATACATGTTTAGCATAGAATAATGGGACATGCCAGCTTAGCCAGAATTAATGTTCTAGAGAAGGAAAATTTGGCTAGAGGCATTAAAATTGGACAATGTAAATCCAGAGAAACGTGAATGTTGTATAAAAATAAAAAGTATGAAACCAAAATTTCCTAAGAAGAGTGAAAAGAAGACTACAAAACCTCTAGAATTAATTCACACAGACCTTTGTGGACCCATTAGAATGCCATCACAGGGCAGAAATTTATACATGCTTATTTTCATAGATTATTACTTGAGGTATACCACAATGTACCTACTGAGAAAGAAAAATCAAGTACTTCAAAAATTGAAGGACTATAGCAGAATTGTGTCCAACAAATTTGGCAGAAAGCCACAAATTATAAAATCTGACAATGCAGGAGAATTTGTGTCCAGGACTATGCAAGACTTTCTACATGAGGAAGGCATAGAGCACCATACGACTGTTGTTTATTCTCTAGAACAAAATGGGGTCACAGAATGCATGAACTGGACTCTTGGACAGATGATTTGTTCCTTGTTGGAAGATGCACAGTTACCATGGAAACAATGGGGACAAGCAGTGGTTACTGCCACCTATTGCAGAACCACCTTCTGGCAGCTGCAAGCAACAAGACACCTTTTGAGTTATGGCATGAGCACACACCAAGCATGTCTCACCTTCATGTGTTTGAGTGCAAGGCCTTGGTGCACATCCTGAAACAAAATTGGACAACACTGCCAAGGAAGAAATATTTATTGGATTTTCTTCAATGCAGAAGGGATACCAAGTCATAGATCCCAAAATTGGCAAAGTTGGAGAATGCACAACTGTCCACTTTGATGAAGGAAAGTGTGCACACCAACCAGAAGGGGTGCCACACCAAACATGACAGTGAAATGGAAGAAGAAACTGAGCTATTCTTCCACAACAGAAGGGATCACAGTAATATACCAGCAGAGGAAGGCAAGGAGTCTGAGCCAGAAGGGGCAGCTAAAGTGCCACCACCCAGATGCTCTGAACGCACCAATAAAGGTGTACCACCAGAAAGACTTGGTTACCTCATGAGAGATGAACTTTCAGAGCCAGAGACCGGGAAAGAGATTGAAGCTTTACCCAAAGCTGAAGCTGTGGAGGCAGGTAGCCAAGGAAGAGCTGGAAGCTCTATGCAAGAATAGACGTGGACCAAGCTTCCTCAAGAAGAAAAGCTGTAGGCTGCAAGTGGATATTCAAGAAGAAGTTGGATGCTGAACGAAACGTTGAGAGATACAAGACTAGTAGAACAAAGGATACTCTCAAAAGTATGGGCAAGAGTACAATCAAATACTTGCTGCTGTAGTCAAATGCATGACCATCACAACTCTTCTGTTGCTGCTAACAAGAAAATGCAGGTGGAACACATGGGTATAAAAACAGCATTCTTGCATGGAGAAATCCATGAGGAAATCTACATGCAGCAGCAACTAGGGTTTGAACTTCCAGGAAAAGAAATCCTAGTGTGTAAACTTTAAAAGTCCATCTATGGACTTAAACAGGCTACCAGAGCCTGGAATGAGAAACTGAGCAAAATGCTCTTGAAAGAAGGCTTTGTACATGTCATAGCGGAGTCATGCCTGTACAGCAGATTCAGGAACAACAGATGGACTTACCTATTGATTTACGTGGATGATCTACTGTTGGCTTATCAAGGCCCACTGGACAAGCAACAACTTGTGAATCTTCTCAACAAGGAGATTGAAGTGAAGTGCCTGGGTGATGTCACTCACTAGCTTGGAATACGAATTGAAAGAGAAGATGATGTATCCTTCTTGCTGAGACAAAGACAAAAGATCCACAGTCTTCTCTAGAGTCTAGGAATGAAGGATGCACCTCCAGTACCTACTCCAATTGAAGTAGGATATCTGAAACGAAACCACAACAAACAACCATGGGAAGACCATGACAGCTTCAGGCAAGCCATCAGGAAACTTCCGTATATCAGCACTGTTACCAGGCCAGATGTGGCGGCAGCAGTGGGACACTTGTGCAGAAAAACCAGCTCGCCAACCAAGAAGGACTGGAAAGAAATCAAGAGTGGTGAGATATCTGAAGGGTATTGCAACCATGAAACTGAAGTTAGCAGCTACTGGAGATCCCAAACTAGTGGGATATGCAGATGCTGAGTGGTCTGAAGACACTACAGATCAAAAATCCACCAGTGGAAACATCTTCTACTATGGAGATTTGGTGATCAGCTGGGCAAGTGAGAAACAAGAGACTGTAGCACTCATTTTCACAGAAGCTGAGTATGTGTCAGCTTCTGAAGCAAGCAGACAATTGACATGGCTTCTTGAACTGTTCAGAGAATTAAGCATCTCTGCACATGGGCCTGTCATGATGTTTGAAGACAATCAAGGACGCATCAGACTTGTGGAGTCAGAAGTGGTGAATTCACAAACTGAGCACATTAGAGATACCTACTGCAGAGGACTACTCAAGATAGATTATTGTCCAATGGAAGACATAACTGCAGATGCTCTGACGAAGGTGTTGAGCAAAGTCAGGTAATGCAAGCTGCAAGACAAGATGAACCTCATGGGCTGAACCAAACACTTGTTGAGAAAGGGTGATGGAAGTGGGGCAAGAGCAACTCCTGTTTGGGTTCTTTCTTTTGTATTCCAGAAGGAAGATAGAGTTAGGGTCCTCCAGCTGGCTAGGCTTGTCTACCTTTACCTGTGCTCTTCTCTATCTAACTTCCTTCTGCTGTAAACCAATATGTTCAGGGAAGCTGACCTGTCCCTCCTTCCTTTGTCTTCTTCGACTGTCCAAGGAGAGAGAAGATATCTATTTCTTTGGTCTTTCTCCTGAACCATGAGGGCAATACCCAAGTGTGTGCATTGCGCCTCCAACATAGTTAGTTAGAACTAAGTATGTCTTTCCTATCTACTATGTATTTCTATAAATAAAGTAACTTTTTCTTATTTTACTAAGTCTTAAGTCTCATTGATTTAAATGCAGGGTAAAAGCCTGCTTCTTAGGTAAATACACACACTGGTACATGAGCTCAGACAGCTGAGCTACTCTCCATATGCATAACAAATTAATTCTTACTTAACACTTGAGATGGCAGTTGGGATAGAAAAGGGACTAGCTCAGCTAGAATCACTAGGATCTGTATGGAGGGTAGCTTTCACCAGGCTTTTCTTTCTTTCTTGCACTGATGAAATTGATGCTTCTTAAGAATTATTGCCCAAGCATTCATTTGTTCTCTCTCTGCTTGCTATGACCAGGTCAAACATATTCTACAGAGCTTGTATGGATATTCCCAGAGGGACAGAGCTGTTGGTGTGGTACAATGACAGCTACACATCTTTCTTTGGAATCCCATTACAGTGCATTGCACAAGATGAGAACTGTAAGTGTCTTATTTCATCTCCGTATATACTTGTTTCACATTTTGTATTACAGTTGGATCTTTGTTCTTAAAATATATACAAACTAAAATATGTGAACATTCAATTAAATTAATGTGAAATTTTATGATTTAGAAATCAAATTTAAGATACTTGGTATATGCAGAATTGAACTGAACATGGAACCCAGGGAAGGGATATTTTGAAAGGCGTTCCTCACAATGGCAGTTCTTTGAAAACTGCAAAATTGAAAAGTAGTCTGTACGTTGAAATAATAAGCACAATTAATTGGTTACAGAAATATGTTTTATGAAAAGACAGGATTCTTCCCACTGTGATGTGATTTTGAAGGCATGTTATGATGGAAGGATCCACACTGAGCAGAGCCTTTAAGCCCACACCATATTGAAGGATGTGAATCATTATCACTTTTCTAAACCTATGTTGAAACTGGTGATCAGCAGAGGGTATGGACTTTATGTCTTGGTCAAAGCCATCAAAAGGGCTTGCATTATACAGAACACATAAACCCCCAAAATATAACATTACAATATATTACTTTTCTCTTGTGTTTCATCTAGAATTATCACTGGCAGTATACCAAAACTTCTCACAATTGATCAGCCGAGTCATAGAGACAATTCTTTTATTTTATTTTGAAACTATTTGTATGACATATTAGATGGTTTCCAACTGGTATAGCTCTACTGCCAGAACATATCTGTGGGCAGACCAAGGAGGGAGGCAATTTTTGGTGAGTCCTCTTGTCCTCTCTTCTGGAAGGTTGAGAAACACTCTGGAGCAGAATTAAGGGGGGAAAGGAGGGGTGCAGGGGGCAGGAGGGATCACTAAAAATGGCTTCCCTCTTCTGCTTTTGGATGCCTTCTGACAGTGGTGGGACACCCATAGGATACCACCCATAACTGATTAAAAGTGTAGAGACATGATATATATGTGTGTACATCCAGTAGCTGAAGCTGTGAACTCATAGTCTCTATATCAGTGGTTCCCAACCTTTATGAGTACGGGACCCCCTTTTTAAACTCAAAAACTTTTGTGACCCCCACATGCTAATTGTTGTAACTTTAGTATCTGTTAATTGGAAAAAAATACATAATGAAGTGTTAAGAAATGTCATACCCATACCCAGGGACTCCCAGTCCCACATGCGTGCAGGTGCGCATGCATACACACACACTCAACTCGCTCACTCACCCACCCGAACAGGTCCCTCCCCAAATGAATCTGCTCAGATAATTACTTCTGAAACCCACATTCTGAAGAAGAGTGAAACCAGGCCACATTCACACCATGCATTTATTCTGCTATTATCCCACTTTAAATACTCATGGCTTCCCCCCAAAAAACCTGGGAAGTATAGTTTATCAAGGGTGCTGAGAGTTGTTAGGAGGCTCCTGTTCTCCTCAGAGAGCCACAAGTCCCTGAGTGGTTTGACGTTCCAACCCTTTTCTCCCAGGAAACTCTGGGAATTGTAGATCTGTGAGGGGAACAAGGGCCCCCAGCATACTTTGGGGGAAGCCATGACTGTTTCAAGTGGAATAATAGTGCAATAAATGTACAGTATGAATGCAGCCCAAGAGTGTCCAGGTGACCAAATGATTAAGTGTTGACAGGCTCTTAAATCCATGGTATAACTGAGTTAATGAGAAGGCTGGTGCTGTTTTGCAGCTGTCTGAAATTGCCACTACACTACTGTGGGGCAGGGAATTTAAGAACAATCGGGTGTCATATATAAAAAATGCGTCGGAAGTATTTTAATTTAATAATTTAACAGATTTTTTAAGTTTAAAAATGTAAGGTTATAATACAAACTAATTAAAAGAGCAAGCAACTTAAAAACAAAATATATAACACCGTCCAATGACCTTACACAAAAGAAAGACAGGTTCTCACAGCATTTGGATAAAAGTTACCTTGGGAATGACCAGCCGGCTCTGGAACTCGCCTTTCCCTTCCCCATGGCGGGCAAGACAGACACCCCTGGTGGTGGTGGTAGTGGTGCAGCAGCCTGTAGCCTAGCCTGCCTGGTAACCGGCTACAACGCCGCTCGAGGCCCCGCCCCACGGGAGATCCAGCCCAGTGCCCTTCCCTGCTCTTCCCCCATGCCTTCCATGTGCTAGTACGGGCAGGGCAGCTCTCCGCCTGCCCCACTTCCCAGTGCCTAGTTGGGAATCGCTGCTCTATATCATGGATAGCCCCTGCTGTTGGATCAGGCTTCCATACATATATGACTCCTAGCTGGATTGAGGTGACTGAATGAAATAATAATAATTCTGCTCATCTTTTATTTATTTACTTATTTATTATTTGATTTATATCCTGCACTTCCTCCCAGCAGGAGCTCAGCAGAATCTTTTCTGTGAAGTCTTTGGCTGTTATTTGCCCAGCTGTTATTTAGCCTGTAACTACAGTATGCCTAACAACATGCAACGAAAACAACTGCATGTGGCTTCCCTGTTTACTCTAACTTCCTCTGTTGTTTGTCCTGTATCCAATTTTAGATTGTAAGCTCCTCGGGACAGGGGCTTCTTGTATGCTGTAAAGCACCCTATACATTATATAAACAAATACATAAATTGTAGACACACCATAGTATTTTTAGACTGTGCTGCAGTGATGTATTTATGATGGAAGGGAACACTGTAGATTGATCTATATGCAGATAGAATGGATTTCTACATATGTTCTAGCTGAGGAAGCGCATAAAATGAAGGGTAAAATGAACATTGATATTATTTTTACAGGGTCTGATTTTATGATTTATGGTATATGTTACGGGTGTGAATAGGCCCCAAGATTAGCATTGTATCTGTATCTGTTTTTTTTTTAAATAATAATTTGAATTGGTCACTCTGTGCTCAGTCCACTTTGATCTGTAATTTGGGTTCCAGACTGCTCTGTATAAAACAAAGCTCTGTGTTCTCCACTCTTATGGGCAAAACTAAAAATGTCTATAACTTTTCCCCCTTTTGGCAGAAGTAGATTACATTTGCAGGCACATGTGCCTCTCCAGAGTGGAGTAATCCTACCAAATTGTAGACAGATAGGGTCCAGGGGCTTTTGTGGGGGATGTAAAAGAGATTTACTTTCCTTCAGAATCCATAATTAGGGCAGTACCTTTATTAGGCCAGCTACAAAATCCATATTAGTTTCTTATTTTTGAAATGGGAGAGTAGGAGTTTGTTTCTTGCTCTTTCTTACCTTAAAATAATTAAGAGGTGACCAAGTGATGTGTATTCTTGCATGTTCATTTTCTTAAAGAATAGCAGTTTCACACCAGCCATTTCTGGTCCTTGTTGTGTTACAAGGTGATGGCCTCCAAATTACAAGATGAGGTTGTCCTTAATACTGCCTGAGAAGTGATGAAGAGCTTTGGAGGATTTCCCTCCCCCCAAGCTTAGCAGTGGACAATTTTTTAAAAAGTTAAATGAAGATTTTAACTTTCTTTAAAAAATCTTCTGCTCTGCTCTGGATGCAGCATTGAGATAGCCTCATTTCTTGTGAAGCCTAGAGTAGAGAAACAAAGACATATAGTTTACAGAAAAATTGAGAGTACAGAAAAGTAGAGTGACAGAGCAACACAAGGCTTTGTGAGAGCCCAGATCCATCTAGGTAGGATTTATTGACATCACAGTTTAATTTAGGGAGAAGTAAAATCCTCTTGTTATTCAGCCCTAGCACAGAATGGTTCCACACTCCTAACATATGCCAGTTAAAAAAGACAACCCTAAGAACAACAGCAAACAACTGTAAAATGAGAAGCCATCTCTGACTCTTGAGAAAGCAGTGGCAGTTATTCCCTATTCCCTATACCTTGTTTAGTACATTGCTCAAACGTGAAATTAAGTGAAAAAACATTTAACTTTGTCTTGGAGAGATTATTTTACACCATCTTTTCAGTGAATATAAATTTGTAAAAGGAGAAATAATGGGGGAATGTAGGGGTTTTCCCCTTTTGAGCTAAATTTTGATTATCTGGGGCCAAACCACACATTATTATTCAGACAATTGTTAACTCTGTGAATGTTTTTTTCAAGTAATAGCAGCCATGAGGAGATCTGATCGGAATTGGGACTGCTACTAAATAGAGGAGCTTTAACAGCTGTATCCCAATCTGGACCCCCTCCCTCCAAATGCCTACTATTTGCTTCCTGTTACCAGGATGCAAAATTGAATTCCACACCTGCTGTTTGAAGTGGTTCTACCACTTTAGAACTCTGCCACATGTGCAGACCAAGCCTGAGATCATTAGTGGGTTTGTCCATTTAACCTGGATCATTAGTAACAGACTCTTGCTCTAGTCAGTAAGTGGAAAGCAGACCATATTTTTAACTCAAATTGTTTTTCATACCTCTGAATACTTTGTTATGATGAGAAAAACTTGTCTCCCCTCTTCTAGTGAATGTTCCTTCAACTGTAATGGAAGCCATGTCAAGACAAGATACCGTCCAGCCATTTAACAAAAGTAACAAACTACCCTCTGCCACTCCACAGCGGTCCATAGTATTTCCACAGACTCTGTGTAACAGGAATTTCTCTCTTCTGGATAAATCAGGCTCTATCGAATCAGGATTTAACCAGATCAGTGTAAAAAACCAGCGAGTCCTTGCAAGTCCTACATCAACAAGCCAATTAAATTCTGAGTTCAGTGACTGGCATCTTTGGAAATGTGGGCAATGCTTTAAGACTTTCACTCAACGGATCCTCTTACAGATGCATGTGTGTACACAGAACCCTGACAGGTAAAACATGGGCACATTTTATTTCTGTATCTACTGATAGTAAGTTCCATTTCTTTTTTGCTTTTATCAGGCTGTTACCCTTTTCACCACCAGATCATGATTAGGAAGAACCTGCACAATGCAATTCATCTGCTGCTGTATGAAGCATATAGATAATAGTGGCCATAGCTTGGCTTTATTATTTAGAAAAACGCTGGGTACCTAAACACACAGATAAGAGAAAATGACTAAGAATATAATCTTGGCTTGGTACATCTGTTAGAAAGGGAGATCAAAATAGAAGGGAAATTATGAATATCACAGATGAAAAAAAAGAGGCCAAGATAATTAAAAGTCATTCTATCTTTGAAAGATAATATAACTTGCTGCTCAGCAGCTGTCATAGTCATTTCAGGGTTCACCTATAGTGTGCAATGTGTATGAACTTAATTAAGTGCTAAGAGGTAATGAATTGGGATTTTTTGCTTAGTACTATTTTTCTTCAGAGCGAGCAAAGCCATAAATCCTGCAAAGCTGTCAAAAGGAAATACCTACTCCACCAGTGATGTGGAGGAAAACAGATGCCACTTATTCAATAAACTAATATCCACACAGAAGAAAAATGTTGACTAGATACCTCAGAGTCAAAGTTGGTTTGAAAGTTTGTCAATACAGAATTTTATGGCCATGAACTGAGGATGAAATTTAGCTGAACAAGTGAATTAAAATTTCAGGTACTCTGACCAGTGCCCCAGTAAAGATAATGGAACTATTATTTATGAATCAAATCTGGTTTATTTGACAATCTTGATAGCTGGCAGCACAAAAGACAAAAATCAGATTAATTCAATAAAAAGACTGCTTCTGTTTTTGTCTTTTCCTTTAGCAGCAAAGAGAAGCATCAATAAAACAACTGACTCTCCTGGAATAATCATTTAGGGTACAGTCCACCAAGTACTGCTGCAGTACTCACCTCAGTGGTGAAACTGGACATTAATGGACTGGACTGGAAATCTGGAAAACATTATTGAGTTCTGCCAAATCTTTTCATCCATGTTCACACATAAGCTCAGAGCTCAACTATAACATTTTGGGAATTGTGGCAAAACATATAATCTGCTTTCATCACTCTGCATCCTCCATGCATTTTTCATGGGGGTCCTGTACAACAGGGGTGAGCAGCCCTTAGGTTTGCAGGATTTTTTTACTAGAACCTCAAGGTCCTTCAACCAAGACCAGGCAACTGCAAAATAGTGGCTGAGCCAGACATACATACACTAACAATTAAGGACGGGGGTGCCTCTGAACACACGTTCAGCCCAGGAATTTGTAATCAATACCAGAACTGGTAATTAGTATCATAATTGATCTCTCAAGTCCTTTCACACACAAATACATTCGTGCTTTCCCCCTCAGTATTCCTTTTCAGCATTCTAGTTTTGGGGAGCGGGGGCGGGGAATTCTTTGTTGGGAGTCAGAAATCCTGGCAGATCTATTGCAAATCATCCAGAGATCTGCCTGTAGATTCTGAATGGGGTTGCAGAGCAGCAGCGGTTAGTTGATTGTAATCTCTACTGTAGGACCCTGGGAAAGGTTCAGTGTTAGAAATATTTTCCAAAACATTTTCATGGTGATCATGTTGCTTATAAAAAGACATTTTAAGCAGGGGACAATGAAGACCCCCATATGCATTCCAATTAACACATAGAGCTGTATCCAGCGCTGCACCAGCAGAGTTCCACTTGCACAGTTGGTCTTTCTCCTCTCCCTGTGTATTACCCATATTGCTCTGGAGGATCCCTCAACCATCTGGAGCAGATTTTGAGGTGCATAGGGGGCTGCAAGAGAGAGGAGAAGAGGTGGAAGTTCCACTGCATAAGTGGAAGTCTGCTATGTGGGCAGAACAACAGCACTAGATACAGCCCATGGAGTTCCTGCATACACTCCAATTGAGACAGTAGTTCTGTGTGTACAACAGAAGCAAATGAGATGCCTTGTAGAGGGTGAGGAGCTCTATGCATACATTGACACTCCCCCCCATGTCAATAAGTAATCAAATCTCTGAGTTAGGCCAAACTCAGGATGTAAGCTTAGTCATGCTGAGAACAGTCCCGTGAAATAAATGGTACTTACGTTAGTCATGGCTAACTTCAGCCAATTGATGACTAAATCTGACTGCTCGCAACCATACGAGTTGGATTCAGTCTCACTGCATTGAAAGATTCAAAATGCTGAAACGCATCTAAAGGAATCCACAATAAAATTGTAAAAGATGAAAGATAGTAAGATTTTAAAAGATAATGTCTTATGCCTTTCTAATTCTTTGGGGTTAAAGTTGGCATTGACAAAATCTTGATAGTAAGTAGCAGGTTCCATTGGTGGTTACTATTTCCATGCCATGTTTTATAGTGCTTCCTGCATTTTCATGGCAAATACCAGTAAGAGCATTGTAATGTGCCAATAAAATGCAAGCTCTCAAAGTTCTCCAAACATTATATGGCATCTTAATCACAAGAGCCCTATCAATGCTGTGACTCGTGGAGCTAGACATTGAGGCAACAATAAATGAAAACCTGAGAGCAAAATCTTTGGCTCGGTGTTCTGACTGAATCTGAATTACAAATATTTGATTTATTCTTTAAAATCCTCCTAAGCAAGTTATACATCCTTGTCATAGCACTGATTGCTTCTGGGTTGAGCATAATCTGAAGAGACACGTACAAAAAGTTCTTCATTTTCTTCTGTGAAGGAACAGTTTTTGTGTATAAATGGGAATTCCACATGTAGTGGTCATCTCACCCTCCTGTTCCCATTCTTAGAATGGGAAACTCCTTGATCCTCATATCTCTCTGCATTAGTTTCAATCTAGCACAGCTATTTTTATCCTAATTCTGACCCCTCTGATGTAAATGCCATTTTCAAGCAGTTGCTGGTGCTCTAGATATGCGGGTGAGATTTCAAGCGAAAGTCCAAAGTCTGCCAAAAGTAAAACAAATAATAGGTAGGAAAATGGGGCATCTGAAAAGTCTGAGTTGTGTGAAGATTATCAGAAAGCAGAATTCTTAACAGTAGCTGGTAGTTATGTCCAACAGTATTCCCTGCAAAAATTCCCCCTAGCCTAAATTATGATCATACCATCTATTGTGGGGAGGTTGTGTCTTCACTGAGCTCAAATGCCTACTCCATCCATTAGATTGATTCTATGAATACTTTGGGAACTTCCAGAACAGTGCCCAACATGCATGCAAGTTTTTCGTAGTGTCTACATGATGCCATTGACATCAAAATGCCAGCCTGTATTTCCCCTATTTAATCCAGAAAACTACAGAAAATCTGATGTTAAAAACACCTGCTGTCAATGAACTATTTGCAAAATCTGAACAACCCATTTGCAATATTAAGCCCCTTTATTTATTTATTTATTACATTTATATCCCACCTTTCCTCCTAGGAGCTCAAGGTGGCATATATGGTTCTTCTCCCTCTCCATTTGTGAGGAAGGTTAGGCTGAGAGATTGTGACTGGCCCAAAGTCACCCAGAAAGCTTCATGGCTGTGGGGTGATTTGAACCCTGGACTCCTAGGTCCCGGTCCAACACTCTTAGCAGCACCACACTGGCTTTATCCTTAGGAAGTACTTTTACAGTACTATTTTCTGAGAGGTACATGTCAGATAAACCAATGCTGAAACTCAGACAGTGCACTTCTTCTCCACCAATAGTTCATCGCCCTGATAGTGCTGACCAAATTAGCATTATTTCAGTATTGTGACTTGGGGGATAGATACCCTCCACATGCTTCACCCCATCTTAACTGATGATCATTTGTTTATGGGAAAGACCCTCCATAGGTAGTAGGGCACATGCTTTGCACGCGAAAGGTCTCAGGTTCAATCCTTGGGCCGGAAAAGCCTTTTCTTAAATCTAGAGAGCCACTTAGAGTTTAGACAGTATTGATATAGATCAGTTGTTCCCAGCCTTTATGAGTATGGGCCCTCAAATATTTTTGCGACTCCCACATTTTAATTGTTGAAATTTTAGTCTCTGTTAATTGAAAAAATACATATTAAATACATATTAAATACTTTTTATTCAACACAAAAACAAATATAACGATGATGTTAATTATCACCTGCCTTTCACCAGAAGATCCCAGGGCAGGTTACAGCAATATAACACCATTTAAGAAATGTTGAAGAAAATGAAAGGAAGGAGAAAAAAGTAACCCACCCAGAGTGATGAAGAGAGGATATTTGGATTCTGGTTTTAAGTGTTCCACCTGTAGACAATGATGCCTCCTCTTCAGTACTTGGCTCAGGAAGCTCCATATCACAATACTAACAATATGTCTAACTGACAGAATCTCAACAGGTGAAGTTTTCCCCATAATTGTATTTCCATACTAGAAAAGGCTTAACTTAATTTCTGTTTAATTTCTGTGTGCCACACAGCTGTTAAAGCCCTGCTCTCCCCAATTCCAACCCTAAACCATGTAAAAGAACTCAAGATAAGAATAAAAACAACATTTGGGCAACTTAACATGATTTAAAATATTTAAAAATATATTTTAAATGAACATATACAACTATAAAAACACACTCAGAGCGTTGATAAACAGCAACAAAAATACATTGAGCATGTGCAGTTGCACATTTTTAAAACTTACTGTACCCATCTTTTTTTTTGCTCACTTACTGCCTTGGGTCAGCCACTAACTCTCAGCCTAACCTACCTCATATGGCCATTGCTCCATTGAATTATACAGGACTTACTTCGGAGAAGACCTGGTTAGGATTCCTTCTATTATAGGCATACATTTTTACTTCCTTTAACCAGAATGATGTATCTTTATACTATAAAGCCCCATGACCCCCCCCCCCCAAAGCAGGACAGCTTCAAAACTTCAACAGAATCTTAGTCTGGTCTGATTACTGCAATTTGATTTACCTGGGAGTAAGCTCAATTAAATATGAAGGGACTTATTTCTGAGTAGACATGTCTACTGAGTAGACATGTCTACATTGAACTATAAGTTAACTATATAGTAAATTTTTAATGAGGGCCCAGGTGTGCATTCATGGAGGGATGCTCCAGGACTCTGTCCGTTACTTTTTTGGACAAGTGGACCCCTCCCAGGATCCCTCTGTCTCTACAGCCAGAGACAAATCAGCTCAATCCATCTTCCCTCACTGCCGCTGACAAATGGGGGGGTGGAGATGTGCTGGAGCTTAAATAAGCACAGCTGATATACTTGCTGGAGTGCTATGCGTCTCAGCTCTCTGTGTGGCAGAAACTGACTGTACCAGCTGGAAGGAAGGAAGGGAAGGTGGAAATGGCTGTGTGCACATGCAGTGCAGATTCACAAGTTGGCAGTGTACAGACCAACCATTAATTCACTTTTTAAATTAACAAATAATTATTCTCTTGGCTCTTTGCAACCCCCTTGGGATAACTTGCTTACTCCCTGAGGGTCCTGACCCCAGGCTGGGAACTAATCCAACGATCTGACTTTGTATAAGGAAGCATCCTGTGTTTGCTGGGTTGGGGTAAAGAGTACCTGGATGCAAGACCTAGATCTCCTCTCTTTTTGAGAGCCATGTTTCCTACGTAATCATCACCATGCTAGTATTTTGGGGAAAGGGAACAAATCAAATTTATCTGGATGGGAGCTAAGACTCATCCTTCTGCATAGAAAGAAAGAGCATAGGTGGTGTTTTTTGCCTATCCTGCTTGAGAAACAAGAAGTCCTTAGCCACTTCTGTTTTATGGTATGTCATAAGTATCCATGTGCATTATTTCATGACTATACACTGTATTGTAGATATTTTTCTATTGGTTTAATTGAGAGCACATAAATGAAACATCTTTCCTAGATTCCTAGGAGAATCTTAGTTGTTGTTTTTAATGTGAAGAACACGTAGCAGATTTTTTGATAGGGCTGCTGTGGTTCTAAAATTGGGGGCGGAGCCATGAAATTGAAGCCAGATTTTGGGGCAGCCTGACAGTTTCTCCTCTATGCTAAGTCAAAAGGCCTGGGTCAACACCAGTAGAATGATCCATATTAGTAGGGGCATTATGTACACTGATAATGTCATCAGCTCTCAGTGCACTACAAAGCCATTGCCAAAACCAGGAGATTGCTGTTGTTACCTCTATTATTCAGGAGTGAAATGTGGCCCCTGGTGACTTCCCAAGCTGGCAACAAAAATGTCATCCCAGTCTTACTAGTCCTGAGAGCAGAGGCTCAAGCACTAGCATAGACTCATAATCAGTTTGCATTGGTAATAAAGCCCTGACCCCAACCCAGTGAGTCCTGTCCACCAGCATCTCCACTGCCACCCCTATTACTGAGAAAGTGTAGGATGGGCCTTTTCCTATTCTGCAGTGGTGGGTGTGCAGGTACAAAGGTATCTGATCCCTTTTAGAGCAGGCCTTGCTTGCTTTTGTCCATGTGGTTCACTCAGTTGCACTGATTTATTAATACTGTAACTGACTACTACATCTAGAGTTGAATACAAAATAACTTTGAGTGACTTGTGCCTAAATATGGGTGGAGAAATTTGATTTTGTTCTTATTTAAAGGTGAGTCTACCTAATTCCTATGCAAATGGAAATACAATCATCCTTCAAAATTTACACTTCTCTAAATTTTGTGATGCAGCTCTCTAACCAGATAATGTCTGCAAAAATGCATACACTGGGGAAAAATGTATATGAGTGCATATATATTAGTGAAAATAACATATAAAATGTATTACATTAGGGAGAAATGCTTTAAAAATGTATTTATTATGCCAAAATGCATAAAAATGTTTATGGTAGGAGAAATACGCACTAAAATGATGATGTATTTTCATGAGGTTTTTTTTAAAAAAAACAAATTAGAAACTGATGCAGAAATGTGGAGAACTGAACGTAAAATTAGAAGAAGGAGAAACTGAAAGTAACAGATTTGCCCATCCCTGCTTGTGCCTTTATAAATGTATCCAGGGCTTGTAGCAACATTATACACTCAGGTTACAGAAGCCCTTGTGCATGGACAGTTCACCCAGTGTAAATTTTGGGAGGCTGGGCTTGCAAATATGGACACCCATCAAGGAGCATGGATGGGTACTCAAATAATTCTTCCATGGGGTGTTGCCTACTTTCTGTAATCAAAAGTGCACAGATGTAACTTATAAAGAACTGTTCATCTTTTAAATGATGTCCTATGTGCAACTATTTAGTTTGGATGTTCTGCTCCCATCTCAACTAAAAGGCATCTATTTTTGTTTGCAATTCTAATTAATCCATAACCCAAGGGTGATAGCCAACATTAATCATACTCAGAGTAGACCTAGTAAAATAAATGGAATTAAGTTCATTGATTTCAATGAGTCTTCTTTGAGTATGACTAATACCACCCCAATGCTTTCCCCTGCTTTGAAATGTCTTCTAAGAAATTATCTGAGATAACTATGTTTATTCCAAGACCAAGGAGAGAATTTTACACAATCCTAGGGTATGACCTACTATGCTGAAGTAACACATATCCTCTGTTGTTTATCATGAATTTTCTGTGGGGTTCCTGCACTAATTTGATTGTATGAAATCGTGACGTACAACAGCAGAGCATGGTCGACAGTGTTCGTTCTCTATTTCCTAGTTTGAAATATGGAAAACTATATTTGAGAGCTGCATAGCATTATTTTTATTCAGAGTAAAATGTATTTTCATTACAGCTATGAGTATAATGTTTAATATAATATGAAAGAGTCAGCTGCCTAAACTAATGTTAAATATTCATCCACTTGGGCCAGGAATTGAGTACATCCAGGTTTGTATGTGTAGCTTCTTTGAATTTGAAATTAATTAGGGTTTTTTGAACACTTTTGACCATTTTGGTTACGTTTCCTCTTACCCTACAATGTGATTTTTTTTTTGTTAAATCATTTCCTGGAAACAATCAAAGGATGAATATTTATAACTCATCCAAAATTAATTGGCCAAGGGATGTTCCATGATTTTTTGTTTTTGTTTTTTTTGCCCAGCCATTTACAAATTGACCCAATATTCCTTGAACCAGGAGTCAGAAATCCCTTTTCTCTTCTGTTTTTCTACTGCAGAAATTCCCAACAATCCCATTTGGGGGGCTCCAGAAAGGGGTAAGCGGAAGCCTTCAATCATAGTGAATCATTAAAAAAACTATTTCATTATTTTTGAACTCAAAACCAGTTCTCATAAAGGACAATTTGTTTACTTTTTTTTTCTTAATTGTCATGCGCAGTATGCAATGTCTAATTAATAGTATGTGTTTGGGGTTACCTGAATATTTCCCCTGACAGTTTCATATGCAGGTTTTTTACATTTGTAACTTACTTCAATTTGTAAATAGTCATGTGCATAAGATGTTGTGGGATGGTGGTACATGATGCTAATAGATGCTCAGTCTCTCTATTTCCATGAAAAATATGTGTATAGAAATAGAAGTAGTGATTTGATGTGCAGTTTAAGCAGCTCAGTTATTTTTAATATTCAGATTTTCAGGTTTTTAGGGGCTTTCTATTGGTATGGTGGCTTGCTTTAATTTGTAGTTTTTAAACAATACTTTCATCTTCCTCCACTCCATTTATGACATGAAAATATTTAATCCTGAATATTCACATTAACCTTTTGTGAAGCAACATACTAACAAGTAACCATTAAGGAACTACTGTATCAAGATTTGATTTCTCTGTTTGTACAATGAATATGGAATATTAAAACCAAATTAAAATAGTAAGCTGAATGCAGAAACTATTCTTGCATAATATTTCCCAAAAGTTTGCAGATTTATTATTTTGTAGTTTTAATATTCTAAAATGATTGGAAAGCATTTCCAACTGAGCATTAAAAGCAATGACATAGATTTAAGAAGGATGCAGACAAACTGGAATGAGTGCACAGGAGGGCAACGAGGATGATCAGCCGACTAGAAACAAAGCCCTATGAGGAGAGACTGAAAGAACTGGGCATGTTTAGCTTGGAGAAGAGAAGACTGAGGGGAGATATGATAGCACTGTTCAAGTACTTGAAAGGTTGCCATTCAAAGGAGGGCCAGGACTCTTCTCGGTCGTCCCAGAGGCAGGACACAAAATATGGGCTCAAGTTACAGGAAACCAGATTTCAACGGAACTTCAGGAAAAACTTCCTAACTGTTAGAGTGGTACGACAATGGAACCAATTACCGGGGGGGGGGGCTCTCCAACATTGGACGCATTCAAGAGGCAGCTGGACAGCCACCTGTAGGGTATGGTTTAATTTGGATTCCTACATTGAGCAGGGATTGGACTCGATGGCCGTATAGGCCCCTTTCAGCTCCATGATTCTATCATTCTATTCTATGATTCTATGAATATTTAAAAAGTGTTATATAAGTGCTGTTTATTAAGGCTCAATAAATATCTTGGTTGCTGTTGCAATCCTAATAATCTCCTTTCAGACAACTACCTCCAATCCTGGATGAATTAATGTTAACTGCCCATCATCTTAATTTCTGCCCTGAGCCACCATCCTCTGTCTACCACCATAAGAATCTGTTTTAATTCCTAATGAATTGAAATCCTCACCTGTGGGCACAAACTAAAGAAGGACAAGTGTAATGGCATTTAAGCAGTTAACTGAATACTTTTCTATTGGAATTGAATGGTATTAGGCACTCTTTCTCTGAATTGTACTGATTGTACAGGAAAGAAAAGGTGAAAAGGCACTAAATGCAGGAAAAAGAAAGGAAGGGTATCTTGATCTCCATGTGTTTCACAGCATAATAATGTCCACAAATTTACACAGGTTAGCAAACTTTGGGCTTGTGAGATCTACATTGTTTCTTACTTGAACCCTGAGATCCACTAACTGGAGCCAGGTACAAAAGACATACACTTAGAATTAAAGAATTCTGAACCCAATAATTTGTTCTGAGTACCGGAACAGAACTGAGTTCACATTCCTTCTACACAAAAATCTACTTGTGGGCAGCTCACCCCATTTTTTTTCATTTCAGCAGTATAATTTAGATGAAGTGATTTTGTTGTTTCCAGTGTTAAACAGTTGAGAGTCAGAAAACCTTACCAATCTCACTTGGAGATCTACCACTGAATCCTAGTCTACCATATTGTATAGGATGGTGTGTGTGCGCGCGTACATACACACACACACATGAAAAAGAGAAATATCTGGCACATATTTTAGCACTTGGCCTGATTTCTACAAGGGACAATTTTTCTGTAGGGATGCGACTCACGTTAGGCCTTAGGATCAACAGGATGTCTTGTGTTTCAAGACTCTTAAACACTGCATATTTCCGCAGATTGTCTCCAGCGCTTATAAGAAAAGTTTGCATGCTTAGTGGCACTTCTTGTAACATGTGCTGCATTCTGTCTCTTCTATCTCCAAGTTCTACTTGCTGTGGCAACAGTGTGGTTTCCACCACTCCAACTTCTGTAGCCTAGTGGTAGTTCTGTTTCAAACTTCACGTTGCAATCTAATGCCGACATAAGCCATATGAGGTAACAACTCGCAAAAGATCTGCAACATTCAGGTTTTTTTTTTTAATCCACAAGGGCAATAAGCATTATCATGACACAACAATGGAAACAGTAGACTGGGAGCTGACAGTCTTTTTAAGCCCATGGATACATTTGGATTTTTGAGCAAGTGCTGCAGCTGCCATCCCTCTGGCCACTTGTCTCTACTAATTCACCCCCCCCCCGAGAGGGAGCAGGAGAAAAAATGCATGCACAGAGACTTATCTTTTTCAAGAGATGGAATTCCTAAATCAAAGTTAGATCCCATTGAATTGATCTGAGCCTTAAAAAGGCACACAGAGGTGAAAGAGGAAGTGGGGGGAAGTGTCACTCTTCATACTTCATTCTTTAGCTCTAATTCCTTTTCAAGGGAGGAAAAGAAGCAATGAATGGGAGGGAGGTGCTCAGATGCTTTATGGGAGCCAGGGTAAGATTTCAAAGGCATCATTGCACCCAACGGCACCCTGTTGGCTACCCCTGCACTAGATAAAGAATAATTTCCTACAGCTAATCTTCATTTTTATGTGTTATGTTTAAAACATGAACTCCATCCCAGAGAAGAGAGGGAGACTCTTTTTACTCTTCAGTTCAGGTGCAAAAATGCCAATCTTTTGCATGCTTACTTAGGAGTAAGTCTAACTGAACAAAGAATTAGGCTACACAGTTGATACATTAAATCTTTCCATATGCTTATCTGTAATTCAGCTTGAAAAACACTGTATGTGTTTTAAAAAACAATTAGGTTGCGGTGCTATGCCCACTTACCTAGGATTAAGCCCTATTGAATCTAATAGTACTTATTACTGTGTAGATATTTATAGGATTGTGCTGTTAAGCTCTTTGGAAGCCATGGTGAGCACCAGTTTTAAGACATGGCCTCTGTAGCACTCTGGTGGCACAGGCCTTAAACATTATCTCAAAAGTCATATGGTTCTTGCAATCTTTATATATCATTAAGCACTAATGTTTGTATTTCTCCAAGTATGAAATTTATTTTGAGCTGAAATCTTAGAATCAAGCTGTGGCTAAAAATGGGAAGAGCTGTACTAGCTATTTATCTTACTATTTTCTTTGTCTAATTGGAAGTTGGAGGGAGTATATGTTCATCACCCCTAATGTCACAAGCTCTAGGAAGTACATGTCCATGACAGTCAGGCAACAACATTCCACACGCCATTGTATAAAACATGTGCATATTTTTCCAATAACAAAATATCACAGTTTGAATGATAAAAAAATATCACTTCTGTTATTATCACAATTATTACCACAACAGAAGCACTCTGCAGGAAAAGGCATCTATGTAACGCACACTGAGTGATAACTACACATTTTCTATTTAAAAAAACGATGCTTTGGAAAGGGTTGTAATTGCCATTTACATGTCAGTTTTTAAATACTTGTTCATATTTGGATGCACTTGTTTCATTGTGGTAACTATCTACAAAGAACAACATGGTTTTGCAGAATAAAAAATGAATCATGTTTACCTGTCTTTTTTAAAAAAATAAGAGATTAATTGGTTTTATTTAGTGACTTATTTGTTTATTGTGATAGCTGTTAAAATAGATAACCAGGGGCTAATAAATGTTAATGATCCCACTCTTGGAAAATCAATTGTTCATGATTATAGCGCATCTCAGTGTATTGTTTTTGACTAAAAGAATTTAATACTAAAGATATATATATATTTTTATACAATAATTTTTATTCAAATTTTCATAAAACATAAAAAACAAAATCATAAAACATTCAAAGACAAAAAACAAAACAAAACAAAAATGATTAAACAAAAAAATAAAATGTTGACTTCCCATTTGTCGCAGATCAAATCAGTTGTAGGTCTACAATATGTAACAATCCTGTCTCTTAAATTATATTATAAAATCACTTTCCTCCAGTAGTTATCTTAATTAATCATCAAATCTCATAAACATTACTTTATTCTTTTCACAAAAAGTCAAAGAGAGGTTTCAATTCTTTAAGAAATATATCTATCAATTTTTCTCCAAATAAACATGTCGATTAATCCATCTCGTTAATAATAATAATAATCTTATTGTCATAACCATAGTCCAAATAAACATATCGATTAATCCATCTCATCAAAATCTGTTAGGTCCAATAATTTCAATAGCCATTATTCCATTATCCATATTAATTCCATCTTCCATCTTCAATAGTCCTGTTAAGTCCAGTAATTTCAGTGTCCAATCTTCCATTATCAGTATTCCATAATAATCTTGCTGTCATAGCCATAGTCATACAATAAGAGTCTGATGGGAATTTCCTCTATCCCAAATATTTTCTTGCCATCCATTCTGAATAAGTTGCTGAAATATTGTTGTAAAGTCATATCTGTGTTCTTCTTTTTTACAAAATGCACTGGCTCATCTCTTGAGAGTTTTTCCATTGTCACATGGCTGCAGTTAATTCCATAGATTTTCTCTATATCAAGCTCCATCACGTCATTCCAGTCCAGAAGATTATCCAAGCCATTGATAACTTTATCTCTAATATCTTCATTAATTTCTTCAGAGATAACGTTAAATTCCAAACAGTAGATTTTATTTCTAATATCCAGATCTTTTTCCAATTCCACATTTGTTCCAATCTCCAGGGCTTGTATCTTCCCTTTATTTTTTCTTTTCTCATCTCTGATCTCATTCTCCTCTCTCACAGGATCCCCTATTTCTTTAAGCTCCTGTGTCATTTTGCTCAGTTCAATTTTCAGCTCCTTACTGCCCTGTCGCAGGGTTTGTTTCGTTATCTCAATCTCATCCATTATTTTCTGAAACATAATTACTTCCAGATTCTCAGCCACTTTCTTGATTGCCATTTTTAAAACCACGAAAACAAAACAAAACAAAAATAAAGAAGAACCACTTCTTATTTCAGCAACAATTGGGTTAATATTCCAGGCTTGATGACATCACAGTATAAACAGAGCAGCCTGCCTTATCTCTCTATGTTCAAGAACACAAAACAAATTTAGTTCCCAGCATCAAAACAGTTAGTGGCGTCGTGAAGAAGCAGATTCGTCAAAATAAAATAGACCAAAAAGAGAATAGTCCCAGACAATATAACGTTCCTCGGAATAGAAATCCCTCTTCTGTTTATATCTTTAGAATGCACTTCCAGGACAGCTTTTTGCAATAGAAACAGAGATAAGCTGTTAATTTCGTGAATAACAGAGAAGAGTTATAGCTCACCCAGAAGTTCTTTAAAGCTGATTCATTTGACAAATCTCTTTTTGCTGCAACAATTTAAACCAAGTAAAAAAAATAATAGAAAGAAGGGTGCTTGCCTGTTAGTCCGTTTTCTCTTTGAAGAAAAGATAAACGTATCGCATTAATCAGATAGAGCTTGTTCGGAAGTCCGTCCGGCATTGCTGGCTGGACCTTTTCTCATAAATTAATGAAATCCAGTCCTCCCAACAAAAACAGGCTTTTGAGGTTGATCTCTATGTTTCTCCCTGCCCGGGAGAAATTTCATCAGTCAAAAAAAAAAATGTTCTGACTGATTTATATCTGAATAAGCTTCTTTTGAGGCGGGAGCCCGTCTCAAAAGCAGGCACAAGCGAAGTCACCCTTCCCGGAAGTCAATACTAAAGTTATTTTGAAAAGAAATTTTCCTTATTCATCTTTGTTTTATCATTGCCAGTTTTCATGTCAGAGTGATAAATGATTTCTGTGTAAGTGAACAATCCCTTTGAATGAAGAATAAAGCTGAAAATCATTTTCCTTGTCTTACAGTAATGATAGCAGTTATAGAGTAATTACTAGCGTGTGTCTTTCAAGTGTAGGATTTTACATGTGCACGCATTGTATAGGAAATCTATGGTCCCTAACTCTGCATGCTTTGGGCTCTGTGTTAATGGGTTTGTCTCTATTTCTGTAGGACCAGGGAATATGCTCTACATCAGAGCTTGGAAAATTACTTTTTTTGAACTACAACTCCCATCAGCCCCAGCCAGCATGGCCACTGGATTGGACTGATGGGAGTTGTAGTTCAAAAAAGTAACTTTTCCAAGCTCTGCTCTACATGTGCAATGAATAATCCCCATTGTGATTATGTAGAATATTTTCGGTTTATAAAGAAGCAGCCGTTCCCCATGTGTACTCTGTAGCTGCTTCACATAGGATGAGAATGTGTGTATGAATATTTTTTATACAGTGCTTTTATTGTGCAGACAATCCAGCCTTTACAAAAGGAAAGAAAAAAGCTGGGCCTTGGAGAGAAGTATGTTTTGTATGACTTCCTCCTTGGTGTGCCAGCAAAGCTCTCAACATCTTCAGTTCTATATAGATACTCCATAATTATCCAAACAGATCCAAGGTCTTGCCTCTCCTTTACCAATGTAAATATTCACAGAATAGTAATGTATGTGGACAGGGTGCAAGGGAAGCATGTGCAGGAGAACTAGAGTAGAAACCGACATTGCTTTCATTCATTCATATATTATAATTGTATAAGCTACTCCTTCAAATAGTCAAGGCAGCTAGCCAACGATACTAAAACAATCCAATCCAACAATTTCAATAAAACCTTCGTATCACAGTAGTAAACAAACTCAAAAACTGACAATGGCTTAATTCCATTTCTGAATAATCTTAGCAATCACCTTCACCTTAATCCTTTCACTATGATCCCCATTTTACCTGCACACAATGGAGGTTGAAAAAGAGACTATCACTAGGAAAGGTCCATGGCTAATGCCTGGGGCTTAACTGAGGCCCCAAAAAGTTGAACTGGTATATTACAGCATTAGAACTTTTTCTTTGAAACTTACTGGGAAACACTCATCAAATATTTTATAATGTGAGTAATTAAAATAATATAATATTGAACTATTGACCAATGCTAGGCCATTAGTCAAGCTACAAAAATTATATGATAAGTGCTCTGAAGCACTGTAAAATAATAGTATTGGTGATCAGTGATGCAAGTAGTCACAATTAAGCAGTTCAGTTGACGAATGAGAGAGTACACTTTATTTTACGTTTAATTGAATTGCTGTACATGCTTGGTCACCATTGTCTCCTTTTGTTTACCTTTGGATTCTAGCTATTCAGAGTCGCACATTTGTTAAGGAGAGAAAGCAATTAAGGCTGCATTGTCCATCAGCTCTAAAAATGCGGATAATATGAACTGTGCCCTGGGCAGCTCCTCATTATTAAAATCATTAATATGCCTAAAGATACATTCTTAATTTTCTGAAGACTAACAGAAACTAAAAAATGTATCTCTCTACATTAAAAATGGTCAGATAGGTAAAGATGTTCAAAAACCTTAGAATATATATAGTGCAGTCCTATTCATGTCTACTGACAAATAGGTTCCACTGAGTTCAGTGGGGGATACTGACTGCAGCCTTAACCAATTGCTTTGATGCTTCCATTGCGAAAACAGGTCATCTGTCCAATGTGGAAGCAGATCTCTGCAGGCACATTTCAATCCTAGCCAGCTAAATGCATTCCTAGATCTGGATAGGAATAGAAAGAAAGGCAACTATGAAATGTGGGTTCCAAGAGGTGAAGCAACTGGAGTGCACAGTCTGAGTTTGGCAGCAGCAGTCATAAAGTTCTTCTGTCTGATGTCCTGGAACCAACAAAATGGCTGGCAAAGTCTGAGTCAAAGCAGACTTCTTAAATTTAAAACCGTTATGCATAATTTATAGGATCATAGAATTGGAGGCAACTATGGAAACCATCTAGTACAGGCTCCTGCTCAAGCCAACTTTGAGCTACAGCATCCCAAAGAAATGGCTGTCCAACCTTTGCTTGAAGGCCTTCAGTGAGGGAGAGCGCACTTAGTAATTGGTTCCATTGTCAAACTGATCTTACCATCTTAGTTTCTCCTAATAATAAACTGAAATCAGATTTAAGCCCATTAGATCCAGTTCTGCCTTCTGGGACAACAGAGAAAAACTCTTTGTCCTCTTCTGTATGGCAGTCATTCAGGTATTTGAAAAATGCTATCATGTCCCCCTTTAGTTGAACGTCTTTCTTATGTAGCTAGATTCAGCATGCTATATTCCCCTGAAGGTCTAAAATATCCCAGGACTGAGTATTTTCTAGGATCAATACACATTCTCTGTGTGTTCTACAGTCTTTCTTGCATCAGTGTTTAGTGCCATTACTCTTTGTGGCTTTGAGATGGAGAGATAGCAGCAAAGTGCATCAACTTAGGAGGCATGGTTATTTATTATGTAAATAGCACCAGCAATGTGCATGGCACTTTACAAAATGCAAGAAAATGAGCACCTGCTCCAAGGAGCTAACAAGCTAACATTGTATCTATCTATTTATTTATTTATTACATTCATATCCCATCTCTCCTCCAAGGAGCTCAAGGTGGCATACAAACAGGGTTCTTCTCTTCCCAAATTTATCCTCACAACAACCCAGTGAGATAGGTTAGACTGAGAGACAATAGCTGTCCCAAGGTCACCCAGTCAGCTTCATGGCTGATCAGGAATTTGAACCCTGGTCTCCCAGGTCCCAGTTCAACACTCTAACCATTGCAACACTCTGTCTCTTTGCCATGGAAAAGAATATAGAAGCATGGAAATGATGGAGACAGAGAAAATAGGGTAAGAATATGTCTTTATTTCAGATGCATATACTACAAATGCTAAGCATTTTTATTCAGAAATATTGTTGTTGTCATCGTTATATTCATTTATATCCCACCTTTTCTCCAGAACTTGGATTCAAGGCAGCTTACAAAAATTGAAACAAATATAGCTAAAAACATATAAGTAAATCATACAGAAAATTATAATTAAAATATATTTAAACGATCTATAGAATTAAAACCATTTAAAACATAGCAATTGAAAATGCAGAAATAAAAATCAATAAAACAACATCCTATTAATTGGCCTTTCAGTCAATTCCCAAAAGCCTGTTGGAACAGAAAAGCCTTCGCCTGCCAGCTGAAGGACAACAGGGAGGGCGCCAGTCTAACCTCCCTAGGAA
This sequence comes from Rhineura floridana, assembly GCF_030035675.1. NCBI lineage: Eukaryota > Metazoa > Chordata > Lepidosauria > Squamata > Rhineuridae > Rhineura > Rhineura floridana. The sequence continues at coordinate 81,492,875 of NC_084480.1, forward strand.
AGGAGTTCCAGAGCCTGGGGGCAGCCACCAAGAAGGCCCTCTCCCATGTTCCTACCAGACATGTCTGTGAGGGTGGCAGGACCAAGAGATGGGCCTCCCCCTACTGAGCTTAATTAGACTTTCTTGTAAGTTTGGATAGGATTTTAGCCTTAGTTTCTATAGGCTGTGGGGACTGGTTCTGTATGAATATGAGAGAGCAATTCCGTCTAGGGCACTCAGATATCTTGGGCTAAACCAGTATGGGAAGAATCAGACACTTTACCGCTGTTGCCTAAATCCCTTGGTAGACATTATCCCTATGTAAAAAAAAAAAAAGGTTGCCCCCAGCCCTCCATAACATTGTGCACACAACCAGCCCTGAGCCCAGCACCTGTGTGCCAATCGCAGACTTCAGCAAAGGGGAAGTCTACATATCTAGAGGTGTATTATAGGCTTCCACGTGGTTGGGAACCCTGCATGATTGGGATTGTCCACATACAGATCTGTCTTTGCAGAAGGCTATAATCAGTGTGCTGACCCTGGGACAGGTGCTGGGGCACGTGATAACAGGGCAAGGAGGGACAGTCCCCCTCTCTTTGCATTGGTTGTCCATACTGAAGGCTTTGTCTGCAAAGATAAATGACAAGTAAATGGGACAAACAGAAAATTTACGTTCTTGCAGACTTTTATGCTTTCCATTGTGTCATTTTTAAAGAATTTAATCACCCTAGCATCTTTTTGTTTTCCCCTTCCCTTCATTTTAATTGTTCACACATTATTTTTGTCTTCTGAGCTTGCAACATTATAGACTGATTGATTGTAACAAATGTCAGTGGGGGAAAGTGGCATCTTAGAATCAATGTGAGAAACTCGGGATAGTGTCATTAATGGAAAGAAAACAGAAGCATAGTAGAATGTCGTTTATGTTTAAAACTGACTCCTTTGCAAACATTCTGTTGCAAAGAGTGTGAAATTTTTGTGCTGGCTTTGCCATGCCAAGAATGTCTTTATATGCAGACTAATGTGTAAAAGTTACAGGTAGAATTTGATTTCATTTTGTAGAAAGGTTAGTTCTATTAGGATTCCCTGAGACAGCAGTTCCGTGAGAAGTATGAGAACATGATTATAGTGTGAAATCACATTTCAAAAGCAGACATATTGTGGTATACCTGATTGGGTCTTCTTCTGTTAGCTATATTGTTTTCTCTAGTATCTAACTGTGGCCTGGTTTGGACGTTTGTCTCCGCTGATCTCTCTCCTGTATATGGTGAGGAAGCCACAGTACTTCTTTCTTCCCTGTGCATCTAGGATGCCTGTCCTCACTCTGAAGACATTGAATATCTGTCCGCAGGCATAATGTTTGAATGACCCAGTTACACCCACACATGGGTGTCAGTGCATAGTCAAGAACCATAATCGTGCTGCCCTGCAAAGCATAGGAGATAAATTATGCAAGACTATACTCGAACCTGAATCACTGAAGACTTTGACTAGTCTCAGTTTCTGCAAGACACCACTGGATTGCTGGATCCAGATCATACAAATGCCTTTGGGATTGTCCAGTAATCACATGAAAGACGCTCACTAGACTTTATCATGTTTATTGAGATCTTTCTTTGTGGATAAGTGGAAAAATAAACACTTCATCATATTGCATATTTTGAACTCGACCTAGTGACGGCTTTGAACATGCACTTGCTACATACAGAACTGGGGTGGGAGGGGTTGTATGCATGGTTTGGTCATACAAAGGCACATCCAAATTGTGTGCATGAGGTGCAGGGAATGCAATTGTTATCAGAATCACCCTGCAGGGGGAGGGGGGATTTAAGCCTTCCTACCCTAGTCACAATCTCTATGAAATCCCACCCCAATACTCAAGCAGCAATTACCAGGGTTTTTTTTAACCTAGGGTTAATTGCTGTGTGGTCATGGTGGATATTACATGAAGCTGGGGAGAGAATGCTTAGCTTCCTCTCCCTGCACACTGCAATCTTGACAGAAATTCCCACCCACCCACGCATACATCTGTTGTTTAATTTTTAAAATAACGTTAATGTCATCTGTACTGAGGCCCTTTACCATAACATGCTGAAAGACAATGCATCACTGAAAGAGGAGCACAAGTAGGAGCTCACATCTCGTATATCAAAATAAAACAAAACCCACCACAGATTGTAACATGTTAAATGCATGCCCCAAGTTATTCGTAAGAGCACTCTAAAAGTAGCAAACAATAGAATTTTCAAAACTGTATTAATCTAAGTCTGCATTCCATTTGAAGTTATAGTTTTTGTTGTAGAAGGGATATTGTATTTTAAAAAAGTAAAGGTGTCCCTGCACTTATAGTGTGAGTCGTTTCCGACTCTTAGGGTGACGTCTTGCGACGTTTACTAGGCAGACCGTATATATGGAGTGGGATTGCCAGTTCCTCCCCCGGCCTTTCTTTACCCCCCAGCATATGCCTGGTACTCATTTTACCGGCCATGGATGGATGGAAGGCTGAGTGGACCTCAACCCCTTTTACCGGAGATTCGACTTCCTCCTTTCGTTGGAATCGAACTCTGGCCGTGAGCAGAGCTTTGGCTGCGTTACCGCCGTTTACCACTGTGCGCCACAGAGGGCCCTTGACATTGACATTGTCATGAAAAGATTTTACCAAAGATTTGGACTCACAACTGAGGCCATCCCCCAAACCCCTGATTTACCTGAAATGAGCTGCCTTGGGCACTCAAACAAAAGGGGAAACAGTAGGCATACCATCTTGGATTTTTTTGAATACATGCAGCAACTGAACTGCACATCCTTTGAAGAATCAAATATGGTGATGCTCATGTTGCTCATTTTGGCGAAGACCCCCCCACACTACAACTGGTCTTACTGATTATAACCAGTAAAACAGGATATGCTAGAAGTTTGGAGATGGTTACAGCTTGACTCTTTTCTTGTTCATCTTAATAAGCTCTTAGTGTCTCAGAGATGGGGGAATGTCTTCAAAAGGGCCCTTTATGATATATTTCTTTTCAAGGATGGGACTTTACAGAATATAGTACAGTATCTTTATAAATTATTTTTCCTACTTTTTTAAATATTAGAGAAGCACAATGATTTAAGAAAGCCCACTATTATATTCCCTAGTGAAACGTAGCATTTCAGAGCTTGGCTGCATCACCCAAATTATTTTCCATTTGCTTCAGTAAAAAAGAAAAGAAAAAGTAGTGATCACTATGGGTGTTTCTATTTTCTGCAGGCCCTATCAGTGTGGACACTGCTCCCAATCCTTCTCCCAACCTTCAGAGCTACGGAACCACGTAGTCACCCATTCCAGTGACAGACCTTTCAAGTGTGGCTATTGCGGTCGTGCCTTTGCTGGTGCTACTACACTCAACAATCATATCCGGACACATACAGGGGAGAAGCCCTTTAAGTAAGTAATCAAAGGATCAGAGGAGCAGGAAGGGAATTTAGACAAAATCAGTAAATATTCTAGCCCTTGGAATAGATTCGTTTGGAATTCAAGTTCTGAATACCAGGCAGACCCCGCAATCCGCCAGGCATTGCTCTTGAACAAGACCTGTTCATTTCAATGGTATTTCTCCAGAATCAGGTCTTCATGGGTTGCAACCAACTCATTAAATGTGTCCTTAAAATCATAAAATACTAGGATCATGCTAATCTATATGGTAGACATATGTCAAATACCTGTAAGCAATTCACACGGAGACCACTTGTTTTCAATGGAAAGCACTTTCATAGCAACCTTTCCAATTATTGTATATGAAAATATCAAAGGATGGGTCTATCTGTGAAATTTCAAGCATAGGACATCTTGCTTGTTGACTACCAAAACAGGTCAGAAAAGCAATTGTTTTGCATTTGGCTCCTGCTGGAAGGAAGGGCAAGATATAAATAAAATAATAAATTAAATAAATAAATTAATGTGTTGATTATACAAAGTCAGAAATATTTCACAGAGAGAAGACTGCATAGGCAAAAAGCCATTATCATTTTACTGTGTTCTAATAAGCAACATTTCTCAGTGCTGGATTGGGACCAACAAACTGAAATTGAATCCTAACAAGCTGAGGTAGACTGTTCTCTAATCCAGGAAATGTGTGTTTCTCCTATTTAGGGCAGGGTTGCACTCCTAAAAGAGCAGGTGTGTAGTTTGAGGGTGCTTCTGGATACAGCTTTGTCTTTGGAGGTGAGGTGGCATTGGTGCAATGGAACATCTTTTATCAGCTTTGCTTTGTTTGCCAGCCATGGTCACTTCTGGACAGGAATAGTCTGGCCATGATAATCCATGCTCTGGTAACTTTCTCACTGGATTACTACAATGTGTTATATGTGGTGCTGCTTTTGAAGACAACTTAGAAGATTCAGTTGGTGTAGAAAGCAGCCATCAGAATTTTGTCTGCTATATTTAGTTTCAGCCATATCATGCCAATTTCAGAAAACCTTCATTGGCTTCCTATTGGCGTCCCAGCCCAATTTAAGTGGCTGATACTTACCTTTAAAACCCTACGTGACTTGGAACCCAAATACCTGAAGAAGCACATTTTCCCATCCCATTCTATCTATACATTAAGATCTTTTGCTGAGATCTATTAGAGTTAAGTTATTTAACAGCAAAGGAAAAGGTTTTATTGGCAGTAGCGTCCCCAGCTATGGAGTGGCTGTCCTAATGATGCTTGCCTAGTGCTTACATTGCAATCCTTTTGGCACCAGGTAAAAATGTTCTTATTTACCCTAGAAGTTTGTAAATTCTGGTTATTAAGGATTTTATCTGTTGTTTTATTATTATATTTGTGTTGTAATATAACGATGTACACTGCCCTGGAAACCTGATAGGATGAAGGGCAGCTTTAAATGAATAAATCTGAGAATTTAATTAAAGTCAACAGGCCTCTGGTTCAGCCCATTTCTTCTCTGGCTGTTAGTAAACTCTGGTCCAGAGACCAGTGAGGGCTCTTCCAAGGAGTCAAGACTGATAGAAAGCAGTTAGTAAGCCCATGACACATTCAAAGCCTAGATCAACACTTGATCAGAAATCCCATCCCAAACTTCCATTGTCACTGTGGCCAATGCAGAATTCCAAAGTGAAATAGAAGTGGCCTCAGGTTTAGCTGCCTTGCGAGATTTGGTTGGGGGAGAAATCTTTAGTGCAGTTCTCAGTCTAATATGATGATGTAAACATGGCAGCTTGATTATCCAAATTTTAAAGTAGATCAGGTAACTTTAAGAGATCACCAATTTCCTACACTCATATGATCACAGATTCTGTTCCTAATTTGGAGGGGGGAGCACAGCTATGGAGCCACTGGCTAAAACAAGTTTATGTTAGAGGTAACAATAACTGATCATTGTTCAGGTAAATCAGGTAACTTTAAAATATCACCAATTTCCTACACCAATGTGATCAGTGATTTTCGGGAGGGGGCACAGCTAAGAAGCGACTAAAACATGTTTAAGTTAAAGGTAACAGTAACTGGTCACTTCAAAACCCATGTTTTGTGATAGAAGACAGATTTGGAATCCAACTTCAGATCCCACTGCTGACTGAGTTTATTTTATGTCTTTGGGCAAGGCTCAAATCTGTAACATACTAATGATGTTACACCCCCTATAGACACATACACACATGGTCACAGGAAAACAAACATCATGGTATGTAATAACCTTTGCCAGTTATAAGAGCATAATAAATGGCTAGTAGTTGTCAGACTCTGTTCCATGTTTGGAAAAAAATTAAACTTAGTATGGAACATAGGCAGCCCAATCCTATGCATATTTACTCAGAAGTAAGTCCCACTGATTTCAATAGAACTTATTTCCAAGGATGTATTATATTGTAGCCTGAAGCAACACTCCTATGCTACACTTACTATGAAGTAAGATCCATGAAATCAGTAAGATTTACTTCTGAGTAAAAATACATAAGCTGGTACTCTTAATCTTCAAACAGGCATGGGTAAAATTAGAAGCTTCCATGCATATTAGTGTTTAACAACAATTTCAAGTAAGTGAAGTTAATCTAAGCAGTGCTTTATATAGTTTTCTTGTACCTCTGCTGTGCTTGAGACACAGGAAGAGGCCATTAAAAATTGTGTATCCCATAACAATCACGAACTTTATGTTCTTATTGAACTTGATTTTATTTATCAGGCATTTTATATTTGGCTAATATCAGAGGATGTCTGTCACTATGATATATCAGCGACCTTATGAACAAGCTGTTTATACGAGAGATATCCACCAGGTTAGCTTTCAGCTAAGAGATGTCTGTGCACCATATGGTGGAGATGGGGAGGAAGAGCACAAACTTCCCTAAGTCCTGCCCATTCAGAACTCAAATAGGGAGTACCTAAAATGATACAATGTTTCTGTGTCAAGCAGTGGTACCCACTGAGCCATTATGTTGGATTAACAGAGCCAAAACTGGTGCCAGCAATCAGATTGATTTTATGTAGTTGCTGTGTAAATAGATTTTAGTAATTAATTGTAGAGGCTTCCGGGTCAAAATGGAAAATAGATTTCTTCTAATGTTAAGGTGTTACTTATGTGTAACCTTGTTGACTCCACTTACTTTCCACTCTTAACATCCTGTTTTTGTCATGTTTCCAATAAAGCTGCAGTTTGCCCCATTTGGAGTCATTACTATATTTCTTTCTTTCTTTCTTTCTTTCTTTCTTTCTTTCTTTCTTTCTTTCTTTCTTTCTTTCTTTCTTTCTTTCTTTCTTTCTTTCTTTCTTTCTTTCTTTCTTTCTTTCTTTCTTTCTTTCTTTCAGAAGATGTCTGGTACAATTCCATTCATAAAAGAGAGCTACTTCAAAATGCAGCCAACCTATGTTGTTAGATGCATATGAATCGCATTGATTTTGGTGTGACCTATGCACATTAACTGAACACAGGATTGTTATCTATAGTATAGAATTGACCAATACCTAATATTAGGGCATTTGTGCAAAGAAGAAACAACAGTGAAGGATTTAAATATAAACTACAGTTATAAGAAGGAATGCTGATAGCGTTTTGTGTGAGGCAAAGATTTTGAGTCAACAAGTGAACAGTAAATTTGTTTTATGACACAATAAGGATTTGTTTTAATAAAGGTAGATATGAACCATGCATAAATAGAAGTGTATAATATGCAGGATCATACACTGGATTATAGAACCATCTTCACTCCCAGCCAGGGAGCAGCAGGCAGAACATCAGGTTGCATTTGAAGCCCCACCACTTGTGCTAGCCAAGGTAGAAGAGACGCTAAAGAGGTACCTGAATCAGGCCCCTCATCTGGCAGTTAGCTGGCTTTGGATCAAGCCTCTTTAGAGGGCTTATGCTGGCTATGGCCTGTGGGAATATCACCAGCAGTAGCTTCCTGGCTGCTTTTAGGGACAAAGTGCAGGCATTTTCAGCTGTGGAGCCCCACAATCATTGGCAGAGCAATGGAGCTGCACCTCAACCTAATTCTAACCTCCTCCTGAGACATGGAATGGGGGTTAGGATTGCTCCCTTAATTTAATTACAACAGCCCATTACTATACCTTCTCCAAAGTCATGTTAACTCCAGGTATACACAGTAACATTTGCATTTCTCTACATCTGAATGAGAACCTGAATTAATCTGTTGCCTACCAGACTAGAGGGTAGACTGGAAGGGTAACACCATCAACTTTCAAGGTGGTCTATATGGAGAAACATTATAAAAACTTCCATGTATCACTAATTTGTTTCAGTGGGTGTCACTTTTGCCATAAGCTCTGAAGTGTCAGACTAGCAACGGAGGAAGCTCTTGTATGGGCATGCCCTTAAATCTTAACTTTATGTTATGAGTGCTTAATACTTGAAACACTTTTGGTATAACTTCTAGACCAGAGTTATTACCATCCATTTTATGTGGCTCAGGTGTTCCTATGATGTACATAAATTGACATAATGCTGTGCTATATATTAAGACAATGATGGGTAGGTACTTCTTGGTTTTGAAATATATATTTGGTATGCACAAAGAGAATGTATTTGACATTTAGGTACAGATAAAGTAAAGGTTAATTTCAAGTCCAAGGATAGTTCAATGTCTTATATTGTACAAGCTAATCCAAGAACTGAATTGATCTCAAGGCCTTCATGAAAAAAAATCATAATTTGCAAGTTTGTCAAGCAATGAAAGGTAGTATATTTTGACACACTAATCCAGTAACTAATCAGTTTTCTAATAAACAATCAGCAATACACTAATGTGTCATCAGCATTTCAGGAACTCTGGAGAGAAGATCTGCACATAGACGTTAATGAATACACCAAAAATCATTAGATGATCAATACTTCTGAGTTATTTTCATTGCGCTGATAGGTCTGATACATTAGAGCTGACATTTTACATTTGTCAAGATCACAGTGCAGTTTTTAACAGTAGAGCAAGCTGCTAAAATATTCCAAGAGAGACAATCAAAGAAACACAACTTAAAGATGTTGACATCCTAGGCTGGAACTAGAGATGAGAAGAATAAGTATGTAACATTCAGGTCATAGGTTCCTCAAACCATACTGTCCCTTAAAAAATATCAGGCGCTATATAGCATTCTGTAATTATGTATGCTTGATATGTTTGTGAAGAACTGGTTTCTTTCCGATGCAATATTTACAATTGAAAGACAGGTACAGAGGAGGATAAAATCTCTTCATGTTTCATGGTGATACTTTTTTCATAGGGCTCTTCGATGTTGATAGGTATTATACACTATTTTAAATCCAAATTATTTTTGTGGGCATTAAAACTTGGGGGCACAATGTATAAGAATCTTATTTGTAAGCACCATTGAAATTAGTGGGCCTTTGCAAGATGAAGTGGGAGGAGTGCTCTTGTGCAGTTTTCACTCATTTCTGTGTGGCCTAAAAAATTCTTGTTAGTTCCCTGGCTGACTAATATCTCATAAACTCATCAGGCGTTATTGCCATGCATTTAAAATTATAAAGAAGTCACACTATGTTAAAGCACTACAATTTGGTAGAGTACATTCTTATCTGGAATAGGACAGATTACTGTCTCTGAACTACACACTTCCCTATGTAAGTCCCTGCATGCAGAAGCGCTACATCTTAATGCATTCATTATCTTGCCATGTCATTTAAATCAATGGTGAGAAGGTGGGGTAGAGAGAAGGCTTTAGATGACAATGAAACATACACTGCTGAGTGTTTCAATTTTTCTGTTGGCCGTTTCTGCACTATATAAAATCCTGGGTAACATTTAAAAAAAAAAAATCACCAGTAGTAACAACAGCCTCCTTAACCCAACTGCATAGTAATCCAGACAGGTATGGGATTTTTTTCCCCTATTGCTGCAAAACAAAGTGATTATAGCTTCATGGCTTCACAATTGCTCCAATAGGCAGGACTCCTGATTTTAAATTAGCAGGAGGTGAAATTCTATTTGTCATCAATTTCTCCGAGGGATTACAGAGCAGAAAACTGCAGACAAGCTGCTTCTTTGATGGCTCACTCCTAAAAATCTCTTTTTGTTCTTTATCTATTTGAACTGACAGTGATCAGAGCTGCAGCAGGACAGGCCTCTCTGGAGAAATCACCTTCCCCCTGTCTATTGACAGGTTCCTCTGTTCTGAATCAGACAGGCCTTGTCCCATCATAGGCATCAAGGCCTTGGAACTAGCCACCAATTAAACCTCTTGAGCCAGTAAAATCTGAAGCCACTTTTGAGTGTCTGTTCTGATTAGGCAGGATAAGACGAAGCCCATCACCCCCTCCATCTCCCCCAGAGAAGCTCCCCAGTCTCAATTTTCTCTCTTGCCTTCTCCAGGTGCGAGAGGTGTGAGAGGAGCTTCACACAAGCCACCCAGCTGAGTCGACACCAGAGGATGCCCAATGAGTGCAAGCCAATAACAGAGAGCACAGAATCAATCGAAGTGGATTAACTGATTGACTGGTTGGAATTAAACTGCAAGGAAAGTCATGATTAAATGTCACGGACACTTAAGCAAAACCAAAGATTTCCTCTGAGCAACTTTCAATCAGTCCCAGAAAACCAAGAGCAGTAATAAAATAAGTAAGATGTTAAGAGATATTGATTCTGGCGTGGACGTGAAACCAGGAAAGAGATTATTTATTTATGACTAGGAATGAGACTGATTTCAATGGACAAGAAACCCAGGCCTGCTAGCATTACTAGCCTCTCACCCCACCCCACCATGTATTGCTTTATTTCTAAAAGCTTTTACAATTGTTATTTAATACCAAAGCAACAAAGATCAAGGGTTCTTCTGCCCACAGCTATGACTGCGAATGCACATAGACTTGTTTATGATTGCACCTTTTTCTTCAGCATGACTCGGTGGACCCAGGTACACTTTTTCCTCGGTGCTATTGGGTTGCGTGGTTCTTAACTTGACTGTTTTTGTTTTTTAAAAAAATGTTGTCTCCAAATGACGAGAGAAAGCGATCCAGAACTATCTTTGTGTTGTGTCAGAACTCCTCCAATTGATGGACGTTTTCATTTCCATGATTTCAAAACTCACATTTTGTGCACTTTTTTGTATAGATGTTTTCATTAGCCAGTGTTGCATTGGCCCAGGAGATCCCAGAAATGTTAAATAAACTTTGTCCTATATATATATATATATATATATATATAGAGAGAGAGAGAGAGAGAGAGAGAGAGAGAGAGAGAGAGATCTGTAGATGTATATGCTGTTTAAAAAAAACCTGTAAGCAAAGCATTTGAAATACGTAGAATTTTCAAATAGTATACCTCTTTAATGAATGGCATAATTATTCATAGGCAATGAATAATAGTTTCAGTGAAACAGTAATGCATCTTATCTAAAGGTATCGTGCTTGAAAACATAAATGTTAAAATGGTACAGCAAGAGATACAGTCTTTACTTTGATGGTGAAAGTTAGCAGCTTTTTTAAAAAGAAAAAATCAACAGAAATTGTCCAAGTTTAAAATTTTCAAAAACATCCAAACATTCACATTTCAGCACTGGACTGATGTAAGGCTGACTAGATCTAATGTACACACAATGCTGTCAAGCGATTTCCCAATTTACTGCAATGCAGAGCATACCTTTGAGCCCCTTGGAGCAGTGTTGGAACAGTGATGTGCAGCCCAATCCTATGCATGTTTACTCTTTACTCTAAATCCTATTTTCAGCGAGGCTTACTTCCAGATAAGTGTGCATAAGATTATACCTTTCAGGTATGCCAGTTTTAGTTCACGTTGAAACACAGAGAAGTGAGGCGATGCCTTTTATTTGTTCTACAGAGTTTAAAATGCTGGCAGCAGACTCTGAATTTAAAGCTTGAGGTAGTATTTTAACCACCACTCCCCCCAACCCAAGGTTAGATTTCTGCTGTGCCATGGGTTTCTGTGTCTTTGGGACTGGGTACAATATTAAAGCTTTGATCTGCAGCGTTGGCTTGTAAAAATCGTGTAACAAAAACTGATTTATAAAGACCAACCAGTGTCCTTACAGGCTAGTATGTAAAGAACCATGAATGACAGTCTGATCCACAAACATCTTATTGAAGTAATATCTAATTGAAGTAAAATTGGTTCAAAGCTAGGCACATGGGTTTTAAAGGCTTTGTGGATGGTGACCTTAACCCTGGGCCTTGTTGCTTAAGTAAAGCCCCATCCACTTGAGGTGTATGGCCTGCACTTTGAGGATAAGGCAACTTGATAGTTTGTTTTAAAGTCTATCAGTGGCTATTTTGTACAAACCAATTAGGACAGAAGTGATTGGGACTGTACTGGGTTAAATCCTAGTTAGCTGCGCATTGGGCATTATGTGCCATTTTTTGCCTTTGAAAAACCTACCTCATTACTTCACTGTTGGAAATTGTAGAATTCATAAAACTACTTAAGCTGATGTACTTTTTCACTTTAATTAGGCACCTATGGGCCATTAAATGTGTGGCATGACATAGCCAATACTATTTATTTCATATCATTTCTATCATGCTTTTCTGTATAACGTGCAGTTGAAGAAGTGTACAGAAATATAAATATTCCAATAATAACAAAAATAGAGGGAAGAGCCGTACCTCAGTGGCAGACCATTTACTTTACATGGAGAAAGTTCCAGGTTCAGTCTTTGGTATCTTCAGGTAGGGCTGGGAATGGCTCCTCTCTGAAACCCCAGAGAGCTGTTGCCAGTCACTGTAGACAATACTGAGCCAGATGGACCAATGATGTGACTTCCTCTGTCACATCAACATATTGTTGTGTTATACAACAATAACATAACAACAAAAATTAAGCATAAAGGAGGGAAAACAGTGAAAGCAGTTCTATGCTTAGGCTTTGCCTGTAGTGGCAGAAGGGTATAGTCTGATGGCACTCCTCTCTATGTTAATGTGGCTATGATCCCTGTGGGACCAAAGAATGCTGCCTAATCTTACATAACTTGAAACTGTGTGTGAAACTGTGCAATGCCTGGTTTGGGTACATTAAGGGTAGGCTGTAGCATATATACCTTTGCAATTCAATACATCTGAGTAGGGTTATAAAGGAAGCCCCATTGAGTTAAACAGGCTTGTCCCCAGGTAAGTATATATAGCATTACAGTCTAAGTGGGCCATAAAAAGGTCTTCAGAAAGAGTTTTTGTGAAGTCTTGTGCAAGTAGTGGAACATCTCTGGATTTGAGATCACTTTAATCCTGTAGTGGCCTTGCACTAGGCCCAAAATAGTCTTTCAAGAATGGAAGAGACTTTTCACTAGTGAAAGGTAGGAAGAGGGGAGAAATTTGATTCAGTTCACATTTAAAGCCTCATCTAACAAATTTGCACTTTCCAAAACAATATGACAACCGAAAAACAGCCATCCTTTGAAATCTGCACTAACTCAAATTTTTCAATACAATTCTCCAACCGATGTTTAGAACAGTGTGTATATTAAGAGAAAGTGTGCATAAAAATGAATATATAATTGAAAGTAACCTACAAAAATGCTTAGGAGGAATTGCTTCCAAAAATGTGTACATTAGTCAAAACTACATACAAAATGTGTATTATTAGGAGATGTTTACTCTAAAATGCTGAAGAATTTTCATGAGGATTTTTTTCAAAAATTGCAAATTGCTTGAAGAACTGTGGAGAACTGCATTTAAGATAATAGTCTTCAGAAAAATGTAGGAAGGAAGCCAGACCATAAATCACATGGTCTTCAATGTCTATATACTAATGTCCAGAGCAGCCTTTCCCAACCAGTGTGCCTCCAGATGTTGTTGGACTACAACTCCCATCTTCCTGACCATTGGCAATACTACCTGAGGCTGATGGGAGTTGTGGTCCAACAACATCTGGAGGCACACTGGTTGAGAAAGGCTGCTCCAGAGTATGGGAAACAAACAGGATGAACTTGAGAGTAAATACGACTTGAAAGATATAAGTAAAACTTGGTAGGATGACTCCCATGACTGGAATACAGCAATTGAAGGATATAACTTGTTCAAAGAGAACAGAAGGACTAGAAAAGGAGGCAGAGTTGCACTATATGTTAAAAATATATATCCCTGCACTGAAATACAAGAGGACAGGTTTGTTAACCCCACTGAGAGCATCTGAATTAAACTAAATGGGGCAAGGAATAAAAAGAACATGGTGGTTGGAGTCTTCTGCTGAGCACCCAATCAAGGAGAAGATGAAGGTGAAACTTTTGAAAAGCAAATTGTCAATGTTTCACGGAGGCATGATGTATACGTAATGGGAGACTTCAATTGCCCCAATATCTGTTGGGAGATAAATTCTGCCAAACATGGCCCCTCCAAGAAATTCTGACTTATGTTGCTGATTACCTTCTCCTACAAAAAGTGGAGAAAGGAACAAGGATCAGCTATCCTTGACTTTATTCAAACCGATAGATGACTTAGTGGATGAAGTGGCAGCTACGGGAACTCTGGGGGAAAGTAACCATGTTATACTCTAGTTCTTGATCTTAAAAGAAGCAATAGCTGAGTGTAGCCATACATGTATCCTGTATTTCAGGAAAGCTGATTTTAATAAACTTAGAACAATGATAAATAAGGTCCCATGGCAAGCGACCCAAAGAGAAAGGGAGCTCAGGATGGGTGGAAGTTTCTAAAAAGAAATTCTAAAGGCACAATTACAAATAATTCAAACAAGAAAAAAAGGTGGAAGACAGCAGAAGAAGCCAATGTGGCTTCACAAAAAAACTTAGAAATGAGCTGAAAACAAAAAAGGACACAAATAGGAAGTGGAAGGAAGGCCAGACCACAAAGAAAGAGTACAGACAGGTAGCATGGAATTGCAGGGATGGCGTCAGGAAGGCTGAAGCTAAGCGGCCAGATGAGTGACTAATAAATTGAATAAATAAATAAATAAAGCTGAGAATGAGCTAACGTTAGCGAGAGATTTGCTAAAAGCAACAAATGCTTTCTTCAGGTGTATGCATAGTAAAAGGCAGAGAAAGAAAATGGTGGTTCAGTTACTCAGTAAGGATGGCAAAATGATAACAGATGACAAGGAAAACGCAGAAGTGCTCAGTTCCTGCTTTGGCTGAGTCTTCACCCAAAAGAGGGTCTATGACCTTCCTGACAAACGTGAAGTAGAAGTTGAAGGGACAGGATTGCAGCATGAGATTGATAGATAAAATAGTCAAGGAATACCAAATTACTTTGAACAAGTTCATATCTCCAGGGCTGATAAATTGCACCCTAGAGTAATGAAGGAACTGGGTGAAGAACTCTCAGAAACACTGTTATCTTGCAATGTCATGGAGAATGGGTGAAGTGCCGGATGACTGGAGGAGGATAATGTCCCTATCTTCAAAAAGGGCAAAAAGGAGGAAGCAGCACTACAGACCACTAAGCCTGACATCAATCCCTGACAAAATCCTGGAGCAGATTATAAAGCGGGTAGTCTGTAAGCACCTTGAAAACAATGCAGTGATTACTAAAAGCCACAATGGATTTGTCAAGAACAAATCCTGTCAGACTAATCTTATCTCATTTTTTGAGCGAGTAACCTCCCTGGTAGACTGTGGGAATGCCGTGGACATAATATATCTGGACTTCAGACAAAGTGATCCATGATATTCTGACTAACAAGCTAGCTAAATGTGGGCTGGATAGAACAACTATCAGGTGAATCTATAGTTGGCTACAGAATTGTAAAAGAGTGCTTATCAATAGTTCCTTCTCAAAGTGGTGGGGGGGGGTGAGTGGGGTATTGCAGGGCTCAGTCCTGGGCCCAGTGATCTTTCAACATTTTTATTAATGACTTAGATGAGGAGGTGCAGGGAATGCTTATCGAATATGCAAATGATACCAAATTGTGAAGGATAGCTAAATTCAAAGTGATCTTGATAGGCTAGAGCAGCCTTTCCCAACCAGTGTGCCTCCAGTTGTTGTTGGACCACAACTCCCATCAGCCTCAGTCAGGATTGCCAATGGTCAGGAAAGATGTGAATTGTGGTCCAACAACATCTGGAGGCACACTGGTTGGGAAAGGCTGGGCTAGAGCACTGGGCTGAAAACAACAGAATGAAATTTAACAGGGATATGTGCAAAGTTCTATACTTTGGAAAAAGAAACCAAATGCACAGTTATAAGATGGGGGATACTTGGCTCAGCAATACTACATGTGAGAAGGATATTGAAATTGTTGTTGATCACAAGCTGAATATGAGCCAACAGTGCAATGTGGCTGCAAAAAAGGCAAATGCTATTTTAGGCTTCATTAGTGGAAGTATAGTTTCCAAAATGCATGAAGTACTGGTTCCCCTCTATTTAGCACTAGCTAGGCCTCATCTTGAGTACTGTATCCAGTTCTGGACACCACACTTTAAGAAGGATGCAGACGAACTGGAACAGGTTCAGAGGAGGGCAGCAAGGATGATCAAGAGACTGGAAACAAGTCCTATGAGAAGAGACTGAAAGAACTGGTTGTGTTCAGAAGACTGAGGAGAAATACGATAGCACTCTTCAACTAATTGAAAGGTTGTCACACAGAGGAGGACCAGGATCTCTTCTCAATCATTCCAGAGTGCAGGACATGGAATAACGGGCTCATGTTAAACAAGTGTAAAATTATGCATATTGGAGCAAAAAATCTGAATTTCACAGATACGCTCATGGGGTCTGAACTGGCGGTGACCGACCAGGAGAGAGACCTCGGGGTTGTGGTGGACAGCACGATGAAAATGTCGACCCAGTGTGCGGCAGCTGTGAAAAAGGCAAATTCCATGCTAGCAATAATTAGGAAAGGTATTGAAAATAAAACAGCCGATATCATAATGCCATTGTATAAATCTATGGTGCGGCCGCATTTGGAATACTGTGTACAGTTCTGGTCGCCTCATCTCAGAAAGGATATTATAGAGTTGGAAAAGGTTCAGAAGAGGGCAACCAGAATGATCAAGGGGATGGAGCAACTCCCTTACGAGGAAAGGTTGCAGCATTTGGGGCTTTTTAGTTTAGAGAAAAGGCGGGTCAGAGGAGACATGATAGAAGTGTATAAAATTATGCATGGCATTGAGAAAGTGGATAGAGAAAAGTTCTTCTCCCTCTCTCATAATACTAGAACTCGTGGACATTCAAAGAAGCTGAATGTTGGAAGATTCAGGACAGACAAAAGGAAGTACTTCTTTACTCAGCGCATAGTTAAACTATGGAATTTGCTCCCACAAGATGCAGTAATGGCCACCAGCTTGGACGGCTTTAAAAGAAGATTAGACAAATTCATGGAGGACAGGGCTATCAATGGCTACTAGCCATGATGGCTGTGCTCTGCCACCCTAGTCTGCGGCAGCATGCTTCTGAAAACCAGTTGCCGGAAGCCTCAGGAGGGGAGAGTGTTCTTGCACTCGGGTCCTGCTTGCGGGCTTCCCCCAGGCACCTGGTAGGCCACTGTGAGAACAGGATGCTGGACTAGATGGGCCACTGGCCTGATCCAGCAGGCTCTTCTTATGTTCTTATGTTCTTATGTTACAGGAAGCCAGATTTCAGCTGAACATCAGGAAAAATTTCCTAATTGTTATGAGTGGTACAGCATCAATTAGCTAGGGAGATGGTGGGCATTCAAGAGGCAGCTGGACCGCCATCTGTTGGGTATGCTTTAAGTTGGATTCCTGTATTGAGCAGGGGGCTGGACTCGATGGCCTTATAGGCCCCTTTCAATTCTACAATTTAAAGATTGGAAAAATGAAAAGCAGAGAAGCAAAATTGGCAGATCCTTCTATCCCTAGTCGAAGGTCACCTTTGGATCCAAGCCCAGGTAATCCAGATTGAATATATGCACATAAGGAAATAAACAAACTGAAGTTGTATACCTTTGGTGCATTTCACCCTAAACAGTTATTTGGAATTAAATCTCATTGTTTTCAATGACTGGTATTTGGAAAGAAGATTTCCTCCTTCATGGAGGTTGTTTGCTGTATAAGTGACAGCAGCATCAACTTATCCAAAGTCACCTATTAATACGGCTGCTAGTATTATGTTTTCCTCTCCTACAAATTTTAGGGGATCTTCCTGTTAAAAAATAAATAAATGGAATACTGCAGTGCCTGAGCCACAAGACAAAGAATTCAAAGTATTTGGTATTTAAGAAATTTGATCCCATTAACTTCAGGGACACAATTAACTTAAATCCTAATGGTTCTGTTTTGCTAATATGCCTCAAAACTAGCCTGTTGGCTCAGGTGTGGTAGATGGCACTGTCCTATCACTAGTGTTGAATTAAGACACTGTCAATTGACTGTCCAGTCAGCTTCTGTATGTATGTGAAATGGGGAAAGGTGCCATCTTGTCCAAGCAGCAAAATGTCATGAGCCAGCCCTGTCAATCAACCAAGTAACAGGCAGTAAAGAAGCTGTAATTTCCTCCATATACTGTATATCACGTTGGTTAATATTGCACTTTAAAGGCACAGATAAATGAGCAGCTCTCTGTGCTATCAATTTATTCCTGTTCCTATAGCACAGGAAGTATGCAAGAAAAGTGTCTTAACAATTTCCATATTTTAACAATGCTGATGTGATGCTGTGGATTCTACCATCATACATACACCCCATCCCATAAAACCAACACAGAAATGTGTCCTACAGAATGAGCAAAGGTTTTCCCAACAACATTCGTTGAAAATAATGCTATGGAAAAACTGTCTTCTCACATTATTGGGAACTTGCCCTACTTGAATTTCCCCGCAATCCAGGAAGAAGGAAATAATTAAGAAATATAAGAGGTAATAAATGTAATTTAAAAAGGAGTCATCTAGATTATGTATACTACATATTTTTCAACCGTGTGTGCGTGTGGAAGAGAGAATGACAATATCTCCATTTTGATAACAACACACCCTGTTTTTAGAGGTTTTTTTTTACTAATGCATTAAAAGAAACTGCTTGTCACTTAATAGCCATGTGCCTTTCATATCTTATCATAGTACTTGATAGTACATAGTACAGTTACTTAGGACGTCAGTTTCTATTTTTTTCATTCACTGTAGCAACAGTGTTAGCATGATTTTGGAGGGAAAAGGCTCTTAAAGTCTACAATGACTTAGGAAAGTCTTCAAATTTCAGAACCTTGGCAATTTTTCTGCATGAGGCAATATGCAATTGCATCCTATTAAGGATATCAAAGTGTACATGCTGAGCGGAGTACAAGCTCAGGATCAAAGCTCTCCATGCCAGCATTCACAGAATAACTCACTGTACTGAAGTAATGGCATAGAAGGCTCTGGGTATCTTTAGAGGGGAAGGAGAAGAGACACAGCTGTCATTGTCCTTTTGCATCCCATTTAAAGGGATGGGGCAACAGCTTCTACCATTGGTGCTCATAACACGTAGTATTGGTTTAAGCTCCTCTGTATGCATAGTCATCAAGCAGTGCATACCTTCATGCCAGGCATAGCCGTGGTAATAGTTAGCAGAGCCCATCTCCACATAATAATCTTTTTGAGGTGGTCTCCCATGTGCAATTACTGTCATGTAGGAAGGCTAAAAGAGTAGAATGGGGTGTCTGCTTGAGGAGTTATTCCTTCAACTTGTGGTAGATGATGGTGTGGAGCTAGCATCCTCGTTCCCACATTCCCTGTGGGGGGAATTTCATTACATAAGGCATTAATATGCTTGAAAATGGCTAACAAGAAATTAAGAAATAGCACTACATGATCGCATGGTACAACACATCATAATTTATTCCCAGTGCGGGCCTAATATCTAGTACCTTCTCCTAATTCATCATGTAAGGATGAACCACATTTAACACCACCACCCTAGCAAGTGATTATCCATTAGGCTTAGTAGGCTGAAGCCTAGGGGCCCAGAGCTCTTGGGGGCCCGTGATCCGCAGAAGCAGGACAGGAGCCGCGGATCGCGGGACAAGAGCTTCAGAACCGCCCGCCATCCTCCTGCTTCACTTACCTTTTTCTCCGCTGTTTTTTTGCGGTTTGCCATCAATCAAGATGGCGGATGAGGTTTCCCTAAGAGGCTGAAGCCTCTGCCACCGTCTTGGTTGATGGCATGCATGGGTGCTACACATGTGCATTGCTGCCATCAACCAAGATGGTGGCAGAGGCTTCAGCCCCTTAGGGAAACCTCAGCCACCATCTTGATTGATGGCAAACCTGTGTGAGTAGTGCGCGCAGCCGCAAAAAAAGCAGAAAGGTAGGTGAAGCGGGGGGGATATATGGGATGGGACGGGATGGCGGGCAGCTCAGAATCAGCCTAGGGGCCCTCCTCAGCTTAATCCGGCCCTGCATGGTTTCTGCATGATAGGCAGCTCTCAATGACTCTCTGCTGCATACTGATCTGTCTGTGATGTCTGTTTCACATGTGGAAGCCACTGATCCATGTCACAGTTGTTTGTTCAGCAGTAAATCCCACTGTATTTCATAAGATTTATTGCCATGCAATTGTTTATAGGACCACTGCCTTGTGAGACTTAAATCTTGCATTATGTTGTAATGTGGTGAGGTTACCATGTGGTAATATTACCTTTTCAGTTTCTAGTGCTGTTTCATGTAGAGCAGGTCTGGGGAACTTTGGCCCTCTAGATATTGCTGAACTACATCTCCCATCACCCTTGGCCATTGGCCATGCTTACTACAGTTAATGGGAGTTGTAGTTCAGCAACATCTGGAGGGCCAAAGGTTCCCTACACCTGGTATAGAATGTTCTCTTGGATAGGGAGAGAAGTAATTTTCTCCATATTGTGGAAGAACAGTATTCCTGTTAGAATACTTGAGTACAGGAATTTTGCCCAATGAGATAAATATTGGTTGTTGCCAGATGAGGGGTATTTATTCACCACTCAAAACAGATGCAACAAAATCACCTGAGGAATCATATCTGCTTCTTGAAAGACTATAATGACCAGTAAACCTTTCATTCTGATTTAATGGCTAAAATATACACATATGAACAACTCACAAGTGTATTGGCTCAGCTACTTTTAGTATCAATGACATTAGGCTTTGAATCACTTCCTTGATAAAATTCTCTCTATAAAATCAATTGATTGCAATGCTAGTCTTGGATTAATAATGTTCTTTGTGCTGCAACTAGTATAACAGCCATAGGCAAAATGAAGCTACATTATATTACATTTAGTTGTTTATGTGTGTACATAAAACTGAAAAAAACAGCTAAGTGGGGTAACTCGTAAACAAACATCACATCAAAGGCATATGGAACTGAAATATTGAATTATTAAGGTATAAAATACTGGTATTTTCAATGGTGAAAATTGCAAATTGGATATTTTTTTCTAGTAGCAAATTATTTAAGACATAGCTAGTTTACATTTCAATTTGTAGCAATGGAGATTTCACTGAAATTTCCTGCAATCAAATATCATGACAATTTTTTCCATTGATTAAAATGTTATTTTTATGGTGGGCCCATTCTTGTAACTTTTACTGCATGTGCCCCAAATAATATGGGAACTGATTGACTGTGACTGTAGACAGATCCATGGGATTGCACACATTGCTCTTATTGCTTAAAAAAGTGCATGGATTATTTTGGTTTTGGTTTTGGTTTTAGATTTATTACCTGCATTTCACCAAAAGGTCCAGAGCTGGTCAAAACAATATGAAATACAATATCAAAAGCAGTTTAAAACATATTGTAGTCACAACTAGAGATCGTCCTAAAACACACACATCTCATGTGTCAAATGATAGTACTTCCACGTGGTCACTTCGGTATTTGTGTTAAACTAGCCTGCAATCTCTTCCTTCAAAATCTGGGTAGCTTTATATGATTTTCCCCTGCCTAAATGGGGGCAAAGCAGTTAAGAGTGTACCAATTGTGACAGATGGGTGTATGTTGAACTATAACTCCTAAATTGTAGTCCAGAGGGCCAAAGGTTTCCAAGCACTGCTTTAGAGCTATTATCTTGGTACTTAAGTATTCTAGTCCCAGTTTGGCAAAACTCGCTAATATATATATAAAATGGCTGTAGGGTTCCTGGGAGAAGGTTACAACTGCATGGAGCTACAGTTACCACTCTGGACAGATCTCATGGTTTTGACAACTGTAAACTCCCCTGACAGAGCTTTATATGACACTCTGCTTGTCTGCTATCTTATGCTTTTCTGCTTTTTCACTTCCCAGTGCCTTATCCTACTCACTGGATGAACCCTGCGTTCTTAGGAAAACAACTCCTGATGGAGGCCCCTATTTGTTATAGCCCCTTGCTGAGATCATAATTGTTATTAGTGACTCTGTTTCTGAATGCCTTGTGTTAACTTAGATTTCATTCATAGTTGATCCAGCTAGGCAAACATGAACCAGAAGCAGAGTTTGGATACATACCCCTGACTACTTGAGTGGGCTTCATCCAGCCATCTGGGGATGTGCACTAAGTAGAAGCATCAATCAGATTATCAGAGATTTTGTCAATTGTCTATTTCTTTGTTTGAAAAGGAAGGTGTGAATGTGTGGGGTGTCTGGATTCCGTCCCACCTTGTTTTACCTTCCAGTGAGCAGATGATTGGAGCTCTTGCAAATAACTTGAGTGCTGCTGCAAACTGAACTGAATTGATTTGTTTTATGAGTTGGCAGCCTCAGCACCCAACCTTTTAGTACTATGGGCATGTGTGGTTGGATCAGGGCAATATTTTTATAATACAAAATGGCATCTAAAAAATACCACTCAGTGCAATCAGTAATTCAACGTTATTTTTTTTGCACCATCATGTATTCCATCATGATACTGCACAGATGGAATTATCTTAGAAAGGATCTGTTGAAACAAAGCCTCAAGTCCAGTTGCTTTCTGATCTGAATAATGATACTTTTCAAGTATTGATGAAGTAATTCTACATTTGGGTACTTTATGCTTTAACTCATTGTGGTGAACTGAAAGAATGGATGACTCCTATTTGTGTCTGCTCTTTCTGATGCTATTGTTCCACTCATCCCACTTCTTTGAGCTGCTTACCTGGGCACAGCACTTACCGGGGTTTGGTTCCCTTTGGAAGGGCAGCTTTGGAGACTTAATGGCATTTTATAATATTTGCATTTTTTACTAATATACAGGTTGAACATAGGTAGAGGTACTGCTTTAACACTTCAACAGACAACAGAAGTCCACTGCTACAACACTAGACCTTCAGTCTAGGAGACAGCCAGCACCTGAAGGTGCCCACAGAACATAACTTCATCTATCTGTGTCTCTCTAGGTCTCCATCTAGGACTCAAACTGCAGTCTGCCCATTGTTTCTTTCACACCCACATAGATTACATCATCCTTAGCTGCAGTGGGAGAAGAGGATCCCCCTTTCAGGTATTTCCTAGCCATTGAGAGCAATTAGGTATTCTCCCTAGCAAAAGGAAGGAACTTGGCAACTTTGTTAAGACCATTTAGGCAGTCTCTATTAGCTCTAACCCAACCCCCCCCCCAATCTTGCGACACTATTGAGATCTTGGTTAAAAATATGTATGGAAAATATGTATGTTTTTATAGTGTGGCAGTACCTGAAAAGGATATGCATTTGTACTTCTTCCTAACATACACATACAAAGGAGGGGAGAAGCAGCACTAACATTCAGAATGGCTGAGGCCTAGACTTTAAATATGCAGCAAAAATTAGACGGTGGAATCCTGAGTACTACATGAGGCTGTGGAATGGAGAGAGAGACTTAAAAAAATGCTGCCTCTGTAATTTAAAAAAAAAAAGAGGGGGAAAAATTCTAGCCGAGCCTGCTCTCTGTTGTTGTTGTTTAAAACATAAAGCATTCAAAAACTGACCCTTCACCCACAGTTGGAAGCAGTACTACTGTTGATTTTATCACCTCATTACCATCTGTCACTTGTGTAGACAAGACATCAGCACCTTACAAACAACAACACTCTAATTACAAATAATCGCTTTCCGTTAAAAGCCAAGCCTTGACTCGGCATGGGGAGCTAATTGTGGGGTGGAGCGTGCCCCAGACAGCGACTGGAGGGAGGAGTTAGTATTCTCCCATCCATGCCCAGCTGTCGCGAGATCATCCACAATCCTGGGCAGTCTCATGAGAGCAGCTAAAGGGCGGAGCCAGGCCCAGGCTTTAAAGGCACCAGTGACGGGCTCTGGAGAGCCAGGGAATGGCTGGGTTAATCCCATTTGCAAGCGAGGCGGGAGTTGTTATGGAGCTTCACTCTGACTCTGGGGTTTGGGCCACCATCACACCCTCCCGGATGGGCTCTTTCCTTGGAGCATTGGGGGGGGAGCAGCAACCCAGCACCTAATCCTTTTAGGTAGCCACCCTCGCCTCCCTTTGCAGCTTTACCTGGAGCATCCTTTACATGCAGAAGGCTGCAAATGCTCTTTGGGCAGAGAAGGGAGGGCTTCCCCCCTTGAGCAATGGCCTGTTAAAGAAAAGGGGGGGAAAGCCACTTTAAGCGGTCAGGCCCTCTCCTTCTTAGGCCACGCGCTGGCCACCAGCCTGCACAGGACAGACCTTGCAGGGGGTCTCCATCTGGGCTAACTTTGTGCAAGACAGATAAAGTTTCTTACAGCTACTACTAAAATTACTACTACTATTATTATTATTATTACTACTACTATTATTATTTCTACTAGTATTGGTAATTTTTGTGTTAGGGTGGTGGTGGTTGTGAATTTTATTAGAAGGGTGGTAGCACTAAGAACTGTAGGCGCTAAGGTGCTGAGCCACATTATTCTTATCAGTATCTAGTAATCACCAGCATTCATGGGGCAGCACTGGTAGGATCCCTCATGGAGCTACAGCAACATGGCTGCTTTTATTATTGTTGTTGTTGTTGTCATAATTTTACATGGATTCCTGCACTGAGCAGGGGGTTGGACTCATTGGCTGTATAGACCCCACCCAACTCTATCTCCATTCCCAATATCATGAGAGTTGGGCTAATGTCAATACTAAAGCCACATACTGCCTGTGAGCACCAGGCTTCTCAGTTCATGCCCTGAATTAACATGTTAGCCCTGCAGTTTTCTTTCAGCTGCCATGCTCCCCAAAAAACGCACCACTGCAGCCCACAAGCCTTCCCTCTCACCTCCGCATAAGAAGGGTGTTGGGGGCAGGAGAGTTAGGCAAGCTACTGCTGCCTCTCAGGCACCCGCCGTGCCAGGTGACATGCCAGATAATGCAGCCCTCTGGCAAGCTATGTAGGAGATGAAGGAGGTGGTGATGCAGTTGTGGGTGGAGAACCATCAACATCAGCCACCCCCCTATGGGAGGTGGGGAATCCACTGGGGTGATCGGGGCAGGGCAGTAGGTGGCAGCCACTCCCCAACACCCCAGAAACACCAGGGCCAACTCAGAAGAAGCCAGGACTGCACAGATCCTCATCCCAATCCAGGCACCATTGCTGTAGGAGAGGCCGCAGGGACTGGTCGGAATCTGATACTGAGGGATCCTTAGGTGAGTCTTCTTCCTTGGCTGAGCATGCACCACATGAGAGACTTGCATTCTGGAGATCCAGAGGTTCTATCCCAGGGCTCCCGGGGTGGGCATGGAGCAGACATAAGGAATTGACCAGAACCACGGCATCCCCAGGCGAGGTCTGGGGGTGTAATGTGGACACTCCATCCCAAGGGATGCTTTGTCCACCAGTTAAGGAAGGGGATAACCCCCCCAAGTGAACATCGTTCCCACAGATAGCCACTATGTGGACATTTTCTCCCTACTTAGATCTGAGGAGGAGGATCAATCTGACTCCTAGCACAAAAGGGGATGTAGGAGACATGTCAAGAGGACTTTCGACAACTGGGCACAGGGATACCTAATTTTCATGGGGGTTGTACAGGCAGCCTATCCTGATCAAGGCTGGCACCTATCCAACCATATGAGTTCTGTTTATATGGCCAGGTCTAAGGCCGGTGATCATGCAGCAATAATCTACAATAAGAAATTCCATCGCAAAGCAGCCAGCAATAAGAGCATGTGATGGGATTTGATTTGTGATAAAGTATGGATTCAGGAGGTGAGCGTGGGAGGCCTGACTCAAGTGAAGCTAGGAAAGGTCTCTGACTTCCCTGAAGGGAATGGTCCAAGAAAATATGTTGGGAATTCAGCCAGGGCACATGCAACAGGTCCAGATGCAGGTAAGCTGATGACTTTGAATCATGCTTGGGGCCACATGCCAGGATATCATGCCTCAGCCCTAGGGCAGGGCAGGACCCCTTTTGTGATTTTCACCAACCCGCTGCTGGGAATAAGAGGGACAACTCCACCCCAGCAGCCCCCCCTTCCAAGTAATGGATACCTGAAACCAGGGGTTGGCCCCGTCCCTACCTCGGCAGTTACCCAGATCATAGGGCAGCACGTTACATCTGGGAGGGATTTACACAAGATTTCTGCATTTCAACTTCTGTTTCCTGGGGGCTCCCATGGCTCCCAATCAAAAATCTGTCCTCGAATTCCCAGAAATTGCAGCCAACAAAATCACAAAGGAACGTGCAGCAGATAGAGTGGCAGGCATCTTCACTTCACTCCCTCTAGAGGACCTCCGAGTCTACCCATTGGGAGTGGTTCCCAAGAAGACTCCAGGAGAATTCCGACTCATCCATAATTTGTCTTTCCCGAGGGGTGCCTCAGTCAATGAGACACTTCCACCCAAGTTATGCTCGGTACGCTATGCATCCTTTGACTGGGCAGTGCAGACAGTGAGGGAATGCAGGCCAGGGGCACTCATGGCCAAGTGTGATATACAATCAGCATTCTGTCTCCTTCTGGTACACCCCCAGGATATTAGCCTCCTTGAGTTCAAGTTTGGTGAATGCTGGTATGTAGACAAGGCTATGACCATGGATTGCTCCATTGCCTGTGCAGCATTTGAATCCTCCAGCGCTTTCCTGGAATGGGTTGTTTGCCAGGAATCAGGGAGCAGTCAGGTCACCCACTATCTGGATGATTTTCTACTTGCAGGCTCTTCTGGTACTGAGGAGTGCTGTGAACTACTGGGTACATTCCAGAGGCTGGCCGATCACCTCAGGGTCCCTCTGGCTCCTGACAGAACAGAAGGGCCCAAATCCATACTCACATACTTAGGCATTCAGCTGGACTCCATTACAGCCACCTCTAGTCTCCCGCCCTCCCCAATAAGCTAGCTAACTGGCAAAACCTCTTGTAGGAGATGCTGGCAAAACCAAAGTGCAAGGTCTGAGATTTGCACCTGCGGGTCTGAGTCCACTTCCTCAAGCAATCTATGGGATGTCCTTTTGGCAGGACAGCCTGGAGGTGGGCACCGATCTTCAGGTTCAATCTGACGTGTCAGGAAGCTTGGGGTTTGGGGTATACTTTAAAGGCCATTGGTGCACCAAGCACTGGCCTAATGATTGGGTGGCTTCAAGGTTTACCAGGGACCTCTCATTTCTTGAATTCTTTCCCATAGTCCCTGTGGAAAGATCATTTCAGGAATAAGAGGGTCAGATTTTGGTGCGACAATCAGGCAGTGGTCAGAGTCATTAATAAGCAGTCATCACACTCTGAGTGGGTAATGACCTTGGTTCGGGAATTTGTCTTGTTGTGCCTGGAGGCTAACATATCCTTCTCAGCGCATTATGTTCCAGGTGTAGACAACAACATCGCAGACGCCTTGTCTTTAAGAAGACAGATTTCGAGCCCTTGCCCCCTTGGCCAGCATGGAACCAGAGCCATTCCCAGAAGCCCTGTGGGAGACTGGGACAATAACGTCACTCAGGGAGTATTAGATTATGTTGCACATTCCACTTTCCGCTCATACACAACAGCAGGGGTAGCATTTGTTAATTTCACCAAAGTGCAGGGTCCCTAAAACTTTGGCCAGCATCTGAAGCTATAGTTCTCAGTTACCAATCCAATCTGAGGGATCAAGGACGGGCCCCCCAAGACCATGACATCCCATTTCCTTCTTTTCCATGGCACTGGGTTATCCCGACCCCTGCAACTCGGCCAGGGCAGAAGAGCCATTGAAGGATGGCTGAGGAGGGATCCACCTAGGAAGGATTCCCGAAACCCCATCACATATGACATTCTCGCATACTAGAACAACTACATGTGGTATGCTGGTCCAGTCATGAAGCTGCACTGTTCAAGGCAGCTTTCACACTAACTTTCTTCGGGGTCCTGAGGGTCAGGGAGTTCATAGTGCCAGCTAAGGGAGATACCTCATCTGTATCCCTTCAATGGGTTGATATTGTGGTTTCCAAATCCAAGCTGTCAGTGACCATTCGGAAATCAAAAACAGACCAAATGGCAAAGGGTTCTTCCTTTTCACTCAGGCCATCTCCAAAAGGGGGTCCTTGCCCACTTCGTGACACCAAGGTTTATCTCTGCCTTTGTCCCTCAAACTCAGGGCACTTATTTATTCATAAGGACAGATCTCCCTTCACAAGGCATCAGTTTGCAGGGGTGCTCAGGCTATGCCTGGCAAAGGCAGGTTTCCCAGAGACGGAGTTTGGCACACATTCCTTTAGGATTGGGGATGCCACCTCAGCAGCAGAGTGGGGTTTGAAAACAACTCAGATCAAGGCCATTGGGCACTGGAGATCTCATGCCTTTAGAAGCTATATCCACCCACAAGCAAAACCCAAAGCTGCCAGTAACCTATGATTTTTTTTCAGGCCTAAAAAGGGTGTGGATCTTTGGTCACAGCATCGTTCATTGGGCCGAGCATCATGCTAGATCCACTCTATGGTCTGAACAGCTTGGCGTGTCATCCTGGGCGAGAATGCGCTGGATATCCAGACGTGGTATGAGGTGGGAACAGTTTCGACCCTTGTTGGATCAACAGTTCAGTCACTATGGCCCTCCTGACTTGCTGCTCATACACCTGGGGGAGAATGACCTTGGCACGTGGACAGGTATTGACTTGAAGTGGTCTGCAATATCTGACAATACTCATCTGCTTGTAAGGTACCCATCCATGTCGTTGGGGTGGTCAGCCTGGTTTCCGAGGCTCCAGTGGAGAAATGTGCAAGAGTTGGAGACCATCGAGGCTACCTGCTGCCGTGTCAGCAGAGTCATAGTGAAAGTGGTCTGAGCAAAAGGGGGCCTCATTGTTTGTCACCCGCTCATCATGCGCTTGTGCCCTGAGTTTTAGCATATGGATGGAATTCATCTTTCCACGAAGGGAAATGATGCCTGGCTTGGCGATCTCACCAAAGGACTATGGACTTGGTTTCAGCAAGTGAATGGGGTTGGCGGTGGGTCAGGAAACATAGCTCTCCTCCCTTGTGGCGGAAATGGCATTGGGCAGGATCAATTATAAGGTGGACTCCCATAAGGAGTCTGGTGGGGTACACAATGGCTACGCCCCTAGCTCAGGATGCCACTGAAACAGTCATGGCTTCCCCAAAAGAATCCTGGGAACTGTAATTTCTTAAGTGTGCTGAGAGTTCTTAGGAGACCACTATTCCCCTCACAGAGCTACAATTCCCAGAGTTCCCTAGAAAGAGGGACGTGTAGCTCTGTGAGGAGAATAGGAGTCTCCTAACAACTCTCAGCACCCTTAATATATTGCAGTTCCCAGAATTCTTTGGGGGAAACCATGCCTGTTAAAGTGGTATAAGAGTGCTTTAAATGTATGGTACAGATGGGGCCTATTGAATTAAATAAGACTTACTCCCAAGTTAGGGTGCATAGAAGTGCAGCCTCTGGCTGTCAGTATCTCTGAAATTTTCCAGAGTTGGCTTTGGACACAACTGCACTTTGCTTATTCCTTTATGTCTGTAATTTCTCCATTCTAAGGATATCCTGAGATTATTCAACAGGAACCACTGAGGAGAGTTTCAAAATAATAACACAAGATGTACTGATTAGTTTATTGAAACAGTCTGTAAATGCAACAATCTAAAAGGGAGATAATTACTGTCTATCTGGGGCACAACCACTCAATTGTTCCACTGATGAGCCCCATTGGACGGCTCCTATTTCTTTCAATGGGGCATCTGCAAGTGGACTTTCAGGTAGTTTGTGCCCTTTGTGTTTGTGTTTCAGGCACATGATACGATAAACATTTATTGCTCATAGCCATAGGCCATTCAAACAACACATAGAAAATGTCCATTGACCCAAACATCAAACATGAGCAAATATATTTCCTATTTAAGATAAAAACAAAGTATTATTTTAAGATAAGCACACATAAACCTTTGAAATATCCTGGAATTACACTTAATTTTAGATTACTCAAAAATAATTAATCGTCTTTATAATCCACTGTCGCTTGATTCAAAACACTTGCTTGAATTTTGGTGCAACTGCAAAAAATGTGACTTAGTAAAACATATTCTCACCACATAACAACCCCTCACTATATCCTGTATTGACCATTGATTACACTATAGCATGTAGTATGATCATTTTTTTCTAGGATTGGCATGTAGTTGGCAGAACAGTAAATAACGAGCTAAATCCTCTATGCAAACATTTCCACAGATACAAAATCTACACATAAACCTAAATTCAGCGGTAAATTTCCTTTCCTGAGTTCTGCCTAGTTTCATAAGTTTGTCCGTAACTGAATGTCAGACTAGAACCTGGGAGACCAGCTTCTGCTCCCCACTCAGCCACGGACCTCACTGAGTAGCCTTGGGCCAGTCACCAATCTTGGCCTAACCTACCTCATAGATTTGTGGTGAGAATAATACAGAGAGAGGAACAACCATGTATGCCTCCGCCCTCCTTGAAGTCCTAGGAGGAAAAGGTGGGATATAAATGTGATAATAAATACATTAGTCAGAATAAGGTCAAATACTCATGCAACCAGCCAGATTAAATCCCCAAAAGTATAATCTGTTGTAGCAACAGTAACCAGGTACTTAGAATGGTATTTGAAATAAATCCTTCAAATAAATGCCTTTCTTTAATTGCAAAGGGCCAATTACATCATGCATGTAGTGTTGTTCTTGTGCTTTAAATTGTAAGATCACAATGTGTTTTGATTAAAATCAGGCACACTTTAAAAGGGAAAAATACAATGTGTAGATGTATTTAATTCACTAATAGGCAAAAAACCTTGCAGTTTAAGAACATACCTATAGCCCACAGATATTTCTATCAAATTTAAAAAGCAGGGAAACTGGGCAGCTATAGTGAATGCATCAGGGGAGCAGGAGACCTGACCTCCTCTTCGAGATATTGGACTGCCCTACAAATTTGTCAAAATGCAAACACCAATTGGGTTGGTCTTTCACAGTCCAATCCACTTCCTGTGTAGCTTGGAAGAATTTGGTAACATTGGTGTTCCTCTTTCTTTGCTTCTTTCCTGTGTTACTAATGTTTCTACAGAGAATCTGAACTAGAAAATTTTATTTCCCTCATTATTCATCCTAGAAATCTGTGTCAATTTTATTTTTATTAATTTCAAAGCCTTTTTACTGGTCAATGTCATATGATGGTGAAAACAGGCTTTTGTGTTTCAAATTGGAGGTTATGTTCTATTTCTATTTTGGGTGCATTAACAGTTGAAACTGAAACTGTAGTTTAATGTAAAATCAGACTGATTACAAGATGTTGCTACTTCAGCAATGACTCTAGCTGTTGGAAAAAAGAGGATCCATGTTTTCAGCCTGCTATGTTTACACCACTTCATTTAAGGCAAGGTGGCACAGTCCATTAAAAACACAGAGCACACCTAGCATTTTGCTAGAATATATTTCACCTCCCACTGTTTTATCTTGTGCAAACAGAGACACTCCTGATGTCCACTGGAGACTATTCTGCAGAATCGTCAGTGCCATTATTCCACAATTATTTTTGGAGTTTTTTAGTGTAAATTTTGCAAAGTGTTGCTGTACTTCACATATTCAGCGAAATAGAAAAAAAATGATTTCCTATAGGAAAATTCACTAAAATTGCAAAGTAAATCAGACATATTTAAAGTGACCATCTGAACTGTATCACCTGTCTTAATAACGTTGCTTCCCCCTCTGCTAAAACAAGATCCGCACAGCACATGTCTTCTTTCTATTATTTGGGCTGATTACAGGTGTTGCCACCGCTCCCCATATGCTCAGAGGCACATGTTACCAAATTCTTCCAAGCTACGCAGGAAGTGGATTGGACTGCGAAAGACCAACCCAAATGGTGTTTGCATTTTGACCAATTTTTAGGGCAGTCCAATATCTCAGTGAGGAGGTCAGGTCTCCTGCTCCCCTGGTGCGTTCACTATAGCTGTCCAATTTCCCTGCTTTTTAAGTTTGATAGAAATATCTGTGGGCTATAGGTACATTCTTGAACCGCACGGTTTTTTGCCTATTAGTGAATTTCTCTGCTTTTTAATCCGGAAGGTAAGAAATGGGATCCTGTGCAAGTTTGCTGAGAATGGACTGATCATTTGCATGCTTATTGAGTTCAGTGGGATTTACTCCCCTGCAATCTGGTTAGGATAGGTGAAACTGACCACAGGAGATGGGGAGGGGAGGGGGAGGGGGTAAGGAAGGGCAGACGGGAGAAGGGGAATGGGAGCAGCCAGGAGGGGGAGGGGAGGAGAAGGACAGGTTTTATCATTTGCATGTTTATTGGGTTCAGTGGGATTTACTCCCGTGCCATCATGCTTAGGATAGGTAAAACTGACTGGAGGGAGGAAGGGCTAGAGTGGGCAGGGGAGGAGGAAGAAGGAAGAGGGAGGGGAGGAGGAAGGGAGAGGAGAGGGGAAGGAGGGGAAAGGCAGGTCTGATCATTTGCATGCTTATTGAGTTCAATGGGATTTACTCCTATGCAATCATGGTAAGGATAGGTAAAACTGACCATGCGGGAGGAGTAGAGGGGGAAGGGGTGGATTTGAGGGGGGCAAAGGAAGCGGGAGGGGAGGGCCAGTTTGATCATTTGCATGCTTATAGAGTTCAATGGTATTTACTCCCGTGCATGCTTAAGATAGGTAAAACTGATCATGGGGAGGAGGAAGGGGAGAGGGAGGAGGGAGAAGGGGAAGGAGAGGATTGGAAGGGGATGGGGAGGGAGGAGATAGGAGAGAGGAGAAGGGAGGGTGGGTTTGATCATTTGCATACTTTTTGAGTTCAGAGGGATTTATTTCTGTGCAATCATGTTTGAAAAAGGAAATGGACTGCCTTCAAGTTGATCCCGACTTATGGTGACCCTATGAATAGGGTTTTCATTGTAAACTGTATTCAGAGGTGGTTTACCTTTGCCATCCTCTGAGGCTGAGGGGCAGTGACTGGCCTAAGGCCACCCAGGGAGCTTCATGGCTGTGTGTGGATTCGAACCCTTGTCTCCCAGGTCGTAGTCCAACACTGGCCCGGGGGAGGGGCAGGGAGGGGTGGAGGAGGGGCAGGGGAGGAGATTTGGTGGGTGGGCACTGACCAGAGGGGAAGGCCCTTTCCTTTCCAAAAGGAAAACATTGTGAACAGTATCATTGCTTTTCAGCATTTCCCCCACCTTTTTATTCTACAGCAGGCACATGTAACCTCCCACCCAAATTGAAACCAATGCTATCCCTGGCCACATCCACCCCAGGCCTTTATTTTACTTTGGACAGTCATGGCTTCTTTCAAAGAATCCTGGGAAGTGTAGTCAGTGAAGGGTGCTGAGAGTTGCTAGGAGACGCCCTGTTTCCCTCACAGACCTTCAAGCAGAGTGGCTGACTATTAAACCAGTCTGGCCACTGGAGCTCTGTCAGGGTAATAGCAGTCTCCTCACAGCCCCCTTCACAAACTACACTTCCCAGGATTCTTTGGGGGAAGCCATGACTGTCTGAAGTGAAATCAAAGTCTGGTGTGGGTGTGGCCCCCTGATTAGGCAAGCTCAGCAGCTGTGAGTCTGGCTTTTAGAACACTGACAGTTGGTACTTACTGTGCATGCCTGGCCTTATCATTGAGTCCAATGCTAAATTTCTTAAATTAATTAAAAATCAGCCAGGCATTTTTTAAACCTTTAAACTGCAGACAATGAAGGTCAGAGTATGGGGCAAGGTCAGTATTAGGATTACAGGTACTCTGTGAACATGGCTGATTCTCAATGAATTTCAACAGATTATGAGAACTCTGAGAGAAAAAAGTCCAAACGGGCTCTGGGGTCCCCCCCCCAATTTTTAGACTTTGAACTCCTGATTCTCTCTGACTGTTTTGTGTAACAACAACAACAACAACAACAACAACAACAATAATAATGGCCTGCCTTCAAGTCAATCCTGACTTATGTTGACCCTATGAATAGGGTTTTCATGGTAAACGGTATTCAGAGATGGTTTTACCATTGCCTTCCTCTGAGGCTGAGAGGCAGTGACTGGCCCAAGGTCACCCAGTGCGCTTCATGGCTATGTGGGGATTCGAACCCTGGTTTCTCAGGTCGTAGTCCAGCACCTTAACCACTTTTCCACACTGGCTCTCACTGTTTTGTATATGAAAATTTAGACGGTTGCTAAGGAAACATTTCTGAGTTCAGGACTATAACTTTTGTAAGGTTTTGTTTTGAAATGAGCTTATGGGAAGCATCAGAATGGCATGGGGGTATTTTCAATTTAACATTGCGGAATGTGAAAAATCCACGCTGGCTGTATAATTAATAAAATATTTATATTATTATGGCTCATATTTTCCTTCTTATTTTTCATAAATTGTCGACTGAAATTCACAAGAAAAATATATAATTTGAACACAGAAGTGACAAGTGAATCCGAAGTATAGAAGTGAATTAGTTAATGGTATGTAATAATGCTTGGAAAAACAGAAGGAAGTAGAAAAAGAGGAAGGCCAAACAAGAGATGGATTGATTCCATAAAGGAAGCCACAGACCTGAACTTACAAGATCTGAACAGGGTGGTTCATGACAGATGCTCTTGGAGGTTGCTGATTCATAGGGTCGCCATAAGTTGTAATCGACTGGAAGGCACATAACAACAACAACAAATGTATGAAGAGGTTCATGTATCGCTGGGTCCTGAAGGGATTTCTTCTGTAGAAATATTACTGTTGGCAGATAGCTACATATGTATCTTTTAGCTAAGAAAAAGGGAAGTTCTGCCAAGTTTTCTTCTCGTTAACGACAGTCATAGAAAGAGTGTAGCAAGGTGAGAGGGGGAATCCTTTCCAAAACTGAACATAGGAAGTGCCCTGTGCCCTTATACTGATCATTGGTCCATCTAGCTCTGTATAGTCTATACTGACTGGCAGCAGATCTCCAGGATTTCAGACAGGAGTCTCTCTCCAGCCCTACAGGGGACTGAATCTGGGACATTCTGCATGCAAAGCAGATGCTCTACTACTGAGCTATGTCTGTTTCTCTAACAGAGACTGGCTATTGTTTCCCAAATAGGCTGCTACAACCAGATTAGGTCATTAGTCTCTACTTCATTTAAAGAAACTTAAAAGAAACATAGGGAAAGTTAAGTAAAGAGATCTGCCAGGGATCACTGGCGGGAAGTTTGGGAGAGCCTGGACTGTGGCTATCAGGGTCTACCTTACACTAGCAATGGGGGAGAAATTCAATTCAGTTCACATTTAAAATCATATCTACCCAATTCACATTTTCCAAACAATACATGAACCAAAACTCAGTCATACTTCAAAATTCGCACTTCTCCAAATTTTGCAATGTGTCCAAAGGTACACTCGGGTAAAATATGCATTAAATGCATACATTAGTGAAAATAACTTACACACACATTATGTTAGGAAAAATTGCTTTGCAAAATGTGCATATTGGGCAAAATTGAAAACAAAAAATATGTCCATTAGAAAAAATCCACACTAAAATGCTAATGAATTTTCATGAGGACTTTAAAAAATGTTCACACACCAATGTGGAAATGTGCAGAACTTACCTTAAGATTTGAAGAATGAGAAACTAAGAGAAACCAACATAACAGATTTGCCCATCCATATTAACCACAAGAACCAACTAGGTCATGGAGGCAAACTAGCCCAAGTTCCCAGAATTCCAGGTAAATTTGTCTGAGTTGCCAGAGATCCTGATGTGTAAAGGTGTGCCTGCACTTTTGGAGAAGACATACAGAGGCAACTTTGCACCTTGCTGGCTGCTCAACAGATATCATCTGCATTCCAGGGGACACCAGTAAGAGCCTTCTGATTGCCATTTCCCGCACAATCAGGATTCTGAATCATGTGAGGAGACAACGCAGGTGGAGCAGGCCCCCTACTGCAGATGTTAAGAACATAAGAACATAAGAAGAGCCTGCTGGATCAGGCCAGTGGCCCATCTAGTCCAGCATCCTGTTCTCACAGTGGCCTACCAGGTGCCTGGGGGAAGCCCGCAAGCAGGACCCGAGTGCAAGAACACTCTCCCCTCCTGAGGCTTCCGGCAACTGGTTTTCAGAAGCATGCTGCCTCTGACTAGGGTGGCAGAGCACAGCCATCATGGCTAGTAGCTGAATGTTCAGCTGAAATGTGTGGAGGTCAGAAATGTGTGGATGATGAAGCATCAAGAATGGAACTGAGAGAGCAACTCAATGAGGGGACCCCTGATCTCATCTCTCATGAGATTCAAATCAGTCTAAACAATTAAAAATTATTTTAACACAGTGATAGCTGTCCAGCTCACAACATGAAAGACCACCAGTGATGGAGTGATTGTGGTAGAGAAATCTCCCTCAGGATCTTATTTTTAAAAAATAGATGTGGAGAGAGCCAGCTGATTGTAGGGCTTAAGTATGACTGGAAGAGAAAATCCTTTCTTTGAATGTATGTTACAGAAGGAGTGCTCAATCTGTGGCTCTCCAGATGCTGTTGGACTCCAGTGTCCATCAGCCTCAGCCAGCATGGTCAGAGATGGTGGGAGCTGTAGCCAGCAACATCTGGAGGCCACAGGTTCCCATTCCTGTTTTACAGGGTGGGCTAAGAGTTGACCCTTGGGTGGTCAGCCTGATTCTATGGACCAGCTTATTAATATGAAGTAGGGTCTTGGGCTGCTTATTTCTGAAGCATAATCGAGTGCCTCAGGAGCAGACCACACCTGACAGCCCTCCTTAATAAAGTCCTCAACTGCATCAAGCAGTTTTAGCTACTGCAACTTTTTGCACCAAAAGTGGGTGGGTCTTCTTTGCACCTTTGCCCTCATCTGACCCAGAGCCACACAACAGGCCTTCTGTGACACAGCCCAGAGGCCCAATGTATTCTGTAAGCAGTCAAAGCTATGCTGTAGGTCAGTCCCAGGTAGCACTCACAACTGAACCTATGTGCTTTGGATGTAGGGTGCTGTATCACAGAACCCTCCTCCGCTGCTCCTGCCTGATATAATGCCCCTTGATGCCAAATCAGGAAAGGATAAAATCAGCTGACTTTCAACATTATAGGTCATAAAGAACTCTGCTATTTAGAACTGTGATATTTTTATTAAGCATATTGCAGTTCTTTAACCTCTCTGATGGACCCTAATTTACAAGGATCACCATCTAGTGGCCCAAGACAGAATTTCACACAATCTGTGTTTGATATCGGATCTCAGATATTTGGGGGGGGGGGAACTGAAACCAAATCTGAAAGCTCTAACTATGCTCTAACCTGCGAGAGACCTTTGCTGTCTTTTAGAACCTGATTTCACTGCAGCTATATATGTCAAAAAACAATGATTACTGCATTAACTCACCCCTTATTCCACTTGAAAAAACACCTCTTTAGCCTGCGAAAAATATGTCGTTGTTTTGTTTCTCATGTTATATGACCTTTTGTATAAGCAGCAAAATCCTGCAGTAGAATAATTGTGTAAAACTACTGTACTTGAGAAAATACCCAGGTAATTGGCCAACAGACTGCCTGCTGGTTTACAAGTAGCTTGGACAGTCAATCATCCAAAGCAAGGCAGCTTTCATTATGCCAGGAAAGTTCTTTAAAGCAAGAAATTGTATGGAGTCAGGCTGCATGAGATTATAGTCCCCCCCCTCCCCATCAACCTATGTAATCTGTCATGAACTAATGAGACACAAATGTTTAAAATAGGAAGAAAGAATTGAATCCTTCAGGGTCAGGAGCCTTGGGAGAACTGTGCAAAACCTAGATTCTTGAGTTCACCTTCTCACCTTTTTAAAGAGGGAAGGGGAACGGACCTCTTAATAGAAATTGGCTACTCACAATTCTTGGGGTTGTGATCCACAGACAGCTAACCTGGAACATGTGGCTCTAAACTCATTTAGGATGAAATCTTCAGATGGCTTTTTCTAGCATACCAGTGGGGTTACTTGAAAGTAAGCAATTTCAGTATTGCAACTTTAGTTACATTGCGGATGATAGCTCAAGAGCAATGGCACTTCTGCTGCTGCGTCTGGTTAATAAGTAGCAGTTAGTGATGTGCTTTGCACTGGCGTCTGTTCAGAGCAATGATAGACTAAGTTGTTCTAACAGTAGGGCCCTTTAGGGTTACTAGGCTGTATTCTTCTACAACCAGCATTGCACTCAGTATATTTTCCATAACATTCCCACAAACCCCATATCCACAGACAGGCACATTCTGAAGCATGCTACTCTGAAGTAGGTCTCATTTTGGTTCAATGGGACTTACAACCTAGAAAGTGCGCTAACTAGGGTGGACAGAAGGAAAAGAGGACTAGGCTTTTGCCCCTTTGATCACCATGCAGAAGAGGGAAATTCAGCATATGTAGTTTGTCATGCAAACTGGCCCAGCTGAAATCCCCTCTTCTATACAACTATTGTGGGATGGGCTGTGGCTCAGTGGTGGAGCACATGCTTTGCATGCAGAAGGTTCTACTTTCGATCTCCAGCATCTCTAGGTAGGGCTGGGAAAGACCCTGCCTGAAACCCTGTAGATCCTGCCAGTCAGTGTAGGCAATACTGAACTAGATGGACCAATAATAAATGTGCTGGAACCCTGTCCTCTTTTGCATCTGGACACCTTAGTGCTTAGGGTCATAGCTTTCCATCAGTAGACATATTTCTGAATCAGACCTGAATTAGTCGGTGAGATGTGTGCATGCATGCAGGTGTGCACACATGTACATGCATGATTAATCACTCATTTTCTCTGCATTCTATTAATGTTTATTGCAATTTTGTTGTTGAACCAGGGATTCATCCAGTTCCTGCTTGTACAGATTGCCTCTGATACCAGCTGTTTCT
Source organism: Rhineura floridana (assembly GCF_030035675.1). Lineage (NCBI taxonomy): Eukaryota > Metazoa > Chordata > Lepidosauria > Squamata > Rhineuridae > Rhineura > Rhineura floridana. Next base: position 81,531,342 of record NC_084480.1, read on the forward strand.
TTATCTCCTTTCAAGCTGTATTAAAACTTTAAGCAAATAACACTCAGGATCCTGCCAGAAAACCACTGCTTTTCCACTGGAAATGGAATTGCAATGGCCTTTCCACACACTGAAGGCATAGCTCTTTGTGCAAGCACACATCCTTCTATGTTTCTGTTGGCAAGTAAAAAGTTCCTAAGAGTATTTTTCCATGGCAGAGTTACAAGGCCAAGTAGCTCACAAGGCTGGAGTGGACGTGCACTCCTCAAGGACACGTTGCCAGGACAACCAGCTGTCTTATCAGTATATAGCTGGAAACTCAAACTGGCAGGGTGTGGGGGTTGAGGAGTTTGTACAGAGAGAGCTTGTGATATATTGTCAGTAAAGTGACTCTTAAAACTTATTGCTTGTCCGGCTCATTGCTTCAACTGGCATCTAGCCTGTCACTATACTGTTCTGCATCCTGGGCATCTGCTTGCGCCAGATACAACATCCAACAAGTGGTAGCAGAGAATGGTTACCTGGTGCTGATGGTTACCTGGTGCTGAGGATTGCAGAAAAGCGGCAGAGAAAAGCCAGAACTGCAGACCAGCGAGTAAAACAGCAGAGAGACGGAGAAACCGAAAGCTGAGCTGAAAGCTGTGAGAGAGCCGTGGGACTGAAGGACGGAGGTGAGAAGCTCTAATTACAAAGGCGGTGAACTGTGAAAAGTGAAAGTATGTCTGTTACGTTATCAGCCAGGATTCCCTTGGAAAGGCTGACAGGGAAAAATTATGGCACTTGGAAACAGAGAATGCAGGCTTTTCTAGTGAAAGAAGGAGTTTGGAATGTAATCGCAGAAGACCCACCCGCCGTAGTGCCAATTCCAGCAGATTGGAGAAGGCTGGATGAGAGGGCAAAGGCGTTAATTGTTCTTGCTATTAATGATTCTCAATTACTGCACGTGCGTGACGCAGTAACAGCAAAGGAAACCTGGGAAACTTTGAAAAATATTCATGTGAAAAAGACTGCTAGTTCTAAAATATATCTTGCCAGAAAATTGTATCAGATGCGCTTATCTGGAGATACAACCATGTCAGAGCATTTGTTGGAAATAAACAGACTGTTTACTGAGTTATCAGAACGTGAAATTGAACATTCTCAAACGCAAAAAGTGTATATCACATTAGCTTCACTAGATTCCAGTTATGATGCTCTGGTGAGTTCTATGGAAGCCATGAATGACGCAAACCTAACCATGGATTATATTGAAGGAAAACTATTACAAGAATTTCAAAGAAGGCAAGAAATGGCAAAGCAGGAAAGGACTGAGTCTAAACACAACTTGGGAAAGCTGAACAACAAAGCAGCGGAGGAGAGACTGTATGGATAAAAGGTGTGTTATTTTTGTGGTTCCAGGCAACATCTTCAAAGGAATTGTGAAGCAAGAAGAAGAGGAAGAGGAAGAAAACCACTTGTACAGGTGATATGTGCTAGCCGAAACATGCAAAGTAAAGCTAATAACAATAAATGTGATGATGTATGGGCTCTTGACAGTGGGGCTACAAATAGCATAATCAAAGATAAATCAATGTTTCATACATATTGTGACATAGAGGATCATGTAACAATGGCTGATGGAACTAAGAAACTTATCAAAAGTAGGGGTACAGTGAAATTAGCAGGTTTTAATACGATTATGACAGATGTGCTGTTTATTCCAAACGTTGAAAGTAACATAATGTCAGTTTCTAAACATAATGGAATGGGGTTCAATGTGTTGTTTCAAAGGGGCTCATGTCAAGTCATGAAAGGGAACAAAATATTCATGAAAGGGATAGTAAAGAACTCATTGTTCTACCTACACTTGAAACAAACAAATCATGTGCTTATGTGTGCCAATGAGAAACCCCACAATAATTGTGTACATTTATGGCACAGAAAATTGGGACATATAGGATATCAAAATGTGGTGAAAGCAACTGAAAATAGTAAAGATGTGACATTAAGAAATTGTGGTAAATATGTAGCCTGTAACGTGTGTCAGCAAACCAAAGCAATTGTGTCAGCAAGAAACACTGAAGCCAAGTCTAGTACAAATGCACCCACAGTACATGACAGAGAAACAGGGGTAAAAGAATACCTTGGTAAAAGTGACAAGCAAATGTTGAGACGTTCTGGAAGGGCAAATGTGAGTGTGCTGCCTGACAGATTTAGGATTGCCACAGTAAAGGGGATTGAAGCACAAACACACAGGGTAATGGATGCTGACACATTATACTTGGAGTGTGTAAAACCCAAAGAGATAAACTGATGATGTTTGTAAAACCTCTGAAAAATAAAGGAACAAAGAAATGTAGAAGTACACTGAACTGAACATGTAAACTGAAAAAAAAAGATGATGTATCATGTGGAAGAAAATGATATAAGTAAATGCAGAAATGAATGTAATAAAAATAATGAAACAGAACTGATGTTAATGTAAACAGGATAATATATCATGCAAGAAATGTAAATGTAATGACAAATGGAAGCAAAAATGTGAACAAATGTAAAAGGTGCTGCTTATGGAAAAATAGGTGGGGGGTGTTGGCAAGTAAAAAGTTCCTAAGAGTATTTTTCCAATGCAGAGTTACAAGGCCAAGTAGCTCACAAGGCTGGAGTGGATGTGCACTCCTCAAGGACACGTTGCCAGGACAACCAGCTGTCTTATCAGTATATAGCTGGAAACTCAAACTGGCAGGGTGTGGGGGTCGAGGAGTTTGTACAGAGAGAGCTTGTGATATATTGTCAGTAAAGTGACTCTTAAAACTTATTGCTTGTCCGGCTCATTGCTTCAACTGGCATCTAGCCTGTCACTATACTGTTCTGCATCCTGGGCATCTGCTTGCGCCAGATACAACATCCAACAGTTTCATCCACACCAATGGGACAAGAAACGGACTAAGAAAAGGGCGTAAGAGTCTGTAGCAACAGGTGCCTAAAGTAGTGTAATAAATAACTATTATTATGATGGTTATGATGGCTTTAGGGCAGGGGTAGCCAACATGGGGCCTGCAGGTGTTGCTGCACTACAACTACTGACGATGCTGGTTGAAGCTGATGGGAATCGGAATACTACATCATCTGAAGGCACCTCGTTATCAACCCCAGCTGTTGTGAATTAGCCTTTTTTGTGACTCCTCCTGCCACTCTGCTCTCACCACTGCCTTCCATTATCTTTTGAATTTTCCCTTCAGTCGTCCCATACCTCTCCTGGGCCTTCATGATCCCACACAATATCCCTCCCCAGTTATTCACATCAAATGAACTTTCTAAGAAAAGAATTCTCTTTTGTTTGCATTGGCACAGGAAGTCAGTGGAATAAATTTTCCTTTCCATAATCTAGGCATTGATGGCCATGACTCATACTATAATAGTCAACTAAAACCTGAACCTAGGCCTTTTTTTATTTCTCCTACCAGGGAGCACAGTATGATTTGGCCACCTTGGGTTAAGAAAGTGATGGAGCTGTCATGTTGAATCTATTAAACAGTGTTCTCCTGAATAAGTGGAAATTATTTGCAGGGTTTTTTTTCTTTTTGGTGGTCTGAAAAAACACAAGCCTTGAGCCACTAGAAAGACAGGAAATTCAAAGTTAATGTTCCACTTAGAAAGTATAGTGAAAGGAAAGGGAGCACACAGCTATAGTCGCTGATCAACCTTTGCTGTGGCTCCTGTCCACCATCTGTGTTATATTTCCATCACTCATCTTCTGTAAAGATGAAAGTACTAAACCAGTACTGTAGTCAGTGTGAAACTATATAGCTCCGCTGAGCTCAATAGTGACCACCAAGCTAAATCCACAGCAATATTGGTCCATTCCAGGCCCTTACAATATTTTGTCAAACTATGTAATATGGAACTATCTTATTGATTTGGACAAGGCTTTGTGCTCTGAGAATAAAGACCTGAGTGACCTGAGTTTCAGAACATAGTATCCATATTTCCAGATATAAACACATTACGATGAAAAGCATGCCCTTTACTGGTGACAGGTGGAGTCTTAACGGTAGAGTGCTCTTGTACAAGCTCTTTTCCTGCATGCCTACCCAAAGACACAAGACATCTGTTCTGGGCTTCAATAGCCTGCAGGGATTCCCTCCTTGGTTCTACAGCCATCTGTTAACTCCTGCTGCACTTGTTTCCTTGTGCCCCTTTTCTCAGCCTTTATCTAGCCATTGCAGCTCCCTAACTGAGCACATGGCAGCCTCCCCTATTACTTTGGGTGTCACAAGATTTCTGGGCTGAGATCCCATCTGAAAGCCTTGTAAGACTGTCTATCCTAGCAATAGCCCAATTACAGGGCAATCCCTGAGTCCTGCCAGAGATGCTAATATATGTTACTGGCCAACTCAATGACACATCCCTTTTTTTCAACCCCCATAATTCACTTAGTCAGGCATGACCAGGGGAGAGAGTTTTTAGTCTCAACACTATATGAAATCCAAGTAAGTTGTTTGCCAAACAGAGGTGGCCAATGTGGTACCTTCCAGATGTTTGTTTATTAGATTTATATTACCACCCTTCCTCCCAGTAGGAGCCCAGGGTGGCTGGACTCCAACTCCCATCATCCCAAGCCATCATGGCCAGTGGGCAGGAATGATGAGTTGGAATCCAACAATATCTGGAGGGCACCCTGCTGATGTAGAGGTCTGTGTTCAGAAACTCTGATGAGATAAAAGCCACTATGAATATCTGTCATTTGGCTCCTCTGTGGCCTGTCAAAACTACAGTGTAATAGAGTTTCAGTTGTAACAAAAGAAAATGCTAAAAAGAATTCTAACTAAAATTCTATTACTATAGTCTGCATGGTAACTGCAGTCTGTGCACCATATTCACACAGAATCTATAAGTCATCACCAATTTGGTGCCCTCTAATTGTTTTTGATGCCCCACCATCCCTGACCATTGACCATCCTGGCTGGAACAGACGGGAGTTGTAGTCCAACACATGGGGGGGTGGAGTACCAGGTTGGGGAAGGCTGATCTTTATATACACAATATATATAAAATAGGCTGTTCTGCACATTTGAGCAGAGACTGGCAGGAGTAGGGTATGTCCAATACAATCCTCTCTTATCAAGAAAAAAAAATCATTTGGAGTTGAGGAGTAACGTCATAGCTCTCACACAGAAATGCTCTCCAGTCACCTTTTGAAGACCATACTAATCCTGGTTTTATTCAAATAACACTTTAAAATAGAAGTCCTTTCAGGAAAAAGGAAGTGCATATTAAGAAAGGCATTGACATCATTGGACAACTTTTTTTAAAAATATTTGTTTTAGTAGCTTCTTAGAAGATAGTGAAAATATGAAAAACTACTAAATATATATTCAAGGAACAACCACCAAAAAGGTTACAGTATCTGGGAAGGCTCCAATCTTTATGTGGTCCTTACAAACTGTAAAGAAAATGGCTTCATAGTCATATGGGCATGTCAGCTATGGTGCTATGCTGCTTCTGTAGAGAGCCTTTCTCAGGTCAGATGTGAGACAGACAGGACCTCCGCTAGCCTGCCTAAAAGTAATGTATGATGAAGCTTTCACCGTCAGAAGCACTATGCCTTCAAGTACCAGTTCCTGGGAAATGCAAGCAGGAAGAGTGCTGCTGCACTCAGGTCCTATTTGCAGGCTTCCCATAGGCATCTGCTTGCCACTGTGAGAACATAATGTTGGACTAGATGGGCCTTTGGCCTCATACAGCAGACCTTTTCTTATGTTCTTATGTTAAGCCTTCAGGCCAACACCACCACAATGGTAGCATCCCTGAGCAGAGTTTCATTCAGAATACTCCTGCCGGTGGAAAGGGAAGGAAGTGATTTTTTTGCTAATTTTCCTTTCCTCCTGCAGCCCCCTAGTGCCACCTCTCACTTTGTTCCACAGCAGATTCTTGGGGGAGGCATAGGGGACTGCAGGGGGAGAATAAACAAAAATTCTCTCTCGCCTAGTCCACCAGCAGGATTCCTCCACTGGATCAGAAGTCTTCTGGAGATGGAAGGGCACTTTCCATGCACTGGAGGCAAAGTCTGGATCTAACTCATTGTCTGGATTTTTTTTTTACTTTTATCTCAGGCAATTAAGAAATGGCTGCCTTCAGGGAGTCACTAATCTTGTTTGAAGATAGGTTGGCCAGTGTTTATTTTCTTGAGCATGGTAGTGCTGAAAGATTTTACAGTAATAGTGCAGAGCAAGTATTTACTTACACTATTTAACTTCCAAATATTGTTTTAGGCAGAGCCAAATTAAATAGGTCCAGAATTTAAAGTCTGTTCAATCATAAAAAGCAAGGGTCAGGACCTGATTTTTCCCCATTGTTTCCTCAATCAACTTTCGCCTAGAAAAAGGAGTTTTCTAAACCTTTAAAGGCATCTGTCCTATTGTGTTTTTTCCTTGCTGATGATAGAATCCGAAATGGCTGATATTTAACATTTTCAGTTTAGATAAAATACACTGAAAATGTATATGTGATCATTCTCAGTGTTGTAGGACAAAATATAGAGTGTTGGTTAGACTCATGGTTAGTATAATACAAAAATTTGACTGTCATGAGCAGGGTATCTCCAAGACAATAACTAGAATCAATAAAAATGTACTATCACCCATGGATGAATATATGCCACACTGAGTAGCAAATCTCATACAGACTTTAATACATCAATGCTACGCCAAAGTTACTCAAGGCCTACTGAAATAAATTCTGTCAGAAGGGTTGCACTGTAAGAATGTTGAGCGGTGGAATCATCCAGAGCAAAATGGAATAAGGTTTTATTATAGGCAAGTCCCCGCTTAATCTTCAGTATTCCTCTCTAGGGATATGCGTCACTTAAAGCAATGTTTTTCAGAAAAAACCAAACCATCCTAACAGCTGAAAAGGTGGATCTTTCCCTAGAACTGGTCACAGGGAGCAGCTTAGTCATTAAAATAACCAGCACAATCATCCAAGTCTTGGTTGTTTGATGTACTTTCTTGCTTTATAGTTTTGATTAAGAGGCTCAACAAAGAGGTGAAGTTGCAAAATAGCATAGGGTTCCTTGACCTAAGGAACTTGAAGTCAGTAGGTCAGTTAGAGTGACTGTGATTTATTGATCAATAAACACAGCTTCTTTTTTTCTTGTCACGCCAGCCTTATTTCTGCAGGCATCATGCTCTCCTTCAAAGGATGTGTTCATTGAACTTTGAGAGAACATTCAGCTACACTGTTAAAACCAACAGTAGCAATGCCTGAAATTTTTAATCCTAATTACAGTTTTTTAATGAATAGCATCTAAGCTATATCGTAGCATCTAAAGTGGAACAAAAAAAAGAACTAATACATTATTTCAATAATACAATACTTTATTAACCAACATTGCTTAGAGGCATTTAACCTGCATATATTTAGGGGGGGGGGGAATGGTTATTTGCACAGAACTACATTGTGGATTCATATTAGATTGGGATAACCAAGAAATTTGGGGCTGAATCAGATAAGCCTTTCTTTTCAAATCATTGTTACCATTTTATACAATTTTATGAACAATTTCTCTTTCTTACTGAGCATTCTTAAATGTTGCAGCCACTAGTGCTATTTATGGAGAATGGGGCTGGCATCATTTTCCGCTGTGTATTTACTACTGTGTAGTAAATATGGGATGATTTCTCAAGAGACCCTATATTTCAGGCCATGATGAAGCATCAAAAAGCAACCAAGATGTTAAAATGCATTGCTTTTCATATTGAAGAGAAAAGAGTTGACATCTGCTGTAAATTTTGCCCCTCCCTGCCCAAAAAACTGAAATGATGGCCATGATGACTTACTTGACAATTTCCCTTTGATTAATCCAAATTAAGTTGTCCTTTGAATAGTGATTTCTCACTTTCATCACCTATTTAGCAGCTGCTTCAAAAGAAAACAAACCAACAAAAAAAGCCTGATGCATCTTGCTTCTCTTTCCTGACTATTTAATCTCAGCCAGTCAGGAGGACCACATAGTCTGTGTGATGTCTCAACACCATATAACTAAGCACACCTGGCTACATGACACTATTTCAAAGCTAATAAAAGCAAGAGGTAAATCATCCTATCCTGGTTTGGCTCTATGATAACACAATGCAACCTATGAGATTTTGTTATGTCATGATGTCACAAAGTCAATTCAGAGTGATGGAAATAAGCAGCATGACTTCCATCTTTAATAAAGTGTTCAGGCATCAGTAATTGATATGTTTTAGTTGCTTTCTGTTTTAGAGTTTGCTGGGTTTTAATTATGTTATTTCACTGATATTTCATTGATCGTTTTTCTGATTTTTATTAGTTTGTATTGCCTTTATTGTATGCTGCCAAATTTTAATAGAAAGCAAGGATGCAAGTGTTAAAAATAAGTAAATAAATTAAAGTTATCAAGCCATAACTCAAAACAGATCAAAATAATGTGCTACAGCAAGGAATTTGACATGATCCATATTTGAGGTATTACCAAGAAATCAAAGAATCCTTTCAAATCCAAAGTATTCACTTGAAACAAGATATGTTTAAGTACTGATGGTTTAGGAATGCATGATTTATATTAGGAACTTTTTTATTTTGTGACTTGTACTTTGTTCTGACCCGAGTGGGATAATGGCAGGAAAAAAGGAACTGTAAAGATGAGAGTGTTTGTATATTGCACTCCCATGCCAAAGCAAGCCACATAAAAATAGACCATTTATAGTTAAAACAAAAAAATCAGATAGCCCTCCAAATGCTATTCTAACAATGAAAAACTTTGTGTTCAAGTTGGCAGATCTGCTTTTCAGACGTCAAACCTCTCCTGTTATTGTTTATAATGACATAAAGGCACAATAGTGAGAGAAGCTGGCACAAGGCTGCATTCCATTTCTTCCCTCTGAGTGATATTTGGATTCTCTGCCACCCATGTCCTCACTGAAAGTAGAGGGAAAGCATAACTATCCCATTGCCAGCCTGAGTCCATATCAATTACATAAATTATGTCCTTAATATTCTAACATAGTACTGAAGTCTCTAAATGCTCAACACACCATGAGTAAATTATTTCTCTCCACTGTGGCTCGTAGTGCCAGAAGGCAGGAGAAATTTAAACACAACTAAGATCAACATTGTGAGTTTACTTGGCCTCCACATCTAACCGTGCTGCCATAAATTCTTAGACTTCTTATTTGGGAATTTAAGAAGGCCCAATAGACTTAGCCATTTTTTTAAAATTTTACATAAAAAAGGGTTTCTTCTATAGAGATGATAAACTCTGGAAACCTTTAGCAATGTGTTTTGGTACCACATTCAGTCCATGGCTTGCTTTGCCATCCAGCAGCTTTTCAGAGAAGACTACTGCTGGGGAGACTGTCTAGCATGATAGAGTCCAGATGTGGTTTCATCTATATTTTTCATTTTAGTCCTAAACAGACCCCTACGTAGAGCAACTAAAGCAAAGCTGAACAGCAGTCCTGGGATCTGCAATCTCATTATCACTGTTTGCTTCAACAAATCAGGTGATGAAGATTGTGTCCACTAGATAGTATATGAATCAAGGGCGGCCAATGTGGCACCAGCAGACACCAGTGTGCCCACCAGTACTTTCAATGGCACCTCTCAAAAATCCACAGTGCGTGAGAGACTGTTTGCTCTTTATGCTCAGTTCCTGTTTGCACTGGCTCAGCCTCCCCTGCATTGAGCATGCCCCCTTAAACATATCCATGTTTCATTGGATGCCAGGATTTGACACCCTCCCTCCCATCCATTCTAAACAGAGGAGAGATGAAAAGATTGCCTCTATGTGAGCAAGCATGGTGGTGACTAATGTGAGCAAGCATGGTGGTGACCTTTCTTCTCATTGACTGGGGGGGTGCATACCTGCACCATTTTGTGGTCCCGTCTCCTTTTCTGTCCTTTTAGATGTGGCGGCTATTTTGTGCTATGCCACGTACCCACATCAGCCATTTTGTGATTAGTGCCACTGAACATTCTCAAAATTCTAAATATGCCCACTGGCCCAAAAAGGTTGGTGACCACTGATACGAATTATCTCCAGTACTACTTTCATCCTACTCCACATCCCATCTTTACCCATTTTAGTTTTCTCTCTCTTACTTTTCTTACTTTTCTTACATTTCTTTCTTGCACTCATGCATCTTTCTGATCTCTCCTCTCCCTTCTTTTAAGAAACAACCCCCACCCCTAATGCAGTGGTGCCACTGGGACAATCCACTTTAGGCTCACTTAACATTCCTTTGGTGGCCGCACCATAAAATATATTGGAGAGAGCATAGGAGGGGAAAGGTTATTTCTCTTTCTTTGGTGAAGGGGATGGAGGGGTGTATGAAAAGTGTCTCTCGTAACTACAGAGATCCAGCTATGGGTGGGAAGATGGGGGCAAGCAATTTGTTGGGGAGGGTGTTTGCCTCGCACCCCAGCCTGACCCCTCTGATGCTATTTAAGCATCATGATCCAGGTGGTAAAGCCTTGCCCTCATTCACTTCAGGGATCATAAAATATGTCCTCTGTCATATCCCAAATCATAGGAAGGTGTCTTCTTGCAGCAACAACTGCTGCAGGGTGGGAAGAAAGGACTTTTCATGGGGAAATGTAAGATTTCTATACCAAATAGTCCTGTAGTCAGTTTAATGGGGCTTCAGCACATCCATCTAAGCATGAATCGTTTTTCATTTCTGCAATGAAGCTGAGCCTCAAAATACAAATAAACAAATCAGATTGAGAATCAGTTAATAGAATTATTTGCTTTGCCCCCAACTTCTCAGGTTGTCCTGCCTAGCCAATTGACAACCAAAATAATCAAGTTTCAGACACTTTGCTACAAACACCAAATCACTCAGCCCTGAAACCCAGAATGGTTTGTGTGGATCCCAGCAGTGCACTTCATCTTTGTCAGGAACATTGTTCTCAGCCTGACTCCCCAAGAAGCTTATTCTAATCTTATTGCCAAGATTTGGCAGAAGGCGGCAGAGGGCAAGAGTCAATTGGTGAGAACCAACCAGCTGCCTTATTGATATAGTTAATACATTTTCATACATTTTTTCATGCTCATTCAGCCACTCAGAATACTAGGATGTTGTGTGTGTGTGTTTGTTTTCTGATGAAAAACAGGATGTACACAGGCATCTGAACTTTTTAATTCTAAGCCCTTGGTGTTGCGCTGTGTGTAGTTGTGTTGCTTAATTCCATTTAAAAGCAGCACCACAGCAGCAGAGAGTAACAGCAGATGTTGAAATGCGAGTGTGCCAGCATGTGCATGTGTTTGCCTAAGAAAGCAGGCTTTTACCCTGCATCAGCATCACTGAGACTGGAGACTTAGTAAAATAAGAAAAGCTACTTTATTTATAGAAATACATAGTAGATAGAAAAAGGCATATCTAGTTCTAACTAACTAGCTAAGTTGGAGGCATAACGCCCAGGTGTGGGAATCAACCCCATGCTTGGAGAGAGAAGAGACAAAGGGATGTCTCCTCTCTCCTGGACAGCTGGAGGACAAAAGGAGTGGAAAGGGCGGAAGGAGGAGGGGCAGGTAAGCTTCCCTGAAGACATAACAGTCTAGCGACAGAAGGAAGTCAGTCAGAGCATCACAGGTAAAAGGTAAACAAAGCCTATCCATCTGGAGGACCCTAGCTCTATCTTCCTTCTGGAGCACAAACAAAAGAACAAAACAGGAGTTGCTCTTGCCCCACTTCCAACAATTGGTTCACACTTGCAGAAATTCATGAAATTCAGATATCTGGGAGCTACTGGTTTTTGCTAAGCATAGATGGAGACAGGGTGGGGAAAAGAAATACAAGCAAACTGAAAGGACAAATAGTGCATGAAAATAGAAATGTTTTGACATACAAACACAATGAACTTCTCAAACCAGAATCTAGCTAACATGAAACAGCAAATTTTAATGGATGAACTAAATTAGCTTAATCAAAATTATGGAATATAATATTTTTTTTTCCTCCCAAAGAATCCTGGTACTGGTCTTTCACCTTTAATGCCCTTCTGCCTGGGTTCAGAATATCCCAAGAATTTCCTTCCACAGATGGAAAATCTGTGTAAAGAGCAGTAGTGTAGCGGCAAATTCAGAAGTGAAGGGTTCCTTAATGATAGTCACAGCCAAGCCCCCTCCCATCCTTTTTTTCTCCTTCTGGGTTGAGAATGAGATCCTTCTTAATGCCTTCTTCCACAACAACAGCCAACAACAGCCAATCAGCATGAAAGAGGAGAGTGTTAGTTACTGAAAAGAGTCTTCTCAGAGGCTGACTCACCACCTTTCACTCTGTTTGACTCCAATCAGCAGGAAACGACAAGGAAGCATATTAGAAGACTCTTCTCAGTGGCTAATACACTCCTCTTTAATGCTGATTGGCTTGTAGGATGCTGGAAACATAGGGACTCTGCTGGGACCCTACTCCCAAAAAAGTAAAGGTTCTAAGACCCCCCGAGACCTCGCATGACTATACCCACGGTAAACACATCCACAGGATTGTTGGTTGTCCTCTCAGCCAGCCCTCGGATCTCCAGTTGCTGCTTTTAAATGCCAGATCGGTACATAATAAAACCTCCCTCGTCCATGATTTAATTGTGGATGAGGCAGCCGATCTGGCATGCATAACCGAAACCTGGGTGGGCGCACAGGGAGGAGTTAGTCTTGCCCAGCTCTGCCCACCAGGGTATTCGGTTCAGCATCATGGTAGAACCGAGGGTTGGGGAGGTGGGGTCGCTGTGGTCTATAAGAGTTCCATCTCACTCATCAAGCACCATGTCCAGGTAGCTACTGGTCTGGAGTGTTTGCACCTTGTGTTGGGTCTCAGGGACAGACTGGGAATCTTGTTGGTGTACCGCCCACCTTGCTGCCCAGCGGCTTCCCTAACTGAGCTGACGGAAGTGGTCTTGGATGTATTGTTGAGATCCCCTAGAGTATTAGTACTGGGGGATCTCAACATCCATGCCGAGGCTACTTTAGCTGGGGCGGCTCAGGACTTCATGGACTCCATGACAACCATGGGGCTGTCCCAATATGTTACTGGCCCAACACATACATCAGGGCATACTCTAGATCTTATTTTTGCTACTGGACATGGGGATGGTGATCTGGATGTGGGGAGTTTTACATCTCTCCCTTTGTCATGGACAGATCACCGCTTGCTGAGGTTTAGACTTTCAGTGGCTTTTCCCCTCTGCAAAGGTGGGGGACCTATTAAATTGGTCCACCCACGGAGACTAATGGATCCTCAAGGTTTCCAAAGGGCTCTTGAGTCTTTTCCGGCTGAGAAGACTGACGCTCCTGTCGAAGCCCTGGTCGAACTATGGAATGCAGAGATGACCAGAGCTGTTGACACGATAGCTTCTGTGCGCCCTCTCCCCTGTAGAGTTCATACAGCTCCATGGTATACCCCGGAGCTGAGAACGATGAAACAAGATAGGAGACGGCTTGAGCGGAAGTGGAGGCGAACTCCCGATAGATGCAATTATGATTTGGTAAGTGCTTCCACCAGACTGTATTCAAAGGCGGTGCAGGCGGCAAAAAAACAACATTATGCAGCCACTATTAGGTCATCTCTCTGCCGCCCAGCGGAACTTCTCAGAATTGTCCAAGGGCTACTGTATCCTGCCCCTCAGGACATGTCTGAGTCATTGGTGGCCCGCTGTGAAGAGTTTGCCGGACACTTCCAAAATAAGATCTCTTGCATCCGTCGGGACTTAGAGTCCCAGTTTATAGCAGCTGATCCAAATGAGGTGTCTGGAGCACAGTTTTGTCATGTTTTATTGGATGAGCTCGAGGACGTGGACAAGGTGCTTGGACAGGTACGGGCAACCACTTCGATACTGGATCCTTGCCCCTCTTGGCTAATAAAATCTAGCAGGGATGGAACAGCTAGTTGGGCCAAGGAGGTGATAAATGCCTCTTTACGAGAGGGAGTGGTCCCTGGCCCTCTGAAAGAGGTGGCAGTGAGACCACTCCTGAAAAAACCTTCCTTGGACCCAGATAATTTCAACAGCTACAGACCAGTAGCGCATGTTCCATTCCTGGGCAAGATCTTGGAATGAGTGGTTGCTGGCCAGCTCCAGGCACTGTTGGATGAAACCGATTTTCTAGATCCATTTCAATCGGGTTTCAGGCCTGGTTTCGGCACCGAGACAGCCTTGGTCGCCCTGTACGATGACCTATGTCGGGAGAGGGACGGAGGGAGTGTAACTCTGTTGATTCTCCTAGATCTCTCAGCGGCTTTTGATACCATCGACCATGGTATCCTTCTGGAGAGGCTCACGGAGTTGGGAGTTGGGGGTACTGCTTGGCAGTGGTTCCACTCCTACTTGGTGGGTCGTCTCCAGAAGGTAGTGCTTGGGGAACATTGCTCGACACCGTGGGCTCTCCAATGTGGAGTCCCGCAGGGGTCGGTCTTGTCTCCAATGCTTTTCAACATCTACATGAAGCTGTTGGGTGCGGTCATCAGGAGTTTTGGAGTGTGTTGTCATCAGTATGCTGATGACACGTAACTCTACTTCTCCTTTTCATCTTCTGCAGGTGAGGCTATCGATGTGCTAAACCGTTGCCTGACCTCAATAATGGACTGGATGAGAGCTAACAAACTCAGACTCAATCCTGACAAGACTGAGATGCTGTTGGTGAGGGGTTTCTCTGATCAGATGGTGGATATATACCCTGTCCTGGATGGGGTTACACTCCCCCTAAAGGAGCGGGTTTGTAGCTTGGGAGTTCTTTTAGATCCTTCTTTGTCACTAGAGGATCAAGTAGCCTCGGTGGCACGGAATGCGTTCTACCATCTTCGGTTGGTAGCCCAACTACGTCCCTATCTGAGCAGAGAGGACCTTACATCAGTGGTACATGCTCTGGTAACCTCGCGACTGGACTACTGCAATGCGGTCTACGTAGGGCTGCCTTTGAAGACAGTTCGGAAGCTTCAGCTAGTGCAAAATGCAGCTGCCAGACTGATAACAAGAACTAAGCGGTCCGAACACATAACACCTGTTCTGGCCTGCTAGCACTGGCTTCCAATTTGCTTCCGGGCTAAATTCAAAGTGCTGGTTTTGACCTATAAAGCCTTATACGGTGCGGGACCACAATACCTGTTGGAATGCCTCTCCCAATATGAACCTGCCCGTACACTGCACTCTTCATTGAAGGCCCTCCTCCGAGCTCCGTCCCACAGGGAGGCTCGGAGGGTGGTCACAAGAACTAGGGCCTTTTCGGTGGTGGCCCCCGAACTGTGGAACAGTCTCCCCGATGAGGTATGCCTGGCGCCGATGCTGCTGTCTTTTTGGCGCCAGGTTAAAACCTTCCTCTTTTCCAGGGCTTTTAATCTAACTTAATTCTGTTTTAAATTGTATTGTAATTGTTTTTAGATCTCCCATTCTCTGTACTTTGCGGTTCGTTTTATTGGATTTTATTGTATTTTGTATTAATCTGTTGTTCACCGCCCAGAGAGCTATGCTAGTTGGGCGGTATATACATTTAATAAATAATAATAAATAATAAGAGAAAGCGTGGTATGAGAAAATGCAATTAAAATTGTTATTAAAAAATTGCCTTCCACCACATGACCCTACCTGGTAACCTGGTTTCCTCATTTGAGAGGGACCATTGTGGGTTCCCCACATGCCAGAATGCAGTTAGGTGCTATAACGCAAGGTCTGAGTAAGTTATATCAATGAGATTAAACAGGAAACCTATTAACCTAACCATCATCCAAGTCTACACTCCAATGGCAAACCAGAAGAAGAGTAACGGGAGAGATTTTACACAGAACTACAGGAAGAAATTGATCACACACCAAAACAAGATGTGCTGATAATCATGGGGGATTGGAATGCAAAAGTAGGGAACAGAGAAAAACTGGAAACTGTGGGGAAATGGGGCTTAGGAGACAGATATGAAGCAGGAGAAAGACTTATTGAATTCTGTGAAGCCAATAATTTGTTTCTTGCAAACACATTTTTTGAGCAAACGAAAAGACGACTGTACTGTACACGTGGACAACACCAAATGGTCAATATAGGAACTAAATCAATCATATAATTGGAAGCAGAAGATGGAGACATTCCATACTTTCTGTGAAAACAAGACCAGGAGCAGACTGTGGTACAGATCATGAACTGGTTATATCGAAAATCAGAGTAAAGCTAAAGAGTAAAGAGGCACATGTTACCAAATTCTTCCAAGCTACACAAGAAGTGGATTTTACTGTGAAAGACCAACCCAAATGGTGTTTGCATTTTGACAAATTTGTAGTGCAGTACAATATCTCAGAAAGGAGGTCAGGTCTCCTGTTCCCCTGGTGCATTCACTGTAGCTGCCCAATTCCCCTGCTTTTAAAAGTTTGATAGAAATATCAGTGGGCTATAGGTATGTTCTTAAACCACAAGGTTTTTTGCCTATTAGTGAATTTCTCTGCTTTTTAATCTGGGAGGTAAGGAATGGGATCCTGTGCAAGTTTGCTGAGAATGGATTGATCATTTGCATGCTTATTGCTGCCCTGGGCTCCTGCTGGGAGGAAGGGCAGCATATACATACATACATACATACATACATACATACATACATACATACATACATACATACATACCTACATACCTACATATCTACATACCTACATACCTACATACCTACATACATAAAATTCAGTGGGATTTACTCCCCTGCAATCATGCTTAGGATAGGTGAAACTGACCACAGGGGATGGGAAGGGGAGAAGGAGGGAGGAAGGGCAAAGGGGAGAAGGGGGATGGGAGCAGGCAGGAGGTGGAGGGGTGGAAAGAAGGAGGACAGGATTAATCATTTGCATGTTGATTGAGTTCATTGGGATTTACTCCTGTGTAATCATGCTTAGGATAGGTAAAACTGACTGGGGGAGGGAGGGAGAGCTGGAGTGGGCAGGGGAGGAAGAAGAAGAGGGGAGGGGTGGAGGAAATGAGAGGGGAGGGGAAGGAGGGGAAAGGCAGGTCTGATCATTTGCATGCTTAAAGAGTTCAATGGTATTTACTCCCGTTCAGTCATGCTTAAGATAAGTAAAACTGACTATGGGGAGAAGTAAGGGGAGAGGGAGGAGGTGGAAGGGGAAGGGGAAGGAGGGGATTGGTAGGGGATGGGGAGGGAGGGGCAAAGGAAGGGGGAGGGAAGGGGCAAGAGGGAGGGGATAGGAGGGAGGAGAAGGGAGGATGGGTTTGATCATTTGCTTACTTTTTGAGTTTTTTTAGTTCAATGGGATTTATTTCTGTGCAATCATGTTTGAAAATGGAAATGGACTGCCTCCAAGTTGATCTCGACTTATGGTGACCCTATGAATAGGGTTTTCATGATAAATGGTATTCAGAGGTGGTTTTACCATTCCTCTCAGGCTGAGAGGCAGTGACTGGCCCGAGGTCACCCAGTGAGCTTCATTTTTAATATCATTTTTAAACTAGTCTGAACTCTTTTAGCTATATGTGTGTATGGTTTTAATATTGGAAATAGTTTAATCTTATTTTAATGTAGACTTTGTATGTTTTTAATTATATGTATTTTTTATCTGGAAGCCGCCATGAGTTCCAGTTTTGGAAAAATGGCGGGGTATAAATAAAGATAATAATAATAAGAATAATAATGGCTGTGTGGGGATTCGAACCCTTATCTCTCAGGTTGTAGTACAACACTGACCTGGGGGAGGGGCAGGGGCAGTGGATTGGGTGGGTTGGCAATGGGCAGAGGAGAAGCCCCTTTCCTTTCCAAAAGGAAAACATTGTGAACAGTATCATTGCTTTTCATGTAGCCTTCCACCCAAATTTAAACCAAAGCTGTCCCTGGTAACATCCACACCACTTTATTTCACTTTGGACAGTCATGACTACTCTCAGAATCCTGGGAAGTGTAGTTAGTAAAGGGTGCTGAGAGTTGCTAGGAGAGGCCCTGTTCTCCTCACAGACCTTCAATCAGAGTGGCTGACTGTTAAACCAGTTTGGCCACTGGACCTCTGTCAGATGAATAGGAGTCTCCTCTCAGCACCCTTCACAAGCTGCATTTCCCAGGATTGTTTGGGGGAAGCCATGACTGTCTCAAGTGAAATCAAAGTCTGGTGTGGGTGTGGCCCCGATTAGGCAAGCCCAGCAGCTGTGAGTCTTTTAGAATACTGAAAGTTGGTTCTTACTGAGCATGCCAGACACTATCATTGAGTTCAAGCCAAAATTTCTTAAATTAATTAAAAATCGGCCAGGCATTTTTTTACCTTTTAAACTGCTGAAGGTGAAGGACAGGGTATGGGGCAAGGTCAGTAGTAGGATTACAGGTACTCTGTGAACTGATTTTTAATGAGTTTCAACAGATTATGAGAACTCTGGGTTTCCCCTCCCTCTTTTTACACTTTGAACTCCCGATTCTTTCTGACTGTTTTGTGTATCACCATGAAGACTGTTGTTACGTAAGTGTTTCTGAGTTCACGACTATAAGTTTTGTAAGGTTTGTTTTGAAATGAGCTTATGGGAAGCATGAGAATGGCATGGGGGTATTTTCAATTTAACATTGCAGAATGTGAAAAATCCACACTGGTTATAGTATACAGCCACTCTCGTGGCTGTATAATGTATGGATGTGAAAGTTGGACAGTGAAAAAAGCACATAAGAGAAAAATCAACTCACTTGAAATGTGGTGTTGGAGGAGAGCTTTGCGTATACCATGGACTGCGAAAAAGACATATAATTGGGTGTTAGAACAAATTAAACCAGAACTATCACTAGAAGCTAAAATGATGAAACTGAGGTTATCATACTTTGGACACATAATGAGAAGACATGATTCACTAGAAAAGACAATAATGCTGGGAAAAACAGAAGGGAGTAGAAAAAGAGGAAGGCCAAACAAGAGATGGGTTGATTCCATAAAGGAAGCCACAGACCTGAATTTACATGAGCTGAACAGGGTGGTTCATGACAGATGCTCTTGGAAGTCACTGATTCATTGGGTCGCCATGAATTGTAATTGACCAGAAGGCACATAACAACACCAACACATGCCAGAAACAGAGTGAGGCGGGGCATCTGAGACAGACTTTTTTCATTTGTGGCAGTCAAGCAAGACATTTTTTAAGTAATAGTTTTGTGTCCAAATGGACAGCCAGTCCTAGCTTTTGGACACCAAGTGGACAAATAAAATTTAATCAATAACTAAGAACACATAGTCAGATTAGAAGCCACTGAAACACTGACTAGAGGTATGACGTTTTAGTGAAATTGCACAGAAACAGTGGGATGTAGCGGCACATTACAGAACAATTCATAGGGTTATTATTACAAACCATCAGTCTTTCTGAAAAACTTCTTAACAAAATCTCTCTCACTGTACACTGTGATTTCTGATTCTCTGTATCTTCATTCTTTTTTCTGTAAGAATTCTGTTGTAGCAGAAGCAACAGTTTTTAATTTTAATTTGCTTTTGAATTCATGTATTTACTGGTGGGTGGGCAGACTAGTAAGAATTTTGCTGGGCTAGTAATTTGTGTAATTGTATTTGCAAGGTGTGTTCACTCTGCCACCCCTTTTTTAGGTTGAACCACTTTTGACTCAATCCAAATGTCAGAGCTTGTACATGTTAGAGAGGCTTCCACGTGCAAGCCCTTTGAATGAAAAAATGGACACCCAGTAGCAATTCCTTGAGATATACCCTGTTCAAGACTTCCGGGAAGTGGTGCTGGCTGGTGGTTGTCTCTGAGGGAGCTCTGCCTCAGAGGAAGCTTTTTTCAGGTTAAAAGTCAGCCAAGAGGAATCTTGGACTGGCTTAAATGTTCTCCAAGGTACAGGAGAACCGATCAGATCTTCCACAAGACTTCGTTGAGCTGTCGGCGGCTGGAATTGATCAGGAAATTCCTGAGATAAGAAGGCAAGCCGATCGGCTGAAGACGGAGTCAGGATTTTCACGCAAGCTGGACTGGAATGAAGCGAAGCGTTTTTTCTTTTCTTAAAAAAAAACGTTCTTAACCAGCGAGCCCACTTCTGCCTAAACCTTATCATTTGGCTTAAATTACTGCAATAAAAGGGATTTGTTTATGAATCAGCAATTGAGAAACCTGGGTGAGTCATACTTTTTCTCTTTTAAATATAATTAAGGAAGAAAGAAAATATAAACAACTTATTTACTTTTCTACGACAAAAAGCTGGCTTGAATTTGGACTTTTAAAGTTTAAAAACGGATGAGAGGTAATTATTATATTTTGGATTATTTTTCTCTTTGGACTATTTCTTGTTGGATGAATCCGCTGCTCGTATATGCTACTAATTGTTTAGTCTTGGCAACCAGAATTGTTTTGCATTCTTGGATGCAGATAAGGACTGTGTTGTGCTGGCTGGATTCCAATTACAGGCCTGGAATATTAACTCTTCTTTTTGGTGGAGGGAAAAAAAGAAGAAATAGACTGCCCTTAGGTTCTGAAACAGTGATTAATTTTAGAAATTAAAGGCCTCTTTTTGAAAATGACAACTAAAAAAACAACTAAGGCCCAGGGGCGAAGAGGTTCTATTGATACACAGGAAGAGGATATACCCCCAGAAATGTTTCAAAAAATAATGGAAGGGATTAATGCTATAAAACAGGAAATTAAACAGGAAATGAAAATTGAATTGACAGATATAAAAGACTATATTAAAACACAAGTGGATGAGATTAAAGGGACAATTGGGCAAATAAAGGAGGATGCAAAAAATACTAAAGAAAAGGTACAAACCTTGGAGAATAGAACAGATATACTAAATCTGGAACTAGAAAAAAATTTGGACTATTTAGCTATGACTGAAATGAGAAATAAAGAGCATTGTTTGAGATTCCGTGCAATCCCTGAGGAAACAGGTGAAGACATTAGAGACAAAATTGTTAATGCTTTAGTAAAATTTCTGGACTTGAATGAAGATAGGATGGAATTTGAAATAGACAAAGTTTATAGAATTAACTCCAGATATGCAACAATGAAAAAAATTCCAAGAGATGTGCTTGTTCACTTCGTAAAGAAAACGACCAGAGATATGGTTTTACAGCAACACTTTAAATATACCTTTAAAATTGATGGTAAGGAAATACTGGTGATGAAGGAAATTCCTATTAGACTTTTACGTAAGAGAAAAGAATATGCTTTCCTTACAGAAAAACTTAAGCAATGCAAAATTCAATTTAGGTGGGACGTTCCAGAAGGAGTGATTTTTACATTCAGACAACAGAAATATAGATTGAATACTGTTCAAAAAGCAAGGGACTTCTTGAGAAAAGCTTCAAAAGATATGGAAGAAGATAAACTCAAAGATATGGATACAGTTCCTGGGAAACAAAGTCAACAAGGATACGCAGAGGAGGGGAAGGAAGATGATGGATCAAAAGGAGCATCAGGCAAATTTTAAAATACACGCTTAACGATGGATTACAAATACCTAACTTGGAATATAAATGGAGCCAACACGGCGCAGAAGAGAAAGAAAGTGTTTCATTATTTGAAAAAATTAAAATTGGATATAATTTGTCTACAAGAAACTCATATTCAGAAGAAAGATTCTAAATATTTGATTTGTAAAAATTTGGGTGAAGAATTTATTTCAGCTGGACCAAAAAAAAAAAATGGAGTTGTTCTCTATATTAACCCACAATTGCTTCCTAAATTGGTATTATTGGACGATAGTGGTAGATTTGTGGGGGTTGAAATTACTTTACAAGGTACAAACATTTTGATAGTGGGTATTTATGCCCCCAATGAAGATAAAACAAGGTTTTATACAGGACTTATGGAAAAATTGTCAGAGTTTTCATATGAGCATTGGTGTGTCATGGGTGACTGGAATGGGGTAATCTCACCAAAAATTGATAGGCTTTCTGAAAAAAATATCAAAGAGACACAAGGTAAATTACCGAAGATTTGTTTTGAACTCATGGAACATCTAGAATTGGTGGATACCTGGAGATATATAAATGATAATGCAAAGGAATTTACTTATTTTTCAGAAAGACATAAAACATTTTCGAGGATTGATATGATTTGGATGTCAAAAATTTTAGCGAAGGATATTTTTAAAATGGATATATTACCAAAAACTTTTTCGGACCATAATCCTGTGATATTAACTTTAAAAAAAAAAAATCTTGGATTTAGATGGAGACTAAATGAATCTTTATTACAGAATGATAAAGTAGTACAAGAATGTAAGAAGAAATTAAAGGAGTTCTTTGAATATAATTTACATAAAGGAACAAGTGAAAATATTGTTTGGGATACAAGTAAGGCATTTATGAGGGGATACTTTATTAAATGTAATTCTGAATTAAAAAAAAAGAAACAACAGAAAATGCAATTAATTTTGGAAGAAATAAAACAAAAAGAGGAAGAATTGAAAAAGAATCCAGCTAAAGTTTCTATTGTAAATCAAATTAAAATGTTACAGAAGCAAGTATCAATGTTGACAGTTAGAGAAATTGAAAGGAAATTAAATTTTGCTAAACAAAGGACTTTTGAATTTGCAAATAAACCTGGGAAATGGTTAGCATATAAATTAAGAAAAGAACGTCAAAAAAATATTATTTTAAAGATACAAGAAGGAGATGAGACGCTGACAGACAATGTAAAAATTAAAAAGATTTTTCATCAATATTACTCAACATTGTATAAGTGTCAAGAAATTCCATCTGAAAAAATAGAAGAGTATTTATTTAAACAGAATTTGCCTAAAATTACAGATTTTCAGAGACAAGTTATTAATGGCCCTATTACGTCAAGAGAGATATCTGAAGCTATAAATAAAATTAAATTAGGAAAGGCACCAGGACCAGATGGGCTATCTGCAATGTATTATAAATGTTTGGAGGAAGAACTCCTGCTACCTTTACAGTCTACAATGAATTCTATTTTGCAAGAGGGAAAGATACCGGATAGTTGGAAAAATGCTAATATAACATTAATACCTAAAGAGGACCAAGATTTAACTAAAACAAAAAATTATCGGCCAATATCTCTACTGAACAATGACTATAAAATTTTTACAATGATTTTGGCTGAAAGATTGAAAATAATATTGCAACAATTTATTCAGGAAGATCAATCAGGGTTTTTACCTAAAAGACAATTACGTGACAACGTCAGGAATGTTTTGAATGTGTTGGAATATTTAGAACAACGAAATGATAAACAAGCAGCTCTGATTTTTTTAGATGCTGAAAAAGCATTTGATAATTTGAATTGGAAATTTATGTTCCAGGTTTTGGAGCAAATGGACTTTGGAGACAACTTTATAAAATGGATTAGATCGATTTATACATCACAGAAGGCCCAGATAATTGTTAATGGAGACTTAACGGACTCATGTGAAATACAAAAGGGTACAAGACAGGGATGTCCATTATCTCCCCTTTTATTTATTTTGGTTTTAGAAGTGTTGCTTAGAGATATAAGGCAAGATAAAAGGATTTCGGGATTAAAAATAAAAAAAGAAGAATATAAATTGAGAGCATTTGCTGATGATTTGATAATTGTACTAGAAAACCCTTTGGAAGGAATTCATATACTGATGGACAAATTAAAAGAATTTGGACCTTTAGCAGGATTTAAGATCAACAATCAAAAAACAAAGATGTTGGTGAAAAATTTAACTTTAAGGGAACAGAAAGAGTTAATGGACAAGACAGATTTTACAATAGAAAAAAAGTTGAAATATCTAGGCATCATCATGACAAATAAAAACTCAAAGTTGTTTCACAATAATTACGAAAAATTATGGACAGAGATTAAGAAAGACTTGCTAAAATGGGATAAACTACAACTGTCATTAATGGGTAGAATATCTGTGATAAAAATGAATGTATTACCGAGAATGATGTTTTTGTTTCAAACAATACCTGTAATATCCTCTGATTTACCTTTTAAACAATGGCAAAAAGATATTTCTAAATTTGTATGGCAAGGAAAAAAACCAAGAGTTAAATTTAAATTACTTCAAGACGCTAAAGAAAGAGGAGGACTGGGATTACCAAATTTGAGACTTTATTTTGCTGCCTGCTGTTTAGTCTGGATAAAGGAATGGATCTTATTGAGGAATAAAAGACTATTGGATTTGGAGGGCCACAATCTGAAGTGGGGATGGCATGGATATCTATGGTATGACAAAGTAAAAGTAAATGTAGACTTTAATAATCATTTTATAAGACGTCCTCTGTTGAAAATATGGAATAGATACAAACCAAGGTTTTATTCGAAAATACCATTATGTGTCTCAAGTCAAGAAGCTTTTTATAGAAGAGAAATGTCTGGAAAAGAGAAATGGTTAACTTATCAAGAACTATTAGAAAATGTACATGGAGAATACATAATGAAAGAGAGAGAACAATTGATAAAGGAAGGATATAGTTTTTATTGGTTTGCCTATTTACAATTGTTAGAAAGATATAAAATGGACAAGAAAATGTATGGGTTTGAAATAAATAAATCTGATTTTGAAATAGGTTTGTGTACAAATGATGAAAACATAATTGCAAAAATGTATAAACTTTTATTGAAAATGGATATGGAGGAAGAACAAGTAAAAGAGTGCATGGTAAAGTGGGCAAAAAATTTTGGTCATAACATACAAATGGATCAATGGGAAAATATGTGGAAAAAAGGCTTGAAATTTACATTATGTTATAATCTTAAAGAAAATTTTTATAAAATGATGTACCGTTGGTACATGACTCCAGAAAAGCTGTCAAAAATGTATAGTAATGTCTCTAATGTTTGTTGGAAATGTAAACAACAAGAAGGATCTTTTTATCATATGTGGTGGTCATGTAAAAAGGCGAAATTATTTTGGGCACAGATAGGTAGGAAGATGCAAAAAATTCTAAAGATAAATATTCGGTCAAAACCAGAATTTTTTTTATTGGGTTTTATGGATAAACAAATAGAAAAGAAATATGGAAGAATAATATTATATATGATTACGGCAGCAAGATTATTATATGCACAAAAGTGGAAAATGGAATCAACACCAACAATGGAAGAATGGTTATTGAAATTAATGGACTTAGTAGAAATGGATAAATTGACATGTTTACTTAGAGAAAAATCGACAGATACATTTCTTAAGGAATGGAAACCTCTCTTAGACTTTTTGTTGAAAGATCAAAATAAAATGATGATACTGGGATTTGACGATTAATTAAGACAGCCTATGGAGAAAAGGGACTCTGTATGTATACATTAAGGGACAGGTTTGATGTATATTATATACTTATAGCTGATCTGCGACAAATCGGAAGTCAACTATTTTATTTTCATTTTTTTGTTGATGTATTGTTATGTCTTTTTGACTTTGTTTTGTTTGTTTTTGGAAAAATTTGAATAAAAATTATTAAAAAAAAAAAAAAAAAGAGATATACCCTGTTCAAGAGAGTTAAAGTTTGCCATTCTGTCTGAACCATGCCTATTCCTGTCTCCTTTCCATTCTTTTAGTTCGTATGGATCAGTTACTCTAAAAACTAAGGATGGAAGGATATGTCAATTTCAGTTCTTTAAGGTTTCCAATCTTAAATGTAATTCACATTTCTAGAGCAATTTGTGATTTTTTATATATATATCCTCATGAAAATTCTTCTGCATTGTAGTACAAGCTTCTCCTAATAAATACATTCTTGTATGCAGTTTTGACTAATACACACATCTTTGCAAGCAATTTCTCCTAATATAATGCATTTTTGTATGTTATTTTTACCAAACTCCGTTTTTATGCACACTTTCCCCATATATATTTGCCACCCTGGGCACCTGTTGAGGAAGGGCAGGATATAAATCAGATAATAAATCAAATAATTAATAAATAAATAAATATAGCCATTTTTGTAAACATTGCTCGGGTGAAGAACTGCATTGCAAAATTTGGATATGTGCTAATTTAAAAGGATGGCTGTGTTTTGCTTCTCATATTGTTTCAGAAAGTGCAAATTTGATACATTCAGCTTCAAAATGCGAACTGATCAATTTTCTCTCCCATCCCAATTAAAAACACTGAAAGCAAAACAAGAAGGATTTTAAAAAATAGCAAAGAAGAAATTTGGAAAAATATGCTTCATTTGGTTCTTCGAAAAAGAAAACGGCTCAGCTATGCATAAGATTAAGTAGTACCAGATGTGATACAGAAATTAATACTAGCTGCTACTGACATTTTTTATACTCTATTTCCTTTCAAGACAACCATAAACAGATAAGTGTTGGAAATGGATTTAGGTTGCCAAAGGAGCAAAGCTCACCAGGACAGAGTTAAATCTCTTGCTAAGGAAGCAGAGGGCTTACTAAGTTCACAAGTACATTTGGAAATCAAAACATTTCTATTTTTTTGTGCATGAGAAGTCCTATTTCACAACTTTGACCTGACAAATTGGTAGCTTATTGAAAATATCTGGGTTCATTATGGCTGTTATGCAAGCAGTAATACATGAACTTTTTTGTAAACTGCTTTGAGCTTATTTTACAAAATGGGGTAAAAATTCTTAAATAAACAAAATAGCTGAATGAAAAAAAAGAAGCCATTTCCATGATTACTGTGAATTAAAGAAACAGAAAGAACAGGTTTTCCCCCCGCTGAGGGCCAGTTCATATAACACACTTCTCCACCTTATTCCTGTCCCAGGAGACATTTGAAAGGAATTGTGTGGAGATGGTTAACATGTGAGGACTGATCACCATTGTTTACCAATGGATGGGGGACAAGTTCTGTTGGAGGCTCTAAACAATTGTAAGTTAACCACACTGGGACCCTCTAGAGCAGATTGGGGCTTTCTGTACTGGCTACAGGAGGGATTAAAATAGCCAGTCATTTTCATTATTTTGTGTTGTTTTTATGGTGTTTTATGTTTTATTGTGCTTATACACATTGGTGTACACCACCTTGATATTTCATATGAATTGGCAGTATATGAATATTTTTAATATGCATCAAAGAAATTGCTGAATATTGCCTCCATCCCTGTTCTGCTGATTGATGCCTTCAGTGGAGTGACACCGATTAGATTCCACCAGTCTTTAGTCCAGGGAAAATATATTTCTAATCTATGTGTGTGCTTTTAGTGGGAACTTTAGAACCTCAAATACCTTATATCTATTCTTGTGACTGTGATTTGTTTTAAACTATCTTTAATGTTGTGTTTTAAACTGCTGTAACTTGCCCTGGGACCTTATTTCATAGTTGGAGAAGGGATGGGCAAGAATTCATCCCCCTTCAGATTTAAAACTGGATTTTTCCTCAGCTTGCAGGCTCACTCTGAGTGTGGAGTGAGCCTCCTTGCTGTGAAACTCAGCAGATTTTCTGTGACACTGGATTAGCAACTGCCGGCCCTCCATGCCTCCAAACATGCTTCCCTTCGCGTGCCTGGGCTCACTTTTACCCAGAAGCAGCTAGTTTACCTCACTGATGGAGGCCTGGGATCTACTCTTGTTTGGAGGAGCTACATCTGCTGCTCTTTCCTTCCAACCTGGGGGGCACAACCTCTCCTGCTTTTAATGGCAAACGGAAAGTACAGCACTTAAAGGGTTAAAACTAAAGATTAAAAGAGAAGTCTAGTGAGACTAGGCTTCCCTGTTAGTCTCTTTCATATTAACCCTTTAAATATCTTTCACACCTTGTTCCTACCTACTTCCTTCACTCGAACCAGACAAAACCTGAAGTTAACAGAAAAAAATGAAGACAGGTTGCAAATGTATTCCAGTTCAATGGAATACTAGCGGATCGGAGCCCAACCCTAAATTAGAATCACACTCACTCTGTACTCATCCTGTGGGGGGTCACTTCCCTTAGCTGACTGTTGTTCATGTGTTGCGTTCCTACCATGACAAAGAAACAAATACACAAAAGGTCCCTTCCCACTTCCAATACAAACATGGATGTGCTAAGAATCTGGGATAATCTCAGCATACTCATGGCTGACATTCTAGTATCGCGCCTGTAAAGAAACAATAGCACTAAGAACTGGTGTGAATTTGCTTCATTTTTGGATACTTGCCTTATGCTAGTGGTTCCCAAACCTTTTTCCCTTGGACCAGAGGAAAATTGATGAGGGTCTTGGTGGACCACTTAATGATTTTTTTTTGCCCGTTGCAGCAATTGTAACACACCAGGCTAGATGCTGAATGATTTTAATTGTACTTTTACAGACATGCTGAGGATCACCTGAATGAAGCTCATGGACCACTGGTGGTCTGTGAACCACAGTTTGGGAACCCCTTCCTTATGCTATTATATCTCAATGTAAAAATCATGGTTATGTAAATATTTTCAACATATTCCTTATGTACCCTATAAGTACATCTTCTCCTAATTATTCCAAATGGTGAATCAGGATCCAATAGGACATGATGCATCTCTAAGTTGACAGTTAAGGTTTTGTAGCAAGGCAGCTCAAAAATTTCAGAAAGGTTTCACTTCCACCTCAGGGGTTGGAAGTATAGGGGGATTCCAATCAGGAAGAAAGTATCATTAGTGGGTACATTATAAAAAACATTTGAGAGGCTCTGAAGACAAATAGAGAAAGACAGATACGTCAATGTTATTATGATTATTCTATTGCCCATACTGCAGTCTTTCCTGACATGGTGCCCTCCAGATGTTCTGGACTACAAGAATTATGGGAGCTGTAGTCCAAAACATCCAGAGGGCACGACATTTGGGGTTCAGTTTTAAGTACTGATTCATCTCTTAAGGAAGTTCCAAGGGACAATTCCACACAATTGTGATGATGGGTTAAAATTTAGCCACTAAATGAAACAAGTAAGGCTGTGCCAGCTATATATATATATATATATATATATATACCCACATTCTTCCTGTGGATAGATCAGCTCAGGAAAGAAAGCCAAAACAGAGCAGCCTATGAGAGCTCCATTAAATTGAGTTTCCTGTTTTACTTTATACCCTCTGCAGCTTCTTATCCTGACTCTATCTTGGTTGCCAACATTACTGCTCAAATTAGAAACCAATTCCAAAAAAATTGGCAGCTTGACGTCTGTGGTTGTTCCTTGGAAGGGACAATGGCATGAAACTTACTGCTGTGCCTGCAACCAAAAACATATTTTGCAGCTGTGGGACTAGTGGGGGTCTAGAATTCCATGCTACTAACACCCCAATGATGTGATCAGAATAAGTTATGCAAATCAAGCAATTTTGCTAAATTTAGTTAACATGCATAATTCAATATGCAGGGTTAAAAGACTTTTGGCTGGAATTGGGGGCAATGAATAGAAAGCAGAGGCGTCTGGAGTAGCAGAAGGATAATAGTAGACAAAGAGCTAGAGCGGGGAAGAGAGTGTAGTATGGACTGGACTAATTCTGCTTTCTGACCCAAGGTCAAAGCTTTAAGATGTTTCCCCCTAGCCTGGCTCCAACACTAGGGGAACATAGCAGGGATCTAAGGGGGGGGGAGAGAGTTTTGCTTCCATCCCCCACATCAAAGAGTTAAACCCCCCCATGTTGTATAGCCAAACCAATGAACATGAGTTGAACAAACACATGCGCATCTGACTGGGCCTTAACA
This sequence comes from Rhineura floridana, assembly GCF_030035675.1. Lineage (NCBI taxonomy): Eukaryota > Metazoa > Chordata > Lepidosauria > Squamata > Rhineuridae > Rhineura > Rhineura floridana. The sequence continues at coordinate 81,560,840 of NC_084480.1, forward strand.
AAAGTCTGCTTCAATGTAAGAAAAACATGTGGGGGAGAAGCAGCAGTAGCAGCGAGTATGCTAGCTCCTCCCTTCTCCATCATCATTTATATCACCACTCACCAGTGTGGTGTAGTGGTTAAGGTGTTGGACTATGACCTGGGAGACCAGGGTTCGAATCTCCACATAGCTATGAAGCTCATTGGGTGACCTTGGGCCAGTCACTACCTCTCAGCCTCATGAAAACCCTATTCATAGGGTCACCATAAGTTGGAATCGACTTAAAGGCAGTACATATCACCCTCAGCTAGTGAAGGGCAACTGTCTGCCGCAGTATAAAATGGTGCGCTGCTGCACACTGGTGCACCGCAAGAGGTGGCTAGGTGTGCTGCGAATAGTATGAAAGTGTAACCCCATGCTTCAGTTGTTATTATCAGTATTGTTAAAAAAAAAGCATGATAAATACAGCATACCTGTGTTTGCTGGCATTGGGTGTGGCTATTACCCTCCCCCTCTCTTTCTAGAACCAGCTATAGGAGCATGCTCAGTAAGTAACCTTCAGGGTGGGCTGGCTTCTCTGAGAAGATTCTAGCAGACCAGCCCAACTCAAGAAGAAGGAGCTGCTCCAGAAGGGATGGGAAGACCAGCAAACTTTGTGTTATTCACAGGCCTGCTTTGATTGTTTTTAGGTATGTGTTGGGATCAAATTATTAATTAGGGGTAAAAGATTAGTGGGAATGGTTAAATTATACAGCCACAAGAGTGGCTGTATATTATAGTCAGTAGGGATTTTTCGCGTTCTACCATATTAAATGAAAATACCCCACACACCCCTTTCTGGTGCTTTGTATAGTCCCAATTCAAAACAAAAACTTACAAGGCTTGTACTGTTGGATTCAGAATCGCTTGCTCTACAACTCTGGAAGTTTTCTTGGTGATACACAACCCCCCCACGGAGAATCCACAGGTTAAAGTGAAAAACGGGAGGAAAAAAAACTAAAAGCCGTTTGGACTTTTTTTCCTTGAAATTGACATAATCTGTTGTCCTTGATTACAACTCAGAGATGACTCTAAGGTATCCCTAATCAATTGCCCGAGCTTGCCCCAAACACTGTACTTCATCTGAAGTAGGTTTCAATTTAAAAAATGGCATGGTTTATTTTTAATTAAGTGATTAAAAAATGCCTTAGAGTGGGTTATAACGTACCGCATGCGCAGAAGAAAGACTTCTTTCGTTTTACTCCCCCTCCCCCCTTCCCTTCCCTTCCCTTCCCCTCCCCTTCCCCTTCCCCTTCCAGTTACTTGGAGGAAGCAGGGGAAGTCTGCTCCTGTGATTGGTGGGCAACAGACATGTGACTCACACTGGCCTTCTGCTGAGCTTGCTCTGTGTGAGGAAGCAAGAGAGAGAGAGAGAGAGAGAGAGAGAGAGAGAGGAAGTCTGCTCCTGTGATTGGTGGGCAACAGACATGTGACTCACACTGGTCTTCTGCTGAGCTTGCTCTGTGTGATTAAGCAAGAGAGAGAGAGAGAGAGAGAGAAAATGGCCGAAAATGAAGGGAGAAAGCAGCAGCAGATGGGAGGTGAGTGGGAAAGAGTTAAAAACGGGGGAAGGACTTTCTTTCTGTTCTTCTCCAGTCCTGTTTTAAAGCAGTTAGGCAGGGCTTACTTAGGTATTACAGTTTTTTATTATGTAGGAAACTAATACTGATTTGTTTAAAATTAATACTGATTTTTTGCAATGACCAAGTGGTTTGACAATAAAGTATTATATGGGCTGTATGTATTTATGTTGGCGATTGCGTGTGTAGGTCAGACGTGGTTTGAATCCAAAAGCCGTTTAGAACAGGAATAAGACAGGCCAGGCAAGTTTCATGTAAGAGTCTTTACTAGGCAAAGACATTAGAGACATCTTTCTCCATTGACATTTCTTCCCCCACTCTGAGTTCCTGCCAGTTCCCACCTTATCACACTCTCAGCCAGCCACACTGACCTTGATTGTCTGGGACTCTGTTCTCACAGCTTAACCCTTCTGCTTCAGGTTTCTCTCTCTCTGCTAAAAAACCTTGTCTGTGAGTCTCACAACCTGCGTCACTGACCAACAGCCCCCACCTGAGACTTACAGACTTCAAAACATCATGTTACAATTATTACATTTCTACAACATTAACTTTTCATTACAAATACATATCAGTACATGGTTTGTTTTCTTACAGTTTCTATTTACAGTTTCAGTTCAGTTCAGTTTCTCTTTATTCTTTATTTACACAAGTTTCACAGATTCATGTTTGCTTTTATTTGATGATACATTTACATTTCATTCCTCAACACAAAACTTCCACATTAGATCCATTGTTTCTTTATCTATTGGTCCCTCTTTTTCCCATTCTACTGGAATTGTATCTGTTTCATTATTCTGTTGTGTAATATTAAATGCAAATCTCTGAGGAGGTTGACCTTTCGTTTTTCTCTCTGATTTCCTGACCGTATCTATTTCCATTTCTTCTTCACTCTCAATTTTTCTCGGACCAGCACCACTAGTACTTGGTATTTCTGTATCATGTGTTGTTATGTCTTCACTTCTCAGTCTTTTAACAGTACGTTTGCCACTATGAATTAAATCTTTTAATGCAGTTTTTAATGGAATTTGCTGCCCGAAAGGAACATCCGCAGCTTCCTGTTTGCTTTCACTCTCTAAAATCACTGTTTGACTGTCTCTCCAAGGTTTATCTATCACCTTTATGTTTCTGCTTAACACTACTTGTTGTTTCTCAGGTAACCAAACTCTATAATATGAATTCTGAAATCCCAAAATGCGTCCTGCTTGAGCTCTTGACTGTTTTGCAACATGTACCCAGCATTTTGCCCCAAAACGTTCTATGTGTTTCACCCTGGGTTTTCTTCCAGTCAGTTTCTCATAGGGAGACATGCCTATTGTTCTGTGCATTAGGCGGTTCTGAATATAAACAGTGTACAGAATACATTCACCCCAATAAGATTGATTCATATCAGCATCTGCTAGCATTGCTCTCAATGAATCCTGCAATGACCGGTTCCTCCTCTCTGCCATTCCGTTGGAGGATGGGCTGAAGGGAGCTGTTAGACTTTGAATTATCCCCTTCTTTTCCAAATATGTTTGAAATGAATTACTGGTAAATTCACCACCTCTATCTGATCTGATATTCTTGATAACAACCCCATGTTGTGTTTCTGTTCTCTGTATGAATGCCTTTAATTTCTCTTCTGCATCACTTTTCTTTTTCAATAAGAACACATGTGTAAATCTGGAAAAATCATCCACAATCACTAAATAAAACCTTGCTCCACCTTTTGAGCACTGAAAAGGTCCAGCTAAATCCACATGTATGAGCTGATAGGGTTCTGAAGTCGTGCTTTCACAGCTTTTATTTACTGGATTCACAGTCATTTTTGTTTTATAACATACCTCACACTCATCCACATGCTCACAGTGTTTTAACTTCAAATCTTGACTATATTTTGGGGTGTTTTGTATCTTTTGGAAATGGGTTTGTGCCAGTTTTCTGTGCCATTCATGGACACAATTATCATGTTTCTCTTTATTTACTGCTATCCAAGCACACATGTCTTTATCAAGCTTGCACTCAACCATAAACATATTGTTCTGTAATTTCCCTTGCATGCATATTTCACCATCTTTTCTCACAAAACATCTATCCCCTTCAAATGTAACTTTACAACCTATTTGAGCCAATTTTCTCACTGATAGAATGTTATATTTTAAACCAGAAATCAATAATACATCTGTTAAAATTCCCAAATTACCCATCTTCAGCGTTCCTCTCGCAGTCGCGTCCTGAGTTGATCCGTCAGCCAGATAAAGCTTCTCCTGCGTCGGCTTTGAAGTGTAAAATAAACTAGAGTCTGTGATTAGGCAATTAGACGCTCCACTGTCAAGAAGCCATTTAGAGTTAATCAGTTTATTGCTCTCCTTAGAAACAAAGTTCACGCTTGCTCTCTGACTTTCAAAGTTTCTGTAATTCCTCTTCTTTAAACAATGTCTCTGTATATGCTCACGTGATCCACAAAAATAACATGTTTTAGTCTCTTCCCTGCTTCTTTGATTTCGTTGTTTTTGTACAGACACAGTCTCAGCCTCTTTTAATTCCATTTTCTTATTTTCTTGTCTCCTATACCACTCTTGTTGAAGTTTCTGTTCCACAAAGTCCAAAGTTAGAGTCCCGTCAGGTTGACTTTCCAGACCAGAGACCAGCACGTCCCATTTTTGATCAAATGAAGATAACAGGAGATAAACCATCTGTAAGTCATTATGATGAACGCCTCGATCTTGGAGCTCAGCATTTAATCTACGAAATTCAGCCAAATGCTCTTCCATAGTTACATCATCTGTAAAACGCATTTGATATAGCTTCCGTGCTAAACACAGCCTGCTTCCCGCAGTTTGCTGTACATGCGCGGCTCTTAACTTCTCCCACATCTGATTAGCTGTCGGCTCATTACTCACCAGCAACAGTTGTGAATCTGATAGCCCCAGAGTAATAAAAGCCTTCGCTTTCTCGTCTTTCTTCAGCCACGCTGCTGAAGGAGCTGCCGGAGGGGCGTTTTCCACGACATCATTCAAATCCTCTTTAATCAGAACAGCTCTCATTCTCCACTTCCAGCTGGAGTAATTTACAGCATTCAGTCTCTCCATCGGCATCCCGGAAGACAGATTTACAGCCATGTTGCCCACTCTTACTTGCCTCTTATTTGCGCTTTGTTTCTCTCTGCAACAATGCCACTTCACCAGCTCTCGAACCCGCTACCACGCCTCATAATCTGGGCCCATAACCCCTGTTGGCGATTGCGTGTGTAGGTCAGACGTGGTTTGAATCCAAAAGCCGTTTAGAACAGGAATAAGACAGGCCAGGCAAGTTTCATGTAAGAGTCTTTACTAGGCAAAGACATTAGAGACATCTTTCTCCATTGACATTTCTTCCCCCACTCTGAGTTCCTGCCAGTTCCCACCTTATCACACTCTCAGCCAGCCACACTGACCTTGATTGTCTGGAACTCTGTTCTCACAGCTTAACCCTTCTGCTTCAGGTTTCTCTCTCTCTGCTAAAAAACCTTGTCTGTGAGTCTCACAACCTGCGTCACTGACCAACAATTTATACATCTGCAGTGTGTGTATGGAGTCTTATTTGATTTCACACTATGGTTGTAGATGATTTTTTCTCTACATTTTAAGTGTGCCCTTCTTCCTTGGGGTGGTTATGGTACTCTGTTGTTTTCATCTTGAGGGGAGGATAGGCTGAGAGATGGTGAGTAGCACATGGTCACCCAGTATACTTTATAGCTCATTTCCATTTTGAAAAATTAATTAAAACGATTTACATGCAGGCAAAGTTGATTAAGTAGATCAACACATTTAAAGCACATCCAACTCACATTTAAAGCCCATGACTTTGCCTAAAGAATCCTGGGAAGTGTAGTTTCCCCCTCACAGTTATAGTTCTCACCACCCTTAACAAATGAAAATTCCCATGATTCTGTGGTGGGATTCATGTGCTTCAAATGGGTGTTGAATGTGCTATAAATAAATGTTGTAGGTATGATGTGCATTCAAGAGTGAATTGCAAAGAAATTTTTTAAAAGATACTTTTTTAAACAGGGGGAGGGTTGTAGCTCATTGTTAGGGCATATGCTTTGCAAGGTCCAAAATTCAATTCCTGGAAAAGACTATTACCTGGAATCCTGGAGAACCAATGTTAGTCCATGTCATGAGTACTGAGTTAGATGGTACAAAATGGCCTGAGTCAGTATAAGGCAGATTCCTTGGTTCCTAAAAGTGAGAAGAGACTCAAGGGCCACAGTGACTCCAACATTTATTGATGTATTTTTATTTGCAACATTTATATACTGCTTTAGTGTAAAAAATCTCAAAGGTGTTTACAGAAAGACTTAAAACAATAAAATTATTGGCAAAAGCATTAAGGACAGATATTTTAAAAAGTTCAAAATAATAAAACCAACAATGAGTTAAAAACAGATTTAAAAACACAATAGGTTCTACATGCCTGGAGAGGCTTGCCTCAAGAAAACTGATTTTAGCAGGTGCTGAAAAGAGGCGTCTGCCTAATGTCAATAGGCAAGGAGTTCCAAAGCATAGGTGCTGCCACTTTACAGGACTGATTTCTTACAAGGGCAGAACAAGTACTATGTGGCACCCATAACATGGAAAGCACAGCTTGAACTTGGCCTGGTAGCAAATCAGCAACCAATGCCGATTGCAGAGCAGAGGTGTAATGTGCTGATAGGATCTCACTCATGTCAGCAATCGTGTTGCAGCATTCTGTGTTAACTGAAGTCCCCAGGTCAGGTTGTGCTGCATGGGGATTTCTGTGACCTTGGCTGACTGGATGCTAGGATTTTTTTAGTTTTGGTTTTTGGTTATGAATCCTGACTGGTTGTGGGATGCGGAGTTTTCTGCCTTATTCATAGGAATCTTGTTGTGGTTGGTATGGTATTGCATTTAGGAAAGTGTTACTGCCTTTTGTGTTGTTGTTTTTTCTATTTGCATTTCACTTATCTTTAACCTCACTCTGTTACAGCCATAGAAGCAACAGCAGTGGTTCCATGTGCTCAGGACAACCCCCTTAAACCCATTGGTGATGCACCTTGTTGGTTGCATGACAGTTTGCCCAATAGTGGTAAAAGAGAATTCATATATTTGGAAGTGTGGCTGCAACTGTTGTTCCCAAGCTGCTGCTTATGAAAGTAGACCAAACCATGTGTGTTTTCTCTCTGTCCATTATTGCTCACTGGAACTGGGTTGGCTGTCAAAGTGAGTTTATAGCAGTCAACAGGGTAGACAGAAAGGGTAGAGAACCTTCTTACTCTTACTCATTTCTCAGACCTCTTTCTGAAGGGTCAAATCTGTTAAGAATTTTGGAGCAGCCATGTTAAAAGATACGGGCAGGGCACTGCAGGCAGGGGGTTGCCAACCCTGTTTGGATATGGATGTCTTTGCAGAGGATCCATAGTCAAGGTTTACCAACATCACAATCCATACTATATCTACTCAGAAGTAAGTCTTGTTGAGTTCTGTGGTGCTTAGTCCATTAGTAAGTGTGTTTAGAATTGCTGCCTTTGGGGACATCCATCTTTACTCCTGAGTGTTCCCATCTAACATCTCCACAACACTAGGCTCCTTTCTTCCTACAATGGCCTTCTGGTGACTGGCCTGGGGGCACTTAAACCCTTCTTGGTGAAAGCAGATGGGCTAGATTAAATGTTCCCTACCCGGGCTTCATATTTTAGCTAAGATTTCTGTCTTAATTTTCAATCAGAAAAATGTTTTTTTTTCATTGTATGCTCTACACAACTGTGATTGATGCTTAATGTATCATGCTTAATGGCAGCACTAGGGCCCATCCCTGTGACATCACTCAGGCGCACCCCTTGACATCACTCAGGACTGGCCGAGCCCTGAAATTTCAGGGTTTGGGATGCTTCTGACCTGGCAACCCTAATTCCCGCCTTCCATTGTTCTTAGCCAATGAGAGACACCACAGTTATCCTGGAAAAATGAAGAATTTTAGTCTGCTTGCATGCTGCATCTGCAGAATCTAGCAGGTTAGAAAACTGCACATGCCCACTTGATCAACACATGCAGCTGCTCCACCCCTTACCCATACACTTTCTGGTTGCGTCAGCAAGGAGAAGCAGCTTTCATCTCAGTTGCCTGTTTCTCAGGATATGTGTCTTAAGTGGTGAATGCAATGGGAGGGTCTGCCTGTCATCATGGAGGGTGGAATAAAAGGGTTTGATTCCACTAAACACTCCCTCCCACGAACAGATACAAGATATAAAAGCAAACCGCTCTGTAGAAAAGGCAGTGATACTAGCATTTGCATTTTTCAGCCCTGTACCCAACTTGTTAAATGGTGGTTACTCCTAAGTAAAGTTGCATTGGAATGCAGCCTCACTCACCCTGTTGCGTGACAGAGCCTCTGTTCAGCAATTCAGAAAAGGCTAAAAAGTATTTTTTGATACATACCCTTCTTCAAAATGACTGGCAGGCATCTCTCCACCAAAGATCACCCTACTTCCATCTCCCCAGGGATGGATATGTGTGTGTGTGTGTGTGTGTGCACGTATACCTACACGCATATGTATATATATACATACACACAGAGGCGCTCCCTCTTTCTATGCATATATTCAATGCAGTGGGGGGTGTAACCTTCCCCCCCTTAAGGAATGGAACAGCTACCCTGTCTAATGCTACCACAGCTTGCCAGGTCTCTAGAATTCACTGCATTTTTATTTTCTTTTTTTTAAAAGGTGCCATCACCCAGGTCTCCATCATGTTCTAGCCTTTATTATAGAAGGCTCCATTTCCCCTCTCTCTGATCGGATATGTGAGAATCGGTGTACTAAAGACACTTCTTACATGCTCAGACATGCTCCCTTTAGATAAGATGATTGACAGAGCTGATAATATTGAAATCTTGATTTCTATTTGCGTTAAAAGTTGTATGATTTTTATACTGCTGCATTGACTTGTTTTATGTTTGTTATGTTTTTATTGTTTTTACATTGATTGTGCATTTTTATTGTTTTTATGTTTGCAAGCTGCCCTGAACTCCGTTTTTAACAGTGGAAAGGCAGGATATAAATCCTCTTAATAAATAAATGTTCCATAATAGGCATTTAAGTTTGAAAATGAAGGATTTTTTTAAATCTTCAAATCCTCCCCCAGTTTTTGGTGGTAATTGCTAGGCACAAAACAAAACTGGACAATGCAACTTTTAATATGATTAACTTGCCTAATCAGGACATTATTTGCATACTATGCAAATTATGCAACTCATTTATAATTTGCATAATATGCAAATCAGCCTGCCCGGATTTGTGGAATTGGAATAAGCAGCCCTACATGTGACTCACACTGGCCTTCTGGTCAGCGTTGCTCTTTCCCCGTGCTCTGTGTAAGGAAGCACGAGGGAGGAAATGGACAGCCAGACAGTTAGGAGAGAGAGAAAGAGAAAAATGGATGGTGGAGGGAGAAAGGCACAGGGCAAGGATGATGGAGAAGGCAGCAGCAGAATGGAGGTGAGTGACAGTGATGTGTGTGTGTGTTCCCACCCCCGCTGTCTCCCACAGCCTGCTCTTTCCTCTGGCTCAATCGCCCTGCCACCCCCACCCCCTATCCTTAAATGGGTTTATAAATGACAAAAGCTCAAATACTTTTTGTTTGCAGTGTGTGTGGCTGTTTGACCTGTGCTCATAACATTGTTGTAGTTATTTTGAGATTGTATGAGACTCTTTGTTTGTAACACTTTAATCCTGAATTTAGCTGTTGGATCTTAAATCTCTCTCTCTCTCTCTCTCTCTCTCTCACTCACTCACTCACTCACTCACACACACGCATAGTGGAGCAGTGGGGAGGGGTGGATATAGTGCTGGAGAATGCATAGGTTGGGTTAGGTTTTATTATTATTGTTGAGATTTTTAATGTTTTAATGTATTTGTATGTTTTTATTTTGTACATCGCCCAGAGTGGCTGGACAGCCAGCCAGATGGGCGACTAATAAATTTAATAAATAAATAAATAAATAGGTTACAGCAGCCATGTTACAGCAACCCTGCCAAGTAGCCTAGTATGGCTGTACAGATATTGGGGGGGGGCCTGAGAGGGAGTTGTGTATGTCAACCCTGAAGTGTAGTCCAGTGTTGTTCAGTCTCTTGGTTTTGTGTTTTTCCTTTTTCTTTTTTGAAAAGAACTTTTAAATTGACTGTAGCAGCAGATTTATTCCTTTAATTTATTAAATTTATATCCCACCATTCCTCCTAGAAGGAGCCCAGGGCGGCAATGGGTGGAGGGATCATTGCTTTCCCACTCATGGGAGAAAAGTAGAGGCTTCTTGTGTTTGGGTTAATGCTGGTGAATAAATCCTTAAATGGGTTTATAAATGACAAATGCTCAAATGCTTTTTGTTTGAAGTGTGTGTGGCTGTTTGACCTGTGCTCATAACATTGCTGTAGTTATTTTGAGATTTGATGCGACTCTTTGTTTTTAACACTTTAATCTTGAATTTAGCTCTTGGTTGTTTAATCTTAAATCTCTTTCACTGACTCACTATCTGAAATTAGTCCTGTGTTGAAGCCCCCATCTGAAATTAGTGCTGTGTTGGCTACTGCTTTCCACTTTTGTGAAAGCCTTTGGTGTATAGGGAAGAGGCATTTTCATTTTCATCTTTTGCAGAGAACAGAAGGTCTTCATCAAACATTTGCAGGGGCAACAAATATTTGCAGCACACTAATGAGGTGGCCAAGTGGTTTTTCTGTTTGTGACGAGTAGTGCAGTAGCAAATTAAAAAGTGCAGGGTCTCTTCATTATAGTCACAGCCATGCCCCTCCTTCTTTTTTTGCTGCTGCGTTGAGAATAAGATCCTTTTTAATGCCTTCTCCTATAACAATAGACGTCCCTAGCTCAGTATTGACTGACAAGATTTCAGATAAGGATCTCTCCCAGCCCTAATTGGAGATGCTGGGTATTGAATGTGGGGACTTTTGCATGCAAAGCATGTTCTCTGCCACTAAGCCATGACCCTCTTGTAAAAGTAAAGGCATTCTTGATGGTAATATAACATTTAAAATACACTGCTGAACTATTTCTGTTATTGCTGCTGCTAACTTGCACAGGATCCCATCCTTTACCTCCCATATTAAAAAGCAGAGAAATTCACTAATAGGCAAAAAACCTTGCGGTTTAAGAATGTACCTATAGCCCACAGCTATTTCTATCAAACTTTAAAAAGCAGGGAAATTGGGCAGCTATAGTGAATGCACCAGGGGAGCAGGAGACCTGAACTCCTCTCTGAGATATTCGACTGCCCTACAAATTGGTCAAAATGCAAACACAATTTGGGTTGGTCTTTCACAGTCCAATCCACTTCCTGTGTAGCTTGGAAGAATTTGGTAACATGTGCCTTTGAGCATATGGTGAGTGGTGGCAACACCTGCAATCAGCCCAAATAACAGAAACCAGACGTGTGCTGTGCTGATCTTGTTTCAGCAGGGAGGAAGCAACATTATGAAGACAGTTGATATAGTTCAGATGGTCACTTTGAATATGTCTGATTTCCTTTGCAATTTTAATGAAGTTTCCTATAGGAAATCATTTTCTTTTGTTTCTATTTCTGCAAATATGTGAAGTACAGCCACACTTTGCAAAATTTACACTAAAAAAACTCCAAACATAATAATGGCACTGACTTCTGCAGAATAGTTTCCAGTGGACCTCAGGAGTGTGTCAATTTGCACAAGATAAAGCAGTGGGAGGTGAAATATATTCTAACAAAATGCTAGGTGTGCTCTATGTTTTTAATTGACCGTGCCTACCTTGCCTTAAATGAAGTGGTTTAAACATAGCAGGCTGAAAACATGCATCCTCTTTTCCCCAACAGCTAGAGTCACTGCTGAAGTAGCAACATATTAGAATTAGTCTGATTTTACATCAAACTACAGTTTCAGATTCAACTGTTAAAGCACCCAAAATAGAAATAGAAATTAACCTCCAATTTGAAACACAAAAGGCTGTCTTCACCATCATATGACATTGACCACTAAAAAGGCTTTGAAATTAATAAAAATAAATTTCACACAGATTTCTGGGATGAATAATGAGGAATATAAAATGATCTAGTTTAGATTCTCTGTACAAATAGTAGTAACACAGAAAAGAAGCAAAGTAAGAAGAACAGCAGCAAACATACAAAAATATAATTCTCTATCTTTGGAGATGGTAGGTGTTGCCACCACTCACCATATGCTCAGAGGCACATGTTACCAAATTCTTCCAAGCTACACAGGAAGTGGATTGGACTGTGAAAGACCAACCCAAATTGTGTTTGCATTTTGACCAATTTGTAGGGCAGTCGAATATCTCAGAGAGGAGTTCAGGTCTCCTGCTCCCCTGGTACATTCACTATAGCTGCCCAATTTCCCTGCTTTTTAAAGTTTGATAGAAATAGCTGTGGGCTATAGGTACATTCTTAAACCGCAAGGTTTTTTGCCTATTAGTGAATATTGTTTTAGTGGGATTTATTATTAAAGTTATAATTTTATGATATTCTAGAATATACATTTCCCTATATGTAAAGATATAGTTATTGTTAAGTATATATTTGGATTATGTATGGCTTCTCTGAGAAGATTCTAGCAGACCAGCCCAACTCAAGAAGAAGGAGCTGCTCCAGAAGGGATGGTAAGGCCAGCAAACTTTGTGTTATTATTCACAGGCCTGCTTTGATTGTTTTTAGGAGCCAAGCAGCAACGAGAGAAGATTTTGTTTCCTGCACAAGGAACTAGCAGTAAAGCGAAAGGACTGTGAACTCATTGTTCTATTTGGGGGTTATTTTTTTTATTTATATCTTGTTAATTGTTGTAAAAGAGAAATTGTAATTTCTTCACTGCTATGAAGCAATAGCAGCCAGACTGTTAAGGATATTAAGATTATTATTTACTTGTTCTGATAATACTGTATATGATAACTAATTTTCTTCAATATATACATTTAATTTTAATCCTTGTGGGGTTTTTTTTTTACTGCAACTGTGGAAGGGAATCACACTGTCAGAAAGGACTGAACCCACCCACTTCTCCTATTTAATGTAGGAATATTTGTGGGTTACATAAATTGGCGCCTGAACAGGGACAGTGCCATCCACAGTTGTTAACAGTAATCAATTTAAAGAAAATATATATATATATATATTCCAGTTATAAGGAATTTGTTTTAGGGAAAATTTGTTTAAAATATTGCTGTAGGTATGGAACTATGTAAGCAGTATAAGTTTGATCCAGACCGCTCTGTTAGATTGGGTGAGATTCATTCTACTGTTACTGATGAGGAATTGTTAAATGCTTTAGGAGAGTATGGGGCTGTTACTGGATTTAAAAGAATACAAGGCAGCCAGCGAGGCATTGCTATCTGTGAGTACAGTAAAGTGTGTGCAGCTAAAACAATAAGAAAGGATTGCAAACAACTTAAATGAAATGGTAAATGGAGTGTGTTTCCCATTGGCACTAGAAAGATCCTTTCTGACAATTCTGGTAACTCCTTAACAACAGAAGGGAACCCAGGTGATGAACAAGTAGTTGACACTTCACCTACATCTTCTTCAGTCAGAAACATATTTTCTTCCCCTGATGCACCAATACATCCTACACCCAATTTTATCCTCCCGGAATGGATATCTAAAGTAATAATGGGACATGTAATAAAGTCTAATGAGGCCACTGGTGCCTATGATTATGCATCCTTCAAACTGAAGTGTTTTTCTGGTCTGTCACCAAAACCTAGTGAGATAGATTTTGATACATGGAAGCTTCAAATACAAGAGTTACTGGATGATCCAGAAATATCTCCCAAAAGAAAAAAAAAGAAAGTTAATTGAAAGTTTGGCACCCCCAGCTTTGAATGAAGTGTTAAATGCAGGTCGAAATGCTACAGCAGAGGAATGTCTGGAGCAACTAGAAAAGATATATAGCTCTGTCTGCAGTAGTGATGAGCTCTATGCTCAATTTTTAAGACTTTTCAGAAATTTTGATGTTCACCGCCCAGAGAGCTATCGCTAGTCGGGCGGTATATAAATTTAATAAATAAATAAAATAAATAAATAAATAAATCTTCAGAAAAGCCCTCTGAGTATCTGAGGAGATTAAACAACTGCTGGAGAAAGGTAATGGAGAAGAAGACCTTGATGCTGGAAAACCTAGAGGTTCAGCTCATCAAGCAATTCATTCGTGGGTGTTGGGATGAGTCCCTGATTATGCAGCTTCATCAGCATGATCATCTGGATACTACTAATGCTTCTAAGATGTCATATTCAGAGCTCCTATACAAAGTCAGACAATATGAAGAAGAGAAAGAACTGAAAGAGCAAAGAAAGCTGAAACAGTTAGGCAAGCTAGCATATAAACCTAGCAGTTCTTGCCATATAATTGAATCAGAAAATCCTGTAAACTCTGCATTAAGAGGGCCAAGGAAAATGGAAGATCAGTTGACTCATATTGAGGGAGCTATAGCCAAGTTATTGGACAAGCCTGCCACTAAGAAGAGCGTGTATAGGCCAAAGCAAGAGAATACCAAGATTTCACCTCCAGACAGACCTATTTCAAATAGCAATTGGTTCTTCTGTTACAATTGTGGAATGGAGGATCACTCTAGGGCTGAATGTACTCAATCAAGCAATGCTGAATTAGTACAAAAGAAACTTAATTTCTAGACAAGAGCAACGGTTATAATGCCGTTCCTTGAAGCCTTCACAAGCAGATGGAAATTGCAAAGTTGTAGCAAAACTCCAAGAAGCCACCCACAAAAGAAAAAAATTAGATGGGGTGCTAAGTGAGCTGGTGGGAGACCTGTGCCATACACAGATGTTTATAGAAGGAATACCCTGTGTGTGCTTCATAGATACAGGTTCTCAGGTTACCTGCATAACTTCAGGATTTTACAAGGAGCATTTATCACATCTAGAATTGCACCCAGTAGAAGAAGCACTTCAGGTAACAGATGCAGGAGGTCAAGAAGTCCTTTATCTAGGATATGTGATTGTTCATGCCAACGTTCCTAAAGAAAATTGTGGAAAAGAAAAAAAACCAGATGGTTTATGCTTTGATATGTCCAGATCAAAACCCTCCAGCTGTAGTCCCAGTTATAGTGGGTACCAATATCCTGTGGAAATTTAAGAATGATTGTGAACAAATAGCTGGCTCTCAATTCCTGAAGAAACTGAAGACTGACACTATGTGGGCCAAGGCATATTTAATATGCAAAGAACAGGAGAGGATACAAAAGAAAATTACCAGGAGAATAGTGAGAGTAGCAGAAAGTAAGCCAATACTAATATCAGGTGAAGTAAGGGAAATTGCTAGAACTGTAAGAAAATTGTCAGGAGAAGGACCATTTGAGATATTGTTAGAAGATGCAGAAAACAAAAATTTCCCTGGAGGATTGGTCCTAAAAACTCAGTTTGCCAAAATCAGTGCTTCTTGTACTAAAATTGCTGTACAAATACAGAATGCAAGTGCCCATAGTATTATGTTACCTAAAAAGTGTGTCATTGCAAAAGGAGAAGTTGTGGATTGGATCAAGCCCATGCCACCTATAAGTGGAAAAGACAACATTCCTTTTTATTTGGATTTTGGTGATTCACCTATAGATGCTGATTATAAACCACCTTGTGAAAAGGATTTGCCAAGAAGCAGGAGCAGCTTTCTCAAGGCATGACCTGGACATAGGACAGCAGCACCAAGTAGGTTGGTGGTGATGACATCATCATCAATATGATAATAATGATAACACGTTTATTCAACAACAACAACTAATACGTTCCTTGTGCCATTACAATAAAACAGTGTATAACATAGCAAAGCAACAACACAGCAGTTATATTCCACCCTTATTTGCCTGTCAAGAAGACATGTCTCTGTCCTGAGGAGCTTACGGTCTAAGACTCAACACAGAGAAAACAACAAGGGAAGGGGATTCAATTTAGGACTCCAGTTCTGAACCCACTTAAATGAACACAGTGGGGCTTACTTCTAAGTAAAATGACTATGAGTATATTAAGCTAAGCCATACCTCCAGTATAATTAACCATTAGATATGTGAGACTCCTCTGGAGAAAACAGCTAATATTATGTTCAGGAATATAGTGTTTTGTTTATGCTATGCCTGGCTTATTCCTGGTACACAGAAAGAACTCCCTGACCTGGAGCAGTATATTTAGGTGTCATAAATAACCATCATTGGCTAAAGATCTCCAGAGTTTCTTTAAAAAATAAAATAAATCCTGTAAACTGTAAGTTCCTATGGCTTAGAGAAAAATAATTGGCAGTTGGGGGGTAAAGCCAAAATGTTAGAAAAAGATTTTCACATTATACAATCCGTTCCAAATAATATAGTAGCAAGTTCCTCCAGTTATCTATTTTTGCAGGCACTGAGACAGTCACACAAAGTATCTTTACATTTCCTGGGTTTTATAAAAGCAGGGATTTGCTTAACTCAACATTCCTTTCCTTATCGATCAACCACATTCTCCCAACTACACTGGTCAAAGACACTGTTCCATTTTCCACTCAAGGTGAAATTGGGGTTGGAATTGTGCCACAACCTCACACATGCCCTGCTAACTAGATTACCAATGTCAGGATGTCTGTGTTATCAACTACTCTCGAGCTCTCTTTCCCGCCTCTCATCATCAAAGGCATAGTCCTGGGCTCAGAAAGAAAATAAACATCTGGTTCTCTTCAAAGTACTGCTAAGCTTTTTGTTTTAATGAAAATAATTATAATAGGTTCTTGCTCTTATTCCAAATGGGAGTTAACTATCTTGCAGTAACCTGTATGAAATTTTGAGATACTTTAAATAAATATAAATAAATAAAAAAGGCCCAGGCTGGGGCAAGAAGAAATCAAATTCAAACACACTCCAATGATACTAGCCAAACATTTTGGGGGGGGGGAACTCTCCCATCAAGAGTCTCCTCTCCCTACTCTCCCCTAAAATAAAAAGGGCCCACTCTCACCCATGAAGAAACCAGATCCAACATGCTTTTGAGTTAGTTTGCCATCATTTTTCTCAATGAAGTGTTCTAGTCTATATATGTGGTAGTGGACAACCCACAAACATATTGCTGATTTCAAAAGCTGGTGGGCCACAGAATAGAAAAAAAGAATGTGTTTGCTGCTGATTAAACTGCTGTACTCAAAAGGAGGAATTAGTATTCAGCCTCAGAGAAGAGCAATTGGCATTGGCTCAGCTTGAAATGCATGCATCTGATTGGTTGGGGAGGGCATTCATAATTATGTCCAAATGTGGTGGAATATTCAATGCATTTAACAAGGGATTCCTAATTGGCAAGTGTTTACACAAGGCGAGATAAAATCAAAATCAAGATTCAGAGGGTCTCCTCTCCTCCATAAGCCACTTCTACTGGAATTTATTATTTAAAAACATGTTTTACCGCTCGAGACAGGGGTGAGACCATAGGGATAATTGTGATTGGCTGTGCTCTCCAGGGATGATTGCCCAGCACAGGAGTAACAAGTCCAGAGTGTCCCTAAATGTGAGGAAATTTATTGAATATGAATGTAAAGAAGAGATGGGACTGAGCTGTAGTGTGGGGGTTTAGGGCGGGCAGTACCCTACCTGCCCTAATGAACCAGCCTCCACAGGGTGGAGCTAGCATGTTTGTCCCTGCTGACCCCCTCACACTGGATCATAACGCCTGAAGAGGGCATAAGACACTTTGAAGACCAGCCAGGTCCAATAACATGCAACACGCTGCTATGCATGTTGACTTAGAAATAAGTTCCACTGTGTTCAATGAAACATTGAAGGCAGACATTTGGACCATGACATAATTATTGCACTAAAAAGCTATAATCTAGAAAGACTCTCTTGACTGAGAGCCATACAACACAGCTAGCGGACTTTCAGGGAACAATCCAACTCACCTTTCCACTGGGCTGGGGTGAATTGGATTCTGCGTATCCCCAGCAACCACTGGCAGCAGCCGTCTGCCACAGTAGAAATGTGGCTCCACGAGTAGCCTCCTGGCGTTGCTTGGGGTCAGCCTGTGGGATGGCATTGCTTGGGGTCTGCTTGGGGTCAGCTTGTGGATGGCCAGCCTGGCAGATGGAAGGCCCTGAAAATGGGGCATTCCAGAGGTATGGTGAGGGAGGAGCTCCAGGGGGGACTTACATGAGATCCTTCTTGCATTCAGACCCCTCCCTCAGGTCCAGATCCCCCTTCAAACTCCACTGGCCAAAAGACTGGTAGAATAAACAATGTAACTTATTTTGCATTCAGGCCTACGAGGACTGCTTACTCCCTGGGAGGCCTGTTCGATGGAGCCAGCATTCAGCCAGGCTCCTCTGCTGCCGGCCCCCACTCTGCCGGCTGCCCAGCACTTGTGTTGCTTTGCCCGTGTTGTGGCACCTACCCTTTGGAATTCACTCTTCTTAAATGTTAAACATCCAAGTCTATGCTCCAATGGCAAACACAGAAGAAGAGGAATTGGAAAGATTTTGAGCAGAAGTACAAGAATAAATTGATCACACACCAAAACATGATGTGCTGATAATTGTGGGAGACTGGAATGCAAAAGTAGGGAACAAAGAATTAGGAATTGTGGGGAAATGGAGCTTAGAAGATAGAAATGAAGCAAGAAAAGCTTATTGAATTCTGTGAAGCCAGTAATTTGTTTCTTGCAAACACACTTTTTGAGCAACCAAACAGACGGCTGTACACATGGACATCACCAAATTGTCAATATAGGAATCAAATTGATTATATAATTGGTAGCAGAAAATGGAAAAGTTCCATACTTTGTGCGAAAACAAGACCAGGAGCAGACTGCGGTACAGATCATGAACTGGTTATATCGAAAATCAGAGTAAAGCTAAAGAAGAAGAACAAAGCAATCATAATGCTGAAATACAATTTAAATAAAATCCCAGAAGAATATAAATATCAAATAAGGAACAGATTTGAGGCTTTAAATTTAGTTGACAGAGAACCAGAAGAACTATGGAGTGAAGTCAGATACATTATAAGGGAAAAATGCAAAAAGACAATACCTCTAGTTAAAAAGAGAGAATGGATCCCGAATGGGTGACTGAAGAAACTCTTAAAATGGTTAAAGAGAGAAGGAAAGCAAAAGCAAAAGGAGATAGGAACACAGTCAGAACCCTAAATGGAACAATACGACAACTAGTACGTAGGGACAAAGAGAACTATTACAATAGTTATTGTAAGGAAATAGAAGAGGACATCAAAAAGGGTAGAATAAGAGCCCTATTTCAAAAGATTAGAAAAATGAAAGGGAAATTTAAACCAAGAGTAGGGAGGTTGAATAATCAACAGGGGAACACACTGACTGACTAAGATGAAATAAAAGGAAGGTGGAAGCAATACACTGAATAACTCTATAAAAGAGATGCAAAGATGACAGATTCATTCATGGAGGAACTGTATGATGAAGAACCAGAAATGTTAGAATGTGAGGGGATCCCAGGGAATGCAGTAATAATCGAACTATTGCCTTAATATCTCATGCAAGTAAAGTAATGCTCAAGATTCTACAACAAAGGCTCTTACCATATATGGAGCGAGAAATGCTAGATGTCCAAGTTGGATTTATAAAGGGAAGAGGCACCAGAGATCATATCACAAACATATGTTGGATAATGGACCGGACCAAGGAATTTCAGTAGGAAATCATCCTGTGTTTTATAGATTACAGCAAAGCCTTTGATTGTGTAGATCATGAAAAACTATGGAATGCTTTAGAAGAAATGCGGGTGGCACAGCATCTGATTGTCCTGATGCACAACCTATACTCTGGACAAGAGGCTACTGTAAGGAGAGAATATGGACAAACCAATTGGTTCCCCATCGGAAAGGGTGTGAGATAGGGGTGTATTTTATCACCCTATTTATTTAATCTGTATGCAGAACATATCATACAGAAAGCAGGATTGGACCAAGATGAAGGAGGTGTGAAAATTGGAGGGAGAAATATCAATAATTTAAGATATGCAGACGATACCATACTACTAGCAGAAACCAGTAATGATTTGAAACGAATGCTGATGAAAGTTCAAGAGGAAAGCACAAAAGCAGGACTGCAGCTGAACATCAAAAAGACTATAAAGTAATGACAACAGAAGATTTATGTAACTTTAAAGTTGACACCGAGGACATTGAACTTGTCAAGGATTATCAATACCTTGGCACACTCATTAACCAAAGTGGAGATAATAGTCAAGAAATCAGAAGAAGGCTAGGATTGGGGAGGGCAGCTATGAGAGAAAGAGAAAAGGTCCTCAAATGCAAAGATGTATCACTGAATACTAAAGTCAGGATCATTCAGACCATGGTATTCCCGATCTCTATGTCTGGATGTGAAAGTTGGACAGTGAAAAAAGCGGATAAGAGAAAAATCAACTCCTTTGAAATGTGGTGTTGGAGGAGAGCTTTGTGCATACCATGGACCGTGAAAAAGATAAATACTTGGATGTTAGAATAAATTAAACCAGAACTATTCCTAGAAGCTAAAATGATGAAACTGAGGTTATCATACTTTGGACACATAATGAGAAGACATGATTCACTAGAAAAGGCAATAATGCTGGGAAAAACAGAAGGGAGTAAAAAAAGAGGAAGACCAAGCAAGAGATGGATTGATTCCATAAAGGAAGCCACAGACCTGAACTTACAAGATCTGAACAGGGTGCTTCACGACAGATGCTATTGGATGTCACTGATTCATAGGGTCGCCATAAGTCGAAGTTGACTTGAAGGCACATAATAACAACAACAAATGTTGAACAGGTGCCATGTACTGACGACTTTCCTCTTTCAATAAGTGTGTTAAATAGATACCTTAACCTGGTGTGCATCTGTACTGGAATTTTTTTTAGATGTTTTGAAGACGTTTTAAAGATGTTTTGCTTGTAAGCTGTTTTTAGCATTTTATCATCTGTTGTTTGCCACCTGGGCTCCCTTTGAGAGGATGGACATGATATAAATTTAATAACAACAACAATAGTACATATGCAATAAAAATACTGTATTTTCATACTGTTGCTGTTGGTCAGGAGTCCAACTAAATAGTGATATTTTACTGACTGTAATGAATTACAATTAAATATGGATATTTACTGAATATAATGAATTACAGTCATCCACATACATAGGTTGGCCATAGGCATGAATTTGTGTGGTCCTGTTCTGAAATAAATCCCCACATTTATTCACACAGTCTTACTTCCAGACACAGCTTGTTTACCTACTGCCTTCTCCTAATATATTACATACACTATATTTCTTTGCTAGGCATTCATTCTTTAGACATCCTCTTGGTGTAAAACAAATCTCTCTCTCTCTCTCTCTCTCTCTCTGTGTGTGTGTGTGTTTATATATATATATTGTTTGAATAATTATCTATCAATGATCATTTCTGGAAAATGCAAGGTCTAAAGCTCTTTCAATTTGTGAATGTAACTCCTTGTTCAGTCTGTATTCTGACACAAGTTCCCCTGAAGCCCCAATGGGCAGTTAGCCTGGGTAAAGACTAAAAGCTGTAGGACATGATCCATGGGGCATAATAAGCAGAACAAAACAAGCTTAGATGAAATCAGAAGAAAAAATAACAAAGATAAAACTCAAAAACCTAACTAAACAAATTGCACCACATTGCACCACATTTAGGCAATCAGTGTGATGTGGATTTAATTAATTTTGTTGGCAATCCTCACAGCTTTCCACAAGACAGTCACTGATAGTGGTGGCATTAGCACTAGAAAAGGCTATGAGCAAACCAGAACAGCCTTTCATATATAGGTGAATATTATACTTTCACAAGTAGGACCTGCAACAAAATGTTGCATTGTGTCTCCATATCCTAAGGCAAGTTGGCGCCCTCCAGATGTCACAGACACCAACTCCCATCATTCCTAGCCAGTGTGGCCTATCATCAGGGATGACTGGAGTTATAGTTGGCTACAGACAGCAAGCCAGGAGCTCTTGAATCCCATGAGCTGTTAGCAGCCCAAGCAGCTTACCTTGGTTTTCTGGTTTTATTTTCCAAAATGTGAATGTACTGCCTTCAAGTTGATTCCAACTTATGGCGACCCTATGAATAGGGTTTTCATGAGGCTGAGAGGCAGTGACTGGCCCAAGGTCACCCAGTGAGTTTCATGGTTGTGTGGGGATTCGAACCGTGGTCTCCCAGGTCGTAGTCCAACACCTTAACCACTACACCACACTAGGGATGAAAGGGAGAAATTAAATTCTATTTACATTTAAAGGGAAATCTACCTAATTCACACTTTCCAAAACAATATGTGAAATGCAGTCATCCTTAAAATTTACACTTCTCTGAATGTTGCAATGCATTTCTCCAACAAGTAATGTGCACAAAAATACATATACTAGGTAAAGAATACATAAAAATGCATATATTAGAGAAATAAGAATTCATTATATGAGGGAAAAATCCTTGCAAAAAGGTGTATATTAGGGAAAATTGCATACAAGGATGTGTATATTAGGATACATTTGGATTAAAATGCTGAAGAATTTTCATGATGACTGCTGAAAAAAATTGCAAACTGATGTGGAAATGTGGCACCCTGAAGATTGGAAAAATGAGAAACAGAGAGGAGCCAAAACTGACAGATTCACCTGTCCCTATTTCCAACAGCCACTCAACATTCTGTAGCACTTGGAATGTTCCGTTTCCCTTGGGCCATTTGGTTTTCATTTTGTTTTTTACTTTTTGTTTACATCAACAAACAAATACTATAACCATCTTGTTTGTAGGTGGCTCCATTTTGTTTCCAAAGTCAATTACCTGACTTTGCTATTAGTACATACCAGTGGGACTGGCAATAAAAGATGACAAATGCTCCTGTTCAAGACATGCCATGCAGCCTGCTGGCCAGTCATACCCTCTTCCAGGGCATTCCATTCCATTCCCCCTCCTCCCTGGTTTTCTGTTTTTTATTTCTGCAGGATCATTTCAGTATTCTATGATCACTGAACATAGTCATTCCTCACTGGGCTGTTTCATCTCTGCTGTTTTGCTTTTCCTCTAAATATATTAGGTACTGCAGATCTTGGGATTCGCTTGACTATGCTGATAACTTCTTGATAATCACAGGCTCTGTTTTGGCTATAGCTGCATGCACAACATACATTTAAAGCACATTTAAAACACATATGCCTATTGTGAAAACCTGGGAAAGGGAACCTGGGACCCATGGGCCATATGTACCCCTCTGCCTAATTTCATGTGGCCCTCTCCAAACAATCAGCAATAGTTCTGAGCACATTCTGAAGGTACCTTTTTAATGAGGATATACACTTTACAAGACAAAAAAACCCAGCAAGTCATAAGTATTAATTCCTAGAGTACTTGTGATGGAGGGTGGAAAGGGTGTGTGTGTGAAACACAGATGGAGAGGGAAACTATAATTATTATTTATATTCATCCATCCATTTATCCATCTATCCATCCATCTATGCACACCCACAGACTGGAGGGACACAGTGAAGACAGAGGGAGGGAGGGACCGAGGGAAGTGTTAGAAGTGTGACAAGAGCAACTTCTATTTGGTCCTCTTTGCATGGGGAGAGAGATAGACCTCATAGCTGGCTAGGTTGCCACTGACCTGTGCTCATCTTTTCTGTCCATCTTCTGTGTGAACTGATATGTCCCAGGGAGCAATTCACACCTCTGGCTCACCTTCCTGTTTCTTTCTTCTCTGCTGATCACTGGAGGAGAAGGAGCCATGGTCTCTTTGTCTGTTCTCCTCTAGCATGAGTGACAATGTGCAGGCATGGTCACTGTAGACTCCAATTTAGTTAGCTAGATAGAAGTAGCACCTTTCCTATCCAGTATGTATTTCTATTAATAAAGTAGCATTTTTCTTATTTTGAAACCAAGTGTAAGTCTGAGTGATTTAAAGCAAGGTAAAAACTTGCTTTCTCTCAGGTAAAATCACACTGTACTGCATGTACAGAGCACTGAGCAAGCTACACTAGACTAAACTCTGCTAATTTACTTAATCTCTAGTTGGTCTACCAGTCACTGAAGAACCCAACAGCAGAGAGGGAGAGAGCGAGTGCTATGGCTCAATGCATTTTGTAGACTGAGGCAAAAACAAGATGGCATCCCTCCCATTCCATTGATATAAGCTGACTGGGCAGGCGGTTGAATCTTTTTTCAACACTGGTTATGGGGCAGCATCACCCACTGCATCTGAGGGTAGCAGGCTGGCTCAAAGGATGCAGGGCAGGCTGTTTGGGACATACAGATCTCTCCTACAGAACCTCTGCCACTTCCCTTTCCCCATCATCTACTTCCTGAGGCAGCTGCCTCACTCTGTCTAAAGAGAGAACTGTCCCAGATACCATTCTACAATGCTGAAAATTCCACCCACTTTGGCTCTGCTTGCTTTTGGCTCACGTCCAACTCAACATTGGATTCGGCTCTATCCACCATGGGCTGCAGCTCTTGACTGAGTTTTCCTGTGGGTCAATGACCCTTCATAGAAGGGAGATTCTTCACCTCTGGCCTGGATGAATCAGTTTATTTAATTTATTTATTTATTTTAACTATTTCTATCCCACCCTTCTACCCTGTAATAAGGCACTCAGGGCGGCTTACAAAAATAAAATCAAACACATACATAATAAAATTGTAAACAGTAAAATCACAAAAATATTAAAATAAATTAAAATACATAAAATACAATACACACACACATATAGGGGGTGGTACTACAGGGATTACAAAGGTAACATTTAATGTAGAAGGGATAAAATCAGTGTAATGCTCTCCCTCCCAGTATGGAGCAAACTAGACATGACATCAGGGGATTTTGGATTTGGATTCGCATGGTTGTGGTTGTTATTCTGAAAGATGAAAAAGCTGTAGTGACGGCAAATCAGAGGGGTTTTTTTTAACCATCCCCCTTGTGCTGTTTTCCCAGTCAGAATTGCCCTAAGCATGTTACTATTCGCCCTCCAGGAGACATTAGTACCTGCATATGTTTTCTGTTACCCATTACCAGTGCTTTTTTTGGTAAAAAAGATATTTATTTTATTTTATTTATTTATTGTACTTTTAGACCGCCCTATAGCGACAAGCTCTCAGGGCGGTGTACAGCAGAATAAAACCACATTAAAATACAAGTGAGTGTGGGTACAATATAACAATAAAAACATTTTAAAAACACGGTTGAGACCAAAATTAAAATAAAATTACAATTACAATTAAAATTAAAATGCCTGGGCAAAGAGGTAGGTCTTTACCTGGCACCGAAAAGATAACAAAGAAGGCGCCAGGCGTATCTCATCAGGGAGGGTATTCCATAATTCGGGGGCCACCACTGAGAAGGCCCTAGATCTAGTTATTGCTTTCCGGGCCTCCCTATGAGTTGGGACCCGGAGAAGGGCCTTCAACGTTGAGCGTAGCGAATGGGTAGGTACATAGCGGGAGAGGCGTTCCACCAGGTATTGCGGTCCGATGCCGTTAAGGGCTTTATAGGTAAGAACCAACACTTTGAATCTGGCCCGGAAACATATTGGTAGCCAGTGCAGTTGGGCCAGGACAGGTGTTATATGGTCAGATTTTTTAGTCCAAGTAAGAACTCTGGCCGCAGCATTCTGCACCAGCTGAAGTTTCTGAACCGTCTTCAAAGGTAACCCTACGTAGAGTGCATTACAGTAGTCCAATCTAGAGGTTACCAGAGCATGGATAACTGTGGCGAGGTTCTGCCTGTCCAGATAGGGTCGTAGTTGGGCTACCATATAATGAGGTGCTGGCACTCATAACTTGATAAATGTACTGTGGGTGCCAGCACAAAATGGCTGGCATGGGCAGCAAAAAAGAAGTGCCAGTATGCTGTACTGATGAGTACTGTCACACAAAAAGCCCTGCCTGTTACTAGGGATGAGGAGAAAACTCAGGTTGGTTCACATTTTAATGCAAACTTACTTCATTTGCGCTTCCCAAAACAATACACAAACCAAAAGACAAGTAGCCTTTGAAATTCAAACATCTTTGAATTTTGTGATTCAGGCCTCCAAGCAAAAAAAAATGTACAAAATGTTTATAAGAATGCATATATTGGTGTCAGTAACCTAATATACATGATATTAGGGGAAGGTGTTTGCAAAAAGGTGTATATTAGGCAAAATTGCATACAAAAATGTATATGAGGAGAAATGCACACCATGATGCCAGCAAATTTTCATGAGTACTTTTTTTTAAAAAAAGTCATAATCACAAACTGATGTGGAAATGGGGAGATCTGAATTTAAGATGAGAAAAATGAGAAACGGAGGAACCAGAATTGACAGCTTCATCAAACCAGAAGGTTTGTCTCGGGTAAATAGGGACTACTGGAAGGTACAATGATGCAATTGCTCCTTGAAGTCTTTCTTATAACCAGAATTATGAGATGGAAAGAGCTCTCTTTCTTGTGGGAAATAAAACTAATTTCCAGAACAAGGGGCAAGCTGTGGACAAAGCTGCAAACCTGTGGATATTTAGATGAAGTCACTTTTTGAGGTTTTGGATATCATTAATAAAATTGCCAGGGGGGTATCTATCTCAGAGAGCAGACATCTGTTGTTAGCATTACACACATTTGACATCTTTGTAGTCTCTTACCACACACTACCCAGAAAATACATCAAGCAAATTTCTATCTTCTTTTTTGAACAAAGAAACTAATTTACAACACACTTAATTTCTTAACCATCTTATTTACTAGTGGTCTTATTGAAAAGTATTCATTATTATTTTAGAATGTAATGAATTTAATATTTGGCTGTTGGTTTTTTTAAAAAAAGATGAATTAAAATAACAGCCTCCCTCCAGATTACTCAGGTTTCAAAGGCCGGTTGTACCTGCTATACATTAAAATTGTCAGCTGCCAAAGCACTACAGTGGATTTTTAATGTGTTTCTTCAAAACACTTAAAGGCACTTTTTATAATATATGAACCACTAAATATAAAAACAGGGAATGTAATCTTCAAGGCACACTGATTAATGCAAAATTGACTCAAATAAATGCAGTTTATGGCCCTATTCCAGTGAGCGCTCTCAGTGCTAAAGACTTTCATACAATAGTTTTCCATTTTCAAAATCCCATCAATTTTTACTTACAACATTTTTGAAAACAGGTACAGCAACTTCCAATCAGGCACCCAGCAATAATTTAAGGTTCTATTTCCATTATGATATAAAAATTTGAATCATGGGCAGAGGACAATACTTTTCGGGGTTGATCATCTGGCTGTCACAGTTGTCTGCAATGTCAGCCACTTAACCATAGATGGCTGGATGTACATAGGAAGTGAACTGGATGTTTTATTCATTGCATATAAGTTATTAATTTGGTTCACATATTCTTCTCTTACTCATTTGCAAGCCCATTCAAAGTCCTCTAAATATATTATTTTTAAAACATATTACATTGATAGATTATGCAGAGGCACCAATTCAAATATAGATATTTCTGAAAAGGGGCCCTCAGTTCTAAGCCTAGATTTAAAATGAATGAGGCAATGAGCATTTACTTCTGCACAGTGCTTAACGATAGTACTTTAAATTCACTTGATGGTCAGCTGCCCTGACCCAGGGCCCCATTGTATGCTCTACACACAACAAGCCACCTTTGTGGGCTTCTCATTGATATCTTAAGAGAAGCAGTGGCAGGAAAAGAAATGTGTAGGGAGAACAGAAAGGTCAAAATGATTTGAGGGAGGTGAGCTTTGTCCCATATCAGATTTCTAAAACTGTACTTTGACCAGGGAAACCCAGTTATGGGGTGGCTTAGAATAGCATACAGTAAGAAATAAAATATAAAATTATATACCTAGGCTGCAGTTTTATTCATCTTTACTCTGAGGACAAGCCCTACTGAACCTAGTGGAACTTACTTCCATGCAAAGATGCGAAGAATGGTGCTACAAGTGTAGAGGAAGTCTATGCATGTAAGTAAAACACGTATGAATTTTATCATGTGTACATGTATGTGGAGGCTGATGCACACAATGGCTTTAACATTATATAGCCCAGCCCATCGTATTATGGTTGTGATCTCCACTCTATATGGCACATCCTCCATTCACTTCAGTGGAAAGGAAATCATTGTACTTAGATCCATCCTTAGTGCAAAGCTGTCCTCTCGTCATAAATTACATTAGAGAGAAGGTAACTTGCTGCTATCCTCTCTGCTTCAGCAGAACAAATGAAATAGGTTTCCCATGATTGTTCACTAAAAACATCATTTCTAGCAGTACCTTAAATGATAATGGAATCATAAACTGGAAAAGTCTGCAATCTTAATCAAGGTTACTTAACAGTTAACTCTATCAAAACAAAAGCAACTTACTTCAAACTAAATACACCTAAAATGAAAGTGTTATATGTGAAATATAATGTTTTCAGGACAGATCTTGAAACACTTGCATATGTGTAGCATATTCCTGCCATCCAGGTCTCCTTAACTAGTAGACCACAGCATGCTATACCAGCTGTAGCCTCCAAAGAGTCTCCAAGTCCAGCCATATATAAAGTGAATTATGAATATTTTTGCTCAAGGGCACAAAGGAATGAGTGATGACTGGCTAGGTGACAAATCAGATGAAAAAAGTTTCAGCCTTTTCAAATAGATACATGCCAAATCCAGGCTCAGCAAGAGGCATGTCTATGTTGTACTTGAGTACCCATGCAACCCAGAGTACAAAATGAGTCACTCCAAAACAACTTTCCCCAAGTAACAATAGTGGAACCAGAATAAGATGAAAAGATGTAAAAAGATGTACACAAATGGGTAACATTTACATTCTACTGACAGTATATTGCCTCCATACTTTCCCATCTGGTCCCATCTGCACATCTAAACAGAGAATGGGCCTAAAGAGGACCTTAAAGGTTGAAATAAAATCAAGGAACCACCCATCATCACCCTTGGGGTTTCCTTTCAAGACTGAGCAACAACATCTCGTGAATGGTCACCAGTTTCTCAGTGATGCTGCTAACACTGATTGATCCACATTATCAGAAGCCACAAAAGGGTAAAATAAATCCTACAGTGTATGTGACAGGGTGAGGTAGGGAACCACCATCCTTAAAGTTGTGCTGGGCTCTCATTGGCAGGGCAGAAATGAGACTGGAGGAGTGTTCTTCCAAGAAGCAGCTGTTTCATGTGCATTGACTCTTTTTCAATGTAAATCCCGTCATTCTGACATAACTGATTCAAAGTCACTGCCTCAGTCTCAGCCTCAGAGGAAGGCAATGGTAACCCCCCTCTGAATACCGCTTAGCATGAAAACCCTATTCATAGGGTCGTCATATGTCGGGATCGACTTGAAGACAGTCCATATTGAAACATAATGAACGATCAAAAATGCCATTTTTAAAATGTAAATAAGTACTTATTTTATTTAGTTTGTACAAATATTTATATACCACTAATGCACAAAAAACATTTAAGCAGTGTACAGCAACTATAAAATCACAACAAACACAAGAAAAATATAAAAGCAGAAAACATCAACATAAGGAACTGGACAATCACAATTGCTACATCACATCACAATTCACCCAACTGAAAAGGCCTGTCGACACAAGAAATTCTTCAAGAGATTTCTTTAAAAAAAGAAGCTGTTCCATGGGCTACAATACATTTCTTTAAGCCTTGACTGAAAATTCAACTAACACAATGGAAAACTGCCACTTTCTCCCAAACCAATCTCTCTTTAAACATATACACATTAAAACACATAGGTCTTCAACTTCTGTTTTGGATTCATTGCCTAATGAAGCTTGTGGTGGCACAATCAACACTTGTTCTGTGTTCAGGTTCTTCTAGATCTATAAAAACATTAAGGACTAAGAATGCTTTTTGGAATGATATTTGAAAATATCTTACTTTAAAGACTCAACTGCAAATGAAATCAACTTTCTGACAGCTTCAAGTGAAGCTTCATTTGATTACTGTACTTCTGCCTTTCTGGTCTTTGAGCTAGGTATGACACAGAGGTGACACTTTGCCCAGACAATTACTTTGTGTTTAGACGTTTGCAGCGGTATAGAGCAGAATTCTTGAATCTTGGGTCTGCAGATGTTGTTGGGACTACAATCCCCATCATCACCACCAGCCAGCTTAACTAATGGTGAGGGCTGATGTGAGTTGTAGTTCTGGCAACATTACATCCCTCCCATTATATATTAGACAGGCTCTGTCTCTGTTGTCGTTCTGGTACCTAATTAAGACCTTCATCTTTCAAGCAGCCCTTTAAGTGGAGATCTTTATACAAGTCTGCATTTATACTGGAACTAATTTTATCTGTTTTTATATGTGGAATTGTTTTTAAATGTTTGTTTTATTTTTATATATGGAATTGCTTTTAATGGTTTTATAGATGGAGCTGTTTAAACTTGCTTTACAGTTGCAAGTGTTTTATTTGTTTTATAATCATATATTTTATTGTTGTAACTCGTCCTGGGACCCCATGGGAAAGGGCAGGTAAGAAATCTAATAAAACCAACCAACCATCTGGTTGGCTTTGGAAGTCAGCAAGGTCTCACAGCAGTTGCAACAATAAACAGTCTGTTAAGACCACTGATAAAGGTGAGAAAAAAAGTTGAAGGTTCATTTACTTCTAGCATACAACGCTATTTCCTAATGTGAGTTCAGGCTGGTGCATCCTTACATGTGGGCAGAGACCAAAGGAAAGAGCAATCTGGTGAAGCGGGGCAAAAAACAACAACCAAACAAGGTAGCTTTCCTTAGTTACAGAAAGAGTGAGCCAGTGAGAGGAACACAAGGATTACTTTTTCTGTCTATTCAATCCCTACTGGTTCAGGTAACTAACAACAAGCATTCCAACAGCTGGTGTAGAAAAAAAGTTTCCAGAACTGTGTTGCAACCTGCAACAATTAAAGATCTTGCCATATGGTAGCACCAGGCACTACTGAGAAGCAGTTGAGTCTAGCCCATTAGAGTGAATGGGGCATTGCCCCACTAACCCTCCCCCCCGCCTGTCTTCTTACTTATAGTCAATGGGCTGATAATACCTGTCAGTTTCCTCTTCCTTGGTCTCAGTGGTGCCCCTTGTACAACTCAGCGGGGAGGAAGATGGGGACAGAAATTGAATTAGTTGGGTTTACCTGTCATTGGCTCTGATTTCATCCGCTGTTGGTCTCTTTGCCTTCTGCCCTACCAGTCCCAAGAGGAATGTAACACAACCATGACATAGCATCAGTAGAAACATGTAATACACATGGCTGCTGTGCAAGTTCCAGCAACAGTAGCTCATCTGCAGTGCTTGATGGACTGCTCCGTGTGTGTGTGTGTGTGTATTGACAAAAACAGGGAAGTTCCTTTTGTTTGCTTTTGAACGTTTCCCCTTTGTGCACAACTGGGAAAATGCCAATCAAAACCTAATTTGTACAGCACTCACTATCCTGCACAATAAACAACTAGTCTCAATCCTGCATCCTGGATTGTCCACCACCACTAATAGTAAGGCTTATTAATGCAGATTTCATTTGAGTGGATGTACAAAGCAACAGTTCTTTGGGATATGCATTTACAGAGAGGAGAGTCATGCTACTAGAGCTGATTAGAATTTCAGAGATCTTTCTTTCTACTTGCCTTCCGTTATTATCATGTCTTTCATTTCAGTAACCGGGGGGGGGGGGGAGAGAGAGACAGAGAGAGGAGAGGGAGAGTTTGACCCAGCTAAACACAACTTATGTTTTCTTTCCCTTTCTTTTCCTTCCTGCCAAACCTTACATTCTTTGGCCTTGTTCAAGTTTCCTACTGCTTTGTGTGAGAATTCAGGAGTATCATGCTCTGGAAATAATTGTTATGTCAGTTGATGTTAACCTAGCAAATACTTTAAATATTTTCCCCAACATATACATCAAGTCAAAACATTCCTTCTTATTATGTTCCAATGCAATTTCTGATTTTCGTCAAAATTCTATCACTGAGAGCCTCTGTGTGGGGTCACCTCACACATCTGTCATAACCTCAAAGCTTAAAATAGTTGGCAATTGCTGGGATCCAAATACAGCAGCCATGGTGCACAGAGAGCCATAAAGCAGTTCTGTATCAGCATGGAGGTGCGAGGTGAGTAGATGCTGCTATGGATGCAACTATAGCAAATTGATCAGAATGCACAAAACCCATGATGCTCCACATTGCCTCATTACACCAGCACAGTGGATACAGGGTCTTATTCATCTGTTGAGATATGACAGGTGCCCGTTGTTCATAGTTTCTAGAAACAATTAAAGACATTTTTATTTCAACAAGTTTTTAGCTGGATGGGGAGGAGGGGAAGTCATGTTTTGTTTTGTTTTTGAACAATTTTTAGTCATTTTTATTGAATGGTTATAAAACATCTTGCAAACTGATATGAAAGGTGACCTAGAAATTACATACCAACAATGATTGTGGAGAATAGCATGATAGACTAGGTGGACCTTTTGTCTGATTTAGCAGGTATCTTCCTATGTATCCCTATGACATATACGGTCAGTTGAAGATATTTTGTTGCCTGAGGCAGAACAGCAAATGGAGCCCTGCATGCTCATACATGCCTAAGTCAAAGTATATAGTACCCAAGTCCAATCTAGTTTTTTTTGAACCTGAGCCAGAAACTCTCACAAGCACTTCTACCCCACCTGACAGTAAAAATACAACAACAACAAATTAAGTAACTAATAATTTGCTGCCCTTTCATGATACCCAAAATCTCGGAGTACTCTGGGTCTACTCTGAGCAGTTGAATAGAACTCACTACCTTCTATAATAGTGTTGCACGCCTCCCCCAATTTCCAGGGTCCCTGTGCTCTTCCGGGGTTTGGTTTCCTTTGGGAAAAAAGGTCAGCGGAGACTGCGGTGTCTTTATGAAATATGGTTTGTTTATTTACACACATTCCAACCTGAGCTCAAGAATGGAGGGGTTCAATGCATCAGCAGTCCAATATTTAGCTTTCCCATCGAGGTTACAGGAGGCACCCAAAACGCCATGGTGCAGAGAACTAGTCTCTCTGCCTCCCTGCAGCTCCAGCCATTCTCTAGACACAACTCAAAACTACAAGCACACTTCTGCTAGCTGCCAGGAGTCGGGGGATTGCTCTCCTACAGAGTTTTAAATGACAAAAGGGGTCTTCCTGGCCCATTCACCGTTGCTGGGCAACTGAAAGGCTCATCATCTTGCCTGGCCACTCTATTTGATTAACAAAGGAGATTCATCTGGCTAGCAGAGCCAGCCCCCAGGGCATAGGATTCCAAATCAGAGGCTGGAAAGGGGACCCACAGGAATCATCCATTACAACCCCCATGCTCATAACACTAGTATAAATCAGGAGTAGGGCATCATTTTTAGCCTGAGGTTTGCATTTCCTTATGGGCATAGGGCATATGCCCTATGACTGGAAAATCATTCCTATGTTTTTTGTTTTTGCTATCTTCTCAATTTATCTGGTTCAATTTCTTCCTCCCTGTGGTGAAAAGAAATTTAAAGGGTTAATACCACAGAGATCAAAAGCCAAACCCAGAAAGTCTCCTTACCTCAGTCACTGTCTGACTCGATGCCCATGTTAAGGAGATTGTCTAGGCTAGTTCCCTCCTATTCTCTGCATAACTTAAACACCCCAGCGGAAGGGAAGAGTGGCAGTGGCAGGAGCAGCTCCCAGCCAGGTTACACCATAGAGGAGGAGGAGGAGGAGGAGGAGGAAGAGGAAGAATAAGAGGGGCCACCCTTGCACAGTGCTGTCTGCTGCTGAACAAACGGCAGCAGTTTGGTGGCAAGAGGGGGGGGGGCTCTGGAGCCATGGCAGGAATGCCTCCAGTGCACTCACAGGCCTGCAGACGGAGGTTTGGCACTCCTTTTTTTGTTTCTCTGCTGTCTGATTCCTCTGTTGTCACAGTCTTTCTGTTCGGCTGCATAAGGTGTCACTTTGAGTTTTGAAAAACACATAGTGCTCCTTCAGCACTGCATTTCAAGTTGGGTAACTCACAGTTGCATTTCAAGGTAACTCAAAGCCAGTGAGGGGGACTTAAGTGGAACTGTTACCCGATGGATTCCGGTGGTGGGAAAAAGCCACTGAGTTCACAGCAAGCATGCTCAGTCCGCAAGCAGGGTGAGCATGTGAATTTTTATAAAATCTGGTTTCAAACCCGATTAAAGCAGAATTCTTGCCCATCCCTATCTGTCATCAATATTTGCAGTTGAAACAGTCCAGTCCAATCATTCACTAGCACTATATATATAATATTACGGGATGGATTTCAATGTTTGTCCCACATGTTAGATTTCTGAAGATGCTCCCATTCTAGACATATTTTCTTTGAAGGAAGTCCTAGTGTTTATGATTGCAGTGTTATTTGCATTTCCAGTTTATGATTTATAATTTGTATGAGAAAAGTGCCCTTCCTTCCCGTAACCACAGGAGTCCAGCAATGGAGGCTGTAATAAACATTGAGATATTAGCCTGGATAGGTAATTGTCCCTCCCTCGTCCTGGCTATGCCAGCACTACTCCATTTGCTTATAATATGTAAACATAAGTAACAAAATGTACACAAATTTCATATTTACATTGCATATTCAAAAGTAGTGAATAAAAAACTTCTTCTGTGGTCACAAAGATGGATGATAAGCTAAGTGTTTCCTTTTTAATGTTTAATAACTGTATATTACATTGTTGTAACCCACCCTGGGATCTGATGGTGGGGAAGAAATGTTATAAATAAATGTTCCAAAATGAAGCTACGTTAACTGAAGACAGCCGCTAATGTTTATAAAAGCAAAGTGTCTCTTTATGAATCCAGGTATATATGCAAAGGGAATAGCATCTTTTTAAAAAATCAACAGCACCAGTTAACTGAAGCCATTTACATTCATTATGTCTGGCTACATGCAAGATCTCTTGTTATAATTATAACGCAAGAGGTCATTGCAATGGAATTACCAGTCTTCAAACGATATCAGACCATTCTTCTCAAGGGAATTGAACAAATTTGTAAAACAAATACTGTTGAAATTTCAAACATTAATCTCTTTTTTACATGCTATGGGAACAAGAGAGCTCTGAAATGAAATTTTACCCCAAGGCCCCCAAAAATGACATTAATATTTTTAAACAAGTTTTTATATGTAGAAAGTTAACATGGCATTTAGCTTTTATAAACAGAGCATTTGTGGCTGTTCACATTGGGGCAGTGGTGTAGAACAGGAACACGTCCCTGCTTCTGTACAAGTAGATAGCAAATATTCCAGGATGAACTGAACAGCATATTCTAAATAATCATTGGAATGGAGGCTTCTATATTTATACCTAGATTTTGACTATAGAATCCTGGGGCACAGACCCAGTTTTCAAACTCCACGGATTTTAGACTAGAGCTTTCTTCTGGATTCAGATTATTGGTGTTTGCTATTAAGTTGCCATTTATAGATTTTAATAACCATATTATATTCCAAATGATGGTACTAAAAAAATTAATATGATTGTACCAAGACCATAGTAAAGGGAAAACATTACAGAAGTGTATAAAATGATGTATGGTGTGGAGAAAGTAGATAGAGAGAATTTTTTCTAATGCTAGAACCTGGGTTCATCCAGTGGAGGTGAATCCTGGATAATTCAGGACAGACAAAATGAAATACTTCTTCCTACAGCACATAGTTAAGAACATAAGAAGAGCCTGCTGGATCAGGCCAGTGGCCCATCTAGTCCAGCATCCTGTTCTCACAGTGGCCAACCAGGTGCCTGGGGGAAGCCCGCAAGCAGGACCCGAGTGCAAGAACACTCTCCCCTCCTGAGGCTTCCGGCAACTGGTTTTCAGAAGCATGCTGCCTCTGACTAGGGTGGCACAGCACAGCCATCACGGCTAGTAGCCAGTGATAGCCCTGTTCTCCATGAATTTGTCTAATCTTTTAAAGCCATCCAAACTGGTGGCCATTACTGCATCTTGTGGGAGCAAATTCCATAGTTTAACTATGCGCTGAGTAAAGAAGCACTTCCTTTTGTCTGTCCTGAATCTTCCAACATTCAGCTTCTTTGAATGCCCACGAGTTCTAGTATTATGAGAGAGGGAGAAAAACTTTTCTCTGTCCACTTTCTCAATGCCATGCATAATTTTATACATTTCTATCATGTCTCCTCTGACCTGCCTTTTCTCTAAACTAAAAAGCCCCAAATGCTGCAACCTTTCCTCATAAGGGAGTCGCTGCATCCCCTTGATCATTCTGGTTGCCCTCTTCTGAACCTTTTCCAACTCTAGAATATCCTTTTTGAAATGAGGCGACCAGAACTGTACACAGTATTCCAAATGCGGCCGCACCATAGATTTGTACAACGGCATTATGATATCAGCTGTTTTATTTTCAATTCCTTTCCTAATTATCGCTAGCATGGAATTTGCCTTTTTCACTGCTGCCGCACACTGGGTCAACATTTTCATCGTGCTGTCCACTACAACCCCAAGGTCTCTCTCCTGGTCGGTCACTGCCAGTTCAGACCCCATGAGTGTATCTGTGAAATTAAGATTTTTTGCTCCAATATGCATAATTTTACACTTGTTTATATTGAATTGCATTTGCCATTTTTCCGCCCATTAACTCAGTTTGGAGAGGTCTTTGAATGCTTTGAATGTATTTATAGAATTTTTTGTGGTTGGTTTTTATGTTCTTAGCAATGTGCTCCTCAAATTCTTTTTTAGCATCCCTTATTGTCTTCTTGCATTTCTTTTGCCAGAGTTTGTGTTCCTTTTTATTTTCCTCATTCAGACAAGACTTCCATTTTCTGAAGGAAGACTTTTTGCCTCTAAGAGCTTCCTTGACTTTGCTCGTTAACCATGCTGGCATCTTCTTGGCCCTGGCGGTACCTTTTCTGATCTGCGGTATGCACTCCAGTTGCGCTTCTAATATAGTGTTTTTAAACAACTTCCAAGCATTTTCGAGTGATGTGACCCTCTGGACTTTGTTTTTCAGCTTTCTTTTTACCAATCCCCTCATTTTTGTAAAGTTTCCTCTTTTGAAGTCAAATGTGACTGTGTTGGATTTTCGTGGCAATTGGCCATTTACATGTATGTTTAATTTAATAGCACTATGGTCACTGCTCCCAATCGGTTCGACAACACTTACATCTCGCACCAGGTCCCGGTCCCCACTGAGGATTAAGTCCAGGGTTGCCGTCCCTCTGGTCGGTTCCATGACCAACTGGTCTAGGGTATAGTCATTTAGAATATCTAGAAATTTTGCTTCTTTGTCGTCACTGGGACACATATGCGGCCAGTCTATGTCTGGGTAGTTGAAGTCACCCATTACTACCACATTTCCTAGTTTGGATGCTTCCTCAATTTCATATCTCATCTCCAGGTCTCCCTGAGCACTTTGATCAGGGGGACAATAGATCGTTCCCAGTATTAAATCCCTTCTGGGGCATGGTATCACCACCCACAACGATTCTGTGGAGGAGTCTGCCTCTTTGGGGGTTTCGAGCTTGCTGGATTCAATGCCTTCTTTCACGTATAGAACAACACCGCCACCGATACGTCCTTCCCTGTCCTTCCGATATAGTTTATATCCAGAGATAACCGTATCCCACTGGTTTTCTCCATTCCACCAAGTCTCTGTTATACTCACTATATCAATGTTCTCCTCTAAGACCAAGCACTCCAGTTCTCCCATCTTGGTTCGGAGGCTTCTAGCATTAGCGTACAGGCAGTTGTAAGCAGTGTCTCTCTTCAAGTGTCTTTGGCACTTGTGGTTTGGCCTGTGGTAATTTTGCCCTTCTGAATTGATATCCTGTGCCCGTGCTCTCACAATGCCTACTTCTAGGCCTACCCCTTTTAAAATTTCATCATTTCTTTGGTCTTTATACCAGGGGGAAGGTTTATTCCGAACCGGACCTTTCTCAGCTCCTGTCGGGTTTCCCCCCTCAGTCAGTTTAAAAGCTGCTCTGCCACCTTTTTAATTTTAAGTGCCAGCAGTCTGGTTCCATTCTGGTTCAAGTGGAGCCCATCCCTTTTGTACAGGCCCGGCTTGTCCCAAAATGTTCCCCAGTGCTCATGAATCCAAACCCCTCCTCCCGACACCATCATCTCATCCACGCATTGAGACTACAAAGCTGTGCCTGTCTGGCTGGTCCTGTGGAACCGGTAGCATTTCAGAGAAAGCCACCTTGGAGGTCCTGGCTTTCAGCATCCTACCTAGCAACCTAAATTTTGCTTCCAGGACCTCATGGCTGCATTTCCCCATGTCATTGGTGCCAACGTGCACCATGACCACTGACTCCTCCCCAGCACTGTCTACCAAACTATCTAAATGATGGGCGATATTCGCAACCTTTGCGCCAGGCAGGCAAATCGCCTTGCGGTCTACACGCCCATCACACACCCCACTGTCTATATTCCTAATGATCGAATCTCCCACTACAAGGACCCCTCCACCCCCTGGAGATATATCCTCAGCACAAGAGGATAGCTGCTCATCCCCCAAGGAATGGGTCCCTTCTAAGGGATCGTTTCCCTCTTCCTCAGCTGGATGCTCTCCTTCCCTGAGACCATCGTTCTCCATGATAGCAGGAGAGCTATCATCCTTGGAGTGGGACACAGCTATAGTGTCCCTGAAGGCCTCATCCACACACCTCTCTGCCTCTCTCAGCTTTTCCAGGTCCGCCACCTTGGCCTCAAGGAAATAAAGTCGTTCCTGGACAGCCAGGAGCTCATTGCACCGAGAGCATACCCACGACTTCTGTCCAACAGGCAGATAGTCGTACATGCTGCAGGCAGTGCAAAACACTGGAAAGCCCCCACACCCCTGCTGGCTTCTTACCTGCATAGTTTTGTTTAAGGTTTATTACGTTAATGGGTTGGGGACTGTGGTTTAGTTGAGGTCAGGGAACAGACGGGCAGAGTGGGGGGCCCTGGCCACCTTGCCCTGCTGTCGAACTCGCTCTGCTGCTTAACTCGCCTTGACTCTTCGTCAGCTGGGGGCTCCCTCTAGCTCGTGGAACAGTTAAAATATGGAATTCTCATCCGTGAGATGTCATGATGGCTACCAACTTGGATGATTTTAAAAGAGGATCAGACAAATTAATGGAGGATAATGGCTCCTAGCCATGATGGCTATTCTGCTTCCACTGTCGGAGGCAGTATGTCTCTGAATATCAGTTGCTGGGACTCACAAATGGGGAGGATGCTGTTGCAGGTCCTGCTTCCAGGCTTCCCACAGACATTTGGCTGGCTCCTGTCAGAACAGAATGATGAACTAGATGGGCCTTTGGTTTAATCCAGCAGGGGTCTTCACATTATTACCCTGGATTATTAAACATTATTATGCTGAATTAATTCATCTAAAATAACCATCACCACTGATGCTCATAATCATTTGTCAAGGGTATAAGCTCCATTCTGAACAGAAATTGCACAGCTGTGTAGGAAAATATCCCTTTTACTCCCTTGATTCTACAACTACATAATTGAAACATGCTAAAAGACAACTAATGCTGGCTGAGATCAGTGGATTTGGAGTCCAACCACATCAGTTAGGGATGATGGGAGTTGTAGTCCAACATCTGGAGGCCTACAGATTGCTCATCTCTGAAATATAGCATAGTTCATTACGATTTACCTACCATCTGCCTACACAATGTGGTCTTTTATTATAACAGCATTAAGACACCAATTCAGATATTATCTGAGGACAGGAGTTGGATATGCACCACCATTTGAACAGGAGCTCTGAATAAAGTATACAGTTTGTGGAAGTGGTGGCATCACACTCTGCTTGTGCTAGTAGTTTCCATGGAGATAGAACTGCAAAGGGTTAGACAGCATTTGCTTGTACAAATCGGTATTAATCTTCTTTAGCATCCGCTTCTATTTCTGTCACCCATGACACTTACTGTCAACAGCTGACTAAATAGTCTCATTAGATACAGTCTGTGAAAATATTTTGGTTTACCTTCTGACTTTCCCTGATTAAACAAGAATGTCTCTAAAATAGAAGCTGACAAATTAATGAGAAATGCAAACACCATCCTGTGTAGAAATTGCTGAACAACCACGTAATGGCTGCCTGGCTGAGATGGATGAAGATGATCGACTGACAATGACCACACACTGAACTCTCTGGGCACTAGTGGTGATAACAGTGGTTGAAATGTCAGTTACTCTTTCCTCCAATGTTTTTGAGGTGCAGAAAGTTTCCCCAGAGAATTGGTTGTCCTTAAACTGACATGGATTGGTATTGCATGGGTCAAGAGAAAGGTAAAACAGGATGCAACAAAGAACTTAAACTGAGTTTGCGACCCATTTTCCCCTCTTAGAAAACATAAATAAATGGAGCTATTGTTATTGGCCCTAGCTGGGTTATAGCCTTTTTAACTTTTATGTGTAAGGTCTGATAATTGACGCATAAAGTGTAATGAAATTAAATATTTACCCAAGAAAGATCTGCAGTTTCTCGAAACAAGAATAAAATACTGTTACATATTTAATACCAAAAACTTATATTAAATTAATACATTAGATAATATCACCCAATGGCTGAGAAGCACATGTAACCCCAACTGGAAACTCAGTTATCAATTCTTTTTGTATACAGAGATTGAATAGAAAGCTTAATGTGAATTAGCGTGAAGGAAAATAAGTCAGTATGGGGTCAGCTATATGAGTTGGCTAGGTTGTAGATTAGGGCAGGGATGAGCAACCTTAGGCCCAGGGATCATGTGTGGCCATCTAAGCCTTTTTACTTGCCCCTCCACACTGTCATTAAGCTATGCTTCCTCCTCTGGCCACACTCTTTACTAACACTGCTCTTCATCCCCTTTTTCATGCTAGAATATGCCCCTGATCTGTGATACTGCCTCTTGTTTACCTGAATGGAGAGATATGAGTGTACAAACCTCTGGCTTTTATGTAGCTGGAATGTAGCCTACTATACAAATGTGAAAGTCACATCCATTTGTCCAGCCACTTTTGCCACTGGTCCCACGCACCACTGACATGTGGTCCCTGGAAGTTGTCATATGAGAGAATGCAACCCTTGAGTAGAGTAACAAGACAAAGAATGTAGAAAGGTCAACAAGTTAAGGGAAAAGCCACAGCCCCACTGCCCAGAGTCACTAAAACTATTTTACTGCACATCAGAACAGTAGCACTCTTCTGAGATGGTATGCTGTGACTGGGTAGCAAACGCTTCCAGTTCAATGTGCCTTGGCACAGTACTGGGGGCTTTGCAAGGCAAGCATTATGGAGCAGCAGATGTATTCATTTATTTAAGATTTTGTTTGGATTTAAGGACGCATTTTAGGATCAAACTGTCACAAAGATGGCATCTAACATATAAAATATGGTCAACAAATGATTCATCTGGAAAAGCCAGGAGAGTATATTCTGTGATTGGAACTGGTTTTGGTTAACTAACTCAGATGTTGGGTGAATAGTATGAAGTAAAATGATATGGCACACAGAAGCAGTGCAGATGTAACATTTCCAGTAACTTAACCATGATTATGAGATTGTGAGGGCCCCTCCAGTCTCTCACAAG
The DNA here is from genome assembly GCF_030035675.1 of Rhineura floridana. Classification (NCBI taxonomy): domain Eukaryota; kingdom Metazoa; phylum Chordata; class Lepidosauria; order Squamata; family Rhineuridae; genus Rhineura; species Rhineura floridana. The sequence goes on from NC_084480.1 coordinate 81,601,981, forward strand.
GATCCCCTTGCTCCACCATCCTTGACTATGGTTTTATGTTACATCAACACTAACCTTAACCACGGTCAACACAAATAAGGTTCCCTTGTAACTATGGAAGCAGCCTCAAATACCAGCTTATCATCTTGATTAATCCTGGTTAAGGCTGGCAGGGGAAATTTGAGCCAGCAGAAGAACCTTGCAATTTCATAGCTTCCAATCATTTATTGTGTAATCTGTTGCTTTTATAATTGCTGCTGCCACCACCAATTTTGACAATGTAGACCAGTCTTCCCTGACTTGGTGCATTCCAGATGCTTTGGACCAACTCCCACCATCATACCAGATCATGGGCCATGCTGCGAGGGCTGTTGAGAGTTGTAGTCCAAAACATCTGGAGGGGAAGGCTGATGTAGGCAATGTTGAGTTAGATAGACAATGCTTTGACTCAGTTTCAGGTAGCTCCTTATGTTCCTGATTACTAAGATAATGCATGTGAAGGGCTTAGAGCAATTATGAAATAATACTAAGGAAATGATCTAGTCACTTCCCTACATGTGCCATTAGGCATGCACAGCCACCACAAATTACGCAGCTTTTTGCTCAACATGGAGGGGAGGCAGTATATATCACAGCTAAGGGAGGAAGATGAGGCTTTGGTGACTGATTCTTTTTAGGAATGTTTCAGCGACTACTTTTCTTCCTCCATATATCATCCATCTGATGAATGACAGATATCTTGAGGCTGCCATATTGGACCCATTGTTTACAGCTGGCGTAAATGCAAATTACAAGCTTCAATTAAAATATTTAGCAAAAGGTCTTCCAGTTCCCCATTTTTCTAGTTTTGCATATTCCGAGATGCATCCACCATCCTTTCCGGAGTTAGACATTCTTATCAGGACTGTGCACTATGTCTTTACTAAAAAATTGAGTTGGTTCTAAATAAGAGCCCTTTAGAGGTTGGATATGAAATGTTGAGTAAGTTACTGCTTTCATATCAGTTCATAGCACCTAAAGAAATCCACTGCTTCAAATTCAAGGGCACAATTCAGGTAAATTTTAAATTGTAAAAGGGACTTGCACAGAAAATGCACTGAAAAAATAAAAAGTGGGCTAATACAGAACTCGATAGCCATGTTAATTTTAAGCAAAACACTTGCAGGTGGCTTTCAAAGGCCATTGAGCTTGTCTGTGCTTCACAAGTGTTGCCACTCTCCTCCGTGTACACTTGACAAGTAAATGGCAAGGTTTAAATCTATAAAGGCAATTAGCAAACAGCTGATGTGTCATATTTATACCTGGCCCTCATTTAGGGGGTTGCTTTAAATGTTAAGGGAGTCACTGACACTCCCTCTCAGTGTTCAGTTACAAAAGGGCCCCAAAGCAGCATATTAATCTAATTTATTTTAGATGTTGCTTTCCTGCCTGGCATTGCATATTATGTATATATTAGTCTGATGTCATCTTGACTTCACTCACATGAATTGCTTGCTGTCCCTTTAGACTTTTCTGAAAGTGAACTACATATTGTGAGATGGGCAAATGGAAGGAAATCATAGGCAGATAAAGCTTCATTTTTCATATTATCAATTAATGGGTGGTGTTCGACTAGGTCATATTCAGACTAACTTAAGTCCATTGATTCCAGTGGGTTTACATGCAGCATGACTTATTTAGAAACCACGCAGTATCCCTGAGGCTTATGGATACAGAGGAATGTGGCCCTCCAGATATTGCCACCCTACAACTCTCATTAAAAACTTGGCTTTTTGGACAGGCCTTCAGGAATTCTGGGGAGGGCTAACTTTTTTGGGATATTTTATTATCTATTGATTGCCCTAACTGATTTCATGCTGCTGTGATTAATGATCGTACTGATTTTATTGTATTTTATCTGTATTGTATTGTAATTTACTGAATTTTAGTTTGTACTTCGCCTAGAGTGGCTTCGGCCAGATAGGCGACACAAAAATTAAATTTATTATATTATTATTATTATCTCTGACCAACAGCCATGTTGGCTGGTGAAACGTATGGGAGCTAAAGTTCAACATTTGGAGGGTCACAAGTTCCTGATCTCTGGATTAAAGCAACAGAGCAGAACATACAAATCTTATTTCGGTGTCCTATGATTGCTTAGTACTAGTGAATGATGTAGTATTAAGCCAAGTTTGGTTTAATGCACTTAATTTTAAATAAGGCTTCTGTTTAGTTTTTAATCCTGCTTATTTTTCATCTTGATTTGGTTTGTTCAAAGTGGATTGTATCCAGTGCTGCAGCTCCGCTGGTGCAACAGACTTCTGTGTATGCAACGGAAGTTCATCTTTCTCTCCTGTTTCCGCCAGCTTCCTGCACACCCTCAAATCAGCTACCAAGGGTTGAGTAGATTTGGGAGGGTACGGGGGGAGGAGAGGAAGCAGAAATCCATGTGCATGAGCAGAACACCACTAGCACAGCATTCGATACAACCCAAGACTTGGAGAGATGGGTATTGAAGGTACTGTTTTACAGTGGTCCCGATCCTATCTCCAGGGTCATTTTCAGATAATAGCATTGGCTGATTGTATTTCAGCCCCCTGGCAGTTGTGCTGTGGGGTGCCGCAGGGTACCATATTGTCCCCCATGCTGTTTAACATCTATATGAATTCCTTGGGAGTGGTCATCAGGAGATTTGGGGCAAGGTGTCAGCAGTACGTTGATGATACCACCTCTACTTCTCTGTAACATCTGAATCAGGACAGGCCGTGCAAGCCCTGGGCGGTGCCTGGACTCTGTGGTGGGCTGATTGAGGGTCAGTAAACTGAGTCTGAATCCTAGCAAGACGGAGGTGCTGTTGGTTGGTGGTTCCCACGTTTGGATAATTGGTCAGTTGCCTGCTTTGGATGGGGTTGTACTCCCTCTGAAACAGCAGGTCCATAGTCTGGGGGTGCTCCTGGATCCATCTTTGTCGCTAGAGGCCCAGGTGACCTCAGTGGCTAGGAGTGCCTTTCACCAGCTTTGGCTGGTGAGACAGTGGCGGCTGTGTCTGGACTGGGATAGCCTGACCACTGTTGTCCATGCACTGAACTGAGTTACTGTAATGCGTTCTATGTGGAGCTACCCTTGAGGTTGGTCTGGACGCTGCAACTGGTGCAAGATTTGGCTGCAAGACTGCTCACTGGAGCAGGTTATCAGTTTTTGTAAAACGCCCAGAGAGCTTTGGCTATGGGGCGGTATATAAATTAATAAAATAAATAAATAAATAAACATTTCACTCCACTTCTGAAAGAATTGCAGTAGCTACCTATTAGCTCCCAGGCTAACTTCAAGGTTCTGGTTTTGGTGTTGTTGTTATGTGCCTCCAAGTCGACTATGACTTATGGCGACCCTATGAATCAGCGACCTCCAAGAGCATCTGTCATGAACCAACCTGTTCAGATCTTGTAAGTTCAGGTCTGTGACTTCCTTTATGGAGTCAATCCATCTCTTGCTTGGCCTCCCTCTTTTTCTGCTTGCTTCTGTTTTTCCCAGCATTGTCTTTTCTAGTGAATCCTGTCTTCTCATGATGTGTCCAAAGTATGATAACCTCAGTTTCATCATTTTAGCTTCTATTGATAGTTCTGGTTTAATTTGTTCTAACACCCAATTATTTGTCTTTTTTGCAGTCCATGGTATCCGCAAAGCTCTCCTCCAACACCACATTTCAAAGGAGTTGATTTTTCTCTTATCCTCCTTTTTCACTGTCCAACTTTCACATCCAGACATAGAGATCGGGAATACCATGGTCTGAATGATCCTGACTTTAATGTTCAGTGATACATCTTTGCATTTATGGATCTTTTCTAGTTCTCTCACAGCTGCCCACAGCTTTTGTTAAAATGTTTTTAAATGTATTTTGTTTTAATATGTTTTCAATGGTTGTTGCTTTTTAATATATTTTGAAGTCTGTTTTTATGATGTTTTAAAGTGTTTTGCCACCCTGGGATCCTACTGGGAGAAAGGGCGGGATATGAAATAAAATAAATAAATAAATAAATAAGATGCTAAGTGCCAGATCATTACTACACAACAGAACTGGGGGCCAATGCAGGTGCTTGGGTAAATGTGTGAGGGCTTAAAGTGGAAAGAGGGGTCAGAAGTGTGCATGCAAGCCCCACCATCAATGTCCCCATGCATGCATGCTCCACTTCTGAACTTGGCATGCTGAGGCACAATGCGCTGGATGGGAATGGAGAGGAAAAGCCATTGACAGACCCAATATGTGGTGCCCAAATTCCACGCTCGGGATTAGTAGAAACTGAAAAGAAAACTGTACAGGAAACAAGTACCATGATTCCTTTATCCATGGTGTGCCACACTTGAAAACACTGTGTATATTTCTGGCCTGCCCATCTAAAATAATAATAACAACAACAACAACAACAACAACAATAATGACCCAAAAATGCACAAAAGAGCAACCCAAATGATCAGTGGATTGCAACATCTTCCTTGGAAAAAATCCAAGTGTCCAGGCAGGCATTTTAGTTTAGAAACAATCTACCAAACCTCATCCACCATAATACACCTTTATACAAGTATGAAGAAAGTAGACAGATAATTTTTTATCCCTGTCTCATAATAATAGAACTCTGGTTACTCTTTGAAATTGATTGGGAGTAAGTTTAGGACAAGAAAAAGAAAATATTATAATTCATCACTGCTGTTTAGAACTCATTGCTCAAAATGTGACATTGGCCCCTGGCTTAAATGGTTTTAAAAGGAGATTCAACAAATCCATGAAGGACAGATCTATCAGTGGCTGTTAGCTATGATGGATATACAAAAACACTTTTATGTTTAGAGGCAGTATACCTTTAAATACCTTTTGGTGTGCGGCTTACAATAGGAGAGAGCTGTTGTCTATACACCTGGCTTGTATGCTGTGGCTTCCCAGAAGTTCTGATAATGAGCTCTTACAGCTTAGGGGGAGAAATGTAGCTCAGTGGCAGAGCACAAGCTTTGCATGAAAAAAGGTACCAGATTCAAGACCTGGCATTTCCAGATATGCCATGGAAACACCCTTCCCTGAAACCCAGGAGTGACACAGCCAGTCATTGTTAACGGCATTAAGCTAGGTGGACCAATGGTCTGAACCAGTCTGTGACAGCTTTATGTGTTCCCAAGAACTGCTAAAGTCTGGATTTTCAAGTTTTTCCACACAGTAAGAATATATTTGTACAACTAAATAAAAGTTTACAGCAGGGGTGGAGACCTTCTGGCCTGAAAGCCAACTGTGGCCCTCCAAGCCCCCCTATCTGGCCTGCTTGATTCTTCCATAGCCACACATCCCAGGCAACGCTTCTCACTGGCTCTGCTTCATGTTCTTCTCAAATGATATATTTGTGTGTGCATGTGCGCACGCATGTGTGTGTAGAACCCTCTGACTTTTGGCTGGAATGTAGTCTGCTGAACGACAGCTCTGCCACTTCTGCTTCTTGCTCCTGCCACAACTAGCAAGTTGCTCCCTGTAGATTGTACATGGGGGAATGCGGCCCTTGAAAAGGTTCCCTACCACAGCCCTACAGCAAGCTAAAGAGACTTGAGTGAGATGCAGAGGGGAATATAACTCCTGAGACAAATAAAGCACTTCAAAATTAGAGCATTATGACCACTCTCCAACTATAAATGTATTGATTCCCACACGTAAGTACAGAATACGGAAAATGATAACCTATCATAACTGTATACAGGATCAAATATTTCTCATGTACAAGTACAATGCACACAGCAGCACAATCCTATGTTTGTTTGGAAATAAGTTCCACTGAGTTACATCCAAATAAGTGTGCACATATAGGTCAGCAGATGTCGCCAAGTTCACTTCAGAATATACAGCAATGCCTGAAGTGGGAGGAAAAAGGATGTCAAACGGTTTTGAAGGAAGTGGGGTTGTTTTAAAGTGTATGTAGGGAGGCACATCCTCTCTAGGATGCACACCTTAACGTGGTGAGGGGGTTTGAGAGTGTTGAAGAAGCTGAGAGCAATGCTGTCAGGAGTCTAGACCAAGAGGCTAGATTACTAGCAGGGGCACCCAAGGCGGAATGGTCAAAGGTGAGACACCAGACTAAGATGCATCCAAACTCAGAAGAAGGCAATGGTAAACCACCTCTAAATATCTCTTACCACGAAAACCCTATGAACAGAGTATCCAAATGCAACACGATTATTATTAGAACACAGGAAGCTTTCTAGGAGAGTCTCTTTGCCCATGTGGCCCAGGACTGTCTGCTCTAGGTGACACAGACTCTCCAGAAAAGGACATACCCATCACATGCTATTTGATCCTCTTCATTAGAGATGCCAGGGATTGAATTTGGCACTTGCTGCTTATAAAGAATGTGATCTACTACTGAGCGCTGGGTCCTTCCCCAGCCATTTAAAAACATATAGCATTCTTTGCACTTCTGTGAGCAGTTCCATGGGGACAGATCACAGGACTAGAGAGCAAGAGAGAACTGTCTCAGTGTGATCAAAGATGACAGATGGAACACAGATGGGTAAGATCCAGACTTCAGTGTCAGGACAGCCAGATTTGCACTGCAAGTTTAGAAGGCTGATAGACAGAACAAGAATCTAAGCAAAACCATGCTTAGATTTCACTGATCAAACCATGCTTTCCTTACTGAGGTTTGAAAAAATAGGATCAAGAGATGAGAGGTGTAAAAGGCCCATTACACTATCACAAAATCACATGTTGTGCAGCAAAAGTGACCCACCATTGCATCCTTGAACTAATGCAATAGATCTAACGCTAAACGTCAGTTTCATTTTACCCACAAAGCCAATCAGCTGTCTTCTGCTTTACACAAAAAAGTCTGTATATTTACCTGTATCCTGCAGTTTTTAATTGATTTTCCCCCTTAAAAGGTATTTTTCACCCCCTTGCTTTTTCTTTCACTCTGATTAACAATCATAGCATGATCTCATCAGGCTTAGACAGGTATTGATGGGCTACAGTATCATGAGGCTAATAAAGAGTGTTATCCAGTATTTTCAAGTGACACATAAAAACTCCCTTATGAAAGATACAGGAGACTGAGGATAATATAAATGCCATTCTAGTAGCTTTGGCATTACTGAATACACACAGCCAAACATTAGTGCATTCATTAATTCATTTAAAGAAGGCTAAAAGTTTTTTGGGGGGTTAAGAGAGGAGGAAAAGTAGCAGAGGCTTGGCAGAGGTTTCCGTGCTGCAATTTTTGCTAAGCAAGCTGCTATTGGTGCATTTAACAGGGAAATAAACTGAAATGTAATAAATAGAATCATAGAATCATAGAGTTGGAAGGGGCCTTGTAGGCCATTGAGTCCAACCCCCTGCTCACAGCAGGAAATCCACAGCTAGAGCATCTCCCGCAGATAGCTGTCTAGCCTCTGCTTGAAGACATCCAGTGAAGGGGATCCCACCACCTCCCTAGGCAGTCGGTTCCATTGCCGAACCGCCCTTACTGTCAAGAAGTTCCTTCTAATATCCAATCTGAATCTACGTTCCTGCAACTTAAAACCATTAGACCTAGTCCTACCCTCTGGGGCAGCAGAGAATAAATCTGTACCCTCCTCTATGTGACAGCCCTTCAGGTACTTAAAGAGTGTAATCATATCACCCCTCAGCCTTCTCTTCACCAGACTGAACATGCCAAGTTCCTTCAACCTTTCCTCATAAGACTTGTTCTCCATACCGGCTGTCGCCCTCTTCTGAACCCGCTCCAACTTGTCTATATCTTTTTTAAAATGAGGCACCCAGAAATGAACGCAGTATTCCAGATGAGGCCTGACCAATGCAGAATATAGTGGGACTATTACTTCCCTCGACCTGGAAACTATAGCTCTGTTTATGCAGCCCAAAACCGCATTTGCTTTTTTTGCCGCAGCATCACATTGCTGGGTCATGTTCAACTTGCGATCCACTACAATTCCAAGGTCCTTCTCACACGCACTACTGCTAAGCCAGGTATTTCCCATCCTGTACCCATGCATTTTGTTTTTGTGGCCTAAATGCAGAATCCTGCATTTGTCTTTATTGAATGTCATTTTATTAATTTCAGCCCAATTTTCTAGTCTATCCAGGTCCCTTTGGATTTTATTCCTGTCTTCCATTGTGTTAGCTATCCCTTCCAGTTTCGTATCATCCGCAAACTTCATAAAGCTTCCCTCCACCCCATCATCTAAGTCATTGATAAAAATGTTGAAGAGTATCGGCCCCAGGACAGAACCCTGTGGCACTCTACTCAACACCTCCTTCCAGTCCGAAGCAGAGCCACCGACAACCACTCTTTGAGTACGGTTTTCCAACCAGTTGTGAATCCACCTGACAGTATTTCCATGTAGTCCGCATTTGACTAGTTTGCTAATCAAAAGGTCGTGGGGGACTTTGCCAAACGCCTTGCTGTAATCTAGATAGATGATATCTACAGCATTTCCACCATCTACTAAGCTAGTGACCCGATCAAAAAAAGAGATGAGATTAGTTTGACAGGATTTTTTCTTGACAAACCCATGCTGGCTCCTTCTAATCACAGCATTGTCATCTAGATAGTTGCCAATGGACTCTTTTATTATCCGTTCTAATATCTTTCCCGGTATTGAAGTCAGACTGACCGGCCTGTAATTCCCCAATCTTCTTTTTTACCCTTTTTAAAGAGCGGGACGATGTTTGCCTGTCTCCAATCCTCCGGCACCTCTCCCGTTCTCCAGGATTTCTCAAAGATGATGGCAAGAGGTTCCAAGAGTACATCCGCAAGTTCCTTCAATACTCTGGGATGCAGTTCATCAGGCCCTGGAGATTTGAACTCATTTAGGTTAACTAGGTATTTCCTGACTATCTCCTTATCAATCTCGAACTGCAGTCCCGACCCCTTACTGAGATTGCTACCGAGTTCTTGCTCACACTTGTATGGTTTATTTTGTTTCCTTATGCAAATTCCAGCAACTGTGAAAATAGAAGGAATCTGAGAGGAACTCCACAATAATACACAAGATACTTTAATCACCTAAATCTTAGGTGACTGAAATAATGGTATTCACACAATGGCTGTACTATACATCATACATTTATAGCACATGTCCTCTCAAAGAATCCTGGGAACTGAAGGGTGCTGGGAATTGTAGCTCTGTGTATACTACAGTTCCCAGGATTCTTTGGGATAAAATGTGCTTTAAGTATATGGTGTGTATGCAGCCAATATCATAGTGGGTGATATCCAATATTAGCTCTATGCTGAGGATGACTTAGGGGTACGTGTGTGTGTACATACCTCATTAGGAACTCAAGTTTCCTCTCCTATTCAAAAGAGAAAAGAAAGCTCAATTCTTCAGCCATCACTAACTATTCTTTGGCAGGATAGATGCCTCTTAAAAGAATCTTATATGTTATTTGTTTCTGAGTGAAGCTATCCTGCAGGTGCCTTTATAATATGAACAATATAAGTTGATTGTTCAAGTCTCAGAGTAATTTATAAGAGATTATCACAATAAAAATAACATTCAAATTAGATGCTGATATACAGTTTGAAAGGGAGCAAGTGTAAGGACTTTAGAAGAGATGGCACTATGATGCAGCCACTGCTATGGGAGCGAAAGGGACAGCTGGTTCAGCTGCTCATTGTTCGTCCCTCTGGATGAAGACACTGCTTGAAAAGGATCTTTGGGAGTCAGAAGTGCAGCTGGAAGGCTGCCAGGCCACCTCTGGCTCCAAGCTGGGGAATCGGGACTCCAAAGCTTTCCCACCAAACACTACTGCTGTCTTGGCTTTCCCTTCCATGTCGAGTTGCTCCAGATGCCCTGACTTGGGCTCACACGCAGCTACTTGTGCTCTGACGTGACCTGAGCAGAGTAGGCCTTGAGCAGCAAGCTGCAGCACTTGCCATTGGAAATCTTCTCCTGGGCTGTATTCAGCTCACTCTACAGCAATTCAGTTTGCAGGTCTATTTGCAGCAGCTGCTCTTGCAAACAAGGATGCCCTGAACCAGCTGCTTGCAGTGTTCCTCCTCCAATTTCAAGTCACTGGACTTGCCCTCAGCCTCCACCATCTGTTGGTACTGTAGTAAGTTCCCCTGGATCTTCTTTACATTCTTCTGGAGGTAAGGATGGTCTATTTCCAGATTTCAGCACACTGACCTGAGCACATTCAGCCAGCAGTGTTTTTGGAAGGACTCTTGCCACGTGCAATACAGTGGGGCCCCACTTTTCGGCAGCCCGCTTTTCGGTGTTCTGTTAATATGACGGTTTTAAATTAGAGTAAGGCCCCACTCATATGGTGCTTGTTCCACTTTTAAGGCATTTTTCAGGCGTCAGGCACCATTTTATTGATGGAGTTCTGCTTTTTGGCAGGTTTTGCTTTTAGGTGGGGGTCTGGAATGTAACCCACCGTATGAGTGGGGCCCTACTGTAGTTTCATCTCCTCAGCTGCTCCTGTACCAGTGACATTTCACTCTGCTCTCTCTCAAACACAGTTGTGACTATTATTGTAAGCCACCCAGATAGTTTTGTTATTGGGTGGCATATAAATATTGATAATAAATGAACAAACTATTTAGGCTGCCATAATTAAAGGAAGATGGTGATCAAGTTGGGAAGAATCCACAGACCAAATCTATAAAAATGATAAAGATTCTTGAACAGAAATTGCTAGAGGAACTGCCTAGAAGGCAGTAAATTAATGAAGTATTGATGGTTTTCAAATACTGAAAAAGTTGGCGATAAGACACTCTTATCTGTTACTCTCCACAATTAAAGAAAGAACAAGAATCAATATTTTTATTATAACCTATAGGGATCCAGGAAGCATGCTCATTTAGAATAATGTTGAAAAACATTTCCTGACTCAGTTCCTCAGTGCAAATATTGTCTAAAATTATAGAATCTCCTTTCTAGGTTATTTTCAAGGGAAGAATGGATAAATATTCATGCACGAGACATAGACTGCAGGATATCTGGGGCAGGGGGTGGCATCGTTGACATCGTGGTTCTCTTCAGTTTGCTTCTAGTTGCAGATAGCAGTAATGTACAAGGCAGGCACAATAATGTCAGATGGCACCAGCTGAGAATGCTTTTCTTTAGCATACTCTAGTTCAGACTCGCTCAGTCAGCAGTCACACGGCCAGCTACTACTGTAACATCATGGAGGCTGGAAAGTGGTTTGCATAAAATGGCTTTCCAGTTCAATTCAGCAAATTGAAAGCATGCCTTCTCCCCTTCCCATTCCTACCCAGATGGGTTGTGATAGCATGCTTGGTTGAAGGTTGATCAACTACATAAGAAGAGCCCTGCTTCATCATGGCAATGTCTCATCTATTCCAGCATCCTGTTCTCATAGTGGCTAACCGGATGCCTAGGAAGCCAGTTCACACAGAAAGCTGTGCCAAAGATGCTCTACACGTCTAGTGCTAGACTAATGGCCATTTATATAGTCACTGCTTGTGGGGACTGGGCCCTATGCACAGTTGCTCTCAGGCATTGTGGCACTTTAGCCACTTACACTGCCATCCTAGACATATCTACTTAGAAGTAAGTCCCACTGTGTTCAGGTAAATGGGTATAGGACTGCAGCCATGCATGCACATGCCCTGTAAAGGCATAAAACAGCAGAAGTTGCCACTATCACATGTTTGAGATGTTTCTAGTAGTTATTTATGGTAATGGATATTCACTAGCGGGAAGATAGGAAGGAAGAGGAAAGCTGAGGTAGAATGAGTAAGACCAAAGGTGTTCTCTTAATGTAAAATCTGTGAAAACTCCCAGTGATGGAGAGTAAAACCACCTGGTCTCTGACTAATTGTTTTCAACTAAACCAGTATATCTCCAGTATTAGGTACCCATTAAAATATAACCCTTGTATTTGAAACAGACACTTAATCTTTTCAGATCACAAAATTTAAAATCTTCCGAGAGTGCTTTTACGAGGGGTCTAAGGTATGATGAAACTATCCAAACTCTAAGGCAAATAATACAGTCACTTAGGATTTGATCAATACATGTCTCTGTGTGTCTGTGTATTGCAGAGGAAGCTAGAGACATTCCAGCACTTGTATACATTAGTAACAAAGCTGTCAGTGACAAGCTGTCCTCTCCATAGCTAAACATTTCAATGCCTATCACAAATAACTTCTTAAGTGATTAACATGAGTTGCTGTATGCTGTTTGTCATTGGGACTGTACTGGATGCAATGTGGGAAATCTCACCAGAATATAATCGGTGGGCTTGGTCACGCATAAGAAAACAATAAAAACAAGAGACGCCATTGTTTCTGTGGTGATAAATCCCCCCTGAAAATCTTGTTTTGGATAAAACAAAGCTTTTGCTTTTTACATTTTTGCATTTTAAACCTTCCCTAGGAAACCATTCATATTACGTAGAACTTTAAATGGCCTAGGACCAGGTTATCTTGCCTTTGTTCATATTAACCTGCTTAACCCTTAAGACTGACATCATAGGTGCTAATGTTTGGCCTGTCCTTAGCCAAGATCTGGTTGCTAATAGCAAGGACAGGGCCTTTTTGCCAGTGGCACCACACCTGTTTCCAAACAAGTTCTCTCCATCCCCATTTTGAGGCAGATACTGCAAGCTTAAAAAAAATGAGGGAACATTTTATTATTGATGCCTGCTGTTATATATATATATGCAAGTCTCTTTGTGTATGTTATGTGCATTAATTTTCATACATTTTATTTTTCTCTAAGCTGCTTTGAAAGTTGTTTGTAAAGCGGTGTATATACATTCAGCCAATAAATAAATTTAGGAGGGTTAGTTGTGGTCATAAGGCTTTCTTCTCCAGATTTTGTACCACAGCTGTGCAGGATATTTCTCTCTCTCCACTAAATAAAACTATGCTTGTGGAAGGCTTTCCTTGCTTTGAAAAGAAAGGAAAATACAGACCACCCTCAACAATATCAGAGACTCCAAATAAAACCTCTTCATTCTAAATTCCTGACTAGGCAATAAATTCTTCGTAGGTTGTTCTTTAGCTGACCAAAACAGACATTGTTCTAAATCTGCCCCAAAGAGGCACCTTGCTTCTGAATGTAATGCTACCCCTCCCCCTTGAGTTTCAGTGGTGTTACACAGCAGGGAGTTTAAATAGAAAGGACCATTAGGCTGTGTTGTGTGCAAAATGGATCAAAATAGTTCTCATATCTCTCCAACCTCCTTAAATGTTGTTCCTTAGAAGAAAAACCTGAACAGTAATGAGATTAGCATTCTCTGAAGCTTGCCAGACACTATTGTTAAGTCCACTGATAGCAGTGTGTCTGCTATCCCTGTCTCCTCCAGCACATGCCACTATCAATACTGTTATTTCCCATTCCTAGTTGAAAATGTGATTCTTGGAGCAAGTCTGAAGCAGGAAGCATTTAAAGCTAGGGCTAAAATGAAACAAACATCAGGACTCAGACACTCTCAGTGAGTCAGTAAAATTCAATATGGAAGAGCAGAGTTCCATGTCAAAATATGAATACAGGTTGGCAGAGACGGAGCTGGATTCCAGGCTTGGGTTTGGTATTTTGACGTTATCTTGTGTTAAAATGTTAGCTTGGCAACCATCTGAACTAAATGCTATCTATGCAACTCAAAGGACTCTGGGTATCATGAATTTAAGATTAGCATTATCCTTTACCACAGTTCATTCAAATTTGTAAAGTAAAGGAAGTTAGGATCTACAAATGATCTAGGAGCCAGAAATTAACCATGGTTTCTCTTGTCTGTACCAAATGGTCTCATTTCGAGTAGTACTGAACCACCACCTACTGAAAAATAAGTTATAGAACAGAATCATACAATAGCTCTTCTCTGAAACCATTAAATGAGCAGTGCCCTGACTTTCTAGAGCTAATTTCCCATTTCTTTGGTCTTCACTGTTAGTACACCTCATGGAACAAAACAAAACATAGAAGGGGTGTGTTAGTATTACAAACCAAGCAACAGGTAAACAAAATGGTAATTAGCAGCGTGTCCTGGTGAATAAAAAGGATGAACTTGGATGTGAAAAAGTGTTCAAATTTCACCTCTACCATGAATGCATTCAAGTCTAACCTTTTCATTTCAGCAATTCATCAGTAAATACTACTGACCTACATTATAAGAATTGTGAGAGGCAATCACAAAGGATGCCATTTATTTTAAAATTGCCATCCTGCTTTATTCTCCAAAGAGACTCAGGACAGCTAACAGATCAATAATAAAAACAGCAAAAAACAATTAGCCCAAACTATAACACAAAAGTAACAACAGGTGATGTTAAAGGTACTACAAGAAAGATACCCAGAGTGGCTGTAGGATCAGATTAGACCTGGGGAGACACAGGTTCAAATCCCCACACGAAGCTTATCTCTCTGCCTAGCCTACCTCCCAGGGTTGTTGTGAAGGTAAAATGGGGGCACCACCTTGAGCTTCTAGGAAGAAAGTTGGGATATAAATGTAATAAATAAAATGATAAATAGTAGTGGTAATTTTAATTGCTCTGCAAGCACCCTGTCCACGTGACTACTGGTCTGGAGTGTTTGCACCTTGTGTTGGGTCAGCGGGACAGACTGGGGATTCTGTTGGTATACCACCCACTCTGCAGCTGACGGAGGTGGTCTGCGGTGTACTGTTGAGATTCCCCAGACTGTTGGTTCTGGGGGATGTCAACATCCATGCTGAGGCCACCTTATCCGGGGCGGCTCAGGATTTCATGGTCTCCATGACAACCATGGGACTGTCCCAATATGCCATTGGCCCAACACATGTAGCAGGGCGTACTCTAGACTTGGTTTTTGCAACTGGACATGGAGATGGTGATCTGAAGGTGGGCGGCCTTACATCAGTCCCTCTGTCATGGACAGATCACTGCTTGCTGAAGTTTAGACTTACAGAGGCTTTTCCTCTCAGCAAGGGTGGGGGACCTATTAAGTTGGTCCACCCCCAGAGACTAATGAATCTGGATGGTTTCCAAAGGGCTCTAGGGAGTTTTCTGGCTGATAGGGCTGGCGCTTCTGTCGAACCCCTGGTTGAACTGTGGAATACAGAAATGACCCGGGCGGTGGACACGATTGCTCCTGAACGCCCTCTCCTGTGTAGAGCTCGTACGGCTCCATGGTATACCCCAGAGCTGAGAGTGATGAAACAATATATAGCCTTCTAGGTGGCTGCCCCTAGGGTTTGGAATTCCCTTCCTAGGAAGGTAAGAATGACCCCCTCTTTGCAGTCCTTCTGCCGACAAGCAAAGACCTTCCTATTCCAACAAGCCTTTGGAATTGAAGGCTAAGGATAGGGCGTGAAGGGTGCTGCATTGCTAATGTCTATTATATCATTTTTAAACTAGTTTGAACTGTTTTAGCTATATGTGTGTATGGTTTTAATATTGGCAATAGTTTAATCTTATTTTAATGTAGACTTTGTATGTTTTTAATTATTTGTATTTTTTATCTGGAAGTCGCCATGAGTTCCAGTTTTGGAAAAATGGCGGGGTATAAATAATAATAATAATAATAATAATAATAATAATAATAATAATAATAATATAGGAGACAGCTTGAGTGCAGATGGAGACGAACTCCTGGTGGATGCAATTACACACTGGTAAGTGCCTATGGTAAGCTGTATTTAGGGGCAGTAAGGGCAGCAAAAAAACAATATTTTGCTGCCACTATCAAATCATCAATCTGCCGCCCAGCGGAGCTCTTCAGAATTGTCTGGGGGCTATTAGACGCTGGCCCCAAGGACATGGTAGATCCATCTGACGCCCACTGTAATGAATTTGCTAGGCACTTCCAGGATAAAATCTTAATATGATTTTTAATAATGTTTTTAACCCTTTTTTAAAAAAAAGTTTTTAAAAATGTTTTTAACGCTGTTTTGTCTTAATGTATTTTAAGATTTGTTTTTATGATGTTTTAAAGTGTTTTTAGTGCCTTGTTTGCTGCCCTGGGCTCCTGCTGGGAGGAAGGGTAGGATACAAATTAATTAATTAATTAATTAATATTATTATTATTATTATTATTATTACTACTACTACTAATAATAATAATGATAATAATAATAATAATAATAATAAAATTTTAGCATCTGCCAGGACTTAGACTCCAGTGTTATAGCAGGTGAATCAAGCAAGGTATCCTTAAAAAAAATAACAAAAGGTTTCAGGAAAAAAAGTTTTTCTCATATTTTCTTCCAGGCCTTCATATCTCTAGGCAGGATATAAATTTAATAAATAAATACATTTTAAAAATATACATTCTCCATTCAGGATTGCCAAAGAAAAAAGTTTTTTTTTAAAAAAAATACAAAACAAAACCACAATTTGTTAGCAGAATTTGTCATACTCCAGCATTGTACAACAACTATAGTCTATACTGCTGCCTCTTAGAACTGTGTCATATTACAAGGAACTCTGGTCTTTTGAATAGGAAAAGAAGAAAGTTTAACAGATTTGTTATTATTGCTTTATCCCAAGGCTCAGTTCACTGGCTATAGCTATGCAGTGTTTTTAACTTTTCCCCCATTAGCAAGTTTCACCGAAACAGTGTAGTTCTTGGTTGCATCTCAGTCACTACTTGCCCCATTGCCTCAACACAGCAAGCAGAGTACTTTGAAACTGAGCAATAACCCAGATAAATGACTGTATAAAGTTTTAAATAAACATACATTTATGTTATGCTGTTTCGTCAGAATGATTTATAGCCATTTTCGTCTTCCAGTTCTGAGCTCTGGACATAAAAGACATCGGACTCTCTGCTGTTTATCCAAGCTAAATCCTCTGTTTGTTCTGCATAAGCGTTTTTGATTCTATAATATATTGCAGGCT
This sequence comes from Rhineura floridana, assembly GCF_030035675.1. Lineage (NCBI taxonomy): Eukaryota > Metazoa > Chordata > Lepidosauria > Squamata > Rhineuridae > Rhineura > Rhineura floridana. The sequence continues at coordinate 81,618,762 of NC_084480.1, forward strand.
TTAGTTTCAGGTTTATTCCCTCCGGGAATGGTGGAATTAGATACATGAACTGACAAAGATAAGGTACGAACATTGTAGCTTAATAGCCATTACAATAGATATTATAACAAAAATGAAACTATAAGAAGCCAGTTTTTTTAAAAAAAGCATATTTATTAGAATGAATGAATAAATATTGGATATTAAATATTTTTCACCCCCCCTACCCTCTAAAATCTTTTTAAAATGGGAAGGGGGGGGTTAATTCACAAATGCTTCAGATGTTATCCAGGAAACAGCTAAGACGAACAGTCCCTTTTATTGCAAATCCAAGTGGAATCCAAGTGTATAGTGCAACACTGTAATGTGGTACAAAAAGTTATCATGATTTGAAGTCAAATTAGACATGAAGTGAGAGTTCTGTGTTGGAATTCAGGAAGGCTTCAGCCCTCTCCAGGGACTTTACAATCCAAGACTAAATGAAACATTGGAGGGGGGGGGAAGAGGCAGAACGAGCATGGTATTTCCACTCCCATTACCCTCCAACTTGCGGAGGGCAACTGTCTGCAGTAGGGAGCCTCCTGTGCTCAGAGAAGCTCCACATACATATTTGGAACCCTAATTTTTCAGGGTTCTACAACATGTAAAGAGGCTCCATGAGGTACAGGAAGCTTCTCACTAGAGAGCACTTGCAATAGTGATGGACTGGGGTACTAGTGTAGTTGTCCTTGCTGCTACCCCCAATACATTTACTCTTTAATGTCTAAAGAAAGCTTTTGTGTTTTACGAAAAGAAACAATGGCACTCCCAAACTGTATTTGGTTAATGGCATGATGGGGGTGAGGTTTAACCCTTTCCCCTGCACAACTTTTCCCCATTGAAAACAAATCTGGAAAAGAAGCTCATTGAGCCAGTTGGAGCAGAACTTACTACCCCATGAGTCTAGATCCTTTCCAGACGTTCTCTTTTTCTGATGGGGATAACAGCCCTTCTTTCTCTCAGTATTTTATTAGCTAACCACATGGTGAAAGAGTCCCATTCCCACATAATGGAAGGGACTGGTACTAAGTCTGCTCCCCGAGGAAAAACTTGCACCACTTATCATAGAGGAAAGTGGCTCCTTGCTTTCTTGATGTTTATTAAATGGAGACATATGTTCCACAACTAGGGATACTGAAGGAAAAGAGGCTGACAAGAAATTAAAAAATGGCATAGTGTCCAAAATGTTATGGCCCAGCAATGCCTGGCAATAGTGGAAAATAGTGCTCCCACAGAACAGTTTGCTCCTTGGAGCAATGTTGTCTGGGTGAAGAAAGTGACGAAAAGGTGGATTACTGAAAGGACAGTGTCTGGCAAGGCACTATGTGAAAAATTATATCCGATTTGTGACCTCTAATGTCACTGTCTAGTAATAGTCAAGGTTTAGTTAGCAAAACAAGTCGCAAAACAAAAATATGAACACACCTCACAAACCCCCTCCATTTGATTGATGAAAAATAGAACTGGGATGCAGTTTCTCAGAAAGGCTTTGAGAAAAGAATTATAGATTCATTCAGTATTATCTAAGATGGATTTATCGGAAGAAAACTTTCTGAGAAACTCTCTTTAGAAATTTTACACACTCACCTAACATTTGGATAATTGTCTTCCAAACAAAATTCTGCAAAATGCCCCACTGCATTTTGTCCCCTGAAAATTGGATAAATTTTGTGAGATCATTTTCACCCAACCAAAATGTTATCTGAAGGAGGAAAAAGCCTTTGGGGAGTTAAATGTGGTTTAATCAGTCAGAACAGGAATGGTTCATATCCTATTTTTGGTAGAGATTTTAGAAACTAGCAAAAGTAACACTTAACCCACCCCCAATAGATAATTCCTTGTAACAGACATTAGCAAGGGAGGAAACTGAACAAACAGGTGTGAATTCACACAACACTCATATTCAGTAACACACACAACTCTTGCTCTGCAACAGTCAAGTATACGTAGGCTAGATTTGCTAGAATTGCAAAATATTGTCTCTGAAACCCATGTAATTCTCCTATTACAGCTTAATAACAAAATAAGAAATAGGTAGACCATCAACATCATAAGCTTCATCTATGTGCCCAGTTACAATATTGGACAGTCTATTTAGTTTTTCAGGAGACGGGGAGCTTACTTAGTTTTGCATCTTTATAAAAGAAATTGGCTAGTGCAAGCACTCTCATACTTTATGACCTACAAATATACATATTCTATATCACCCACTAACTACAACAAATTTGCACATGCAAAACATATTTAAACATTTTATATATTTTAAATATTTCATTGTTAACACAGAAGATCCAGTTTAGGCACCAGCCAAAGTGCAACCTGCTGAATTTACACACACGCATAGGTTTTCTGCTGCTGCATTTAGTATTGTTAATTTGTATTTTAATGATTGGATTAGGGCTGCTTTTATGGTTCCTTTTTATGTGTGTGCCACTTTAAAAGTATCCTTTTAATTTTTTGCTTTGTACTGAATGTATTTCAATCTAGATTATTGCTTTTGTACTATTGAATTTATTTTATGTTTTTACATTGTTGGTTTTTGTCCTGCTTGAATTCATTATGTTTTGTAAACTGACTGCTCTTTGTTGTAAGCCACTTTGGGCACAGCTTGCTGTGGAAAGGTGGCATATAAATAAACTCAATCAATCAATCAATCCTTTGTGGAGGGAGAAAGCAGAGTATAACTCTTAAAATAAATAATAAATAAATACAGAGCCAGGGAATAGATCGATTGCATGTTGCTTCAATTAATATTATCCCCTTTATAGCCTAAATCCAGCACAGATGTGACACTGAAGTCAGTGGACTTAAGCATGCCTCACTCTACACTGGATTTAGACCCATATTTTTGAATGCCCCCTTCTCAAGATTGTCAGAAAAACGTACCCTCATTTTCACCTTCAAGACAGCAGCTATGCATCATCCCCTGATTATTATGGTTGGAAGGACAATTTCTAAATACATTTTAGAAGTTATAGCGATGAGATAAAAAGGGAAGGGCCATAGGTCAGTGATGGAGCACATGCTTTGCTGGCATCTTCAGCTAGGGAAAGCAGGGTTTCTCTTGTGTGAAACCCTGGTGAGCTGCTGCCAGTGTCAACAATACTAGCATAGATGGACCAATGGTCTGACTCCCAAAGTAGTTTCCAGTGTTGCAAAAAAATAAAAATTGGGGGGTCCATCTTCCATAATATATAGTCCAACAATGAAAGACTCTCCCTGGGGTTCGCCATCAATCAGATTTTTTTTCTCATTGGTTTAAAAGGGACAAGTTCACCACACTGTGGTCTAGAATACCACCAAGCTATGGGGAAGGGTCGAAACTCAGTGGTAGAGCATCTGCCTTGCATGCAGAAGGTCCCAGATTCAATCCCTGGCTTCTCCAGCTAAGGCTAGGAGAGAATCCTGCCTGAAATCTTTTGAGAGCCCCTGCCAGTCAGTGTAGACAATACTAAGCTAGATGGACCAATGATCTGACTTGGTATAAGGTAGCTTCCTATGTAAGATAGTAAGGTCCCCCTGCCAAAATGGCCAACATTACTTTACAAGCAGTAGCCACTTTTAGTTGAGACCTAAAGCAAAAATAAAGACAACGGACCTCATCCTCCTCTAGCAAAAAAACCCACCTAACCCCCCCCCTTTGATTCTCCTTGGAAAGTAGAGGAAAATACTTTTCAGTTTACAAAAATGTCAGGAATTGGTTATGTATTGGGAAAAGTTTAGGTTTTTGTGATCAGCTCAAGATACTGATTAGCATTCTTTATAACACAACTGTAGAGGATCTCCTGTTCTGTCATGCTTACTTAATTTGCTGTGGTCCTGCAGATCTTTGGGGTGTTTATGCTAACTTCCAGGCACGTTTAAGATAATTTTGACTCTGAGGCTGTAAATTATCTTGTTAAAATGTCTTGGGTGGGGAAAGAGCAGTCAAAGGGCACAATCCCGAAACAGCTATGTCTGCATAAGTTTTAAAGATGCCTTTAAGATGTTTTTATCGTTTTATCACTTGTTGTTTGACACCCTGGACTCCTTTTGGGAGGAAAGGCCGGAATATAAATTTCGTTCATTCATTCATTCATTATAAGTTATACTGAAAATGAATATGCAAGTGGAACTTGCATTTTAAAAAAGTACTGCTGGATATATCCAAAACAAAAAGGGAAAAACACAGTGATAAAAACTAAGACCAAAAAAAGACCAACCCCGCCAACTTCTCCCCCACGAAAGTTTCATGTGAACTGATTTAACACTGTTTAAGTTTACTCTGAAAAGATAGATTAGATAGCCCACCAAATCACACTTTGAGCAGACTTACTAAAATCAATAGACTCAAGCCCATTGATTTCAATAGATCTACTCTGCATATAACTTGCACGGGATATCTCCCTTAGTATTCTAATCTTCTATCTTTTCAGCGTTAAATTTAGGAGGTTCAACTTGACAATTGTGCAATATTATCTTTGGGAATGCCTTACCTTAAATACCCCTGCCCAGTCATTACATTCCTTGCAGGAGATATTCTTTGTAGCCCTGCATGCTCCAGAGGTTCATTTTATGTCTACAAAGAAAAGGGCTTTTAGTGTTGCAGCACCTGCCCTTTGGAATTCCCCCCAGTAAACATAAATCTCTGAGAGGCTTTCAAAGTGGGTTACAAAAATTCTCACAATAAAAATGATATCCAAGTAATTTAATAAATCAAATGTAATACAGAATTTCACCATCATTGCCAGGCAATTGTTAAAAGTATTCTTTCAGATATAAAGAATAAAATAAAAATGTTAAGAAAAAAGAAACTATTACCAGTTTTGTTATTTTATCAATACTGACAGTCTAAAGCACTATCTAGTAAAAATCACTCTATTTTTCTGGGGTAAACAAAGGGCTACTCAACTGACCGACTCAAATCTATCAAAACCAAACGATTTTTGTCATTTGGCTGAAGCTAAAGATACCACCTCCAGTTTATGTAAGACAAGAGTGCATTCCTGCACATGTCTATGCAAAATTGTCCAATTGATTTCAATGGGGTTACTCTCTGGTAAATGGGCTTAGAATTGAAGCTTACATTTCATTTCGGCTTTTATAGTTAAGATAGGGATGGGGAATCTCTGGCCCTCCAGATGCTACTGGACTACATAATCCCTAACCATTGAACATGCTAGCTTGGACAGATGGGAGTTTGGAACCCAACAACATCTGGAGGGCCACAGGTTCCCTATTCTCAAGTTGCAACATAAACTTTTTGCAATGTGTAATGATTAAATTAACATTTCTTCCAAAGGAAATGTGAGCCCTCTTCTGTATCAGTTAGAAATTAGAAACAGGAGAAGTGCAGTTTAAATTACAATCTAGCACTTTTCAAGAATACTAAAAGGCAAACTTAAGACAGAACTGCATGATGCTTTTAAAACAATGTCATCTTATTGTTGCTGTTCTATATTTTTATTTTATTTTGGAGCAGTACATATTAGTCTGGAGCAACATCACTATTTTAATAAACTTGAAAGACGTTTGAGAGATTTTTCTCCATTTTATGAATTAATACCAGTTTTAAAAAAACCCACCAGAGTCAAAGCCCTCTCCATAAAAAAGAAAGTACTCCTAGGCTTAAAAGCTCAACACACTTCTACATCATCACGTTGGCGGGGCATGGGTCAAAACATTGCATACTATTAGAAATATGGACACATTAATATAGGTATTTCAAGTGAAAAAGAAAATATTTATATATAAATTAGTGGGTACAACTTTTCTAAATGTGTTATTTATGGGTGCTTTTTTAGTGCTTTATCATGATGAATGACAGATTTCTTTTTAAAAGATGAATAGCAAACATTGCTATATTATTAGATGGAATTCAATTACTCTATCTTAAAGCCTCTGTAGAGCTGCTATACATTTATACATCATAAAGACAGTAAATTATTTTTCTATAAATTAGGCTTTCAAAGCAGATTTCTTTTTTTGTTCTGGATGCCAAACTCCTGACCGCCTCTCCACCACAGAGAGTTCGTATCTGGAGAGCCAACATCTGTAAAAACATTTCTAATGAAAACACTAATACAACCCTTCAGAGAAGCAAATGAAGTGAGATCTAAGTATATAGCTGCCATCATTCTCCATCATTCTCTCTTTTAACAATAGCAGGTTTGGGACATCCCATTCAAGACCAGAGACAGCTTATGATCATGAAAGAACAGTAGTAGCAAATTAAAATAGAGGGCAGTGTGATTGTCCATACAAGCATCCCTGCACTAATATTCACCTCATTAGATGAGGTCTTTGAATCCTTGGTCATCATACAGTAGCGTTTGATTCTTTGATGACAGCCAAATAATAATGTTGGAATGAGTATTCTAAAAACAGCACACCTAAGAATGCCAAAATTGCTTAGAAAGTCGTTACAAATGGAAGATGTTCTTATATCAACAGCTAGCTCTCATGGAACAATTCAAGTTTCAACCCTAACAAGTTTTTGTACACAATTTGAAGCAGTATCAATAGTTTGTGTGGTGCCATGGTTGTCTGGAAGGGTAAATATATCTAACCAACTACAGGTCTGGAAACAAACCTTATGGTCACTGACTTCTAGAGTTGAAAACTCTATCACAGTACTACAAAAAACCCATCTCAATCACTTTTTAGTTTCCACACTGCCAAACTTTCTACATCTCACTACCAATATCTCCTTTGCTCTACTTGCTATCATAGGGTTGATGAATGCTTATCAGGTGTTAAGAACAACCACAGGATCTCCTGCGTTGGGCATTCACCTCTCTCATGTGATGCAGGCAGTAGGAATGGGCAGAAGAAAAATGGAAAATGAAAGCATGAGCCAATGTGAGGCCCTAGTCTGTCTGCAATTTCTCCCTGAGGCCAGTCCTGGCACTGGGAAGGGGACCAACATATTAACAGAAACTGCTGTAAAAGCTCACAATTAAACAATGGAAAATGAAAAACAAAGAAAAGGAAACATTAATGTAAACCAGCCTGCCTCTCTCCTAAGGGATCCCACAAATTTCACATCTACCAAAATTACCCTTCTAGTTTCCCCTCCCCACCCAACACAACTCCCTAATCTCACCATTCTCAGTCCATATTTCCCCTCTTTTGTACAAAATAATAAACATAAAATCAATCCCAGGAGAATAGTAGATAATGTTTTAAATAATACAAATGATATTAAAACAAATAAGAATTAAGTCTAAGACCCACTTAAATCTCTCCCCAAAGCCATCACAAAATATACAAGTTAATCTTATGTAATACAACTTGCATTTTGCTCAGTCTGTTTCTCGTCTTCACACATGTATGAATTTTGCTGTTTGCAATGTAGATAAAAATCAAAGTGCATAAATGTGTATGTATATGACTCATTGCCAAAAATGTTTCTTCCCTCGGATGCTGTTTTGTTGCCTACAATGGAATAGGTCTAGTCAATGTATTTTCAACAATGTAGATCAATAATGAAAATTATCTTGGGATAATATCAGGACAAATTAAGAAAATATTCATTATTATGAATGCTACTGTGACGGCTAAGGTGTGTCAAAATCTTCCACCATCTTAGCAGTAGCTTGCCAACAGTTGCCAGACACTTTCATCCTGCATGCATAGTGATTTTTTCCTCATTCCCTATTCATATGCATATTCCCTAACATCATTTTTGACAGTATTCATCACCTGTTGGGAGAAGAGCCAGGAAAGTCAGACTGACCACAGCCCACCTTCCTTCTCTATAGTGACTGGTCCTGTCAAAAGTTGACTACACTGGACATATATAAGGAAGATCCAAGTGTGGATGTGTTTGGAAGATATGTAAGTGGAGATATTCAGAAGTAGGAGAATAGACACAACTGTGATGTTGATTTGTAGTTCAGGAACATTGTATTTTATCTTAAAGGTGTAGGAGAGAAGTTGTGTATAAGCGATGTTTTAAGAAACACGGGCGATTGAACAAAACTTTTTAAATGCTACATTTAAATTACAGTCATATTCAGATTTTTTTAAAGACAGCCTTTATTTAATGCTAAGGCCCCCTCTAGTGTTTGAAAGACAACAGAAAACCCAGTATATGATCAGCTACTTTGGCCGTCTAGAATTTAACACTCTTGGGAGAGTAGAAGGCACATCCCAGATTTATGGGGCATTTCCTCTGATCAGATGTTAGTAAAACACCAAAGTAGCTATAACTAATATTTGTATTTTTGTTTTGTTTTGTTTTAGCGAGCATTCATTATTCCCAGTAGTAGGATGTGAAGTTAGACTATTTAATATAAAAATATTTTATATATGCATACAAAAGTCTTCATAGGGAAGCTCGGAGGATGGCAACAAGGGAGAGGGCCTTCTCAGTGGTGGCCCCCAAATTTTGGAATGATTTGTCTGAGGAGGTGCGCCTGGCGCTAACACTGTTATGTTTTTGGCGCCGGGTCAAGACTTCCCTCTTCTCACAAGCATTTTAGCATGTGTTCTAAATTGTTTTAAATTTTTAAATTGTGTTTTAAATTGTTTTTAAAAAGATGTGTTTTTAAATTTGTAATTTGTTTTAATGTTTTTCGTTACTGTAAACCACCCAGAGAGCTTCGGCTACGGGGCGGTATATAAATACAATAAATATCACAACATTTTTGTGATGTAATTGGTATAATTAAAATTACTAGAATGTTCTCCCTTTTTGGTCCTTGGAAAAAAGATAACCCAAAGCAAGTTAACTGAATTTGCATTTGCACTTATTGAACTACAAAACTTTTGAAGTACCATATTACTTTAAAAGGTCACCCTGTTACCCTGAGCTCCTACTGGGAGGAAGGGGGAGATATAAATCAAATAATAAATAAATAAATAGTCTGATGCAGAAGTAAGCAACTGAGAAGTCCAGAGGATTTTTCAATAGAACTATTTTTTTAAAACAAGTTCCATCTTCCAGTACTTAGAACCTGGGGCTTGTTTCCACATCATTATGTAGCAGACTTGCAAAACTACACCATATAATATTATACTTGTGTTCAACAATCAATATTTTTCTACTAGTCTTTCAGATATCACATGTCTGGATGAGCCAATTACAGAAATGAATGCTGGCTGCAGATTTTCTGCCTGCCCATAATCAGGTTTAAGAGTTACAGAGCTAGGTAATTTTTGGCACTATTACTGACACAGAACAGCAGCCTCTACAGTTACTCTACTTCTTCCTCTAATGCTAAAGGAAACAAATGGGCGGAATGCCCAAATATGCCAATATGTATTCAGAAGATCAGTGACCAGATACAATAGAAGCACAAATTACAGGCATAGCAGTCACAGTTCAGATAAAGTTGTATTCAACAAGGTATTGTGTATGACTAAGCACAGGTAAGATTGACAGCTGGTGCCCATTAATGGATTGGGAAACTCACTCCCATCCACACATAGAGTTGAGCAATCATGTGTTGTATGCATATTTCATCCTATCTATTGTAACCATATATGAAACACCATACATACGGTGCCCGATGCAGTAATCTTGTGTCAGAAAGAATATATGTCAAAGCCTTCTTCCATGGTCACTTCTTATATATTGAATTGGGATGAATATCACTGTTTTGAGCTTAACAAGGTTCATGTCATTTTTAAACAATTAATTTTACTTTTATTTATTTTCAAAATAACCAAAATATAAATATAACCAATAAAATATAAACATAACCAACAAAATAAATCCAAAATATTACACTACGTAAATCATAATCATACTGGTTGTGAAGATTACATTCTGATTATCCATAGTGAATTATTAAAGCAATTTTAATTCATACATTAATACTGTTCCCTTTCTTTTCCTACAGGATTCTTGAATATCATTCCTATCATTTATTGGACCATTTTATAATAGCGCCATATCCATGTGTATGCCACTGGCAGGGATCGTTATATCTTGTAGATTTATATAATTGATAAAAAATCATACTATACTCAAGTATTTACTTTATCCTCTCGCTCTCTTTAAATTATATGTTAGTTTTTTGAGTACAGCTATATCCCAAATTGTTTTATACCAAATATTTGCTCCTTTTAGGTCTTTCCAAGATAGTACAATAATAATCCTTACTGCTGCTAACAAAAAAATTACCAACTTATTTTTAACATCAAGATATTCATTCAGAAATAAATTCAATACTGCTAATTGTGGTGTCAATGTAATTTTTTGTTGGGTTATCTGTTTAATCTCCTTAATCGCAGATGCCCCAAATCTGTGAATTTTTTGACACTGCCACCATAATACACATAATACACATTCTTTGACACCCCCTCCAGCACATTGAAGATATTCCTGGATTCATCAATGCTATTTTTCTAAGTGTCAGATACCACCGATACATGTTTTTCAAAAACAATTCTCTGTGTTTAGTTGCTATTGTTTGGTGTGGTGGCTTATTCCATTGTGTTACCCACTCTTCCCTATCTATTTCAATTCTAAGTTCCCTTTCCACTATTTTTAATTCTGATGTATCTCCTATGCAAACAACTGAGATTTTATATGTATTGGATGTCTGGCTCTTTGAATCCTCTGAATATGCTAATATTAATTTCTCAAATCTGATAAATCTGCATGTCGCAGCTTCTTTTATTTCTGGATTATTAAAAAAATTGATTTGTTCCCATAATAACCATGGGAAAAGGATTTCCTGCAGTTGATTTTTTAACTTATCTTCTCCAATGGGCATTCTGTTCTGATAAAACTCACAGAGATGATATAATCCCTTGGCACACCAGCCCTTAACATCATATGTGCAATTTTTATTGAAAAGCAGAGTGGTATGCCAAGGGAATCAGAGACAATATCATTTCTTAAGATTCTGTAACAAATTTCTATTAACACTTCATAGTTACTCTATTTTGATTTAACTAGCTCTTGTTTTCAGATTTATATCTAACAAAAAGCTATATACTTCCTGAAGAAATATAAAGTGGTATAAAATATTTATTTATTTATTTGATTTCTTAGTCACCCATCTGGCTGGCTAACCAGTCACTCTGGGCGACGTACAAAATAAGCAAAATAGCATAAAATGACACATCAATACAATAACATTAAAATCTAAAATCAATGATGTTGAAATCTAGCCCACCCCAAAGGCCTGCCTGAAAAGCCAGATCTTCACGGTCCAGCGGAAACTCATTGTAGAGGGAGCCTGGCAGAGATCATTTGGAAGGGAGTTCCATAGGGTGGGGGCCACAATTGAAAAAACCCTTTCTCTAGTTCTCACCAGTCTAGCTGTTTTGACTGGTGGGATAGAGAGGAGGTCTTTTGAGACCGTTCTTGTTAGGTGGCATAGCTGATGATGCTGGAGGCGCTCCTTCAGATAGGCTGGGCTGAAACCATGTAGGGATTTAAAGGTCAAAACCAACACCTTGAATTGGGCCCGGCAAGCAACTGGTAGCTAGTGCCGCTGTGTTCTGTACTAGTTGCAGCTTCTGCACCGTACAGCGCATTACAGTAGTCAAGGCGAGAGGAGACCAGGGCATGTACCACCAATGGGAGCAGATGATTGGGAAGGTAGGGGCGTAGCCTCCGTATCAGATGGAGTTGATACAGTGCTGCCCGGCTCACAGGCGAAACCTGAGCTTCCATGGACAGTTGGGAGTCAAGAATGACCCCGAGGCTGTGGACCTGGTATTTTAGGGGCAGTTATACCCCATTGAGCACCAGGTCCAAGTCCCCTAGCCTTCCCTTGTCTCCCACGAACAGTACCTTGGTTTTGTCAGGGTTCAGTTTCAGTTTATTTCTTCCCATCCAGGCACTCACCGACTCCAGGCACTTGGACAGGGTTTCTACAGCCAACCTCGATGAAGATTTAAATGAGATAGAGCTGCGTGTCATCCGCATATTGGTGACACTGCAGCCCATATCTCCTGCTGATAGCCCCCAGCGGCTTTATATAGATGTTAAATAGCATCGGGGAGAGGATGGAGCCCTGCAGCACCCCACAGGTGAGAGGCCAAGGGTCCGAAACCTCATCCCCCAGTGCTACTCTTTGGTACCTATCAGAAAGGAACGGAACCACTGCAAAACAGTGCCCCCTATGCCTAACCCCTCTAATCAGTCCAAAACGATACTGTGGTCAACGGTATCAAAGGCCGCTGAGAGATCCAGGAGGACGAGGAAGGTGCATTCACCCCATCCAACGCTCTCCTCATATCATCCACCAAGGCGACCAAGGCTGTTTCAGTCCCATGTCCAGGCCTGAAGCCCGACTGAAATGGATCCAGATAATCCGCTTCCTCCAAGTGCACTGGATTCATTGGGTTGTATCCAATGTAGAGGTACACGAATGTTCCATTAGCACAAGGATTTCTGCTTGCACAATGGAATGTTCTCCCCCTCTCCTCCCAGTGCACCACTTAAATCTGTTCTAGGGCTTCCACCTGATGGGGAATTTTATATATACATACATGTATAGCTAATGGGGAATTCAATATACATAAATAAGCAAAATATATTCTTTCATAAAGCTATAAAGGTTCATAACATTTTAATAGTTTAATAGGAAGCCAGATCTTTTTCTCTTTGGAACTGACTTCCCTGACCGTGCTGGTTTGTTTGGAACTATTTGTACTCAAAACAATTGATAACACTGTGCTGAATATCTCGGTACCTCTAAGACGTAGAAAGAATTGCAGAATAGCTAAGATGCTTAGCTCACTCTGAAAATGTACTTTCATGTGAAGTACTGAACACTGCCAAATTCATTAGAACACCAAATTCACTAGAACATGATGCAGAGAAGTACAGTACCTATGCAATGCCTATGCAAAGAGAAGTACTGTACCTATGCAAATGCCCTTGTAATACTATCATGTCTATGTCATTCTGATGTGTTAAATCCTGATTGGTAGATGCTAAAGTCTTTGTCCTGAAATGTATAAAAACCCCAGGCAAACAGTGCCAAGTGGCAGTTCTCCACTCACTAGGAGGGAGACTGACCAAGTGTACACTTGTCATCAAATAAAGGCCTACTTTTTTGCTGCAAGCTTGTGTCTTCAAAATTTTAATTCAAGGACCCCCAGCAAAAGATCCCAATGGAGAAATACAAAATTCTCCAACACACCAACCCTCTGGGAGGGAAAAGTGGGAAATCCGCTGAACAAGTGGAAATCCTTGCACTGACGGGACACATTAGCTGAATACTATCCATTTGCATCACTTAAGTGTCTCTCAAATGATTTATAGTATATTTATGGACTGAGGCACAGACTACTTTTTTTCTAACCAATAGAATCTCCATGTAGGAAGATATATGCATAATAATCTCCTAATGGCAGTATACTTTCTTCCTGCTGATGGTATATGAATTGTACAGCTCATACATGCAGCAGATGTCCAGTCACAAACCACATATGCACCTACCAGTGTGCAAGTTTTTAGTTTCATGTTAGTTATGGTTCATTGAATGTTGTCAGTGTTTACATTTTCTGTTAAGAGATTATGCTTTTTAAGCTTGGCCAGAGGGCGAACTGGTACTCCGTGGGAGGGGCTGTGACAACGGTCCGTTGGAGTGTTAACTCTTTCCTGCCTCAACCACTAGCAAGGGAAGACAGTACCCACTTGGGGGTGTATTGTATCAAATGGTTAAAATGTCTGCTAACTGGGTTTACTGTTATTTAATAGAGTTTGCTTTGACAGATCACAAGGTTGTGTGTGTGCACAGATCCACGTGCTTAAGATTTTGGGCACAGTTGTCTAAACATTCCTCCAGTGCTCTTCCACCATTAACTTCACAGCTGTACAAGACTCATTAAAGTGAACCAGTGAGAGATGCACCAGTGCATGATGGATGCCATTCCTTTGTCATTAACAAAGCATTATATATTTCAACAGAAAGTATGTATTAAGAAATACATTTCATCATACAAAATATGATTAAGTATTTTACCAAATGAACAGCAATTATTGTGGTTAGTTTATGTTCATCACAGTATAGATTATTTTAGTCTCAAAGGTGACATGGTGCAATGAATCTACCTATAGGATCAACTGAAAAATGACTGTAATTGGAGGCCTTTTTCTTGTCCAATTTTATTCAAATGCCATTTTGATATACTTCTATAAAAAAGTAGGCAATATAAAACATATTATCAAAATGCTATTTAGAACTATAGAACTTAAGTTTTAAAAGCTTCTATAAATAAAACAAGCTGAGGCAATGGGGGGGAAGAGGCACAAAATATTCAATCACCAATAAAAATTAAATATTCAAAATATATACAAACAGTTGAAAATGGTCTAAAAATTCAACTGATGCTCTTCGCTCTTTAAGACCTTAGAACAGTGCCATTTTTATACTGCAGGAAGTCTTGGAAGACAAAACTAGAGCATGTGCAGAAGTCCTTCAGAATCAGGGCTGTTGCATAGACCTGGGCCCTGGTTTACTGCAAAAACAAAAAGCTCAGTTCTGCATGTTTGAGTACTTGCTTCTGCTTCTTTTAGTGAGCACCTCACTGATTTGGCGATCAAGCTCACTTACAATGTGGTCTTCGTGGTTATACACACCAGTTCTCAACAAGGTATCCCTCTCCTCTATCAGACGTGCAAGATAGTCATCTAAACTCTCATCTGCTTGCCGTGTGTGAGAATTTTGCTGCTGTAGCCCCAAAACCTCTTGAGAATCTTGTGACTGCTTTTTGTCTTCTTCTTGCTTTAATCTAAGGAGAAAAAAATAAAACATGTTCAGTAGATGCATTTTACATCCTGCTAATCTGTTTCTGAGAGCAAAACTTTCCACTAAAATGAACAGAACTGAATAGGAAGCAGAACAGAAGAACTGAAAAGAAAGAGATCCTATTATCCAATAGGAAGAATCTTGGTGCTTACTTTATTACATAAGCCTACTGCTGGAAGACAAGAATGCCTTTGATCGAGTGCCTATTATTTGAGTGATTTTTAACAGGAATTAAACTATATGAAAACACACAGAAGACTTAAGTTCGAAAGGAACTGAAAGTACTGAGCCATTTAAATTATAAAGTGTTATGCTCACAAGAGATCTGAGGGCAGACACCATTGTGCCTTTTTAGGCAGCAAACATGTTTAGAACAAAAGGTAAAAAAGGCTTGCTGTAATAGCTACAGTCAAGATAAAAAACTGGGTCTGGTGGCCTTTGGCATAGATTTCCTATAATACAGGATTGTTACATTTTATAAATGGGCAAATATTACCTAAGGGACAGAAAGCTGTGTTCCTTTACTGGACTGACAGCCAATTAAATTTGACTTAGCTGAACCTTCACCTATTCAGCAGCAGAAGTAAAAATCCAACAAATGGTGCAATACCGGTTCAGTTCATTTCTGATATCCTCCAGCTCTTGCCGCTGTGCCTTCCCCAACTCCTTCTTTTCTGCTGCCAGATACCGAAGTCTCATGTGCTCAAGCTCTTGCTGCTGCTTTTTAAGGCGGGCCATAGCATTCTCTTGCTCACGCTAAGGAAAATCCAAGACAACATTTAATCTTACACAGATGTTCACAAACTTTACTTCACAGATTAGTTAGATAGTAAGATTTCCCTCCCACACACAGGATAAGTATTGCAGTGGGGTAACATTCCTATAAAGGTAATTTACAAGCAGCACACACACACACCAAGTCAATTTGAGTAAATACACTGGAACCAATTCTATGACAATACCTGTTTTGAAACAGCGTAGATTATAAGTATCAAGCAAGCATGGGTGAATCTTGCTTGATAAGTAGGAAAGGCAGTAAGTTATTAGAAATGACAAGTGCTGGAGTAGTTTTACTGAAGTGTCAACTACGTTTTATGCATTAATATTGACTACTGTGAAGAATAAAATTTATACAAAATTTAAGCAAAACCATATCCTCCATATTAGATTAGCTGTGCATAGTACAGGTTTCCTGATAGACCCACAGACATACTGAAACTTTTCAAAGAAGATAAAGAGAGCGCATCAAACCAGAACTGACATGCATATGATAATAGTCAATTTTTCCCCAAGGAGGACAGAAAATAATAAAAGCAAGCTGCACCATTTTGACAATACATAGAGGTTTATGTATATTTTCAAATGGTCTCTTCGGTATCAAAACCGGAAAGTGATTCCAAGCACTGTCTGGACTTCCTAACAATGAAAGAGCCTGACAATTGGATAGAAATTTAAGCTTAAGGTAGCATATATTAATGTTACCAAAGATAGACACAATTTGACTTCCAGTGGACTACTCTGTATTCTTCTATACCGCTCTCCCTAAGCCCCACTGTCATTGTCCTTCCACACAAGCAGCATGCTCACCGCAATTTCAGTTATAGCTGTATCAAACACTGCAAGTTACAAGAATGCTTTGATTTATATCTTCTCCTATACCAACACAAAATCTTAAATGAGTAAGGGCAAAATCCTATTGTCTCTATGTGGATCTCCCTGTCCTTGTGAAGAGAAATGGAGGTCTCCTTCTTGTGGTAACAGAAACCAACACAGCCACCTGGCCTCTCCCATCAGTGCTGTGATTGCACAAGGTAGGATTAAAGGGAAGAAAACCGTGCCAGATAGGGAGGAACTAATGGGAGGGAAATGGAAAAAAAAAAAAGTAAGAGCATTGAAACTGCAGCTTGTGCAAAATGCAGCGGCCAGATTGATAACAGGGACCAGATGGTTCAAACATATAAAACTGATTCTGGCACGCTTGTACTGGCTGCCTGTACGTTTCCGAGCTCGATTCAAGGTGCTGGTTTTAACCTATAAAGCCTTACATGGCTTGGGACCACAATACCTGATGGAACGCCTCTTCCAATACGAACCCACCCGTACACTAGGCTCAACATCCAAGGCCCTCCTCCGGGTGCCTACTCTGAGGGAAGCTGGGAGTCTGGCAACAAGGGAGAGGGCCTTCTCAGTGGTGGCCCCCAAATTATGGAATGATCTTCCTCACAAGGTGTGTCTGGCGCCAACCCTGTTATCTTTTTGGCGTCAGGTGAAGACTTTCCTCTTCTCTCAGGCATTTTAGCATGTGTTTTTAAATTGCTTTTTTAAAATGTGTTTTTAAATTTGTATATTTGTTTTTAATGTTTTAATTGTTGTAAACCGCCCAGAGAGCTTTGGCTATGAAGCGGTATACAAATGCGATAGATTAGATAGGTAGGTAGATAGTGTATTCAGGAGAAAAGCCCCCTTTCAGCTTCTATCCTGGCCAGCGCAAGTCCAGCAAATCTCAAATATGGCAGCAAGTCCAGCAAGGCTCAGAATCCCCTCCCCATCAAGGAGGACTGCTTTGCAAATCTTATTTTTTCCATATCAAGTACCAATTTGAACACAACACATTTTAAACTGCTTTCAGAAAATGATTGGCTCAAGGGTTGGTGTGTCTCCAGGAGAAGAGAATTTTACAGTTGAAGGGCCCTATGTGCCCTTATCAGTCTTGAGTTGATGCAAGGGTTGCAATCCTAAAAGAGAGCTTATGATAGAATGTAGGTGGTTTGATGTATATTAGTGTTATTAATTATAAAGTAAATCCATTATAAATATGTACTTTTGGGGGGAAAATGCATCAACAGACTTCAATTCCTATGTTGTCTTTAAAGCTGCCATCTCTTGAATGAGGATCTTATTGGGCTGCTGTATATATGGTGCTATTCCAGTTTATAATTATCTCATTTTACTGTTCTTAACCAGGACTACGACCTGGGAGACCAGGGTTCGAATCCCCACAGAGCCATGAAGCTCACTGGGTGACCTTGGGCCAGTCACTGCCTCTCAGCCTCAGAGGAAGGCAATGGTAAACCCCCTCTGAATACCGCTTACCATGAAAACCCTATTCATAGGGTCGCCATAAGTTGGAATTGACTTGAAGGCAGTCCAGAAAAAAACAGGCTGAATGCTGCATTATTGTTGTTTTTAATCATTTTGTGAGGTTCTATGGTTTTAAACTTGTACTGATTCTATATTGTGAACGTATACACTGGAAGCCACCTTGGCAGCATTTGATCCTAAAAGGTGGTCAAACAAAATCTTAATTCTTCACAATCAAGAGTAATTGTTTCTGTACAAGTTTCTAAGCATGTTCTAAATACCAATGAGCAAAACATGGGCAGCATTTCCTATGTTGTATAAAGACTACGATAATTTTCATAGAACCCCATGACAGATGTCCAAGCGATCTGATGGTACATGATGCAAGGTACATATAACATTCTTGTTAGAATGCCAAATAATTTTTAATTTTAGTTTTAAAGGTTTTTACATGTTTGATAGGATGGTAGTATGAGAACCATTCTCAAACAATGTCTGAAGCACAAGATTTATTATTATTTGAAATGTATGATTTATTATGATTAGGTCAGAGGCTTATAAAAAATATGAACTGTTTGCCAGTCAAATTTTTGGTGGAAAAGATTCTTTATCCATGTTTGGTGCTGAAATAGGAGACACTTCATTACAGCTTCTTTCAGATACCTCAGCTCTAGACATTGTACTACTATGGAATGTAGCACCAGTGTTTGTTTTAATGGTTATGTAAAATTACTGAAACACACCATCTGAAGTTCATGTTTAAAAATTCCTGTCTGCCTCATGCAAGTTGTATAATCCCCCCCTCCCCCTGGTTTCCAAGTATCTTTGATTTTCCTAGCCATGCTAGTTTTCATTTAGGCTCAAACAGCTGGCCTAAATGTCTATGGTATCAATGTTTTAAGGGTGCCAGTAAAGAAGTAAACAATCCAAAAGGGGCATCCCTACATCACCTGCAACATATTTTTGAATTTGTCCTCAGATCACACAAGCTTTGAGCAGAATGTTAAAGCAGAATGTCTTTAACTGTCTGGATTTCACAAATTTAGACAATTCGTCTTCTAACCACCTCATATTTGGAGCTTCTTTAGCTACAGTAGTACAAATAGTGATTGCAACAGTTTATCTCCACACAAATACTCACAGAATGCTAGGACTAATGACCCCTTGAGAGCAATTTCAATGATCCCATTAGTAAGTAATTACCTTGATTATGTTAACCATATATTGATAGGAAATATTTAGCTATTGGTCTAGTTCTCTTGAGTCTGTTATATCTGAATAGCAAGGGTTCAAAGCAGTTTACAAAACCAGAGAGCCATGCAGTCAATCCAGAGTGCTTATCTAGACTCTTTGGAGGTGGACTTAGGATCCTTCACTGAGAATCTTGTTCCTCACTAACTGTTCTCCCACTAATATGCAACTAACACAGAGCTGAAATCTATGGCATTTTCTCCTGTTTTCAGATGCACAAGGAAGAAACTACTCATCATTTTCATCCTGCTCCTCAGAACTGTTATGAACTGTTGGCATAAGATGTTAAGTTCTGTCTCAACATTTTCCTAGAGGAAGACACAACAGAAATGCTGACCAGAGTTGCTGACCAGAACTCTCTCATTCCATCACAGAAGAAAGTCTCAGACATGGAATTCTTACCCAATAGCAGCCATTGACAGCTTAACAGATATGGAGCATAAAAAGAGAACTTTGTAACCCCCAATATCAAAGTTTCATATTATAGGATTGATCACTTGATATTTTGGCTCTTTTTCCTAGTTGTACAGTGCCGGGTGTCACTTGGACTGTTGTACTTCTTAATTTTCTATTTCCTATGTGTTAAATGTCTTTTAACTGAAATAAAGATTCATTTCTAAACACTCCAACAAACTAGCACATTAACTGGACTTAACAAAACTTTATGTAGCAAGAAGCTGGGTAATGAAATATTTGTCCCTTTATACCTTTTCCATCTTTCTAATCATACTCCACTAGTTTGCACTTATCTGTAGAAGACTATAGAGGGAGGTCTTTTATACTACCCCAATAAACAAACCAAAAGTGTCTGAACTCTTACTTGGCCTCCAGGTTCTGTGACGACGACAACAAATGTAAAAATTAGTAATATTAAAAATCAGTCTACAAAACGATCCTTGCATGCTGCCAGGTGCTCTAGCTAAGAGGCTCTTCAATCAAGTGGGAATGATCTTTATTTTGTCATAGCAACTTATAAATCCAGAGGGAAGATGTAAACATACATACAACTAGACTAAACAATGGCTAAATAGCAGCCACTATTCACTCTCCCACTTGTACATACCAAGCCAGTCTGTGGGAAAAAACATACAACTGAAGCAAAGGAACTCAACTCAAGTTTTCTGAAAATAACCCAGAGCTGACAAGTCAGTAGGAGGGTCTGGATGGTTTCAAGACACAGTTTTTAACCAAGACTTGGACTTCTGTTTTTTTTTAAAACAAAGATTTACATCCTCTCCTTGGCTAAATTACTTGTAAATTAATCACATTAATTACCTTGAGAGGATAAGCAGGAGGCTGGACAAGATAGAGCCAGTGTCAGCCAATAAAGTCTGTGTTTGTTTAAAACAAATGTACTGGTTTTGCTGTGAACAAATCCACATAGAGTACAAAAATGGTATGTCTTAAACTCTCTAATAGCCACTTATCTCAAATGTACATACTTTGAGTTTTTACAGAAACATTCAAAATCCAGACAGATCCTTTTGTGACCACCAAACGCTGAATTGTGACATTCTATCTATAACGGCAGGACCAATATAGTATAGTTCTCCAGTTTAGGGTTTTTTACATTAACAAGAATTGGTAAACTTTTTGCCAAAAATTCAAGCCAAAATATAAATTTGTATATCAGAATATATTTTAGTTCCATTTTGACTTCTGAAATGCCCTAATAAAGTTTTGATTTTATGTACTTTGGTGTTCATCTAAGGATGTATTTATACATTATAATTTCCAAAGGAGCGGCCATACTAGTCTGTTGCAGCAAAAACAGCAATGAGTCTTGTGGCACCTTAAGAACTAATTTATTATGGCATAAGTGTTTGTAGACTAGACTCTACTTCATATATTAGATCATTCATTCCTAAAAGGAAGGCAGTTATGTTTAAGAATTCACATGTAACATGCATGTTTGGCAGAAATGTGGCCCTCTAGATGTTGTTGGGCTACAGCTCCCATCATCCCTCACCACTTGGAAGTAGGAGTCCAACAACTGGAGGGCCACAAATTCCCCATAATGATGTAAGATCAGCACATGGTGCAATGTGACACATGTGAAACATTTTAATTCCTACATACAAGAGGTATTGTAGCTCCTATAACATGCAAGAGGCCATAATTCAAGTTTCATTTCCAGTGAAGCAAGAGATTTTATATATATACAGTAATACCTTGCATTAACGTACTCAATGAGACCAGAGCGAGTACATAAACCGAAAATGTCCTTAAAGTGAAGCACTACCTTTTAAAACTTTTCCCCCCTCTCCTTCATGCGGAGCCTCAAAGCCCCACGCTAAAGCCTCTGCTGCTGTGCTGCCGCGCCTCTCAGCTGATCGCATTGCGCCTCCCAGCTGATTTGTGGTGGTGCGATGGCGTCTATTTCCACCCCATGTGCTAAAGCCTCTGCTGCTGCGCTGCCGCGCCTCTCCCTAACCCTAACCCTAACCCTGTAAGTGGTTTGCTAGCTGTGTTTCTGGAGAAATACAGGCATATGGAGCATATCCGATGTTAAGTGAAGCGACGTTAAGCGGGGTATGCCTACATTACATCTATACAAAACCTTACAAGTAGGAAACTTCTTAAAGAGGAAACTGCTGATCTCCTTGTTAATCCAAATCCCACCCCTGGAAGGTTTTACATGCTGCCTAAAATCCACAAAGCCAACAATCCTGGTCGCCCAATTGTCTCAGGTAACAACACAGCTACTGAAAGGATTTCTCTGTACATTGACTTAAATTTACAAAACATGGTGCAAAACCTCCCATCGTATATCAAAGACACCAAGGACTTCTTGCTTAAAATTGAGTCTTTAAACAAGCACTATCAATTCCACAACAATACTATACTAGCTACTTTAGATGTCACATCTCTTTACACCAATATACCACATAATGATGGGATTCAGGCTTTAAATGAGTTCCTTAACACCAGAGATATGAACAATCCTCCAACAGAGGTTCTCACAACTTTAGCTACGCTAGTCCTGACTTGTAACAACTTAACATTCAATGGAGAACACTACCTGCAACTACAAGGCACAGCTATGGGGACTCGCATGGCTCCATCATATGCAAATCTCTTTATGGGTAAACTGGAACAGGAGATCCTCAAAAAGGCCATCAACAAACCACTTATATGGTGGTGATACATTGACGACATCTTTATGGACTGGACGAATTGGTAAAGAGAGTTTGGAACAATTTAAAAATTACATCAACTCTATCCATCCCTCTATTAAGTTTACATTTAATAGTACAAATGACAATCCGCACATCCCTTTTCTGGATGTCCTTCTTACCATTGAAAACAAAATAGCCACTGATCTCTACAACAAACCCACTGATGCCCACACCTATTTAAACTGGAAATTCTGCCATCCTAGGCATATAAAGAAGAACATTGTGTATAGTTTAGCTCTGAGAATCAAACTTATTTGCAACACTGAAGATAAATACCAGAGAAGGATCAGTGAACTTAAAGAACACCTTCTTCGAAGAGGATATTCTCCACATATTATGAATTGCAACATCCACTGAGCCTCCATTCTGTCCAGAGAAAACCTCCTCCATCATACTGAGGTGTCAAAGAGCAGAGAGCAATGGATTCCATTTGTGGTAGATTTCCATCCAGCATCTCCTAACTATCACCGAGCAATCAAGGAGAGCTACCCATTGCTGGCAAACTCTGAACATCTTACTAGAGCCATCAGCAGGCCTCCTGTTATAGCATTTCGCCAACCTCCTAATTTGCACAGACTGTTGGTGAGAGCTGTGCTTAAGCCACCTATCACCAATCCAGGGTCTCATCCTTGTCATTCCAAACGCTGTATCACCTGTGTGTACCTCAGGAAGACAGCTACTTTTACAAGCACTAGGACAGGCAGGACATATTACATCAAACAGAACATTACCTGCAGGGCCTGCAATATAGTTTACGTCTTCGAGTACAAAAGACCAGGTTGTCATATCCAATACGTAGGAAAGACCACAACTGACCTACACACGTGCTTCAGGAACCACAAGTCGGCAATTTGACAAAAAAAGTGGAGCAACCAGTTGCAAAGCATTTTAACATCAAGGGTCACAGCCTGTTGGACTTTTCCATTACAGCGATAGAGATGCCAGCAGATCCAGCAGCATTGACCAAAAGGGAGAACTTTTGGATTTACTCTCTGGACACATTGGCACCACATGATCTGAACCTGGAGGACAGTACCACCACTACTTAGCTTCTGCAAATGAAGCCCCTCTGAGCATTCCATCCTCAAAGCTCTATAACTGCCACCTTGGTAACAGCATTTGTATGTTGGCAGCTGATGAAGGCGGAAGCTGAAACGTTTTGTTAATATAATAAAAACCTCTGTTTGGTTAATCACAATTACGTTTATATATATAATATATAATGCATAACTTCAAGTACATCCAAACATATGTTAATATTTCATTGAACTTTTTATCTTACCACAGTGGATTAGACCATAATAATATAGTTTTGGTACTTTCAAATGTGGGAAAAATTGCACAAGATGGCTGATGGGAACTATTTCTTTTTGGAATATTTTAATAATTAAACAATAAATAAAAATATAGAAATAGAGTTAGGATGGAAGATGTATAAGTAATGAATTTCTTACAAGCTTAAGTGACATGATTACACAAATAAGTTTTGAGAAGTGTTGTTTTTAAGATTTACTTTGTACAGGATTGCATGACAAAAAACCTTATCATGCTCAATGTGTATAGGGTGAAGGTACAGGAGTAATCAGACACAGGGACAGTTTTTGGAAAAACAATAAACAGGGATGACATGGCGTAGGGTGAGGATCATGTGACTGAGCAGCCCACCTGCTGGCCTATACTCCCTTCCTCACCTGCCAGGCAAACCACCAGGGAGTTGAACAGGCACTAAGGGCCCACTCTCTGCGAGTCATTCAGATGGGGCTCCATCCAGCAGCCTGGATGGGTGACAGCTAATCTCAGCCCTCCAAGCTGGGTCCAAGGTCTTAAGGAAGGCTCCCTTCCAAGACCCCTCATGGGGTCCCACTTGACAACTATTGATCCTAGCCAATGTCCGTCACTCACCAATCAATGTTGTGACAAATGCAAGAGTAAGAACTGTGGTAAGAATAAAAAAAAACCCTCATTGTTATGAGGAAGTCTGCAATTTAGCAGAGAGGAAAATTCCTTCCCAGCAATGTCCACAGTAAGAGTGTGTCAAACAAGAGGGTAGATGAGGCAGTTGTTGTAAGCACTGGTGCGGGGCACTGCAGCCTGGAATTTCACTCCGATCCACATTGAGGCCACACCCCTCAACTGGCTACCACCCCTACATTTGGCTCCCATGGCAAACCAATGTACAGCAGTGCCCCTTGTGCACCAAGAGCCCAGGTAGTCTCCTTCCTTTCCACCAATGGAGTCACAAGTGTGTCTGCTGCTAAGGGGCAGCGAGCATGGATTTGTCACACCCTTTCTTAAAGCCTACTTCTTCAGCAACGCTCTTCCTGAATCTCCCCAGTCTCACATTACCTGTGTCATGGCCTCAAGTTTGGAAGAGGAGGAACCAGCTGAGTCTGACTGCTGAACCATCAACTGTGAAATCAGACCAAGCTCTTAGTGCCGGTCTTTCAGAGGAAAGGCCCAGACTAGTGGTTCAGAGCCTGCAGGCAACTGGAACATTCACAGACTTGATCTTCTGAGCATTACTCTGAGGAATCAAGTGCTTCATGTGTTACCACACCTGCTCAACAGCACAGGGAGCATGCCAGGCAGGAGGCCATGGAAAGGCATATTTGTCTGCAGGCCAAGGAGTTGGCAATAATCAGTTTTTTTGTTAAAGTGGTGGAGCTTGTGCCTGGTGGACTGGAAGACATGTATAAGGCTACCCATGCGCTGCAACCACCAGTCTTGCTGTTTTGCCCCAATGGGTACCTTTCACACATGAGTCAGAACATCCTGTACTCTGATGCCCTATTTGTTTGGCAGCCCCTGAACATTCCTCAGCTCCCTTTTCTTCCTGATTTATGTAGACTATAAGTCCTTGGTTAAGGAACTATGTTACTTCTGCACTGCATATAATACCTAGCACATAACTGTCTGGGAGAAGGATTAAGGCAGGACATGCTGAGAAAGTGCCAGGTCTCAGATCAGAGGGAAGAGATTTGCAACAACCACCACGTCTTCTTCCTGTGAGACATCCCTGCACTCATAACAGTTTCTCTTTGACTGCAGTCTCCTTCTCCCAGACCTAGGGTAATGGAAACCATGGTGTCCACACTCCACTTCTCCCCTGAGGCAGTATTTCCCAGATATCATGAGGCCATCACCACCTTCATTCTTATGGCCAGTGGGCTGGTTCTCACTGCTGCAAGTATGTAGCAACATATGAGTATTCCTACCCCCCAAAAACTGATAATCCTTTCTTCACCACACATGGAGTTGACTACCATTTTTTAAAAACAGTAGGTACACATTTTTCAGAAATAACACAGATACTGCATTAGGTATGTTTTCAATAGCTAATTTTAAAGTATGCAGATTTTAGTGTATTTCTATAATTAATACTTTAAGTTCTGCATTGAACAAGGATTATTAACAGCTTTAAGGGACAGGGAGGGTTAGTATTCAAATGAACAGATTGGTCGGAATAAAGGGGCATTATGCTAAATACTTGGATTCTTGACATGATTCCATAATTCACAGCTTGACTATACTTTCCTTTCTTGATTAATGGAAATCTGTTTAAACACTTCTTTGGCAATGGCCACAAAGGATCTGATCGCCTTTCCAAAGGCTTGCCAGCTGGATTTTGTCATTAACATTTATTAACAATCCAAGATATGGCTTTTTGAGCCTAATTCTCACAACATAAATGTTTTGTATAGTTCTCCAGAGAGCTCTGGTGTGACAAGTTTCTGGCACAAATTACAACCCCATAGCTATTCACCAGAACCAATGTGAAATTAACATGGTATTAATCCAACTTAAACAAAAAATAACACAAATCATCAGAACTTAAGCAGACTTAACATTCCTCGAGGCTTCAAAATTTGTAATTTTATAGTCAAAACACAATAGAGGATTCTTTTCAAATATTTTAAGTTTAACCGTAGCACAGATGCGCAAGAGAAGGTTAAGTGTTTAAGGCTTTCTAAACAAGTTTTAAACTATTTTATTTTAAAGGGAAGAACACTGAGAAGTATCGTCTACACATTTTCATGCCCATTCAGGTATTTGTTAAAACTGGAAACAGCCTAGATAGCTGTTTCAGGAAGCCAGACTTAACAGTTTTACTGTAGCAGATCACAGAAAATCAAAACCAGTCACAGAGAGTTGAAGCAAAGCTAATAAGGTCGCTGGCCATGATCTAGAGAACATGTTCCATAGCTGAAAGCAGGCTGCAGTTGTATAAACTACTGCAGGGATTTGCATGAAAATCACCAATGAAGACGCATTATCACTGGGACTGTGCCAGTTATGGTCCACTGTACTGGATTTTGGTTTGGGAGACCTTGAACTAACCCAACCCATTAGCTCTTAATCCCAAATTCTAACAGCAGTGTGGAAATACTGATGTCACACTTCACAAATGCATTGAACAACACTGAATGTGGCAATGTTTGTAATATACTTTATATCTGCAAGAATTAACTCAAGAAACTATCATCTCTCCGCAAAAACACATTCAGGTCATGATTTTCCCAGTGTGTAAATATCACAGTATCCTACTGGGACTCTGTGGCATGCAAGAGATGCCTGCAGGCAAGCAGCTATTGTTTTTTTCTCAAACGATAGAGTATCTTTACAAGCATCTTGGATAAACACCAACATCTCTCTATTAAGTTCTCCAAAACAGACACATTGCAGTGACGCAGCTTTGGCTTATACCAATGTATATGAAAGTAATTTCCTCTTGCCATTCTTATATTGTCAAGTCTACCTTACCTGGTATTTTTTTGAATTGCATCTCATGCCACACTTGAAAGACACGGCTAACACCTGCACTTAGATAACAATACTTTTGTGACAATGTGCAATTCATGAATAAAAACTACATGGCACTCTGCCTTTAGACCCACTTCTGGCAGCTTGCCCCAGCAAGTACAACATCCAGACTAAAATATATAATTAAGAATAGGGAAGCTCAGTGCAACAAAGAAGAGGAAGACAAATTAAACTGGCGCATTCTCAAACATCTCCTAATTCTGAAGGTTGATGTAAACAAGAAAGGATATCATCTCACAAATGCTCCATATCTTGTATGCTTCCCTTGAATTCATAACATAAGAAGAGCCTGCTGGATCAGGCCAATGGCCCATCTTGTCCAGCATCCTTTTCTCACCATGGCCAATCAGCTGCCCATGGGAAACCTGCAAGCAGAGCTTGAGCGCAAAGAGCACTCTCCCCTCCTGCGGTTTCCAGCAATTGTTATTTGGAAGCATACTGCCTCCCTCCGCCTATGGAGGTAGAGCATAGCCATCATGGCTAGTAGCCACCGATAACCTTATCCTCCATGAATATGTCTCATCCTCTTTTAAATCCATCTCAGTTGGTGTCCATCACTGCCTCTTATGGGAACAAATTCCACAGTTTTATACGCTGTGTGAAGAAGTAGTTTCTTTTGTCTGTCCTGAATCTTCTACATTCAGCTTCACTGGATGTCCATGAGTGCTAGTGTTATTAGAGAGAGTGAGAGAGAAAAGCTTTTCTCTATCCACTTTCTCCATGCCATGCATAATTTTACACACTTTTATCATGTCACTTCTTACTTGCCTTTTCTGTAAACTAAAAAGGCCCAAATGCTGCAACCTTTCCTCATAAGGATTCGCGCCATCCCCTTGATCATTTTGGTTACCCCTTTTCTTAACCTCTTCCAGCTCTACGCTATCTTTTTTGAGGTGCGGTGACCAGAACTGTACACAGTATTCCAAACCATAGATTTATATGACGACATTATGATATTGGCAGTTTTATTTTCAGCATCTTTCCTAATGATCCCTAGCATGGAATTTGCCTTTTTCACAGCCACCGCACACTGGGTTGACATTTTCACTGAGCTGTCCACATCATAGCAAGGATTTTTCCTTACTTCTCTCATAGAGAGTCCCCCTGCTGCTTTTCACTTTTAATAGGGATGTGAAACCCTTTTATTTCCCAAATTCATACACTGATTGATTGTAAACAACAACAACAAAACAAAACTCTAAGTGGTTTCCAAGCAACATTCCCTGGTGGTGAACGTTCAGGGTGCTCCACGCCAGGATGGGCAGGACCAGAGGCCAACTGGGTGGAACCGGAACCAAATGTATATGGAACAAGAGGTGTGATACTTACTTTTGTACACTAGGCTTCATTTCAGCCACGCAAAAGTGACAGGCTTCTACACATAGCCACACACGTTTCTTTGTCCTCCATCCAGGCGAACAAGAGGCACTCTCACAGTTGAAGAACATATTCCAGCCAGAGAAAAGCTCTCCAGGAGGGTGCAGCTGAGACTGGTGAGAATCTTATGGGCCAGATAAAGAGGTCTGGGCCATGTTCTGTCCCTGGGTCTGAAGTTCCCCACCCCTGATTTATCTTATCTGTTACACACCTGCTTGAGCCTTGCTAGTTCCTTCAGCGCTCGTGCCCATTGCTGCTTGTAGTGCAGTTTTGCCTTAGTGGCTGATTCCAATTTCCTTTCGAGGTCCCCCTAATAAAGCGTAGAGGTCTATCAACAAACACTGTAACAGTGGTAATAAACTTTACACAATTACATATGCACAACTTGTCTTACAAAAATAGTTCAGTATAACTTCTAAGGCTGTTATGCAATTTGATGTAAATATTGTGGCATGCAACCATATCTTCATTTAAGCATTAGCCTTATTTTTATTGTCCAGCAAAGCGAAACTGGATTAGTCTGTACTCCAAGACAGTTCATGTAAACAGTTCATGTAAACAGTTTTTCAACTTCTTCAAAGGAGTCCAAGATAACATCCATTGTTATATAACAATCACTAGCTGTTCATATTTCAGCTTAATTGATTGTTCAAGACTTGGCATGTCTTATCCTTGAAATTGTAGCTAATGCGTGCCTCTTAATTTGGTTAGATTGCACCTTTTGAGTCCTCAAATTTGAAACAGCATGCCTCTGTATTAACTGATTCGCTCTTCCACAAAAGCAGCAGAAAATGTTCCCCCATTAGCTGATCTTGTTAAGCATTGCCAGTTGGACTTGAAAACTTCATAGTCAGCAGTGCTTCTACATAAAAAAATGAAACTATGTTTTCAGGGGCTTCTGGATCCTACAGGATCTGGAGATATAACTGAGAAGTTATAGTCAGGTGGACTCTGTGTCCCTAGTAAGGAATCTGAAGATGAAAGCTCTGTAGAGAGCCTGAGGGAAAAAAAGAACCTTCTAGAAGCAGAGGTGGGGAAACTGTGGTCCTCCAGAAGTTGCTGGACTACAACTCCCATAATCTCTGACCAATACCTATGCTGGTTGAGGCTGGAGGGACGTAGCTTCCCCATCCTTGTCCTTGAGTGAGTAAGCCAAGACATATGCACACATATACGCTTATCCTGATGGTGAAAGGCTAGGTTGCCCTATCACACTATAATGTAGTTAAAAAGTAGACAGCCTCTTGTATATATTCTATGAACGCCATTGTATAACTATGCAAATTGACCTTAACTGAAAGAGATTTCTGTTTGTGGGAACCAGATCACGGGCAATATAATGATGTTTTGAGGCCATGTAATTGTCTTGGAATTTGAAACAGTACCTTAAATTAGCATATTTTTAGCAGGTCTTTCATAATCCTTCCCACATCCCAAAACAGACAAGAACTTCTTCTCAGGAGAACCCCCAGTATATTTTGTTGGATAATGTTGTCTACTCCAAGTCTAAGGCATGGATTGATTAGATTTATGAAAACAAATACATTCAGGGCTGTCAAATCTGCATATTTTAAAAATACATAAATTAAAAAGTGAGCCCAAGCTATCAAAAGTAACTAAAGTCTAAATGAAGCCACTGATACCACAAGATGTGTCTCTGGAGTTCATTTACATCTAATGGCAAATGTTCGTCATGATTTAAGAATAATTTGCAAACAGTGACGTTTTCAAACCATGATTTCTTCTATGCAACCATGATAGCAACTAGAAAATCAAGGGGCTAAGAATATTTATCATAATTTATCCCGGATCAAAACCCCTCATTTTTCAGTATACTCCGCTCGAGTTGTCAGTAATAAACAAGTTGGGAAAATATTGCCAAATATTAACAATAAAGGCATGTGGAATGAAGTTTTCAGTGGCTGTTCCACTGTTGATAAACTCTTAAAAGTTTATCAACCTCTTTAAAAACACAGTATCTTTATGAAGGATTTTTTGTTTTGTTTAAATGTATGCTGCAAATTTCATGGCTGGGTTAAATATGGAGTTTATTTCACATTTTTCTTGTATATTTCACATGCTCTCTCTCTCTATTTGTAAAATGCTGTTATCCATTCTGAGCCTTAGGGATGTATGATAAATTTGAAAAAAATACACGTACCTTCTCTAAAGTTAGAATACTTATTTCTGATTGAAGTCGGATTTCTGGTTTGCTGCTCTGCTGTTCCTTGTATTGCTGAAACTCTTTCTCCAGAGCCTTATGCTTGTTTTCCCCCTCAGAGAGCTGTTTTTAAAAAAAGAGAGATGTTGAAATGGTTTACACTTGGATGATGACACAACAAAGAACTGGAAGGAACACTTTGCCCACTAGACAGAAGACACAATGGATAAATATCATTAGAGAAGAAATACATATAATTATTTCTAGGCAGTGACTAATTAAGTGGAAGAGCTTGGGACTCTGTTATTTTACGTGAGAGAGAGATACAGACATAGGGAAACATGGAAAGAAAGGCATATTTCCCTTGGCTTTGTATGAAGCACCTAAAGGTAGACATAACCCTTTGTCCAGAGTCTTTAGCTACAAAGCTAGAGAAGCACACAAATCAAAAGAATTCTGTTACAGATAATCTATGGCAGGATCAGGGAACAGCTTAAACCAACTCATTCTGTGCTGCATGTCGACAGAGAAAGAGGTTTAAGAATGTACCTATAGCCAACAGATATTTCTATCAAACTTTAAAAAGCAGGGAAATTGGGCAGCTATAGTGAATGCACCAGGGAAGCAGGAGACCTGACCTCCTCTGAGATATTGTACTGTCCTACAAATTTGTCAAAATGCAAACACCATTTGGGTTGGTTTTTCACAGTCCAATCCACTTCCTGTGTAGCTTGGAAAAATTTGGTAACGTGCCTCTGAGCATATGGTGAGTGGTGGCAACACCTGCCATCTCCAAAGAAGAATTTCATTTTTGTATGCTTGTTGGCGTTCTTCTTCCTTTGCTTCTTTTCTGCGTTACTACTGTTTCTACAGAGAATCTAAACTAGAAAATTATATTTCTCTCATTACTCATCCTAGAAATCTGTCAAATTTATTTGTATTAATTTCAAAGTCCTTTTATTGGTCAATGTCATATGATGGTGAAAACAGCCTTTTGTGTTTCAAACTGGAGCTTAAGTTCTATTTCTATTTTGGGCACATTAACAGTTGAATCTGAAACTGCAGTTTGATGTAAAATCAGACCGATTACAATATGTTGCTACTTAAGCAATGACTCTAGCTGCAGGAAAAAACAAAGTTGGCCTGCCCAAGATGCATGTTTTCACCCTGCTATGCTTAAATCACTCCACTTAAGGAAAGGTGGGCATGGTCAATTAAAAACATAGAGCACACCTAGAATTTTGCTAGAATATATTTCACCTCCAACTGTTTTATCTTGTGCAAACTGAGACACTCCTCATGTCCATTGAAAACTATTCTGCAGAACAGTCAGCGCCATTATTCCACAATTGTTTTTGGAGGTTTTTTTAGTGTTGCAAAGTGTTGCTCTACTGCACATATTCATAGAAACAGAAGCAAAAGTGAATGATTTACTATAGGAAATTTCACTAAAATTGCAAAGTAAATCAAACATATTTAAATTGACTATCAATTCTATCAACTGTCTTAATATTGTTGCTTCCTCCCTGCTAAAACAAGATCAGCACAGCACGTCTTGTTTCTGTTATTTGGGCTGATTGCAGGTGTTGCCACCAGTCACCATATGCTCAGAGGCATGTTACCAAATTCTTCCAAGTTACACAGGAAGTGGATTGGACTGTGAAAGACCATGAGAATGGCATGGGGGCATTTTCAATTTAACATTGCGGAATGTGAAAAACCCATGCTGACTATAGTATACAGCCACTCTTGTGGCTGTATAATATAGCATCATACAAGAACAGCAGAGACTAAAGGTTAAAATCCCTATTCAGCCATGAAGTTCACACAGTGACCCTGAGATGTTAATGCAATTTCAAAATATCAATGTGATATTTTTACATTTCCTACTTTTCTTTACTAAATTTCCATTAAATAGTGTATGTTTATTTTATAAAATTGAGTATAAATATTACATAATAAAAAAGAAGGCTTCTCAAAATGGCAGCCCCTATTTTGGAGTAGAAATTTCTCCCTGGGAAATCTGAAAATTTTCTGCTAATGTTTTACAGGGGTGCTTTTTTTTCTTCTGATAGGCCTTTTTGAGTCACCTGCTGATGGTTTTATGTTGTTTCCTTCTGCGTCTTGCATATTATCACCAACAATGTAATGACTGACTATTATTAACTGATAATGTTTTATAGTTTTATTATTCACGTAGACCAGTAGCGAGAAAAATGAAATATTTGTATAGCTGAATTACTTGCGGAGCTAAAAGTTTTAAAAACATGTTTATGTTGAGAAATTCTTTCTTAAAACATAGCAAAACAGATGTAGAAAAATAAAGATGTGGAGTAAACCCAATATGCCAAGTGCAAGAAAAAGTGGATTAGATTCAAAGGTGCCTTCTAAATATGGAAGGGCCTTTGGTCCAGCAGAGGTTCCTACAAATCTGTCATTGAACATTTTAAAAGCATCAAAGATACACTGTATGCATAAAGTTTGGTCTTTAGCATTAAAAAATAAGACGTGCCTTCAGGGAGCACTACCAGGCTCAGATAAGCTCACAAGTGTACTTCAAACAAACCTTAATTAACCGGGCTTTAACAGTGCATTTGTTCGTAAAAAGTTAAACCCATTTCTGGCATTATAAGAAGATTTAGATGACTTGGAAAATATAAGTTGCACTCACTTGTTGCTGTAGGCGGATCTTGTCCTCTTCCAGTTGTCTGACCTTTGACCTCTCCAGCTCAACCTGATGCACACATTCTTCTTTTACTCGCCGCATTGCGTCTTGAAGCTCCTGACGGTTTCGTTCATGCTCTGCTTGGAGCTCTTTCTTCAGTCTTTGGAGCTGAAAACGTTTAAACAAAAACCAATGACCAGATATTTCAGCACTACAAGTTGCCCAGATGTAAACCTACATTGTCTCATTTAGAACATGCACTTGATTGGCATATTACTCTCAGGGCTACGCTTTACAGCCAGATGCAGTTCCCTGATCAGCTTTTCTTAAAGTTGTAGCAATACTGTATAAATATAGCCCAGCTGTGTGGAGCGTGTTCCACAATATCCATGGAGTTAGGAGGAGGGGGGAAAAACATAGTTCCTAGCTATGTAGCAGTGATTTCTCTACCCGAGCTGATGGCTTTGTAACTTTTAATTATTATTATTATATTATAATATTATATTAATAATAATAATATATTAATAATATTAATACAGAAATAGTCAATGGATGCAGACTGCACCTTGCATATTTTAAAATATTTCCACATAGAATAAGGACTTATGCTCCTCTTTGCTTTCCCACCTACCCTAAATCTTGCAACGAACAAAAAAACCCCCAAAGACTCCAGAAGTATGTACTGGAAAAAATCACATTCCATTGCAAGCAAACATTTCAATCCCAAAACAAGCCTAAGATGACTGGCACACAAGGGAAGGGCCATAGCTCAGTGGCAAACCATCTGCCTTACATGCAGAAGGTCTAACATTCAATCCCCAGCATCCCCAGGAAGGGATTGTCTGAAGCCCTGCAGAGCCACTGCCAGTCAGTGTGGACAATACTGAGCTCAATGGACCAATAGGTCTGATTTGGTATAAGGCAGCTTCCTACGTTCTGATGTTGCTTAGCTGGTTCATGATCAGATCAAAGATTTCTCAGGATGGGGAGAGACCATAGCTCAGTGGTAGAACATCATCATCATCATCATCATCTGTATGCTGCCTTTCCATAAGAATCTATGCTCAAGGCAGCTCACACTATGGGAAAAAAGTTACATAATGGCATGCAGAAGGTCCTAGGTTCAATCCCTGGGATCTCCTATCTGAAACCCTGGAGAGCCACTGCCAGTCAGTGCAGATAGTACTGAGCTACATAGACCAAGGGTCTGCTTAAGGCAGCTTTCTAAGAATCATGTGGAATAGTTCTTTTGATACAAACTTTGGTTTTCCCATGAGCACAATACAAAGGACAACATTGCTTTGCGTATGTTTACCTCAGTTTCAGCACTGACAAGTTGTTTTTCACGCTTCTCTAAGTCAGTCAACGTTTTTTGAAGCTTTTCTTCCAAAACTGTATATTCAGCCACCTAGAACATAAGCAGTTTAAAGAAAACAAGAAATATTAAAATATTTCTAAACTGAACAATGCATTTGTCCTTGTAAGTCAATATATCCTTGCAGCAGAAGCCAGATTTCAGACAAACTTGAAATCCCACAAAACAAGTTACAACTTGACTTTAATGCATATAGTGAGTTTCCAAATATTATGTATGAGAGCTTGGGAAGGGAACAAGGGAAGGGCCATAGCTCAGTGGCAAATGCATATAGTGAGTTTCCAAATATTATGTATGAGAGCTTGGGAAGGGAACAAGGGAAGGGCCATAGCTCAGTGGCAAACCATCTGCCTTACATGCAGAAGGTCTAACATTCAATAGACCTTCAATGCTAATAGCCTTCACCAGGAGTCAGGGAGCAATCCTAGCTATGAGAAGTCAGTGTTATTTACATAGGCTTAAATTAAGCCAGCATAACGTATACCAGATCCAAACCCTGTTCAGGAGTGAGGCTACTGCCTGGTGAGCTGGCGAAAGCCTGGGAGAAGGTTAACAAGCCTTTAAAAATAAAAGTTTGACTTACACCAGTCTTTTTGCCGGTGTAAGTTCCATTGGGTTGCCAGGTCACATGACAGAGCTAAACAGAGTTAGGATCCAACCTCAGTCCTCCCTGACTGGTCTCACTCCTCCCATGCCCCCTTTTTGGGACTTAGCCAGCTTTGGCTGAGCTGGGATGAGGGACTTGCCCTCATGTATCTGCAGCTGAGCCATAGATTATGACTTATGCCAGTACAGCCACAGCTGAGCCACAGGTCCACTAGACCCTAACTTGCTCACGTTGGCAGATCTCAAGATTGGATCGCTCCCTTAGGCTACAGTCCTATACACACTTACCTGAGAATAAGTGTAATTGAACTAAATGGGGCTTACCTCAGTATAAAATTGCCCTGTAAGGTTAGCATTGTTACATGCTTTTTTTTCACCTACTCTTAACTGAAATGAAAAATAATGCAACTTAATTCATAAACCATTCCAGGGTATATCTAAGGTTTGTTACCTGAAGTATTTTTGTGTAAGTCTATGGACTGCAGTTTGTGTCCTGGTCTGCTTCTAGTTATACAGTCACAGGAGTGGCTGTATACTATAGCCAGCATGGATGTCTTGCATTCCACCATGTTAAATTGAAGATATCCCCCATGCCATTCTGCTGCTTCCCATAAGTTCATTTCAAAACAAAATCTTACAAACCTTATTGTCCTGAACTCAGAAACACTTGCTTAACAACCCTGTACGTTTTCATGGCAATACACAAAACATTAAGAGAGAATCCAGACTTTAAAGTCTAAAACAGGAGTGAAAAATCCAGACCCCTGTTGGACTTTTCTGTCAGTGGTCTCATAATTTGTTGAAATTAAAAATCAGCCATGTTCAGAGAGTACCTGTAATCCTATTACTGACCTTGCCCCATACTCTGACCTTCACCTTTTGCAGTTTAAAAGTTAAAAAAATGAATGGCTGATTTTTAATTAATTTAAGAAAATTAACATTGGAGTCTATGATAGTGCAGGCATACTCAGTATGAACCAACTGTCAGTGTTCGAAAAACCAGATTAACAGCTGTTTGGCTTGGCTAATGAAGGTCAGTTTTGGTTTAAGTTTGGGAGGGAGACTATATGTGTGCTGCAGAATAAAAAGGTGGGGAAATCCCAAAAGATAGTGATACTGTTAACAATGTTTTCCTTTTGGAAAGGGCTTTTCCCTCTGCTCAGTGCCACCCACTGAATCTCCTCCCTTCCCTCCCTCCCCCAGGTCAGTTTCACCTATCCTAAGCATGGCTGCATGGGAGTAAATCCTGTTGAATTCAATAACCATACAAACCTGCCCTCCCCCTCTCTCTTTCCCCACCCCAGAGGCACATATTACCAAATTCTTCAAAGCTACACAGGAAGTGGATTGGACTGTGAAAGACCAACCCAAATTGTATTTAAATTTTTACAAATTTGGAGGATAGTAAAATATCTCACAGAGGAGGTCAGGTCTCTTGCTCTCCTAGAGCATTCACTATAGCTGCCCAATTTCCCTGCTTTTTAAAGTTTGATAGAAATATCTGCTGGCTATAAGTTCTTGAATTGCAAGGGTTTTTTGCCTATTAGTGAATAAATATCTAAACACATCACCTTTACCATGGCCAACTATCATGATAGTTCATTACACTGTGAAGCATTTCAAACAGGAAAAATTCTTACTTTTTTCTTTACCAATGCTTCTCTTTCTCTGTCCCGTTTCCTCCATTCTTCTGCAAGAGCTTGCATATGAGCCAGCTCCTTCTTCTTCAGCTGTGAAAAGCAGACACCATTTTTAAATTATTTTCCTTTGAAAACCATGAAATTTACATAATCCATTCAGCAGTATTATGGAATTATTTCAAATTAAATTCTCAGATACACTGAATAGATTCCAGATCAAATATACAGAGAACTCTCATTATTATTGGTGAAGATGGCACCTCTAGGGGCAACAGAAAATTGATTACAGGTTTCTCACATTTTAAAATGAAAACTGACAGAGGCAATAGTTTTTCATAGCAGTACAAAGTTAAATTACATTTGAAGCTATCATAATCAGTAGGAAAGGTAAAAAATGGAAATGGACTGCCTTCAATTCGATCCTGACTTATTGCTACCTATGAATAGGGTTTTCATGGTAAGCGGTATTCAGAGGGGGTTTACCATTGCCTCCCTCTGAGGCTAGTCCTTCCCAGCTGGCTAGGGCCTGCTCAGCTTGCCACAGCTGCACAAGCCAGCCCCTTCCTTGTCTGCAACTGCCAGCTGGGGGGTAACTGGGCTTCTTGGGACTTTGCAGCTTGCCCACGGCTGCACAGGTGGCAGGGCATGTAACCCCTGAGCCACTCACTGTGAGGGTGATCTTTAGCTGGCCCTTTACACCCAGGAGACACGAGCGGGGATTTGAACTCACAGACACTGGATTCCCAGCCATGCTCTCCTCCCCACTGTGCTATACAGAAACCCTTAAAAGTGATTGGAAAAAATACAAATAAGTTTCCACTTGAATCCAACTACAATGAAGCAGAAGAGATGAAAAAACAACTTAAGAGGAACAAAATTTTAAAAGTCACTAGAGTAGCAGAAAGTGAACATCTTAATACATTGTAAGGCCCCTCTATTAAGTCAATGTGGATAAAATCACTCTATTAGGCTAATATTGTTATGATATGCAGGCTACTCTCTTTCCAAGGTGATCTGAAAAATCCAAGGGTGGCACAGTTGTCCTTGAATATAAAGAATATTTTCAAAGTATTCTTGAAGCACAGATCAGTTTCAGCCTGCTGTCAACGAATTAATGACTAAGCATATCTTGAGAATATACCAAACTACCTCATGGCCCCAGGCAGTGTGCACGACTGGGATGACTGACATACCTAAAAACGTATTTGACTACTATGGAGTCATATATGATGGCATCACCTTGTACATTTAGGTATTTGAGAGGCAATGTAACAGAGTAAATCTGCCAAGCATACAATGCTGTTGTAAGACACACAGCTAAAGGACTGGGCCCAATATAAAAATCTTTCCCACTCCTGTTTCAACCTGAACTGCAACCTATTTGGTTTTAAGATGGCTTTTATTGTTTCATTTTCTGTATGGCTTGTTTTTATGTACATGGCTTAGAAATGGAAATGATTAAGCCGTATATAAATGTCTTAAGTAAATAAAAATAAACCTAGGTAAAAGATTGACCCCACATTGCTTTTTGGTAAGAGGGGACCTGTAGTTCCCCTTTCAAATATATAAATATATTATATATAAATATAAAGAAACCTGGTTTTCAAAAAGATCTTCTTGTACTTCTTTCCACATTTCCAATTCAAGTGCTGCTTTGTACTCTAGAGTTTCTCGTGGCTCTGGATGGACGTCAGGGACATTATGCGGCTGAGGTGGAGGAACCAGTGGTGGCACGTTAGCACCTAAACACTAAGCATGGAAATGCTGTCAGATAACTTTCAATGAAGTTGTGCCTCTTTAAAGATGAAAGAATGTATTTCCATTTACCTGAGAAGAATCAGACACCACAACCTCATGCATTTTCACAAGCCCATAATCTTCTAGAGTCACTGTATATGAAAGATCTGCTATTCTGTTGCTTGGCCTACAAACAAGAACCAAAACATTCAATTTCCTCTCCCATTTGAAACTTATATTGCTGTCTACCGTCATTTGTTTATAATGGAATAAGAAACTGTATGAGAAAAAAAGCTGACTTTCTGACGAACATAATTCTTACATTTCTAAAGGAACCTTTCCTCTCTTCCTTTCCCCCCTTGGAAAGGGACCAGAGGACTAGACAGGTTTCATGTAGATTAAAGAAGCCAACAGATCATGGCAACCAGATAACTGACCAAGACATATCACCCTCTTTTAGGAGTATGGAGTACTGAGAGCTGAAGAGGAATAGATGCTCTATTAAGGGAGCACAGAGCGTTGATTTTTTGCTCTGCACTCCTAAAGACTGGTGACAGCCACTGCTATTCTTCTTAGATACTAGTTACCAGCTAGTCTTCTGTCCTGCCTGAATTTCCTCTTTGCTCCTCCCTATCACTTGTGTTCTGGTGCTGGCTATCAGGTGATGTGCAGAAGGTTTTGCCTTCAGAGAACTGTTTGGAGTCTCTCTCTTACTCCTATTGATCTTGACCGGAAGTCAGTTTCCTTCCTCCCTTTCCCAAACATCACCTGAGATTCTGCTGCTGCACCAGCTTGGAAATTTCCAGGTTTGTGGCAACTGGATATGTTCAGAATTCACATATGCTCATTTCAATAAATCCATTTAAAATCTGTTGCTTTTTTGTGCTTAGGAAGGAAACTATTAGCCTTCCACGTACCAGGGAAAGAACACTTTTTGATCCAAAGCTTATTTTTCTGCATATCTACACAGAGTTTAATTTCAGAACCAAGTACTTGTTCCGATAAAGTGTTTGAACTTCATATGCATACGCAACCTGGCTAGTGTGGACATAGGGGAGGCACATCCAGGTCAATTATTATTCACCAAATAAACATTCCAGACTCTTTTAAGGCTATTGTACTGTTACTAAGGAGTCAGGAAGTGTCAAGAAATTTTTTAAAAATGAAACCCATGTTGCATACAGCAAATCTTTTACAGTTTACATTTGTTTGCCAAGTTTCCTTTTATCTATTTTATAATGGTTAAATAGTTCACTATGCAAATGCACTGAATATATTATCAGGTAACGTAGCTAGTTATGGGAAATAAAACTCTGACCCATGAAACAAATTGATACATAGGACTACAGCCACTTTTGCATCAGTGAGTTGAGTTTGACATGAAGTGCTAAAGCTATTTAGGTTTAGAGGACTGCCATCTAGCGGTTACTAGGTTTGGGTACACTCATGACCCATGTACAATATTATCTTGGAAGAGAATTTTCTATACAAAACACTAGAAAGTTTGATTGCGCAAACATATATTTTGAAATTCAAAGTATATTCACCATTAGAAAATTACATAAATAAAAAATCCAAGTTCGATAATCCTTGAAATACTGGTCAAGAAAACTACATTTAGAACCTTTGTGCACAGATCTACAAGTTGAAAAGTAGCACAATATTACTTTTGCAAATTCAGCTGAGTGTATTATTTTAAAAGCTTGTGAACATCACAGAAGTATGACAGTGATGCACTTTCTCATGCAACTGTTCCATTGATTTCTTTGTCCATCATCCTCTTCCACCAATAGGTGGGCGGTCCAAATTAAAAGTTAGATGTTCAAAAAACACATTTTGGTTTCTAGGTTTGTAAAAATGAGATGCAATATCCTCAATCAAAAATAAATATAAGATTTTTACTACATAAAAAAAGATGTTTGAAAAGGTCTACAGGAGTGTTAACCAGGACCAGCTTTAACGAAGGAAGCCAATTTCTCAAAACACATTGTACCCTTGTGCTGCTGTAACAGGGATTGTTTCACTGAAGGTCTGACGCCAGCACTGCTCCGCATTAGCACCTAGAAAACGGATTTTTTCCATGGCCAAAACATTTGAAAGCTGCAATCTTGCAATTCCTAGAAGCGAGTCTTTGGTCGTCTTATCTTTGTGCCACAACTCCACCAGCAATGGTAACCTGGAATACAGAAAGGAGAATATACTCTGTTCTCATTGATGGGTCTTTTCCAAAGCTGATTCTCACTTATGAACAACAGAAATATACTGGATGCAAGAAATGGTTTGCCAGGTTGGGGGTGGGGGAGAAGAGAAGAGATGCATTTCTATAACATTTTGGAGATTTTGATACAGATGCATTAGCAGAAATGAATGCCACTACATGGTAAAAATAAAACCACTTGAAAAAGTTCAAAGATATTTGTCAACGGCTTTCACAACAGTCACAGTAATTTTTCATCTTAGAAATATACAATTGTGTGATATACTTTAACTCCGTCTGTCACCATGTCTTTTGAATTTTTGAAGATAGGAAACAATCCTAGGTTATAACCATGATGAAGTTGTTATCTCAAGGTTTTCCCATTCCTATTGTTTAGCTATTAACAGTAAAAGCCCATTCTGAAATATTTTACATTATGAGTCAAAGTTCAACAACATATTCCAATGCTTTGGCTTTAGTGAGCAAGTAGTGTTTCTTCAGAGTATAATCAGTTTATAGGTGCCCTGAAGTACATTCGGTTTAAAACAGGTTTACAGGCTTCAAGCTAAGTCAATGAATGATATAGGGCAGAATCCTATCCCCACAAGAAACACACAGAGAGAAAAGTGCAATCACACCAATAGCTAGATAACCAAATGTGCTTTGCTGGCCCTAATCCAACACTTGGAGAACACCACACACAGAAAAACATAAGTCCATTTCTCCATCCACCCCTACCATGCTGGGCAAGCTCCTTGTCTGGCAAAGCAGGAACCCAAACCTCTGGCCAGGCATGCAGCAGCCCACCTTTGCACACATATTATACCTGGGTAAAACCACTATAATCCAATCTATTATTCCATTACCCCTATGGATTTGGAAACAATGGAGACCTGGCTCCTGTCATGGGGCTGTGTATAGCTGTGCATCCTGCCCTTCATGAAGAAGAAAGGATCTCACCCATACCACTAGAAAAAGGAAACCTCTCATTTCAAAATGTAGTTTCACATAAAAGCAAATGCACACATACACAGAT
The DNA here is from genome assembly GCF_030035675.1 of Rhineura floridana. Lineage (NCBI taxonomy): Eukaryota > Metazoa > Chordata > Lepidosauria > Squamata > Rhineuridae > Rhineura > Rhineura floridana. The sequence continues at coordinate 81,660,608 of NC_084480.1, forward strand.
TATGAAAATGACACCCTCGGTACATATGTTACCTGAAGAAGGTATCCTGAAGCTGATGGGGCATGGTTGCAAAATCAAATGCACAATATGACTGGGGAAGAAACACTTCCATATTCTTTCTTACTTCCACAGGAGGATTTGTCATAATGGGTGCAGCACTACCAAAGAAGGGATATGAGTACCTATTGAGTAAGGAAAATAAATAAATAAACCAAATTCAATGCTAGTAGTTTGCGTCTTCAGGACCTGTATGTAAATGGACTTCAAACTAAATAATGACATGTCTGAACATGGAAAATAAAAGCAGTTTCTGCTAATGCAGCATTTATTATGGCAAGAGGTTTACAGGCTAAATTAAGAAATGAACTCATTTCCCTTTTTCCAAATATGGATAATGAACCAGGCCTGAAAAGGATCATTCTATAATTGCCAAGTTATTTATTTTTTGAATTAAATTACTGTAATTGCTTTATTTTTTAAGTTTTTATTTTTATATATAGAAACACTTTTTAAAAAAATATTACTGAATGGAGAGGATGCACTGCATAGCAACCTCTAAGAAACATAATGGATTTCCAACCATTCCGTGTAATAAGACTACATATTTCTATGTGCTACGAACAACGTAAACCTTCATTCAATGTTTAAGCTCAGGACTGAGCACAAATTAACCTAAAAGGTTAAGCATTGTACAATAAATGACTACCCTAAAATTGTAATACAAACGACAAGAAGTGAGGATGACAGCAGCTTCATTTATTAGGTTTTCATTCAGTACTATTGGCCTAGGTAGTTATGAACATACGGAAATGGGGGGCATTATTTTAGTTCTTTCAGTGGTTTTGTTCAGTTAAAATACTGATCCCCTCCCTTCCACTACATCATTCTCCCCAATCAATGGATTATACTCATAAAGAAAAGAATGGCTATAACTTTGAACAGAAAGCTAGCTTTCTCTAACAATAAATAACAGGATAACAGATGTTCAACAGTTGTTCCCTGGAAGTGGCATATAAACAAGTATTAATAGCTGTAAAGAAAAAAAGAGGGAGAATAAAAATATGTCTGCAAAAACCCATCATCAGTATTGAGCTAATCAGATATATAAAGACTATACAAGTATACTGAACTTTGATTTGGGTTTTTCTAGTTCAGAAAAAAAGGTGGCGAGGGGATGTGACAGAGGTGTATACGATTCTGCTTGTTTTGAGGGAAGTGGACAGAGAAAAGTTTTTCTTCCCCTCTCATAACACTAGAATCTGGGAACATCCAATGCAGCTGAACGTTGCAAGCTTCAGGGCAGACAAAAAGAGGTACTTCTTCGCACAGTGCATAAAACTATAGAATTCACTCCCACGAAAGCTAGTGCCAGAGGCAGTATGCTTCCAAATACCAGTTACTGGGGGAAAGTGTTATTGTTCATGTTCTGCTTGCGGGTTTCCTGCATGTATCTGGTTGGCTGCTGTGAGTACAGAATACTGGTCTGACCCAGTAGGGCTCTTCTTATGCTTTTCCCATGCTTCATACCAATCAGAGATTGGCTGTGTTTAACGGCGAGGCAAAACTCTGATATAGCAACCTGGTCAGCCAAATACTGCCTTTTATCGCAAAATGTTAGGGAATCTATCAAAACCACAGTCTCAGGAAATGTCTAGCTTGGAAAAGGTAACATAAAACAAGGGATGTAAACTGAACCTCAACATGTCTACATGTTCTACCATGTAGAATTCTGCAAATTCTGCATTTTTCAAATAGCAAAACTAAAATCATTCCTTTTCTCTCAATGGAACAATGATCTAAAACATGCAGTACCTTAGCATACAGTTGACAGGAAACCCAGCATCCAGATTATGGAGAGTTCTTAAGTCTATTGAGAAACAGAAGTGATGGGATGCTGCTGGAACAGCAATTTTTTGCCCTGTAGTAGATTCAGAGGTACTGACATGATGAGTCTGGCGAGGAGGTACTCGGGCATTCAAGGCTGAAAAGAAACAAACACAACTGTTTTTTTTAAGACAGAGATTCTGATAAGTTTCAAACAATGTAATGTAGTAAAAGGTTTCATGCAGACTCAACAGTCCCTATTATACAGTTCTAGCACTTGCAAATTAATGTCAACACTTTTGACATTATTCTAGACAGAATTTAGTTTTCCCTTTCTAAAACCAGATTCCGAACTAGCTACACAGCATCATAGCCTAATGTCAAACTGCTGATGGTAACTGGAAGACAAGCCATGTGATGCATGCTAATCCTCATGGCAAGCTACCATATATAAAAAACAGGTGCCCATATTTCAAGCAGCCTTCACACATTGGCCGTATCGTGCAAAGTGACCGTAGGCTGGAGGCTGTGCTCCTGCATTCTGTTCACTAAGTGTTGACTCTAGCAATTTGCTTTAAGACAATTATCTGCACAGTTCTTCAAATGCAACTGTAAACCATGCACTGTGTTCTCAAGTTTACAATTATGCATAGTCCACTGGTGAACCACATAGCACTCTTTCCATTTCACTAAAGCTTTCAGAATCTTTTAAGTTGTCATAGTTCACCATGCAGTGTCATCCATTTCTTTGCATCAGTTTACCATGCGATCATAAACAAAATGTTTGTGGTATAGACCCCAGCTGTACATTTACAGTTATGAAAATTGGGATAGATGTGGTTCCTACCTTTTTTCTGTGCCTTTGGGTTCTTGTCATGCTGAAGACTTTCCACTTCACTTTCTGTTGCATCATCTTTTATGGGAGGAGAATGGCCAGGATCAGGTAGGGCATCAGGGCAACTTTGTTCTGGACTTCTTTCTTGACCATGTGTGGGAGACAAAGCCCTTTTCACATTTTCAGACTCAGCCTTTGAAGCCAATTTGACTATAGGCTGAACAAAATAATACAATGCCTAATTTAAATGTAAGTTTGCTTCATGAATGCATAACAGCAATAAATTTTTCTATTACAATATGTATTTTTTAAAAGTTTATAAAAGTGAGCTGTACCTGAGAAACTCTGCAGTCTTTTTGTAGAGATACAGACACTCCAATTGTGGGTGCCATATCTAAAGGGACTGGTGGCAGTTTTTGCCGGGCTCTGTTAGGTGGAACAAGAATGAGAGCTCCTTCAACAACTACTGGGCATTGATCGATATCCATATTCCCTTTCTTCAGCAACCCAGTTAGGAGTATTTCAGTGCTTCCAAGAGACTGGTCCCCACAGCAAAGATGGATCTATTTTTCAAAAGAATTTCATGAAAATTACTAAGCTACAGACTATATTGAGTATATAATACATACCCATATTTACACCCAACCAATGACATCCAAATAGAAACATTACGCTCTTTAAAAAGAATGTGTTTGTGATGGATGTCAGAAAAACACAAATCACAGAACCTTCCTTAGGATATCCAGAAAGTATAATATTCCCCAGATTGCGTTATCCTCCAAAAAACTGTATTCCTCAGGCCAAAACATAACAATAGGCTTCAGTAGGTCATGTTTCAATCCACAATGAAGCACAATTTGCAATCTGTAAGAGGGAAGATCTAGGACACGGGGGGGGGACTTCTGGCCCACCAGATATTTGTTGGGACTACCACTCCCATCACTGCAGATCATTGCTTATACTACAACACTAAGAAGTTTGGACTATGAACCTCTGTATGAGATTCCAAACTTCTTAGTGCAGTAGCATCACAGTGACATTCTGGGCCAGGGGTGGGGGACCTGTGCTCTTCAGATATTGTTAAGACTCCAACTCCCATCAGCCCCAGCTAGCATAAGAAATGGTGGGAGTGGTAGTTCAACATCATCTGGAGGGCCGCAGGTTCCCCAACTCTGTTCCAGGTCTTTCCTTCACCGTGTACATAGATGGCACTATATAAATATTTTTGAGTGACCATTGTCACATCTTGCAATTGTGAATTCCTCAAATTAATTATCTTCAAATTGATTACCTTCTGTGTTTTATGAACTGCTAAGGTTGTGGACCAGGAACCCCCCCCCCCCAGTTAACAACCTAGTTAGGGCCAAGCACAATCAGCAATCAAGGCCACAGGCTTAACCAATAAGGTATAGGGATGATCCAAACACTTCCTAGAAAAGGAGAGCTTTGAGGACAGATTTAAAAGAAATAAGAGATGTGGTACTCTGTATTTTTAAAACTGTCTCACATTTACCAAGTGAGACTAAAACACAGCTTCAAAATGACCCAGGAAGTCCCTTCTATATTGTCTGAAGAAGAGACGTCCTGGGTCATTCTGACACCGTTTTTTGTTATCCCTGATCTGCAACTCAAATTTTCCCATAGCACTTGTCAATTACAGCTGTGACTTCATTCATTGGCTACAAACACTGAAAGGCAGAAGTAGCCTCATTGATTTGAATGATGCCTGCACATATTCCTCTAGTTCCCATTTCTTCTGGTTCCCAGATCAGGCCTTGCCTCCTGCTTCTGAATCCACAAATGGAGCCCTCCTTATGTGACATCTTGACTGTGAAGGAACACTTAAGCAATCTCTTTGTCATTTTAATGCCTCAGTCACCCATCTCCCCAAATTCCTAGAAAGTGCTAAGAAAGCTTTCCTGTATGTGTGCAACTGAGCCCAGAGATATGTTCAACTAAATCTATTGGGTGTGCTAGGCAGTCTGTCAGTTAAAACCACCTGAGCATCCAAGCCCATAAATATAGAACGTAGTGCCTTTAGTCTTTTGTCCCTTACCTCCAAACACTGAAGATGCTGTGTACTGTCTTACTCTTCAGAGACCTACCTATGTGCGAGTATAGACTCCACAGGCTAGCGGGATCTTTAATGTTTATTTTCTCAAAGCACCGTCCTGTCCTTCCCCTTCATTTTCTTGAGCCTTATCTTTAATAAATTTCCTTAAAATTGGCTTTTGGGTTCAGTGTATGTTTGTGGCTGTGTCCTCACATATGCCTAGGCCTACTGGCTTCATGCTATCCATCTGAATGTAAACAGACTCTTGAGGAAAGCAAATGGATCCTTGCCCTGCATAGATTGAGGCGAGTCACTCTGGATGCTACCTTGTTCCTGCAATTAAGTGATTCACCCGTGACCAGGGCTGGAATGCAAAGGAGTGGTCTGCTGGCATCTACAAAAATATCCTTTGCCCAGCTGGTACCTCTAACCAGGAAATTAGGGAGTAAGCATTACATCCCTGTAGCCACCTCTTGGCAGCCCTGTTTTACAAGAAAAAAAAACACCTCTCTTTTCTTCCTGGAAAACTGGAGAGTTTAAGAGAGATTTCCCCATAAATAGGACTCTGGCTGCTTGCCAACTAGGGAGATGGACAATTGCCTCTATCAAGGAGGGGAATGGCTTTATCAACCCCTCTATGTACGAAAGCAGTGCACCTCTGAAGAGGGCATAGTAGGGACAAACAACCACAAATTATCATTACCTTTATACATGAGAGCTTCTAGAGGCACCTTAATTGCTACTGTTAGAAACAGAATTCTACACTAGGTGGATAAAGATCTGGTGGTCTGATCCAACAAGACAGTTCTTATGTTCCATGATCCATATTTCTGGGTGCTGACTAGTATAATCGGCAGGCCTTAAAGACCAGTTTCTACCAAATTCAATACACTGATGATACTCAGTTCTATTTTTCCATTACATCCAAGACAGGAGAGGCTGTTACAAGACCTAGACCAGTGCCTCTACACAGTGGTGGAGTGGATGAGGGTCAATAAATTGAATTTGGAAGGACAGAAGTCTTGTGGACGGGATGGGAGATAGGCTAATTGCCTATACTGCATGGGGATGCACTCCCTCTGAAGCATCAGTTCAAAGCTCAGGGGTACTCCTTTATCTATTGTTGCCACTAGAGGCCCAAGTGACCTCTGTGGTTAGGAGTGTCTTCTACCAGCTTTGGCTGGTACGCTGTGACCATTCCTAGACTGGGATACCCTGACCACAGTGGTCCATGTGTTTGTAACCTCAGGAGTTGCTTACTGTAACACACTTTATATGGGGCTGCAATTAGTGAAGAATGAAGTGGCCAGACTGCTCACAGGAGCAGACTACTAGCAACATGTTACACCTTTGCTGAGAGAGCTGCACCAGTTGCCAATTTCCTACTAGACCAGATTCAAGATTCTTGTGTTAATTCATATAACCCTAAACAACCTGGGCCCAAACTACGTTACAGACCACATGATTCCTTATGCTCCACCCTGATCACTGAGATCTTCTTAATTTTGCATTTTTGGCAGACCTCCCATGCCCTTGAGGTTTGGGACAAAGCCTTTAGAGCGGCAGGCCCTGCAGAACTTGTCAATAGAAGTCCAGCAGCCATAATCCCTGTTTCCTTTTAGACATCCTTTAAAAACTGTACGGTTCAGACAGGCCTTTAAAATATACATTTTTTACCAACCAGGTTTTATGGATGTTATTGTAATATTATGTTTGTATGTTGCACACTGCCTTGTTATCTTTTGTATGAAAGTGCAGCTTATAAATATTAAATAAAATATAAAAATAAATAAATTCTTAAAGTTCACGAATATGCTCTCCCACTAGCATACAAATGCTTTTTGTTTCTTCGTGGTTTCTTAGTATACAAAAGATGTACGTTGGACTAAAAAGGAATCCCAGACTTCAAAACAACTAAATCTTGATTTCCCATCAAGCAGAAAGGATTGCCTACCTGCAACTTTGAGTGAGCCAAAAAATAAGCTCTTAGAACTTCAGTGCTGCTACGTATTTTAACAGATGCTCTCTCCGGCTCAAAGTTTGGATTTATCAAGTCAGTGAATGGTTCATTGGTAACATCATTACCCAGAAGTGAGTAGTAGAAGAAGAACTCAGGTTGTCGTTCTGGAAGTTTCATTGTGGTAGGTATTAGCTATTTCAAAGAAAAAGGAAAAACAAAAACTACAAGCCTCAAATCTTCTCATAAGAAGTGGAGAAAGTTCACCTGCATCTCCAACATCAAAAACATGCCATATTCCAACATGTCTATTCAAGTACTTATGTAGTTTTCATGCAACATAGGTAACAATAGAAGCTAGCAAATTTCAGAGATCAAATAGGATAGGTGCCCCTGCTCATTTTCTCAAGCTACGCCCATCAGGAAGGAAACACTGTTACTTTGAGGTCCATTTAGATTTTTAGCACCCATAAAGGAAACAAAATTTTTAATATAGCATCAGTAGGTTAGAAAGAACCATCAAGTCATCAAGCTCAATCTGCTGCAATGAGACCTGATCTTTTACCATCTAGATTAACCATCTAGAATCTGAAAGCACTAGCAAAGGCCAAACCAAATGGTGGCACCAAGAAGCTGAATTAGTGTTATTACCTGTTCTAACTGTGTAGCAAATGCAACAGTAACAGACAAAACGAAGTAGTCTCTGCAATATTCTGCTGGTCCAATTTGATGATATCCTTCCTCTTCATTAAGCACTGCTACAAGATTTTTTTGGCTCAACCCAGGTAGCTGTAGAGGAACTTTAAAAAGGAAATGAATACCTTCAGTTATGTTCTGGACAAAATAAATTTTATCTTGGGGAGGAAACAGATTAATATCCAGCCACAGGAAAATTTCTGGAAATATCCTGAGGTGAAATTCAGAGAGGACAGGCTCTTTAAGAAATCCTATTAGCACTGGGCTTGTATGATACTGAATAAACCCAATGTCATTTTAGCCACCATCTACAAAAAGGATGGGGGATGTAGCCCAACAACACATGCAGGGCCACAACTCCCATAATCCCTGACTTCTGGCCATGCTAACTACGGCTGATGAGAGTTGGAGTCCACCATGAGGAGGTCCACAAGTTCCCCATCCCTGACCTACAACAATTTCATCTCAAAGCAGATGAAAATACTTCACAGCAGGCAAAAAGCAATTAAGTAAGTCAGCCATAAGTCTAGTTTTTAATACTTTCTCTGGCCTGCTGGTACAGTATTAATATCCCACTTCTAATATGGATTCACTTTGCTGAACATTCTCCTGTGAAATGTACAGTAAAGGAGATTGATAACATCAGTTTTTATAATATGAATTCTTCCACATCTGCTTTTTTTGTAAGAAAATAACAGTATCATATCAGTTTCATGAAGACCAACAAATAACCATCTGCACAACCTGATCTTATACCACAAATGCCTAACACGTTTCATTTAATTCTGTTATGCTTTTTACACAAACCTGCCCAGAAGAACTGCACACAGCTGGCAAAGGAGAATAATGTCACAAAGAAAATAAGATCACCAAACACAGAGTTGAAAAAAAGAAAACTCACTGTATGCAATACTCCATTGAGGTTGTGCTTTACTAATCTTGACAACAGAATTTAAACAAGCTTAAGGATGAGAATCATATGAAGAATAAGGGTAAAGATGAAAATATAGAATAAAGCTTACAAATTACGATAACTGCATACATTATTTGTTTTTCCTGGCTGTCTTTCAATAGCAAATATTCATTATTACTTTAGAAAATCAGAAAATAGAATTATAAGCATATATGTAGTGAAAAATAAAATCACAAAAGAGAAAATAAAATTAAAAAATAGAACAAAAACATGCATAAGTGAAGATATAGAAACAATTCCTTATGCAAAAGATTAATTTCAACATAAAGCAGGAATGGGGAATCTGTGGCCCTCTAGATGTTGTTGGGACTCCAACTCCTATCAGCTGCAGCCTTCACAGCCAATCATCAGGGATGATGGGAGCTTACGTGTGGCAACATCTGGAGGACAACAGGTTCCACACCTCTGTCATAAATGAATGGACCAGATCCTTGTAAATTATCCAGATACAGAACAGGTCTTCAAGATTGAGGCGGGGGGGGGGGGAGATGCGATATCCTTAACTTGAATATTCACATGTTCTTAACCCTAAAACTTGCACAACCTTAATAACATGATAAACATCTAGAGAGATCAGTTTATCATATTATTCACACAAAAGGAACTAACTGTACAAAGATTAGAAATCAGCTATAAAACCCCTCAGGACAGAAACGTGCAGATTTCAGGCTTGTAGGATCAACTTCCCCCTCCCATGGAATGTCAAAATCTACCATCTGGAGCCAGGTGTAAAATGGCACCCATGAGGCACAGGGATTAAGGAAGAGATCACTTTTGAGTACATGTTCAGCCCAACAATTTGTTTTCAGCACAAGAACAGATGGTACTTTTGGTAGCCAGAACAAAAGAGGAAACAGAAAGCAGATTATAGATAACTTGTAAAGTGAAGTTGCCAATAATTCCCAAGGATACTTTAGGATCTCCATCAACTTGGCATAATTCCAGAATTCCTGCCAATTTCTAGAATTCAGCAGTGTATGGTGAAATGTTTATTATTTTACTAACCTGTCACATCTCTGGGAGGTGCTTCCTTTGCTTTAAAGCCATCTGTGGATGCTTTCGTATCAGTTTCTAACATTACACTTAGTTGTAGTTCAGATTTAAATTTTGTGTATCTATTGCTGAGTAACGGATACCATTTTGGTGGCTGCAGAGTTTTAATTAAAGAAAAAGATTGGTAAAAAACCACTTAAAATGATAAATATGCAGTACAGTTATCAGATAAAATCTCTTTCCAGTTTGGAGATTGAATGCTTAAAATCAAGCCTAAGACAAAAAAGAAGTGGCCATACAATACAATACAATTACAGTACAACTGAAATTACATCAAATGCACATAGGCAAATTCCAGACTATCCTCTAAATGGCCAGATTTTTTTAATAAATTGAAAATTGAAGTAAAAACACCAAAGAGTAACACTTTGGCCAGAATCTGTGGGAACTACCCTGTTCTCCTATTGGAGAGATGATCAGTGGAGATTATCTGTTTAGATGTGGAAGGCTCCAAGAGCACGTGATATGTGCATCACCTATGGCTGAATTTTCTAGATCACAGTATAATTCTGAACTTAACTGTGTTTCCATCTGTTCATGGAAATCTCTTTCTGCGAGAAGACTGCCTCTCAATGGATAACACTACTTTGCAACAGGGGATTTTAATTCCTCCCATGAAAAAGAGTTTACAAAAGCTAGTCATTGCTCACAAAATAAAAAAGTACTTAGCAACTATTTAAAACATGTACAATAAATTATGGTTTACATTTAGATGTAAAAGAAAAATAAATTAAATCAAATCCCTTTAGTGAATAACAGCAAGAAAACAATCTGCTACTAACTTTCACTGTAGCAGATAATTATCTTAATTGGCAGATAATTGACTCAAGCTTTCTTATCAATTTACATAGTGAGAGAGACTTGGCTACACAGTTTCTTTTCTCCTACTAAAAGGCAGCAGACACACATACGAACAGCAGACACACACATGAACATGAGATCTTGCTCTGCTTTGAGTTGATAAATACATAGGGCTACAAAGGGTGCAAAATCACAAGTTCCAGAAAAGCCACATCATTTGGTAGGGAATTTTGCTACAATTAAGACCTGAATGGATTATGCACTTGCATGATTAGCAGTAATGTCTAGAACAACACAGTTCTAGACATTTTTGTAAGCATTGTAAAATATTGCATCTCAATAATACTCTTATAGATCTTGGGAGTGATGCCAAGATTTTGTGTCTTGCCTGTTTGTTTTTTTGTCTACTACCTTTGACCTATGCAGAACTCAATCTTCATAATTCCTGGTAATAAAAATCGAGATGTAAGCCAGTTCCCACATTTGTTTTCACTGTTATATATGGAGGGACAATAAGATTATTACAGAGGATGGGGACAGTTTCTCATCCATAGAAGGGATAGAGTGATGCAAACCAAGGAGGGCCATATTTTGTAACATTGCAAGCTATATGGTATTATCCCTCCTTGATTACAAGTATTAGAGCAATAGAAGGGCCAGGAACTTTAGAAGTAAGGGAACTATCATGCTAAGGTTAGCATACCAATTCTTAATATCATTTCTTCAGCCACAGAAATGAAAATAAACTGTTATTTTATATTGCTTTGTCCAACTTGAACAAAGCCAAAATCCATACCAAAAACATGAACAATTCATCCAGAGAAGTTATTTTGTTATGAAGTAAAAGTCTTCTCAGCCTGAAGCATGGATTTATTCACCCATTTGCCAACTTGCACTAGTAAAGCAGCACTGTATTTGGAACACTGAGCTGGTTCAAGGGTGAGAACATTGTTTTCTACGCTAACAATATAGAACCTTTAGACTGGACTAGAAATAACGTAAGAAATACACAAAACCTTGCCCTCTCGGTGATCCCTCATTGCACATGTTCTTCTTAAAATTTTCATATCAAGCTATTTATGCTGTTTAGATAAACCAACACCCAGTTTTCACTGAAGAGATAAATATGCCGCTAGACTACACCACTTCAGATTGCAGGTCATGGCTCACATGATTATACAGTCCTGTATACAAAGACTTGGACATATGAAACTAAGTGACAGAGAATAACGTTTCAGCCTAGTCTTGTCTCTAACATTCCAATTTTCCATATGCAGGGAATTTTGGGTATTTTTGTTATTTGAGCCCTTGCTTACAGCTTGAAATGGTAAAGCCAGAAGTGGCAGGTGGAGCAGCATACCTGGCTTACCTGCCAGTTACCAAGAGGGAGAGGGAAAGACAGTGGAGAGCTCAGCGCAGGCACAGCAGAGAGAACATCAGATTGGCTCCACCACTGTGCCCACTCTGCACTCTCTACTCCTTTGCCCCTCCCCCCTTCCAGTAACCAGCAACGGCATGTGGTGTTGGGAATCCAAGTGAACTACCCCATCAGCTGGGTACAGCCCAGACACAGGCTAATCACCCCAATGAGCAACTAGGTCTACAAATCTGCCATTGAATAGAGAATCCAAATCAAAATAATTTAATCTGGCATACCAGTCGTTTTCTGGGCCCAATTCGTTGGTTTTGACCTTTAAAACCCTGCATGGTTTCAGCCCAGTCTATCTGAAAGAGTGCCTCCAGCATCATCAGCGATGCCGCTCAACAATATCAGCCTCAAAAGACCTTCTCTCTATCCCACCAGTTAAAACAGCTAGACTGGTGAGGACTAGGGAGAGGGCTTTTTCAATCGTGGCCCCCACTCTGTGGAATTCCCTCCCAAATGATCTCTGCCATGCCCCCTCTATGATGAGCTTCCGCTGGGCCTTGAAGACCTGGCTCTTCAGGCAGGCTTTTGGGGTGGGTTCGGTTTTATTATTATTGTTTGAGATTTTTAATGCTATAATGTAATTTGTATGTTTTTATGTTGTACGTCGCCCAGAGTGGCTGGATAACCAGCCAGATGGGCTACTAATAAATTTAATAAATCAATAAATATCTGATAGGGAGCACACATTCATTCATTGGCTAAGCAGAGATATAAATAATACCTGTTTCTTCTCTTGAGCAGCTCTTAAATCTAGTACAATGTAACCTACAGACTCTTTGGCAGATGACAAAGAATCCAAAGCAAAGCATTGTACCTTGATAGGTGTACGCTGTAATCTGAAAGAAAATAAAGATGTAATATCGTAAGAATGAGGAATTGGATGTGGCTATACTAGCTTTTAGCTCCACAGTGGTACAAACTACATTTTTATATAAATATATTGTTAAAAAATAGTAAGCTTTGGACCAGAGGCAAGTGCTGATAAAATGATTTAGACCTTCTCAGAAATAACAGTATCAAATGAAAGCATTTCTTCACAAGAACAAGGAAATGTTACCAGTTTAAAATCTAATCTCACTGTTCAACAGCTTCCAGGTACATGACAGCAGTTAAATATAGTCAATATGGTTACTTTTCTGTAGGTGAAAACATGAGGGTTAAAGGTTGCTCTTTTCAGTTTCAATATGAACTTTCTCTCCCAATACTATGTAGAAAACATACACCCTTCTCTAGTACGGTGTTGGGCAAAGTTATTATAACAAAATTCTACAAACATGAAGCAAGCACACACAATCAACCAATTCAAAAAATTTTGAGGCAGCAACCTGTGTTGGTGAAGTGCTTTCCTGTCAAGTTCCCAACCTAATTCTGTGGCAAATTCAGGCTGATCTGTATGTTCAACAGGGTCTGTAGCTAGAGTTTCACCATCAAACTTTGCTTCTACCACGAGCATATGCTTTGGACGTTTGGGAAAATACCGCCCTGGACAAAGAGAAAAGCACATTTATTAGATAGCTCCTTCATAAACATATATGCATATTATTAAATATATTAATATAATATATTAATTGTATAATATTAGGACATGATACAATTCTTTATGCTAACCATAAGCTCCTGTGCATGTTATAGAATCTGACTCATATTCAAAAGCTGTTTCTTGGCTATATGGCCAAATGCATCTGGCTGAATTCTGCATTAGAAAACACTATACACAAAGGAAAAGGGTAAGCTGATTTTGATGGAATCTTTACCCAATCACACCAAAAACTGATTGTAACCACAGTCAGCAGTGAAACAGAGTAGAAAAGCAAGAACGACACCAAGACAGTGACTGGGTAATAATTAGCTAGAAGTGTATCATCTGTCGCTTACATAATAGTTTGGTGTGTCATGGGAACTGATCTAGATTTTCTGACAGCCAATATGCTGACCCTCCAACTTCCCAGCTGGAGGAAGACATTAAAAGGTGAGGAAAGCAAGCTTAGGATAACCAATAGGATTCAGTTCATTCTTAGCATCCCAGAGAAATTCAGAATTCTAGGTGTATGCACTTTGCACCTGATTCCAGTTAGTGCATCTCAGGAGTACAGTAAAAATGAAATAAATCCTGCAAGCGTGAAGTCTCTCCCCTCCCTGATCTATAAAGCTCTTAAGTTATGCTATGATATATACACTACAACTGTAATCCTATGTAAACTTGGAGCTCAGTGGGATCAACTGATAAGTAAACTTGCACGGACTGTTTGTTTTGATGTGTGTAAATCTATCTACTGATGGGGAGGAAATTAAATGTGAATACAGTACAGTTTGTTTTCTGCTAGATGCATCAGTATGGGCTTATTTTATATTGCTTGAGGTTTTCACTATATCATTTTCACCAATAACATTTTGTTAATTTTTATTCAGCCTGTATTGTTGAATGAGATGCAGTGTACAATATTTTAAAATCAGATTAAGACCACTGTAAACAAACTGACCAACCCAAAATCCCTGAAGTTAGCATTCTATTTTTTTTTTAAAGTTAGATGCTATATAGGCAGAAAGGACAAATCTATAAATTGAAAAGTACCTGCTACAGCAAGGACTACATTATGAAGTTAGAGTTTAGTTTATGATTTAAAAAAAACAAAAAACAAGCACCTCTAATTCCAAGCCATCACTGATCCAGACAAGGTAACAAGGGTTCCCAATATTTAGTTCAATCATACAAGAACTACATCTACGTTGTCTCTCTGCGAATACATACATAAGACTTTCAAGTGCCCTGAGGAAAAACACTGCTAATCTCCCACATATCTGTAGAATGGTGCTGGTATCTGCACCAATGTTAGAACAGTGTTCTCCTGTTCAATCTATTTTGAAGAGACAGGGGACTTCTACTATAACAACTCAGTACTAAATTAGGTAAAGGTGTCCCCGCACTTATAGTGCGAGTTGTTTCCGACTCTTAGGGTGATGTCTTGCGATGTTTACTAGGCAGACCGTATATATGGGGTGGGATTGCCAGTTCCTTCCCCGGCCTTTCTTTATCCCCCAGCAATAACACTGAATTATGAACATGTTTAGATATGCTCAGTTTTGGGGCTAACTATTAACCCTACTCCCCATTCAACTAAACAACTGGAGATGATTAGAACACATATGAACAGAACACCGTAGTAACAACTTTCGTTCTTCCCTGGCTGCCTTGCCTTTGTTAATTTTTATACTGCATGCTTCTTAGGCCAGGAACCACTATCCAGAACTCTACCACCAAAATGAGAGGCTCAAACCTACAAAGAAAATGAAGCCTTGGATCTGGAAGTCCTAGTAGCTAGGTCAAACACATGAAGTAAAGTTGGAGGGTTGAAAACAATTGCAGAAATGCTCAGGTATGCTCCCTCCCATTACTGTTACTAAATGAGTTGAAGATGCAACTCTGGTTGAAGCATATTTTCAATAGCATGACGCATTTCACTTAGAGCCAAGAGTACGGAAAAACTTTCAGCTTACACAGATACTTCATCAGGCATTTCATGTAACTGGAAAACTTCCCTGCACTTTCAGACATGCAGTGTGTGTGAATAATCCTGCCCATTTCACATTTATTATTTCCACCACCAACAATCAAACATTTTATTCTGTGCATGGAAAGTAGATAGGCAGACTTAAGACTGCAATCCCACACACGTTTACCTAGGAGTATGTCTCACTAAACTCAAGAGACTTACATCTGAGTAGACATATATAGTCTTGCACTGTTAGGGGCCCAGCTCAACCAAAAACCTAAGTCTGTCCCACAAGTTAGCGACTGCCATCACTCTGTGACAGAGCAGCTGCTTTGTATACAGAAGGTCCCAGGTTCAATCCCCGACAGTATCTACAGATAAGGTTGAAAAGACCTTCTACCTAAAACCTGATCAGCCACTGCCAGCCAATGTAGACGATACTGAGGTAGATGGACCAGTGATCTCACTCAATTTAAGGCAGCTTCTCATATTCCTCAGTTATTTAGAAGGCATACACAGATGGGGGTGAGTGGTGAATGGGTCTTTCATCAATTCTTCGTCGTTTACTTGCTTTTACACACACCAGGCGAGAATGGTGAGACACTGGAGGACTGTAGCCTGTACCTTACCTTCCAGGATAGAAACCACAATCAGAAGTTGGTCGGCTTTTGTGCCCATTTTCCAGGCGGGCCAGCGGTTATCAGTCAAAGTGTGGTGGACGCTCTGCTCTAGTAGGCAGGACGGCTCGCAAAGGCCGAAGCTGCTTTGCTGCGTCGGGTCCCAACATCCAAGGCAGAGGACAGATCCCTCCTCCCTGATCCCGCCGACCTGGTCCCCTTTGGCGCCTCAGGTTTGCTTTCAACCCAGCCGCCGCCACAACTACCGCTTAGCAACCAAAAGGCATAAGGCGAAGCTCATAGACACAGAGACTAGGGCTGTGGGAGAAAGAGCGGCGCTTCTGGAATATCACTTCACTTCCGGATGCTGCTTCATTGTTCTCAGAGGGATGCGCGACAGAAGAGTGAAATGAATGTGCAGCAGCGCCACCTATGGGAGTGGCGAGGGAGAAAAAGAGGTTTCACAGTCGTACATCGAGGGCAGGGTTTGAAAAGACGAAACAAAGAAAACAAAGCAAAAAGCTCCGCCCTTCTGGCGGACGATCTCTAGGAAAGGATAAAGACTTTGCATAGGGAGGACTAAATTACAGTGCGAACAGCTGTTGGTGTTCTCCGTTTACGAGCCGACTGCTAATCTTACTCCCTATGTACCAACACCTGAAATAGGTGGAGAAAAATGTACAAAGACCATCTCAAATAGGTAAGGAACAGAAAACGAACTTTTAACAGGAGTAAGAAGCAGTAGTGCTATAAACGTTGACTTCTCGCTGCCTGGCCCTCCATTAAAAACGTATATTTCTAGTAAGGTTGCCAGGCTCAGGGCCTGAGACTGATCCTGTATCTTTAGGAGAAGAGAAAGTCAGCCAAGTGCAGGTGTTCTTGCAACAGAGTAATGGGAGTGGAATTCTCCCTTTCTTCTGCACAACTTTTAAAGATACAGAAGACCTCTTGGAGGCCGGGCCTGGCAACCAAGAGGTCTTCTGTGTCTTTAAAAGTTGTGCAGGGGGGAGGGAAAAATCCACCTTGTGGTTTTTCCCATTACGGTGTTGCAAGTACACCTGCACCTGGCTGAGTTTCTCTTCTCCTAAACTCAGGATCTGTCTCAGGTCCTGAACCTGGCAACCCTAATTACTAGCCATTTAACTTTTCGTGGGGATGTGCGAGAGCTCCTTTCCCCCCCATTCTGGTCCTTGAAGGATTTGTGTTTGGCCCTGTTCTGTTCTTTCCCTGCACCCTGGCCTTTGGTGGCTTTGTCATGCCCTCTTGACTTTCAGAATTTATTATTTATTTGTTTGTTTGTGGGATACTATTTTAGGGCCATACCCTGCCCTCACAAGGCTACTTGCATGATAGAAACATATAAAGGTAAACAAAAACAAAAAAACCCCAACACATTTGAAGTAATAGGGAAGAACCAAATTCACTATAAAACTACAAAAAAAAAAACCTGAAGTAGAAATAAATAACAATTGAATCGCAAGCTTGCAGTGGTGTTTACTCCTTTAATAGCTTGTGGCTATGAAGTGGTTTATAAACCCGAAAAATAAATAAATACAAAAAAGCAATAAAATAACAAGAGTGATGAATAATATTTGGTCCAAGATAATATATTTAAAACAAGTTAAACAATTTAGTGCCACCTGTGTACTGATGATGCCCAGCTCTACCTTTCCTGTTCTGTTTTTAAAAAAATATTTTTGCAAGTTTAACAAAGGGAAAAAGAAGAAACATTGTCAGCTGACATTAACAATACAAATATTCCATCAGTCCTGACTTAAATGTATAAATTAATATAGACAGCTCATATGTCCAAACAGGTATCCAAATGAGATTGATGATTATAAGATATATGTTTATCTTCAGACCGTTGAGTAGTGGATGGTGAGTGTTTGTCTTTCCAGTCTTGAAGTACAAGTGTCTTTGCAACCGTAAGGGCTTGCAGGGTTCACTTTCATTGTCCATCTGTTAGTCCCACACCACAGGAATATAACTGAAGAGTGTGTGATATGAATAATTTTTCCAAAACCAAGTTAATTCAAAAAATAATTTCTGACCAGAAATACAGTACCACAGGACATAACCACATCATATACCTCCAACAGGGATTATCAGCATCACATTGCCAGCATCTATCTGAACTAGCCAATTATTTCTTATAAAGACACTGTGGGAGTACCCATTTCTATAAAGGTGCTGTAGTACCTTCCCATTCTAATCAGTCCCATATTTCTATCTGTCTGTCTGATATTTCCACTTGTCTGTTTTGACACCATCCAAAACTCAAGTCAAGAAGACCAAGGCTGAACTTCCCATCTTTCCTCTCAAGCCTTCCTCCTCTCACATATTTCCTGTATCTATTGACGGTACCTCCATCAAGTTGATTGGGCATGAAGCCTTAAGCTGTATTTCATTCTTCCCTCACTTTTGCTTCCTATTTTCAATATGTCGCCAAGTCACTTTGTTTCTCCCTGTACAATGCTGAAGTAAAAAAGGGGGCAGCATTTGTCTCCACCCTTTGCGGGAAACTCTAGCTCTATTTGGGTGTTATTTTATTTTTCTTTTATTTATAAGATTTCTTACTTGTGCTGCCCTATAATATCCCAGGGCGAGTTATAACAATATAACCATACAAGTGAAAAACAAGCAATCTGTCGTTATCCATTTTTCAGGATTTCAGGCCTCACTCACTCCATGGTGTATTAAAACATGTATGTATTTTGTTTATTGCCTCTAATCATGTACTCAGTAGCT
Organism: Rhineura floridana; assembly: GCF_030035675.1. NCBI lineage: Eukaryota > Metazoa > Chordata > Lepidosauria > Squamata > Rhineuridae > Rhineura > Rhineura floridana. The sequence continues at coordinate 81,679,088 of NC_084480.1, forward strand.
TCTGCCATTTCAGCATCTTCCAACTTCAGTTTAGGGCAGCCTTTCCCAACCAGTGTGCCTCCAGATGTTGTTGGACCACAATTCCCATCTTTCCTGACCATTGGCAATGCTAGCTGAGGCTGATGGGAGTTGTGGTCCAACAACATGTGGAGGCACACTGGTTGGGAAAGGCTGGTTTAGGGGTTTTGTTTAATCCTTAATTTATATGTGTGTATCTTTTTGTTCACCTTTTTCATCTTTTATTAATTAATGTAAAGTCACAGGACCAGGCTGTATCTACTCTGGCAACACTACTAGACCTAATAGTGTCATCCACAACAACAGGGATTCATTCATCTGCTCTATGTAATATATGCCATCGTCTGCCAGCAAAGCCCTTCTGCATTTTATATAGCAGGAGTTCCCAAACTGTGGTCTGCAAGTTTCATCCAGGTGGTCTGCAGCATGTCTGTAAAAATACAATTTAAAATAATACAGCACCTAGCACAGTGCATGGCAATTTGCTACAACAGGCAGAAAAATCATTAAGTGGTCTGCCAAGGCCCTCAGCAATCTTCAGGTGGTCTGTGGGGGGAAAAAAGTTTGGGGACTACTGTTATAAGGGATAAACAGGACAGTCTTTATGAAAAAGAATGGCAGTATCTGGACCTCGAGACCAAGCTGGTCTGTCTCCACACACATCAGGGAAAATTCACTAATAACACTGCATCATAGGTGGTGTTACACATCCATACAACTGTCACATATGGTGCACAATGTAAATCCAAACTGTTGGAGGGGATATGGTATGCATGGAACATATTTTCCTGGTAGGCGTGCAGTTGTTATTAAATGTTGGAAAGCTGTACATTTAGAGGTTGACTATTTTACAGGAGAATGTGACTCTGTATTAATGCTGTTAAATATATTTGATGGCGATATGGACATTCACTCAAAGGCACTAACTATATATATGATCCTGACAGCTAAGCTAGCTACAGGTCAACAGTGGGGAAAAACTCAGGAATACTGCAGTCCTGGAGAAAATAACTCATCAGTTAAAACTAATACAAGGACAAGAAACTCTGGAGTTATTTTGTATGGTCTGGCATGTGTTTATTACTCATACATCTACAACAAACTTTAAAAGGCATCCATCTGTGTATTACCAACCAAACTAGAAGAACATTTGATTTGCCAAACTGTATATCTTGTTTATTACATCTGCCTTTACCCTCATAATTTATGTTTTGATGTATGAATGGTAATTCCCAGGATACACAGAACAAGTAATTATGAGACAGCCTTTCTTTGCAACCTGAAAAAGAAAACATAGAAGTCTTTGTTATGGCTTATTCCTCAGACACAGGGAAAGAGAAATGGCAAATGTTGAAAACCCAGTGGATGAAGATTTTAATCTCCCAGGACACTGACCTTAAATTGGCTATACTGAATTTTATTTATTTATTTATTTATTTAACTTGTATACCACTTTATATTTCAAAAAATCTCAAAGTGGTTTACATTTCAACAAAAATCAATATAAGTTTTACATTCAATATTATTGCTAATAATAAGAAAAACAATCTACATTTTAAGTAACATAATTGAGCAATACATCTCTAAACAATATACATAACATGAAACCAAAGTGAATCATATACAAAACAAAGAATATAACAATTATAAAGTATATCTAAAAATTCACATGAATATTACAATAAAAGCACGTATACAATATCTTAAGCCTGTTTTAATTGGAATTAACTATTGAGAGGAAACCACTACTAAAAATGGACCCATACAGCATCAGGGCCACCAGCATTGGAGAACAAAGAAAAAATGAGTCTTTGAACTTCACAGAGGAAACAAAGGAAATGTAAAGGGAGACCGCAACGGCTGGATTACAAATATTTTAAATTAACAAATAAAATCACAATACATCAGGAGGTTCATTTGTGAGTTGAATCAGTACAATGGACTCTTCCTCCTCCTCCTCCTCCTCCTCCCAAAGCCAGCAGGGTAGGTTAGAGTGGGAGGGTGGCGCTCCCGTTTTGTGATCCGTGGCAGCATCAGGTTGCAACCTGACCCTGCCATGGATTGCGGACAGGCACCCCCCAATACAGACAGCATGGGCTTCAACAAGGCCACACCCACGCCCCTACCTCTCCCATCAGTGTGAATGCCATGCTTCCTGCTATCACCCCAGTGCCATCTTGGGTGATAATAGGCATGCACGTCTGCACACACGTCATTCACATAAAGGGAAACATAGGTGAGGCATGCATACGGGCTTATTGAAGCCCACACTGTCTGTATTGGGGGGGGGGCTTGGAGCTCCCTCTCTGCAATCATCTCCCTGAAGTTGAGAGACTCGGACTCAACAGTGGTGTTTTCTCTTTTTATTAAAGTAATAGACAGATGCAGTGCAGAGCGCCTCATGAAACTAGCTACTCTTTCTAGGAACTCTCTAGCACTAAGCATGATTTTGTGACTCCAAGACATTGACTCAGCAACTGTCATTCCCCCGTGAGTCTGCTGAAGTAGGTTGGGAGTATGTGCACAAACGGAGGCTCCTCCTTAGCTAAGTCTGTTGAATTTTCCACTTCAAACGTCTTCCAGTGCAGGGTGAAGGTGGATCTTGGCCAGTTTCTCGTCTTCCCCCTCCGATGGAGCAGGGCTGTTAACTGTCAGTTCAGGTGTGGGAAGTGAGGGTGCACTCTGCCGGGAAGTGTCTGGAGCCTGGAGTTACGGGGGCTGTGGTGTCAGTGATGAGTTGGGGCACCCTCCAAGTCTGTTCCACTGCTGGACCTCTCCCCCAGTGATTTGTCCCAGTCCATGTTCTCATCCTCTGTCTCACCTTTGCCCATCCACCCCCATCCAACAGGCCTTACGACAGTGATCTGCAGCCACCTGTATGGGGGAGTGTTGGGCTATGGTGCCACGGGCCCAAGGCAGGCTGGTGCGCAAGGGCCCAGCCATGCCTGTTGCCGGCCCTGGAGGCCAGGGCAGCAAACAGACAATAAAGCACCAAAAACATATGAAAACCAAAACATCTTCAAAATATCTTTAAAAACATATTAAAAAACAATTCCAATACAGATGCAGACTGGGATGAGGTATCTGCTTAAAAGTCTTGTTGAAAGAGAAGGATCTTTAGTAACTATCAGCATAAAACCACTACTTTCTTGCTTAGAATCAAGTATTTCCCAGTGGCAGAGGAGTGATGCTACTTAACAGTTAACACTAAGTAACGTAGCCACTTCAATTGTTGATAGCCAGAGTACATGATGTCCTGTACAAAATGCACAATATTTGTATAAAATATTTCTCACCCATTTAGGGATGGGGGGAAAGCCTCTATAACATTTCTAATGAGGGAATTAATTCAGACACATGGCACTTTTGACACACTACAGGTACTGTTGTTATTATTATTATATTTATATCCCGCCCTTCCTCCCAAGGTATTAATTTGCTTACCAGGATGTTTGTGTTATCAACACGACTAGGTTTGTGTGCGTGTGGATGACCACTGTCAGTAATGTTATTATGATTTACTGTTGTTTTTGCTGCAAGAGACTTAACACAGCTACCCCTCTATACATTTTATAATGTTTGGCTCCTAAGAGTGGCTACTTGTCAGGAGCTGTTAAAATCTACCCAAACATTCATATGGCTGAAAGCTATAAGATAGTCACCACTTTCATCTCTGTCTCACAGCTCCTCTGTTTCCCCCACTCAGTTGGGTTGCCATCACTCTTCTGTTGACAATCCTGTGTCTTCTAACAGCCTCATGATGTGCATCAATGTCAAGTGAAACTTTTCCTACCATACATGCTGGGAAATCTGTTGGATTTTGTAAGTTTATGATGGCACTGGAACAGAAAGCTTGTCAACATCATAGTTCATTGAATGTAACTTCCTTATTACTGGAAAGAGTGGGGAAGGGAAGAAAAAGAGTTTAAAATGGGCAAAGGAAAAAATTCCTTGCTACTACTTCACTGCCCCACCCTTTCAACATGTCATTGTTGGCAACACTGGCAGGCAACTGCTGAATCAAATGACCTCTCTGAAAGTTTCCTAATAACTCATGTATGTGTATAGCTTTCCCCCTCAGAGAACTTGTTTTCCTATTCTCTTCTTCCCCATTTTTTTTGGTAACACCATTCCACCACAGGAACCAACTTAAAGTGGTATCTGTCCATATATCTGCTTGTCTGTGGGCATCTGGTTGTGAAGAAGGGGTGCAACAAGGTGATGCCTCTCTCCAGCATATTTCTAACACAGTATGCTTGATGCTTCTCAAATTACAGACATTTAAATTCATTTTCCTGGTTTTCTGGAAGCCACAACTTGGCCACCCCAGTTAAATGGCTTTTTTCCCTATGTTGTGCTATTTATATTTCATATTCATTTATTTTTTACATTTTTTCCCAACATATCTGAGCTTTCTTCAAGGTGATGTACATGGTTTTTCTTCTGCCCATATCATCCTAACAATCCTCTGGAGTAGGTTAGTCTGAGAGTTAGCGGCTGCTCAAGGTAACCCAGTGAGCTTCTTGTCATGGCCAAGTGAGGATTTGTATCCTGGTTTCCCAGGTCCCAGTCCAAAATTCTAACCTCTGCACAGAGCTTGGAAAAGTTACTTTTTTTGAACTACAACTCCCATCAGCCCCAGCCAGCATGGCCACTGGATTAGGCTGATGGGAGTTGTAGTTCAAAAAAGTAACTTTTCCAAACTCTGCCTCTGCACACTTGATCTTTTTGCTGTTCTTAGCTTTTCTTTCATCCCCATTTTTGATTTGTGTCAATGCTGCAAGGAAAGAGGTGGATTTAATTGCAATCCATTAAATAATGCCCACTCCATTCTCTAGCGTCCTCATGCAATTTAAGGCCACAGTTCTGAAATAATCTACCTATGAACAGCCATATTTAAATGTTACTTAGGGGAAGCAGGATTCATATATTCATACATATATTCCCTGCAATTTCGATTATTGTCAATTCATCATCCATAAATACCTGCAATGCACCCTTAAGTGATATTGGGACAATTGCCCACTAGTTTTGATAATCAATATTTTAAATATCTAAATAATAGATAATAATGTTAGTGCTATTTAGCCAAGAATATCCACATGGTGCCATTTCATTCCTAACAAGAAGACATCCTGATTTTACAAAGAAACAAAATCACAAGAATGTATTTGAATATTTCCATGTTATGGCCTAATAATTAATGCAGATTGAGTGATGAGGAGTCCCATTAATTCACAGCAGAAAATTTGTTTTCCTTGTGACAAGTAATTATGTCATGTTATCACTCCCCTAACCCCCATGCATACATTGTTATGTGCAGAGAAGCTACTGTACTCTCTGCTTGAGGGTAATTGCATCTCCATACATGAATGGAGTAGGGAAGGAGTTGTAGCCAGGGAAATGGTGTGTTCCTTGACCTATACCTTGTTGTAGCAAGGTGCTAGGGTAGCACAAACTGTGTTCCCCCTTTGAGGGTTTTCCCAATGACCCTGGGTGCCTCTTGGAGTCTGGTGCGCTGGGCAGCTGCTTGCACTCTGATGTTCTGATGCACAGAAAAGACATATAATAAGCTTCAGCAGTGTTATGGTCCAGGTTCTACTTTGTTCTGTAGGGAAGTTTTGTTGTTATGTGCCTTCAAGTTGATTACGACTTATGGCAACCCTATGAATCAGTGACCTCCAATAGCATGTGTTATAAACCACCCTTTCAAGATCTTGTAAGTTGAGGTCTGCAGCTTCCTTTATAGAAGCAATCCATCTCTTGTTCGGTCTTCCTCTTTTTCTACTCCCTTCTGTTCTTCCCAGCATTATTGTATTTTCTAGTGAATCATGTCTTCTCATTATGTGTCCAGAGTATGATAATCTCAGTTTCATCATTTTAGCTTCTAATGATAGTTCTGGTTTAATTTGTTCTAACACCCAATTATTTGTCTTTTTCACGGTCCATGGTATCTGTAAAGATCTCCTCCAACACCACATTTCAAATGAGCTGATTTTTCTCATATCCACTTTTTTCACTGTCCAACCTTCACACCCATTCATAGAGATCGGGAATACCATGGTCTGAATTATCCTGACTTTAGTGTTCAGTGATACATCTTTGCATTTGACAACTTTTTCTAGTTCTCTCATAGCTGGCCTCCCCAGTCCTAGCCTTCTAATTTCTTGACTATTGTCTCCATTTTGATTAATGACTGTGTCAAGGTACTAATAATCCTTCACAAGTTAAATGCCCTCATTGTCAGCTTTGAAGTTACATAAATGTTCTGTTGTCATTACTTTAGTCTTCTTGATGTTCAGCTCTAGTCCTGCTTTTTGTGCTTTCCTCTTTAACTTTCAACAGCATTCGTTTCAAATCATTACTGGTTTCTGCTAGTAGTATGGAATGGTCTGCATATCTTAAATTATTGATATTTCTCCCTCCAGTTTTCACACCTCCTTCATCTTGGTCCAGTATCTCTTTCCGTATGATATGTTCTGCATATAGATTAAACAAACAGGGTGATAAAATACACTCATGTCTCACACCCTTGATCTTTATATTTTTCTGGAATGTTATTTAAAATGTATTTTGGCATTATGATTGCTTTGTTGTTCTTCTTTAGCTTTACTCTGATTTTCAATATTACTAGTTCATGATCTGTACCGCAGTCTTCTCCTGGTCTTGTTTTTGCAGAAAGTATGAAACTTCTCCATCTTCTGTTACCAATTATATAATTAATTTGATCCCTATATTGACCATTTGGTGATGTCCACGTGTACAGTAGTCTTTTCGGTTGCTCAAAAAATGTGTTTGCAAGAAACAAATTATTGGCTTCACAGAATTCAATAAGTCTTTCTCCTGCTCCATTTCTAAACCCCATTTCTCCACAATTTCTAGTTCTTCTCTGTTCCCTACTTTTGCATTCCAGTCCCTCATGATTATCAGAACATCTTGTTTTGGTGTGTGATCAATTTCTTCCTGTACTTCTGCGTAAAATCTCTCCAATTCCTCTTCTTCTGTGTTTGCCGTTGGAGTGTAGACTTGGATGATGGTTGTGTCAATAGATTTCCTGTTAAATCTCATTGATATCACTCTCTCAGACCTTGCATTATAGCTCCTAATTGCTTTTGCTACATCACTTCTCACTAGTAGAGCAGCCCTGTTTCTTCTTAATTTCTCATTTCCTGCATAAAATATTTTGTAGTTGTCTGAGTGAAATGTCCCATTCCCATCCATTTTGATTCAATTCATGCCAAGTATTGTAATGTTGATACTTTCCATTTCGTGCTTGACAATTTCTAACTTTCCCTGATTCATGCTTCTCACATTTCATGTTCCTATTGTGTATGTTGTACAACTCCAGACTCTCCTTTCGCATCTGTTTACATCAGCCTCCTGGTTTCCATTCAGCTTTGACCCAGTTGTGTCATTAGTCCCAGCGCTACTCGTACTTGTCCTTTGTTCTTCCCCAGGAGCTGACTGAGTACTATCTGACCTGGGGGTCTCCTCTTCCAGCACTATCTCATGTTGCATTTTGGATAGTCTATTCTTAGGGTTTTCATCGTAAGAGATATTCAGAGGTGGTTTACCATTGCCTTCCTCTGATTTTGGATACTCTGGTGTCTGAGCTTTGATCATTCTGCCTTGGGTGCCCCTGCTAGGGGTCTAGCCTCTTGGTCTAGACTCCTGACGGCATTGCTCTCAGCTTCTTCGACACTCTCAAACCCCCTTACCATATTAAGGTGTGCATCCTAGAAGAGGATAGGGAAGTTTAAGGAATCCCTAACTTTTTTGTGCCCAGGGCACATTTGGAAATATTTGAAATGGAGGGGCGCAGCAGCGGCGGTGGACCCAACATGGGTGGCCCGCGCTCCTCTCCCTCGTCCCTCCACTGATCCCTCCTTGCTCCCCCTCCACCCGGCCATGGCAAGCACCTCCTGGGACCCGGACATCCTCAACGAGGCCCTGAGGGGCACCTGCAACGATGCCTCCCTCTGCAAGCGATATGCAGTAAACATTGGCTACTGGAAGGACCCTTACATTGCTTATTTTGTGAGGCAGCCCAAAGAAAGGAAGGCGCCTGAAATCAGTCGTGGATATTATGCCCGAGTCCAGGGAGTTGGCCGCTTACTTAAGGCTTTCTTGCAGAAGACTGGATGCAACTGCCAAATTCTAAACCTTGGCACTGGCATGGACACCCTGTTCTGGAAATTAAAGGATGAGAATTTGCTTCCAAGAAAATACTTTGAAGTTGATTTTCCATCTATAGTCACAAGGAAAATCCACAACATCAAATCAAAACCTTCCTTGTCAAAACCAATTATGGAAAGCCATTCAGGGGAGTCTCTCCTAATAGATGCTCACAGCCTGGACTCCAGCAGATATGCCATCATTGGTGCAGATCTCCGAGACCTGCCAAAGCTAGAGGACAAACTGAAGAAGTGCAACATAGATCCACATTTGCCGACTCTCCTTGTGACAGAATGCGTCCTGATCTACATGACGCGACAGCATTCTGCAAGCCTCCTCAGGTGGCTGGCTGGGTTGTTCCAGACTGCCATGTTCATTAACTATGAGCAGGTGAATATGTCTGATCACTTTGGGCAGATCATGATTGACAACTTGCAGAGCAGACAGTGCAACCTGGTCGGTGTGGATGACTGCAGAACTCTGGATACCCAGAAGGAACAGTTTCTGCTAAATGGCTGGGAAACAGCAAATGCCGTAGACATGATAAAAGCCTACAACTGCTTACCAAAAGACGATGTCAAAGGAATAGAAGCACTTGAGTTCCTTGACGAGAAGGAGCTACTTGAACAACTCATGCAGCATTACTGTCTGTGCTGGGCCACCAAGGACTCCGGCAACCTGGGTCTTGCAGAGATTGCTCTGTGATGCATTTGCTCCAGTGGAGCTCGAGGTAGATCTGCTGCCTCCTCCTGGTGTCTCTGCATGCATCGCCGGTGTCTTCAAGGGAACAGGAGCGGCAGAGCATTCGGCAGGGACGGTCCTTCCCTCCACCCACCTTGGGCCACCTTGCAACATCATTTTGAATAAACCCTAACCCTTTTGTGATCAGAAGCAGCTTGTGTTTCTCAGATGTGTGTGATGGTGAAAGTCTGGTGCCCGTGACTTGCCTCCTGTCTTCTTCCCTGGGTACTGAGAACTGGACTGGTGGGGGAAGGGGCAGCAGTGGGGAAAGAGATTCTCTCAGCCCGTCCTAGAGGCTTTCCTCTCTCCTGTCGCTTGTGTCTCCCTTTCTGTTGTGGAGTGTTGCTCCTGGCCTTTTCTCCAGCCTCTGAGCTGAGCGTGCACCTTCCATGTGAATTGACTCAGCTGTGTCAAGCGGGGAGCTGGCCGCGTTTCTGGGGGGCTCCGCTGTTTGCCAAGGCAAAAAAATTGGAGTTTGCAATTGACCCCCCCCCCGGTACAGTTTCTCCCTGGCAGTATTGAAATGTGCTCTTAACTTGCCTGCAGCAAGGATTAATAAACTATGGAATATTTGAAATGGTTGTGGGCAAACAAAATACCCATTTAACAGAAGAAAAACTGGTGATGCTCAGTATAAGATATATATTAATGTGGTTGGCATCTAGTAGCCAAAAAACAAATGTTTTCTTTACAAAAATTGGAACCGAGCATGGTGTAGGCCTGAGCTTTCAGAGAGTGGTTCCAAGATGGATGCCAGTCTGAGCCTACATAGAATATACTCAGAACCACCCCTAAAAAAGGAGGCAAAGAATGTACACCCCAAACATCTTTCCCCCCAAAGGCAACAAACCAAAGTCCCCTCATTAAAAATGTTTAGAAGGATAGGGGGCCTTGACAGGTGCCAAGGGAGTGTCTAAGAGTGCCGTGGTGCCTATGGGCACAATGTTGGTGATCTCAAGCTTAAAAGTATATGATAATGCCTTGTTCTTTAAGCCGTAGGTTTATAAAGTACTTATAAAAACACATGTATGATGGATTCTGAGACAGGTATGTGGACAGGAGATGGCTGAAAGTAACATTCCCACCTATCCCCAATCCTTCCCCTGCTAGCTTCCCAGCTCCTGATAAGTCTCTCTCAAGGGTCCGGAAACCCTGAGCAATGGGTGACTTGTAGAGGGGACTGAGGAAGGAGGGGGGAGATCCTCAAAACTCAGATGGAGGCGACTTCTGAAAGCAGCTCTGCCAGCTTCCACCAGCCCCCTTCTGCTTGCTATTCTCAGGATCCAACCCATAGACTGAATGCAATCTAAGTATGAATGTTTAGATAGATGTAGGGAGAGATACAATTATCTCTGTCTTCTTCATTTGTAGTTTCTTTATCTTAACTCATTTGTCCATCATCTCTGCATTTTTCTCTGAGGATAAAATCTCAATCCTCTCCAAGCTCATTTGTTCCTGTTCCATCTTCTAATTCCTCTTTTTCTTTCTTCTCAAGCTACCTCTTACTACCGAGAACAAAATTCTTAAAGCTCTTTGGCTCCTTGGGATTCTTGGGTGGGATCTCCTCTATTCTCTGCCTACATTAGATGACTGCTGTTGATAACCTGTGAGCTTAGGTGAACTAACGTTCTACATACAAGGACTTTATGGAAACGCAGAGGAAGGGAAAAAGCAGGAACCCTCAACCCTGTGCATTCACTGGCAAGGGGGCTGGCCTTGCTGATATCAACCTCAAGACTAACACTAACCTAGACCATTTCCTGGCTTAGCCAGGTGAGGAGGGCCTCTCCCCTGAAATAATTCCCATAGTAATGGGATCTCTCTGTACCATATCCTTGGATTCAGATTGGTCCATCCAGTGACCAAAGAGACTGACCAGGCCAGAGTGATTAACTTATGAAAGGAAACTGTTTGACAAATGGAGCAGGTTTCTCTGCTACAATTCCATCTTTTACAGGCACAGGATTATAGGCTGGGAGGGGATTCAAAGACATCATCCATCTCAACCCCCCAATCCTATAACATTGTATTAGCCACCCTGGATTCCATAAGGAGAATACGCAGGGTATAAAAACAAACAAATTTTAACAGATTGGGACAGCGTAAGCACTTAGATTTTTAAAATCTTTTTAGATTTTTGATGTCTGAAAAAGACAATGAGAAGAAAACAAATGCCTGAGTTAGGTTAGAATTGGCTTTGTTGCCAGATGTTAACTGCTGTAGGTTACCATCTGGGAAGCTCTTATTGCAGATTAGTATTGACTTCAGTATTCAATATTTGAAGCTAAGTGGTTCAGGATTGTAGCATGACTATAAAAAAGTGCCTGAGACCTAAAAAGAAAGGAGAGAAACATGTGAAATTAAAACTCGTTGTGTTTGATCCTAACTTCCTGTGAGCAGAACTTCACATATAGCATATATTTTAGGGAGAGATTAGCTATTGTGTTGAGATTCTCAAGACCATGTGGTAAAAAGAATAGTCTGCTCCAACAGCATTGTGAGCACATGAATGTGCAATAAAAAAGTTTTTCTCCATGGATAAAAGAGGTGAGCATCTTTCACAAAATTTGAAAACATCTTCAGGTTAGGGAGGTATTTTGAAAGCAACAGTTGCAGAAATCCAACTGTGTCTTGAGAGTCCTCAGATTCCAACATACTACAACCTCATTGGTTTAAATAGTGGTTTCTGTTCTTCAAATTCAACAAGCACAATTGCACCTTTAGTATTTTCATTAGAGTTTGGAGCCTTTTCCGATGTGTAATCCTGAGATCTAATGCATCAGTCCCTACTACTTCTGTTAATTTAGTAGTCACTTTTGAGATCTTACTCTATAATGGTTTAATGGCTGAAGCCCATTCTGATGCCAGATCCTTATGAAGTTGTTTTGGTGGTTCTAACATCTCCCTTGAGAGAGCCAGTGTGGCGTAGTGGTTAGAGTGTGAGACTACTACCTAGGAGACCAGGGTTTGAATCCCCACACAGCCCTGAAGCTCAGTGGGTGACCTTGTGCCAGTCACTGCCTGTCAACCTCAGAGGAAGGCAATGGTAAACCACCTCTGAATGCCGCTTACCATGAAAACCCTATTCATAGGCTTGCCATAAGTCGGGATCAACTTGAAGGCAGTCCACTTCCATTTTCAACATCTCCCTCAATAACGATGAGTTCTTAGTGTGCTTGGGTGGCATATTAGTGCCTTTGTCCCCTTCCTGCCCATCAGGGTTTAGTGAAGCGCCTTGCACTCTGAAGTATGACTTTAGAATCTGTTCATGCAGTTGAGAAAGTCCCTGTTGCATACTCTATTTGGGATTAACTTTTTAAGCAGTCTTTTACAAGTAAAGGATGCAGATCCAGCTGGTTTTTATGTGACAGGAAGTGCTCTCAGATTAAGGGACCATCGCCATCTGATTATGTCTCTTCTTTGGTACAGGACTGCAAATAAATTCTAGCACTCATTTCCTGAAGGACAGCCAAGGTTGGCATTTGTGTGTGTGTGTGTGTGTGTGGGTTTTTTTGCAAACAATAAATCGATCACCATCTAATTTCAATTGCCTCACTCCTTTTCCTCCAAAGCACCATTATGTCTACAACACCACATTAAAATATTTCTACTTAATTGACTTAATTCTTTTTTTTAGTGCATACTCTGTACACATTAATAACAATATATTACCCATTTAGCAGTGGAATTGGAATCACAGCAGTTCCTTTATGCATCTATCATGTAAAAATCAAACTTGTCAGTAGCATCTAATATTGCTCATCTGCTGCCCTAAGCCTCGTTTCCCTTTAACTCATCACAGAGTCCTAAAAGGGAGGGAGGGCTTTAAAATGTTCATATATACAAATAATCAGTTATATTGTAAATAACAGATTTAATAGTAGATGTTAAATGAAATATTTTAAACCTGTCAGGTAAAGGACACACAACATGTATCCCTTTGTGGAATGAATTATGGCACAAATATGCAAACTAGAACTAATACGTCATTAAAAGCTTTAATTCACTGGGGGTTTTTTATGGTAAAGCTCCTCTAATAATTAGGAATCCTTCACTTTTTTTCCTTGCCCATTCTCCATGATCTCTTTTGCGGAAATCTTGCCTGTGCCTAAAATTCCGTTCTTGTGTTAAACAATTCGATCACTCAGTGATGTTTGTACAGTGGCCCCATGCTACCTCAGCATCAGGTATACCACTGTTCTTCCAGGTGTTCTGCACCACTGTTAGATAACTGACACCCTGCACCTTCCTGCACCCCATCTTGAACTTCTTTTTAGTGAAGTGTCCTTTTCCAGGCTGGCCAAGACATCCATGTACTTGCTGGGTGTATACATATACATATAATTGCAGTGTCAGTTATCCATCTTACGTACTTGACTGGTTTTAGGTTGTGTTTTTGTTTAAGTGTTTTAGTGATATATCGCTGCTGTTTTTAGACAGTACATAGAGATTTTTGAAATATTAAGCAATATGTAAATATTTAAAATGTTAAAAAATTGTTTGAGGATGGACGAGAAAAAGTTGTGACCACATCCTTTGTAAAGTAAAAGTAACATATTTGCTATTAAATATAAAAGTGCTCAGGATAGCATAAAACAATGAAGAGTCATGTGGCACCTGAAATATATTGTGGTATGGCCATCCTTGGGATAAAACCCACCTTGTCAGATACATGAGGCAATTCACTTCATGTTTTTGAGTATTTCATTTGCTAAGAGATGCCAAGTAGAACATGGCTGTTTGGCTTCTTTTCTATAGGACAGTTGCCATTGCATCAGAACAAACCCTTGGTCTGCTGTGCTAGGCATATATCTGTCACCATGCCCCTGATAAAATAATTACTGTTTCACTAGTTCATCTGTGTTCCATAATGCAGCCTTGATCTTTCCCCCAGCTGATCTTATATAATTACCATCTAAGAAAATAGCCTCTGTGAAACATTTGTGTACAGAATGTCAAAAGATTGCATTTTAGCACTTTAGCTAATGAGATTATATTCCCATTCAAGATGTGATCCAATCCTTGCAGAAGTCAATAAACCCCTAAAGCAATGTTTCTTGGTCTTTAAGAAATCTCTCCCTCACAGACACTTCTAATGACAGTGATGGATCCAGGAGTACCCACAGACTATGGATGTGCTTTTTCAGGGGGAGTATGACCCCATCAAAAGAAGCAATTGGCCAGTTATCCAAACTTGGGAACCACCAACCCACAGCACCTGCATCTTGCTAGGATTCAGACTTTGTTGGCCCTCATCCAGCCCATCACTGAGTCCAAACAGTGGTCCAGGGCTTGCACAGCCTCTCCTGTTTCAGATGTTACAGAGAAATAGAACTGGGTATCATCAGCTAACTGTTGACAGCTCACCCCAAATCGCCTGATGACGGCTCCAAATGGCTTTATATAATTGTTAAACAGCATTGGGGACAAGATGGTACCCTATAGCATCCCACAGCACAACTGCCAGGGGGCCAAAAGACAATAATTCAATGCTATTCTCCAAAAAGATTTATTTCAAGGAAAAAGGAATCAGGCCCGGTGTGAGTCCAGGACATTAGGGGGAGGGGTGGAATGTCAGGGCTTATGGGCTACAGGTGCCACTGTTAATACCAGCACAGGGTATTGTGGCATGGAGGGAGATTCTAGGAGCCATGGGTGTTACACACTACTGCTGATGCCAGTTTTTAATTATTGTTTAAAATGTCATGGCCCAGTGCTTCTATGATAAATGCTAGGTAAGGTGTCTGCAGCCACCATCTTACTTTTCACAGAATGCCTCTGCACCCTGATGCAGCCACCTTCCCTGGTGCTTCACAGCAATAGGCTGTGTGCACAGCTGCCCATCTCTGCTGTTGCCTGCCACCTCCTGGTAAGCTCATATGGGGGGCCTCCAGTGCCCAGGGCTTCTTGCTTAGAGGCTCTTCAAACTTGGCATCAGCCCTGGAAAGAACCACATTTTTAATTCCTAAATAGCAAACTGTATGTTAAGCTTGTTTACAAATTCTACCTGTATTTTTCAACAGCAAATGACCTTGTAGAAATCACCTGTCATGTGCAGTTGAACTGCAAAGAAAAACCTATGATGACTCAGTGTGATTGTATTGTACCAGTGTATGCCAAACACATTTGACATGGATATTAGATTTGTAGGGAATAGAGCACTCTTAGCTCCACAGCTGTCAACCCTTATTTATAATAACTAGCCTGTTAACTGTTGAAATAAAAGCTGGATGCATGCTCTTCAGTGTTCATTATTCAGTGGGCTAGGCAGCTTTCACTTACGGTAACTGGACACAATCTGACTGCTAACTACCATTGTCCTACATGCACAGGCAATTATATTAGTGAATGTCACCTTTGAAAAGATATTAAACTGTTATTTCCATGCATATGCTTCAAGTGGATTTTCTGCTCCAGAGCTTGTTACAAGGTTGTTATGTGAGGATTACAAATAATACCCACTTCCAAGGGAAACAATAAAAAGTTGCCATAGGATGGAATGATTTGCCTTATTCTGTCTTCAAAGGATTTTGTCTTTTGCTGTTTCCCTCTCTTAGTATTCATTCCCAGATGATCCATTTTGAACTAGATAGATTAAATCTATTGCAATGACTTCACAGAAACTCCCCTGAAAATCTGATTGAAGGCCAGTATAAAAATACTTACTATAAATAAATAAAAGCCCTGGGGAAGTGCTGTTTTGAGCTTAGTGCTTTATATTTTATTAATTGTTCTTTGTTAAATTTGGTTTTTTGTGAATGTAAGACATTCATATAAATATGGTGATGATATGCACATGAAATACGGTGATGATGTTGGATCAGGCCAATGGCATGTCTAGTCCACCATTCTGTTCTCACAGTGGCCAGTCAGATGCCTATGAGAAACCCACAAGCAGGATCTGAGTACAAGAGTGTTCTCTCCCCTCCTGTTGTTTCTAGCAACAGGTATGCAGAATCATACTGCCTCTGACCATACAGGCAGAGCATAATCATCATGGCTAGCAGCCACTGATAGCCTTATCCCCCATGAATTTGTCTAATCCTCATTTAAAGCCATCAGTGTCTCCTGTGGGAAAGAATTCCATAGTCCAACTATTATTTATTTATCTATTTATTAGATTTCGATCCCTCCCTTCTTCCCAGAAGGA
Organism: Rhineura floridana; assembly: GCF_030035675.1. Taxonomy (NCBI): domain Eukaryota; kingdom Metazoa; phylum Chordata; class Lepidosauria; order Squamata; family Rhineuridae; genus Rhineura; species Rhineura floridana. The sequence goes on from NC_084480.1 coordinate 81,695,172, forward strand.
GCCCAGCAAACAAAACCAGTAAAAACACTCTAAAACATCATAAAAACAGACTTTAAAATATATTACAACAAAACACCTGAAAAATATATTAAAACAAAACATCTTTAAAAACATCTTTTTAAAAAAAGCTTTACAAACATCTTAAAAAAAAGTTTTAGAAACATTAAAAAGCAATTCCAACACAGAAGCAGACTGGGATAAGATCTCTTCTTGAAAGGCTTGTTGAAAGAGGAAGGTCTTCAGCAGGTGCCAAAAAGATAACAGAGATGGCGCCTGTCTAATATTTAACGGAGTTCCAAAGTGTTGGTGCCACTACACTAAAGGTCTGCTTCCTATGTTGTGCGGAATGGACCTCCTGATAAGATGGTATCTGCAGGAGGCCCTCAACTGCAGAGCGCAATGATCGACTGGGTATATAAGGGGTAAGATGGTCTTTAAGGTATCTTGGTCCTAAGCTGCATAGGGCATTGTATACCAACACCAGAACTTTGAACTTGGCCCGGTAGTTAATGGGCAGCCACTGCAATTCTTTTAGCAGAGGGATAACATGTTGGTGATACCCTGCCCCAGTGAACAGTCTCGCGACGACATTTTGCACCAGCTGCAGCTTCCGGACCAACCTCAAGGGCAGTCCCACATACAGCACATTCCAGTAATCCAGCTTTGAGGTTACCAGTGGATGGACAACAGTGGTCAGGCTATCCCAGTCCAGAAACAGCTGCAGCTGTCTTACCAGCCAAAGCTGGTAAAAGACACTCCTAGCCATGGATGTCACCTGGGCCTCTAGTGACAAAGATGGATCTAGGAGCACCCCCACACTACGGACCTGCTTTTTCAGAGGGTGTACGACCCCATCCAAAGTGGGCAACTGACCATTTATCTGAACTTGGGAACCACCAACCCACACCAACCCCCAACTTGCTAGGATTCAGACTCAGTTTAACGGCCCTCATCCAGCCCACCACCAAGTCAGGCAGTGGTCCAGGGCTTGCACGGCCTCTCCTGATTCAGATGTTGTAGAGAAAGAGAGCTGGGTATTGTCAGCATAATGCTGACACCTCACCCCAAATCTCCTGATGACTGCTCCCAAGGGCTTCATATAGATGTTAAAGAGCATGGGGGACAAGATGGTACCTGCGGCAACCCCACAGCATGACTGCCAGGGGGCTGAAAGACAATCATCCAATGCTATACTCTGAAATTGACCCTGGCAATAGGATTGGAACCACTGTAAAACAGTGCCTCCAATGCCCATCTCTCCAAGTCAGCCCAGAAGGATACCATGGTCAATGGTATCAAAAGCAAGAGATCAAGTAAGAATAACAGTAATGTGGTAGTAATGGGTGACTTCAACTACCCAGACAGACTGGCCGCATATGTGTTCCAGTCATGACAAAGAAGCAAAAGTTCTAGATATTCTAAATGACTATTCCCTAGACCAGTTGGTCATGGAACTGACCAGAGGGACGGCAACCCTGGACTTAATCCTCAGTGGGGACCGGGACCTGGTGTGAGATGTAAGTGTTGTTGAACCGATTGGGAGCAGTGACCATAGTGCTATTAAATTAAACATACATGTAAATGGCCAATTGCCAAGAAAATCCAACACGGTCACTTTTGACTTCAAGAGAGGAAACTTCACAAAAATGAGGGGATTGGTAAAAAGAAAGCTGAAAAACAAAGTCCAGAGGGTCACATCACTCGAAAATGCTTGGAAGTTGTTTAAAAACACTATATTAGAAGCTCAACTGGAGTGCATACTGCAGATCAGAAAAGGTACCGCCAGGGCCAAGAAGATGCCAGCATGGTTGACGATCAAAGTCAAGGAAGCTCTTAGAGGCAAAAAGTCTTCCTTCAGAAAATGGAAGTCTTGTCCGAATGCAGAAAATAAAAAAGAACACAAACTCTGGCAAAAGAAATGCAAGAAGACAATATGGGATGCTAAAAAAGAATTTGAGGAGCACATTGCTAAGAACATAAAAATCAACAACAAAAAATTCTATAAATACATTCAAAGCAGGAGACCATCTAGGGAGGCGATTGGACCCTTGGATGATAAGGGAGTCAAAGGCGTACTAAAGAACGATAAGGAGATTGCAGAGAAGCTAAATGAATTCTTTGCATCTGTCTTCACAGTGGAAGATATAGGGCAGATCCCTGAACCTGAACTAACATTTGCAGGAAGGGATTCTGAGGAACTGAGACAAATAGTGGTAACGAGAGAGGAAGTTCTAGGCTTAATGGACAATATAAAAACTGACAAATCACCGGGCCCGGATGGCATCCACCTGAGAGTTCTCAAAGAACTCAAATGTGAAATTGCTGATCTGCTAACTAAAATATGTAACTTGTCCCTCGGGTCCTCCCCTGTGCCTGAGGACTGGAAAGTGGCAAATGTAACGCCAATCTTCAAAAAGGGATCCAGAGGGGATCCCGGAAATTACAGGCCAGTTAGCTTAACCTCTGTCCCTGGGAAACTGGTAGAAAGTATTATTAAAGCCAGATTAACTAAGCACATAGAAGAACAAGCCTTGCTGAAGCAGAGCCAGCATGGCTTCTGCAAGGGAAAGTCCTGTCTCAGTAACCTACTAGAATTCTTTGAGAGTGTCAACAAACATATAGATAGAGGTGATCCAGTGGACATAGTGTACTTAGACTTTCAAAAAGCGTTTGACAAGGTACCTCACCAAAGACTTCTGAGGAAGCTTAGCAGTCATGGAATAAGAGGAGAGGTCCTCTTGTGGATAAGGGATTGGTTAAGAAGCAGAAAGCAGAGAGTAGGAATAAATGGACAGTTCTCCCAATGGAGGGCTGTAGAAAGTGGAGTCCCTCAAGGATCGGTATTGGGACCTGTACTTTTCAACTTGTTCATTAATGACCTAGAATTAGGAGTGAGCAGTGAAGTGGCCAAGTTTGCTGACGGCACTAAATTGTTCAGGGTTGTTAAAACAAAAAGGGATTGCAAAGAGCTTCAAAAAGACCTCTCCAAACTGAGTGAATGGGTGGAAAAATGGCAAATGCAATTCAATATAAACAAGTGTAAAATTATGCATATTGGAGCAAAAAATCTTAATTTCACATATACGCTCATGGGGTCTGAACTGGTGGTGACCGACCAGGAGAGAGACCTCGGGGTTGTCGTGGACAGCACGATGAAAATGTTGACTCAGTGTGCGGCAGCTGTGAAAAAGGCAAATTCCATGCTAGGGATAATTAGGAAAGGTATTGAAAATAAAACAGCCGATATCATAATGCCATTGTATAAATCTATGGTGCGGCCGCATTTGGAATACTGTGTACAGTTCTGGTCGCCTCATCTCAAAAAGGATATTCTAGAGTTGGAAAAGGTTCAGAAGAGGGCAACCAGAATGATCTAGGGGATGGAGCGACTCCCTTACGAGGAAAGGTTGCAGCATTTGGGGCTTTTTAGTTTAGAGAAAAGGCGGGTCAGAGGAGACATGATAGAAGTGTATAAAATTATGCATGGCATTGAGAAAGTGGATAGAGAAAAGTTCTTCTCCCTCTCTCATAATACAAGAACTCAGGGACATTCAAAGAAGCTGAATGTTGGAAGATTCAGGACAGACAAAAGGAAGTACTTCTTTACTCAGTGCATAGTTAAACTATGGAGTTTGCTCCCACAAGATGCAGTAATGGCCACCAGCTTGGATGGCTTTAAAAGAAGATTAGACAAATTCATGGAGAACAGGGCTATCAATGGCTACTAGCCGTGATGGCTGTGCTCTGCCACCCTAGTCTGCGGCAGCATGCTTCTGAAAACCAGTTGCCGGAAGCCTCAGGAGGGGAGAGCGTTCTTGCACTCAGGTCCTGCTTGCGGGCTTCCCCCAGGCACCTGGTTGGCTACTGTGAGAACAGGATGCTGGACTAGATGGGCCACTGGCCTGATCCAGCAGGCTCTTCTTATGTTCTTATGTTCTTAACAGTGTTGCACTCCCCCTGTCCTTCTCCCGATAAAGATCATCCACTATGTTCTGCATGAAAAGAATCTTTCTTTTGTCTGTCCCAGATCTTCCAACATTCAGTTTAACTACATGTCCAGAAGTTCTAGTGTTGTGAAAGAGGGAGAAAAGCTTTTCCCTATCTGCTTTCTCTAGGCCATGCATAACTTAATACACTTCTATCATGCCCTCTTTTACTCACTTTTTCTCTAAACTAAAAAGGCCCAACTGCTGCAACCTTTCCTTATAGGAATTACTACATCCCCTTGATCATTTTGGTTGCCCTTTATAAGAAGCTGCCCTATACTGAGTCAGACCGTTGGTCCATCTAGTTCAGAATTGTTACTCCACCCATCCAGCTGATGGATTTAATTGGGCCTGCCGGGCCTCCCCATTTGGCCCATGAGGCTATTTTGGCCTAGCCATGCCTATCTACCCTACACTTGGTCCAGCTGAAAGGGGGTTTGCAGGCACCACTGATCAGCTGATTGGTGGTGTTTACAAAGTCCCGTGTACAGGGTTCCGCAAGACCTGACAATCAGCTTGCCTTCGGGGTGGGTGTGGGAGTGAGGGTGAGATAATGATCTGGCCTGCCAGCCAAATAGGGTTCTCCACTTCTGCTCTACACTGACTGGCAGTGACTCCCCAGTTTCATATCTCTCCTCGCCGTATCTGGAGATGCAGAGGATTTAACCTAGACCTTCTGCATGCAAAGCATATGGTCTACTACTGAGCTGCAGCCCTTCTCAAAATTAGATGTGTCAAAAGTGGGACTGTTATATTACAATATTGTTAGCAAATAGAATGATGTGAAAAGGCACATAATGAAGGGGGCTTGAACAACAACATTGTTATACTCATCCTACTACCCAGGTGTGGTTTCCTTTGGAAGGAGGTCTCTGGAGACTTATTGGCAGGCTAGAGTATAGGTGGAAGCACAGCTTAAACACTCCAACAGATAGTGATGACATCACATCAGATCTTCAAGAAGGCATACAGCACCCTAAAATGATGACAGAATCCAGACTCAGCACTCTGTGGCTCTTTCTCTGACTCAGACTAGAGTCAGTTGCTTTTTTCACAGATACATCTTGTCCCCTCCACCTGAATAACAAAGGGAGAATTCAGATGAATAATCACTTCTGACCATCACCTAGTTGTCCTAGATACAATGGAAACACATTACCAGAACATCATGGCTATCAACATTCCTTTGTCAAGCCCAGGAATTGCCTCACAGGCAGGCAATCCACATTGGGTTTGTCCACTTGTGAGAAAGATCTCACTGAGAATCCACTGCTTTTTCATTCATATTTGATTAGAATGGTCCACATTTGTTCCATAATTGGAGTGACAGATCCACAGAGCTTGGAAGTAACTCGTTAGAAATAACGAGTTACTTGTAATTCACTCCTTTTTTGAATAACGAATGGGTAACTTTGTTACATTTTGCTGGTAATAGAACGAGGAGTAACTTCATTACTTTTGAGCTGTAACTTTAATGTTTCCAGCGATGTTACGCGGGGTGGGGGGTGGGTGGGGAGCAGGGGAAGGCTTCGGCTCCTCTGATTTCTGGATAAAAACCATGTGCTTCCAATTGGGCTTCTGTACCACGAGAGAGGAGGTGGAGAGCGAAACAGGATTGAGAAAACAATTGTTTAAAAATGGAGTGGGGGAGAAAAAAGCTGGAGAGCAAGGAGGCATTAATTAGTAAAACGGGCACAAAGAACTGGCTGCAGAGGTGAGAGACAACGATGTGTGTGTGTTTGGCATGCAAAGCTTGTGTGTGTGTGTTTGGCACGCAAAGCTCCCTCTCACCAGCGGAGAGAGCAGAGCCAAAAGCAGGGCTTCAGGGTCCTCGGATTCACTTTCTTTGTATTGTGGCTGTCTGGATAAGGCATCCGTTCTCTGGTTTTTGGCTTGGGCATGGTAAGTAATCTGGAAGTTAAACCTAGTGAAGAACTGGGACCATCTTATCTGTCTCTGGTTCAGCTTTCTGGCTGTTTGGAGGCTTTCAAGATTCTTGTGGTCGGAGCGCACTTCAATTCGATGAGAGGTCCCCTCTAGGTATTGTCTCCAGTTTTCAAAAGAGTCCTTGATGGCCAGCAGCTCCTTCTCCCAAACTGTGTAGTTCTTCTCTGCAGGCTTTAACTTCCGAGAGAAGTACGCACAGGGGTGCAGCTCCTTCCCTTCTTGGTCTAATTGTAGCAGGACCCCCCCGATGGCAAAATCTGAAGCATCTGCTTCCACTACGAAAGGGCGGTTCGGATCAGCAAAGCGCAGAATGGGCTCAGTAGCAAACCTTCTCTTCAGCTCCTCAAAGGCCTCGGTGGCGTTCTCTGTCCATTGAAACTTCTTCTTCCCCCTTAAACAGTCAGTCAGAGGAGCTGTTAATTTGGAAAACCCTGGAATGAACTTTCTGTAATAATTGGCAAACCCCAAAAACCGTTGTACATCCTTTTTGGTGACAGGTTGGCCCCAGTCCAATATGCAGCTTACTTTCCCTGGGTCCATCTCCACACCTTCCGCTGAGATTCGATATCCAAGGAAGTCTAGAGACTTGAGGTCAAATCCACATTTCTCTAATTTAGCATACAGGTGATTTTCTCTCAGTCTCTTCAACACCGTCTTCACATGCTGGTCGTGGTCTTCCTGGTTCTTTGAGAACACCAGGATATCATCTAAGTAACAGATTACATACGTGTCCAACAAGTCTCTAAACACGTCGTTCATGAATTTTTGAAAAATTCCTGGACTTCCACAAAGCCCGAACGGCATGACCAGGTATTCATACTGTCCGTAAGCGGTCAAGAATCCTGTTTTCCATTCATCTCCCTCCTTCATTCTGATCAGATTGTACGCTCCTCTCAAATCCAACTTCGTGAAGATTTTTGCAGAGCGCAGTCGGTCCAGCAACTCTGAGATCAGGGGCTGCGGGTAGCTGTTGGGGATGGTGATCTGGTTCAATGCGCGATAGTCGTTACAGGGTCTGAGTTCCTCCCCTTCTTTTTCACAAACAATAGTGGCGCTCCAGCAGGGGATTGTGAGGGGCGTATGAATCCTCGCCTCAGGTTTTTATCCAGGAATTCCTTCAGGGCCTCCCTCTCATTCTCTGTGAGAGAGTAGATTCTCCCTCATTGGATGCTGGCTCCTGGCACTAGATCAATCGCACAGTCGTAAGGGCGGTGGGGGGGGTAAATTCTCTGCCTCTTTTTCATCAAACACATCTTTGAATTCTTCATACTTTGGCGGCAGGGTCACTTGCTCGATCTCTTGCACTGCCCCCGCTAAGGTGTTCTTGATTCCTTCAGGTTGACAGTTCTCCTGGCAATACTGTGAGGTGAACCACACCACCGCCTCCTTCCAACTTATTTTGGGTTCATGCTTTGCTAGCCAGGGCATTCCCAGAATCACCTCAAAGTTCGAGAGATCTGACACGTATAGCGCAATGAACTCTTCGTGCCCAGGGATTTGAAGTTTCACTTCCTCCGTGGCTTGTGTCACCCCTCCTGACTTCAGGGGTCTCCCATTGATAGTCTCCACAGCTAGGGGAGCGTCCAGTTTCCACCGGGAAATTCCATGACGCTTGACTAACTTTGCATCAATAAAATTTGTGGAGGCTCCACTGTCAATTAAGGCAGTGGAATTAAACACCACTCCTCTGGAAGTTGTAATCCGAATAGGCAAGACCAACACCCCCTTTGAGGGAGGTTGGATCGTTGGGGGGCCTTTATACAACGCTGCCCCCAGTCCACCGGCCTGCACGTGGACTGGGTGTTCTAGTTTCCCGACGGCTCGGCTTTCCCCCCTTTCAGTCCACAGTCTCTGGCCACATGGCCCGGCTTTGAATAATACAAGCATAAACGTTCCTGGCGTCGTCTTTCCTTTTCTTCTTCTGACAGTCTTGGCCTAGCCCCTCCCTGTCCCTCAGTTGCATTACCTGACGTCCCTGTAGTGGGAAGGGTCTTGTTGCGGGATGCCGAGGCTGAGTATCTCGGGACCTCCTGCTTCCTTTCCAGGCCCCTTCCTTCCATCCGGTGATCTATCTGTAGGCATAGCCGGATGAGCCCTGGTAGGTCAGCAGGGGGGTGGTGGTCCTGGCCAACTCATCCAGGATTTCAGCATTTAATCCACTCCGGTACATAAACATCAGGGCGGCGTCATTGTAACCAGTTTCCTGGGACAGAATTTTAAAAGCGTTAGTGTACTCGGAAACAGTCCCTTTAGCTTGCTTCAGAGCGCCTAGTTGCCGCGCTACTGTTTCAGCCCTTTGCGGGTCTTGAAACATCTCGGTCATCTCCTGTATAAATCCTCTGTACCTTCCTAAGACAGTATCCTTTCTCACGAGATACGGAGTCACCCATTTTGCAGCTTCTCCCTCCAGGAGGCTAATCACGAAAGCTACTTTAGCCCCATCGTCTGGAAATTCCGTGTGCCTGACATCCAGATATAACTCACATTGAGCCACGAAGGTTGCCAACTGATCACTTTGTCCCGCGTATTTTGGGGGCAATCCAATGGGAACCTTTACTATGGCAGCTGGAGGGGCTGTTCGCATCTGGTCTATCGTGGCCTTCAAGGTTTGATTATCCGTCTTCAGCGCCTTGACTGCTGCTAGCAGGGCTTGAACATCCGTCTGCAAATCAGCTACCTTAGTCCTCAGGAGTTCCACTTCTTCCGTCTCAGAAGTGGGGTTCGTCCCCCCCGCTGCTCCCTTTGACATCTTGTGCCAGTCAAGTGAAGAGAGTGTTGAGGGTGATTTAGGTGGCTCTGTCAAGCTGTCAGGCCCAGGATGTGACTCAGGAACCAGACCAACGATTGTAGTTAATTCGTGTTTTATTAGGGTAATGTCCAAACAAAGACTGCGTTTTCTCATGAATCAATACAGGGATACAGGTCCTGCGGCATTGGGAGAAAGTTGACAGAGCAAGGGACTTCTTCCCGCCTGTTCTTTAAGAAGGGGCCAAACGGGCGCGCAATCTTTCGCTCCTCCTTAACTGCCCCTCAGGTACTGCCCGCCTTCCCCCCCTTCTCTCCTGTCTTTTCAGCTGTCTGCGTGTGCGCGGTGAGGGGGGAAGCATCACCCCCTCCTCTTCTGAAGTTTCCGATTCCAGGATGGGGGATAGGGGAGGAGCTGATGGTAAACTGCCTCCCCGCTTTTCGGCTGTGAGCAGCCCTCCCTCTTCCCCCTCTTGCTCTGAGCCTGAAAGAGGGGGAGGCGTGAGAATGTCCAGGGAGGGCTCAGGCTCCCCGTTGCTAAGCGACCTTATCACTGGCAGTTCCTCTGTTTCGTCTTCGTTCCAAAGGGGGGAAGTTCCTCCCCCTTCCCTCTGCCATCCATCCGAATACTCTTCTCCCAACTCTCCGGGATCCAGCTCCCTGGGATTGGGACCCCAGCTCTGCCTTCCGACACTCAGTCAAGGAAAGCTTAAGTGAGCAGATTTTGGGGGGTTTGTTATGGGCTCGCCCTGCCTTATTCACTGCATTTTTCATAAGGGACCTGTTTTTAAATTACTCCTGTTCTTAAAACAAGCTGCCATTCTTTAAATGGAGGCTGTCATTGTCTGTTATGTCACAAATTAAAAATATAATTTTCCAAAGATAAAATATAATAAAACCTAGGGGGCAAGCACAGTTCTGGGGAGTGCACCCATTCCGCCTCCCCAAGCTACAGAGCAGTGGGAAACCTATAAGAGTTTGGAAATGCAGCACATCTCCTAACCTCAGCAAATGTAAGATGTGTACACTGGAGCAAAAGAAACTGTTTTGAGGAACACTGGAAGTAGTGAAAGAGAGGCGTGAGCAGAAGATGGGATGCCTGTCTCGTGAAATCTGATGAAAGTAGCAGATGGATCCAACGCCTAGTAAGACTGCTTCTATTCCTTTCCTCAATTTATACTCTACATTTGTTCTGTGTGTATATTTATAAATAAAGCAGATATTACAAAAACACTATAGACCTCCAATTCCCTCTCCTCCAAAAAAAAGGCTGAATTTAGATAGCATTGCTCTTGGGATTTCTTACTGCTTCAGGAAGTGGGAAGTGCTTAATGGTAATGGATCTTAATGGAATCTGTTCTAAGTGGTGTTCATACATTACATTCACTGAATGTCTAATCTGTGTACCTGTGTTAGGGATAGATAAATTCAATTCAGTTTGCATTTAAAGCCTAATTTATCAAATTCACACTTTCCAAAACAATATGAAAACCAAAACACAGCCATCCTTCGAAACTCACACTTATCTGAATTTTGCGATGCAGTTCTCCAACCAACCAGTGTTTACAAAACTATGTTATTGAGGGAAAGTGTGAACAAAGTGAATATACGTGAAAATAATGCACAAAAATACATTATATTAAGATATGTTGCTTGCAAAAATGTGTACATTAGTCAAAACTGCAAACAAAAATATATTTGTCAGAAGAAATGTACATTAAAATGCTGAAGAATTTTCCTGATAATTTTCATGCTGCAGAAATGTGGAGAACCAAATTTATGATTAGAAACATGAGAAACTGAGAGAACTGAAATTGACAGATTGTTCCATCCCTATCCTTTGTACACAAATAATTGTGCAGTATACTCATGTAGTTATTCATGTGTAATGTTCAACAAGTGTACAGTCTGTGTGCCTGTGTTGAGCTGTCCAAATCAGCAAGTGTACACCCTTTCATACAAACACTTGTACACATGTAGAGACAGCTTGTTTCTGTGTTCACTGTATCATGAAAAAAAGCTTCTTGCTATTCTTTTATGAAGCCAACCTAAACGAGATGACTATTTAACTAAGTTAGGAAGACAGATTACAGCATCACAGGATCCATATCCCAAAAGATGGAATTGCCGGATTGCAGCCTGTTACAAAGAGTCTATGTGCTGTCAACATATTTTGCAGCCTGCATCTGCATAAGATTTGTAACTTTATGGATGAAAAAAATTTTTTTGGAAGCATGCAGGAATAAAATGGCAAACACTGGAAACAGCTAGAATACTTCTTAAAACAGACAAAACCAAAGCTCAGCCTAAGGGATTGTTTTGTCTAACACATTTGTCTTCAGCAGCTGGGTTGGCATTTGTGACTCACACCTGGGTCATGCCCAGCATTAGGTGAGTTACACCAGAATTGCCATCCACCACATTCTTTTTAAGGTTTTGTAGGAGGAGGAATGGGAAGGTAAAGACAGGGGGTGGGGAAGTGAAGAAGGAACATGTATGGTTAAAAAGAAAAAATGCACCCCATATTACAGTTTGGGATTAGAGGTGGGTCCCTTGGTTTGAAAAGGTTGACGTTCTGGTTTAACAAACAAGATGGTGCCTTGCTGAGCTAGAGTGAGGGAGGATTAAAAATAAGAGAGTTGTATGGATCATCTTCTGTTGCAATTGACAGGTGAAAATCCAGGTGAATGTGATTATTTTATATATTGTAATAGAGACATGAGAGCCTGTCTGTAAAATTAAATTACATACTAGATCTGCTCTAATTAAAAAACATAAAGAGGAGTCGCCTTTCACATGAGGAGAATTGGCTGGGATGGATTTATTGGTGTTATGTACATTCTATTTGTTGTTGTGTATGTGTAAATGCAAATTATTGCTTTTACATAATTTGCACATTCAGAAAGCAAATTAAACTACCCAGAACCTCTCAGAGAAAGCCCACTTGTTCATTGCGAAAAAGAGCTTCTTCAATTGCTTCTGAGAATATAACTAGTTTTAGCTCACTTGCCAAGCATTCCCAGGAAGGGCACCCTGTGAATGAGCTAGAAATGTATTGTGCCGACGTTTCCATTTTGTAGACCTGGTGTTGTCTTTTCCTGGATCATTGCCCAGCAATGTTCTCTCTGAAAAGCTTTTCAGTTGTGTATGAATGTGATATCTGACAACAGATGACAATCCCTGACAGGAATTACAGAAAAAAATTGCTTGGGAAATATCATATGTTAAATTCCTTCTACGATTAGTTCTGCTGCGGCTTATTGGTCAGTTTTAAGGATGATACTTCATGAAACTAGGAGCACATAAATAGGGGTTTGCTGTTTTTATCTGGGTTTGAACAATATGAAGCCTGTTAAAAGCCCAAGTAGCTTTATCCCGTTTCTAAACTCGTGTTTCTATATGACTGCTGTCTTAAGGCAATTAACATGGTTGTATAAATATAAATAAGGCATTGAATTAAAGCACAAGATTGTAGATCCCCTATGCAAATCCCCTTTTTAGACAGTTTGACTACAGAGTCACTTGGGAAAAGGGCAAAATTCACTATGGAATATGAAAAAGAACAAAATGTTACAGCCATTCACATATTCACACACACACCATCTTTGTGAATGCATTGGGTGGGGGGGAGAGTGGGATCACAGCTGCTAGTCATGTTGCCTTATAGTGAGTCTGACCATTGGTCCATCTAGCTCAGTATTGTTTATACTGACTGGCAGTGGCTGTCCATGATTTCAGATGAGGGTTTCTCCCAGCCCTACCTGGATGTGCCAGGGATTGAACCTGTGACCTTCTGCATACAAAGCAGATGCTCTGTCCCTGGGCTACTGGGCTCCTATCAGTGCCGCTATGCCTGCCAGCCCTGCCCATCACAGGTGCATTCAGTGCAGTTTCTGTAAAAGTTATCTACAGCCATAGGCAATCTTTTAAAACACTGAGCTCAATACACAGGCATTGGAGTTGTGGACAACAAGTGTGCCAATGCTGGGGGTGAGGCCAGTGGGTATAATTCTGTTTCCCCCTACCCCATGTGTTCCATATATGCATGGGGAGGGAATGAGTGAATAGGAAGCACATCGTCAGAGGCCCTTCTGGTGCCACCACAACCTGCAGAAATCCATCTCACAAGCAAGAAGACAAGGGCCTTCTCTGCTGTGGCAACCACCTTGTGGAATGATCTCCTGGCAAAAATCCAGGAGGCACCAATTATTTTGATGTTTTGCTGACTGCTGAAAACCTACATATTTACTCAGACATTCCCTGGTTTTTTTTCCAGTTCTTGGATGCTATAGGTGCATATTCTATTGTATTTTTTGTTTTGTTTTATTGTATTATGAACCACCTTGATACTATTTTTATTTTTTCCCTTGATATTTATTGTTAAGCACAGTTAACAGCAGTAATGTAGTGGCAAATTCAGAAGTGCAGGATCCCTTCATGATAGTCATGAAGCCACACACCCTCCCCCTTTTTTTCTTTTGCTGCTGGGTTGAGAATGAGATCCTTGTTAATGCCTTCTCCCACAACAACAAACATCCCTAGGAGCCAATCAGCATGAAAAGGGAGAGTGTTAGCTACTGAAGAGAGTCTTCACAGTAGCTGACTCACTTCCTTTCACTCTGACTCCAATCAGCAGGAAAGGACAAGGAAGCAAGTTAGGAAACTCTTTTCAGTGGCTAACACACTCCCTTTTCATGCTGATTGGCTCATAGGACACTGGAGACATAGGGAACCTGCTGGGACTCTGCTTCCAAAAATGTAAAGGGTCTAAGACCCCCTGAGACCCTGGACAACTATACCCCTGTTTAACAATCAACCTGGGATCCATCCCTAGCTTTAGGCCATGAGTGGGGAACCTCAGCAGCCAAATGTAACTCTCCAGTCTTCTCTGTACGGCTCTCCTCTCCATTACAGGCAAGGTTTTTGTGGTGCCACAGAAGGCCAGTGATCAGAGCTGCACAAATGAATCCTTTCCTATTGCCTGAATCCTTGTAATGTAACAGAATGTTCACAAACATATCTGTTCACCAGAAGACACTTCAGATATTCCACCACTCTTTGGGGTGGTTTTCACCAACACATTCACCACCTGGAAAAGCTTTGCTGGGTAGTAACTTGAGGATGCAATGGTGATGGAGAGGTAAGCTTTCTTCACCACTACCACACAATAGGCACAATTGTGTGCTCTTACCTATTGTTTGATTATATTCAATATGACACTTGCCCCACCTGTAATCCAGCCATCATCCAGCCTGCTTTGCATCCTCAAGCTTCCCAGAAAACCATGGTGCACTACAGGATCCACAGTAGCAAGGTGCTTATGAGTGATCATGTTGGCCCTCTCCATCTTCCCATTCCATAGGGAAACCATGGCCCCAACTACAGCACTAGCCAAGCCGACTAGAAAATCCCCCAAGCATTCAAGAATCCCTTGTATCCTGTAAGTCTTGGGTGGATATTAATGGGTCCCCCACTCTTGCACTGGGGAATCTAAACTTCACTAGGGGGTGATCTGCCCATGCCAACAGATAATTTATACCTCCTCCAATACCTGAGCACTTCTGATTCACTTTGTACAAAGATTTGGTGGAAGGTATGCCCTGCAATATGTATTGAAACCATAATATACTGAGACAGCCTCATGGTTGCCATGAAGTCCTGAGCTGGACCAAATAAAGCATGAATGTTGAAGTCCCCCAGCACAATCAACTGGAGGTTCTCCAACACCACCTCCAAGAGGCCGTCTATCAGCTCAGCCAGGAAGGCTGTTGGATAATAGGAGGGGCAGTACACCAACAGAATCCCTGTTCTGTCTCTCTGACCTAACATCAGCATCAATCCCCCAAACCTGGTTCCATGGTTTACTAGTGAGATGGAACTCCTATGAATGACAGCAACTCTCTCCACCTCATCGCCAACCCTCCAACCTATGTTGGTGCAGCACCAAGGAGCCAGGTGGATAAAGCTGGGTCAGATCCACCACCATCCCCAATTCATTCAGTCAGGTCTTGGTGATGCATGCCAACTCCCTCATTCACGATTAACTCATAAATTAGTGTGGTTCAACAAGAGCACCACCAGATGGGAGCAAGTTGGCCTGACAACCCAAATCTTATTGGATGAGGGGACAGCCTTGGAAAGATGACAACTTTTAAACACCTGACATGTCTTCTCCTTACCTGGCATGACCATTTTCCCCCTGCCCATGACCCTGCTAATAGGAGCACCCTAGTACCTTGCCCCTCCTTGTCACCTGTCACCCAGATACATCTCTCCTGGAGCCCAGGGGGAAAACAGATTTTCCTATTGAGGAAAACAGGCACAGGTCAAATCCAATTGAGATTGTGATGGGGACAAAGAGTAAAATCTTCCTCTGTGTGAATTTTTTTTAAAATCACCAACACAAAGGGAATTTTTGTCTCTTTACTTCAATGTGTGATTTCAAAGTAAGAAGATGCAGCTCTATTAGTGCAAAGTTAGAGATGCAGCCTTGTGGATGTACCCTGCCCTGGGATCATTATGGTGAAAGGTAGACTAAAAATACTCTAAATAAATAAATAGTGCTCAACTCTCAGCTCCTAATTTTCCCTAGTATAAGTAAAGGTTAAAAATGTTTTAATAGCTGCATTAATAACAATATTACATTATTAAACAAAGCCTTAATTTAAAGAGAAGTATTATTTTGGAAAACCTTCATTGCCACTATATCATTCTTACAATACCAAATGCAACGAGAAAATCATATTCGTTACCCTGTCAGCTTTTGTTTCCAGAAATTCAACTCAATTACATATCTGTTCTGGGTATCGTTCAGTCATCATTGCCTTTCCTCTTTAGGAAGCATGTGTTTCTCATTGTTGCTATTATTATCCTTACCCTTGTAAAACATTTATAGAGCCTTGTAAATCTACATTGTGCCTTATGGAAGATAGATAAAGCATCTTCCATGCTCCAAAAGATTTACCTTGTAAACTGAGTGGGGAGTCTTTGCATGTGTCCCAATGCCTACTGGGTTGCGTTACAATATTCACATGCAACAAATGTATAGTTATATCTGATGAAATGCAAAGCAGTGTTTACAGTAGTGACAATCTAATTGCCTATTGATGGTACAAAGATAATCTTCTGTTCATGCTTTTTGTATCGTAGAAAGAGCTCTTTGAGGACATATCTGGACATCAAGTACCTATTGCACTACTGCAGTGAAATGCAAAATAAATTTAAAAGGGCATAATCAGTGGTTTTTTGTGTGTGATGGTACTCACCAGTACAGAGTACTGTCACCACTTTTTTTGCTGCCCATGGCAGCCATTTTGTGTTGCCACCCATGGCACTTTAAACAAGATATGAGTACTGGCACCTCATTTATTTATTTTTTAACCAAAAAAAGCACCAGGTATAATAATTGTTTTTTTTTTTAACAATAATTTTTATTCAAATTTTCATAAAACATACAAAACAAAATCATAAAACATTCAAAGACAAAAAACAAAACAAAACAAAAATGATTAAACAAAAAAATAAAATGTTGACTTCCCATTTGTCGCAGATCAAATCAGTTGTAGGTCTACAATATATAACAATCCTGTCTCTTAAATTATATTATAAAATCACTTTCCTCCAGTAGTTATCTTAATTAATCATCAAATCTCATAAACATTACTTTATTCTTTCCACAAAAAGTCAAAGAGAGGTTTCAATTCTTTAAGAAATATATCTATCAATTTTTCTCCAAATAAACATGTCGATTAATCCATCTCGTTAATAATAATAATAATATTGTCATAACCATAGTCCAAATAAACATATCGATTAATCCATCTCATCAAAATCTGTTAGGTCCAATAATTTCAATAGCCATTATTCCATTATCCATATTAATTCCATCTTCCATCTTCAACAAAATGCACTGGCTCATCTCTTGAGAGTTTTTCCATTGTCACATGGCTGCAGTTAATTCCATAGATTTTCTCTATATCAAGCTCCATCACGTCATTCCAGTCCAGAAGATTATCCAAGCCATTGATAACTTTATCTCTAATATCTTCATTAATTTCTTCAGAGATAACGTTAAATTCCAAACAGTAGATTTTATTTCTAATATCCATAAACTCCAGATCTTTTTCCAATTCCACATTTGTTCCAATCTCCAGGGCTTGTATCTTCCCTTTATTTTTTCTTTTCTCATCTCTGATCTCATTCTCCTCTCACACAGGATCCCCTATTTCTTTAAGCTCCTGCATCATTTTGCTCAGTTCAATTTTCAGCTCCTTACTGCCCTGTCGCAGGGTTTGTTTCGTTATCTCAATCTGGTATAATAATTGTTTTTGTATAGCGGCCTTATGGCTAGGATTGAAGGGAGTTGTAGCCTCAAACATCTGGAAGTCACCAGGTTGGGAACAGTATAACAGTTACCCAATGGATCCTGAAGGAAAAAGAAAATTAATTAATTTGTTAAATAAATCACACTACATAAGTAATTATGGAAGGCCCGTGAGATATTTTATCCAGATTAATGAAACTAGAAACTAGTAATGATACTAGAACTCATTTGTAGTTTTTGGTTTACGAGAGTTATTTTTCTTCATGTTTGTATGTATGGAAAATGAAATTAATAAAAATTAGAAATAAACAAAACATGAAGGTTCTTTTGTAGGTGGAAAACAATAAGAATACCAGAGCAAGAGAAAAGAACTAGGCAGGTTTTATATTATATTAACACAGCTGTTGATTAATTTTAGGTAGTGTGCTAAGTAAAAAAAAAAAAGTCAATAGAAGCCAAATTTGGCATCTTAATTAGAAATACTCCTACATGCCAATGATTTCAATAGGAGACAGTTAACTCTCCCATTAAAATCAGTGGGGCTCAAAAGTGCTTAGGTTTGGCTGCTTTGGGTCTAAACATTTTATTTAAGCATTTACACTACAAGATAAACATGGTAGACAAAAATGTATAAAAATATTATAATGGCTTTCCATTATATTTGCTATGCAAGTGAAGTAATGGAATGTTGAGAGAATGTTATGTTTTGGCAGGGCCAGCCTGAGACATTTTAGTGCCTCATGTGAAGGACTATATGAACTATGATTGTGCGAAGGTATTGATAATCCTTGACAAGTTCAGTGTCCTCATTGTCAACTGTACATAAGCTGACCAGATGGGCAGCTGAATCATATTTTTAATAGTGGCAAGAGGATAGTGTCCTCCCTTACATCTGAGGGCAGCAGCAGGCTAGTATGGGGTTGAACAGGACAGGTCACATGGCACACCCTCTTTTCTCCAACAGAAACATTCAGCCAGGGGCTGTCGCTGCTGCTCCTAGCATCTGCTTCCTAAGGCAGTTGTCTCACTGCCAAATTGTAAGGTCAGCCCTGTTTTTTTGGACTCTTAATTAACAGTCAATAAAGGGGACAATACACAATGACATGTATCCACTGCTGCATGAGTGGAGTTCTACTCATGCAATGAGACTTCTATTTCCTCTCTTTACCCTGCACCCCCCAAAATCTGCTTCAGAGACCCCTAATTGTCCAGAGCTGATTCTGAAGGCACATGAAGGCTGGAAGGGAAAGGGGAGGAACAGGAAGTTCCGCTGTGCACTTGGAAGTTTGTTGCACAAGTGGAACTGCAGAATTGGTTGCAGCCCAGAGGCTTATAGATTTTGATTAATGGTAGCAAAACCGTGCAGTAGCAATAAGTCAAGAAAAAGAAATCTTATGTGAACACACACACACACATATATACCAGGAGCTGTGTGCAACAGTACTTTTGCCTGTGGTCTGATAGATAGAAATTGTCTATAAATAATTCTGTTTCATTAAGGTTACTGCAATGCATGTTATTAAAGCTATGTATGCTATGAGAGGAGAGAAAAACTTTACGTCCGACATTTCCTCAAAACAAAGAATGCAGCGACAGAACATCATAAAATGTTACACATAGTTGCAATCAGGGCATTTTTTCTACAGGGAGTCATCTTAAGAATCAACAGTATTGAAAATGGCAAATGCAAAACCACGTAAGGTTGCAACCATTTCATTTCTAGGAAGAAAATAGACTAGCAAGAGCTTTGAAGATGCACTTAGTGATTTATGCAGCATATGGCCTCCTGTGGTAATGGAGCATTGGACTTACTCTTTTCAAAAACAAAGTAGACACTTCAAAGCTGTGCAGACTTTTATCTGGCAAAAGATCTCATTGACATATGGAAAAACAGAAGTGATGTAGGTGGACAGATGGACAATTTACACTCATTGCATTGATTTGATTGTAAAAGAGTAAATATCATGCACATTCAATGAAATATCAGTAGAGCGGAGAGGCATGAAACAGAGCTATTGCTTGCATACCAACTATAGCAACTTTAATAGTGTAAGTTCAATGAGGCTTACTCCCAAGGCAAGGGTGCATAGGAACAGTCTAAGATTGCATAACTAAATAATTATATTTTCTAAAACATCTGCACTTTCGGTACTGACTGCTTGATTTGATCAGTACTCCATAACGCTTGACATGACTTTCAGATAGATAAATCAAATGTTTTGATGGCAAGAACTACAGACATCTATCAACTGACATGCTTCAAAGATTTAGTTTACAGTGGAGTGCAAAGTATATGTAAACTCAGAAACAACACTTGAGTTGTTTAGTTGCAGAATTAAACTGTGGCAAAGACGTGGCATTTGAAAGCAAAATGTAGCTCTTTTGAAAAGTTTGGAGAGGAACAACTTATGACTATTAAACCAAATATAGCAAGAGAGATCCATGTGCATTGCCAAGATATGGATCTGTATGTTCATTGCAAATTTACAGTTAAATACCCACCATTATCTGTGTTATAACAATGTTATGCATGTACCCCACTTCCAAGCAACAAGCAATTCTAGAGGTTCAGCATTTGCCCTGAGTTCAATTTCTTTTAGAAGAAAATCATTGGAGATTTGCAGTGTTTTTGTTATATTTGATTTATTTACACAGGTGTGTTGTAGTGGTTAAGGTGTTGGACTATGACCTGGGAGACCAGGGTCCGAATCCCCACACAGCCATGAAGCTGACTGGGTGACCTTGGGCCAGTCACTGCCTCTCGGCCTCAGAGGAAGGCAATGGTAAGCCCCCTCTGAATACCGCTTACCATGAGAACCTTGAAAGCAGTCCATTTCCTTTTTTTCTACAGACTGAACATAAGTGGAAGGTCCACAACATTAACACACAAACTGATAATACTCCCACATTAGGTTTCTAGCAGGGCCATCAGGACTCTCTTCTTCCAGACAGCGTCTCAGCTTTCTGTGTCTCCTTTCTCAGCTTGACTCACTCTGAATCCAAGGGTGCTTCCAAACTGTCGCTGTTTTGGGGTGGATTCAATCACACATGGGCAAATTCAGATTGCACAATTAAAGCTGATTTGGTATTTTTGCACAACCACCCTGCTCCCCCATCCCCACTGCCATGGACTTTTTGCAATACGGAAAGTGACAGGAAAAAGCACTGGGAAGTGTGGGATAACAGGTGCTTGATGCCTCTCCACAAACAAATCAGAATGAACATTCAATAAATGGCCAACTGGTCTAACCTCCCAGCAAACCTTGTGCAAACAAGTCAGGATGAATGCTCAAAGTCATCTGGAAGCAACCCAAAACTGCAGTCTTAGCTTATCCCTTCTCCATGGTTAAGTGAATGACAAAAGGATGAGTTACCCCCCCATCCCACTCCCACCTTCCTTGCCCATTTACAAAGGTAGCAGGTGAGCTGATAAGCATGAGCTAACACAGGACATACCCAGACAAGGTCTTACCAAACCGCTTCCCATACACCTGCCAATCTTGGATTTTTTACCCTCAGAGTCACTGGATTTGAAGAGATCCTGTGAGGTCATTCAGACCTGTTCCTAAGGCCATAACAGTAGTAATCAGTGACATTAGTTGACTGAATGCATCTTTTGATTCAAATGGGAAGCACTGCCAGGAGCAGGGGTGTAGTCATCCAGGGTCTTGGGGGTCTCAGACCCTTTACTTTTTGGGGAGCAGGGTCCCAGCAGGGCCCTTATGTGTCCCACATCATACTGGCCAATCAGAGTGGAAGGAGGTGAATCAGCCACTGAGAAGACTCTTCTTAGTACTTAACACTCTCCCCTGTCATGCTTATGGGCTCCTAGGGATGTCCCTTGTTGTGGGAGAAGGCATTAACAAGGATCTCATTCTGAACCCAGCAGCAAAAAATGGGGGGAGGGGCATGGCTGCGACTATCATGAAGGGACTCTGCCACTACACTATTGGCCAGGGGTATCATTAGGAATAATTATGTAGCTGCAACTGCAGCTTAGATGAGGCCAGTATCTTCGGCCTATCCTTCAAAAACGCACATTCCCTTAAGTGATAAGGAAGCTGGTTCTTTATTGAGCTTATTTCAGTAGTTTGTATCTGTTGAATAAGGATCAGATTTTTGTTTTAAGCTGCAACTGTAGCTAACTGAATTGGAAAGCTCAAAATGTGTGTCACCATCATGCTAGTGGCTAGCCACTTTTCAAGAAAGTAAAACAAAGCCTGAACACGTTTGGTCTTACTGAGCTAAAAGACATATTTTATGTATTCATTCTTTATCTGCAGAATGAACTTAAAGAGGAAGTTCCCTGTGATGGCTGTGTGCGACGTTTCTTACTTCTCCCGCCCCCAGTCTGGAGATCTCTTTGGACAATCACATAATGTAGAACATATGCATGAACATCTGTTTTCAGTTATTTTAGTTTGACTTTGCAGTGCCTTCCCCAAGTGACATTCTGTTGGGTGGGAAATGATAGAGCACAGAACCACTGAGACGACGTGGGACTCCTACCTACCCCCTTTGGTGGTCATGTGACAATTACACTTTTAAGATCTAGGCTGAAACTTTCTGGTTTTCTTTTTGCTTGGCCATGAGAAATCTACAACAGGAAGAGTTTCTCTTTATATTTTAGGCAAGCAGAGTCAGAGAACTCTCCACAGATGCAAGTCTCTTTGCACCTTCAGTAAAAAATAAAATATTAAAGGGATCCCAGATTTTCTTAAAGCAACTCACTCACTCACACACACACACAGACACAGACACAGACACAAACACAGATATATTCCAGAGAGATTATGTCAATTGCCACTGGGCTGGTGTTCATCAGCCATTTCTGATAATTTTTTTGAATTATTATGAGTTGCATTGATCTGCATTAATTATGTATTGAACTGTTTGGTTTTGCTTTACTTATATGCTATTGATTATATTGTTGGAAATGCTGTTTGCTAATTTTTAATGCTTTGTTATTGTGAGTTGTTTTAAACTCAAAGTTGTTGCTGGAACATACTGATATTAAAGCGTGTTTGTGTGTGTGTGCAGCGCGCGCACAGAGAGGCAATTCATCACTTTGAATATACAATGTGTTTGCAACAAAATACCAGGTCAGATGTTAGGCACACATTATCAAGAAATAATTAAATGGTGCCATAAGCTGCAGAACAAAAGAAGGACAGCTGTCAACATAGGCCTCCTAGGATTAATATGACTGTTGTGATCTGGGTCAAACTCTGGTTCTATAGAGGTAGCTTTGAGATGTGTAGCTGTATCAGTACTTGTGAGTCTGTTTTTTCTTACAACAATACAAAGCTAATCAAGTTTGAAATGCATGCATGTCTTGTTTGAGGAATTAGAATGAGACTAGACTGTGTAATAGGATTCCTCCTGAATTAGATTTAATATAGCATAAAGAGCCACCTTCTGCTTTTGGCTGCTTTTCTAGCCGTTTCACTTGTGTTGCGTGTTTTTTTTTTTTTTTTTTTTAAGCAAAGGTTGGCCGATAAGAAAAAAATCCAAAATTCACAGTATGACAATATCTTCATTAGGCCAACCACAATGTCACAATGATATATTAAGCATACTATGAATTTTGGAATATCATATATTGGAATAGTACAAAGAGATTTCAATGTTAAACTGAAGTTGCATTAATGTTATGTATACAATG
The DNA here is from genome assembly GCF_030035675.1 of Rhineura floridana. NCBI lineage: Eukaryota > Metazoa > Chordata > Lepidosauria > Squamata > Rhineuridae > Rhineura > Rhineura floridana. The sequence goes on from NC_084480.1 coordinate 81,717,838, forward strand.
CTTCCCCCAAAACGTTCAAAGCTTTGGTAATCCTGACAACAGTCCTATAGAACCAGTATCATCCTTAGATTGTGGGGAGTTTAAGCTAAGAGATACAGTAGTTGATTCCCAAGGCTAAATTTCTGGTAAAACTTTGAACAAGTGACATATAGAAGTTCAGAGTACTAGATGATCACAACTGATCAAATCAGGCTCCTCATATGTGCAGGATGTAACTGTTGTTCATCAAATATCCACAGGCATTTGGGGTCTCATCACTGTAGAAGAGGCTATTAGCAACAGGGCAGTGTGTCACCTCACCACTCATTTCCCCCCACTTTCAAATTCTCCTTCCCTACTTTAAACAGCAGGGGTATGGATTCATGTTACTTAGCAGAGAGAAAAGAAACCCAGAAGGATAAAAACAAAAGAAAAACAAAACCACTAACATTTAATGGTACAGTTTGCAATGAGAGTTGTATGCCAACCCTGGCAGTAGTGCACAGACATGATTGGGGCTTTTGTACAAGAGAAATCTCTATAGCAAGACTGAACATGTAAAATTAAACAGACTGCTACATAACCATCAAGCCTGTGGTGAAAGCTAGAGAATGGTTGCTGGTTCTCCGAGGCAAACCAAAAAAGCAGTTGATGATTAACAACTTGTCCGGAAATAGTAGGCATGGGCCAAACAAACAAACAAACAAACAAACAAACAAACAAACAAACAAACAAACAAACAAACAAATAAATAAATAAATAAATAAATAAATAAATAAATAAACAAACAAACAAACAAACAAACAAACAAACAAACAAACACACAAACACACAAAGGCAAAGAGATTATATCTTATCCCATGCAGCAGTAGCAGATGTTAGGGTCAGACACCAGATTTCCACAGCAGGAGGCAGGCCCTTGGCATTGGGAGTTGGTCCCTTGACCACATCATATATGCCTATTGTACCTGTGCTACAGAAAAGTGATAGAGAGTGCAAAAGGTCCATGGGTGGAGTTACTTGGGGATGGGAAGTGGTCCCCCAGGTATTGTGTCAGAATGTTCCTGGTGCCTGCAAAATCTTGAACCAAGAAGTTAGTACAGCAAGGACTCTAAAGTAGGAGTGCCTATTCTTTTTTGGTGCGAGGATCACATTTATCCATGGCCAACCCTCCAGGGGGCTGTGGCCTAAGGTGGTGTGGCCATCCCACACTGATGCATACACACAGATACTCAGGACACACATAGGCACACAGCTTCCCCCACCTCAGCTGATCTATGCAGATCATCGCTCTCCATTCATCAAATGCACTATCTGTTGACTTTGGAGCAGGCAAGTTGCATCCCCATCAAGATGCCTAATATAGCTGGAAGGATACAGAACAACATGAAGCTATGGGTATGGTCAGCGGAGGCTGGCCTTTTAGGGCAAATGGAGCACTGTTGCACCAACCTCAGACTGCCCTCAGTCAGCCCCCGCCACCTACCTACCTTCTTCCATCCAGCCCAGGGCACTGTTTGACACTGTTTGTCAACCTTCTCTTTTGTTTCAGTGTTGCTCTTGTAGGGAAGTTCTGCCTGTAAAAGAAGACCATCATCTGGAGATTGCAACTAAACAGGGAGGTGGCTAGGTGGACCACTAGTGAGAGCATATCCCACAGAGTGAACACCACAACACAGATGGCCCTCTGTTGTCTCCAACAGATTGCAACTGACTAAAAGATGGCACACAGAGAATGGCCTCTCCACAAGATGTCAGGATATGAGGACGAATGCATGGGGGAGTGTGATGGACTTAGCTGATTTAGAGGTGAGCTCCAACAGTCTGAATTAGGTTCAGAAATTTATTGGCAACTAGTTAAATTGAGATAAAATTATTGTAATATGCTGTCCATACCGAACTTCAGCAGAAGATGGATGACTTTGACTGCATACACACCATAGATTTAAAGCATGTCTTCCCTAAAAGAATCCTGGGAACTGCAGTTTGTTAAGGATGCTGGACGTTATAATTCTGTGAAGGGTAAACTACAGTGCCCAGGATTCTTTGGGTTTCCATAGATTACAGCAAAGCCTTTGACTGTGTAGATCAGCCTTTCCCAACCGGTGTGCCTCCAGATGTTGTTGGACCACAAATCCCATCAGCCTCAGCCATTGGCAATGCTGGCTGAGGCTGATGGGAGTTGTGGTCCAACAACATCTGGAGGCACACCGGTTGGGAAAGGCTGGTGTAGATCATGAAAAACTATGGAATGCTTTAAAAGAAATAGGGGTGCCACAGCATCTGATTGTCTTGATGCGCAACCTATACTCTGCACAAGAGGCTACTGTAAGGATGGAATATGGAGAAACCGACTGGTTCCCCATTGGAAAGGGTGTGAGACGGGTGTATTTTATCACCCTATTTATTTAATCTATACGCAGAACATATCGTACGGAAACCAGGATTGGACCAAGATGAAGGAGGTGTGAAAATTGGAGGGAGAAATATCAATAATTTAAGATAAGCAGACGATACCATACTACTAGCAGAAACCAGTAATGATTTGAAACAAATGCTGATAAAAGTTCAAGAGGAAAGCACAAAAGCAGGACTACAGCTGAACGTCAAAAAGACTGAAGTAATGACAACAGAAGATTTATGGAACTTTACAGTTGACAATGAGGACGTTGAACTTGTCAAGGATTATCAATACCTTGGCACAATCATTAACCAAAATGGAGACAATAGTCAAGAAATCAGAAGAAGGCTAGGACTGGGGAGGGCAGCTCTGAGAGAACTAGAAAAGGTCCTCAAATGCAAAGATGTATCACTGAACACTAAAGTCAGGATCATTCAGACCATGGTATTCCCGATCTCTATGTATGGATGTGAAAGTTGGACAGTGAAAAAAGCGGACAAGAGAAAAATCAACTCCTTTGAAATGTGGTGTTGGAGGAGAGCTTTGTGCATACCATGGACTGCAAAAAAGACCAATGATTGGGTGTTAGAACAAATTAAACCAGAACTATCACTAGAAGCTGAAATGATGAAACTGAGGTTATCCTACTTTAGACACATCATGAGAAGACATGATTCACTAGAAAAGACAATAATGCTGGGAAAAACAGAAGGGAGTAGAAAAAGACGAAGGCCAAACAAGAGATGGACTGATTTCATAAAGGAAGCCACAGACCTGAACTTACAAGATCTGAACAGGGTGGTTCATGACAGATGCTCTTGGAGGTCGCTGATTCATAGGGTCGCCATAAGTTGCAGTCGACTTGGAGGCACATAACAACAACAACAATTTCATTTGTGGGTTGCCTCAGACCCTATGGTCTCTAGGCAACTTACAACAGTTTTAAAAACATGCAATATAAAACAGGTTTTAAAACATACAATATAACACAAATTTAAAAACATACAATATAAAAACTCAAATCCCAAAGAAAATAAACTAAGACAGCACACCTCAAGGGCCAAAGGCCTGAGTGAAAAGGAAGGTCTTTGCCTGGTGCCTAAGGATGGATAAAGAAGGCATCAGGTGTACCTCTCTTGGGAGAGTATTCCACAGCCAAGTGGCCACCACTGAAAAGGCTTGTTCTCATGTTGCCACTCTCAGAGCCTCCTGAGGAAGAGGTGTGCAAAGAAGGACCTCTGATAATGACAGGGTCCAGGTCGGTTCATAGGGGTAGAGGCGGTCCTTGAGATATTGAGGTCCTGAGCCCCATAAGGCTTTATGGGTCAAAACCAGCACTTTGAATTGAGTCCAGAAACTAATTGGTAGCCAGTGCAGCCATGCCAGAATTGGTGTTATATGTACCAATCGACTTACCCTTTGCCTTACTTAAAATGTGCTTTAATTCTATGGTGTGTATGCAGGCAGTGATTATGGTGGTGTGCCACTGATCTTATATGGGCAGCTTGGATGAAACTTTTTTTTATAAAAAGTAAAACAACAACCTATGAACTGAGTCAGTCTGTTTATTTACAGTATGGATTTAAAATTTAAACCATAAAATATCTAAAGATGGAACATCAGTACACAACCAGGATGTTGTAGAATGAAGAGCTTCTGTGACTCCATTGGATAAATAAATAAACTTAGAAAAAATGTTGCGGCATCACATCATCTAAACTAGAGCAATCTGGTTGGGCTCTCTAGGGTAACACAGCAGACAGCAACAATAAATCTTACCAAATTAAATTTCCTGCCAAAAGGGGAGTTTGTTTTTGGAAATTCTGGAACATGAACGCAGATAAAAATAGGATTTATATTCTGATTCTTTCAAGCAATAATACATCTTTGACTTTTGGTAGCCAAGGAAAGAACTTAATAAAGAATGAGTCTGTATATGGGAACACTGATTGTACTAGGTGTAGCAAAAAATCTTCCAGTGCCTTAGTTGCTTCTGGAGTTCTCCAAATCTACTCCTGTTCAAAGAACAAATGAAGAGCTGGTACATTTGTTCTTCATTTCATATTTCCATGAATAACCACTCCTGCAAATCTTGCCCACAAACAGGACAATACTGAACCAGTGATTTTAATGTGATGCAGATTTCCCACAAAACTAATCAAATAAATCTTGCAAAGATAATAAAGGAATCTTCGGGTTTTGGATGCACAGGAGATGGCAGTGCCCAGTGTGGCTTTTAGATTTCTGTGGTTTGTCTACTGTGTCATTTCCTGGAGAAGACATTTATGCCCTAATTTTATGCCCTCTTTCAACAAGCCTTTTAGGTTAAGACCTATCCCAGTCTGCGTCTGTGTTAGAATTGCTTAATATGTTTTTCAATAATGTTTTAACCCTTTTTTAAAGTTGTTTTTTTAAAAAAAGTTTTTAACGCTGTTTTGTTTTAATGTATTTTAAGATCTGTTTTTATGATGTTTTAAACTGTTTTTAGCGCTTTGTTTGCCGCTGTGGGCTCCTGCTGGGAGGAAAGGCAGGATACAAATGAAATAATAAATAAATAAATAATAACCTCCTGCTAGATTACTGTTATGCACTCTACATCAGACTGCCATTGAAGGCATTCCATTACCTTCAATTGATCTAGAAAGCTGTTGCTAGAATATTATTGGGGGTTAGCAGGACAGATCATATTGTGCTAACTTCACAGAGTGCTTCTGGGCTTAATTCAGAGTGTGAGCCTTTAAAGACCTATGGTGTTGCCCAGAGCTTGGAAAAGTTACTTTTTTGAACTACAACAACTCCCATCAGCCCAATCCAGTGACCATGCTGACTGGGGCTGATGGGAGTTGTAGTTCAATAAAGTAACTTTTCCAAGCTCTGGCATTGCCTGGTCTATCACTGGAATCTTCTCGTCCCATATGAGCCTGTTGGTTAACTTCACTTAGTTTCTGAGGCTCTTCTTGTTGTCTCCCAACTGACGGAAGCTCTACTGGTGGAGACAAGAGAAAGGACTGTTTCAATTTTGGTGCCCAGGCTGGGCAAGCCATCTCTATCAGTTGCAGCATCTGTCTGTTTGCCGGGTGGCAACTCTGTCCACTTGGGACTCCAAGGGGTGTAGCCAGATTATAGAATAATTTCTCCAAAGGCTGCCCCCCTAATTCAGCCTTTCCCGACCTGGTGCCCTCCAGATGTTTTGGACTATACAATTCCCATAGCAGCTAGCATGGTTATGCTGGTTGAGTCTGATAGGAGTTGTAGTCCAAAACATTTGGAGGGTATCAGGTTGGGGAAGGCAGCTGTAATTACTAGCTTTTAAGAGGGCATTTATGACTGCATTCTTTTGGTGTGATTTTTTAGGGATTTTTTTTAAAGTTAAGGCTGTTTTTGTTTAGTTTTTTGTTTCTGTGGATTCTGCTGTTTCTTTCTGCAGTCTGATTATATCTTAAATTGTTTGAAAGCTTCCTTGAATTAGAATTTTCTAGAATGACCGGTTATACATATAAATACATAAATAAAAGCTGCATTGATTATAATCACCGGGAACAGCTAACTTGAAAATTCTCCCAGCATATCTTTTAAAAATTACTTTTATTTAATCTACAAGAATTTATAGTTATAGGTTCATTCTACCCCACCCACAGGCAAAAGATTCATAATAAATATCATTGGTCATGCTATGGTGTTTATAATCCCCACCTTCAGTATTACATTATTATTTATTACATTTATACCCTGCCTTTCTTTTCATGATAGAAACCCAAGGTGGCTTACATGTGGTTCCCAGGCGGACTCCCATCCAGGCACTGACCACAACTGACCCTGCTTAGCTTCAGCAGGGAGCTGGCTTCATGTGTCTTCAGACCATAACCTGGGACATTAAAATATCATGTTCTTGCTTATAGCAAATGAAGGCTCACATGAGCCTAACTTCTATGGCAATAAATGAAGCTGCAGTTCACAAATCACCTCCATTTTTCATGACCAGTTTAGATCACAGAACCTAGGGTAGAACAAAAGTCATCAAAAGGAACGGTGCTGGTTGAGGTATATATGTGCTCTGTTTTATAATCTGAGCATTATTTGTGCTGTTTTATAATCTGAGCAGAGTTGGTGTACTGTGTTTTCTTGAATAAGAGCCAGGATGAGGCATTGGCAGCAATCCAGTGTACAATTAAGCATGCTTAAGTCCCACTGAGCTAAAAGGGCCACAATGGGAGTTAAGCATGCTTAACTGCTCACTGGATTGCAGCCATTTCTCATTCATCTAGGACAGATTAGGTTCTGTGGTTCTTGAACATGTTAAGTGATTAGGGATCCTGACCTGGAAGTTTTGTCTTTAAAAAGCAAATTGTGACTCCACACACCTATCGCTAAGAAAGACTGATGAAGTGCCTTTAACTAGAACAGTTGCTAGTTTGTTGTAAAGACAGTGAGAGCAGTTTAAAATTACTTTTGGCAGCAAGAATGCTCAACTGGATTTCTATAAAATGTTTTTAACTGTTCCCTGGTAAGGGGACATCAACCATTACTTACTCCAAAAGACAGCAACTCAAAAGGGAAGTTTTATTAGCTCCCCTACTTACATCACTGGGTGGGTAGTGTCTCAGTACCCTTTGTGGGCCACAATCCTGGAAACTGAGGCACCTAATCAGAAGCTGATTGTTACTCCTCAAAGAGTAATTCCTCAAGGAGTCAGTCTTAAGTTCCTTCTTTTGTTCATTGGTGGTTTTCCTGGTAAGTGGAAAGGGCGTTGTCATCCCAGGCCCTCCTAAAAGCTGGGCACCACCTGTGCCATGGAGGAGCAATGAGAGAACTCATGAAGAGGTGAGGTACGCAACTCCTTAAGACCAACAGGTCTCTAGACATTGGGTTTGGGTCCAGAGACAGGGTTTGCTTCAGCCAGAGGATGCTGGCTGGTTATAGATTCCTCCCTCCTGGCTGAAATAGCTGTTGACGCTGCCATACTTTATTTGAATCACCTACCCTATTTCTGGGGTAGAGACTTGGCTATTTAGACTTACTGGTTGAGAGAAGGACCCACACCTCCCTTACCTACTTTCTACTTCAAACATACCACCTCTTTGCTGGGCATCTGCCCCTTTCACCTTGCGTCTATGCCTCTGCTTCCTGTCTTCCCCTCCAGTGTCTCCCCAGAGCGTTTAAAGTTACAGGAGGCCTCCAACAGGCCACAACAACCCCCTGCTACTGTGGTCTGCTCCTGTTATAGCTGGAGTGAAAAGGGTTGGTGGATGTGTTAAGCTCTGTGTTTAGTAAAAAAGGTGTCCTGCTATATTCAAGAGGCTTTGATTGCTTCCAGACTGTCACCATTTTGCCAGTGTGGTGTAGTGGTTAGAGTTTCAGACTGGGACCTGGGCAGTAGAGTAGCAGCAAATTCATGTTAGTCACAGCCACACCCCTCCCCCCCTTTTTGCTGTGGGGTTGAGAATGAGATCCTTGTGAATGCCTTTTCCCACAACAGACATCTCTAGGACCCAATAAGCAAGAAAGAGGAGAGTGCTAGCCACTGAGAAGAGTCTTCTCCATGGCTGACTTACCTCCTTTTGATAATCTCCAATCAGCAGGAAAGGACAAGAAAGCATGTTAAAATACTCTTCTCAGTGGCCAATACACTCCCCTTTCATGCTGATTGGCTTGTAGGATGCTGGAGACATTAGGACCCTGCTCCTAAAAAAATAAAGGTTCTAAGACCCCTAACTTTTTTTTTTATATAATTTTTATTATTCAAATTTTCATAAAACAAACACAACAAAATCAAACAACAAAAACAATACAACAAAAATAAAAAGAACTTGACTTCCGATTTGTTACAGATCAGCTATAAGTATATAATATATATCAAACCTGTCCCCTAAAACATACGAAATTCACTTTTTTCCATAGTCTATCTTAATTAATCGTCAAATCCCATTATCATCATTTCATTTTTTTCTTTCAACAAAAAGTCCAAAAGAGGCTTCCATTCCTTAAGAAATGTATCTGTCGTTTTTTCTCTGAGAAGGCATGTCAATTTGTCCATCTCAACTAAGTCCATTAATTTCAATAACCATTCTTCCATTGTTGGTATTGATTCCATTTTCCACTTTTGTGCATATAATAATCTTGCTGCCGTAATCATATATAATATTATTCTTCCATATTTCTTTTCCTTTTGTTTATCCATAAAACCCAATAAAAAAAATTCTGGCTTTGACTGAATATTTATCTTTAAGATTTTTTGCATCATCCTACCTATCTGTGCTCAAAATAATTTTGCCTGTTTACACGACCACCACATATGATAAAAAGATCTCTCTTGTTGTTTACATTTCCAACATACATTAGAAACATTACTATACATTTTTGACAACTTTTCTGGAGTCATGTACCAACGATACATCATTTTATAAAAATTTTCTTTAAGATTATAGCATAATGTAAATTTCAAACCTTTTTTCCACATATTTTCCCATTGATCCATTTGTATATTATAACCAAATTTTTTTGCCCACTTGACCATACACTCTTTTACTTGTTCTTCTTCCATGTCCATTTTCAATAAAAATTTATACATTTTTGCAATTATACATTCATCATTTGTACACAAACCTATTTCAAAATCAGATTTATTTATTTCAAACCCATACATTTTCTTATCCATTTTGTATCTTTCTAACAATTGTAAATAGGCAAACCATTGAGAACTATATCCTTCCTTTATTAGTTGTTCTCTCTCTTTCATTATATATTCTCCATGCACATTTTCTAATAGTTCTTGGTAAGTTAACCATTTCTCTTTTCCAGCCATTTCTCTTCTATAAAATGCTTCTTGACTTGAAACACATAGTGGTATTTTTGAAAAAAACCTTGTTTTGTATTTATTCCATATTTTCAACAAAGGATGTCTTATAAAATGATTATTAAAATCCACATTATTTTTTACTTTATCATACCATAGATATCCATGCCATCCCCACTTCAGGTTGTGACCCTCCAAATCCAATAATCTTTTGTTCCTCAATACAATCCATTCCTTTATCCAGACTAAGCAACAAGCAGCAAAATAAAGTCTCAAATTTGGTAATCCCAGTCCTCCTCTTTCTTTGGCGTCTTGTAATAATTTAAATTTAACTCTTGGTTTTTTCCCCTGCCAAACAAATTTAGAAATATATTTTTGCCATTGTTTAAAAGGTAAATCAGAGGATATGACAGGTATTGTTTGAAATAGAAACATCATTCTCAGCAATACATTCATTTTTATTACAGATATTCTACCCATTAATGACAACTGTAATTTATCCCATTTTAACAAATCTTTCTTAATCTCTGTCCATAATTTTCATAATTATTATGAAACAACTTTGAATTTTTATTTGTCATAATAATACCTAAATATTTCACCTTTTCTTCTATTTTAAAATCTGTCTTCTCCATTAACTCTTTTTGATCCCTTAAAGATAAATTTTTCACCAACATCTTTGTTTTTGGGTTGTTGATCTTAAATCCTGCTAATGGTCCAAATTCTTTTAGTATATCCATCAATACTTTGATTCCTTCCAAGGGATTTTCTAATACAATTATCAAGTCGTCAGCAAATGCTCTTAGTTTATATTCCTCTTTTTTTATCTTTATTCCCGAAATCCTTTTGTCTTGCCTTATGTCTCTAAGCAGCACTTCTAGAACCAAAATAAATAAAAGAGGGAACAGTGGACATCCCTGTCTTGTACCCTTTTGTATTTCACATGAGTCCATTAAATCCCCATTGACAATTATCTGTGCCTTCTGTGATGTATAAATCGATCTGATCCATTTTATAAAATTATCTCCAAAATCCATTTGCTCTAGAACCTTAAACATAAATTTCCAATTCAAATTATCAAATGCTTTCTCAGCATCCAAGAAAATCAAAGCTGCTTGTATGTCATTTCGTTGTTCTAGATATTCCAACACATTCAAAACATTCCTGACATTATCACGTAGTTGTCGTTTAGGTAAAAACCCCGCTTGATCTTCCTGAATAAATTGTTGCAATATTATTTTCATTCTTTCTGCCAAAATCATTGTAAAAATTTTATAGTCATTATTCAATAAAGATATTGGCCGATAATTTTTTGTTTTAGTTAGGTCCTGCTCCTCTTTCGGTATTAATGTTATATTAGCATTTTTCCAACTATCCGGTATCTTCCCCTCTTGCAAAATTAAATTCATTGTACATTGTAAAGGTAACAAGAGTTCCTCCTCCAAACATTTGTAATATGCTGCCGATAATCCATCCGGTCCTGGTGCCTTTCCTAGTTTAATTTTACTTATTGCATCAGATATTTCTCTTAATGTTATAGGGCCATTAATAGCTTGTCTCTGAAAATCTGTGATTTTAGGCAAATTCTGTTTAGATATATACTCTTCTATTTTTTCAGAAGGAATTTCCTGACATTTGTACAACATTGAATAATATTGATGAAAAGCTTTTTGGATTTTTACATTGTCTGTCAACATCTCTTCTCCTTCTTGTATCTTTAAAATGAGATTTTTTTGTCGTTCTTTTCTTAATTTATATGCTAACCATTTCCCCGGTTTATTTGCAAATTCAAAAGTCCTTTGTTTAGCAAAATTTAATTTCCTTTCAATTTCTCTAACTGTCAACATTGACACTTGTTTCTGTAACATTTTAATTTGATTTATAATGAAAACTTTAGTTGGATTCTTTTTCAGTTCTTCCTCTTTCTGTTTTATTTCTTCCAAAATTAATTGCATTTTCTGTTGTTTCTTCTTTTTTAGTTCAGAATTACATTTAATAAAATATCCCCTCATAAATGCTTTACTTGTATCCCAAACAATATTTTCATCTGTTCCTTTGTATAAATTATGTTCAAAAAACTCTTTTAATTTCTTCTTACATTCTTGCACTACTTTATCATTCTGTAATAAAGATTCATTTAGTCTCCATCTAAATTCAAGATTTTTTTTTTTAAAAGTCAATATCACAGGGTTATGATCCGAAAAAGTTTTTGGTAATACATCCATCTTGGAAATGTCTTTCACTAAATTTTTAGACATCCAAATCATATCAATCCTCAGAAATGTTTTATGTCTTTCTGAAAAGTAAGTAAATTCCTTTGCATTGTCATTTATATTTCTCCAAGCATCCACCAATTCTAAATTTTCCATCAATTCGAAGCAGATCTTCGGCAATTTGCCCTGTGTCTCTTTAATATTTTTCTCAGAAAGTCTGTCCATTTTTGGTGAAATTACCCCATTCCAATCACCCATGACACACCAATGATCATATGCAAACTCTGATAATTTTTCCATAAGTCCTGTATAAAACCTTGTTTTATCTTCATTGGGGGCATAAATGCCCACTATCAAAATTTTTGTACCCTGTATGGTGATTTCAACTCCCACAAATCTGCCACTATCATCCAATAATATCAATTTAGGAGACAATTGTGAGTTAATATAAAGAACAACACCATTTTTTTTTTGATCCTGCCGAAATAAATTCTTCACCCAAATTTTTACAGATTAAATATTTAGAATCTTTCTTCTTAATATGAGTTTCTTGTAAACAAATTATATCGAATTTTAATTTTTTCAAATAATGAAATACTTACTTTCTCTTCTGCGACGTATTAGCTCCATTTATATTCCAAGTTAGATATTTGTAATCCATTTTTAAGCATGTATTTTAGAAAAGTCTGTACCTGTTGCTCCCTTTAATTCATCATCATCCTTTTCTTCCTCTGTTTCTGTTGACTTTGTTTCCCAGGAATTATATCCATGTCTTTGAGTTTGTCTTCTTCCATGTCTTTTGAAGCTTTTCTCAAGAAATCCCTTGCTTTTTGAACAGTATTCAGTCGATACTTCTGTTGTCTAAATGTAAAAATCACTCCCTCTGGAACATCCCATCTAAATTGAATTTTACATTGTTTGAGTTTTTCTGTGAAGAAAGCGTATTCTTTTCTCTTACGTAGAAGTCTAATAGGAATTTCCTTCATCACCAGTATTTCTTTACCGTCAATTTTGAAGACATTGTTAAAATGATGTTGCAAAACCATATCTCTGGTCCTCTTTTTTAGAAAGTAAACAAGCACATCTCTTGGGATTTTTTTCATTGTTGCGTATCTGGAATTAATTCTATAAACTTTATCTATTTCAAATTCCATCCGATCTTCATCCCAGTCCAAGGATTTTACCAAGGCATTAACAATTTTCTCTCTGATATCTTCACCTGTTTCCTCAGGAATTGCACGGAATCTCAAGCAATGTTCTTTATCTCTGAGTTCCATGACAGCAATATAGTCCAATTTTTTTTCCAATTCCACATTTAAAATATCTGTTCTATTCTCTAAGGTTTGCACCTTGTCTTTAACATTTTTTACATCCTGTGTTAGTTGCCCAATGTTATCTTTAATCTCATCCACTTCTGTTTTGATATGATCTTTTAAATCTTTAAAATCCTTTTTCATATTGCGAAATTCATCTTTAAATTCTTGTCTGTCCTGTTTCATCTCTTGTTTCATCTCTTGTTTAAGATCATTAATCCCCTCCATAATTTTCTGGAACATGTCTATCCCTTCCTGTGTATCAGCTGAACCTCTTCGCTCTAAAACTTTGGCTGCTTTCCTGGTTGTAAGACCCCTAACTTTCCAGATGACTACATCCCTGGACCTAGGAGACCAGGGTTCAAATCTCCATTCAGCCATGAAGCTCACTGTGTCTCAGCCTAACCTACCTCACAGGTGGGAAGAATCATACAATAGTAGAGTTAAGGGTCCTATAAGCCCATCAAGTCCAAGCCCCTGCTCAATGCAGAAATCCCAAGTTAAAGCTTACTGAACTGATGGCTGTCCAGCTATGTTTGGAATGCCTCCAGCTTTGAAGAGTCCACGACCTTTCTAGGTAATTGGTTCCATTGTCATCCTGCTCTAACAGTTAAGACATTTTTCCTGATGTTCAGCTAAAATCTGGCTTCCTGTAACTTGTGCCCATTACTTCATGTCCTGCATTCTGAGATGATCAAGAAGAGATCCTGGCCGTTCTCTATGTGGCAACGTTTCAAGTACTAGAAGAGTGCTCTTATATCTCCCCTCAGTCTTCTTGTCTCCAGGCTAAACATGCCCAGTTCTTTCAGTGAAGGCTTTGTTTCCAGTGCCCTGATCATCCTTGCTGCCCTCCTCTGAACCCATTCCAGTTTGTCTACATCCTTTTTAAAGTGCAGAACTGGATGCTTACAGGACAACCATGTTTGTACACCACCTTGAGCTCCTTGGAGGAAAGGTGGGGTATAAATGTAATAATAAATAAAATAATAAATATTTTGTGGGTGGATTCAATTGTAAACCAGAAAATTTGAGTTGCACAATTAAAGTGGATTTCAAACACCAGGGTTCTTGCACAACAAACCCACTTCAAAAAAAGAAATCAGAATTTTTGCGTTAAGGAAAGTGACAGGGAAAAGGACTGGAAAATGTCAGGTAACAATTGGTGCAATGTCGTATGGCCTCTGCACAAACAAATTGTAATGAGTGCTCAACAAAACGTAGATATTGTATAACCTCCATGTAAACCTTGTGCAAGCAAATCAGGATGAATGTTTAACAAACAGGTCTGGAGCAACCTTCATATCCAAGGAATTCACCAATTACTACTGTTTTCCTGTCTCAGGAGCTTTTGCTGAATCAGCCAGAGAAGACTTGTAAAAAGGCATCTAGAGGTACTAAACTGGTGTCTTTTAAAATATATGGGCATGATTAGTTAAGCAGTTTTAAGTCCCATTGGTTCTAATAAAAGATACTTAAGGATCTGCTTAACTCTTCAATGGAAAGCAAAAGAACTGAAAAAATGCCCACCTTTGGCTGCATCAAACCATATGTTTTGTTTGCAAAACCAAGACAAGAGACCTACAGAAATAAGATAAACAAATGGGCATAGGCAGAGCTTGGAAGATTACTTTTACAAAGTAATAAATTACAGTTACAACTGAAAATGGAAATGGACTGCCTTCAAGTCGATTCTGACTTATAGCGACCCTATGAATAGGGTTTTCATGGTAAGCAGTATTCAGAGGGGCTTTACCATTGTCTTCTTCTGAGGCTGAAAGGCAGTGACTGCCCCAAGAAGGGTTGCCAGGTCCATGGCCTGAGACTGATCCTGTATCTTTAGGAGAAGAGAAAGTCAGCCAAGTGCGGTGTTCTTGCAACTCTGTAATGGGAAAAACCACAAGGTGGAATTCTCCCTCCCCTTGCACAACTTTTAAAGACACAGAAGACCTCTTGGTTGCCAGGCCCGGCCTCCAAGAGGTCTTCTGTATCTTTAAAAGTTGTGCAGGGGGAAGGGAGAATTCCACTCCCATTACAATGTTGGAAGAACACCTGCACTTGGCTGACTTTCTCTTCTCCTAAAGATACAGGATCAGTCTCAGGCGAAGAACCTGGCAACCCTAGCCCCAAGGTCACCCAGTGAGCTACATGGCTGTGTGTGGATTTGAACCCTGGTCTCCCAGGTCATGGTCCAACACTCTAACCACAACACATGGCCCAAAAAAGTAGTAATTACTGTTACAATTGCTCTGAAAATAACTGATTACTTTTTCTCAAAAATAATCACTACAATTACATTTCAGTTACTTTAAAAAAATGACTTCAAGGTGCTGGCCTTGGCTGCTGCACATCTAAGTAGCCTAAAACAACATTAAAAATAAACACATACACAGGTTAGTAGAATAATTTTTTTTATTCAGGATTAACAGAATGGCATAACAGAATATCACATTCCCCCACTCCCCAGCAATGATGATACCCCAACACTTTAAATCAAATTTTACACTTGAAATGCTGCTTCTACAATACATTTCTGTTGTGTCTCAAAAGAACAAGATGCCCAAAGAGCACGTCAGACAAGGAATGTCTTTTTACAGTCATTACGTTATCACCAGTACTGAACAGGCATTCTACTGCGGCTCTTGAAGGCATACCTGTGTTGTGCTGCAAAAAACACCACAGCACACATGGAAAGCCATGGAGTGATGAATGACACTTCCCTGCTGGTAGATCTCAGGTACTCAACAATTCCTCATCAGCAGTGTACACTGCTGACTTCTTGCCTTGGGGCTGAATGTTAAAGAAGTCATCTTCCAAGTCATCTCCTTCCTGGTCTTTGTCTGAAGACTAATAGCTGTCCTAATTAAGTGCACCCATCTTTATTTCAGCTTTCAACAAGGCTTCCACTGTGTATCTAAGAAAGAGAGAGGATATGTTAACACATATATGTTAGGAAACCACCATCTGCTCTTGATTTCCTGATGCTTGTCATGTCCCCTGGTTCAGGGCCCAACTATCAGCCTGAGCCTGTGGATGATGACACTGAAAGCAGGAAGGTGACCAAGTCACCACACTCATGGGGCAGCACAGCAGGCCCTTAAGGATTACCTGCAGCACCCAAGGTTGTGATGAGGAGCCTCAGGAAGAAAAGGCCCGGCCCCTGCCTACCACCTTAAGCCCTCTGATGCCTCCCTTGAGACAACATTTCCCTTGGAGTAATCCACCCAAAGGGCTTCCCTAATGTTCTTACTTGTTGGTATGACTGGTTGCCTGGCACGATTCCAACCAATCTAGTTTGAAGCGAGGGTGTAGGCAGGCTGCCAGAAGAAGCCTCTTGTCCTCCCAGATAGCTGCAAACCACTTTCTTAGGGCTTCACACACACCTCTCAGCAGCTGAAAACAGTATGTGTAGTACCTCACAGGTTTGTTTTCCAGCCCTTCTAACTTGTGGTCCAGACTGTAGAGCGTTGGTAGCAAATACCCCATGAACATGCCATTCTTCCATTGCAGGATGTCTAGGGACTGGGCTAGTGACCCCATGATCTCTGTATATTCCTGCACCACTACAGTCTCAGCAGCTGTGATCCTGTACAAGGAGCACTGGTCCATTATGGCCTTCGTTTTTAGTGGCACAGTTAACAGATGCTCATGCAGTTGCTTCAACGCATCAAAGGTGGAATTCCACCTGGCCTTCTTTGGTATCTTCAGATACACACCACATTGTGCATGGATATACTCAGCAATCTGTGCTGACTGGTTCTGGACCACAACTTGCTGCACTTTCCCATCAAGGAACGAAAGTGTTTCTTGAAAGAACCGAGAAGACTACTTTTGGAGGAGTCAGAAAGCATGGCCTCTATGACTTCTGTTACCACCAGGTTGAGGGTGTGACTAGCACATCTCTGGTGTGATGGTAAAACAAAATCTCCTGAGTCTGCAGCTTCTTCCTCTCCCTCAGGTCCTGTCTCCAGGATCTCACAGATGGGCACAAACTCCACCTTAGCCTCCTCTTCCTGGTTATCACCATCATCGTGATTTGCACTGGTGTCTGCAGCTTCTGCTGGTCCTTTGGCCATGAAAACTTTGAACACTTTCACAAAGTTGGAGCCATTATCTGTAGTAGTGCACATAATTTTGTTATGAATCCTGTACTGCGCAAGCACATCATGCAGTGCTTTTGAAAGGACATCATATGTATGGCGCCCCTTCAGATGCTTGCAAGCCAAGGCCCTGACCTCACGTTTTAGCGTAGTTGGGTTGATCCAGTGGGCTGTTACCCCAAAGTAACTCTTCTTGCCATTGGTCCGCCAATCTGCAGTGGTTGCTATATATGCCACAGTACCCATTCAGTTTGCAAGAGTTTCTCTCATGTGGCATGCTCTCTTCTCAATTCTGTCTCTCAGAGTCTTGGCACATATGATGGTGAGATCTTTTGGGAGTCCAATGCAAACCAGACTAATGAATGATGGTTTGTCCACAGTCTGAAGTGGTAATGTCTCCTCTACAATGAAATCAATGATTTTCCTGTCGAGATTGCTCTGGGTGACAGCCTCCCTGCCGGATCCCCACCTTTCAAGGGCTGTCTGCTGCTGCTTCAGCATTTTGGAAGGAGGGGTGTCATGCATTGGTTCGGGATAGCCACGTCTCCTTGCCTTTATTGCGTCTTCAATTTCTCTCAGCTTCTCAGGGTGTACCCTCTGAGGAAGAAGATGAACAAAGCATGAATCCAAGAAAAAATGGAAGAGGCACTTCACAATTTAAACACAGATAGACAGTGGACACTCTTTGAGGACCAGCATGACAAAGGTTCACTTCTAAATGTTTCTTCACACTGGATGAGGAGGAAATAGGTGATCTTAGAGTTTTGATCCTTGGAAGGTAGTAGTTGCATCTTACAATGACATTTCTCCCACTCTGGCTCACAAATGTACAAGCTTTCTCAAAGCCAAACCATGGTACTTGCTGTTCTGCAGATGTGGCTGTTGGCAACTGGCACTGCTTCATGTTGTCCTCCTCTTCATCCACAGGGCCTCTTTTGTGAACTTCACTTTCCAATTTCATCTCCTCGGGATCAATGAGCTGTGACTCAAGTGGCTACACCAACTGGCTGTTGCTCTCAGTGGCAACAACTGCAACAGGCTTGTCTGTAATAAATAAGAGAGATTTAGAGAATGCTCCTATATGGGTGACCTTCAGCTGTGATGCCATGTGAAGTGTGCCCTCATCTCTTCCCCAACTTGCAAGATTCCCTCAGTCAGAACGGAAGTAAGCAGGCTGATGGCACAATTAAAAGAGATCCTCTTTGCATATTTTTTGCTTACCGAATAACCCTGCCTGAGCCAGTCATTCAGCCTAACCTACTACCTCACAGAGTTGTTGTGAGAATAAAATGAAGAGGGGGAGAGCCATGTACAATGAATTGAGGTAGGATTTGAAGATGATGATTATAATAATAATAAATATGCAGCATTTCAAATTAATTATATATGAGAAGCATTCCATGCCAAGCTTGGAACACCAAGGAGGAGGTATAAAAATACAACCCCCCTCTCACTCTCTCTTCCAGCCAGCAAGCATTGTGGCTCAGATGCGCCCAGGCCAACATTTCCCCCTGCTGCAAAAAAGGGCAGCAGGAGTGGCTTCCCTCACAGCCTCGCTCAGTGCAAGCACACACACACATTCTTCCAGCCAGCAAGCATTGTGGCTCACATGCACCCAGACCAACATTTCCCCCTGCAATGCAAAAAAGGGTGGCAGGAGTGTCTTCCCTCGCAGCCTCGCTCAGTGCAAGCACACACACTCTTCCAGCCAGCAAGCATTGTGGTTCACACGGGCACAGACCAACATTTCCCCCTGTGATGCAAAAAAGGGCGGCAGGAGTGGCTTCCCTCACAGCCTCGCTCAAAGCAAGCACACAAACATTTTCTTCCAGCCAGGTAGCATTGTGGGTCACACATGCCCAGACCAACATTTCCCCCTGCGATGCAAAAAAGGGTGGCAGGAGCGGCTTCCCTCTCACCCTCGCTCAGTGCAAGCACACATACACTTTCTCCCAGCCAGCTAGCATTGTGGCTCACAGGTGCCCAAGCACCCTGCATGCAAAAAAGGTTTAAGCATTTCACATGGAGCAAAGTAACCATGAAGGGCAGCAGACATGAAAGTACACACACCATCATCACTTACCCCCAGAGTTCTTCATCTCCATTCTGCTGCTGCCTCCTTCATCCATGTCCTTGCCCTCCCGCTTTCTTCTCCACCACTGTCCATTTTTGAAGCAATTTTTGTTCTCTCTCTCTCTCCCCGCTCCACGACCGTCTCGCTCTCCACCTCCTTCCTCATTGCCTTCCAACACCCACAGAGCACGAGGGAAGAGCGACACTGTACAGAAGCCCATTATGAGGCACGTGACTTTCATCCACCAATCAGAGGAGCAGAAGACTTCCCCTGCTCCCCCCCATGTAACGCCCAAAAGTAACACTGGAAACGTTAAAGTTACAGCTCAAAAGTAATGAAATTACTACTCATCCTACCAGTAAAATGTAACAAAGTTACCCACTTGTTACTGAAAAAAATAATAAATTACAAGTAATTTGTTATTTGTAACAAATTACTTCCAAGCTCTAGGCATAGGTGTAATATTACCCTGCTCCCACTTTTAAAAATGAGAGTTAATTAATATTTACACAGTTGTATTTGCTCTTCCAACCTAGGTATGTGATATTTCCCTGTCTCTGTATTTATTTCAAAAGCAAGGAAGTAAATTGCATGAGCTCCACTGAAAAGTACATTGATTTAATTAGGACATACATGGGTATGGAATGTATTGTACTTGCTGTTTCAGTTATTGCATATTATCTCTTGTCTATAGTTTTGAACTTTGTATTTGTTTATTCTGCTCCTGCTTAACATGCACATTTACGTTTTATGTATCAGCGTTTCACATTGCTTGAGCTGCCCAGATATTGGCCATGATCCAAGAAAGCTATGCGCGTGAGCAGTAGAGAACCACTTCCACAGCTGGTGGTTTCTTTGAAGCTTGCATTGCAGCTGCTAGTACTCCTGAAAAAGGCAAGTTGCACTTCAGAATAAAAAGTGATTTCCCTATGAAGCTGTTTTGACTGCAGCAGATGCTTCCAAATAACTTTCTGGCCGACTCACATGTGTGCGTATGCATATATGTGTTTGTGTGTAAAGTATATCTCAATTATTATATCTCAGTTATATTCAGTGGTGCCATGTAATGGCGATCAAATAGGTTAATTCTATAAACGGGGAAAGGCTAAAAGTCAGATAACTTCTGTGTAATGACAATTAAAAATAGGGAACCATTGGTTCGATGTTCTGGACTTCAATATTAAAATTATAGGCCACACTATGACTCTAAAGCTAGCTAGATCAGCTAGTCTGTATAACAGACTATTCCCTTTATTCCTTGTCTATTTGCTGCCCCCCTTAGGAGAATTTCAAATACACAATGGTTGGATCCAGTCACCTTCCTCTATTAAGGAAAGGATCCTTCCATTTGCAGATTGAGCTCTGATCCAGCAGAGGCTCCCCAGGCCTTTAGCTGGGTGGGGGTGAGGAATAGGAACACGCTCCCTAGATCCCCCCCCCGGATTTTTTTTTGCCTTTTTAATTTGTGACATGACAGACAATGACAACTTCCATTTAAAGAATAAGTTTGTTTTAAGAGGAGCAATTTAAGAATAAGACCATCTGAAACATTCAGTAAATAAGGCAGGGTGAATACCCAACAAAAGCTTCATCAGGAACATCCCCCCGAAATCTGCTTACTCAAGAATCATAATTACCTTATAATTACTTAAGTGATCCTGAAAAAACCAGCCTGTATAGTAACATGACCCTTGAAGAGTTAAATATTATAATTTTGTATTATGGGACTAGACTTTGACTCCACCCCTTGGCCGTTCCTTTGTTTTGCTTTTGTTTCAGTTGTATTCTCTACCCAGCCAGCAATATAGAAACGTTTGTTTTCCTGCAATAAAAAAAAAGAATTTGTTTATTCTGCAGTTATTATAATGAGTAGAGCAGGACTGGGTGCTTATTGCTAAAGTGTGAAATGTACAGGTAACTTAAAGTAATCTGAAAAAATGACTACCCTAATTTACCATTTACTCTTTTAAAGCCCTCCCTGTACTCACAATCATAGTGGCCTTTCCCCCCTTCAGTACTTGATGGTATAAGATGAAAACAGCCCTAAGGTTGGCTGGTCACTTAGGCTGTAACCCAGGCCTAATTTCTGATTTTCCCAATGTGTGCAACTCAGTATGAGGCCTTTTCAGGTTTCTATACAGAAAAATGAACCCAGCAACCAGTAAAAACCCCCAACTCCAAATGCTTTCCACAATTAGTTTCCAATTGCTTAGCTAGTCCTTTATATAATTCCACAATTACTTTCAGATAGCTTAGTTAGTCCTTTATATAGCAGCCAGTTAAAAAGTTTTCCCTTGATTGTCCAATAGGAAGGAAAATCTGAAGGTCAGGAACAATTCTAGAAGGAGGGACTCTCAATGAGTTAACAAAGACACCCTAAGGTATTTATTTTCTCTCTGCCCTTCGCTAAACTTGTTTTTCAGTTAGAATCTAAAACTGAGATACCTAACGCAGCATCAAAGCCAAGCTCAGGAGCTCACTGTCGTGACCAGAATAGCTCATTTCTAGAAGAATCAGAACACAGGGACAGGCCTCAGGTAAAAGAGGACTGTAGCTGTAGGCCAAGTCAAGCTTTTGAGTCTGGTATTCCTGGGGATCTCTCAAAAAAGGGTTAGATAATTCAACAGATTAAAGTTCATTCATGTAAGTGAAGGAGCGAGGGGGAAGGTCACTGACTTTCCCTTCCTCTGGCCTGACCCTCATGTCCTCTCCACCAGTGGGGAGGGAGGGATTGGCTGGTACTATGTGCCCCTCCCCGCAAATGCCCCACCTAGAAATATGGCTGCCCCACCTAACAAGGGAGACTGGCTAGAGGGCTGAGGCTCCTACTCAGCTGCCCTCACGGGCAAGAGTAGGATCAGCAACAATTTTGGTGACTCAGCTTCCTGCAGCTTTCTCTACCATGTTCTGCACTATTCTGAAAGGTCTCCCAATCCACCAGATTGTTTTGGTGGTGGGGGCAGGATAGGTGGAAGAAGCAATAGTTGAAAATCACCTCTTCCTCCTGATCTCCCACCCATAGGAGCATCCACTTAGCAGAGTTCCACTGAAGGTAAGTCTGGATCCAACCAATTTTTCACAACCTTTCCTCACATTTTTGTGGGAACATCTAAATCCTCACTAAGTCCATTAAAAGTAAATGCCAGATTTTCCAACTTGTTCGTTGTAGCCAGTCATAATACTGCCTGCTTGTGTCTTAAGTCTTCCTGGATATGTGAATTGCTGAGAGAATGTGAGCAGTTGCTGCAGAAATCTGCAAGGAGGTGATAGAAACCAGTAAACAGACACTTGAAGAAGAAGAGGAGAGAGCTGAAAGATGGAAATACAGAGAGATGTGCAAGATGGCGAAAGTAGAGGTAATAGATTGGGCCGCAAAGAGATCTGTAAGCCAGGGAAAGAACAAGGAAGGGGATGTCACAGAAAGAGGATGCAGAGAGAGGAGTGTGCAGTGGCTTGCAAAGGGAAACTTCATTTGTATAGCACATTTTTCACAAATACATTGTGCTCAAAGCATTTACAGGACACAGACAATTTAAATACAATGACAAAAATGATAATACGTTACAACATAGCATTACCAATTCAAACATTACAGAAACAGAAGGGATAACCTGATAAATGGGAGAGGCCTGTGGGTACGAAATAACAAGGTATGCAGGTAGATCCATGGAATGGTAAAGAGAGAAAACGCAGAAACAGAAAGAGAGATGCAGAGAGACTAGGGTGTTCCATAAATTCCATGGAAGAGAACATTGGTAACAAAAATGGGGCTACAGAGAAAGAGAAAATGAGGGGACCACTGAGATATGAGAAAGAAAGAAAGAAAGAAAGAAAGCCCACACTATGGCAGGAGTGGGGAATCTGTGGCCCTCCAGATGTTGTTTGATTCCAGCTCCCATCAGCCCCAGCCAGCATCATGGCCAAAGATCAGGGATGATGGGAGTTTTAGTCCAGAAGCATCTTGAAGAACAGCCCTGTACTATGGAATAAAGAGAAAGAAGTGAGAGGAGCCAGACTATGGAGTGGAGTCAGAACAAAGGGGGGGGGTTAGAGAAACTTGCTGTGCTGCAGAGAGTGAGAACCCAAACTATGAGGCATGTACAGACAATGAGTTTAAGAGAAATGGTTTAAAAAGAACAGTTAACAATATAAGAAACTGTGATTAACTCAGCAATAAGGGTGGCCCTCTGAGAATTTTGTGTTGTACACTCCTGAGTCATATTGTTCCCATACTGACTTTTCTCATTCTAACACACTGCAAAGCCAAGATGTGATGAGTAAGCAGAAGCAGGCAGGAACAAAACTGTATGTTGAATATTGACTGTTATGAAGACAAATAGTTGAACAGCCTGAAATATATGCAGAACTTGTGAAAAATGTACTTTATATCTGGATCTAGCCCAGGCTACAAGGAAAGAATTAATTTAATGGAAATCCCAGATGAAATATTAAAAGAGATTTTAACTAAAATTATTTTCTGTACAAAAATGCTTAATTTATTTTGCATTTGGCTTATAGGTGATGCTGACAAAATAGCATAAAACAAATAGCAAATCTACTATATAAATATGAGAATTTCTATTTTTATTCCTTTTTTTAGTATTGGGTATTTAGCAGGATTTTAGTTGCTTTGGGGATACAGAAAAGCAGCCTATATATATATATATTTAAAATCAATAAACAAAATGTTATTGCTGTGAAACCAAAGAATTGAATGGTTTTCAGTCTTGCTTTAAAAAGAAATAATGCATTTCAGGTCCGTAAGGATGTCTTTTTAAAGTAATATTTGTAAATTAGACAGGTTGAAAACACCCAGTAGAAACTTTCTCAGATAATATATTAAGCATTTTTGTACAGAAACTTTCATCCTCTGATAGTACTATATGACCACTTGTTTCTAATTACTTAGGTGTAGCATGGTATATGTGCTCCCAGCAGCAACACAGAAAGCAAAACAAGAGCTAGCAACAGTGACAGTTACTCCCCATCATGCTCAATTACTCCTGGTAACTCCGCTGCCACCCACAACAGGGCTCTAATCTCACAGTACACACACATGGCAACTATCAACATGCAGTATCAGCAGAGATGCCATGATGTAATGGAACACAGTCCACATCTCCTCCCACACAAAAGTAGTTTAACATGCTGCCGAGAAAAGCCCACTATACCTTCCATACTAAGGGCCTCTGTGGCCCACTCCACTAGTGAGGAGAGTGGCAAGTGACTTTGCAGCTACAGACCCCACCATTCTCTACTGATAATGGCTAGAATTCCCTAGCAGCTGAAACACAGTTTACAGGAAAACAAAGACTAAGGATGTGGGCACACTAGTTGCTTCCAAAGCAGCAAGAATGTTTTTTTCTGGCTGCATTTTGAAGCAATTCTGCCCTCATCTGGATACACCTCCCTTCTCCACTGCTGACTTCAGATCTTTCAGGACTGCCCACAGCAAAGCATTGGGCCAATCACTGTCCCTGCCTGAGCCTACAGCAAAGAGTTTCCATTGGCCACACCGGGAGGAACAATGGGTTGATATATCAATCAGTTGCAAAATCTGTCTGAAGCTGGATTTTAAAAAAAAAGACTGCACTTGAGTTGATCGGACCAGGTTTTAGTGTAAAAAGGGGGCGGCGTTTGACTAGTGTTGTGTGCTGTAGGCTTAGGCAGTCAGTAATTGGTCCAACACTTTGCTGTGGGTGATCCTGAAAGATCTGAAGTCAGCAATGGGGAAGGGAGGTGTGTCCAGCCAAGGGCAGAGTCGCTCTGCAGACACAGCCAGAAAAAACATTCTCACTGCTTTGGAAATGACTAGTGTGCCCACAGCCTTCCACTCCTTCAAGGCATGAAGGTGACAACTATAAGGCAAAGCTTTCCTTCTGAATAGTCTGCTGGCAACAAAAGCTGAAGAGATAACATGACTAGAACCCACTCTCTTGTTGAAGAAAGTAACAGCCTAACACCACAGCCAGAAGACAGGCATATGATGCAGTCTCTCAAGGGCCTAACTAATGAGAATCGACTTACTGCCCACCCCCTGGAAGTCTGGTGGTGGTGGCGGTAAGAAGGGTTTGCCTGGTCTTGGAGAGGATATTGCAGGAAGATGAGTCCCCAAAATGAAACAAAGAGAGAAAACCAAACAGTGAGAAATTGGGGTGTGTGTGTTAAAAGTGGACAGGGTTTAACAATAACAGTTGGAAGGGGAGGCATTACCTTTTTGACCTATACTGTTTTAAAGCCACAGGCGTTGTTGGCAGAGCTCTGGCTTCTGCCCTTCTTTCTTCCCAAAAATACTCTGGGAAGAAAGAATGGTGACGGAGCTTCACTGACAAAGCTGGTGGCTTTAACAAGAAGAAAAAAACCCAAACAAAACCCAGACAAAATCTAAAAAGGCTTCCGGTTGCAATTGCAAATCTTTCCTCTACAAAAAAAAATGGTTGAATCACAAGTCCTGAAACAGTACCCAGAGTTTCTACCAATTTACCTCCTGTGAACAGAATGAATTGCATGGGTGTTTCTGTCCATACCTAGAGAGCCAGCACGGTGTAGTGGTTAAGGAGTTGGACTACGACCTGGGAGACCAGGGTTCGAATCCCCACATAGCCATGAAGCTCACTGGGTGACCTTGGGCCAGTCACTGCCTATCAGCCTCATGAAAACCCTATTCATAAGGTCACCATAAGCCAGAATCGACTTGAAGGCAGTACATTTACATTTTCTGTCCATACCAGATTGTTACATATCATACCAAAGGACAGATGGACACGGACACACACAAAGCCACTCGCTTCTCCTGAGGTGTGCCCATCAGGAAGATAGCTGAGGAGGAAACCATTGCTGGACACAGATTGCCTATTTATTTAAAACATGTGTTTCCCACCTCTCCTAGAAGGCAACTAACAAAATACAGTAAGAACCAGCAGTGTACAAAAGGAAATTATCATTATGAAACAAGCAATAGTTAAAACCAACTGATAAAAATAATTAAGAGTTGCAGGATAAGAGGACAGGACCTCTTATGGACCAGAATTGATATTGGGACCTGTGCTTTTTAACTTGTTCATAAACTATTTAGAACTGAGCAGTGAGGTACCCAAGTTTGCTGATGATACCAAATTGTTCAGGGTGGTTAAAACAAAAAGGGATTGTGAGGCGCTTCAAAAGGATCTCACCAGACCAGGTGAATGGGCATTAAAATAGCAAATGAAATTCAATGCAAGAAAGTGTAAAGTGATGCACACTGGGGCAAAATTTCACATATATGCTCATGCGGTCTGAACTAATGATGACTGGTGACTGAATGGGACAGTGAACAGTAGTGGATAGCTCAATGAAGATGTTGACCCAGGGTATGGCAGCTGTGAAAAAGGTGGATTCCATGTCAGGGATCATTAAGAACAGGATTGAAAATGAAACTGCCAATATCATAACACTATTATACAACTCTCTGGTGTGTCACACTTGGAATACTGTCTACAGTTCTGGTCACCTGACCTCAAAAAGGCTACTATAAAACTGGAAAAGGTTCAGAAAAGAGAAACAAAAATGATCAAGAGGTTGGAACAATTCCCCTATGAGGAAAAGTTACAACATTTGGGACTTTTTAGTTTAGAAAGACATGACAGAGTTGTATAGAATTATGTGGAGAAAGTGGGTAGAGATAACTTTTTCTCCCTCTCTCACACTACTAGAACCCAGGGCCATCTGATGAAGGTGAATGTTGGAATATTCAGGCCAGACTAAAAGAGCACTCCTTCACACAATACATAGTTAAACTATTAATTTTGCTTCCACAAGATGTAGCGATGGCTGCCAACATGGATGTCTTTAAAAGAGGATTAGACACATTTTGTGGAGGATAAGGCTATCAATGGCTGCAAGCCATGATGGCTATGTTCTGCTGTTTTCAGGCAGTATGCCTCTGTATAGCAGTTACTCGGAATCACAAGTGAGGAATAGTGCTGCTGCATTCAGATCCTGCTTGCAGACTTCCCATAGGCATCTTTTTGGCCACGCTGGATAAGATGGGCTTTTGGTCTGATCCAGCAGGGCTCTTCTTATGTTCTTATAGCAGCTATAAAAACTTAAATACTTATGTATCCAACTCATTCTGTTTACTAAACCAGGGAGATAATATAATAAAAACATAAAATGGCCTGAAACACCCAATTGTTAGTCATAATAAAATATTTTTAATAATAAAAACAGAGACAGACAGTTGAAATAGTCACAACTTTTATTGAACCCTATTCAGTGGGCATGCAAATTCTGACAGCAATGCAAAAAGAATTGGTTTGGATACTCATCTTTATATAATTTTATAGGGGATAAAAACACATTTTAGTTCTGGAATTTTAAGATCTTAGAATAAAGTTTAGTTTAGGAGGCCTTCTGAATTAACATACAATTTACTCATTTTATGAACAAAAATTCTTATTGATTTAAGAATATTTAGCAGAAAACTACCAGATGATTTGGATGGAAACCAAATATTGAATAAACAGAGGGAGGAGGTTCCGGTTCCGGTTAAGGGTGAGTCGCTTCTCTGTTAGCTACTCTCTCAGTATCTAACAAATTCATCTAAAACTAGTTAACTTCAGCCAAAATAATTCAACTTCAGCAATAGCAATAGCAACTCCACAATGTACCATCAGCAATTAAAAGTCTAAACTTCCTCCCTCCTTTTAAAAACATTCGAAAAGGGAGGCTAGCAGACAGTAGATAATAGCAAGCTGACAGAGCTGACAAAGATAAAGAAAGAAAGAAGAGCTTGCCAGCTACGGAACTAATATAGAACAAACATAACATCGCCTTGGGGTTGAAAACTTATCTTAGAGTAAAGAGAATTACATCGCTGAAGGGGTATTCTCAGCCCAGACAAATGGTTTTGACAAGAAGAGCTTGCAAAATGCTAGAAGCTAGCTCACCACTTAAAGCAACAAACACACCTCAGAATGGGCAGGGAAAAGAAGCATCGATCTTTAACAGTAAAGAGGATGGAAACCAGCTAAAAATCACGCAGTTTTCCCACTCCCTCTCAATTAGCCACAACGAAAACTCAGAGAACTTCTCCTGCCCAAATGAGTGGTCAATAAATAACAAAAGTCCATTTGTATGGGAAGAAATTTCTCCCTTAACTTCCCTAACTCCCAGTTTGGCAACAGAGCTAAGGATGGCTGACCAGAAGGAATTGGGGCCAGTTAAGCTACAGAACCATGCTAACAAAACGCCAAAGGAGGACATTGACATAGAAAAAAGTGCTAGTAAGAAATCCCCAGTTAAAGAATACAACCATCAACCCAATTTACCAATCAATGGGCAAACAGCTGAACAGCACAATTTAGTCTCGGAAAGCTTGCTCGAGATATCGGCGGAGATAGGACAGATAAAAGTTTTTCTCACCGAGTGTAACCGTTTACTAACCGACCTGGTAGAATTCCAGCTAAAATTTCTGACGTCTCAACAACAACACACTTCAGCTCTTTTAGAGAAAGACCGTCCATCTGATAGTGCTCAGCAACTATCACACAAGGAGCCATCACAATCCACTAAAAAACAACTGAAAGGAAAAAAGAAGAAAATCAAAGTCCCACCAAAAAAGAAAAAAACTCAAAATATAAAAAATTTGAAAACAGCGAAAGGGAATAAATTAAATTTTAACAAACTATTCAAACATCTGGATCAAAACACCACACAAATGAAAGGAAATAAAGGCAAGAGAAAGAAAGACGGACCAAAAAAGGAGATACAGATACTCAGGAGATTAATCCGTCAAGTATAAGCCCTCAGACTTCAAAGGACCATCCAAAGGGCATACAGGAGAATCAACAAGAATCATGGGAACTGAAATGGATTCAGAATAAAATAGTTCTCGATAACTACCCAAAACCATTCGGATTACAAACCCAAACAGAAAGGAAAAAGCACCTTTTAAAGATCCTATCCTATTGCCACTTAAATGACTATCACATGAATGATATAAAGAGGGATGAGTATCTATACTACAACAGAACTAATGCCAGGGCAGTGATCCTGTTTGCAACATTGTGGAAGGCAAACACCTTATGGCACGATAGATGCTTATTAACCTGGCTAGATATACATGCCCGTCGCTATTTTGAAAACAAGGCAACTCCAAGGTCTTTGTTCATCAATAGGCCGAATAATTCTTCACCAAACATACCAAATAATGCAGAACCTAGACTGTCGGGGAGCTCAATGTCCTCATTATGCAAAGAACAACATACCTCGGGCTTAAAAGAGATAATAACTGAGCTAGATACTTCGGGGATCATGCCTGCAGAAGATTTAAATCGAACCCTATATTGGTCCCTGGAACCCTTAGATGAGGATGAAAAATCACTCTTGGAAGCTTTTGCCGCTCTTCCATTTAATGAAAGAATAGCAATTCTTTCCAGAGTGGATCTTATGAAATTTCGCTTGGTGAATACTCATATTCAGCTTCCCATTCCAAATCTCCTCTCACAGTCACCGAGTATTACTGAATCTAGGAAGGCGAATGACTCAGTTCAATCAGAGAGAATGGCACAAGACTTATCGCTTCTGTTACCCTTTCTATTAGAGAAGGATAAGGTAACTCTATTGCCTCATAATATGCCAAGGAGCTTGAATGAGTGTCTGAATATCAGTGCTGACAGTAACGATACGAATCATACTGATACATTCAGATTATCTCATAATTGACCCTTTTCGCTGCTATCTTGGAACATCATGGGATGGAACAACAAATTTCACGATGCTGAATGGTCAAAATATTTACAACAATTTAAGATAATATGCTTACAAGAAACCTGGTTACTTCCAGAAAATACCCCCTCTCTCAGAGGCTATCGAGTCTTCAACATTCCAGCAACCAAAAGCAAAAACAAAGGCCGAGCAAGTGGAGGTCTTACAACCCTTGTCTCGGTGGACTTATTAGTGGATCTAGAGACTTTGCCTTGCGGAGACACACAACACGCTTTAGCCATAAGGTTAACTGACGACAATTTTGGCTCGCTTATATGTGTGAACATCTACTTCCCGCCTGCAATAGCCCAAATGGAATCATCGTGGGACCTTCTTTCAGATACAATGAATGAAATAAGAAGACAACATCCTCAAGTGCATATTATCTTATGTGGGGATTTTAATGCCAGACTCGGCCAAATTAGCCCAAGGATGGAAGCTACTTCGAACTATGACCCATTTCCATCCCTGGCATTTGAACCTAGGAGCTCACAAGACATCCACTCCAATAAGCAAGGCCGGTGGTTGGCAGATTTTTTGACCATGTCATCCCTGCAATGCCCTCATGGCTCTAAGCTGGATCTCTCTAATGGAAGACACACCTATATGACCAACAGAGGGGCCAGTGTCATAGACTATGTTTTCATCTCAATGCCCCTCTACTTAGAAGTCACAGGGTTTAAAATAGAGAATAGACCTGAAAGTGACCACTTTCCTTTAACGCTGACTCTCAGGATATCTCCACCTAGTATTCCACCTTTATGCCTTGTAACAGAAGGGTGCTCATTGATAGAACGAAGGAAAATTTGGTCTCAAGAGGTCCATTCCTCTATTGCTTATCTTCTGACAACCCCACATCTGCAAATAAGCAGACAAGAGCTCATAAATGGCTCAGGAGAAATCTTGATCTAGCATCATGAAATAATCCAGGAGCTTAGACCAAAGTTAATAAGGACAAATTCTCAGGAGCCACTTAAATATTAGGCCAAGTTGTGGTTTGATAAGGATTGCAGAAAGGCCAGGAAACATCTAATGAAATATACAAGGGGGGTTCTACAAGATCCGATAAACCATTCCCGGCTAACCTTAGTGTCACTCAGAACAAGCTACAAGCAGCTACATAAACAGAAAAAGAATGCATTCGCCAGATCTGGCTGGCTCACCCTTGCACAGGCTGTCAAAGACAGAAACGAGCGCAGATTCTGGGAACTGACAGCTAAAGAGACAAATTGTCCACGTGAGCCATGCCAGATCACAGCAACCCAATGGTTTGACCACTATGGTGGCAATAATTACCAACAAACTAGTCTCCCCCACCTTTCCTCCCTTTGCCAAGATCTAACAATGCCCCAGTGGCCGGAAGTCTCATCAACTCAAATCAAAGAGTTAATTTCCTCACTTAAACAAGGGAAGGCTCCCAGGGAAGACATGTTACCCCCTGAAATTTTTAAAAATTTCCCAGGCTGGTGGACTCCCGTTTTGGCCAAACTTTTCACCCAAATAAACAACACAGGTGTGTTCCCTGCAGGGTGGAATCTAAGTATAATTGTACCAATCTACAAAAAGGGAGATCGTGCAGATCCGAATAATTATCGCCCCATAAGTCTGATAGACATAGAAGCCAAACTTTATGCAAAATTTCTGTTGTCGAAATTAGAGGAGTGGGAGGAGGATAACCAGATATTTTACCCTGAACAAGCTGGTTTCAGGAAAGGTTACAGCACTATAGACCATTGTGCAACTCTTTCTCTCTTAGCAAAAAAATAAATGCACGGACCAACAAAATGGCTCTATGTAGCCTTCGTGGACCTAGCGTCTGCCTTTGACTCAACTGAAAGATCTAGACTATGGGAAAAACTCAAAAAATCTAATATAGACAGGCGCCTATTATTTTTGTTAAACTCGTTATACTCTGATACCAGCGTCAGAGTCAGAGTGGGACCGTTAGGCTCCCTGACAGACCCCTTCACAATAACTAAAGGAGTCAAACAGGGATGCCCGTTAGCCCCCTTTTTATTCAATTTTTATATAAACGACATAGTAACGGTGGTCTCAGGAATGGATCTTTTCCCTCCATCCCTGGGCCCAAGGAAAATATCCCTATTACTATATGCGGATGACATGGCCATACTATCGATAACCCGAATTGGACTCAGGAGGGCCTTAGCAAGGCTCTCATCTTATTGTGCTACTGAGAAATTACAAATAAATTATGCCAAAACCAAAATTATGGTATTTGGCAAAAGGTCACCCAAACATAAATGGTCAATCAATGGTCACTCAATTGAGCAATGCCGGACTTTTAAATATCTTGGTGTACATTTTGCTGACTCTCTTTCCTGGAGAAAACACATAGAACAAACTAAAATCGCCGCTCTCAGAGCTAGTGGAACAATCCTGAACTTCTATCGCACAACAGGAGGTAATTTAGTTTCCCCGGCTTTAAAAATATTTCAAAGTAAAGTCGTCTCTATGATGCAATACAGAGCCCCAATTTGGGGTTGGGAATCCCCTCTGCTTGACCAACTAGAGATAGTTCAAAATAAATTCCTTAAAAAAATCCTGCTCCTCCCCACATCAACTCCAGCAGCGCTAATTCGGGCCGAAACTGGAACTCAACCAGTTAGAGCAAGGATTCACTTAACTCTTTTAAATTTTTTGAAGACCTCTCCGGAAACCCCATTAAGGAAAATGTTAAAAATCAGTGCAATAAATATATGGACGGATAAATTTTGGTCTGTTCAATTAAACAAAATATGTTAAGTTTATCATCTAGACTGTAAAGCCATTCAAGACTCCCCTACTAAAGTAAGCATCAAGGAGGATATCCTACGGCATATTGCCTGGATTGATAGGCTAGCCTTAATAAATACTAATTATACAAGATGGTATAGCCTTTTTAAAACGGAACAAACTAAAGCAACCTATTTAGATTTCCTCACCTCAGTAAACCTGCACCACGCTTACACAGCCCTGAGGTTCCAGTCGATGCCTACGGCATACTTGACCGGACGATACAATGGGGTTCCTCGGGCTCAAAGATTGTGTATTTGTGATACCCCAGAGGTGGAGGATGTCCCGCATTATTTGCTAAGATGTCCTTTATACAATCAACCTCGGACCAAGTTCCTGGAAGAGGTCCTGACCCATGCGCCTGAAGATCTCCCCTCCCGTATTTCCCTTCTCCTTTCAGATAGGGATCCCGGTATAACATACAGGGTAGCCCTATTTGCTCTAGCAGCAGCGAAATTGCGGAGGAAACATCTACTGGACCTAGAACATATTAGCTAGATAATCCATGTTGTCAAATAGATTTTAAATATTTTATGATTTTAAATGTAATTTTTGAAAACATTTGTCTGTCTGTATTAAATGTGTCTTCTGTTTGAGGCCTATGGCCAGACAGTAATAAATCAATTAAATTGAATAAACAGAGTTACAAGGCCAAAACTACAAAAAAAGCTATTTGAAAACTGGCCATATATACAGTTCAAAGGACTACCCTTTGGGACAGCCAGAGGAATAATCTCCAGTTGTGGCTCAGTTTCTTGGCTATGGAAATACAATGACTGCTATACACACTTTCTTCTGAATAAAAAACATTCAATTTAATGAGATCTGAATAAACACGACTGGGAACCCATTGTAAGGCTTATTACTTGGAGATTACTTGCGACACTTCTAAGTAAACAAGCATAGGAATGGGCAGCTAAGCGCAAACGGAGCCAACTGCCTCTGCACTGACGGGAAAGGTGAACACACTCTTCCTGAACACAACCATAAATGCGTCCTGCGAAAGTTACACAGACTTCGACCCCCCTCCATTTTCCACTGACGACCTCTCACCACTTTCCTTATAAGTACCAGCCTACTACTCCTGTGTATTTATTGATTGGTCGGAACGCCTATCCTTCAAGGAAAGGAGAGGCACGTCTCCAAAACCTTCACAACCAACTCGTCACTTTACCTACCCCCGCGGCATTCTCAGGGTCCTGCGCACTCAACCCCACGTCCCGTGGCTCCTCCCACCTACCCTTTACGTGAGTCGTCGCCAACCCCTGCCCCGCCCATTTCCCCAATCAATTCGAGGTGGCTGGGCTCGTGTGGGGGGGAATGTCCTCATCGCCCGCTCGCTCGTGTGTGCGTCTCCGCCCCTTTGAAGTAGCCCCGCCCCTCTTTCCCTAGGCCACCGGCCGGCGCGTCTACCTCGGCCGTTGCTTGTAAGGCGGGGCGAGGGGAGCAGGCGGGAGGGCGCCTCTGCTGTGCTTTATTGCCGCCACCGCCACCGGAGTGGCTTCCGTCGCTGATTCCTTTCTGGATCGGAACCTCCCTCCTTTTCTTCCTCCTATCCCCGCCAGGTTTCGCCCTGTCCATCTTTCTTCAGGCGGGCGGGACGTGGCCGTCACCGAAGCAGCAGCAGCAGTAGCAGCAGCAGTAATAACAGCGAGACGGTGGTGGCTCAGCGTTGTTGCTTTCCTTGCCGTCGCCGGTGGGACTCGGAGCCCCCGAAATCGCCTCCCCCGCCTTTCGTCTCTTCTTTCCTGCTCCGGCCAGGACCAGCAGAGACTCCTCCCCTTCCCTCTTTCTCTCTTTTCTGTCTCCCTCCTTCTTTCACCTCCCCCCCCAACAGCAGCAGCGCCACCTTCCTTCCTCTTCCTCCCAGTTCCTGCTGCCCCCGAGAGGCACCTGCGCCCCTCCCCCGCCACACACACACGGAGAGAAGGAAGGACAAGGCCGGAGTCGGCCCCAGTCTCTTCCCCCGCCCTCCAAGGTATAGTCGCCTCAGAGCGGGGCGCGGGGGAGATGGGGGGGCGGTGGAGCGGGTTCCTCTGGAGGTGGTGGACGGGGAATGGGGGGGGGGTTTCCTTGAACGGTACAGAATGGAGGAGATGGCAGAAAAAGAGGTGGTGGTGGTGGTGGGATTGGGGCCCTGCCTTGCCTTGCCTTGCCTGTGGATCGTGAAGCATGTTGTTGCTTTTGTGAGAAGGATGGTGGAGGCTCGTATTCTGCGGGTGGCTGAAGCTACAGACAAATATCTATTCCATTCTGTATTTTTGTGTATATGTATATACATAAACACGCGCGCACACACACGCACTCTATTTTGGGTGGAAAGAAGGGTCGCTTCAGTCCCGGGTCACATAGCTTAAACTGGAGCTCCAGGTCTGGCTTAGGGTGGGAACAAACGTTATGTGGGTTTCATTACCGTGAGTCAGTCTGTTGTGGTGTGTATGGTGTGATTTCTCTCTCTCTCTCGTCAGTGTGCGTATTGGGGGGGGCTGTGTGTATGTGCATAATACATGAGAGTGGAAATGGTACATAGAGGCGCCCGCGCACATCTGTCCGTCTCTTTGCGGAGGAGTGTAAATGGGGTGGAAAGTAGGGGTGAGGGGAAGGTTCGCGGTTTGTCTGCTCCTCCAACCAGAAAGCAGAAGAGAATTAGCAACCTCATCTCTTCCCTCAGAGGGGCGAGCCTCAACAGACGGGATTTATCACCATGATACCGTGTGTGTTGCTGCGTGGTTGTTAGCCCTCCCTTTTCTAGTTTCCCCGGATACAATGGTAGGGTGGTCACTTTGGTTTGCCCAGCCTTGTACTTGAAAACATGCCCGTTTCCTGTAAAGCCATATTACTCTTTCTTGACTGCTAGGCATTTTCCGTCGTTGCAAATAATTGATCATAGCTTTGTAAACAATACTTCAGAGGTATCCTTCTGTAGGCCTCCTTCTATGTTTCTGCTTCAGAGATTAGTTATGCAGTAAGATTGGTTATGCACTGGACAGCCAGAATGACAACCAGCCTTACAAATTAAGGCTAAAGTGTACTTAATATGAATATTGTACTGTTTCTCAAAAGTCTGCATGCTTTGAATAGCACACATTTATCTGAACCTGTCACATTCAAAAAGTTGTTACCTATAATTTTTACATGTCATATGCCAGAGTGCTGAAACAGCTTCCTTTGTGAGCATGTAATGTCAAGCTGTTTTTTTTTTAAAAGGGGGTTAAAACTTTTAAAAAAAGTTTTAATCCTCAATAATGCACTTGCTGTATATGGGTTCTCAAGAAATACCACAATAATAACAAATGAAAACACACTCTTACCAGACAGGTATACAATTACAGTTTAAGTATTGCTAGTGATACTTTTGGTTCATGCTACAAGATATGGACCTGCCTTGCATACTTGCTAAAGCTAACATTTTAAGCAGTTATGTATCTCTGTCTCATCCTCAGTACTTAAAAAAGAGAATCTGCTGAAAGTGTGACATGAATCGGTTCTGAAAAGTCATGGTTGTGTCAAGCTCTACAGAAGTGGTGCTGCCGCTTGAGTCTTATATTAATATGAAACATTGACCTGGTTCACTCATAACACTAAACCATAGTTTATTAACCATTTTTAATAAACTATGCATGTGTGGACCCTGTCCAGCAGCTTAACTAAGATTTATTTGCTACCAACAAGCCACAATCTGAATCCATGGTTTATTGTTGGCTTATGGGCCTTGGCTTGTTTTTACTGTAGCTTTATGTGTGAACCCAGGATCCTTTCTTAACCATGGTTTGTTTGACAACCTCACCTCATGCAGTCACCAAACTACAAGGGTACAAAGCAAAAGTGGTTGGAAAACAACCTAAACTTTGGAGAAACTAGCTGTGGTTGGCTTGATTGTCTGTGGGACAACATGTGGTTTGTTAAACAAACCATGGCTTAGCATTTATTTATTTATTCAAAGAAGTATTTATATATCACCCTGTCACAAAACATGAGGGCAGTGTAAGGCAACATAAAAACATCCAAAGCAATACAGAATAATAATTAAAATGACTGGCTACTCAAGAGACATTTTAAACAGCTGCATAGGCCTGTTGGCATATAAAAGCCTTCAGGAGATGCTTGTTGAATCTCTGCTGGAAGAGTGTTAAACAGCATAGCACCATTGACACTAAATGCCCAACTTTGGGTTGAGGCCACTTCAGCCTCTGTAACACATGGTACAAGTAACAGTGCTTCTCTGGATGGTCTCAGTGATCAGGCTGCAATATAAGGGCCCAGGCCATCCTTAAGGTACTCTGGACTCAAATTGTGCAGGTCATTGTATGTCAACACAAGAGCCTTGAACTTAGCCTGGTAGGATACAGGCAGCCAGTGCAGATGTTCTAGCAGAGGTGTTGCATGCTGCTGCCTATCTATCACCATCAGCAATCCAGTCCCTGCATTCTGCACCACCTGGAGTTTCCAGACAAGTCCCACATAGTTTGTATTGTAGTAATCCAGACCTGAAGTTACAAATGCATGGTCTATAGTGGCCAAGTTGTCCCAATCCAGCTATTACCATAGTTGGTGTACCAGACTAAGCTGGTAAAAGGCTTTATATGTAAACTAGGCCATTAAAATGTATAATAGGTCACTGCTTTCAGCAATATCATGCGCTGCTTGATCATGCTACTTTCATAATAATTCTTATCATGTTTCTTCTGTTCCTTACTCGTTAGTCTTTCCAAGTCAAGTTCATTATGGTTTCTTGCTAGGTTACAGCATATGACAAATAAATGACAGATTCAGATGCTGTTTCCATCTTTTAACTGATGCCTTCAAACAATTTAAGTAACATTGTTATTGTTTTGTCAATAGTGTGCAAAAACAATGGCAGTTTTACATATAAATATGATCTAGAATAATTTTCTTCCTGGTCATTGTTGAAATAATTCTGCCAGAGATCTTCTGTACAGTGGCTATACTGCTAAATTCATTTTTATAAAAGAAGACAGTGACCACACATGTGTAAGAATAATACTCAGAATTTTTTTACAATTTATTCTTATTTATTTAACAGAACTTGTACACCACTTAAATCGTAAACATCTCTAAATGGTGTACATTACATCTTCATCTTTACATCTAACATCTTACCGCAACCTGGCTTACTGACACCTTGTTTCTCGAATGAATTTGTAAGTTCAAGAACGACCCTGACTTTTCTCAAAACTTAGTATGTATTAAAGATGCTGAGCAGAATATTATGTAGGCCTGAAGCTTTGTTTAATTTTAAATATTCTCAAGTAGTGAAAAATAGAAGGAATAGTCTCATTTTTCAAGAGTCAGACAATCCTTTTGGAGAATTTGCACTAAAAACATGCACTTTAATCTAGCAAGGGAACTCGGTGTACATGCAGTGTTTATGTCTAACATGAGAAAATCTCCTTTGGATCAGACCATTGGCTGATCCAGTCCAGCATCTTGTTTCAAAGAGTGGCTAGTTAGAAATTTTACGAGGCCTATAAAAGCAGAGGATTAAAGCAACCGCCTCTTAGGTTTGCTCCCCAGTAGCTGGTATTCAGAGGGAAACTGCCTCTGAACATGGAGGTTCCATTCCACTATCATGGCCGATAGCAATTGACAACTCATGTAAATTCCTGTGCTTGATTAAATTTGTGTGCTGAGTCCCTGTGGTGGGGTTCTGGGAGGAAGATCACATTGAAGCATCTGTGGTCCATTCTTGCCCCCACCAAAAAGACACCAAACCCCGGCTGCCTTCTACAATTGCTCTTTTATTGGTTGTGCTATGCAGTTTGGGGTCTGGCCCCTAGATGTCCTTGGAGTCCCATGCCCCTCATGGGTCCACCTCTGCCACTTTCAGGCAGGTCCAGCAAGTCCATGTTTTTCCAGCCCCCTTTAAGGTAGAGAGCCCCTGCCACCCAGCAAGGCAGGGCGGCAACCTCTGCCTATCCTATGGACCTGTTCCGTCCTTCACAAGCCCTGCTCTGCTGTGAGCCACTGGCATTGCCCTCTACTAGCTCTCATAAAGGCTGGGTAGACACTCTGTTGCTTTTTCTGCTCTTGCCCTGATGTGTCTCTAAGCAAAGAGTGGACTGGTGCAAAGATGCACCTGGGGGAACAACCACATGGAGGTTACCAGAGCATGGACAACCGAAACCAGGTTATCCCTGTCCAGACAGGGGCGTAGCTGGGCCACCAACTGAAGTTGGTAGAAGGTACTCCATGCCACTGAGGTTACCTGAGCCTCAAGTGACAGAGATGGTTCTAGGACAACCCCCAAGCTACAAACCTGCTCCTTCAGGGGAAATGCAACTCCATCCAGGACAGGTTGGACATCCACCATCCGGTCAGAAGAACCACCCACTAGCAGCATCCCAGTCTTGTCTGGATTGAGCCTCAGTTTATTAGCCCTCATCCAGTCCATTGTTGCAGCCATTAAAATACATTAAAATACTTGTATTGTGAATGGTAACATGATGCTTACTTTTAATCTCAAGTAATGGTAGCATTCTATAATATTTGAAAGCAATGGAAAATACCTTGTAGAAATGAAGATCATTTAAGGACACAAATGATATATAGATTCACACATTGTTGGTTGAATATTAATTTTATGGCATAGTGTTAGGAAAAATGTTGCAACACTATATAAGTAGAAGGCTGTAGATGTCATTTCCTCGGCTTTCATGCAGCTTCTTAATGTTGTAATTAGTATTTATGTTGCTAATGCTACATTTTTTCTATAAAAGCGTTCAAGCAAAATTTGGCTTTTGACTTAATAATAGTTTGTTTCTTTGTCCAGCTCTCATCAGTAGTGAGTTTTGGTCTCTTTACCCTTGCTCCCCAAAAGGTTAGGGTTAAGTTCTGCAATTCTATACACACTCATGCTGGAATAAGTACAGTGGTGAGAAAAAGTTTGTAAACCCTAATGATAATTATGGAAATTACCTAGTTTTCCCATGATAGCCTTCATGAATCAAATCCACTCCTTTTCTAAATATCCAATAGAGTTTATTTTAACCAATTCTGTCTTGCAAAATAAAATAATGTGTATATTAGGCAAACAATGAGTACTTAAGAGTCAGAGTAAGTGCAAAAGTAAGTGAACCCCTGCTTGCGTCAGCTCAATTAAAGGGAATAATTAGAATCAGGTGCTTAAGTAATTAGACAGGTCTGCAGGGGTGAGGTTGGGAGGTCCCACCCTATAAAAGGATCAGAAATTTTGTGAGTTTGATTTTCACTTATAGCTGTGTAGAAACATGACATGTCTCAATTAAAAGACATCTTCAAGGACCTTAGAAAAGCGGTTATTGCTACTCATCAGTCTAGCAAGGGTTATAAAACCATTTGTAAGGGTTCGGGGCTCTCCTAATGCACTGCTTGACAAGGAAGCCATGAGAAAACCACTACTCTAAAATGAGCATAGTTGCCTGTATGAAGTTTGCTAAAGATCACATAGATGATACCCAAGATTTC
Organism: Rhineura floridana; assembly: GCF_030035675.1. Taxonomy (NCBI): domain Eukaryota; kingdom Metazoa; phylum Chordata; class Lepidosauria; order Squamata; family Rhineuridae; genus Rhineura; species Rhineura floridana. The sequence continues at coordinate 81,757,711 of NC_084480.1, forward strand.
TGAAGCAATGTTCTCTGGACAGACGAATCAAAGGTAGAACTTTTTGGCCTCAGTGAGAAATGTCATGTTAGGTGAAAAACAAGTACTGAGTTTGGACAGAAGAACCTCATCCCAATCATCAAGCATGGTGGTGGGAGCAACAAAGCTCTCAAATGTCACTGAGTTGGAGCAGTTCTGTAGGGAGGAATGGGCCAGAATTCCTCGAAACCAATGTGAGAAACTGACCAACAGTTACAGGAAACACTTACTTGAAGTCGTTGCTGCTCAAGGGGGTGCCACCAGGTACGGAATCTAAAGGTTCACGTACTTTTTCACACATGGATATTGGGTGTTGAATCCGTTGTGGATACATAAATGTTGAAAACGCATCATTTTTGTGTGTCATTTGTTTAATCATATTATCTATTGTTCCTCATCTAAGATTATGGGGTTAGATTAAGAACTATTAACATTTTAGGTTGGAAATACGTGACAATCCTAAGGGGTCCATAAACTTGTTCTTGCCACTGTACCATTTAACTCACTGGGTCTTGTGAATAGACATGCATAGGACTGTGCTGTTTACTAACATTTCCAGGAACTACCTGTGGATCCTGCTGGTTTTAGGCATGCTAAACTGATCTTTATGGAGTAATACGCATGCAAGTGTGTGAACTATTTGTTTATTAATATTGCTCCTTTTCACAAGGAGTTCAGTGGCAATCTAGCCTTACATCAACCTTATAAGGTAGCTTAAGCTGGGAAATGATGACTGGTCCAAAGTTGTCAAGGAATTTGTATTTTCCACATTTAATCGCAGCATTTTGTTGACTGTTGTGTTGGTTATATAGCCAAAGAGTACACAGTGGTCAAACAATAGGCAAATATTAAAGCATTATTTAGAAGTGAAACAAAAAGCTTTATTAAAAAAATCCCAGGTTAGCTTTTCTGAAAAAAAATGATTCTAAATTATTATCATAGCAACATTATGCAGATATAAATCCACATAGAGAATTTAGAAACTATATAACAACTCTCATTGGCAATTTTTTATGGACACAGGAAGGGAAGAATGGTGTACATGCCTTTATGTGTGGACTGAGATTTTTGTTGGGCTGACGAAGAAGCTCTCCTGGTTTTGCTATCAGATGACATGATACAATTGAAAAAATAGGTTGCCTAACAATACAAAGGCATGCTTGGCCTAATATTAACGATTGGCCAGTGTGTAACCTGTAACTGAGTGTGTCACACTGGCTTGCTCAAAGTCATGATTAACACCAATTGATTAGGGAAGGCCCATGTCTTCAATTTTTGTGGTCTGTTTTGTTGTTGTTATGTGCCTTCAAGTTGATTACTACTTATGGTGATCAGCGACCTCCATCTGTCACGAACCACTCTGTTCAGATCTGTGGCTTCCTTTATGGAATCAATCCATCTCTTGTTTGGCCTTCCTCTTTTTCTACTCCCTTCTGTTTTTCCCAGCATTATTGTCTTTTCTAGTGAATCATGTCTTCTCATTATGTGTCCAAAGTATGATAACCTCCGTTCATCATTTTAGCTTCTAGTGATAGTTCTGGTTTAACTTGTTCTAACACCCAATTTGTTTTTTTCTCAGTCCACGATATGTGCAAAGCTCTCCTCCAACACCACATTTCAAAGGAGTTGATTTTTCTCTTATCCTCCTTTTTCACTGTCCAACTTTCACATCCATACATAGAGATTGGGAATACCATGGTCTGAATGATCCTGACTTTAGTGTTCAGTGATACATCTTTGCATCTGAGAACTTTTTCTAGTTCTCTGATAGCTGCCCTCCCCAGTCCTAGCCTTCTAATTTCTTGACTATTGTCTCCATTTTGGTTAATGACTGCACCAAGGTATTGATAATCCTTGACAAGTTCCATGTCCTCGTTGTCAACTTTAAAGTTGAATAAATCTTCTGTTGTCATTACTTTAGTCTTCTTGATGTTCAGCTGTAGTGCTTTTGTGCTTTCCTCTTTAACTTTTATTGTCATTAGTTTCAAATCATTACTGGTTCCTGCTAAGAGTGTGGTATTGTCTGCATATAACTACTTTTAAAGTGGGTGCAATTTGAAGTAATGGAGTGGCAGTGTGTGTGTGCTACAACATATCACTCTAACCCCTGCAGCTTCCTACACATCACTTTCATGCTTACAGTTTTCTCCCCAGTAGAGCTCCATTGCTGTGTCTGAGCCTGATTTTTTTTTGGGGGGGGAGGGGGACTGGACTCCTAGTGAAAAGGACTTCAGTGGGAAAAGCAGCAAGGGGGGGAAGTGTTCAGTAACTTCTGTCTGTATTTGAAAACTGCATTACGCTTTTTAAAGACAAAGTTGGATTAGACCCATATTTGAAAACTGCAATTATATACATTTTAGGTCTTATTTGGAAGGAAAGAAGGCATAGTGAATAATAAATCTCTGGGCTATCAATATGTTTTTTGCTATGATAGTTATGTCTCTATTTTGCGTCCATGTACAGTACACTTAAACAGAAGTACATAATGGCTGTGCTTGGACAATCAAATATTTACTTAATATATTGGGATACGAATTAGCTTCTTTCCCTTCACCTGAGTGTGCCAACAAGACAGGAAGCTGCAGGCGCTGATAGCTTCTCGTTATATCCAAACAGGGGAACTGTGGCTAATGACTTCGAAACAAGGCAAGATATGGAAGCCAACTTTAAACTATGGCTTCTTAATCTGACTTGTGTGGAATTTGTTAACAATCTTATTTCTGTTGGGACATAATGGGAAGCGATGGTTCACTGCAGCTTCCAGGCTTGCTTATCTGCATTTGCAAAGGGAGGAGTATAGAAGCATGAAGGTGCATGAAGCTCATTCATATCTTGGTTTATTAAACTGAAGTTAGGTCATCAGAATGTGGGGAATGCCCCCCCCCACAGCTGGTTGGAGCACTATGTCCAGCTAAGGTTCTGTAGATAGTGGTGAATGAAAGTACTCTTGGGAAGAGAAGAGTGGGATCTGTTCCCATAGTGTTCATATTAACCAATAATTAGGGAATAAGCTTTAAAAAAGATTTACTTTTGTACCTCCTTCCCTTCAGCTCTACTGTATGTGAATAACAAAAGATGCAAAGAGTGTTACAGTGCTTTATTAAATTGAAGTAGTTTCATTATTTTGGAGTAAGTTAGAATATTCAGGAATTTAAGAAACCATAGAATTGGGCACTTTTGAAATAGTGTATCTTTATTCCTTCTGATTTTTTTCTGAAAAACCTATTTATTCACTTTTTAACAGAAAGTTAATATGATATCCACATAACTTCTGTGAGCTGTTCATCTTAACTGCTCTGTATTTGTAATACTCTATTCTTTTGTTTATGTGAATAGCTTTTATATTGGTATTAAATGACACCTGCAGCACAAGTAAGCTTGCAGCATTGAACGTAGTGGGACTTCTGTGGTAAACATGTTTAGGATTGGACTGTAAATATGATACGTAGTCTTTCAAAACTGATGAGTTGAGATTGCCAGAACAACTGTATTAATGTAACAAAGACACAACTGACCACTGAAAGTATAAACAGTCTATTTATAAATAGTCTATTTACAAATGGTTAGTTTTTTCATACTGAAAAAATGTTGAAACTTGGGTTGTATACATGGAAGCTCTTGTTTCGGTCAAAGAAAAGGTTGCAGGATCGACTGGAGGATGAGATTGGGGAACAGAAATATAATTTGCTGATTCTAAACAGTTTTAAAATATTATGCTGTGCACCCATATTTGGGATGGCACTGGTTTTTTCAGAGAAGTCTCTAATGCTAATATATCATTCAACTTGGACAAGTTGGAATTGCAAATAGAAGTGAAGAAACAAACTTTTTTCTATGAACCACCTCTAGCACCAGGGTGGGAAGTGTGTGGATCTTGAGATGCTGCTGGACTTGGATTACAACTCCCATCATCAGCTTCCTAAGATGCTCATCTTTTAGTGGGATGTGTAGGTCTTATCCTTATTATGTTATTGGTTGTATTTTTTTCTTTTTGTATTGTTCAATGTGTTAAATTTTCTGGTTTTCACTGTTTTATCTGTGGCATTTTATCTTTTAAGTTGCTTTAAGACTTCTTCTTTTGTATAAAGTGACTAATATAATAAATCATCATCATCCCAGACCATTGGCCATGCTGGCTGAGGTTGCTAGGATTTGGAGTACAACAACTTCTGGAAAGCCACGGGTTCCCCATCACTGTTCTACCATGCTGCTTCACTGCAGTATAGATTTTCAGAATCAGTATGCCATTTTTCTGACTGCTGACCACATCTTGCATATCTGCTTCAGTATGCCTTTTGGGAATTCGGTCAACATATTCGCCAGTAACACTCAAATAAAAAAAATGAGCAAATTTGTCACTGTTGGAGACTAAGAGCAATACCAGCTGGATATAGCTGTATAGTCAGCTTCCCCTCTTTATAATGTCTAGAAAGTATTGGGGAATGCTTAAGTGACCTCCATTAGCAAAGCTCATGTAATGATTTTCCTTCCAGATACTACAAACCAACCGACAGGTGGATGTGCACTTGCATTTCTGGCCATTGGAATTTCCTTGATATTGGAAGTTCAGTAAAGAAGCTTCTCCCATGCTACTTTCTGAAAGTGTAGTGCTTTTTGTGATCTAGGGCAGTGGTTCCCAACCTGGGGGCCGAGAAGTAATCCAGAGGGGGCCGTGAACAGTAAAGAAATGAATTATTTATTATTATTTTTAAAAAGTCTTCACTCCTTCTACACTGTCTGCTTTCCACTGCCGCTGCAGATGACACCTCCCCCTTGCTCCAAACGAGAGGGGAGGCCTTTTGCTGAAGTGCCAGAGCGTCTTTCAGGCGCACTAAGGGCAGGCATCTGCCTATAAAATACATGGCAGATGCCAAAGGAGGCTGAGGGTGGAGCTACCAGGAAGAAGAGGGGATTACTATCACTGATTCCTGTCTCCTTGCACTGCTGCTACTGGCAACGCCCTTACTTAGAATGAGAGGATAGGGCTTTCTGTGAAGCAAAAAGAAGCAAGCCGGCAAAGAAAGGCTGCTTTCCCCCTTCCTTCTTGGCAGCCAGCCTGCCTCCCTAGGGGGAGGGGGTCACAAAAATTTTTCAGCTTATAAAGAGGGTCCTGTGCTCATAAAGGTTGGGAACCACTGATCTAGGGTGAAATTAAATGATATCTACCCAATTGCACAATTGTAGCTCTGAGTGGAATAGGGGTCTCCTAACAACTCTCAGCACCCTTAACAAGCTACAGTTCCTAGGATGCTTTGGGTGAAGCCATGACTGTTTAAAGTGGTGTGATACTACTTTGGAAGTATAGTGCAGATGGGGCCTTAGAATCCTATAAACAGGGATGAAGGCACTAGCCATTTCCTGCTGTTGCTTCCCAAAAATTGGTATTCAGTGGAATATTGGTAATGTACCTGAAGGTTCCATATAGCAGTTATGATTGGAAGCCATTGATAGGGTGGATGAATTTCTATAATCACCTTTTAAAGCTATCTATGTAATGGTGATCACTATATCATGTGGCAGTAAACTGCATAAATTTCATATTGTGTGAGGATATACTGTATTTTGTCTGTCCTCAGTCTCTGTCCAGTCAGTTTCATAGTACTATTTGAGGAGAAAAAAAATCTGCCTATCCACTTCTTCTATACTACACATGATTTTATAAACTTCTGTCATATCCCTCCCATTTTCATTTCCCCCCCCCCAAAAAAACTAAAATAGTTCGGTTGATGTAGCTTTTCCTTGTTGGGTTGGTAATTCAGCCCCTTGATCATTTTGGTTGCCCTTTTCTATACCTTTTTTTAGTTCTGCAGTATCCTTTCTGAGATGTAATGAAAAAACTACAGTATATTTCAAGTATGGCCATACCATAAATTTGTAAAGGGGTTATGATACTAGCAGTTTTATTTTCAGTATCTCTTCCTAATCCCTAGCACAGAAGTCACATTTTTCACAGCTGCCACACACTGGGTCAGTTTTTCCATTAAACTATCATAACTCTAAGATGTCTTTTATGATTAGCCATTGCCAGTTCAGACCCCATTTGTGCATATGTAGAGTTAAGATTCACCCTCTCCAATATGTGTCACTTTACACTTATACTGAACTCTATTTATTTATTTATTTAATTTGTTAAATTTGCATCCTGCATTTCCTTCTAAAGGAGCCCAGGGCAGCAGACATCAAAATGTTAAAACGGTGCAATTTAAGGTCGAATAAAAAGTAACTTTGAACAGCATAAAAAGCATCTAAAAACATTTAGAACATCTACAAAATTTTTTTAAAAGCAATCACATCCTCACAGTTATTAATTTTGTGATTGTCATGGCCAGTATTTCTCAGCAATCAAATGCTTGGGTAAACAGGAATGTTTTAAAATTTCTCCTGAAACTCAGTGATGAGGGGGAGACAGATGCACCTCATCAGGGAGGGCATTCTATCAGTGGGTAAGCACAACCGAGAAGACCCTGTCATGGGTCAGTGCCAACTGGGCAGCAGCCAGAGGCGTCACCACCCACAGGGCCTCCCCTACAGATTGTAGGGCCCAAGCTGGAGTTTGCTCCTTTAGGTACTTGGGTCCAAACTGTTTATGGCAGTGGATACAAAATGTTTTGCCCCATGGATCACTCAAAAATGGCTGAGGGTCTTGGCAGACTATTTAATGATTTTTCTGCTTGTTGTAGCAATTTTAACTCTATAGAATTCAACTTGTAATATGATAAAATACAATATAAGAAAAGAAGCAATAAAATTAAAAACCATTATTATTAAATTTATATCCCACCCTATGCTGCCCAGGGCGGCACTGCCAGTGTGAATATTCAGTGTTATGGATGTGCCATTGCCCATCTTCAACCACAAATCCATAGACATACCATGGACCTCTTGGACCACTGGTGGTCCACAGTTTGGGAATTCCTAATTTAGAGCTTTGTACACTAGTATTAACACCTTGAAATGGGCTTGGTAGCTCACTGGAAGTTCACTGGAACTTCAGAGGGAATGCAACCCCTCCCAGGACACCTAATTCCTGGATATAGTAACCACCCACCCACAGTACCTCCATCTTATTCAGGTTATTAGCCCCCATTCAACCCTTCACCTCTTCCAGACACCATCCCAACACCTGCACAGCCTTTCCTGATTCAAATATAATGGATATGAAGAGCTGCATGTCATCAAAATACTGATGATGTGCTCCAAATGCTCAGATGATGGTATCCAACAGCTTCATATAGAGGTTAAATAGCATAGGAGACAAAATAGTCTGTTGTGGGACCCCAGAACCCCAAAGCCGTGGATCTGAGCAATAGTCTCCTAGTACTACTTGCTGGTGACACCCTGCAGGTAGGAGGGGAACCACTATAATACAGTGCCTCCAACTCCCATTCCTCTGAGTCATTCCAGGAGGACACCATAGTTAATGGTGTTTTGTTGCCCTTTTGTTCATTTCATGCAGTTCACAGTGATCCTTTTTGAGCTCTTCATAGTTAGCTTTGGTTTCACCAAATAATTGGGTGTCATCCACAAATTTGACTTAAGTTACCACTCATCCAGTTTATGAACAATTTAAAACACCAGTCCCCATACAGATTGTTGGCACACTCCACTTCTTGCATCCTTCCATTGTGAGTATTGTCCACTTATTACCACTGTTTGGTTTCTTTTCTGCAACCAGATAGTGATCTTCTCGACCTTTGATGAGGAGCCTTTGGTGAGAAACTTGGCCAAAATCTTTCTAAAAATCCAAGTATACAATGTCTATTGGATGTTTGCTGACATTCTCCGAAGAACTCTAAAAGATTAGAGAGACAGGGCTTAACTTAGTAGAAGCCACACTGATTATTCTTCAACAGGACTTGTTTATCTACATCAGAGGCGGAAAACCTCTGCCCTGCAAACTAAATTTGGCCTGCCAGGCCTCCACATTTGACCTGTGGGACTGTTATAGGCAAGCCATGCTTACCTGATATACATTTTCAGAGGTTTAAAGAGCAGTGTGGGGCTGCTTGCAAAAGGGTTTTCAACAGCCTGTGCTGCTCTTTGAGGTATTGACAGTTGGGGCTTCAAAGCGCAGCATCACTTGACATCATAATAACATCAGGTGAATTACATGTGGGTGGACCTGCTTACTTGTTAAATTTGGCCCGCAGGGGTGGAGAGATAAAGCAGCCAGAAAACACTCCCCACCTCTGATTTATGTGGTTGATAATTTCAGCGATGTTTTCCACAAGTTTATCTGAGAACAGTTTCAATTTAAGTTGCCTGTTATTTCCTGCACCCACCTTTAAAAATCAGAGTTGCCTTGGCTACTTTCTAGATCTGTGATACAGAAGCTGATTTTTTAGTGACAGTGGGTGGAATTCATATGCACTGTTCAGTTTGCAGAAGAGCTTTTGATCCAGTGGACACCTCTGCCGACAAGGTGGGGGGTTAAGGCAATTTTTGTCAATTCCCTCTTGCTCCTACAGTCCTTTCCTTCCCCATCTACTCCATAGGGTTTGGATATGTATGAGGAAGTGGGAATTGGCAAAATTCTCTCTCCCTCCCCCTTCCATTAGTGGAGGCCTCCATTAGATCCAAGCATCTTCCACTTACAGAAAGACACAATTGGATATAGCCCAAGGTCTCCAAAAGCAAGTAGGTAAATGGCTAAATGTACTTCGGGTGATTTGTTCATCATGCTCATACTGTGGAGAAATAGGAGAATAGAAGCGAGTTCAGGTATTCAGGGAGTCTACAATATAGCAACTGTTTAATATTCCATACAGCCTGTGAGAAATAGGTTGCTAGTGTAGTTTTCAGTCCACACTGCAGTATGACTGTAAAAGCATATCTGCTGGACAAAATTCGAAAATGTTAACACACCAAAATCTGAGTATTCATAGTACAGTGTATAAAAATTAATTTGGATTGATTGCTGATGATAAATGCATTCTTGTTTTCAGAATGTCTTCTGCGAATAAAACAGTGTGGGAATTGTGATGGCGGGAAAAACATATAAATACTGGAACATTTTCTTCGGTAGGTATGATTTACAAAAAGAAATTATATGAAGATTTGTGGAAAGGTGAGAAAGTCAATGATTACTTCAGAGCACATGTAGCCAGCCCCCACGTGGTCCTTGCAGGCCTTAAGTGTGATCCACCATGGGTGCCCAAGCTATCTACCTGTGCCACATTTGGCTACTTAGGGAGAGTATAATAGCATGGAAGGCATGCTTTCTTTCCCATTGCAATCTAGCTCCAGCTACACCTCTGGCATTGCTCACCCCCACTGCACATGGCCCTTGGGAGCAAAAAGGTTGTCCATTCTTTTTTATATTCTTTAATAGAGAAAAAACCATTGCAGTTTGAGAATGTACCTATAACTAACAGATATTTCAATCAAACTTTAAAAAGCAGGAGAATTGGGCAGCTATAGTGAATGTATAAGGGGAGTAGGAGGCCTGACCTCCTCTCTGAGATATTGTACTGCCCTACAAATTTGTAAACAATGCAAACACAATTTGAGTTGGTCTTTCGCAGTCCAATCTACTTCCTGTGTAGCTTGGAAGAATTTGGTAACATGTGCCTCTGAGCACATGCTGAGTGGTGGCAACACCTGCAATTGGCCCAAATAACAGAAACAAGACTTGTGGTTGTAAATCTGAACCATGTGTCTAGGGACTCAGGAGAGGGGAATTAAAATGAATGGCCAGTAGATGAGCCAGTTTCCTAGTAAAAATGTATAAGGAGAAACAGCCAAACAAAGTGAGTTGATTGGGAAGAGAAGACATAACCGTGTGTAATAGTTTCAGTATAATGGCAAGGAAAAAGTACTAGTTTTGAATCTGTTTAATTTGATGTTGGTTTCCCTAGTTTTCAGGAAGTGGTGTGCTGGAAAGACGGAACTTTAACAAGCAGTGCTTTGAAATGATGGAAAGTTCAGAGGCAAGTTGACTATGGAAAAACTGCACGATACTATGATATAATACTGGGAAAAATTATAAGTGCCTTTTAAAAAAAGTGTTGGTGCTGCCTAGGAACTTGAAATCTAGTTTCAATTCTGAACTAATATTTTCTGCATTGGCAATGAAGTTAAAATAATGATGAGCATCTGAAAATTACCTCAAAAGCTTTTCTGTGGTGATGGTGTTTACTTTTTTTTATCTACTCTTTTAGAGTGCAATCCAACTTGTATTTGTGCTGGGCTGAGGGGAGTTGGATGTAGTGGACCCCTGGCTGGGAAGGGGTGCCAGTGGAAGTTGGTAGCCTGAAAAAGGGGCATTCCAGTGGTGTATCGGAGGAGGAGTTGAGGGGAAGACTTATGCAACTTCCAACTCCTGTTCAGAGTGCTCCTGCAGGTCCCGATCTGGGCCAAAGTTATGCTAAGAAAAAGGCTGGTGTAAGAAAATAACTATAATGGAAGTCAATGGGGAGCACTTACTCACCAGTAGGAGTATTTGTGAGAGCCGGCTTTTTCTTTTCCATTCATGTGTGCAGCTCCTAGGTGAGCCCGTGTTCCGATGATCTGCTGGCTCCTGAATACGAATGGATGCTGCGGAGCTTCTTGCTGGCCCTTCTTCCCCCACCTTCCCCTGAATTGGATTGCTATGTTAAACAAGTGTCAATAGTCAGTTGTGGCTGAGTAATAGATTTTACACTCTGAAAAATCTTTCCCTTCTGTTGGAATTTTTGGTTTCTGCTTTGCTTGCCTATATCATTACTTTAGATATCGGAACTCCTTTTCATTTCATCAAATGCCTGTTGCTTATTCAGCCTGTGGGTTTAGCTCCAGTGGGATATGGTAGTTTGTAAATAGCACATTCATGTAAAGGCCCAGATAGGCACCCAATGGTAAAGGAATGGAACTAGGGCCACCAAAAACCAAAACCAAATTTACCTCATAAATATTTCAGACATTAAGGATTTCTCCAACTTTCTGTGGAGATCTTGCTCTAAATTTCTTCCCTCAAAGGGATTTGGAACACTGGGTCTGGCCTGCAGATTGATTTAAAGTGTCAGGGAGAGTTGCTGAAGGACTGAGAGACACTGATGCACCTAACTTCTACCTTGGGAACACAGGAGAATAAACAGCCAGAGCCTTAGGGATGAGATTATGGTGAAAGGGGAACAGCACACATTTTTAATAGTTGTTGATTCTACTTTGAGATGTGAAGGCCCAGAAAAAACCCAGAAAAAGTTGGGAACCCCCCCCATTTTTCCTGTTTTTCTACTGAAAAAGTGGGAGAAAATGGGGGGAAAGGGTTTTTCCCTGATTTTTTCCAGGTTTTTTCCTGAGCTTTCACATCGCTAATCCTACTCAATGTTCCAGAGAGGTTGCAGTGTTCGAGGAGGTAGTTTGGAACACTGTAAATTGGCTGGTCAACTGTTTTGAAATAACTGCTTTATTATTTGTCTACATCCAAATAACCCATAAAGTCATTAATAATTTTGGGTCAGTCATTGCATTATGGTTTATCTCATGGCAGAAGAGGGCCCTTGTTTCCTATTTCTACAGATGTTAGGGTTACAGATCTTTTAAAGAGATTACCAGCACCTATATTACATTGCTCTCTGAAGTTCCTGTCCTCTCCTTCTGTTAATCCACATGACCTAGTTTCTTTTACTTTGTGCTGTTATTGCTCTATACAGGAAAATAAGGATGAAGTCCCAAGACAATGATTTCAGTGGCCCAGATTTAGGCCTGCAAGTGAATATTTTACTGACTTGACTAAAAGTTTGTGCTTTTGTCTTATTGTCAGAAGCAGAGAACATAAAAAAGTCTAAGTTATTTTTGTAATTAATCTACCTGTGTGCACTGTTCTAGTGCTCATGTTTGAAGGCATCCCATGAAAATGGTTGCATTGTAGGTGGCTACATTGTTCTATGGTACTCATGTTTGTGTTGTGACTGTGCCATATGTTCCACTCCACTCCACTCTACCCCTTAATAAGAGAACAGTAGAGGTGACTGGCACCATTTTGGCAGCTGTACATTTAAGGATTGGTCTTTTGAGCAGCTGAAGGTAGAGCCCAGGGATTGCTTCCAGTTGGTATTTCTCTGCTGATGGAAGCCTCTCAGATGCCCAGTGGCATCTTATGTTAGCTGAGCTGGAATCAGGGCCTTCTTTGGTGATTCCTCTTCCTTCTGCAGCTCCTGTGTGTTGGGTTGTGACCCATAGGCATTACTGTCTCTAGTTGTTTTCCATAAAGCCTGCAAGTTTGGAGAAGTAACTGTTATCTCCTGGCCTGAGAGTGAGCAGACATCCAAGGCCAGCGGTTGTCATGGTAACGTGGGATAGCAATTGGGAAAGTTCTAACAGAGTCTGTAAGTTGTGTCTTCTGTATATTGCCTCTGAACTGAGAGGTTGTCTTCTGTGTCATGTCTTTGAACTGAGAACTTCTCTCCTGGGGGGGGAGCAACTCTACATGTAATCTTAAAGCCTTAAGCCATAATGTCTTGTAGTAAAGACTCTTAACCTGATCTAATGCCTCTGTGATGTTTCTTGCTCAACTTAACTCCAATGTAACATATGCTGTTTCATGCAACAACGCACACACTTCAACACTGTGCCACCTCCCACACTGTTCTGAAGGGTCTATGAACCTCCAGAGCACATTTGGATTGGGTGCAAGGGGCTGTAGTGGTGAGGGAGAATTGCGGAAGATAATCTCAATCCCTTTTCAGTTAACAGAATGCTCCACTAGACCAAAGAACTTTTTGTCAGCAAAGGAACATAAATTTATATCCTGCCCTGCTCTCCTACTGATAGGAAGGGTGAGATATAAATTAATTAAATAAATAAATAAATAAACTGGACACAATCCTTGGGCTCCATCATCAGCAGCTACTCTAAAGCCTAGCCCCTAAATGTACAGCTGGCAAAGACCCCTTTTTCAGCAAATGGGCATCAATTAGATACTACCTAATTATCTGAGAACCTTGTTACCTGGTTCATTATCTTCAGCTGGTCTGACTGCTGCTGCTTCCGGAACTGGGGCTTTTTGGCCGAAGCTGCTGTGAGCCACTCAAAGTCTTTGGGTGCAAAGTGTGCTGGAGAAAGGAAGATTTCTGTGGAATACAAGAAGTGTCGAAGAACGTTTTGCCCACCCCCTTCCCCTAGAGAAATCACCACTATGCCTTGCAAGGCTGGAGGGAGGTGGGCAAACAGCTGTGTGACTGAGAGCCTCATTATCTGGCTTGTTATCTTCAGCTTGGCAACCAGCTGACTGTTGCTGCTGTTCTTGGATTGCGTCAGGATCGCCATAAGTGCAAGAGTAATCCATTACCCCCCATTGTATTTTTGCTGGTTCTTGCCTTTGTTTTCTTTGTTTCTTTCCTTCTTTCTTTTTATATACAGAAATGTGTGAGATCCTATGGCATTGTATTTAAATTTGTAGATACTGACCCCTACCTGAACGTAGGGTGAGAACCTGATATTTGGATAGTACTTGGATAGTACTTGGAGACTGAGACTCAATCCTGACAAGACTGAGATGCTGTTGGTGGATGGTTTCTCTGATCGGATGGTGGATATATACCCTGTCCTGGATGGGGTTACACTCCCCCTAAAGGAACAGGTGCATAGTCTGGGAGTCATCTTAGACTCTTCCCTCACACTTGAGGCTCATGTAGCCTCGGTGGCCCGGAATGCGTTCTACCAACTTTGGTTGGTAGCCCAGCTACGTCCCTATCTGAGTAAGGAGGACCTCTCATCAGTGGTACATGCTATGGTAACCTCGCGTCTGGACTACTGCAATGCGCTTTACGTAGGGCTACCTTTGAGGACGATTCGGAAGCTACAGCTAGTGCAAAATGCGGCAGCCAGACTGCTAACAAGAACTAAGCGGTCTGAGCATATAACACCTGTGCTAGCCCGTTTGCACTGGCTTCCAATATGCTTCCGGGCCAGATTCAAAGTGTTGGTACTTACCTATAAAGCCTTATACGGCGCGGGACCACGATATCTGTCGGAACGCCTCTCCCGATATGAACTGGCCCGTACACTACGGTCTACTACGAAGGCCCTCCTCCGGGTTCTGACTCATAGGGAAGCCCGGAGAGTGGTGACAAGATCTAGGGCCTTCTCAGTGGTGGCCCCCGAACTATGGAATGGTCTGTCCGAGGAGGTGCGCCTGGCGCCGACACTATCATCTTTTCGGCGCCAGGTTAAAACCTTTCTCTTCTCTGAGGCATTTTAATTCCTGTTAATTGTAAATTATTATATTTTGATTTTAGACTGTACAGTTTTGTGTACAGTTTTGTGTTATTTTTATTGTATTTTTAATGTTCACCACCCAGAGAGCTGCTGCTAGTCGGGCGGTATGTAAGCTTAATTAAATAAATAAATAAAATAAATTGGACCCACAGGTGAGAGGCGAGAGAAGTGTCCATTGCCTAGAATGTTGGGAAATTGGATAAAGTGGTTTCTCTACCCCCAGGATGAAAGCCTGTTTAAGGAGATAGAATCTGTCCTTGCTCTTCGCAAGTGAGAGATAGTGAAGTGTTTGGTATGAACATTTTATTTAGTGGGTGTTTGTGTATTGTTACTTACTTGTATGTCAGTATTTGTCTAGATTTGGACATGTGAGTAGGTTGTTAATTGAAGATGCAAAATTATGTGAATGTTTGCAGAGTGTGGGGTATAATCTGAGAGTGTGCTAAAATAGTAAGTTGAGTATTTTGGTTTAGAGTGTTAATGTGCGTGTTTGATGTGAGTGGATTCATTATGTGAGGGTGTGCTTGAGTGAACTGAATGATACATGTTTCCAGCTGTAGTTAGATTAAGTTGTGTTTATTTCTATATAGGGAACTACCGTATATTCCGGCGTATAAGATGACTTTTTAACCCTGGAAAATCTTCTCCAAAGTCGGGGGTCGTCTTATACGCCAGGGGTCGTCTTATTAGGGTTGCCATATTGCCCGGATAGCCGGGTTTTACCCGGATTCTAAGCATGCCACCCGGCGCCCGGCTAGCCCCTTAGGTGGCCCGGATTCTCAGCTTTCATTAAAAAAAAAAATTAAGTTTCTAGGTGGTGCGGTTCTCGAGATATATATAAAAACGTCAGGCACTCCCCCCCGGTTAAATCTTTTTTTAAACTACTGTATAGCACTTCGTAGCTTTAACCCCGCCCGTTCAGGATTTCAGCCAATCAGTGAAGTGTTTGTTTGGTGGCAGTGTCTGCAAAACCTCATTGTGAGGCCAGAAAATGGTGGTTTCCCCTCCTGTTTATCTGAAAATCTCATAAATTGGGTAGGTATATACATTTCAGTTTTTCCCCCTGTTGTGTGTAGGAGTCAGATCCTGGGCAGTGTTTTGAAAACCTTCCCAATAGTTGCTTTTGGGGGTAAAAACAGTGCTAATCCCATATGTCCAGAGTAAATCCTATTGAATTCAGTAGGAATTACTTTTGAGTAGACATGATTATGAATGTGCTGAAAATCAATGGGACTTTGGAGTGAATGTAAAAAAGAATTGTGTTTGTGTTCTCTTTCTGCCCCCCCCAGTCCTATTTTAAAGCAAGTAGGCAGGGCTTACTTAGGTATTACAGTTTTTATTCTGTAGGAAACTAATACTGATTTTTAAAAAACTAATACTGATTTTTCTGCAATGACCAATTGGTTTGACAATAAACTATTATATGGGCTGTATGTATTTATACATCTGCAGTGTGTGCGTGTGTGTATGGAGTCTTTCCAACACCCCTGTGAGGTAGGGTTGGAAACCAAGGCAGCTCACAACAAGAAATAAAGCCATTTAAAATCCAATAACCATAAAACAAGTATAAACAGTTGCAAAACAGTGTAAAGTGGCATGATTCGGAATTTTGGGTTGTGTGAATGAAGTTGCTTATCACTTGAGGTTGCATTTCTGTCCCTGTTTGAGTAAGCCCCATTGAATACGCTGGGACTTGGTTCTGAATAAATAAATTTAGGATTGCACTATAAATATCTTTACAGTTTGTGTAAATAATAAATATATTTGATAGTTATGCTTATATAAATATTTCTTCATTTATCATATTTTTGGTTTTTGGTTAGGAATCCTGACTGGTTGTGAGATGCTTAGTTTTTTGCCTTATAAGAATCTTGTTGTGGTTGGTATGGTATTACATTTAGGAAAGTGTTACTGCCTTCTGTATTTTTTTTCCCTATTTGCATTTCACTTATCTTTAACCTCACTCCGTTACAGCCATAGAAGCAACAGCAGCATATGCAAGATAATTAACTCCCATTAGTGATAAGAACAAGAATTTATAATTATTATTTCAATTAAAACAAGAGGCTTAACAATACTTTGAAGAGGACCAGATATTTATTTTCTTTCTGAGCCCAGGACTGGGTCTTTCATGATGCCCGGTGTGTGTGTGTGGGGGGGGGGGAGCAGGAGAGTAGTCGATAAGACAGACATCCTGGCATTGATAATCGAATTAGCAAGGTATGTGTGGGGTTGTTGTACACTTCCAGGCTCAGTTTCATTTTGAGTATGGAGGTGGAACCTGTGTAGATGTGGTTATCAAAGGGAGAAGAAATTTTGAGTTAAGCAAAGCTCTGCTTTTATAAAACCTAAGAAACATACAGTACTTTGAATGTCTGAGTGCCTGCACCAGTGGAATACTGGAGGAACTTGTAAAACTTGCTGCAACAGTATTTAGAACTGAGCATGTGGTGTGAAAGACTCCTTTTCCTAACATTTTGGCTTGTTTTTCTCTGATTGTGTATTTTTATTGTTTTTACTATATTTGTAAGCTGTGCTGAGCTCTGTTTTTAACAGCAAAAGGGCAGGATATAAATTCTCTTAATCAATCAATAAATACTCCATAGTGTTGGAAACTAGAGTCTAGGCATTTAATGTTGCTTTAAAAAAAAAGATTTCTCACATCTTTCCCCAGTTTTTGGTGGTAATTCCTAGGCACAAAAACAAAACAACTGGACAATCCAAATATTAATATTTATAAGTTTAAAAGTGACAGTTTTCCTGCTAAGTACCTGCATGTCATAAGCAGGGGTAGTCTTATACGGCAAGTATATCCCAAACTCTATATTTTAACTGGAAAAGTTGGGGGTCGTCTTATACGCCCAGTCGTCTTATACGCCGGAATATACGGTAGATATTTAATTGGATTGGTTTGTTTAATGGTATGATTGATTCATGTACGATGATTTGGGAAGCGAGTTGATTTTCTTTTGCCTAATTGTCTATCACATTATTTAAAATGCTGAGTTACAAGTGCTTGCTTGATTTTTATTTGTAACTTTACTTCCTGATGCTTAGAGGATAATTTGTTGACTTGTTTACTGTGTTCGTTATGAATTTTCCTTGTAGTTTTGTAGCTGGTTTTTATATGTAATGTGTGTTTTGATACTAAAGAGAACATTCTATTTATTTGTTAGTTGTGTTTATAAAATGTAGAGATTCCCAGGATGTTGGGTTTTTTCACATTTGCTATTTAAGATGTTTTGACTTGTGCTGTAACCTGCTTAGTTTTGTTTAATCGTAAGCAATATATAAATTATCCAAATAAATAAACCCAAAGCCTCTTCCCATCAGTTGAGTTACTGCCTGAAATCCCAGTAGAACAACCTATGCACATGCATGAAAACATTTAGCTCAAATTTTTTTTGTAAGCAAAAAGTAGCAATCCTGAACAGTTGACAATGTCAAGGAGTTAGAATTGCTACTGAGTCTATTCTGTTTGCGGGAGGGGGGAAGGTGTCCATGAGATTGGGCATGATCTGTAGAACTGCTGGAACAAGACTAGGGAACTGGATTTGGCCAGTGGGACAGATCCTTATCTTCCCTATAGCTTGCATGGCAAATTTGACAGATGTGTGGGCTGCCCACCTGTCAGTCATCTGATTCAGAATGACATTTGATGGTGCAGTGCTTTGAAGCTCCAAGAATCAGCTGTGTGTTGGCACTTAAGGAGGACTGTGTGTGGGGCTTCTGAATTGCCAGTCATTGGCATAGTTTCAGAAGCCTCTTTTGGCACAACCTAGCTGCCTTTTTTATCTGTACACATGACATATGACATCAGACGTATATAACACAGGTGTGTGCGTGGCTTCACCAGAATGGTTTGTTGGCCAAATGGGAAAGCCTGGTGGGTCTAATTATAAAAACAGAATAAAATTGTGACTTTTTATCATATTGTTTTGTCATTCTGGGCACCTCCCTCCTACCACTTGTTATATTGAATGACATCCACTTTTTTTCTACCTCGGGTCTAATTAGGCCTACAGGCTGGAGGTTCTCCACCCCCGTTCTGGGGGGACTGAATTTAGGACTCTTCTAGCAGATAGATGTTGTTTAACTTGTGTTTTGGTCTGTCTTGACTGTTATAATAAAGTAATGCTTTAAATATCCAGCTATTTGACAATGTTTGACTAGTCAATTGGCCCAAGTGTGCTTTTGTTAATTTTCTTGCACATTCTTTTCCAAAGAATAATTAATTGGTGGTTCATACCTGATTTTTTTTTTCATTTGTGGATTTTGTAATGTATAGGTGATACAATTAACAACATACACAAATCTATGGTATTCTATGGGTTTATTATTAAACAGATAAACAGTTACCAAACTTCTAATCAAGTGCTGTATAATATAATCATGTACCTGTATACCTTCATGCTTAGATGCTTGATTAATAAATGTGTTGTTTTTGTTGTTGTTGTTACAGAAGCACATTAAACACCAGTAAATGGTGCTGATAGAAGATCTACTGAGATTATATTTTTGCTCTAACAAATACGAAGGAAAAATACTTTGCGAATGGGATGAATACGTAAGCAGTGACTGCCTTCAGCAGCTTGCTGACTCATAGTAACTAGCTGGAGCACTTAACTAGTGATGTTTCCATTTCTACTCTACGCCATTTGAGTTTGCCTGTCTTGACTGGGGAAAGAAGTTCAAAGTGGAGTACCGTAAACTTGATATGGATAGCAAAAAGAAAGATAAGGACAAACCGGATGATAGAATGGCAAGGCCTAGTGGGCGATCAAGTCATAATCCACGAGGCAGCAGCTCCTCAAATTCTGGAGTGTTAATGGTTGGACCTAACTTTAGAGTTGGAAAAAAAATTGGGTGTGGCAATTTTGGAGAGCTACGATTAGGTAAGACTCTGTTCATTTAAATTAAGATGTGCATGCCATTGAAACATTCAAGTGCCTGTTATGCAATTATGTTAACTGTGTACTGTTTCAAAATCATGAGATCCGTTCATTTGGACTGTAATACAGGTTTGTGACTGCTGGTAGTTAATATACATTTGTCAGCTTTGTGTAGAGGTAGTACAGTTGATTCCTGAAAACTTGGGAAATGTAATTTTTGGACCCATAAATGAACTCATGCCTCAAGTTGTGATATGAGTATTATTTTGAGTACATAGGTTCCAGGCTGGATCTTTGGGTACGGGGTAGATTCCTGAATATTGAACTTTTGTTCTTTGATTGGTTTTGATTTGTGTTGAGTCCCAGGATTAGAAATGATACTATACTTTCATTACCATTAAGCCCTTGTTTTTGCTGATGTGCGTTTTATTTACAGAATTGGTAGGTTTGGACTTATCATTATTGGCTCTATAAACTGTAATTTGTTGAGTCAGGAATGAGCATTTGGATGCTTCAATCTTGGTTTTTTAAAACTAGTTTCTCCAATTCATCCAAAAAGGGGAACGGTATCTTAATGTTGGTTTGCTAATTAGCATTTGAAACCAGGATCAAAATATGGGTTTAGATCCCAGTTAGTAAAGAGACTTTAATCTATAGTTCCCCGTTTCAAACATAATGGGTAAATTGGTTTAAAGAAATTTATTAGAAGCATAGGAGAGGAGGAAAGCACATGTGGTCCAATGCTTGTTCAAGACTTAATTAACGTGCAGTTTATTATGTTGGTATCGTTGTGTATGAACCAGCCAAGCAACATGCCCCTAAATGTCTGTTAGTAAGGTTGCTATATTTTTAAGTTACTAGGTCAAAGGTTTAGAAACTTGTAATCATTATTTTATTAGAATAATTATAACATTTCTTTTAATTTTTATTATAAATATACAAAGCACATAAAATCAACAAATGCATTCTAGCAGCTAAGAAAATAATTTAAGATCAACAAGTGGTATGTACTGACTTCATTTATATAAGCTATAGACAATTATCAAACCGGGGGGAAATATTTTACTCCAGTGGACGCTAGGACACCCCCAAGTGTGTATTGTCTTCCTCTCCTGTTGCTTGAGGCAAGAAAGAGTAAACGCTCCAAGGACTCTTTCTGAGCCCCTCGCAGGGAGTATTAGTTTGTTTCCCTGCCTCTCTTGGGACAGTACTTTGTTCATCTAGCTCTTCAGTTCTTGCCTGATTCGCTGAAAGAGTGACCAGCCAAATGCCACCTCATGAGTTTCATGGCTCACTATGGATTTTAACTTAGACCCCTCTGGTCCAAGCGTAGCACTTAATGTTGAGTGTATTCTATACTTCCCTATTGCTATCACATAGTTTCTTGAAACAAATTTTCATTACATAATTGGCAGGCTTATCCTACCTTTTCTTCTCCTTCTCCTTCTCCTGCTCCTCCTCCTCCTCATATATTTATATCCCACCCTTCCTTCCAGTAAGAGCCCATGGCGGCAAACAAAAACACTAAAACACTCTAAAACATCATAAAAACAGACATTAAAATACATTAAAACACAACATCTTTAAAAACATATTAAAACAAAAGATCTTTAAAGACATTTTTTAAAAAAGCTTTAAAAATATTAAAAAGCAATTCCAGCACAGACGCAGACTGGGATAAGGTCTCTACTTAAAAGGCTTATTGAAAGAGGAAGGTCTTCAGTAGGTGCCCAAAAGGTAACAGAGATGGCGCCTGTCTAATATTTCCAGGGGGAATTTCAAAGGGTAGGTGCCCCTACACTAGCGGTCCGCTTCTTATGTTTTGTGAAACAGACCTCTTGATAAGATGGTATCTGTAGAAGGCCCTCATGTATGTTTTAAAATTTATCAATGCCTTATAATGGGAAAAATTAATATTTTCTATAAAGTGGTTTTCTGTAATGAAATTGATAGGAGCAAGT
This sequence comes from Rhineura floridana, assembly GCF_030035675.1. Lineage (NCBI taxonomy): Eukaryota > Metazoa > Chordata > Lepidosauria > Squamata > Rhineuridae > Rhineura > Rhineura floridana. Next base: position 81,778,781 of record NC_084480.1, read on the forward strand.
CATACTATTTAAGCTTATGGGGTATCTGCCTGTGAATTATTCCTTTTAAAATTTCTGTCTCAGAAGCTGTCCTCGCCAAACTCCCAAACTGTTGCTTGTTCTACCAAATGTAAAATGGTATCTTGTACAGTCTCATCAATAAGTCCACAAAAGTTACTAGCCTGTTTCATAATTACGAAAGGGGCTGGCAGTTGAGGGTCATGCTTTATGCATAAGAAGCAGGCTAGTACAATACAAACAAAAATGCAGATTTATCTGTGCGAGGAATGAAATATTCCATCCTTCAACCTGACAGCCCTGTTTAACTCTACAATGGGTGCAGACAAGGCAAAGTACTTTCCTATAGGCCTGTGGAATAGGTTGCTGGAGGGATGAATGGATGGAGTGCTTTGTGTTTCCTCCTTCAGACCACACATTTCATTGAGCTGCATATAATTACTTGTTCCCTATGATGTTTTGTTTTAGTAAATGTTTTTGTACCATTACAGCATAATCCTGTGTATATTACTGGGAAGTACGTTCCACTGTGTACAGTGGGACTTACTCCCTAGTAGATGTGTTTATACCTTTAATGTTAGCATAAGTAATTAAAAGTGAAAGTTTTAGTATATTTTGCATTCAAACTGTGATTTAGCAATAAAGGTAATGAAAAAGTTCTTCAACTCTGCCGCCCTGGGCTCGTGCTAGGAGGAAGGGCGGGTATAAATAAAACAATAAATAAATAACTCCATAAAGAGCCACAGTTCCAAAGTTCTCAGAACTTTGAGAATATGAATGAGCAGCTGCTCATGAAGCCAGGAAGCAGCTGACCCACCTATGTTATACCCTGCCACTTTTTAAGAAGCCATAATCCAATAAAATACTGTCTTCTGGTTCAGAAGCTTTCTCCTATCTTACATTTCTGTTGACAAGCCAGTTAACAAAAATTAAAAAGATTCTCTCTATCCCATCTGCACATTGCATCAGTACATATGGATGTCCCAATCATGTTGTTAGTCTGAATTTCATGGTTGCTTCCCACAGTTGCATCAGCAGCCCTCAAGGATGAAGGACTCTGGTGGAAGATACAACTAAGATCAGAACATTTACATGTTACTGCTGACACCACAGTAGATCCAAGCAATGGTGGATCATGGTTTTGGCAGCTACCATGATGCAACAAATATTATAAACTAGACCCAGGATGTATGGCCGCCATCTGAGTTTATGGTTTTTGGGAAAGGTGTTTGACAGGAAAAAGTGAGAGACATTTTTTAGATGATGCAGACACATGGAAAACATGCCAGACTCCTTACTCCATTCACCTAATCTTTGGCTTCACTCTAAAAGCTTCATAGTGACTAGCTCCTTGTTATAAATTAACAGTGGGAGTGAAATCATATTGGTGGTGGAAGGTTTGATTATTTTGTTTGGTGGTTGTTGGTTTTGCCTTTCTAAAAATCTCAAGGCAGCTGTAGTTTCTGCCTATAGGGAAAAACATCTATTTAATGGAACATATATTTAACAACAATAAATGTGAGAAGGAAGGAATTTCAGAACTGTGTTTAATATTAAAAGCAAGTTTTTCACTGAACTGGGCACACATTTCAAATATCTAAGTTAAATGGTGCTGATCTACTTAGAAATGTCTAAAATAGTTTGTTTTAGAAACTTAAAAGTTAAAATACAATTACTTTAAACTTAAAATACAATTTAATGCTCATGACCATCTTTCCCTTTCAAGTTAACCAACTCATGGAACAGTTAAGTGGCATAAACATCCTTATGAAAAGTAGGGGAAGGGCTGTCTTGTTCTTGGAATCCCTAACATTACCTTGAATAAGTAATGTACAATTTTCTGAAATTTTCACTTTTTATAACGTTAGTGGAGAAAAAATAGCCTGTAATGTTTTTCTTTAGTTTAAATAGGACTCTATAATAGTTTAACTACTTCCTGTGATACCTCTTTAAAATTTAATTGAAATACAGCTAACTCTTTCCCCTCTTCTTATTGTTGATATGAGATGTTGATATAAGTTGTAGTTAAAAACTTTAATTATGGCCTTACAGTTTAAGAGGTTTATAAGATTATTTATACCTATTTAGGTTTGCTAATCGTTGTGATGTGGTTTCATGGTGGAATAATTTTCAGAAAACATTTCTATTCACTAAACTAGTAAAGGATGGGAGTGCAAAGTAATCAATTAAGCTTCATCATTGTGTATTAATGAAGTATATATAGTAATTTTTGACTTGGATCCTAAATTGCTCCTCCATGTATGTAAGGGGAGACAACTTGCAGCAGATCCCCTCTCCATCTGCAGCCGTATCCCCCACAATTCCCAGTTGTAATTCAATTCCCAGAACAGAGTTTAAGGTGACACTGGTGGCTGCCGGGGGGAGTGAGAGCCCCACCCAGTGAGTTTTGTTTCATTCATGGAACAAAAGTTAGGGTCCAAGCCTGGGCATAGGTATGTACTGTAATTATAGGTATGGTGTGATTTTATGTGTGTGGGATTGTTAGCACACACTTAAAGAGGCTATATCTCTTAAAGTAAAAATACATTTCAAATAATAAGATTAACAGATAAGAACAAGTGCAGGTGTGAGAACTGGGCATTAGTTTTGCTTAATGCACTTTAATGTAATTAGTACCCAGTGCAGTTTGATACTGTGTCAATGAGATGTTGATTTTGCATTGCTGATCAGTGTTTGACAAACAGAATGTATGTGTTGAAACATATTGGCATTACACAGTTTCATCAACTTGTTATTTAAATGTAGGTGTCTTGGCAGATACTTTTTTTCTGAGAATACAGAGGTATGAAGTCTGACATTCTTGTTTCTTATCTTTTAAGGAAAAAATTTGTATACAAATGAATATGTGGCAATTAAGCTGGTAAGTTGACCCTCGTTAATTCTTAAAATACAAGCTCTTAGATTTTCATAAATTTAGTGCTTTTTCAACAAATTGGTAGTATTTGGAATGAAAATTATAAGCCTTATTTAAACATAACACAGTTATCAGGATTATGGGATTGCATCTTTCCAAGTAATTACAGAATTTCAGCAGTATGAGAAATACAGAATCCCTCATCTCAATTAGACATCCATCTTCTCCTTCCCCAAACTGAATCCTAGAAAATCTTGAAAGGTCCTAGGTGTTGGGCCAAAAAACAAAATAAAAAAACCCTCCAAAAATTACATTCCTGATTTTGTAATGGGATCTATGCTGAAGAACATTGTCAATGGGTGTATTTTGATGTGATTGAGTCAAAGAGTAAGTAAATGGAACAACTTTGTAAACAATATGTTTCCAAGCTTACAGTCTGAATATCTTAACTGTTAATAAGTAAGCATGAGAGAAATTTACAGAGATCCATTTTATTTTTAGATGTGTTTTTTTTCTTATGGCTGATCAAAGTTGTGTTTGTGTTCCAAGAAGAGAATAGAAGTGGCCAGGTGGTTTTACTATCAAAATTTCTGGATAAATTTAATTAGTGAAGGAAATTAAACACACCATAACATCATCTTTCAGGTAAAGGCAGCTGTGCTTCCCTACTTCTCCTGAATCCCTTTAAAGTTACTTGACCAATTCTATCTTCACCTTTAGTGTAGGAGGTAGGTAGCAGTAGCAGGACTATTGCCTGGGAGGTGGATACAAACCTTAGTCTCCTCAGCCCTTTTCTGCTGTAACTGGAGAACAGTAATCTGTTGGAGCCAGAAAGTTTGGCCAGCTAACTGTGCCTGTTAAGAGCAAGAATTTTGCCACAGCTGTAACTGTTTCCTGGGGGGGAAACATATTTATTGGAGGCTGCAGTTGATGATGGGGCTATCCTGAAGGGGAGTCATTCCTTTGGATTGTGATGAGGGCATTCTCCATGGGTGGGTGGTTATGGATGGGCTTGTTTCTGAGTGAGACATTGGAGCAGCCGTGTGCGGGGGAGATGTGTCACCTGGCTTCCATATAAGATGGGGAATGTTGGGAAGCTTCATTTGTGGTGACAGCATGAATGCAGCTCATGAATAATGTGATTTAGTGTTGAGTCTACTCTAACTAGTTGTGGGTTTTTGTGATTATGCTATTTTATATTGTCTTGATAAATTTGTATAATGCTTTTATTTCTTTTGTATTAATATGCAGGTTACTGTTTTGGGGACCTTTGGGGCATAATAATGTAGCATAAATACCATTTAATGTTGGCCAACATGGCTACCTTTACTTTTAATACATCTGTTATGACTTGGACGTTTATGAATGTGTTTAAGATCTCCCAGTCTAGCCTGCCAGTCTTTTAACATTTCTATAGCCTTTATTCGTTGGAGGAAATAAGAGTCCCCAATGGATCAGTGCATATCTACTGCTACTACTACTATATAACCATGATTAAGAGTTGAGAAGCAAGATGTGGGCTCTCAAATTCCCTAAAATCGACTCCATTCCCAGTCTTAACAGTGACTTAGTGTTATAAGATTACCTAGGAATGAGATATTGGGGTCATGCAGTAGCTTGTTGAAAAACTCAGCATTACATTTGCACTAAGTGATAGTCAATAGAGGTCTAAGGAAGAGTGATAGTTGTAATGAACCAGTCCAGGTTCAGTCTCAGGACTCAATTCCCAAACCCAGGGCAATTGATCCTGGCAAGGCACAACCCCAGGCCTCCCCTTACTAGGGCAGAACAAACCAACAACAACCTTGTAAGGTAGGTAGACTGCCACCACCCCTTAACCTGGTCACCCACTCTGGGCCAAGGGGAAACCCAAAGTGCCAGAAAGAGTCCTGCCAAGGATTCTAACGGACAAGAGACAAAGGTGCACTCCTTGTCTTAGAGCCTTTGGCAAAATATCCAATTATACGGTAGTCCGTGGTCAGTTGACCAAGGTACCAGATTCAGGGCCGTAGTACCCCTGCAATGAACACACACTGGTAAATAAGAAGTAGCTTTATTAAATAAAATATACGTGCACAAATATAGCAGCAAATTGGTTCCTTTAAACACACGCCCCTGATGGCCAGGTAAAACACAGATTTGCAGTTACAGACAAAAAAAATAACAAAACTGTCTAGCCTAGTCTATACTTACAAAGAGGTAAACAGCAAAATAGCTTAATGGTTCCAAATCTCCCCAGAGATATATAGCCTGGATAGCGGATGGTAAAATGGAACCTCAACATCAGGTAACACCGTCAATTGAGGAACAAAGACCTAAGGTCTGAATCCTATTCTTATGGGAAAATGCCCAGCAACAGCCAGGTATTAATCAGCCAGTCAGGGGGCTTTTAGATGATGAAATGGTTCTGAAGTTTTCGTGCCTAACGGTCATGTACTCTCCAAACCTGATGTACCAGTCTCCACTGATAAACAGTGCTTGGGCCTAATTAACTAGCTTCAGCTGTGGAAACTGCAAAGTCATAGCCTTCACAGAGGCCCCACTTCAAGCAAAATGCATTGCCCACAATTCTTTACCTCTGAGCCATTTTAGAAATCAGGTGTTCTTGACAATAGTCATAGTTGATAGCAGCTGACACTGAATTAGTTTAGATGGTGTTCAAGTAACTTTTTCTGTGAAGCAACAGGAATAACTTTTTCCTTGTTCTATCATGACACTGCAGTCCTCCAGCTCTGATCCTCTGATAATTGTATGAACATAATAAGGAAATGTTTGCTCTGTTTTCCTTATTGCAGCTTTTTTGTATTGTATAAATTCCCAAACTATGTGCTGGAGAACACTGATGTGCCGTTAGAGGGGCTGAAGTGGTCCTTGAGAAGTTAAGCCGCGTGTATCCATTTATCCCCCAGTGCAGGGAGACCTGGTGCAGCCTCAGTTGACACCATTTTCTTTCTCAAGATATATATAACTAAGTAACAGTGTACTGGAATACTCTGACAAAGCGTGTACTGGTATTGGTGGATCCAAAAAGATTACAGTTGTCATGAAAGTGCAGTTGTATCCCTAAACTCTCACTGACTGGACAAAGAATAAAGTGGCAGGAGACAGACATAAGAAGGATGCCAATGTTAGTAATACTTCACTTGAGTGTGCCTCCAGTTCTAATCCAAGAAAAAAACAGTGTGTTGGGTATCAAAAGCGTGAGAAACAGCCATTGCCCATTTTTCTCTATGTGTGTTGGGGTAGAGCACATGGTTATGAACAGAATTCAATAGGTCACTGTATTAGTTCCACTTAAAGTTGCCTATGTCTATTACAGCAGAGTTGGGTTCATGTCTGGCAGATACTTTACAACTGTACCATGGAAAAGCTGATAGTTTTTAGGGTAAAATTTATTATTAGTATACCAGTAGTTAAACTAAAGTTTTTTGGGGAAAATCCTTAAAAATCTGAAAGTATGGTTTCCTTTTCTAGGTAGATACTTGTCTCTTAACACTTTGGTCAGAATATTTGTTTAATTATTATTGTTTGACAACTATACATATAATCTTCACATAGCTAAATCTTGTCTCAAGAAAACTTAAAAAAAAAAACTTCGTAAGGATATTGCCTACTTTATCTAGTAAATATTTCCACTAGCCAAGCCAGTGTTGGTATACGCAGGCCATAATACATTATTGGTTCCCTTTTGTAATCAGTACATATTTCATGATGAAGGCTTGTGTACAGTAACAGGAACAGAGAGATCGACTGTAATAGGTACCAGTGACAGTCCTCAGAAAAATGTAGTAAGGAAGCCAAGCCATAAATCACATGGTCTTCGATGTCTGTATACTAATGCACAGAGTGTGGGAAACAAGCAGGACAAACTTGAACTCTTAATACAGGAGGGCAATTACGACTTGATAGGTATAACTGAAACTTGGTGGGATGACTCCCATGACTGGAATACAGCGATTGAAGGATATAACTTGCTCAAAAAGAACAGAAGGAATGAAAAGGGAGGTGGAGTCACGCTATATGTTAAAAATGTATATCCCTGCACAGAAATACAGGAAGATGAGTTTGGTAGTTCCACCGAGAGTATCTGGATTAAAATTAATGGGGCAAATAATAAAAGGAATGTGGTGCTTGGAGTCTATTACCGACCACCCAAACAAGGAGAAAACGAGAATGTAACTTTTGAAAAGCAAATTGCCAATGTTTCGAGGAGTCATGATGTAGTAGTAATGGGGGACTTCAGTTATCCCGATATCTGTTGGGAGACCAATTCTGCCAAACACGGCCACTCCCAGAAATTTCTGACTTGTGTTGGAGATAACTTTCTCCTACAAAAAGTGTAGGAAGGAACCAGAGGATCAGCTATCCTGGACTTGATTCTAACCAACAGAGATGATTTGGTGGATGAAGTGGCAGTTATGGGAACTCTGGGGGGAAGTGACCACACCATACTTGAATTCTTGATTTTAACAGAAGCAAAAGCTGAGAGTAGCCATACGCGCACCCTGGACTTCAGGAAAGCTGATTTTAATAAACTCAGAACAATTGTAAGTACGGTTCCATGGCAAGCCACCCTAATGAGAAAAAGAGTCCAAGATGGGTGGGAGTTTCTAAAAAACGAAATTCTAAAAGCACAATGGCAACAAGGAAAAAAGGGGGAAACAACAGAAGAAGCCAATGTGGCTTCACAAAAAGCTTAGAGATGACCTGAAAACAAAAAAGGAGCCATACAGGAAGTGGAAAGAAGGCCAGGCCACAAAGGAAGAGTACAGGCAGATATCACGGAATTGCAGGGATGGTGTCAGGAAGGCTAAAGCTGAGAATGAGCTGAGGCTAGCGAGGGATGCTAAAAGCAACAAAAAAGCTTTCTTCAGGTATGTCCATAGTAAAAGACAGAGAAAAGAAAAGGTGGCACAGCTACCCAATGAGGATGGCAAAATGATAACAGATAACAAAGAAAAGGCAGAAGTGCTCAATTCCTACTTTGGCTCAGTCTTCTCCCAAAAAAGGATCTGTGACCCTCCCAGGAAACATGAAGTAGAAGGGGCAGGATTGGAGCTTGAGATTGATAGACAAATTGTCAAGGAATACCTAATCACTTTGAACAAGTTCAAATCAGTAGGGCCCGATAAACTGCATCATAGAGTAGTGAAGGAACTGGCTGAAGAACTCTCAGAACCGCTGTCAATTATCTTTGCGAAATCATGGAGGACTGGTGAAGTGCCGGCTGACTGGAGAAGAGCTAATGTTGTCCCCATCTTCAAAAAAGGCAAAAAGGAGGAACCGGGGAACTACAGACTAGTCAGCCTAACATCAATCCCTGGAAAAACTGTGGAGCAGATTGTGAAGCCGTCAATCTGTAAGCACTTTGAAAACAATGCAGTGATTACTAGGAGTCAGCATGGATTTATGAAGAACAAATCCTGCAAAAATAATCTTATCACAATTTTTGACCGGATAACCTCCCTTATAGAGTGTGGGAATGCTGTGGACATAATATACTTCGACTTCAGCAAAGCTTTTGACAAAGTGCCCCATGATATTCTGATTAGCAAGCTAGCTAAATGTGGGCTGGATGGAACAACTATCAGGTGGATCCACAGTTGGCTCCAGAATTGTACTCAGAGAGTGCTTATCAACGGTTCCTTCTCAAACTGGGCAGAAGTAACAAGTGGGGTACCACAGGGCCCGGTCCTGGGCCCAGTGCTCTTCAACATTTTTATTAACGACTTGGATGAGGAGGTACAGAGCATGCTTATCAAATTTGCAGATTATACCAAATTGGAGGGCATAGCTAATACCGTGGAAGACAGAAACAAAATTCAATGGACCTTGATAGGCTGGAGCATTGGGCTGAAAACAACAGAATGAAATTCAACAGGGATAAATGCAAAGTTCTACACTTAGGAAAAAGAGTCCAAATGCCCAGTTATAAGATGGGGGATACTTGGCTCAGCAATACAACATGTGAGAAGGACCTTGGAATTGTCATTGATCACAAGCTGAATATGAGCCAACAGTGTGATGTGGCTGCAAAAAAGGCAAATGCTATATTAGGCTGCATTAACAGAAGTATAGTTTCCAAATCGTGTGAAGTATTAGTTCTCTTCTAATCAGCACTGGTTAGGCCTCATCTTGAATACTGCGTCCAGTTCTTGTCTCTGCACTTCAAGAAGGATGCAGACGAACTGGAACAGGTTCAGAGGAGGGCAACAAGGATGATCAGGGTACTAGAAACCAAGCCCTATGAGGAGAGACTGAAAGAACTGGGCATGTTTAGCCTGGAGAAGAGAAGACTGAGGGGAGATATGATAGCACTCTTCAAGTACATGAAAGGTTGTCACACAGATGCCTGGATCTTTTCTCGGTCGTCCCAGAGTGCAGGACATGAAATAATGGGCTGAAGTTGCAAGAAGCCAGATTTCGACTGGACATCAGGAAAAACTTCCAAACTGTTAGATCCATACGACAATGGAATCAATTACCTAGAGAAGTAGTGGGCTTTCTGACACGAGGCATTCAAGAGGCAGCTGGACAGCCATCTGTCAGGAATGCTTTGATTTGGATTCCTGCATTGCGCAGGGGGTTGGACTTGATGGCCTTATAGGCCCCTTCCAACTTTACTATTCTATGATTCTATGATATGGTATATTATTGACTGATTGATTAATTGTCCATAAGTTATGCTGATCTACTGATGTTTCCCTTGTTGAAACCCTATTCAGATAGTGTTAGTTCATAAAGGGAGTAGAGTAACATGCTGGGTTTAATCTTAAGGTTTTAATTTTAATCAATGTTTTTTGCTGAACTGTATTGATTAATATTTTCAAACTACCTACTACAGCTCAGATGACTTGCTCAACACTGGATTTTGGCAACTTTTCAAAGACTCCAGCATTTTTCTAAGACATTTTTGGCAATAAGGACCACCAGAAAATGTTCACACCCTCTGCCACTGGCTTACAGGGCACTTAATACCCTGGTGATAAATACTAAAAAAAGAAACTCCTTGATATTAGAAATATATCTAAACAGATTCTCTGGGTAATTCCCCTTGTGCTCTGAAAAACATGACCAACCTTTTCCTATTCAGTATCATAGCATGATAGCCAATCAGTCTTTTAACAGTGAGTAATATTGCAATATTTTTCCCCGTGGAGGATACAATCCCATGCACCATTATTTGTGAGAAAGCTCCACTGAACTCAGTGATACTTACTTTTGAGTAGGCATACCTAGGGTTGGCCTATGAGTGGCATTATCAGCAATTGAAAGTCCTTTGGAGGAAATATCTCTCATTAGGAAGGGGACCTTTGGAGTAGTTTCTATGGTTTTATTAGTTATAAGTTAAGTGTTAGTATAAACAACTAGAAAATAAGAAGTGCTGCATCTGAGCAAGAAATTATTCTCTTTCAGGTGTATAGTCAGGAAGATTTTTAATCCTATTTTAGTTATTAGTGTTATTTAATTGCCTTCAATAATTGTCTCAGGGCAATCCCCAATAAAACCAGTTAAACACAAGAGACAGCAAATACGTATTTTAAAAAAACAAAATTGACACCACCGGTAGAGACCTTTTATCCAGTTGGGAAAGCCTATTAGAACAAAAATGTCTTCAATTGTTTCTAGAAGGTGTAGATGGTAGGTGCCTGTTGTATTTCAACTTGAATACTGTTCCATAGAATAGGGGCAGCCACATTGCAAGCCCTGGTCCAAGTTACTATGGGATTCTGATATATTTGGAAATTGCAGGAGAAGCTCTTCCGCAGACTGCAGTGACCTACTGGATATGTAAGGGATAAGGTGATTAACCTGGTCGTGAACTGTGTAGGGCCTTATATGTTAGTACCAAAAAATTGAACTTGATTTGGTAGCAGATTGGCAGCCAGTGCAAACCCTGCCAGCAAGGTGTTTAGTGCTGGTGGTAGTTTGCCCCCACAAGCAAGGTAGTAGCTGCATTCTGCACCAGCTGCAGCCTCCAAATGAGCTTCAAGTGTTACCCCCCCCCAGTGCATTGCAGTAATGCAAACCTGAGGTTACAGGTGCATGGATAACTGTGGTCAGACTATCCTGATCCAGGAACAGCTGTAGCTGCTTACCAACTGCAGTTGGTGAAAGATGCTCCTAGCCATTGAAGATACTTGTGCCACCGGTAACAGAGCTGGATCCAGGAGTACCCCAAACCACATGCCTGCTCCTTCAGGGAGAATGCGACACCATCTAGGGAAGGCTACTTACTGACTTCCTGGGAACCAGACACCCACAGAGCCTCCGTGTTGCCAGTATCCAGACTCAGCTTATTAGGCCTCGTCCAGCCCACCACTTTGTCTAGACATCTGTCCAGGGCTTTCTCAGCCATTCCTGGTTCAGATGTTACAGAGAAATAGAGTTAGGTGTCATCAGCGTACTGATGTCATCTTGATGCAAAACATCAAATAACTGCTCCCAAATGGCTTCATGTATCAAAGACAGTATAGTGTCCTGCAGTGCCCCATAGCTCAGAAGCAGTCATCCAATGCTATTGTTGGGAACTATCTCTGGAGATAAGGCTGGAACCACTGCAGAACAGTGCCCCAGAGACCCATCTCTTGTTGCCAATCCAGGAAGTCAATGAGAGATCTAGGGAGAGCAACAGGGTCACACTCCCCTCTCCCTCTCCCTCTCCCAATAGAGGTCATCCATAAGGGTGACCAAGGCACATTCAGTCCCAAACCTGGATCTCAACCCAGATTGCCTTGCCCCAAAAAAGTATGAGCTAAGCCTCTGGAGGAGATAGAGGCACTTATCTACATGGCCTGTGTTTCTACTGATCCTTGCTAGTGATTTTTGTGGTCAGGCCAAGAGTGCTACCATTTCACCAAAGTGCTGTGTTCTCTTCCTTAGGTGCGTGTTTGTATTTTCCATGCTTTGTGGTTGCCTGTGATTTCCTCTTTTAGAAACACTTCTTTAGTGTTGCTTTTAATATTCTAGCACTGTTACTCTAAGACCTTGAATCTGGGGCATGGACATCTTTGTGCATCCTTTTTCATTGTTAATAACAGAAGGGAAAGCACAGACACACATTTCTTTTGTCCCAAACTTCCTTGACATCAGCTTTGGGATAAAATCTGGGGAACTAGGCTGTGAAGGGAAATAATCTGTGTCTGTCTCCCTCCCTATTCTCCCCCACCTTTACTGAAGAGTATATGAAGCAGCATATTGTGAAAAGATGGACTGCAGGAGATTCAGGAAAGATGAGGGCAGTTGCACCTCTCTGTGTAGCTTCCTTTCCATGTTTCAGAGGATCAAAGAATGGAAAATAATTATTATATACACTGACTTTATATTTGGACATGTTTGTGAAATTTTTGAGTTTGGGGGACCCTCAAAACAGTTGACTGCCTTGGAGGAGTATCACTTGGGGAAGTTACCATTGCAGCAGATGGGAGGTTGTGTGTTTGTGCCCATGTGTTTTTCCTGGCTGCTTCTGGCTTGTGTACCTTCAAAGGTGAAGGAATTTTTTGCCCCTGTAATCACTCAGTTAACATACCTACAGACATTGCATCTGTTTTAATTCTGTCTTTGGAGTTCTAATGTTTATTCCTTGTATTTATACATGAGGGAATGAAATGGTTTTGAAATTGATAGTTTTCCCTATGAGTCCGGCCATCACAGCGGGTATTAGCTCCACCTATCGTGCGAAGGCAAGAATGTCTTTGAAGTCAAGACTAGGGGCGTCAGGCCCCTCCCACTCTCCTGTTCATTCTTGCCTTCCTGCGAACAAGATTGAAATCCTATCATTGAGATCCTATAGCGTAGAATTTAGCTAAGTTGTTTTCGTATTTGTTTACTTTGTGTTTAAATGTCATTTATCTCTGTTGCTTGTTTGAGGTTCTTTCCTCAGAGACCGCGGCTGAGGTTCTCCCTGATTGGTCTTTAACCTGTTATTTTTCGTTTATTCTCCTGCTTGTTTGAGGACCCCCACAGAGACCGCGGCTGCGGTGTTCTGTGGTTTCTGGCCGTTTTGAGCTTCGGGAGATCGCAGCTCTTTCTCTCCCGTAGCGGTTTTTCCCTGTCTCAAGCCGCGCTCTGTGGAGCCCTTGGAGAGAACGCGGCTGCGGTTCTCTCCCAGGCGGGAGCCTGCGGCTGTGGCTCCCTGCCTTTTTTCCAACCTATTTTTACCTGCCGGGGTTCTGCCTCCCTAGCGCCTGGTGATCCGGCTCTCTCTCTGCAACTTTAATTTCGCCGCGGAGAGCCCTGCTCCCAGCGGCGGCAGCGGCTTGCCTCCTGCTGCCTCATCCCTCACAGGCTTTTCTCGGCACTTTGATTTCGCCGCCGAGAGTCCTGCTCCTGGCAGCGGCAGCGGCTTGCCTACTGCTGCCTTATCCCGCACAGGCTTCTATCTGCTCTTTCTTCTTGGGGGTTTCTTGGAGCCGCTAGTGCGGCTATCGGCCCCGCGGCTCCCCCTGCGAGGCTGTGCTGAGCTACCCTTCCCCCAGTTTGTTACCAGACGGCCGCCATTGCTCTGTCTTTCTCTGCCATTTTTAGATCATTTTTTCCCGCTCTCCTTTTTTCCGTGCGCCATTTTTGTTGAATTCAAATTTCCCGCCTTTTTTGTTACCCCTTTATTAACCATCGGATACCTTCCCTGCAAGCTATCTGTATGTGTGTTGTCTGTGTGTTGTAGACAGAGTTACACAGGGCTTCCTCACACACAAAATTGCTGTGACTGTATCATCAAGGCTGGAGTTTTAATACAGTGGCTGACTTGTACTAAATTTGAATTATATTCAGTACCATCAAGGCTGGAGCTTTAAATCAGTGGCTGACCTGTACTAAATCTGAATTATATTCAGTATTATCAAGACTGGAGCTTTAATATCAGTGGCTGACTCGTACTAAATCTGAATTATATTCAGTATTATCAAGGCTGGAGCTTTAAGATCAGTGGCTGACTTGTACTAAATTTGAATTATATTCAATATCATCAAGGCTGGAGCTTTAATATCAGTGGCTGACTTCTACTAACTGAATTATATTCAGTATTATCAAGGCTAGAGCTTTAATATCAGTGGCTGACCTGTACTAAATCTGAATTATATTCAGTGTTATCAAGGCTGGAGCTTTAATATCAGTGGCTGACTTGCACTAAATCTGAATCATATTCAGTATTATCACGGCTGGAGCTTTAATATCAGTGACTGACTTGTACTAAATCTGAATTATATTCAGTATTATCAAGGCTGAAGCTTTAATATCAGTGGCTGACTTGTACTAAATCTGAATTATATTCAGTATTATCAAGGCTAGAGCTTTAATTTCAGTGGCTGACTTGTACTGAATCTGAATTATATTCAGTATTATCAAGGCTGGAGCTTTAATATCAGTGGCTGACTTGTACAAAATCTGAATTATATTCAGTATTATCAAGACTGGAGCTTTAATATCAGTGGCTGACTTGTACAAAATCTGAATTATATTCAGTATTATCAAGACTGGAGCTTTAATATCAGTGGCTGACTTGTACTAAATTTGAATTATATTCAGTATCATCAAGGCTGGAGCCTTAATATCAGTGCTGACTTGTACTAAATCCGAATTATATTCAGTACATCCTGCTCCTTCTGTGGCCGTGTACCGCGCCTGAAATCCAGCCTACAGCACTAATCTGAACTATATTTTGTACATCCTGCCCCCTCTGTGGCCGTGTACCAAACCTAAAATACAGCCTATATTATACTAACGCTGATACCACAGTGCATTCTGCCCCCTCTGTGGCAGTGCACTTAGCCATCTGCCAGTGTATTCTACCCCCTCCGTGGTCGTACGCTGTGCCAGTTCGGGTCTTTACATCCTGCCCCCTCCGTGGCAGTGTACTGCACCCAAGTTAATATAAGATGGCAGAACAGCCAGGCATGTCGCAATCAGCCAATATGATGCCAGATCAGCCAGGCATGTCACAAACAGCCCAGCCACAACACTCCAAGTTGACTAAGTCTAAGCATGTTAAAGTAATGGCTAAGACAAAACATATTTCCAGCCATAACAAACCAAAGCGGCCACGCTATGCCTCTGTGCCAACCACCACCACTACCACAGCAACTCAGGCACACATAAACGATATACTTCATTCCCCTGCTGCTTCCTCTGACGAGGAGGTTTTTGCTGGCTTTTCCACTCAGCTTTCACCTAACCAGCCTCCCTCCGTTTTACCGCCCCAAACATCTGCTCCAATACCGGCTCAGGCACAAACACCTGCCACAACCGGGCTGCAGCTGTCCCCTGATTTCCTCTCCCAACTTCAAGCCATGCTGGCATTTATCACCCAAATGCAGTCACTACCACAAGTTCCGGCCATACCTTAACTCAACATGGACCAACGTGCGTGTCATGAAGCTCATCCTTCCTGCTCACCAAATCCCTTCGATATAGCCAGAGGCAGATGTATTGACGAAGCCTCGTATGCGGAGGAGTCAACCTTCACTGACCACGTTGAAGGAGATGACTGGAGCGACGATTCAGATCATGAGGAGGATACATCGTATCGCTTGTTTAATGCCTCAGACTATCAGCCCCTGGCACGCAGGGTAGTTAATACCCTTGGTCTACAGACTGCGCCTTCAACTTCTTCCGCACCAGCCATCAAAGGGGCCAAGGTTCTCAAATCTCCTGCACTTATTGAACACTACATCCCGGTCCCAATTGCCAAATTGGTCTCTGAAGAATGGGCTCAACCATTTCAATCTTGCCACTTCAAGAACCTGGCTGACAGGCTTTACGCCCTAGCTCCGGACTTTGCCACCAAGTTACACGTCCCTGGCATAGACGAACCAATCGCTCGCCTCGTTTCATGATCCCTTTTGCCCAGGGAAGGGGAATCCCAACTAAAGGACACTACTGAGCGTCGAATAGACTTCACCCTCCGCAAAAACCACGAGGCCACTGCCCTATCCACGCGTGCCTCCGCTTTAGCCTCCATTTTCTCCAGAGCAGCTATGATGTGGCTGGATGGTCTTCTAGAGGACACTAACCCTGATCCTGTCGCCCTCAGAAGGTCACTGGTAAAGTTGCATAAGACAGCAGCTTTTGTGCCCGATGCCACCTTGGATGCCACTCATTTGGGGGCACGAGCCATGACGGCTCAGATAGTCGCTCGACGGACCCTCTGGCTTTGCCACTGGCAGGCTGATTCAGCGGCCAGAATGAATCTGGCCAGGTCTCCTTACTCCGGATCGTTACTCTTCAGCGAGGAAGCTCTAAAGGCAGTGCTGGTTGATCCCAAAGACGCCCACAAACTGGTTCTGGCCACTGTCCAGAACATCGACCACAGGCCTTCCAGGCGCTTTCCTTCCTTCTGTACTAACCAGCCCTTTCGAGGAACGCGGCCAGGAGGACGAGCCCACAATGTCAGATTCTATGACCCCAATTCATCCAGGGGCTCCTGGAACCGACGCTTCCAGGGCAGAGACCTACGGCTGGCTTGTCAACGTCGACAAAAGCCATCTCTAACCAACCCAACGCCTACTACATCTAGGGGCAATGTTGGATACCCTGCAGGCAATGGTATTCCTGGCTCCAGATCGCATCACTGCCATCACAAGCATCGCAAGGTCCCTGATGTAACAAACATCAGCAGACGTCATGCTTCTAGCCAGGGCGCTCAGAATGTTCATTTCTACAATCCATATTGTGCCATGGGCTTGAGCCCACACTCGGCATCTGCAACGGACTTTACTGCCCTTTCAACAGGACATTGCCAGCTCCAACCATTGCAAAGTTCGCTTGATCCCCGCACTGCGCCTATCATTCCGCTGGTGGACGAGGTCCCAACACCTCTCCAAGGGCACGCCGTTCAGAGAACCACACAGATCTGTTGTAACCACAGATGCCAGCCTCATAGACTGGGGAGCCCACTGCAACTCCCAGTACGTTCAGGGGGTTTGGTCCACCACGGAGCAGACTCAAAGCATCAACTGGCTGGAGCTAAAAGCTGTACATTTAGCTCTAATTCATTTTCAGTCTCTGTTCCCTTTGGACCATGTCCTCATTCGAACGGACAACACGCGTGTAAAATCACATTTGAACAGACAGGGGGGCACCAGGTCTCGTCCTCTGCAGGACTTAGCCTCCCTCACCTTCGTCTGTGCAGAACAACATCTACAATCCCTGAAAGCAGAACATCTCAGACGGATTTGGAATGTGACAGCAGACTGGCTCAGCAGACAACAGGTGTTTCCGGGGGAATGGAAACTTCACTCAGCCATTTTCCATCGTCTTCAGAGTCGGTTCGGCGAATGCTCAATCGACCTGTTTGCCTCCAGTCGCAATTGCCAGCTTCCCAGGTACCTTGCCCGATACCTGGATTCAACAGCGGAAGCAATGGATGCTCTGACAATACCGTAGCCAGACGGTCTCTTGTACGCCTTTCCTCCCATACCATTGTTAGCCAAAACCTTGAGGAAGGCGTGAGCCGAGAGGGCACAGCTGGTTCTGATAGCACCATTTTGGCCACGCCGACCGTGGTTCTCAGATCTTCTGGCAATGTCGATGATGGATCCTTGGACACTTCCAATCAGGCCAGACCTCCTATCCCAGGGTCCAGTACTGCACCAGGACCCTACTTGGCTCAATCTAACAGCGTGGCGTTTGAACGGGGACATTTGAGGTCAGCTGGACTGTCTGACGCTGTGATTGATATTATTTTGGCCTCGAGAAGACCATCCACTACTCGTATTTATCAACATACCTGGGTGGCTTTCTCCAAGTGGTGTCAGTCCCACCACCATGATCCATCCCAGGCCACTGTGCATCAGGTGCTGCAATTTCTCCATAGCGGCTTTATGATGGGACTTCGACCCAACACTCTACGTCGACATGCGTCCACTCTGTCATCCATTCTCTCAGTGTCCTCTCCTGGAGCTCCTATTTCCTCACATCCGTTCATCAAACGTTTTTTGAGGGGAGTCGCCCTTCGCTCTCCGGCTGTTGTCCATCGGTTTCCCTCATGGAGTTTGCCGAAAGTTCTGCAGGCTTTGCAACGCCCTCCGTTTGAACCCATCAGGACTGTGCCCCTACGTATGCTGTCCTTCAAGGTCTTGTTTCTGATCGCAATCACATCTGCCAGACGCGTTTCGGAGTTGGGCGCATTGTCTTCTGCTCGACACCTCTGCGTCTTCCATAAGGACTCTGTTGTGCTGAAGACTGATCCTTCCTTTCGTCCCAAGGTCGATTCAGTTTTTCATTGCAACCAGGACATTGTTTTGCCTTCCTTTTGCCCGAATTCTACCCATCCTCTTGAGAAGTCTTGGCATTCGTTAGATGTCTGGAGGGCTCTCAAGACCTACCTGTCTAGGACCCAAGAGATTCAACGAACGGAGTCTCTGTTTGTATCCTTTCATCCAAGGTTTATGGGGCCTAAAGTATCCAATCCTACCTTATCCCGTTGGTTAAGGGCATGTATTACTTTAGCATATGAGTCTCTGAAGCTGTTAGTTCCAGCTAGTAGAACGGCTCATTCTACCAGGTCAGCTGCCACTTCGGCTGCTTTTGCCACTAATGCTCCTGTTGCCGATATTTGTAGGGCTGCAGTCTGGTCTACCCCACACTTGTTTATAAGGCATTATAAAATTGATCGCTATGCCTCTGCTGATGCATCTTTTGGCAGACAAATGTTGCAACAGGTTCTTAATGAGGATTAGCATCCGGTCCCACCCTGTATGGGCTGCTTTGGTACATCCCGCTGTGATGGCCGGACTCATAGGGAAAATGGACCATTGGTCTCACCTGAAGGGTGATTTTCCTATGAGTCCGGACATCACGACCCTCCCAGTTGGAGGATTATATATTTTCTAATGTGTTCTATATTACTGTTACGCTATTATATTTAAATTTAAAAGTGAAGTCAAGACTTCTAGTTCTGTTATACCGCTATGTTGGAGTCATGTTACTATGCATGGTACTATTGTGTTATTTTCCTGCTGCCAGGCCTGTTGGCCTTGTTCTTGTATTTTTAGATATCTCTCCTTAGACTTGCTGCGAATGAACTGGAGAGTGGGAGGGGCCTGACGCCCCTAGTCTTGACTTCAAAGACATTCTTGCCTTCGCACGATAGGTGGAGCTAATACCCGCTGTGATGTCCGGACTCATAGGAAAATCACCCTTCAGGTGAGACCAATGGTCCATTCTATATGTATGTAATATGGACTACACATTAAATGTAAACATATTTTCAATCTTGTAATATGAGAAATTGCTTTGAGAAAATTGTCCAAGTCTCTTACGAGAAGGAAAGCTTGTACAAATTGAGGAGACTTTTCTTCATAGTCCAATTCTAATATTGATAAACACTGGTACAGTCATTTCAATTTTTATTAACAGTTTCATTAATGTGTTTCATCGAGAACCTGGGTTTTAAAATAAAAAATCTTGATCTCTTCAGGAGCCAATGAAGTCAAGAGCACCACAGCTGCACTTGGAATACAGATTCTACAAGCAGTTAGGATCTGGAGGTAAGTATACTTTTAGCAAGTTGTACAAGAATGTGAACTATTACTAAAATGAGCTTAAATATTGGTGTATAATAAAAAAGTGCCTGTAGTTTGGTATACAAATATTTGTGCATTCTGTCCCACACAGTTTAATGTTAATAGTCACAGCTACTTCCTAAAGACTGCACATTTCACTGCAGCAAACATTTGCCTGATGACAATTCTCCATTGAAATCATTCACCAAACTTATTTTACTTCTGCCAGTGTTCAGCATCTTTGTTTACCCTGTGGAGTGTTTGGTATGGATTTTTTTTCAGAGGAAAAGCAGCTGCTCTACCTCCTTCATTGCTAGGCTACTTTAAAATGGAGAAAGGATTGTTGGGCATGTGGCTGCAATATAAGGTGCAGCTTGACCTTATGAGTAGTATCAAAATTTAGTGCGAATATCACAGTGCAGTACAACTTGATTAGGCAGCTGTGTTCAGAAAAGATGCTTCTGCTTTTTTCCATGAACAGAGGAGGGTGCAAACATTATGAGCTGTTTTCAGTCTGTGTATGCTATGCCTAGCATTATGGAAATAAGTCATAGGATAAGGTGTTAACACAGCAACTTGTAATAAACTTAGCTAGTACTCCACTCTGGGGAATTAATAACTTCTGCTGCCTTATACACCATAGGAAGATGCTAATGTTTTCTTACTTGGGAATGACAGAAACTGAGAAACCAGAAATGCAGGGAATAGAAAGTATTGCTTCATACCTCTGTCAAGTCTGAAGCTCCTCAAAATCTATTTGGATCTACTAAGAGGATGTCAAAACTAATGTGCTGGGAGCACTCATTTTTTTTAACTTACGCCTCACCAATTCTCTTGCCATTTCTTTCAGTACTGTTTAGTCTTCAGTGTCCTTATTTACAGCAGTAACGCCATGGATTTTATTATAGTGAAATTATATTGAAATTTCAAGCTGTAATGTATGTGAGAAATAGGATGAACAGAAACATACGTACAGGTTTTTGTAGATTGTGCAGTTTGCTTGCTTATGTTGCATGTTCCCTGAAACCCCAAATGACAAACATGTCATAGTAGCTGTGAAAAATGAGTTTCTAGTCTCTTTGTGCTCCAGATTGCAGTAGATTAATGCCTGGTTGTTTGCACATCATATTAAATTGAAGTTAAAATAAACTATGGTCTAACAAGCAGCATGCTGAAATCATGGGCATCCTCATGCTGGGGATCAAACAAGTCAGTCTAGCTCAGGGGTGGCCACTCTCTGGCTCTCCAGATGCTGCTGGACTACAACTCCCATCATCCCTGGCCATGAGCTGTGTTGGCTGAGACTGATGGGCGCTGTAGTTCAGCAGCATCTGGAGAGCCACAGAGTGGCCACTCCTGGTCTAGCTTGTTATGACTGAACCCAGGCTTTTGGTTTGTTCATTGGCTCACTGCTTGTGGTTTGTTTGGAGGAGACAAGCCACGAGCCTGGGTTTAGCTATAATGACAAGCCGGAAAATTTCTTTTCTCCTCGGTGTGGCAGGAGCTGGGGGGTGGGGAATATTGAAATGTCCCCATCTGAGCAGCATACACCAGCATGTTCCTTGTTCACATAAAACTGCATTTCATTTTAACTGATTGAATGAGATGTGCAAACCAAGCCAATTCAATTTAGGTTGATAATACTTTTCATATAGAGCAAGAAGTTAGCTTATGCATATGATAAACCCAGTTATGATGATAACTTTTAAACCGCTGCTACTAAGACAGGTGTGTTAGATAATGAGAAGAGTAGTCACACCATTGACTCACCTCTTTTCACTCTGTTTGGCTGTAATCAACACAAAAGAACAAGAAAATATATTGTTAGTCAGGTGAGAAAACTCAGAGGCGAACATACTCCCCTTTCATGCTGATTGGCTTTTACGTGGGAACCCTGCTGGGATCCTGCTCCCAAAAAAGTAAGGGGTCTTATGATCCCTGCAACCCTGGACAACTATACCCCTGGCAATTTGTATCAAGTAGATAGATTTAGGTTAGTTATATGGACACTTTTCTTAATTACTTGGAGTTACTGAAAGTATCTATTAATCTAGTCATTCATCATGCACTATGGTGATAAAATTAGATAGGGAATTTGGCCTCCTTTCATCATTAGGCTCATTTCATTATAGCCAATACACACAAGGAAACTTGTACCTAGGTCATAAAGTCCAGTCAGAAGGCTTACAGGAACATAGCTCCTTTGAGGTGAGAATCGTCTGGGTGGCCCTTAGAATCTTTCAGTTAAGTTGCCTGGTATTGATCCGTAGTATGTGTCTGACTTTGAGCAGAAAGATGAAGAGTTGTGAATTTCAAGTTTCTCTTGGTTCTGTTGTACAATGAGGAGTTTCAGATCTTTAATCCTGCTGGGCTTGTGGTATCTATGTTTTTTTAGGTGCTTGTGGTTTTTCTAGAGATGGCCTATGATGATGCTTGTAATAATTTAGCAATTTCTTCTTTATACTTTCTTATATATTTGACCACTGTCATAAAGTACAAAAACAAACAAAAAACACCATGTGTCAAGGCTTTAGAGGGGAATTGGTCCCAGGCTATGGTCTGAAGGCACGTAAGGCCAGCTCCCTGCTGAAGCTAAGCAGGGTCAGGTCTGGTCAGTGCCTGGATGGGAGACCACCTGGGAACCATATGTAAGCCGCTTTGGGTTTCAATCATGAAAAGAAAGGTGGGGTATAAATGTAATAAATAAATAAATAATAAATAAATTGAGGATGCTGAGGTGTTGGAGTGTACCTCTTAACTAATGCTCAAGTAGCCAAGTCATGATGGTTTGTTGTGACAGCTCCTGCTGCTGTGATGTGTCCCATCTGAGATAACAAAAGAATGAAGGAAGCTGCCTCATACAAGGTCAGGCTTTTTATCGATCTAGCCAAGTATTGTCTACTCTGACTGGCATAGACACTTAAGCAGCAGCCTTTCCCATCACCTGTTATCTTACTCTTTAGCTGGAGGAGCCAGGGATTAAACCTGGGAATCTCTCAGAACTCATTCAGACTTGCATCATGTTACTACACTTAATTTAGTTGTTAGATGTAATCATCGCTTTCCACAGCCAAAAGAAGTCCCAGAGTTACTTACAGAAAACAGAAAACTCTAAAATACATTTCATTACTGTATATCCATTCAGACAGTGACCTGGATCATACATAGTACTCAGTGGACTGTATGTCAAAGTGGTTGTGGCTGAAGTTTATAAGTGGCCATGGTCAGCATTTAATTGTTTTTAAAAGACAAATTTTGGGCATCATAAACCTTTTGGCATCACAGAATTACAGCAGGGCACCTGTAGGAGTCAAATATTTTTTAAAATTTAATAGAAAATTCGGGGAGGGGTCTTGAGGGAGCCACAAAAAGCCTGTTCGCATGGAAGTGTGGAAAACAATTGGAGTAGTCAATTAAAAATTCCCAATCTTTATTTTTTTTTAAAAAAAGAAACATTTTGGGGAGCCAGGAATACTTTTTGGTATCACAGCAAGTGATGTTAAAATTTTGAAAAGGCCTTGGGAAGTCACAGTGGAGGACCCATAGGAGAAATCAATTTTTTTTAAAGATATTTTGGAGGCTCTGGAAAAGTTTTGAGTGGCTGGTTACAGCTCACAGGTTAGTCACTCCATTATGTGGGCAAAGACAGAGCTGAAACAGTCATAGCTTTTGTTGAATAATGATATTTGTACAGCAAATTCTGACAGCATCACAGAGAGTAACATACAGCTTTCCTCATCACTGGTCTCTGCTGTTCCAGGTCTTGCTTGTGGCCTGCATTGGACTTGGTGAAGCATGTACTTGCCTTCTGAGTATTGGATGTCTGGTTATTTGTTTAGTGCACTGTCTCACATAGTTTGCACTCCCACATATCACATAAGTGCATGCACACACCACAGAGACTGCCTCTTCCATCCTCTGCAGTTTGGCCTGAAAAAACACACATTTTATTACCACCCACCCCCAGCCTAATTGCCAGAGGGAAGGTGATTTTTCAAGAAGATTACAACTAGGGAGGGACGGTTTAACTCTTTCCTCCCCATCTGCAACCCTCCTGAAGATGGTCCTCAAGCTGTAATTATGCTTGAGGGGAAAAACTTGCTATTGGTTTCAATAGGATTTTTCAGTCTAAAATCTGCAGGGAGGAGGGTGTAATCACAAGAGAAGCAGAGAGATACTGGTGCATGATGTAGCTATATTGGGATGTAATACCATCAGGAAAGTATCCAATATAGAGAGTCGAACTGAAACTCTTTCAGCTACTAGAATTAATAGAATTAGATATTTGAAAGGGTCCTCAGAGGTCATCTAGTACAATCCTCTCCTTAATGCAAGGTCTGCTATGCAGCATGCAGCTACACATCCACCCTCTGCTTAAATACCTCCAGTGAACTGTTTGTTCTTCTTCATGTACTGTGTGTCTGATTCTGTCAAGATTCATTTCTTAACATTTCTTGAGAGGTTCATTTCTTGAGGTTTTAGCCAGCACTAGCAACAAGTATAGTGTCTGATTTTCATGAGCAAAGGTGGATTTGTACCCAGCTGCCTTCCTTAATGCAGGGGGAAACACATGAGTTTGGAAAGGATTTATGGCTAACAGAGCCTCCCTTTCTGTGCAGTGCATACTTCCCCTGTGTCTATATGAGTCATTGCTGCTGCTTGTTGAGCAATAGAGAAGTGTTAGGCATGCACACACTTAGCACACATTGGAAGGGAGGTGAAAATGCTGTATGTGGCTAGTCTTGTCTGTGAGGGGCCTTGTCCTTTCAGTCCAACTTGAGGTGGAAATGTGTGTCTATTCTGTAGCTAGCTAGAGAAAGGTAGAATGGACAAGGCAGACAACTTCTAGTACCTCTACACAAGCCATTCCCATGACTGCATTTCAATATATTCTGCTCTCAGCACTGACAGAGGGAACAGAGAGAAAGAGGGAGGGTAGCTGAAAAAGAGAGGGACCACTTAGAGAGGAATACTACTCACGTAGAACACAAAGCCAGGCCCGGCTGCAGTGGATCGCCAGGTTAGGCACTGGCCAAGAGCCCCTGTGGCTGAGTGGGTGTAGTTCCTGCTCTGTGATCTGTGCTAGCATCAGTCGCAGAGCATGCACCCCATGACCTGATGTTGGCGTGGATCGCGGATTGGGAGCCACTCTTCCAGACAACACACTTCACTGTAGGCATGGTCTGATTGCTCCACTTCCCACGTTCCCGCATCAGCACACTACATGCATGCTTACCACCACCCAAGATGGTGGTGGGGGTGTCAACACCTTGCTGCCATCTTGGGCGATGGCAGGTGTGTGCACAGTGCGCTAACACACTGATGTGTCCAGGTCTATTTAAGCGCATGGGTGGCAGTAGTGATGGCCCACTGCAGCAGGGTTAATTTGATTTAAATCGTCATTAAATTGCTTCTCTGAATGACTCATTTTAATGATTTAAGTCACAGTTTAAATCACTAGTGAGGACATCTAATCAACTTTTTGTAGTAGAAATACGTTATTGTTTAATATAACCTTAATACATATTTAGAGATGTAGGTTTCATTAGAGGGTAATAGTAAGCAATTATTCTGAATTGTTTTCAGATTAATTAAAACATGGGTTGATAGTTTGCTCATTTTAGTACTAAAGCAGAATAAACTTGTGAAGTCATTTGTGAACAGCTCCAACTGTTCAATTAATCATCATATTTTTGTCACGATGTGCCAGAATCACCACCACCAAACAGGCTTTTAAATTGTACTAAGTTTGTTTATTCTTCTGGTTAGTTTTCTTCTTCAACAAACAACAACATTAACAAAACATACATATGGATTTTTGGATGGTTAACTATTTTAGTTTTTAGATAAATGTAAAGTTTTTAAAAAGATAAAATTTAGGCAATCTCAACCAAGTCAATTTGGGAAACTTAAAATATTAGGCAGTACAGTTAACTTAGTCTTCTTCACCTTTGTCTTCCTTGTTCATTGTCTGGAAAAAAAATACAAGCTTTCCTGCTTTTTCAGTTCCTAACTTATTTCTCAATTTAGAATGACTTAATCCAAAGGAACAAAAAAATCTCTGTACAACTGCAGAAGAGGCTATTGCTGTTAAGACCTGGATTAGCACTTCTGTGGTTTCCTCGTTCAGATCTACTCCCATCTCCCCAGATTCTCTAATTATTGACTTTTTGTATCTTTGCACTTAGAGAAAGAGCAAACATGCACTTCATGTACATCACCTGCAGAATAGGACTGATCAGGTTATCTTCCATCTCCATAAACTGCTGTTAACATATTCATAGAATATAATTAGAAGTTGTATAACTAGTATTCATGATGATATCTTGACCTAGGCTCTTTTTTTTACTAATTGTTTTAAGAAAATTTTGAAATCTCATTTAAATTGAAAACATCTGATAAAAATTAAAAAAACTGACTTAAATAAAAAATCAATTTTTTTAAAAAAAGCATTGATATTTATCAACCCTGTGCTGCAGTCTGTTGCTAGCCCTTCACAGAGCTGCCACCTCAAAAGGGCTCTAGTACCTGATAGATTGTTTTCCATAGTTCACTGGCCCTTCATAGAAAAAATGTTCCCCGTCCCAAACTAAACTGTCCACTTCCCCTCACCACACACCGATTTCTGCTGATTTCTCTCCCCCCCCCCCAGTTTTGTAGTTCTGATGTTATAGGGCTTACTCTGGCATAGTTACAAGAGATAACTGGTATTCCAGTATAATTTGGAATTAAGAGGTTAGTAAAAATCCTATGCTTTAACTGGTGTAGTTTGAGGATAGGGTTGCTGTATTAAGTAACTGAATAAAGGACCCTACTCTCACATACACCATTACTATAACAGTGAAATACATCAAATGGTGCTTAGAAATTATGCAGTGAAACTTGTATGCAATATATATTACAATTCGTGGCTGAAGCATCACGACACAAATATTTTCAAAAATGTTCCTTGAAAATATGTGAAATAAAACACTAGAAACCATTTTGTCTTAAAAATAGGATTGTATTTCTTTGCCCAAGGAAAATTGGTATGTTCTGTTAGTGAGCATTAAGAAGCAGTATAGCTTTATATATCAGCTATTGACAGATACAGTTTGTCTTATGTTTTACAGCATTTTTTTTATAATGGATACTTAAACACTGGCATACAACTGTTTACCCTAGTTTTTTAAACATTATTTATGGTAGAAAGAGATTGATAATGATTGTGATAGGAAGAGAGGTACAGGCATATCAGTGTCGACATACCTCTCAGAATGAACAAGATGTGTGCACTACTATAATCCACTTATATACATAGAGGGAAAATGAACTTAAAACCATTTATTTCAGTGAGTCTGCTTGGAGTATGTCCTAAGGCTGTAATTGTTACCCCACTTACCTGGGAGTAAGTCCCATTGAATTCAGTAGGACTTACTTCTGAGTAAACATAGTTAGCCAAGTATCACCCATACTCTATAACATGCCATTCTAGATAATGTTTCATAAAATTGCCACTGGGATAACTTACTTTTCAGAGTAGCTGGCCCAAGCTAGGGAAGAAATGCTTTTAGTTCTTGTCTATGCATGGTCTAAAAACAACACCCCCCCATGCAACTTCTGTTAGAGCTATGTATCATTAGATTCAGGTCGGCTTGACTAATCCAGTGTGCTATAAAGTGTTTACTTTTGTGCTCCATAAGTAAACCTCATATTTATTTATTTATATTTTATTTATTTGTTTCATTTATAAACCGCCCATAGCGAGTGGCTCTCTGGGCGGTGTACAAAAGGTTAAAATACAAAATCACAATAAAATCAGCCTACAAACAATGAACACAAGCAGGAACAAAAGAAAAGAAAAATTTT
This sequence comes from Rhineura floridana, assembly GCF_030035675.1. NCBI lineage: Eukaryota > Metazoa > Chordata > Lepidosauria > Squamata > Rhineuridae > Rhineura > Rhineura floridana. The sequence continues at coordinate 81,806,003 of NC_084480.1, forward strand.
TAAAATTATAACATAAACGCTTAAAATGCCTGGGAGCATAGCCAGGTCTTAACCTGGCACTGGAAAGATAGGAGCGTAGGCGCCAGGCGTGCTTCTTTGGGGAGGCTGTTCCACAGTTCGGGGGCCACTACAGAAAAGGCCCTAGATCAAGTAACTGTCCTCCGGGCTTCTCGATGGGTTGGTACCCGGAGGAGGGCCTTAGATGCTGAGCGAAGTGACCGGGTAGGTTCATAGCGGGAGAGGCGTTCCACAAGATATTGCGGTCCCACGCCGTGTAAGGCTTTATAGGTCAAAACCAGCACCTTGAATCTGGCTCGGAAACAAATAGGTAGCCAGTGCAAACGGGCCAGAACAGGTGTTATATGTGCTGACCGGCTGGTCCTCGTCAGCAGTCTGGCTGCTGCGTTTTGCACTAGCTGAAGCTTCCGAACTGTCTTCAAGGGCAGCCCTACGTAGAGCGCATTACAGTAAATCATAGGATTTAGAAATCTGCATTAACCTGATTCTGTTGTAGCAAATGGAAAAAGAACGTTCAGTCTAGACACAGGCAAAATGCTAGAAATTCTAGCTTCTTTGTGTAAAAATACTAATGTTCCTTGACAGTAATTTTCTATTTAATCTTGATAGGCAGTAGTGTACAATGACCATTAAGTAGACAAAGTGCTAGACTTTCCAAGACACCATAAAAGTTAGGCTTCAAAAAGTTCATTATGTCGCTTATGTGTGCATGATTCTTTGCAGTCAGGTTACTGAGCACAATTATTAAAATAAACTGGCAGAGCAAATAATAAAATACCACCATTTAAGTGGCGGTTAAGGTGCTGGACTACGACCTGGGAGTTCGAATCCCCACACAGCCATGAAGCTCACTGGGTGACCTTGGGCCAGTCACTGCCTGTCAGCCTCAAAGGAGGCAATGGTAAACCATCTCTGAATACAGCTTAGAGAGCCAGTGACTGACCTGGGAGACCAGGGTTTCAATCGCCACACAGCCATGAAGCTCACTGGGTGACCTTGGGCCAGTCACTGCCTCTCAGCCTCAGAGGAGGGCAATGGTAAACCACCTCTGAATACCGCTTACCATGAAAACCCTATTCATAGGGTCGCCATAGATCGGAATCAACTTGAAGGCAGTCCATTTCCATGGTCCAGGCTGCTGTGAAAAGGGAGAACTTAAGAATTCTTTAGTGAACCAACTCTTTCCTGAAAAAAGAAACTTAATAGTGAAAAATAGCTTAAAGCCTATGGAAATCTTTGTGTAATTAGTCTCCCATTGATACGTGAGATGGTTTTTAAGACAAAAGTGTATTGAAATGACTGACTCCTCATTTTCCCAGATGGAATACCTCAGGTTTACTATTTTGGCCCTTGTGGCAAGTATAATGCCATGGTGCTGGAACTACTGGGACCTAGTTTGGAAGACTTATTTGACTTGTGTGATAGAACCTTTTCTCTGAAAACTGTTCTTATGATAGCCATACAGTTGGTGAGTATACTTCTATTTTGTTTTTTTAAATGGTCTTCCATACAGACCATAATGGTTTTCCTTTAACTGGATGTTCTTTGACCAAATGCAGAAAGGGTGTGCTGTCTGGTTGCTTAAAACCATGTTAGGGTTGTTCTCCACTATGTTGTTCTATAATTCACACTGTTAGATGTTTGAAGACAAAAGGCTGGGTCCAGAAATCCCATGAGAAGAGTTATAGTCACGGAAGGAAGGACAGGTAATTTTCACAGATCCCCTTGAAAATCCTGGAACACTGTGGGAGATATCTGGAGGGGGAAGCAGTAATCAGCAAAAAAATTGCCTCCTCCCTTCTACTAGAGGAAACCTCTGCTTGTCATTGCTCCTTCTGTGAATGGAAGAAGGTCTTCTGTTTGTAGAGGGGCTACTCTGGATCCAAGACACATCTTTGTACTTCAATAAAGACATTAGTAAGCAAAACATCCAGTGTGAAATAGAATCTTGAGTATGCTGTGTATTTAGTGATAGAAAACCTAGACTTTGAACTTAGAGAATCTGAACTTTGTGAATTGTATTGGTCTGTTTCCCCAGGTAGCATGCCATCAAGTGGGCTGTAGCACTGCCTAGTGTCTGAAGGCAGGAATGCAGAAGAGTCAAGACCTTGGCTGCTGCTTCTGGTCCTCCTCAGTTCATTCCTGCCTTTGTCCTCAGGAGTTTCATTACAGCCTTAGCTTTGCTAATCTCTGTCAGTGTGTACTAGTGAGTCTCTGTTTGTGTGAGATAACAGTGTTGTGTGGAAGGGTGTGCTTGTGTGTTACATTGCTGGGGGGGTATCCTTTATTGTTTTCTCCCCATTTTAGTGGGACTTTGCTGGGTTTTTTCCTTTTCTCCCCCCCTTCCACTTAGGGCTTGGGGCGGCTGCCCAGCTGCGGGCTTTTCCCCTCCTCCCTTCCACTTGGAGCTTGCGGCTGCAACCCCGGCAGCTAGCAGGCTGGCTACAAGCAACAGCTAGCTCTCCCTGTCTTGTAGGGCTTGGGGCTGCGGCCCTGGAGCTCTCCATGCTTCTTGCCCAGAACTTGTGGCTGAGCTCCAGGCTTTGGTCCTAGACCACAGAGCTTCTCCTGGAGCTCGCAGCTGTGACTCTCGACCCCCATCTGTCTCAGAGCTGTTTTTTTGCCCGGAGCTCATGGCTGTGACTCTGGGTCTTTGTCACAGCGTCAGCAGGTGCCCCATCCTCTTGCCTGCAGTTCGCAGCAGCGAGACAAGCCTCAAGCAGCGGCTAGCAGCACTGTTGCTGAGGCAGCGGTGGCAGTATTAGACTGACTTCGCCCAGAGCTCACGGCTGCGACTCTGGGCTGCTGCTGCTGAGGAGTGGTAGTCCTTTTGGTGGCCTTCTTGACCTTTCCCTTGGTCACCATTTTCTTTTGCCTCCCAGCCACCATTTTCATTGCTTCCTGCCCTTTTTTCTCAGTTGCCATCTTGTTTGGATTAAGTTTTTTTTGCCCTTTTTTCTTTAAATTTTGGTTAGGTCTTCTGTATCTCTGGTCTTCTTCACTGTTACCTAATTTCCTGTGGTTCTTGTGGTTTTTATCTATATATATGTATATAACTATTTTCAAATATATATAACCCCTCCTACAGTGTGTGTGTTATACTTTGGTTACCACACCTCTCTACTGTGTGCGTGTATACCATGGCAGGCTCAGTTGCAATGGCGGATTCCTTTGACCAACTCTGATAGGGAACAGCAAGGCATGGCCAGTACCACAAGGCCTCTACACAAACCTTGTTCAAGCCTGAGATCCAAGCTGTCCAAGCACAAGGTTTCCAAACACCACTCCAAAGCTACCGCTAAGACTAAGCATGCTTCCACTCAGCTGGCTGCCAGGTGGGTACGGTATGTGACTACTCCTAGCTCCCTGGAAGCATCATCCACTATGGTCATCAGTGCTGAGGATGGGCCACACTCAGAAATACCTTTTATACGTTAAGAGAACTTAACAGTGCTTTTTCACTCTCCATCAGTGTCATTGGATGAGGACTTTGATGGTTTTCCTGAATAGCAATCGGAGCCTGCTTTGCCAGCTTGACAATCACTCCTGCCTCCTTCTACTTTCAGTCAGCCTGTTGTTGAGTCCAGGGTTCAGGCCCCTAATACTGGCATATTGGGGTTGGTTTCTGTTCTGATCTGTCTGTTAGACACATCAGTTGCTGTACCCCCACAACAGATGCCCTTGGTATCTGCGACTCTACAACTTGGCGGTCTGCCTCCTGCACAAGTTCTCTTGCTAGGCCTGCAGTTGACTCCTGCGCTTGTTTCTTACCTGAAGGATGCACTCCTGGGCTCCTTTCCGCAAGCCCAACTGTCCGCACAGCTGCTCATCCAGCCTTCTCCATGTTCCCATGTTCAATCCCCTCCAGTAGGACCTCTGCTGTTTCCTCTGCTATTCACCATCATTCAGAGGAAACTCAGGCACTGTCTCCAAATTCGTTTGACATCTCCAGAGGCAGAGTTCGAGGAGATGAGACGGACCCAACAGATGTGCCCATATCGCTAGAATGTGAGGTGGATGGAGCAGTCTGAAGTGGAAGAAGATTCCTTTCATCGCCTCTTTGAGCCAGCTGATCTCTTGTCGCTGTTTCACAGGATGCTGGACATCCTGGCTCTTCAGTCAGCTACATCTGAACTCACGCCTCCTCTAATTAAAGACCCCCAAATCTGCAATCCACTCACTTCCTAAATACTGTTCGTTGGACCCAGACTTCATGGATCATTTGAACATCCTGGCAGTTCATGAGCCAATTTCTGGTTTAGTTTAGTAACCAAATCTCTCCTTCCGAAAAAAGGGGTCTCCCAGCTTAAGGACCCGTCTGAAGAGAGACTCTGGAAAAACCATGATGCTTCGACCTATTCCATCAGAGCCTCTTGCGCTGCATCCATATTCACCAGACCTTCCATTATGTGACTCAATGAGCAATTGGTTGATCCCAATCTGGATCCTGTCAAGCTAAGAAGAACCCTGTTGAAGCTTCACGAGTTGTCAGCTTCTGTAGCTGATGCCATCCTGGACACGACACAGTTTGCGGCTCGTGCTATGTCTGCGGGTGTGGTAGCAGGGAGGACACTCTGTCTCCATCATTGGGATGCTGAGTCTGCAGCTCAACTCAATCTTTCTACTGCTCCATATATAGGCAGCATGCTGTTTGGAGAGCAGGCTTTCAAGTCTGTTTTGATGGATCCTAAAGACAAGCGGAAGCCTGTTTTAGCCACAAATAGAAAGGAGGATCAGAGACTATTTAGGTTTGCTCCATACCGTTCCTTTCAGCCATTTTTGAGGAATGCATTCCGGAGGAAGGGACTGCAACTTTGGGGCCCCCAGGGGATCCTGGTCCAAGCAGTGCTTCCATGGCTGTTCACAGCACCAGGGCAGGGCAAGCTCCTCTTCTTCCTCTTCTGGAAGAGGAGGTCACCAGCATAGCCAATATTGATGCCATTCCGGTTGGAGGCAGATTACTTCATTTTGCCAAGACTTGGCAACGCATAACTTTGGACTCTTTGGTAAGGGATCTAATAGCCTATGGCTGTACAATAGAGTTTTGGCAACCTCCTCCGAACAGGTTCCTGCCCTCCCATTTGTCCCACTCTGGAGAAACATATGGTGATGGAGGAGGCCATATGACATCTTCTGGACATAGCAGCTATAGAACCAGTGCCTCCTGCGGAATGCCACATGGGGGTTTATTCAATTCTGTTAGCAGTTCTCAAGACACATCTCTCCTGGAGAGCCGTTCTAGATCTCAAACTTGTAAACAGGTTTGTGAGGTATCGTTGCTTCAAAATGGAATCTCTAGCCTTGATCATAGAGGCTGTACAGGAAGGGGACTTTCTGGCATCTGTCGATTTGACAGAGATGTATCTTCATGTTCCTGTTTGTCTGACCCACAGACAATTTCTGAGGTTCGCATTTGGCCAACACTGTTTTCAGTACTGGGCCTTGCTGTTTGGTCTCTCATTGGCCTTGAGAGTGTTCACAAAGGTGATGATTACCCTGGTGCCCATTTCTACCTCCAGGGTGTTCACATCTACCCATATCTGGACAACTTTCTGGTCTGGGCAGAATCTGTGAACCAGGCAGTGACCCATATGCATCTTATTCTCATAGCCCTGAGGGACCACGGGTTTTTGGTAAACCTTGAAAAGAGTCATCCCTCTCCTACTCAGCTTTGCACTTGAGGGCCATTCTGGACACAACTTGAGCCACAGACTTCCTTTTCCCCGAGCGGATTGCAGCAATCAAAGTCATGGGATGCCTTCTGATGTGCAGCAAAGAGGCTGATGTCATGTTGCTTACGAAAGCTCTGGATATGTTTGTGTCAACCATTCATATTGTTTCTTGGGCTTGTCATCACATTCAACCGCTCCAATGGGCCAAGGTCCGCCTTCAGTCTCTGAGGGTAGAACACATCAGCAGGGTCCTGAATGTCACTGTGGACTGGTTCAGCAAGCAACAGGTGGCTCCATGGGAGTGGAAACTCCATCCAGCCGTGTTTTTCCTCCAACGCTGCTTTGGAGCCCTGATAGTGGTCTGTTTGCCTCAAGCCACAACACTCAGCTTCCAAGGTTCTTCTCAAGATATCTAGAGACAAAGGCTGAATCAGTAGATGTGCTCCTGAACCTGTGGCCGGAAGGTCTTCTATACATGTTCCCACCAGTGCCTCTGCTGGGTTGCACCCTGAGGAAGTTCAGTGAGAACGCTCTCAAATAGTGCTCCCTGCCCCATATTGGCCACATCGCCTGTGGTTCTCAGATCTCATGTCTCTCTCAGTCGCAGAGGCTTGGGAGGCTACTGGCATCCAGATCCCGACTGTGTCTGACGGCTTGGCATTTGAATGGAGACAGCTGACACACACAGGTCTATCACCAGAGGTCATTGACACCATTCTGGCCTCTAGACAACCATCTACTATTCCAATTTACCAGGATATGTGGTCTGTGTTTTCCAACTGGTGTGGCTCCCGCAGTCTCTGGCCTTCCAGAGCCATAGCGCAGCAGGTTCTGCAGTTCCTCCATAAGGGTTTGAAGATGGGAATCAAGCCCAACACTCTGTGTTGCCAGGCATCAGCAATTTCTTCAGTACTGTTAGTAAATGCTCATCCTCTGGTCAAGTGCTTTCTGAAACATGCTCTTCACTCTCTCCAGCAGTGTCTTGCCGCTTTCCAACCTGGAGCCTCTAGAAGATGCAGCAGGCACTGCAGCAACTCCCCTTTGAGCCACTCTGAATGGTGCCCTTGCGAGTCCTTTCTTCTAAAGTTCTATTTCTAGTGGCTATCACCTCGGCTAGATGAGTGTCAGACCTGGGAGCTCTGTCTTTGGCCCGCCATCTCTATATGTTCCATAAGGGCTCCATCATCCTGACCCGTCCTTTAGACCTAAAGTAAGTTCAGTGTTTCACTGCAGTCAGGACATTGTACTGCCATTGTTTTGTCCCAGTTTTGTCCATCCGCAGGAGAAATTCTGGCATTCCTTAGATGTCCATAGAGCCCCTAAGGTTTATTTAGTTCGTACTCAGGACATTCGAATAACTGAATCTTTGTTTGTATCTTTTCACCCAAGAACTCTGGGGGGAAGGGGGAGTCTCAAAGTCCACTTTATCTTGCTGGCTATGTGCCTCCATTACTCTGGCCTATGAGTTTCTTAAGCTTCTGGTACCTCGCAGTATCACGGCACAGTCTACTAGATCTGCAGCCAACATGGCTGCATTTGCAACAAATGCACCTCTTGTGGATAGTTGCAGAGCTGTGGTATGGTCGACCCCAGACTCTTTCGTTAAACACTATTAAGATAGACCGTTATGCCTCTGCTGATGTCTCATTTGGGAGGCGTGTCCTGCAACAAGTAGTAGCTCATGTTTAGGAAGTGGGGTTTTCCCTCCCTACTAGGGCTGCTTTTGTACATCCCACTTGATGGCATACTACCTGGGGAAAATGGACCATTGGTCTCACCTGAAAGGTGATTTTCCCAGGTATCATGCCATCATGATCCTCCCTGATGGGGGCTGCCTACAAGTTCTTACTTGTTTTATTAGCTTTGTATATTAACTTTCTTACATGTTCTTAGTGCTAACCTTGTTTGATTGGATGCATAATGTTTTCCTGAGTCAAGACTTTGTTGTATATATTCCAAGCTATGGCTGCTCCTTTGTTTGTGCAGTGGTCCGTTTCTTTCATTGTTTTGTATGTTCTCCATATGACTGCTATCAAGAGGTCTTTCTTCAGCCTCATCTGGAATGAACTGAGGACTGGAAGGAGCTGTCCGGGTCTTGACTCCTCTGCATTCCTGCCTTCAGACAGTAGGCAGTGCTACAGCCCACTTGATGACATGATACCTGGGAAAACCACCTTTCAGGTGAGACCAACGGTCTGGTCTCTGTTGTTCATGGAAAGGGCTAAACAGCAATTCAGGCAACTGGCACTCCAACCATCTAACCACTGGAGTCCTCCTTGGGCCTTAGCCTCTCTGGGCTTCTGAAATTTCACTTGAGATTGCCTTCAGGTTCATTTTCATTGTAATGTCTGGAAAGGTGATTCAAACAAACTGATTTTTAGGATATAGCATTCTGCACTCAGTACCAGTTTCTGTGCATATGTAATCCAGGTGCAGATTTGCGTAATGTTCACAGGCCTATTTATTCAGTAGCCATTTAATGAACAAGGCAGTGCTGGCATTCTAGTAAGCTGGTTGAATTCTTATCACATGTACATTTTCTTAATAAAATCATGAAGCCAGATTCTTTTTTTCTGGGTGGAGTCAGATATTGTCACCTTGCCCAGTTTTTGCTTGGGTGTGTTAAAGCTTAAAAGTGGCTTCCTAATAATCTTAATGGACAGAATGTAAGCACTGCTTATTTGAACAAAGAACAATTAGAACACACACACTGGCTTTGCATAAGCCATCAAACGTATGGACTCCCAGAAAGGAGATCACAACTATTTTGCTTCTTCTCTGTTGTTTTACTGCTGAACTGAGTTATGGTTTGGCTTAGCGTACTGTCCAAACATTAGCTCATGGTTTAACTCTGTCCATGCAAACCATGAGTTTTAAACCATAGGACAAGCCTTGTTCATAGTTTGTGGTTTGTCTGGACAGGGCTAAATTATACATCTGGGTGTAGATGGCATGCTAAGCCAAGCCATGACTTTAGCTCAGCATGGCAGCAGCAAAATGACGAGGGAGGAACAAAGTGGCTGGGACTCTCCACGTTTGTTTGTTCGCACTAAGCCTAAGCCACTCAGTTTACTCCCTAGGCATAAAACACCCCCTACTGCTGCAGCCTCAACCAAAGCAGGAAGGTTTGGGCTGCCATCCAATCCACACTTACCTAGGAGTAAGCCCTGATGAACCCACTTCTGAATAGATATGTATTGGATTGCAGCCTTGATCAAAGGAAATAGTTTTTCATTTGGCCCATGAAGAAACATGCTCCTTCAAGACAGAAAAGGTATGTCAATGATTGCTTTTATTTGTTCTGCTATTAGTTTTTTTTTTTTTAACCCAACAACTTACTTTCATTCTATTTAACAGATTTCTCGAATGGAATATGTTCATTCAAAGAACTTAATATACAGAGATGTAAAACCTGAAAACTTCTTAATAGGACGACCAGGAAACAAAACTCAACAAATTATTCATATTATAGATTTTGGTTTGGCAAAAGAATATATAGATCCAGAGACAAAGAAGCACATACCATACCGAGAACACAAAAGCCTTACAGGAACTGCCAGATACATGAGTATAAATACACATTTAGGAAAAGGTATGTATTCATTTTTTGAATACAAATTCTAAACTTGTGTTTTGTAATCATTTCTGCAAACTAATTCTTGTTTTTGTAGTTCAGATAGGCTTCATTTTTTTCTTTGTTGTTTTTAATATGCTGCCATATATTCCTGTGACGGTATGGGGGTGGTATTGCTATTGTGTTGTTGTTGTTTATTGTTATGTTTTTATAGCCTGTTTTATTTGTTTTCTTTTAACATTGTGTAAGTCTCTTGGGGACATTTGGGTATCAAGTGACTTATTATTAACAATAATAATAAATTCATTTTATTGAAGCATGCTTAATGAGGACTGCATGTTGGGTATAAAAAAACACATCCTAGTGAGTTGTCAGCTTTGAAAACCTTTAAAAAGGGTGAGAGGAGTCTTGAGCAGCTCCTGTAGGAAGACAGACTAGAACACTTGGGATTTTTAGTTTTAAAGAATAGGCAAGTGAGTGGGGACATTATAGAAATGTGTAAAATGGAGTGTGGAGAAATGAGGAGACATTTTTCCTCTCGTCATACTAGAAGCCAGGGCCAGCCAATTAAGGTGAATGGTGGAAGATTCAGGATATACAAAAGGAATTATTAACACAGTCCATATAGTTAAACTATGGTATTCACTTACATAAGATGTAATGATAGCTGCCAATTTGGACAGCTTTAAAGAGAGATTAGACAAACTAATGGAGGATAGGGCTATCGATGGTTATGCATCATGATGGCTATATATTAAGGTTGATATGCCTCTAAATACTAGTTGCTGGGGAATACCAGTAGGAGAGTGCTTTGTGTTCATGTTGTACTTGTGGGTTCCTCATAGGCACCCACTTGGCCCCTGTCAGAAAAGATGCTCGAACAAATAGGGTCTTTGATCTGATTTCGTAGGGGTGCTCTTACATTCATTTCCCCCTTCTATCAGTTTTGCTAGGATTATTTTGGCTTCATAGCCATGTACACAACATCTACAGTTGTAACCTGTAGTAAGGAAGGGGAGTTAGGGCTTTCCAAGTGAAAACTTCCCCTGGAAACCTGAGGCAGAAAAATATAGTAAATGAAAAAAGTAGCAATTTATGCCACAAGTGATTGGGAAAGATACTGTTAGGTAAAATCCTATTTTCTGGGCCTAAAAGATACTTGGAAGCTTTGTGACCCAAAGTTGGAACACGATGGAACACTGCTAAGGCCGGAGGAGGGAGGGGGGCAACAGCCGCTCTAAGTTTCGTTTCCTGCCCTGGGAACTTAGCCCCAGAGGTGCCTGCCAGTCGGCAGCAATGTTTTAGCAATGTCTTAGAAGATAATCATTCAGCTGTCCTTGACTGTTTTGCCTCTCATGTGCCTTGTACTTCCCTCATGCTCATGTACTTCCCTCATGCTCACGCTCCTAAATGTAGTGTACAGTTAATTTTATAAAGTTCATAGATGGGCAACTGGTTTCAGCTCCATGGGCTGTATTAAATAGTAAATGTGCCAGATGGATGTAGCTAACTTGCATATGTAAGCTTCGTGCAACAAGCACGTATTGGATGCCAAACTAGCATTAGCGAACATGTGCCTTTTTCCAAAGTTGGAAAAGGTGTTCAGAGGTGAGAGTGTAAACTAGTTAGTGGAAGGAATGGAGAAACTACCTTGATAACAAACCAGGGCAAAGAATTAATGGTAAGTCAAGCTAACATGCCATCTGTCTCGCGTTTTTACCCCACCTCCAAAATTTCTGTAGCCATGAGAAATAGCAAATAAGTTTTATACGAACTTGAAAAATTGAAAGCTTGGGTTCATAAGATTCTTAATTAGTTCATGCTGCAGGATTACACTGTAGGTTATTTTTATATTTCTTTGTTATAATCTTGAATAGTATTTGGCAACTTACCCTGAGTGAGTGGATAACAGTAAGCTTGCTATTTATTTAGCAGATTTATATCCCACTTCTTGATTACAGTCCTCAAAATGGCACACAACATGCAGAATGGACTTCTGTCAGCAGAATGGGGCTTTCCTTTTCTCTCATCCTTCCTACAGCTCCTCTGTCTGCCCTCAAATTGTCTCAAGTTGCACAAGGACACTTATTACATGTTGTTGGATATCACGCATATAATGAATATACTAAGAACCACACATTTCAAATGAAAATAAAATGACTTGCTTGAGGAGGATCTAGCATATTCTTCTCTGCAGGGTAGCTGGTGTTAGATGGCTTGTGCTGAGGGAGAATAACAGAAGCAGTTTTTTTGTGTTGTCTTTGCCTAGCTGCCTCTTACTCTCCAATCTTGCAAAATTATTCTAGCCTTGTAATAAAAAAAGGATTGTGTAATTCACCACGTGTCCCATGTGCTTAAGGCCTTCTCCTTACATTTCCATATACAGTGTGTTTCTTTTTACCTTAGGATATCTGTTTACCTTTCCCTCATTCCAACAGGACAGTGAAGGAGTCGTGAGGTGCAGCAGCCTCCATTATTGCTATTATACATTTACCTAACCCCTAAAAGAAGATAAGCTGGGGAGTGAGTTCCAGAGCTGGAGGGCCACCACAGAAAATGCACTTGTCCCCAGTTGTCATGTGTCTAAACTCTGAAGGCAGGGGCACCCGTAGCAAGGCCTCTGAAGATTTCAAGAGAAGAGGCCAGGCTCTCAGATGCTTAAAGATGTCTTGATGTTCCACTGCTTAGAAGGTTGTGTTCTGAAGGCTGTGGACATGGCTTGCTTTTTAACTTCTTGTAGAAAGAGTAAGCCCTTTGTTTCAGAAGAGGTCAACAGAGCAGTGTTTCTTCTTTCCTTGCTCTAGATTTGGTACATCTAGGGCTAGAATCATGGTAGTTTCACAAGCAGCTTTCAGAAGCCGATGTATGAACTTGTTCTCTGTTTCTTCAAAAGAGAGAACAGTGTGTTCCATGGGCACCTTTCATAAAACACACACATTTAAAACTAAAAGCAGTGTTCTTCATAGATGATACTATTTTCTCCCCCAGTCCTGAAAGGGAACTGTGAACAGCTTTGCTTGCAGCTTTTGGAAACCTTCCACATTCCCCTAAAAAGAAGCAGTGGGTGGGAGGAAAGAAAAGCACAGGTTTCTGAAAGTAGTAGGGAAGGTGGATCATTTATTGCATTCAGGAAGAGGGAGAGCTAGAATAGAGTTAAAAGTGTCTTGCACTTCTAGAACACAGCTCCTATAGTCTTAAGCCTCTAATACCTTGTTTATTGCAGAAATGGCAATAATACAGGGCCCTTTCAAGGCTATTTCCTAATTAAATATATTATTTCTGTAGACTAGTAGTTGTTAAATGCACACCCTGTATTTCCATACTTTTAAAGTCATACTTTTTGAGTTTATAGAACATTTTACCTATAATTATACTTGAGAAAAAGCTGTAGAGTATAAAATACATTTATATTTATAACTGTACATTTTATATCATTGCTTTCGCATATATCAGTTCAGAATTTGGATAGTCTTGACATTTTAACTTTACTTTTTCAGAGCAAAGTAGAAGAGATGATTTGGAAGCTTTAGGTCATATGTTCATGTATTTTTTAAGAGGCAGTCTTCCATGGCAAGGCTTAAAGGTATTATGTTAATTCTTTGAATATTTTGTTTCCTTTAGTATTGTCATAGTTTCATAAAATATTTCTGAAGCAATTTGATATCTTTTTAAATTTAGGCAGATACATTGAAAGAACGGTATCAGAAAATTGGAGACACAAAGCGAGCAACCCCCATAGAAGTCCTGTGTGAAAACTTCCCAGGTAATCAGTTCTTCTGTAAAAGAACAGTCTGTATAGATATTACATTGCCAGTTTTCATTTGGTCATTAGATTATAGCACAAAATGTTCATACTTATGATACAAGTGTCATGGATGCATGTTTTCTCTTGGTTGAATTAGTGTTAAACATAATGGTGAGGAAACAGGTGTCGGTATTCCATGTGTTCCTGCACAGTTTTTCTTTGCCTGCTATGTAAGAGAAACTGTTGTGTTTTTCACTCTGTTCAGTTGCTTCTAATAGCTTTTATGAAGCTGACCATGCCATTGGTGGCTTGTAGAAGTTGTGTGGTAAACTCATAGGGTAGATCTCTGAAATGAGCTCTGCGGCTTCCAAGTGGGTTTCCATCACCAATAGTTCAAGAATTCATGTTGAGATAATTATCACACAAAAAGCAAAATATTTTGTTTTTGAAACATCTTACAAAAGTTGTGTTATCTCCAAAACTGCTAATCCTAATGAACAACTGATAAGAGTATTTAGGGGACGCACCTCTTTTAAAAGCTAATATCAGTCCTTTGAATTGGGCCTGGAAACTGACTGGAAGCTAGTGAAGATGATAAAGCACTGGCACAATATGATCACATCTTCCCGTTCCAGTTAACAATCTTTCTGCCCTATTTTGAACCCACTGAGGTTTCTGGACCATGTTCTTATAATGCGTTGCTTATTGTTTATGTGAATTGTCAAAGCTTAGTTTCCTCTTGTGCACTAAATTAAACTTTGTAAAAAGATACTCTCTATTTGAAGACTATATTCAGGATTAAATAAAGTATGTTTCTGAGCTTGATTCAAAGTGCTGGTTTTAACCTATAAAGCTTTACACGACTTGGGACCACAATAGCTGATGGCACGTCTCTCCTGACACAAACCCACCCGTACACTGTGGTCAACATCCAAGGCCCTCCTCTGGGTGCCTACTCTGAGGGAAGCTGGGAGTCTGGCAACAAGGGAGAGGGCTTTCTCAGTGGTGGCCCCCAAATTATGGATCTCCCTGATGGGGTGCGTCTGGCACCAACATTGTTATCTTTTCGGCGCCAGGTCAAGACTTTCCTCTTCTCCCAGGCATTTTAGCATGTGTTTTTAAATTGTTTTTTTTTAAATGTGTTTTTAAATTTGTATATTTGTTTTTAATGTTTTTAATTGTTGTAAACTGCCCAGAGAGCTTCGGCTATGGGGCGGTATACAAATGTAGTAGTAGTAGTAGTAGTAGTAGTAGTAGTAGTAGTAGTAGTAGTAGTAGTAGTAATAATGTTCTGTTTTTAATAATTGTTAGAAAATTATGATCAGTTCTTTATTCATGTAGAGGAAATGGCTACATATCTTCGTTATGTGAGAAGACTAGATTTTTTTGAAAAACCAGACTATGACTACTTAAGAAAGCTCTTTACAGACTTGTTTGATCGGAAGGGCTATATGTTTGATTATGAATATGACTGGATTGGTAAACAGCTGGTAAGTACAGTTTAAAAAGTACTCTTTAAATGTTCCTGAAACTAATGACAAAAAATAAGTGCTAACATAGAGATTGCTTTTCTGTAATATAGCAAATATATAGATATATAGAAGATATATCCTCTATTATTGCTAATCTTTTTTGAAGCCTTAGGCAGAAATTTCATAGGACCTTTGTTTCTCTTTGGGAAGAATACTTAGGTTATATTTGTCTTGTATTTTAAGTGTGTAGAGGATACTGTTTACTCTGTAAGCAGGACTTCAGCAGTAGGAACTGTAAAAGCTATATCCTGTTTCACATTCCATTGTATATATCTGACTCCTGCTGCTCTCTTTTGTTTGTCAGGTTTAATCAAAGGAGCTAATGAGGTCATGTTTACAGAAATTAGCACTAAGATATTAAATCCACGTTCTTCCAGTTTAACAATATGGTAGCCTATAAAATTGTTTAATCATACCAAGGGAAGTTGTGTGTTCACATAAGCCACAGTGCAGCTTAGAATGTATTAAATTCACAAATTTAGATAGGGTTAAAAGGCAAGTGTATTGCAAGTGTAACTTGGTTGTCAGATTTCTCTTGCCTCACTATAGATCATCTGGCTTAGAACATTAACTGAAGCATTTATCTAGATAGCCTTTCACCAGTGCATTCCAGTTACTAGTTATACTTTACTTTCTGATAGTAAGTTTAAACTGTATAATGAAAGGGGACTTCTGATGTTTTGAAGAGTTGAAAGCCTGCATCAGCTGGACTGCCCTCCTTCCCATGGCTAACTAAGGCAGTTCTAGCTGGACAGTCCACGATCCCCTGCTTCCCAACTGCCTTGTCAGGAGGAGCCTACACTGATATATTGCTTATTGTGTTAGCCCATCCCTCTCAGATATGCATTTATGTTACTTGTGTAAGCTGCCTTGGAAATATATGTATCCTGAAAGGTGGGATAGTAATAATAATACTACTTTAAGCTCAGGTTAGCCTTGCAAATGGATCCAAAAATAACTAACCTTTCTATTTACATATATTGATTCTGGTAATTTTTTGCATGATAGTCATTCTTTCTTACCAAAGACATAGGTTTGTGGCTGACTTAGTGCTATAGGAATCTCAAAATACCTTTCAATCAGTTTTTCAAAATATGTTGGTAACTTTAAAAACCTACAAGTTTATTTTACCAGTATTCAACATAATGTATTGTTTGTAGCCTACTCCAGTGGGTTCAATCCATTCGGATCCTGCAGTATCTTCCAATAGAGAAGCACACCCTCACAGAGATAAGATGCAACAGTCCAAAAATCAGGTATTCTGTCCATCAGTGTCTACCATTTGTACAGTGGAAGGTTGCTTTTTTGCCTCTCTCCAGAACCTAGTTTTTTTAAGAATAGCATGAAGTCTTTAGACACAGCTTGAACTTCAGCTGTGAGCAAAGGTTTTGGAATTAGTACATTTCTCTGTTCTATCATTGTTAGCTCTTCTTTTTAGCAAGGACTTCATGGAAGTAAACAAAATACAGTCAGGAAATAGTTTTAGATCAGCAGTAATAATTGGTGCTTCCTGGTAAAGATTCTCAAGTGGGAACTGTTGGCACGACCTAAAACACCAAAGAGTTGAGCTATATAGTACAATTTTATAAATGTTCTTGAAACGGTTCATTGCTTGCTCATAGTCTGTGGAGTATTGTACAGTTCATATATTCTGCATTTCTAGAAGTGGTGCAACCATTTATGTTGGAACTATGTTGATGTTTTCACAACAACAGTACATATACTATCAAATATTAGCAGTAGCTCACAGTGGCTCCATTTATTCTTTGAGCGTCCTCATCAGAAGGCGTTTTTTCCAAGCTCAAGTTAGTGGAAGGAGCATGGTCCATCTGGTAAAATGGATAAAGGTAAACTGCTGGTAACTTGTGCCTGTAAAAAGTAGGTTCGTGCAACCTGGCTCAGGACTCAATGGGAAGTGTAAGAAATGTACATTACAGATTTCACACATATGTAAAAATGTGGATCTGTCAAAACTTCATTTTCTGCATACATTTTATGTTTGTTGTGTTAACTTCAGCTTTAAAGGATTTTTTTAAAAAGTTTGTCAGGTTTGATTTTTAACTTACATATTAAATGTAACTGTGTCAGTCTACACTGAGTGCAAATGAATAATTTATTTCAATCAAAGATCAGTACATAAAAAAAGCATAAGTAAACAAGATCATATCAAGTACATACTGAGTGTGCATACCATGGAAGTACTGAAGATCTCATATTTTAAGAATGCATCATTCAAGAGCTTTTTAGAAAAAAAAGCTTATCCCATCCCAAATGCCCCCAAGTATTCCTATTTTGCATGGGGTTTTATGTTTGAATTTTTTGTTGAGTGAGTCCAATTATTGTTGGTCTAAAAAAACTTTAAACTTAATTTTCTGCATTTAGATGAATAGGTATGCTTATTGCTACATGTGCTTAGGTGCCCATGTGTTCCTGTGAATTTTATGTAGAATATAGGTGATTAGCCGCATGATGTGTTTAATATGTTTTGGGTTCTTATTCCTTCTCTTCCATACATGCTTAATGCATTGTTTAACTGGCAGTCGACAGACCACAGGGCAGCTTGGGACCCCCATCAAGCTAATCCCCATCACTTGAGAGCTCACCTAGCAGCTGACAGACATGGTGGCTCGGTACAGGTATTTTCTGTTATTTGCATGACTATTTCCACATATTTATCTTTGGGCACACATTGCCATGCTGAAAATTCTACTTTATAACTGTATTTGTAACCATGTTCCTTTGACTATAATATCTATACTGAAAAATCTCACAAAATATGACTTAGTTTCTGCAAATGCTTGTAGAAAAACACCTATCTGGGTTTTTTGGGTTTTTTTTAAAAAAGGGGGTTGGTATGGTAGACTTGAGAGCCAGTGTGGTGTAGTGGTTAGAGTGTTGGGCTACAACCTGGGAGACCAGGGTTCGAATCCCCACACAGCCATGAAGCTCACTGGGTGACCTTGGGCCAGTCACTGCCTCTCAGCAGGAAGGCAATGGTAAACCACCTCTGAATATCGCTCACCATGAAAACCCTATTCATAGGGTTGCCATAAGTCGGGATCGACTTGAAGGCAGTCCATGGTAGACTTGGGTGACTTTTAGACTGCAGTTCTAAACACGCTTGTAGTAATGGGAATTGAACTCACTGCCTGACCTAGTGACTGCATCTTCCATTTCTTCATTTAATAGATAATCTACTAGAACAAAGGTGAGGAACCTTTGACCCTCCAGATGCTGCTGAAATACAACACCCATCAGTCCCAGCAAGCATGGCCAGCGGCCAGGGATGATGGGAGTCTTAGTTCAGCAACATCTGGAGGGCCAAAGATTCCCCTCACCTGTGTTAGAGGTACAAGCACCACTAAACTCTTAAGTGGTACATAGGGAGTGCAATAGCACCATAGTTCTCTCAAGCTCTGGAGATGCAAGATCCTGCTTTTGGAGGGATCTTACTGAATTGGAGTACATGTGAAAAGTAGACTTTGATTGTATATTTAACTTGCTTCTTCATTTTACAAGTGACTTGTTAGCTATCTTACCACGATGAGAAAGGGGATTTCACAAAGGGTAGATCCAATAGTGATATGTTGGTTAGGAAGTTAAACAGCCTTTACTGACATTCTCACAGTTAGTACAGAATGAGTTTTAGGATTATAAAACATATAAAGCTAATCATTAGGCTCCTCTGATGCTTTCTGCTTGGGCCCCCAATTCTTCAGGAAATTTGAGTGGCAAATGGGAAGCTTCCTAGGACCCAGTTCACCCTTCTAAAATGAGGATCTGGGCAGCTCCTACATCTTCATTTGCTGCAATATTCTTGAATGACCATGCAGTCATTACAGATCACTGATACAGAAAGAAGGTACTTTTCTGACAACTTTGTGTCCAGCCATAATCAAGACTGGCTGAAACATGCTATTGTTTCCAGTACTAGACAACAATAGAAACAGAATGCTTTCCTCATACTGAGCAGTTTTAATGAGTGTCTGAGACAGGACTGGGATTCACAGTGAGCAGGCAGAGACTATTTATTTAAGAGAATTTGTATTATGTATAATCATCAAAACCTCTAAGTGATTTACATAAAATGTAATATGTACTTTAGGGATTACTGATAAAATCAGATGTTAAAAATAAATTAGCCTAAATATTTTCAAAATAAAATAAACAGCTTTTAAAAATAAACATTATATAAAAAAGATCAAAATACATGTTAAATGTGTGGGTAGACTGGATTAAACAAAAGTGTTTTTAGTAGTCACCAAAAACAGTAAAGTGAAGCCACTGACCTAATATCAGTGGGCAGGGAGTTCCAAAGTGTAGGTGCTGCTACACTGAAGGATTGATTCCTTGCAAGTGTGGAATGAACATTATGTGGCACTTGTAACAGTGCCAGTTTTGTAGATCAAGGCAATCAAATAGGCATATATGGGGTAAGGCAATCATTCAGGGAAACTGGTCTGAAGCTGTTAAGAGCTTTACAAACCAATAGTAATGTCTTGAATTTGGCTCAATAACAAATTGTCATCCAGTGCACGCTTTCCCCAATTCTCATTCTACCAATCAAGTCCAGGGGGATACCATGGTTGATGGAGTTGAAAGCTGCATAGAGACAGAGAAGCAGGAGCAATGTCATTCCCATTGTCCTGCTTTAGGTAAAGATTATCCATTAGGGCAACCAAGGCTGGCTTGGTTCTGTGGTCAGGCCTGAATCCAGATTGGAATGGGTCTAGATAATACATATAATCCAAGAATGCCTGAAACTGCCCTCTCATAACCCTCTCCACTACCTTCCTAGAAGAGAGAGATTTGTGACTGGCTCTAGGACTAATTTCAATGGGTCTAGGGTTGATTTCTTCAAGAGTTACCATATCACTGCCTCTTTCAGGACAACAGGAGCCACCCCCTCATATAATAAAGCATTATTATTCTGGACCCAACCAGTCAAACCCCCTCTGTTAGATTTAATGAACCAAGAGGGACAGGGGTCAAAATGGCAATGAGGTTGGGCATGTAGTTGCAAGCTCCTTGTCCACATTATGCTGTGTAAATTGAAACCGATCCCACAACACATCACAGATTGAGATATTGGGTGCTTTGACTGGAACCACAATAACTGCAGTGGCAAAGCCACTCCGAAGTCAAACAACTTTATCCTCAAAACATGCAGCCAATTCTTCACAGTGGGTCCTTGAATGCTGCAGAGGTCCCTCCCCTACAGTGTGAGACAGCAACCTCCAGATCATTGAAATAGCTTCACTGGCTGCCTACTGGAATATGCAGTGCAGGCTGCAAAATGTGCTGCCTTGGCTGCCTGCACTGTCACGTGATAGACATAATTATGTGCCCAAACAGTGTTTGGTCAACTTAAGAGTAAGACTTGCACCACTTGCACTGTAGTCTTCATCTGATTTGCTTCATAGCCTGTAGCTTCCCAGAATACCAAGGAGACACTTGGGCCCTGCAACACCAGAAAGGGCACTTGGGAACTATCATGTCGTTTCACTGTTCCATAGGGAGACCAGGTGTTCAATAGGATTGTCGACTTTCTCTTCTGGAAGATCCTCCAGAGCATTCACAAATCCATCAGTTTCCATCAGTCTCTGAGGATGGGACATCTGAATAGATCCACCACCCTTACAAGAGGGAATTGTAGCCACCAATCCAAGCTATGTTAAACAGCCACAAGAGTGGCTGTAGACTATAGTCAAGCATGGATTTTTCACATTCCGCCATGTTAAATTGAAAATAACTCCATGCCATTCTGCTGCTTCCCATAAGCTCATTTCAAAACAAAATCTTACAAAACCTATAGTCCTGAACTCAGAAGTGCTTGCTTAACAACCCTCTAAGTTTTCATGGTGAGAGAAAATCCAGAGTTCAAAGTGTAAAATGATTAAAAAAATCCAGACCCCTGTTGGAATTTTTTCTGTCAGTGGTCTCATAATTTGTTGAAATTAATTAAAAATCAGCCACATTCACAGAGTACCTATTACTGGCCATGCCCTATACTCTGACCTTCACCTTCATCAGATTAAAAGGTACAAAAATGCCTGGCTGATTTTTACTTAATTTAAGAAATTTAACATTGAAGTCTATGATAGTGCAGGCATGCTCAGTAAGAATCAATTGTTAGTGTTCCAAAAGCCAGACTAATAGCAGTTTGGCTTGGCTAATCAGGGGGCCACTTCCACACCAGACATTTATTCCACTTTAAACAATCCTGGCTTCCCCCAAAGAATCCTGGGAAGACTCGAACCACTGTGGCCACTGGAGCTCTGTCAGGGGAATAGGAGTCTCCTAACAACTCTCAGCTCCCTTCACAAACTACACTTCCCATGATTCTTTGGGGAAGCCATGACTGTCCAAATGGAAATAAATGTCTGGTGTGGGTGTGGCGCCTGATTAGCCAAGCCAAACAACTGTGAGTCTGGCTTTTAAAATGCTAATAGTTGGTGTTTACTGAGCATGTCGGTGCTTATAACTGACTTCAGTGTTAATTTTTTAAAATTAATTAAAAATCAGCCATGCATTTTTTTAACTTTTAAACTGCAGAAGATGAAGGTCAGAGTACGGGGCATGGTCAGTAATAGGATTACAGGTACTCTGAACATGGCTGATTTTTAATTAATGGCAACAAATTATGAAAACACTGACAAAAAAATCTTGCAGGTATAGATTTTTTCCTCTTCCACTTTGAACTCTCCATTCTCTCTTGAATGTTTTGTGTATCACCATGAAAACGTAGAAGATTGTTAAGCAAGCATTTCTGAGTTCAGGACTATAACTTTTGTAAGGTTTTGTTTTGAAATGAACGTATGGGAAGCAGCAGAATGGAATTGGGGGTATTTTCAATTTAACATTGTGAAAAGCAAAAAGATCCATGCTGGCTATAGTATACAACCACTCTTGTGGCTGTATAAACAGTGGGAGGTAAAATACATTCTAGGAAATTTCTAGGTGTGCTGTATGCTTTTAATTGACCATGCCTACGTTTCCTTAATGAAGTGGTTTAAGCATAGCAGGCTGAACACATGCATTTTGGGCAGACCAAGTTTGTTGCTTCCAACACCTAGATTTATTAAGTTTCAACATACTGTAATCAGACTAATTTTACATCAAACCACAGTTTTAGATTCAACTGTTAATGCACCCAAAATAGAAATAAAAATAGAATTAAAATATAATCTCCAGTTTGAAATACAAAAGGCTGTCTTCACCATCAGATGACACCGACCAATAAAAAGGCTTTGAAATTAATACAAATGAATTTGACACAGATTTCTAGGATGAATAATGAGAGAAATATTATTTTCCAGGTTAGATTCTCCATAGAAACAGTAATAACACAGGAAAGAAGCAAAGTAAGAAGAACAAACATATAAAAACGTAATTTTCAGTCTTTGGAGATCACTCACCATATGCTCAGAGGCATGCTATCAAATTCTTCCAAGCTGCATAGAAAGTGGATTTGACTGTGAAAGACCAACCCAGATTGTGTCTGCATTTTTACAAATGTGTAGGGCAGTACAATGTCTCAGAGAGGAGGTCAGGCCGCCTACTCCCCTGGTGCATTCACTATAGCTGCCCAATTTCCCTACTTTTTCAAGTTTGATAGAAATATCTGTTGCCTTTAGGTACGTTCTTAAACCGCAAGCATTTTTTGCCTATCCATTGTTTTAATAGTATTCTTTCAAAGCTGTGGCTTGCTCAAAGAAAAGATTGCTTCAGATGTTAGTTTTTTTTACTTGAGTTCAGCATCCATATAAAGAAAACTGATGTGTGTTGTATTTTGAAGTGCAACCACATGAGTATTTTTCTGATTCTCCTAAGCTGTTGGGCATTGCTGATCTTCATAAGGACACTGTAAAACATAATATATATCGTTTTATTGTGTTGTACACCGCCCTGGGAGCTGTTAGCTATAGGGTGGTTTAGAAATGCAAATAAATAAATAAATAAATAATATGCTGCCCTTTAATTTTGCTCTCCCTATCAGTGGGATAGGAGCATCTTCACTCCTCACAGTAGT
This sequence comes from Rhineura floridana, assembly GCF_030035675.1. Lineage (NCBI taxonomy): Eukaryota > Metazoa > Chordata > Lepidosauria > Squamata > Rhineuridae > Rhineura > Rhineura floridana. The sequence continues at coordinate 81,828,576 of NC_084480.1, forward strand.
AGAAATGAATCATTTTGATTTAACATTATTTATATAAAAACCTGATTGCTTTTGTTTAGCAAACTCTGTTAAATGGTTCTCTGCTGCAGCCATATTTTCTGTAACACATCAGAAATTTAACCAGTGTTGTCATAGTAATTATTGGAGATGAGATGTTTCTGTTGCTGGCGTCTGACACCTGTGACCTCCTTTGAGTGAAAAAGAACAAATGGCAAGTTACTAATCTTAAAGTTTCTACAGTATTTTGTGGCAGCTCTTCCTATAATAATGATTTGATAATACAGATCTGTGATAAGCATTATCCTCAAAGATGGTCTGTTGGTCAGGATTTCATATGTTTGTGGAGTGAATTGGTGAATTTGTCCATGCATGTTTTATATGGTCTAGCCATAAGCCCCGGACTAGGTTTTCAATTCCACACTACAACTACTGGAAACCATGTTATGGGATCCTTCTACAAAGTATGCAAAGAAATAAGCCTTTACATTTAAAACCCTGTTGCGCTTGCTAAGTATGGGTTTGCACCAGCAATTCTTGTGTTCAGTGAAGTGTTTGGATATTAATGCTGATATTTGAACAAATATCCTGAATACCTTTCTAGAATTAGCAATAAACCAAACAATTGCCTACATGCCAACAGGTATGAATTACTACTTTGAAAAAAAAATTTTTATTACATTTCTGTAAAGTCCACATCACATGTCTAACTGTTCTATGATGCCCAGTCCTGGTGTGGATTTGCATATGAAGTGCCTTAGTGCTACATAAACTTACCTGTTACCTGGATGCTTAATAAATTTACCATTACATAAAACCATCATAGGCATGAGGTTGGATTACTGCTTCTCTTCCATTAATGCAACACATGACATGAGCGGTTTTGCTTTTTTAGAAGAAAATAGGCATATTCAGAATTGGAGTTTAGGACTATTAATAGTTGTTGTAAATCATAATATTGAAATAAAAATGTCCAACTTTTCTAGATCTCAAATGCATGTTTTCTATAAAACAAGAAAAGCTGGTTTAAGTTAATTGAATGATTGTAGAAACCTTTAGCTTGACTGCTTTCCAGTAGACGTGCAGTCTGAACCTGTGCTGCTGATTTAACTTGCTTCAGCACAAGGATCTGCAGCCAAAATAACATCCTATTCCAGCAAATATGGTATGGCTATGCAGTTCTGCCCCACTTGATTTTAATAGCCCCTTTTGTCCTTCATGCTGCAATCCAATAGATACTTACCTGAGAGTAAGTCCTATTGAACCCAATGGAGCTTGCTTCTAAGTAAACACGTATTGGATTGCAGGTTTAGTACTGTATTTTTACTTATGAAACAAATGCTAGCATTTAGGATACTGCGTAAGAGGCTGTTAGTGGATTTATTCTTGATCCTTTTTCAACACAGATGATTAGGGCAAAGCTTTGTTTACTGGCACAGCAGCAGTGATTGCGGCTAGTGCTAAACAAATACAGAGTTGGCATAGGAGGGTCATGCCTTAGCACTTGAGCAATGGGATAGGTTGTCCATTAGCACTATGAGTGTGAGCCTAATGCTACTTCCATGGAGCCGTACACTTCTAAACAGACTGTATCCCTGCTCCTACATACTGATATTCTAAAAGTTGTCAGTGATGATGGCAGAGTAGCTGTATGTGGGCAAACTGTTTGCTCTGTGTGTTCACTCTTGGAAATGACAGTATGTACTTCCCCCCTCCCCCAGAAATACTTCTATAGTGTTAAAGAGATGAGCCTATATTTTCAACTTTGGCAGTTAAAAAGCTTCTGAAAGAATCTTTAAATGGAAAGCTTTAACCTTGACTTTATACAGTCAAAATAGTTTTCTGTTCTCATTTGTCTATCATTTCAGTAGGTACACAATATTAAAACTGTTTAGCAATTACAGTTTTTTAAAGTCTCAAACATAGTTATGGTGCTTGGGAAATCTGTCTTCATTTTTATTCTGTCTGTTCACTTTCCATTACAGAAAATAAATGATTCAAGTTGTGGAAAAAATTGGTTGTCAAGAATGTTTGACTTGTCAATATGAGAAATTAAAAAAATTATTTCTGACTGGCCATTTTTCTCACTTGCTTTATTTTCTGGAAGAAACATACTGTTCATTGTTAGTGTTTCACTAGTTAGCCTCCTACATTCCTGTTCTACAAGGGTTTGTCTTAGTTCCTGAAAATGTCAGCTGAAAAGCACTGATGAATTGTCTCTTTCACAGTTACTGTGTTGCAGTAACTTGAAACACTTATAAAAGGTCTTTTAATTTTGTTTTTGTTTTTTTGTTTTCCCTCTAGCAAATTATCCAGAAGTCCTACTGCTTATTGTAAGAGGCTGATTTCACTTTATGTTCAGGCTTCCTACCCATTTTTTAAATAATGTTTTAGACTTGGCTGTTTATAGGCTGCTAGTTTGTTCTTGATTTGGGATAATCCAGATTTGCTAGAATGGTGTGTCTTGAACATTGTTCCAGACCCATATTAAAAATGTTCCTTGTGACCCTCTTAGAACAAATAGTAATGTGTTGCATTGAAATTCCCAAATTCTAGTAAAAATTAAGAAGTGGTTCTTCCAAGATGCTTCAAAATTTGAGATAAGTATGATACCAGAAGCATTTGTTTATTTCAGGGAATGGAGTAGCTAACATGTTAGATGCACAATGCCACTCTTTCAAATTCAAAAGTTATATTGTATTGCTAGATTCATTTGGAGTTTTGTGTAGTAGCAATTAGTATTTTGGTATCACTAATCAGTGCCTTACCATGTGTTTGTGAGGAACAAGTCAGGTTTATAAGAATTTGTTTTCTTGAGATTTATTCCTGCCCCCATAAAGTTATTTCCAGGCATGTAGCAAGCAAAGCAGATGCTTTGATACTATGGAAGAAATTACAACTCTTGTTTGTTAGGGTGACAGTATGCTTTGAGGCAGAAAAGGCTTGAAGGGTAATGAAGTATTTGGTATTACACTACTTTTATTGTGTTTAATTATATTTTGTGTAGGCACGTACCCTCATTGGTATTACACTTCACAGGACATTCATAGTACAAGTCTTCATTTAACATCCAAACATTTATGTGCTGCTCCCATTTAGTGGAATGTTGCCAGTACTTGAAGTTACAGCCGTGTTTCATAGTAAATCTTTTTTATTATACCACACAGTTGAATGTACTTTATGTGGATCCCCATATTATATGACAAGATAGTTCTCTTTTTTAAATAATAGCTATTGCTATTTATGGCAAACTCTTATTTCTAAATTTGGTACTTTTATTTCACTCCACCCTTTTTTTCTCCTTTAACCGCACACTTTTTTTTATAGATGGCTTTTCTACAAGCAGTTGGAGAAAGTTTAGTAAAAATGCATGAGGCTTGAGCAAAAAAATGGTTACAACCTACAAATAACCCATTAATATATACTAATTGCAGCTCTTTATGTTAGGAAACAAATGTTGCAGCAAATATAGGCATTTACTGTTGCATGATTTTTGTAAATGCTTGTAATTACAGGTTGTAAGCTCAACAAATGGAGAGCTCAACACTGATGATCCTACTGCAGGACGTTCAAATGCACCTATCACAGCCCCTACAGAAGTGGAAGTAATGGATGAAACAAAGTACGTATTGTTTTAAACTAAATAAACCCTATGTTAATACCACATATTGTGATGCTGAATTAGAGTTATTCTGTGTTTCCAATTGTCATTCCCTCTATTTTTAGTTCATAACAAGTCATAGAGTGCTTAAGCAGCTTTCATTTTGAACTTCTTAAAAATGGAGGGTTCATCACTTGACAGGCGAATGCTTACTAGAAACTGTTCGTATTTGTAGACAATGCAAAACTTTCAAGGTGTAGTTCCCTTTCAGTTGTTTAGTGTTCCTGGTAGAACAGATGGAAAGAACAAATGTTTGACATGGGAGAGATCTGTGTAGCTTAAAATTAGCAATATCATGGTGCCTACCCAGTAGAGGTATTCATGTCACCCTCTTACATTGTAGCTCTCCAAATCATAGTGCCTGCCCCACCCCCAATACATGTAGCCTTGAGTGTTGAGAAAGTGAAGTGCTTCAGATTCCAGTATTTGTCAATGCCATGTGCACAGTTCTTCTCTAGGGAAGACTGTGGTTTCCACATGTGGAAGGACCTTTCTGGGACTCAATGAGAGGGTGTTTCTGCCCTTCCTCACCAGAATATTTCAGGAAATGGGAGGTGTGTGCACCCATCTAACTCACCCTCCCTCCCTCTTCATTCCAAATAACTCAACATCCTTCATATGCCAATGGTGTGGTAGTGGTAGAAGAAATACGGCTTTATTGACACCTAAGAGGGTCCTTCTGCATGGAGCACTTGTAGGGAAGAATAATTTCCAATATTTAAAACTCGTGGAAAGCAGCTTGGTCTTCTGTAATGAACAAGCAACATTTGTGTTTTTGTACTGTAAAATGTGTCTAGAAATACCTTTAGGCTACAAGCTGAATATGTAATAGGAGTAGTTCAGTATTTGCAGTGGCAAGATCCGTTTGCTTATATTGGTTCACATTAATTTCACGGATATTTGCAAATTATAATTTTGGTCTCTTGATAACTTCAGTGTTGTATTATATATGCAAAATGCAGCTCTTTTACAATGGATAGGATTCTGATTCTCTTTTACCCTTGTATTTTCTTTGTATTAGCTGCCAGAAAGTGTTGAACATGTGGTGAGTTCTAAAGTGCAGGCAGGCAGAAAAGGCTCCAGAGCATTTTAAAAACAAAAGAGCTCTCAAGAGCAAAGTACAATTGGAAAACCATACAAAAGAATTCTAATGGCTTTTACTATTGGTCTTTCTTTTTTAACATGAGAAACTTACTAGCTTATCGAGGAGCACTTTTGCCTGCTTCAGTTCTTGCTTGTTTTTCAAATCTTGGTGTACTTTTATCTAATACTTCTAAATTTATGCTTTAATATCTGTGGTTATATACTGTAGTTTGCATATTAGTATACCATTATAGAGGGCAATCAACTTTTGCAATTACTTTAACTTCCCGAGTAATATCCTAACACAATAAACAATTAAAGCATTTGGATCGCCACTAAATTATAGCAGATGTTTACTAAAGTGTTAGTTATTGGCAATTATTTGCTAACAGATAGCTCGATCTGTGAACGCTTGCTTTTCTCAAATTCATACTTTTATGAGTTTCCTAACTGTGTTTGTTGCTGAACCCAATCTGTACACTAAACTAAATTTTATAAGTGATTTACTAATGTTGTAACTAAATGGCAGATTTTCTAAAGTGATGTAAGAAATTTTAAATAACATAATCCAATATTTTTATTTAAACATAGGCTATAATGTACTAACTAACATATAAATATATTCATGACATAAAATACATTGGCAAAAGCCGTGTCAACTTACCCCAGTAAAGCTGCAGAACAAGCATGGGTGTCCAGTGCACCATAGTTGTGGGAAATAAAGTAAATCTTAAATGTGAAAATACTACTTTAGCCCTTCTCATCCAGCTAAGAAAACTTTTAAGAGATGGATGACCAGCATATCATGAATGATGGTCAGGGATGGTGGGAGTTGTAGAATCATAGAATAGTAGAGTTGGAAGGGGCCTATAAGGCCATCAAGTCCAACCCCCTGCTCAATGCAGGAATCCAAATCAAAGCATTCCCGACAGATGGCTGTCCAGCTGCCTCTTGAATGCCTCCAGCATCGGGAGACCCCCTACCTCTCTAGGTAATTGATTCCATTGTTGTATGGCTCTAACAGTTAGGAAGTTTTTCCTGGTGTCCAGTTGAAATCTGGCTTCCTGCAACTTGAGCCCATTATTCCGTGTCCTGCACTCTGGGATGATCGAGAAGAGATCCCGGCCCTCCTCTATGTGACAACCTTTCATGTATTTGAAGAGTGCTATCATATCTCCCCTCAGTCTTCTCTTCTCCAGGCTAAACATGCCCAGTTCTTTCAGTCTCTCCTCATAGGGCTTTGTTTCCAGTCCCCTGATCATCCTTGTTGCCCTCCTCTGAACCTGTTCCAGTTTGTCTGCATCCTTCTTGAAGTGCAGAGACCAGAACTGGATGCAGTATTCAAGATGAGGCCTAACCAGTGCTGAATAGAGGGGAACTAATACTTCACACGATTTGGAAACTATACTTCTGTTAATGCAGCCTAATATAGCATTTGCCTTTTTTGCAGCCACATCACACTGTTGGCTCATATTCAGCTTGTGATCAACGACAATTCCAAGATCTTTCTCACATGTTGTATTGCTGAGCCAAGTATTCTCCATCTTATAACTGGGCATTTGGTTTCTTTTTCCTAAGTGTAGAACTTTGCATTTATCCCTGTTGAATTTCATTCTGTTGTTTTCAGCCCAATGCTCCAGCCTATCAAGGTCCATTGAATTTTGTTTCTATCTTCCATGGTATTAGCTATACCCCCCAATTTTGTATCATCTGCAAATTTGATAAGCATTCCCTGTACCTCCTCATCCAAGTCGTTAATAAAAATGTTGAAGAGCACTGGGCCCAGGACCGAGCCCTGTGGTACCCCACTTGTTGTAGTTCAGCATCATCTGGAGGGCACCATACTGATTGTCTTGAAATATTTCCAAACTTGGGAATGCAGTCCTGTACCCACTTGCCAAGGAGTAAGCCCATTGAACTCAGTAGGAGTTACTTCTATCTAGGTCTGCATAGGATTTCATTGGTGCTGGTTTTGAAAAAGACTCTCTGGTTGTGAGAATGACTATGGGAATATATTAAAAGTAAACAAGGAAAACATGCAAAATGTATATACAGTGTGACACAGATGCAACGCCTAGTGGTAAGAATGAAACAGTATAAGTATTAACTGTACTCTAACTGTAAAATAACATGGCTTAGTGGTCAGATTCTCACCCTTGTTTAGGAAATATATAAAAATGTTACCAGTGGGAAGCTTAAGCTTAATCAGTGATTTAAATCTACTCTTTTTCCTGCTGATTTAAATCATAAGTTAAATTGCTGTGAATTTAGTCAGCCATCCCGAAGCAAAGTCCCGCAGTCTGAGCAACCAGTCTTCTGGCCTTTAACTGAATCAATTTGCTTTTCCCAGGCAACGCTATTTTACTGAATGTATCTGGTAGAACCATTGATTCAGTTCTAACTGTATGGCAGCCTCATTTATATCCCAGATAATATAAAGTTGGGTTAGGGGTGCGGCACAGGACCAGATCTTGCTCTCTTTGCCTGCTCCATCCCCGCTAGGATGCACACCTTAACGTGGTGAGGGGATTTGAGAGTGTCGAAGAAACTAAGAGCAATGCCATCAGGAGTCTAGACAAGAGGCTGGACTTATAGCAGGAGCACCCAAGGCGGAATGGTCAGACGTGAGACACCAGGCTAAGATGCATCCAGACTCAGAGGAAGGCAATGGTAAACCACCTCTGAATACTTTTTACCATGAAAACCCTATGAATAGACTATCAAAAATGCAACATGAGATAGTGCTGGAAGAGGAGAACCCCAGGTCAGGTAGTACTCAGTGAGATCCTGGGAAAGGACAGTAGACAAGTACGAGTAGCGCTGTGACTAATGACACAACTGGGTCAAAGCTGAATGAAAGCCCGGAGGCTTATGCGCACAGATGCGAAAGGAGAATCTGGAGTTGTATGACATACACAATAGGAACATGGAATGTGAGAAGCATGAACCAGGGAAAGACTGAAATTGTCACACAAGAAATGGAACATATCAACATTACAATACTTGGCGTGAGTTGAATTGCAATGGACAGGAATGGAACATTTTTATTCAGGCAACTACAAAATATTTTATGCAGGAAAAGATAAATTAAGAGGAAATGGGGTTGCTCTAGTAGTGAGAAGTGATGTAGCAAAAGCAATTAGGAGCTATAATGCAAGGTCTGAGCGAGTGATATCAATGAGATTTAACAGGAAAGATATCGACATATCTATCATGCAAGTCCGTGCTCCAATGGCAAATACAGAAGAAGAGGAATTGGAGAGATTTTATGCAGACGTACAGGAAGAAATTGATCACACACCAAAACAGGGTGTTCTGATAATCATGAGGAACTGGAACACAAATGTAGGGAACAGAGAAGAACTAGAAATTGTGGGAAAATGAGGCTTACGAGATAGAAATGAAGCAGGAGATTTACTGAATTCTGTGAAGCCAATAATTTGTTTCTTGTGAACACATTTTTTGAGCAATCAAAAAGACAACTACATGTGGACATCACCAAATGGTCAATATAGGAATCAAATTGATTGTATAATTGGTAGCAGAAGATGGAGAAGTTCCATAATTTCTGCGAAAACAAGAGCAGGAGCAGACTGGTACAGATCATGAACTGGTAATATCGAAAATCAGAGTTAAACTAAAGAGGAACAACAAAGCAATCATATTGCCCAAAATACCATTTAAATAACATCCCAGAAGAATATAAAGATAAAATAAGGAACAGATTTGAGGCTTTAGACTTAGTTGGTAGAAAACCAGAAGAACTATGGATTGAAGTTGGAGACATTATCAGGGAAGAATGCAAAAAAACAAAAGCTCTAGTTAAAAAGAGAGAAAGACCTAATTAGATGACTGGCGAAACTCTTAAAATGGTTAAAGAGAGAAGGAAAGCAAAAAGAGACAGAAACACGGTTAGAACCCTAAATGCAGTAATACAGCGACAAAGAGAACTATTATAATAGTTATTGTATAGAAATAGAAGAGGACAATATGAAGGGTAGGACAAGAGACCTATTCCAAAAGATTAGAGAAATCAAAAGGAAATATAAACTAAGAGTAGGGATGTTGAATAATCTACAGGGGAACACACTGACTGACAGATGAAATAAAAGGAAGATGGAAGCAATATTCTGAAGAATTATATAAAAGAGATACAAGAATGACAGATTCATTCATGGAGGAACCGTATGATGAAGAACCAGAAATTTTAGAATGTGAGATGGAAGCTGCTCTTAAAATACTTGGAAGAAACAAATCACCAGGAATAGATGGCATACCAATAGAGTTGCTACAAGTTACTGAGACTGAATCTGTCCAAATTTTGACAGAAATTTGTCATCAAATATGGAAAATTAAATAATGGCCCACAGACTGGAAGAGTTCAATATACATCCCAATTCCAAAGAAGGGGATCCCAGGGAATGCAGTAATTATCAAACTATCACCTTAAATTCTCATGCAGGTAAAGTAATGCTCAAGATTCTACAACAAAGGCTCTTACCATATATGGACCGAGAAATGCCAGATGTCCAAGCTGGATTTAGAAAGGGAAGAGGCACCAGAGATCATATTGGAAACATACGTTGTATAATGGAACAGACCAAGGAGTTTCAGAAGAAAATCACTCTGTGCTTTATAGATTACAACAAAGCCTTTGATTGTGTAGATCATGAAAAGCTATGGAATGCTTTAAAAGAAATGGGGTGCCACAGCATCTGATTGATCTGATGCACAGCCTATACTCTGCACAAGAGGCTACTGTAAGGACAGAATGTGGAAAAACCAATTTGCTCCCAATCAGAAAGGGTATGAGAGAGGGGTGTATTTTATCACCCTATTTGTTTAATCTATATGCCGAATGTATCACGCAGAAAGCAGGTTTGGACCAAGATGAAGGTGTGAAAATTGGAGGGAGAAATATCAATAATTAAGATATGCAGACGATACTTTATTATTATTATTATTATTATTATTATTTGATTTATATCCCACCCTTCCTCTCAGCAGGAGCCCAGGAAGGCAAACAAGTGCACCAAAAACATTAAAACATAAAAAACTTTAAAACACATTAAAATGAAACATCTTCAAAAACGTTACTTAAAAAAAGCTTTCGAAACATCTAAGATTAAAAACATTTTAAAAGAAAGGTTTAAGAACATATTAAAAAGCAATTCCAACACAGAGACACATAGAGCACATTACAGTAATCCAGCCTGGAAGTTTCCAGTGCGTGGACAACAGTAGTCAGGCTATCCCTGTGCAGAAACAGCCGCAGGTGTCTTACCATCCAAAGCTGGTAAAAGGCACTCCTAGCCACTGAGGTCACCTGGGCCTCTAGCTACAAAGATGGTTCCAAGAGCACCCCCAGACTACGAACCTGCTCTTTCAGAGAGAATACAACCCTATCCAAAGCGGGCAACTGACCAATTATCCAAACTTGGGAACCACCAACCCACAGCACCTCTGTCTTGCTAGGATTCAGACTCAGTTTATTGGCCCTCATCCAGCCCACCACCAAGTCCAGGCAGTGGTCCAGGGCTTGCACAGCCTCTCCTGATTCAGATGTTACAGAGAAATAGAGCTGGGTATCGTCAGCATACTGCTGACACCTCACCCCAAATCTACTGATGACCATTCCCAAGTGCTTCATTTAGATGTGAAACAGCATGGGGGACAAGATGGTACCCTGCAGCACTCCACAGCACAACTGCCAGGGGGCCAAAAGAGTCACCCAATGCTATTCTCTGAGAGAGACCTTGGAGATAGGATCGGAACCACTGTAAAACAGTGCCTCCAATACCCATCTCACCAAGTGACCCCAGAAGGATACCATGGTCAATGGTATCAAAAGCCACTGAGAGGTCAAGTAACAGTAACAGGGTTGCACTTCCCCTTCCCTCCCAATAAAGGTCATCCATCAGGGCGACCAAGGCCGATTCAGTCCAATAACCAGGCCTGAACCCAGACTGGGGTGGGTCCAGATAATCTATTTCATCCAAGAGTTCTTGTAATTGCTGTGTGTCTCAATTACCTTCCCTAAAAAGGAGGCATATGCAACCGGTTGGTAGTTGTCACAAACCAATGGGTCCAGGGTGGGCTTTTTCAGGAGTGGTCAGATCACCAGCTCTTTCAAGGCAGACATCAAGACTGCATCAAGGCGAGCAGCTTTACCCTCAAAGTGCATTGCAAACAATTCACAGTGGGCATCCAAAGGGTCTAAAACTCCATTTACTGGAGTTGATGTCAACTCACTAGCAGAAACCAGCAATGATATAAAACGAATGCTGATGGAAGTTAAAGAAGAAAGCACAAAAGCAGGACTACAGCTGAACATCAAGAAGACTAAAGTAACAACACAGAAGATTTATGTAACTTTACAGTTGACAACAAGAACATTGAACTTGTCAAGGATCATCAATACCTTGGCACAGTCATTAACCAAAATGGAAACAATAGTCAAGAAATCAGAGGAAGGTTAGGACTGGGAGGATAGCTATGAAAGAACTAAAAAAGGTCCTCAAATACAAAGATGTATCACTGAACACTAAAGTCAGGATCATTCAGACCATGGTATTCCTGATCTCTATGTATGGATGTGAACGTTGGACAGTGAAAGAAGCGGATAAGAGAAAAATCAACTCATTTGAAATGTGTTGGAGGAGAGCTTTGCAGATACCATGGACTGCAAAAAAGACAAATAACTGGGTGTTAGAACAAATTAAACCAGAACTATCTCTAGAAGCTAAAATGATGAAACTGAGGTTATCATACTTTGATCACATAATGAAAAGACGTGATTCATTAGAAAAGACAATCATGCTGGGCAAAACAAAAGGGAGTAGAAAAAGAGGAAGGCCAAACAAGAGATGGATCAATTCCGTAAAGGAAGCCACAGACTTGAACTTACAAGATCTGAACAGGGTGGTTTATAACATGCTGTTGGAGGTTGCTGCTTCATAGGGTCGCCATAAGTTGTAATCGACTTGAAGGCAGATAACCCACACACATTTCTTAAAATTCTGCCACCTGAATCTGTGTCTCTCCTTGTTTTTTGGGGGGGGGATACCTCTGGTATTTTGTGTGTGTGTGTGTATTGTAGGTAGATAGGCAAGCTCACCAATAAGTCACTGTCCCTAAGTGGGTTATACAGGAATACCCCACATTAACGTACGCAATGGGTCCAGAGCAAGTATGTAAACCAAAAATGTACTTAAAGTGAAGCACTACTTTTTTTCACTTGCACCGCCACTGTGCCACCTCTTCTTCACGCGGAGACTCAAAGCCTGGCGCTAAAGCCTCTGCTGCTGCGCTGCCGTGCCTCTCAGCTGATCACGATCATGCCTCCCAGCTGATTCGCGGTCACGTCTCTTTCCACCCCCCACCAAAAGAATAGGCCACAACCAAAGGTTAAGTGTCCGTTCTTGCGAAGCGAAGTACGTAAACAGGGGAATGGTGCTACTGTAAGTATGTCCATATTCGCGAGCATCCGTAAAGTGAAGGTCCGTATAGCAGGGTATTCCTGTATTCTCCATAGTATTTTCTAGCATTCACACTTGGAATCCTTTGGAAGATAGAAAGAATTGTTAATTGAGTTTTTTACTTCTAAATCACACTTGATTACCATGGTTTGTTTTTTTCTCATTAATTTTTTTATTCAAAGTTTCAAAAAACAAAACAAAACAAAAACAAATTAATAATTAATACAATAAAATAAAATGTTGACTTCCGATTTGTCGCAGATCAGTTATAGGTCTATAATATATAACAAACCTGTCTCTTAATATATTACAAAATCACTTTCCTCCAGTAGTTATCTTAATTAATCATCAAATCTCATTAACATCACTTTATTCTTTCCACAAAAAGTCAAAGAGAGGTTTCCAGTCCTTGAGAAATATATCCATCGATTTTTCTCCAAATAAACATGTCGATTAATCCATCTCATCAAGTCTGCTAGGTCCAGTAATTTCAATAGCCATTCTTCCATTATCAGTGTTAATTCCATCTTCCATCCTTGCATCCATAATAATCTTGCTGTCATAGTCATAGTCATATAATAAGAGTCTGATGGGAATTTCTTTCCTCACAAATATTTCCTTGCCATCAATTCTGAATGTGTTACTGAAATGTTGTTGTAAAGTCATATCTCTGTTCCTCTTTTTTACGAAATGCACTAGCACATCTCTTGAGAGTTTTTCCATTGTCACATATCTGTAATTAATTCTATAAATTTTCTCTATTTCAAGCTCCATCACATCATTCCAGTCCAGAAATTTTTTCGAAACATTGATAGCTTTATCTCTGATATCTTCATCAGTTTCTTCAGGGACAACGCTGAATTCCAAACAGTAATCTTTATCTCTAAGGTCCATAAACTCCAAATCTTTTTCCAGTTCCACATTTGATATATCTGTTCCAATCTCCAGGACTTGCATCTTCCCTTTAATTTTTCTTTCTTTTTCTATTGCTTGTCTAGTTATATCTCTGATCTCATCAACCTCCTCTCTCATAAAATCCCCTATTTCTTTCAGCTCCTGCTTCATTTTGCCAAATTCAATTTTCAACTCTTGTTTGCCATGCCTAAGTTCTTGTTTCGTTATCTCAATCTCATCCATTATTTTCTGAAACATATTTACTTCCAGGGTCTCAGCCACTTTCTTAATTGTCATTTTTAAAACCAAGAAGAAAAAAAAAAAACCTTCAATTTCCAATATAGCACTATTCCCAAGCAAAGAGCAATTTATTTCTTTTTCCAGCAACAAAGGAGTTAATATTCCAAACCTGATGACATCATAATGTAAACAGCACAAACTGCCTTATCTCTTACGTGTCCAAGAATGCAAAACAAATTTAGTTCACAGCATCCAAATAGTTAGTGGCATAAAGAACAAGCAGATTCGTCAAAATGAAGTAGACCAGAAAAAATAGTCCCAGACATATAATACTCAAAAGTTCATATAAATCAAAAAAATTTCTCCTCAGATTAGATATCTCTCATCCGTTTGTATCTTTATAATTCTCAATTCCAGGCCAGCTTTTTGCAATAAAAACAAAGATAAGCTATTTCGATTTCCTTCCGCCTTAATTCCGTGTATAAAAGAGAAAAGTTATAACTCACCCAGGGATTCTTTACTGCTGATTCTTTTAACAAATCTCTTTACTGCAACAATTTAAGCCAGATGATAAGGATAGAAAGAAGAATGCTTGCCTGTTAGAATCTGTTTTTCTTTGAAGAAAAGAAAAACGTCTCGCTTAATCAGTTTGAGCTTGCTTGAAATTCCTTGGCTCCGTCCAATGTTGCTGGCTGGTCCTTCGTTCATAGGCAATCCTAATGAATTCAAGTCCCCCAACAAACACAACGAAGCTTGTGGATGATCTCTTCGTTTCTCCCTTGCCTGGGAGAAAGTTTTTACCAGTCAAAAAAAAACTTTTGACTGGTTTTAAAACTGAAAAAGCTTCCTCTGAGACGAGAGCTCGTCTCAGAGGCAGGCACAAGCGAAGCAATCCTTCCTGGAAGTCGATTACCATAGTTTGTAATCATTATCTCAGCTTTTATACATCTGCAAAGGAGGTCACCTTAAAATGCATATTTTGCATGTAATTCTGAATATTTTGAAGTTTTCCATGAAATTACTTTCTATTTTAAAAACAGTTGTAGGCCTGGCAACCAGGGTTAACCTAGTTAGGCACTTGGTGGGAGTCCGTGCACTGGCAGGGTGTCCCTTGGCAACTGTTGACACTAAGCCTAGAGAAAAAGCAGCAGTAGCTGCCACCAAGAGTGCATTTGGGATTTGCTTCAGCTGTCAGTCTAAGCCATGCTCTCTCTTCTTGGTGCTCTCCACTAGTTCTGCCTCAGGGACAAGAGAATAGTAGGTGAATATTGGTTGCCAGAACAGATTTATCCATCACCCAAATAACAGAATGCGGTGACCACACTTTTTCTGAGAAAAGTTGCCAGATCAGTGGGAAGGCACATCTGTAAGGGGTGACATTGCAATCATGCACCCTACTGTACACAGTCTGATCACTGAGGAGGAGAGGTGAATTAGGGAGCAAAGAAAAGTCATTTTATAGCCTCAGGCAGTAATCTGCCATGGGGGGAGCATGCTCTGCTGCTGCTGCTCATCCTCACATACATGGGTGAGACAGAACTCTGAAAAAGGGGGGAAATACCTATGTGGTAGCTTTTATGCCCCACTTTTCACAGGAGCCTGTCATATGTCCTGAAAGATGTAGGATCCTCTAGAGCAATTTCTGAGCTAACATGAGGAGGTAATTGGAAGAAGTAGCAGAATAAATTGTTTCTGTGGGCATGGGAATATGCACTCCAGGCTTTGTTTCATAATTACATAATTTGTATGAATGCTAAGTTTATTTTGGTTCTGTCTTCTAATAATAATATACGGGACTCTGTTCTGGAGCATGAGAGGCCATGTCAGGAGGTTCTCAAGTTACAACAGGATTGGTGCATACCACTAACACATTTGTGTTCACAAACGCATTGGTTGCATTTCTTTGAGGCAACGTCAGCTTTTATGTTCTTGCTGTGTCTGCGGTAGGGCAATTGCAGAACAGTTTGAATCTGGTGTGAACTAAATAAATCAAACTTGGTAATTATGCTTAGATGAGAGCTGCTGCAAGTGCGGAGTGCTGCTCTTTAGGGTTCCAGCCAGCCACTTTATCTTCCAGGATACCCCATTTCATTCCACACTCCACAGTCTTACATGCCCTCCTTATTCTATGGCAATTGAGCATATTTACTTCTCATTGGGCTGCTTTGATTTGTGCTGCCTAAGATGTTTTCCCTTAAAAAATGCTTGTACTCCTGTAAACTTCGGGGGTTCTCTGAACCTGCTGGCACCTCCTTGTGCATGAGTGGTACTGTCTAGGCTAAATAAGCAAGGCACTTACCGCTTGAGTATCAGAAGGCAGAGGAAACATGTGGGACCACCAACAAAATGTTGCAGTGTAGCATTCAGGATTTCAGCCAGCCTGTCATGCCTTCTTCCAGAATATGCCATTCTCCTTCCACCATGTTTCCAGGCGCAACTACTTCACAACAGTTATTCTGTTCTGTGCCCACTGAGCATACTCATTGAACTCTTTTTGTACTACTACTGCAAACTTTGAGATTCCCTGTACTTGGAAACGCCATCTAGATAACCATGGCTTGGAGCTTTTTTGCTGCTGACTCTTTGATGCATGTTCACATCCCCACTCCCCTATCATTTGGCTGTGACAATCACGCTTTTCAGCTATACAGGAATTAAGGTTTGTTGTTTTTGGAAATGCTAATCTAGTAGGAAAGTAGCAGACAAAGCCCCACTATGTTTTCCAAGAAAAAGCTGACTTAGCCTGGCAGGACTTGGTGAGTATAATTCTGAGAAAATGCTCCTGAGAAGCCAAAGTTACAATAAGCAATGAGAATTAAAAGCCTATAAAACACACATGAAAAATCCTAAGGTGCAAGCACATCTTAAAAGTCAAAGTTGGGAAAAGTCAGAGCTAGAGGATTTAGCGAAAGGAGAGATTTCCTTTCCCATGCCTTAGCTCTCAGATTGAACAAGTTTTGACAGTTTCCTTTGTAGATGGGTTGTTAAATCAACTACATTATAGGCCCATGACATCAGACAGGGCAGCCTTAATTAACATATGTTTGCCTAGGGTTCAAATCCCCACATAGCCATGAAGCTCACTGGGTGACCTTGGGCCAGTCACTGCCTCTCAGCCTCATGAAAACCCTATTCATAGGGTCGCCATAAGTTGGAATCGACTTGAAGGCAGTACATTTACATTTTTAATAGCCTTTAGTACTTTGATGGTGTAAGTTCTTGTAGAGTATAAATGCCTCCCTCTGTGTTACAGGTTATCACTATATATCTGCTTTTCTTAAAAACCTGAAATTTCTGCCTCACATAGGATTGACAGTAGAACACCTGGAAATAGCAATTGTGTGTTGTATGTGTGAAAGTGAGGCCCTCTAGTGACCATTCAGTTAAGGACATATCATTTGGCTGGCTGCAACTCGTATTCTTCTGTTGTGTGGAGATACTTTTAAAGCAAACAACGCAGTTATAATGTGTTATGAAATGTGTATCTGCCCAAATGAACATGATAATGTTAGAGATAGTGTTAGGTAGTTATTAGCATTCACATTTTCTTCAACTTTACAGTAAAATGTTTGGTAATAGTCTCCATTGAAGGTTAACTCAAGGGATCAGGTTCCAGGAAGAGATGCTTTACAGCAGCCTTCCCCAACCTGGTGCCCTTCAGATATTATGGACTACAATTCCCATCATCCCTGTTGAGGGCTGATGGGAATTATAGTGCAAAACAGCTGGAGGGCACCAGGTTGAGGCAGCTTGCATTACAGCCATCCAGTCCATGATCTTGAGACAAAGCATTTTTTGTCTGTCATTTAACCATGGTTATGGTAGCAGTACTGCCTTGTTGTTCCTCATATTTATTATTTATTACATTATTTTTAGCAAAAATTACATACGGCAACAACAGAATAATAAAAATAGAGTATTAAACCTATTTAAAATAGAGAGAGAACAGATTAGTCAGATCCACTGAGCTAAAACAATGTTAGAATAACAACATGTGTAATCTGTTGACAGTTTGTCCCCACCTCCCAGAATCACCCACATTTTACTAAGCCACTCTGATATGGGTGGGGTTGAGCCTATTTTCATTTTGCTGCAATCAGAAATGTGGCTGCTATCAATAAATGCAAAGTTAATTCTCTTTAGATTTCTGGAATAATTTCATCAGACAAGCCTCCCAATAGGACACGCTCATTTTAGAATGACAATGAGAAATGTAAATCATACGTAGTTTTGCCCTTTAGTCCATCTTGTTCAGTGTTGTTTATACTGGCTGTCAGCAGCTTTTCTTAAGTGTGAATTTCTCTCCCTTCTTTCCCTTGCTGGACTTGACGGGGTTAAGGGTTATGCTGGCACCACTAGGGATTAACCAGGGATTTGATCCAGAGTTGGAAGCTGGCTTCAAAAGACTGGTATGTAGCTAGTATGAACCTTCAATAATGGTGGTACTTATGGAACCATTTAAGTGAACAGAGTTCACGCTCAGGAAGGGAGAGATTAGAAGGAAGGACACAATTGTAAGGTTTGTTTCCCTTAATCATTCATAACTGAAAGGACAGGCTGCACTACATCTGCATCGGTCCTTTCTGTAATACTTAGAATTGTGTCCCATGTTTCATGCCAGTTGCTAGCAGTTGTATAGTACCTATGTATAATTAGACTATTGAAATAAATTAAAAGATTTATCCACGTCATTGTGGGACTTATTTTGCTCTATCTTATTCACTCTATTCAATATCTGTATTAAGCATCAGAGAAAAAATATCTGGAGCTTTGGAGTAAAGTATCATCTAGCTTTTGTTTTCATGTGATCCAAAAGGGAAGGCTCTGTAATTACGTAATGTTTGGAGACCATGGTTAACAGGATGGACACTAAAGAATTTAAACTGAATCCAGAAAAGACAGAAATTGTGGTGGCTGCAGATCCTTGACACCCAGAGAAAGACAGTGGGGTTGATCTTTGATATTTCTGACCTGTAAGTGACATCGGATAACTTGGAGTTTAAATGTCTAGGTTGTGGTCCACACTGCTTTTACCAGCTTCTTCAAATGCAACAATTTAGACATTTTATGCAGGATATATACTCAGAAACCATCATACATGTGTAACCTTGAATGTACCACAGTGTTAAATACATAGGACCACTCTTAGAAAGTCTTTGGAAGCTTCTGATGGTACAGAATATATAAGAATCAACTTCTGAAAGCCTAGTAGCTAAGAACATATTTGATCTGTCTTGAATCAGCTACCATAGTTAACTATAGTTCAAGGTGCTTAACGTTTCTAAAATCCTAAGTGGTTTGAAGTTGCATGTTTAGTGAACACTTCTTAATGAGTAGGTGGACTTCTGCAAAGATACAGATAACATTCTCTGTTTTGATGCTAAAGCATATTGGGCAGACCTTATTGGTCACAGAGCCACTCTGCAATTTTTCCTAAAGAGGCCTGCCAGAGGTCAACTTCACAATGTTTTAGAAATTAGCAATGGCATTAGGTATTCTGGATTTTACTGTAATTTTCATCTTTTAACACTTCTCACTTTTGTGTCTAAGCTATTTGGATGCTTTCACTGAGACAGGAGTGTTGTCCTAAACAAGTATGTTCTTGCTCTGCTCCTTTGCTAGAGCAGAGAGCTTGCCTAGCCCATGTCCTGAATCACGACCTAAATGCAGTGAAGCTGAACATAATGTTACTAGTAAATAAACTGGTATGAACTTTCCTGTTTCTTTCCTGTTTGGCCACCCATAATGCTACAGTATGTCAACATTTAGCTCTTACCGATGCTGCCAATACCATCAAATCGTAAAAAGGTTCTATAAGTATTGTGTAACTACATAAAGATAAACAAACCCTAAATAATGTGAAAGCTATTCCTATAATCCATTCTCATTTTTAGCCACATGTTGCTTATTTCAAAAACCAAAAATTCAACCCCATCATATTCTTTAACAAAAAAAAGCACCCCTCAAAAGCCACACAAAATATGCCCACTGCAGTCAGATAATGAGATTGGGGACTATAGCTTTATGTTCAAACATTATTATGCCTAATTAATACACTTGTTTGTTAGTACCTAATGAACCTAATGTATAGGAAACTGTTATTCTGTGTTGCGCTTATATTTTCTTCTAGATGTTGATGCTGTGCCACATCAAACTATACCATCTTCATCACATCATCTGTATAGAAGTATGCGATGATGAAATGAAATGTTTTAGAAATCATTTTGTTATATTTATTTGTTATAATCAACATGATTTGTTTTTAACCCACTTTGAACTGGCCTAATCTTAAGTATATTCAGATTAGCATGATATCTGTATCAGGGTTGTCTCATTACTTCTCTTTATATAAGACAGTTTTTATATCACAATTGCAGGTGCTGCTGTTTTTTCAAGCGAAGGAAAAGGAAAACCATTCAGCGTCACAAATGACTTTGGAAGAAGGCAGATCATGGGGAATTACTTACTTGCTCATCTGCTATATCGTGATTAGTCATCTCTCTAGTGACCACACGTTTTTCCGGCACCCCTCTTTCAATGAGAAGATCCTCATACTTGCTTTGATTTGGTGGTTTGACATATTTTAGTTTGGATCATCTCTTCTGGAAGCTTTAAAGCAGTGTCAACTTGAGTACTTATTTGACCACTAAGATACAGGACCAATGGAAAACGAATGCTGCTCTTTCCTCCAGCAAAACTAAGCTGTCATAGAAAACATTAGCAGTGATTAGCTGAAGAACAGATATGTCATAAACCTAGCATGTGCTGAGGTTTTTCAAATGCCAGAGAGAAAGCAGGTGATTTTTCAGAGAACAATGGACATGAAAGCAAGGCTATCCAAGCATTTAAAATGTCTTGCTTTAAGATTTCTTTTATCAGCAACACCTGCATTGATTTCCCCCCCCCACTGCTTTGAAAGTACCGTGTTTGCAAATTGTTACCATCCAATCCTGTCAGAAAACATGGTATAGTCACTGCCCAGTGATACTGAGGCACAAGCAAGGTGAAGAATCATCTGTTGCCAAAAGTCTGTACTGTGGTTTCTAGGGGAGGGGGTTAATCATTGTCAGTACAATCTGGATTTCAAAATCAGCTTTTGTTGTGCCTCTAATTGAGATGCAGTGTAGTAGAAGTGGCAATAGTGCTTGTACAGAAATAATGTTGTATAATGCAAGTTGTGCTTCCAGTTATGTCCGACACAAAGGCTGAAATGTTGACAGAAAGACGCTGAGGGGTTATAAAAACACACTACAAGAAATGACTGTGAACACGGATTAGTACATTGGGGAATAAATAAATAAAAATTCATCAAAAGCTAGAGCTGAATAACAACTTTCAAAGTGATGAAGGGCTGGATGTCCATGTAACAATTTAGGTCTGTTTGTAAATTATTTGGGTATTTGATTTAAGAAAAGAAATGGAAATAGTTTGGATGTAATCCTGCCTTTAATGAATGCTAGCCCTCCCTGGAACTTCCTTACGCTTTGGCGAAATATTGCGACACTAAGAAACAGTTAATAGGATTGGTCGGGTACTTTCCTCATAGCTCCTTGAAGTGCCTGTATTATGAACAAATGAACTGTTCACTAGAAAAGGCAGTCCTTTCCTCTTCCCTCCCCCACCCAGATTGTTTCATTTAAAGCCATAATGACAGAGGTGTGCTTTTGTCATATTTAGCTGCCAGTATCATGAAGAGTTGCAGTAAAGGAAGTTAAATGGCTAAACAGATTTGTTGACCAAAACTCAAATTGTGTATGTTTTCTTTCAAAAAGAGCCTCCTAGAGCTAACTTTTAATAACTTTTGTCTATCAGTGCATGCCTTTTGGCATACTTATTTATTTTTAATATCTTGTGGTAACATTCAAAATGTGTATTAAAATGGATAAATGCACACCTTTGGATTCATTATTGCATTTACAGGGATTGTTTTGTAATTTATTTTATTCCTAACAGCCAAAAGTGCAGTGCATTGTCTTGAATTAGGTGCACATATCAATACATTGTGCAAATCTGGTCATTGTTCGTCACTGTTGCTGTTAATGACGTTAGTATATCCTTGGTATAAAAGCTTGAACCTGGCCTTTAAAACATAGATTATATGACTTGGTCACAGTTTTCACTCTGCCTGTTTGTATTACTGATAATGTCTTAAACTCCCAAGGAGACTGATTATTTTATTTTATTTTTATTTGAGCTGAGAAGGTAGCCATCCTAATGTGAACACTTTCTTTGCAGTATTTGACCAAATTTTTCTTCATGATATTTGTAAATACATGCAGTATCTTATACACCTGTTCAATTTCATCCTTCAGGATTACTTTGGCCTGTACAGTGTTTATATGAACTGAACTTCTTCCAGATAATCCGATTATGGACTTGAAGATTAAAAATAAAACCTGTTTGTTTACTGCAAAGACCAGAATCTAGACTTGGCTATTTAGCAGTATTTTTAAGTACTCCATTTTAATGCTAAGGAACCTTGTCCTGGCAACACACAACTGGTCGATAGTATGTTTTGCAGTTATGTTCAGGTTAAGCCAACAATGTTTGCATTTATATGCTTTTCCCTGTCTAAACTGACGAAATCAACATTGCCTGAATGTCTGAACAATAAAACACATCCCTGTTTAAAAATATTGTAACAGATGAAGAAGAAAAAATAAAGGTAGTTTTTTTACTTGTCTCTTCCATCTTTTCAGCAGCATTGAACTTGCAAAAATAAGTGATTTAACTACAAGGGACTTCTTGACTATTTCAGCTACCACTTACAGTTTTAATCTAAAGTGTGTACATACCTGTGAAAAAGATTAAAAGACGTATTCCATGGCTCTTTTGCAAATACAGACCTTCAGCGGCATGTGCTCTTCTCCTTCAAATACTGAGCTGAAAGGAATTATTGTTGGTACTCTAGCTTTTTAACTATTTCAGAAATTGAGATGTGTCTAACTTCGGCTTGCACTATTTATTTATTTATTGTTAGTTTGATTTATATCCCACCCTTCTGCCCAGCAGGAGCCCAGGGCAGCAAACAAAAGCAATAAGACACATTAAAACATCATAAAAACAGAGTTTAAAATACAGTAAAACAAACATCTTCAAAAACACCTTCCAAAAAGCTTCCAAGATATCACCCCCCCCAAAAGGTTAAAAACATATTGTTAAAAAAAGGTTTTAAAAACATATTAAAAAGCAATTCCCACACAGATGCAGACTGAGATAAGGTCTCAACCTAAAAGGCTTGTTGAAAGAGGAAGGTCTTCAATAGGTGCCAAAAAGATAAGAGATGGCACCTGTCTAATATTTAAGGGGAGGGAATTCCACAGGGTAGGTGCCACCACACTAAAGGTCAATTTCCTATGTTTTGCGGAACAGACCTCCTGATAAGATGATATCTGCAGGAGGCCCTCACCTGCAGAGCTCAGTGATCGACTGGGTATATAAGGGATGAGTTTTTCAGGTATCCTGGTCCTAAGCTGTATAGGGCTTCGTACACCAAGACTAGAATCTTGAACTTGGCCAGTAGCAAATGGGCAGCCAGTGCAATTCTTTCAGCAGCAGGGTGATATGTTGGCAATGCACTGCCCCAGTGAGCAGTCTCTCTGCTGCATTTTTCACCAGTTGCAGTTTCCAGACCAACCTCAAGGGCAGCCCCACATAGAACGCATTACAGTAATCCAGCCTGGAGTTTACCAGTGCGTGGACAACAGTGGTCAGACTTTCCCAGTCCAGAAACGGCCACAGCTGTCTTACCATCCAAAGCTGGTAAAAGTACTACCCACTGAGGTCATCTGGGCCTCTAGCGACAAAGATGCATCCAGGAGCACCACCAGACTAAAGACCTGCTCTTTCAGAGGGAGTACGACCCCATCCAAAGCAGGCAACTGACCAATTATCTGAACTCAGGAACCACCAACCCACAGTGCCTCCGTCTTTCTAGGATTCAGACTCAGTATATTGGCCCTCATCCAGCCCACCACCGAGTCCAGGCAGCTGTCCAGGGCTTGCACAGCCTCTCCCAATTCAGATGTTACGGAAAAATAGAGCTGGTATCATCAGCATAACTGCTGACACAGCATAACTGCTGACACAGTAAGCACACTGCTTACAAGAAGTCATTTATTCATTGGCGATCACTCGTAGCCGAGTAAGATTGTCTTCCAGGGTAAGGTCTTTAACAGTGGGTCCGTAAGTGACTGTGGAGGCCAATTCTGGATCCACACAGCCTCCCATAGTGAGGACATAGGTTTCCAGATGGAAGATGGTCAAGATGAGGATTTGCTTGACGTGCCTTCTGATTATCTCGTTTGTCCCTTTCGCCCTGTACTCGTGCTTCTTCAAAGTCCATAGCACCTTTGATAATGGCCGACCTCCAATTGGGATGCTCATGGGCCAAAGCTTCCCAGTTCTTGATGCTCATGTTACATTTTTTTAGATTAGCTTTGGGAACATCTTTAAACCTCTTTTGCTGTCTACTGATACTCTGTTTTCCATCCTTAAGTAGCTGCTTTGGAAGACAGTGATCAGGCATTCAAACAACATGGCAGGGCTAGCGAAGTTGATGTTGGAGGATCATTGTTTCAACACTGGTAGTCTTTGCTTCTTCCAGTATGCTAACATTAGTCTGCCTATCTTCCCAAGTAATTTGCAGAATTTTCCAGAGGCAGCATTGGTGGAATCTTTCAAGAAGTTGGGAATGATGTTTATAGGCATACAGTAAGGTTGGTAGTACAATGGCTTTGTAAATAAGCATTTTGGTCTCCCTGTGAATATCCCGTTACTCAAACATTCTACGCTTCATTCGGGAGAATGCGGCACTCACAGAGCTCAGACGATGCTGAGAGATATGGCTGCCAAGATAAGAAAAGTGATCAACATTCTTCAGCATCGCACCATTAAACTGGATTGATGGTGCTACAGAGGGATTGGTTTGCACCTGCTGATGAAGCACTTTGGTTTTTTTGATGTTATGTGAGAGGCCAAGCTTTTCATATTCTTCTGCAAATACATTTAGGATAGTTTGAAGGTGCGGAGACTACATTATCATCGGCATGAGGTTCTACAACAGAGGTAATTACCTTACTTTTAGCTTTCAGCCTACTGAGTTTAATAAGCTTTCCATCTGTTTGATATGTGATTTCCACACCAGTAGGAAGTTTCCCCTCAACAAGAATCATGGCAATGAAAATAGCAAATAAGATCGGAGGAATGACGCATCCCTGTTTGACACCTGATCCCACTTTGAATGGATCACTTTGAGAGCCATTGTTGTCCAAAATTGTCGCTGTCATTTTGTCATGGAAGAGTTGCAAAATATTCACAAATTTATCAGGGCATCCAATTTTCAGAAGGATGGTCCAGAGAGCGGTTCGATTTACAATATCAAAGATCTTAGTTAAATCAATAAACACCATGTACAGAGGTCAGTTTTGCTCCCTGCATTTTTCTTGAACCTGTCGTGCAGTGAAGATCATGTCCACTGTCCCCCTGGAAGGGCGGAAACCATTTTGGGATTCAGAGATGATGTCTTCTGAGATAGGTAGGAGGCGATTTGCGAGGATCCTTGCAAGGATTTTGCCTGCGGTAGCTAGAAGAGAGATGCCTCGGTAGTTCCCACAATCGGTTCTATCACCCTTCTTGAAAAGAGTGATAATTATGGCATCCCTAAAGTCTTCCGGGATCTCCTCCCTCACCCAGATTTTTTTGATGAGTTTATGAAGTTGTATGAGTTCAGGCCCACCTTCTTGACTTCAGCAGGAATCCCATCAGGTTCACTAGCTTTGTTATTCTCCATTTGATTGATGGCTTTACTGACTTCATCCAAATTAGGGGATACTGCAAGCTCATCCCTAATTCGTTGTGGGATTTGTGAGAAGATCTCACCAGCCACATAAGAGTTACGATTAAGGAGGTCATGGTAATGCTCTTTCCAATGCAGTGCAATAGATTCTTTATCTTTAGAAATTTGATGCCATCTATTGAACGTAAGGGATTTGTACCGTAATTTGTTGGCCCATAGATGGCCTTTGTGGCATTAAAAAAGCCCCATGCATCATGAGCATAAGCAAAATGCTGGATTTCATAGAATCATAGAATAGAATAGTAGAGTTGGAAGGGGGCCTATAAGGACCCCAACCCCAACCCCCTGCTCAATGCAGGATTCCAAATCAAAGCATTCCGGACAGATGGCTGTCCGGCTGCCTCTTGAATGCCTCCAGTGTCGGAGAGCACACTACCTCTCTAGGTAATTGGTTCCATTGTCGTATGGCTCAAACAGTTAGGAAGTTTTTCCTGGTGTCCAGTTGAAATCTATCTTCCTGCAACTTGAGCCCATTATTCCCTGTCCTGCATTCCGGGATGATTGAGAAGAGATCCTGGCCCTCCTCTATGTGACAATCTTTCATGTAGTTGAAGAGTTCTATCATATCTCCCCTCAGTCTTCTCTTCAGGCTAAACATGCCCAGTTCTTTCAGTCTCTCCTCATAGGGCTTGGTTTCTAGTCCCCTGATCATCCTTGTTGCCCTTCTCTGAACCAGTTCCAGTTTGTCTGCATCCTTCTTGAAGTGCAGAGACCAGAACTGGACGCAGTATTCAAGATGAGGCCTAACCAGTGCTGAATAGAGGGGAACTAATACTTCACACGATTTGGAAACTATACTTCTGTTAATGCAGCCTAATATAGCATTTGCCTTTTTTGCAGCCACATCACACTGTTGACTTATATTCAGCTTGTGATCAACGACAATTCCAAGAACCTTCTTGCATGTCGTATTGCTGAGCCAAGTATCCCCCATTTTATAACTGGGCATTTGGTTTCTTTTTCCTAAGTGTAGAACTTTGCATTTATCCCTGTTGAATTTCATTCTGTTATTTTCAGCCCAATGCTCCAGCCTATCAAGGTCCCTTTGAATTTTGTTTCTGTCTTCAACTGTATTAGCTATGCCCCCCAATTTTGTATCATCTGCAAATTTGATAAACATGCTTTGTACCTCCTCATCCAAGTCATTAATAAAAATGTTGAAGAGCACTGGGCCCAGGACCGAGCCCTGTGGTACCCCAGTCGTTACTTCCACCCAGTTTGAGAAGGAACCATTGATAAGCACTCTGAATACGATTCTGGAGCCAACTTTGGATCCACCTGCTAGTTTTTCCATCCAGCCCACATTTAGCTAGCTTGCTAATCAATATCATGGGGCACTTTGTCAAAAGCTTTGCTGAAGTCGAGATATGTTATGACCACAGTATTCCCACAGTCTACAAGGGAGGCTACCCGGTCAAAAAATGAGATAAGATTAGTTTGGCAGGATTTGTTATTCATAAAGCCGTGTTGGCTGCTTGTAATCACTGCATTGTTTTCAAAGTGCTTACAGATTGACTGCTTTATAATCTGCTCCAGAGGTTTTCCAGGGATTGATATTAGGTTGACTGGTCTGTAGTTCCCTGGTTCCTCCTTTTTGCCTTTTTTCACGATAGGAGTAACATTAGCTCTTCTCCAGTCACCCAGCACTTCACCAGTCCTCCATGATTTTGCAAAGATAATTGACAGCGGTTCTGAGAGTTCTTCAGCCAGTTCCTTTAATACTCTAAGATGCAGTTTATTGGGCCCTGCCAATTTGAACTCATTCAAAGTGATTAGTATTCCTTGACAATTTGTCTGTAAAGCTCCAATCCTGCCCCTTCTACTTCATGTTTCCTGGGAGGGTCATAGACCCTTTTTTGGGAGAAGACTGAGCCAAAGTCGGAATTGAGCACTTCTGCCTTTTCTTTGTCATCTGTTATCATTTTGCCTTCCTCATTGAGTAGCTGTGCAACCTTTTCTTTTCTCTGTCTTGTACTATGGATGTACCTAAAGAAAGCTTTTTCATTGCTTTTAGCATCCCTCACTAACCTCAGCTCATTCTCAGCTTTAGCCTTCCTGACACCATCCCTGCAATTCCGTGATACCTGCCTGTACTCTTCCTTTGTGGTCTGGCCTTCTTTCCACTTCCTGTATGTGTCCTTTTTCGTTTTCAGGTCATGTCTAAGCTTTTTGGGAAGTCACATTGGCTTCTTCCGCTGTTTCCCCCTTTATTCCTTGTTGGAATTGCTTGCCATTGCGCTTTTAGAATTTCATTTTTTAGAAACTCCCACCCATCTTGGACTCCTTTTCTCATTAGGGTCGCTTGCCATAGAACCGTACCTACAATTGTTCTGAGTTTATTAAAATCAGCTTTCCTGAAGTCCAGGGTGCGCGTATGGCTACTCTCAGCTGTTGCTTCTGTTAAAATCAAGAATTCAAGTGTGGTGTAGTCACTTTCCCACAGAGTTCCCGTAACTACCACTTCATCCACCAAATCACCTCTACTAGTTAGAATCAAGTCCAGGATAGCTGATCCTCTGGTTCCTTCCTACACTTTTTGTAGGAGAAAGTTATCTCCAGCACAAGTCAGAAATTTCTTGGAGTGGCCGTGTTTGGCAGAATTTGTCTCCCAACAGATATCAGGATAATTGAAGTCCCCCATTACTACTACATCATGAATCCTCGAAACATTGGCAATTTGCTTTTCAAAAGTTACATTCTCATCTCCTTGATTGGGTGGTTGGTAGTAGACTCCAAGCACCACATTCCTTTTATTACTTGCCCCATTAATTTTAATCCAGATACTCTCGGTGGAACTACCAAGCTCATCTTCCTGTATTACTGTGCCAGGGATATATATTTTTAACATATAGCACGACTCCACCTCCCTTTTCATTCCTTCTGTTCTTTTTGAACAAGTTATATCCTTCAATTGCTGTATTCCAGTCATGGGAGTCATCCCACCAAGTTTCAGTTATACCTATCAAGTCGTAATTGTCCTCCTGTATTAAGAGTGAAGCAGAGCCAGCATGGCTTCTGCAAAGGGAAGTCATGTCTCAGTAACCTATTAGAATTCTTTGGGAGTGTAGGGACTTCCGGGAAGGGTGACTTCGCTTGTGCCTGCTTTTGAGACAGGCTCCCACCTCAGAAGAAGCTTTTTCAGATATAAATCAGTCAGAACATTTTTTTTTTGACTGATGAAATTTCTCCCGGGCAGGGAGAAACGTAGAGATCAACCTCAAAAGCCTGTTTTTGTTGGGAGGACTGGATTTCATTAATTTATGAGAAAAGGTCGAGCCAGCAATGCCGGACGGACTTCCGAACAAGCTCTATCTGATTAATGCGACATGTTTATCTTTTCTTCAAAGAGAAAACGGACTAACAGGCAAGCACCCTTCTTTCTATCTTTTTTTTTTACTTGGTTTAAATTGTTGCAGCAAAAAGAGATTTGTCAAATGAATCAGCTTTAAAGAACTTCTGGGTGAGCTATAACTCTTCTCTGTTATTCACGAAATTAACAGCTTATCTCTGCTTCTATTGCAAAAAGCTGTCCTGGAAGTGCATTCTAACAATATAAACAGAAGAGGGATTTCTATTCCGAGGAACATTATATTGTCTGGGACTATTCTCTTTTTGGTCTATTTTATTTTGACGAATCTGCTTCTTCACGACGCCACTAACTGTTTTGATGCTGGGAACTAAATTTGTTTTGTATTCTTGAACATAGAGAGATAAGGCAGGCTGCTCTGTTTATACTGTGATGTCATCAAGCCTGGAATATTAACCCAATTGTTGCTGAAATAAGAAGTGGTTCTTTATTTTTGTTTTGTTTTGTTTTCGTGGTTTTAAAAATGGCAATCAAGAAAGTGGCTGAGAATCTGGAAGTAACTATGTTTCAGAAAATAATGGATGAGATTGAGATAACGAAACAAACCCTGCGACAGGGCAGTAAGGAGCTGAAAATTGAACTGAGCAAAATGACGCAGGAGCTTAAAGAAATAGGAGATCCTGTGAGAGAGGAGAATGAGATCAGAGATGAGAAAAGAAAAAATAAAGGGAAGATACAAGCCCTGGAGATTGGAACAAATGTGGAATTGGAAAAAGATCTGGAGTTTATGGATATTAGAAATAAAATCTACTGTTTGGAATTTAACGTTATCTCTGAAGAAATTAATGAAGATATTAGAGATAAAGTTATCAATGGCTTGGATAATTTTCTGGACTGGAATGACGTGATGGAGCTTGATATAGAGAAAATCTATGGAATTAACTGCAGCCATGTAACAATGGAAAAACTCTCAAGAGATGAGCCAGTGCATTTTGTAAAAAAGAAGAACACAGATATGACTTTACAACAATATTTCAGCAACTTATTCAGAATCGATGGCAAGAAAATATTTGGGATAGAGGAAATTCCCATCAGACTCTTATTATATGACTATGGCTATGACAGCAAGATTATTATGGAATACTGATAATGGAAGATTGGACACTGAAATTACTGGACTTAACAGGACTATTGAAGATGGAAGATGGAATTAATATGGATAATGGAATAATGGCTATTGAAATTATTGGACCTAACAGATTTTGATGAGATGGATTAATCGATATGTTTATTTGGACTATGGTTATGACCATAAGATTATTATTATTATTAACGAGATGGATTAATCGACATGTTTATTTGGAGAAAAATTGATAGATATATTTCTTAAAGAATTGAAACCTCTCTTTGACTTTTTGTGGAAAGAATAAAGTAATGTTTATGAGATTTGATGATTAATTAAGATAACTACTGGAGGAAAGTGATTTTATAATATAATTTAAGAGACAGGATTGTTATATATTGTAGACCTATAACTGATCTGCGACAAATGGGAAGTCAACATTTTATTTTTTTGTTTAATCATTTTTGTTTTGTTTTGTTTTTTGTCTTTGAATGTTTTATGATTTTGTTTTGTTTGTTTTATGAAAATTTGAATAAAAATTATTGTAAAAAAAAAAGAATTCTTTGGGAGTGTCAACAAGCATATAGACAGAGGTGATCCAGTGGACATAGTGTACTTAGACTTTCAAAAAGCTTTTGACAAGGTACCTCACTAAAGACTTCTGAGGAAGCTCAGCAGTCATGGAATAAGAGGAGGGGTCCTCTTGTGGATAAAGAATTGGTTAAGAAGCAGAAAGCAGAGAGTAGAAATAAATGGACAGTTCTCCCACTGGAGGTCTGTAGAAAGTGGAGTCCCTCAAGGATCGGTATTGGGACCTGTACTTTTCAACTTGTTTATTAATGATCTAGAATTAGGAGTGAGCATTGAAGTGGCCAAGTTTGCTGACGATACTAAATTGTTCAGGGTTGTTAAAACAAAAAGGGATTGCGAAGAGCTCCAAAAAGACCTCTCCAAACTGAGTGAATGGGTGGAAAAATGGCAAATGCAATTCAATATAAACAAATGTAAAATTATGCATATTGGAGTAAAAAATCTTAATTTCACATGTACTCTCATGGGGTCTGAACTGGCGGTGACCGACCAGGAGAGAGACCTCGGCGTTGTAGTGGACAGAACGATGAAAATGTCGACCCAGTGTGCGGCAGCTGTGAAAAAGGCAAATTCCATGCTAGGGATAATTAGGAAAGGTATTGAAAATAAAACAGCCAATATCATAATGCCGTTGTATAAATCTATGGTGCGGCCGCATTTGGAATACTGTGTACAGTTCTGGTCACCTCATCTCAAAAAGGATATAGAGTTGGAAAAGGTTCAGAAGAGGGCAACCAGAATGATCAAGGGGATGGAGCAACTCCCTTATGAGGAAAGGTTGCAGCATGGCGTTGAGAAAGTGGATAGAGAAAAGTTTTTCTCCCTCTCTCATAATACCAGAACTCGTGGACATTCCAAGAAGCTGAATGTTGGAAGATTCAGGACAGACAAAAGGAAGTGCTTCTTTACTCAGTGCATAGTTAAACTGTGGAATTTGCTCCCACAAGACGCAGTAATGGCCGCCAGTTTGGATGGCTTTAAAAGAAGATTAGACAAATTCATGGAGAACAGGGCTATCAATGGCTGCTAGCCACGATGGCTGTGCTCTGCCACCCTAGTCAGAGGCAGCATGCGTCTGAAAACCAGTTGCCGGAAGCCTCAGGAAGGGAGAGTGTTCTTGCACTCAGGTCCTGCTTGCGGGCTTCCCCCAGGCACCTGGTTGACCATTGTGAGAACAGGATGCTGGACTAGATGGGCCACTGGCCTGATCCAGCAGGCTCTTCTTATGTTCTTAAGAGTTCAAGTTCATCCTGCTTGTTTCCCATGCTCTGCGCATTAGTATACAGACATCGAAAACCATGTGATTTATTGCTTGGCTTTCTTACTACTTTTTTCTGAGGACTGTTACTGGGCCCTATTAGAGCCGATCTCTGTTCCCATTACTGTGCACAAGCCTTCATCAGTCATTACCACCAAGTTTACATCTCCCTCCCCCTTAGGATTAAGTTTAAAGCCCTCCTGATAAACTCCATGCTGTGGCCAAACACATTATTCCCAGTCCTTGTGAAATGCAACCCATCACTTGGCAGCAGTCCATCTTCCAGGAACCGTAGCCCGTGGTCCCAGAATCCAAATCTCTCACATCGGCACCACCTTGGTAGCCATTCATTCACACGGAGTATTTCCCTTTCCCTTTCTACTCCTAAGTACTGGAAGGATGGATGAAAAACTATCTGGGCCCCAAAGTCCTTGAGTTTCCTTCCCAGAGCTTCATAGTATGATGTGATTTCTTCATAGCTCCATTTGGCAGTATCATTTGTTCCCACATGGATGAGGAGAAAGGGATACCTGTCGGTGGGCTTGATGAGTTATGGCAACCTTTCTGTCACATCTGTAATCCATCCTCCTGGTAGACAGCATACCTGGCAAGTCCATGGATCTTCTCTGCATACTTGAGTTTCGATCCCTTACAATAGGGAGTCTCCCACTACTAGTACTCTTCTTGTTGTGGGGCGTGGTCTCATTGGCCCTGCTTGATTGAGCTTCAGCCTCTTGCTCATTGTCGCACGGGGTCTCCTGTAATTCTCCCACCGCAGGCTGTTCTCCAGTCTCATCCTCGAGCAGTTGAAAGCGGTTCCATAGTTCCACTGGTGAAGGGTGTCTTCTAGCTCTTCTGCTCCTAACTGTCACCCTTTCCCACGGAGTTTCCTCCACTTCGTTGCTCCTCTCCAAAGCAGCCTCCTCTTCTGCTACCACATGCTGTTGCTCTTCCACCTCCACTTCTCTTTGCTGCTGTTGTTCCAGCGTTCTGTCTAAGAACTCTTCATCTTCTCTTATAGTTCTCAGTGTGGCCACCCGCCGTTCCAGGACTCTCACTTTTTCTTCCAACAATGCCACAAGCTTGCACTTGTTGCACGTGTACGCCATGATGTTCTCAGGCAAGAAAACAAACATGGCACACACCTTGCAGGTCACAACCACTGGAGCATCCTTCCCATTCATTCTCCTACCTTTTGTTTCTTTCTAACTACTTGTTTTGGAGTGACCTGTGCTTTGTCCTGTCCTACTACAGGGTAAACTTGAGAGTCCCACTGGTATGTGCTGCGCTGTACAAGGAGAATTAGGAATTTTTTGGTGGTGGGGACCTCCCCATTGACCTCCTGTCAAACTCCTTTGTCAAACTCCTGTTTGCTCTCCCTGTTCGCTCGCTGTCTAAAAGCTTATATCTCCTCGCTTGTAGACCAACTGAGACAGCTCCCTCTGCTCTGCTCTGTAAGGAGTCAGGAAACAGGATTTCTTGAGCTTTCTTTATCCATCAGTTCTCTAGTTCTTCAGACCTCAGCCTTTGCACTGGCATAGATTTTTTTCTTAGCAGCACAGTTAATGTCTTTTTGCCATATCTGGAAGGCTTTCCTTTTCTTGTCAATGATACGTTCAATCTCACTATCATTCACATCAAACCAGTCCTGATGTTTCTTAGTTTGGAATCCAATAGTTTGTTCACATGCTGCAATAATGGATGTCTTCAGTTTAATCCAGTGTTCCTCGACATTTTCAGGGAGTTCCGTTGGTAGATGTTTCTTGAGAGTTGTTTGAAAGCAGGCTCACTTAATAGGATCTTGAAGGGAATGGATGTTTATTTTACGCCTTGGTTTTCTTCCTTGGAGCTTATGTTGAGGAACAATATTAATGGCCATAGTGGATCGAATTAATCGGTGCTCTGTCCAGCAGTCATTGGCACTTGTCATGGTCCTAATGAGGAGTACATCATGACGATCTCTGGCACGGAAATCACGTAATCCAGGAGATGCCAGTGCTTCGACGGAGGGTGCTTCCATGATTTTTAAATTTATCTTTCTGGCGAAAGAGTGTGTTTGTAATAACAAGATTATGCTTTGCACATTTAGTCAGAAGTAGAATTCCATTCAGGTTGCTATTGCCAACTCCTTCTTTCCCAATGGTTTCTGGCCATAAATCAAAATCACGCCCAACTCTTGCATTGAAATTGCCCAGGGGGATAATGTTATCCTTCTTAGGTATCTCTGATAAGACGGTGTCCAGCTGGGTATAAAAATTTTCCTTGATATCTTCATCAAGATATTATTGATGAAGATGGCAGTGTAGGAGTTCGCTCCGGTTTGAGCTCCGCCGCCTCTTTATTCTCAACATCATTTACGGGGCTTGGAGTGCTCTCCCCCCTTCTTCGGTCCAGCTGGCTTCCCCTTTACAACGGGCGTGGTGGTTCAGGAGGTTATTGGTGCAAGGAGATATTGGTAGGAAGAACACCAACAGTAAAGAACAACTCGGAACGGGCGTGAGCTTACCATCGGCTGCCGAGCCAAGTGCTGTAAGGTCGGGTAAGAGACGTTCCTCTAGGTGCTTTTAGATCGAGTGAGAGACGTTCCTTTTCGGTTCGTGCCTTTTTGCTGCTGCTTTTTTTCCCTGTTGCTGTGGCTTCTCCCTCCTGTGCCTCCCGTTGTCGCCGTCGCCGTTCTTTCTGCCTTTTGTTTTGCTGTGACTCCTCCTTCCTCTGCCGCCGCTGTTTTAGCCTCGGACCACGCTCTATTACGGCCTGTCTTTCCATCGCGGCCATCTTTCGCGGCGGCTGTGTTTCGCTCGCTGTTGACTGTGCCTCTTTCTCACCATCGTGCTCCTGCCGCGGCCCTGCTCCTTCCGCTGCTGCCATTGCGGTTTGCACTGTTGCCATAGCCGCGCCTCCTCCATCGCTGCTACTGCGTTCCGGCCGCTGCTGGGCCTTCGGGTCTTGGAGTGCTCTCTGCTTGGCGGGGAGCGGTGGCGGCGGGTGGGGCGTGGTGGAACTGGGTCGTGGGTTTTTGGATGTGCCCGCGTTGCTGGGTTGCTTGGCTCATCCGGTGAAGGTGGTGCAGCACGGTGTGCCCTCTATTGGTCACAGCGGTAGTCCAAGGAGGTAGAACAGAACATCCGAAGGGGACTGTGTTGTGTGCTTGGTTTTTGAATGAATGTGGTGTGTATGTTTGGTTGTGTTAGATGTGTGTGTGTTGTGTGTTTGTATGTAAGTTTTTAATATGTGCTTGGGAAAGAGGTTTTTCTATCAAGCGGGGGGACTTGAGGGGCCCCCAATTACCGTAGTGACGGGCAGAGGGAGGTATGGCGGTGTGAGAGGGACTGGCCAGGTAAGGGGAACGCGGCCTAGACATGTCGTGGCTGTGCCGTGTTCCGGTCCCTCTCACACCCGCAGGGTTGTTGGTTGTCCTCTCAGCCAACTCTCGGATCTCCAGTTGCTGCTTTTAAATGCCAGATCGGTACTTAATAAATCTTCCCTCGTCCACGACTTGATTGTGGATGAGGCTGCCGATCTGGCATGCATAACTGAGACCTGGGTGGGTGAGCAGGGAGGAGTTAGTCTCTCCCAGCTCTGCCCACCAGGGTACTTGGTTGAGCATCATGGTAGATCTGAGGGTCGGGGAGGTGGGGTTGCTGTGGTCTATAAGAGTTCCATCTCACTCACCAAGCACCATGTCCATACAATTACTGGCCTGGAATGTTTGCACCTGGTGTTGGGCCAGAGGGACAGGCTGGGAATCCTTTTGGTGTACCGCCCACCTTGCTGCCCAATGGCTTCCCTAACTGAGCTGACGGAAGTGGTCTCGGAGGCATTGCTGAGATCCCCCAGACTATTAGTACTGGGGGATGTCAACATCCATGCCGAGGCGAGTTTGTCTGGGGCAGCTCAGGACTTCATGGCTTCCATGACAGCCATGGGGCTGTCTCAATTTGTTAGTGGTCCAACACATGTATCGGGGCATACTCTAGACCTTATTTTTGCGACTGGACATGGGGATAGTGATCTGGATGTGGGGAGTATTACATCTCTCCCTTTGTCATGGACAGATCACTGCTTGCTGAAGTTTTGACTCTCAGTAGCCTCTTCCCTCTGCAAGGGTGGGGGACCTATTAAATTGGTCCGCCCCCGGAGACTAATGAATCCTGAAGGTTTTCAAAGGGCTCTGGGGGTTTTTCCGGCTGACAGGACTGGCGCTCCTGTTGAAGCTCTGGTTGACCTGTGGAATACAGAGATGACCCGAGCTGTTGACATGATCGCTCCTGTGCGCCCCCTCCTGTGTAGAGCTCATACAGCTCCTTGGTATACTCCAGAGCTGAGAGCAATGAAGCAAGATAGGAGGCGGCTTGAGCGGAGATGGAGGCGAACTCCCAACGGATGCAATTATGCGCTGGTTAGTGCCTCCACCAAGTTGTATGTAAGAGCGGTGAGGGCGGCAAAAAAACAATATTTTGCTGCCACCATCAATTCATCTCTTTGCCGCCCAGTGGAGCTTTTTAGAGTTGTCCGCGGGCTACTTCAGCTGGGCCTGCAGGACACGGTAGAATCATCGGTGGCTCACTGTAATGGGTTTGCTGAGCACTTCCAGCATAAGATCTTATGCATCCGCCGGGACCTAGACTCCCAATTTATAGCAGTTGACCCTAACGAGGTGTCCGGAGCACAGTCTTGTCATGCTTTATTGGATGAATTTCAGTTGGTTCAGCTCGAGGATGTGGACAAGGTGCTTGGACTGGTACATGCAACCACTTCGATACTCGATCCGTGCCCCTCTTGGCTAATAAAATCTAGCAGGGAAGGAACAGTTGGCTGGGCCAAGGAAGTGATAAACGCCTCTACGAGAGGGAGTGGTCCCTGACTGTCTGAAAGAGGCGGTGGTGAGACCACTCCTGAAAAAATCTTCCTTGGACCCAGAAAATTTCAACAGCTACAGACCAGTAGCAAATGTTCCGTTCCTGGGCAAGATCTTGGAACGTGTGGTTGCTGGCCAGCTCCAGGCACTATTGGATGAAACCGATTATCTAGATCCATTTCAGTTGGGCTTTCGGCCTGGTTTTGGCACTGAGGTGGCCTTGGTCGCCCTGTATGATGACCTATGTCGGGAGAGGGACAGAGGGAGTGTAACTCTGTTGATTCTCCTTGATCTCTCAGCGGCTTTCGATACCATCGACCATGGTATCCTTCTGGGGAGGCTCGCGGAGTTGGGAGTTGGAGGTACTGCTTGGCTGTGGTTCCGCTCCTACTTGGCGGGTCGTCTCCAGAAGGTAGTGCTTGGGGAACATTGCTCGACCCCGTGAGCTCTCCAATGTGGAGTTCTGCAGGGGTCGGTTCTGTCTCCCATGCTTTTTAACATCTACATGAAGCCGTTGGGTGCGGTCATCAGGAGTTTTGGAGTGCGTTGTCATCAGTACGCTGATGACACGCAGCTCTACTTCTCCTTTTCATCTTCTTCAGGTGAGGCTATCGATGTGCCGTTGCCTGGCCGCGACAATGGACTGGATGGGAGCTAATAAACTGAGGCTCAATCCTGACAAGACTGAGATGCTGCTAGTGGATGGTTTCTCTGATCGGGTGGTGGATACATACCCTATCCTGGATGGGGTTACACTCCCCCTAAAGGACTGGGTTCGGAGCTTGGGAGTCGTCTTAGACTCTTCCCTCTCACTTGAGGCTCAAGTAGCCTCGGTGGCACGGAATGCGTTCTACCAACTTTGGTTGGTAGCCCAGCTACGTCCCTATCTGAGTCAGGAGGACCTTACATTGGTGGTACATGCTCTGGTAACCTCGCGTTTGGATTACTGCAATGCGCTCTACGTTGTGCTGCCTTTGAAGACAGTTCGGAAGCTGCAGCTAGTGCAAAATGCGGCTGCCAGATTGCTGACAAGGACCAAGCGGTCCGAGCACATAACACCTGTTCTGGCACGCTTGCACTGGCTACCAATATGCTTCCGGGCCAGATTCAAAGTGTTGGTATTGACCTATAAAGCCTTATACGGCACGGGACCATGCTATGTGTCGGACCGCCTCTCCCGATACGAACCTGCCTGTTCACTACGTTCTGCTACGAAGGCCCTCCTCCGGGTTCCGACTCATAGGGAGGCCCGGAGGGTGATGACAAGATCTAGGGCCTTCTCAGTGGTGGCTCCCGAACTGTGGAACAGTCTCCCTGAGGAGGTGCGCCTGGCGCCGACACTACTATCCTTTCTGTGCCAGGTTAAAACCTTCCTCTTTCCCAATGCATTTTTAACTTAAGTTATTGATTTCTTTTTGTTGTAACTGACTTTTGATCATTTATTGTTATATGTTATATGTTTTTATTGTATTATATTGTGTATTTTATTATATTCCTTGTTGTTCACCGCCCAGAGAGCTTTTGCTAGTCGGGCGGTATATAAATGTAATAAATAATAAATAATAATAATAATAATAATTCATCAGCATTTAATGTTGGTGCATAAGCACTTAGAATAGTTGCCTGCTGGTTTTTCGTGAGTTTTAACTGGAAAGTTGAGAGCCGTTCATTAATGCTAGTAGGAACTTCTGACGAGCTTCAGAAGATCATTTTTAATAGCAAAGCCTTCTCCATGTATTTGTCGTTCTT
Source organism: Rhineura floridana (assembly GCF_030035675.1). Classification (NCBI taxonomy): domain Eukaryota; kingdom Metazoa; phylum Chordata; class Lepidosauria; order Squamata; family Rhineuridae; genus Rhineura; species Rhineura floridana. Next base: position 81,866,672 of record NC_084480.1, read on the forward strand.
GTTGAGGCAGTCCATTCCAGAAGAAGGTGTAACCTCCTTTTTCTCCCTTCAATTGTCCCTCTCCTGCTCTTCGAGTTTCTTGGAGGGCTGCTATGTCAGTTAAAATGTCTCAACTCTCTCACAGTGATGACAGTCCTGTGTTCAGGATATTCACTATCTGTATTGTCCAGCAATGTCCATATATTCCATGTTCCAAAATTGAATTGTCTTTTGCGACTGCTAAGTGGTGACCCCACTGGATGCGGTGATCCAGTCAGGGAGAGAGATGAGGCAGACTATGTTTAGGGCACCTTTTCTAGCCCCTTCCCCATACGGGGTGAGCAGAGTGGATCCTGAATAGGACTGCTCAGTCGTGGATATAGCTGCTGAACTACTCAACTGCCTCTGTCCTTGAGTCAGGACGACTGAGTCTGTATCCACCGCTCATGCGCCAGTCCATGACTGGGGGCTTCCGGATTTCACAGTCCTGCCTCCGTCGCCATTCGCCGATCGCCAGGCAGCTATTGTTTTGTTTTGTTTTGGTTGGAAGACGCCTGTGCATGAATTTGTTTTATGTGGGGAGATCGGTGCACGACGATCAACACACAATCTTGACATAAAAAGGCTTTGATCCAATGACATGGATACCACGACAATTGGAAATCTTGTATCTGCTGCAGCCTTCATCCGCCTTCACAGCCATTGTAACATATACATTGTTATCCTCCGCCTGTTCTGCCACTGAGGACATTCTTGGATAGTTCTCTGCCTGGTTCCTCTCCCTTGACCTTACCGCCATGGGTGACCCTGCTGGGAGTACATAACTCCCGACGGCATCGCTCATAGGATTCATTGGAACACACAAGCCCACTCACCACTACAAAATAATTGGATGCTAATAAAAAAGAATGAAAACAATATGGACTTGGTGGTGCTGTATAACCTCTCCTCTCCCTGTTTGTGTAGGCACACCTGGTATGAAGAAGCGATCGGGACAAGCTGCCTTGGCAGCCAATTGCAGGTCTTGATACAGGGAGCATGGGCACCAATCTTCTGTTGTCATTTCTTTAGTCTTTTTGGCATTCAGCTGTAGTCCTGCTTTTGTCCTTTCCTCTTTAACTTTCATCAGCATTAGTTTCAAATCTTTACTGGTTTCTGCTAATAGTATGGTATCATCTGCATATCTTAATTATTGATATTTCTCCCTCCAATTTTCACACCTTCATCTTGGTCCAAACCTGCTTTCTGCGTGATACGTTCTGCATATAGATTAAACAAATAGGGTGATAAAATACACCCCTGTCTCACACCCTTTTCCATTGGGAACCAATTGGTTTCTGTTCTTACAGTAGCCTCTTGTCCAGAGTATAGGTTGAGCATCAGGACAATCAAATGCTGTGGCACCCCCATTTCTTTTAAAGCATTCTATAGTTTTTCATGATCTACACAGTCAAAGGCTTTGTTGTAATCCAGTGGTTCCCAACCTTTATGAGCTCGGGACCCCCTTTATAAGCTGAAATTTTTTTGTGACCCCCTCCCCCTAGGGAGGCAGGCTGGCTGCCAGCAAGGAAGGGGAAAAGCAGCCTTTCTTTGCAGGCTTGCTTCTTTTTGCTTCACAAAAAGTCCTCTCCTCTCATTCTAAGTAAGGGTGTTGTCAGTAGCAGCAGTGCAAGGAGACAGGAATCAGTGATAGTAATCTCCTCTTCTTCCTGGTAGCTCCACCCTCAGCCTCGTTTGGCATCTGCCATGTATTTTATAGGCAGATGCCTGCCCTTAGTGCGCCTGAAAGAAGCTCTGGCGCTTCAGCAAAAGCCCTCCCCTCTCATTTGGAGCAAGGGGGAGGTGTCATCTGCAGCGGCAGTGGAAAGCAGACAGTGTAGAGGGAGTGAAGACTTTTTAAAAAAATTAATAAATAATTCATTTCTTTACTGTTCATGGCCCCCTCTGGTTTACTTCGCAGCCCCCCTGGGGGTCCTGGCCCCCAGATTGGGAACCACTGCTGTAATCTATAAAGTACAGGGTGATTTTCTTCTGAAATTCCTTGGTCTGTTCCATTATCCAACATATGTTTGCAATATGATCTCTGGTGCCTCTTCCCTTTCTAAATCCAGCATGGACGTCTGGCATTTCTCGCTCCATATATGGTAAGAGCCTTTGTTGTAGAATCTTGAGCATTACTTTACTTGCATGGGATATTAAGGCAATAGTTTGATAATTAGTGCATTCCCTGGGCGTTAGCCCTAGTGTATATTTATTTTGCACGTCAGCTTTTTTATTTGTTGTGAAAATTAGGTTTCTTAGAAAGGCATAAATGTCTAGTGATTGTAAAGAACTACTCCAAACTCTTGGGATTTGCAAGAAAATAGCTAACAATTTTACTTTTATATTACTGCTCCTGGAGCAGTAATGATATAATGTGATCAGAACTCTTCAAGGCTTGAAAGGTAAAGAAACATTGGGAAAGAACAACAGCATGGGACAAATATTTTAATAAAGTGCATAATTTATATAGTTTCTCTTACATTCCACTTACTTGCTCTTGTTTTGAATCTACCAGCAGGCTTGGTTTTCATCAAATGAATTTGGGGGATTAATAACATTCCATGCATTCTGCAGAATGGGATATGAATATATATATATATATATATATATATATATATTAATGAAATACCTGTGCAAGCGCAAGGTTTAGCACTATAGGATTTCTCTCTTCCCCTTCCACATGCCCCGCAGTGTCTCCAGATCTGTTCCAGAGGGAGCCCCCAGAACAGTTTTAGGAGGCACACGGGAGGAGAGGGAGAGAAGGCTCTGTTTGGCAGTGTTCACTTTTAGCACTATATTGAATACCACCCATTGTTTGTGATGCTCCATTGAACATAAGTGTATTCCTAGCCATTCTGCTCTTCTGTGTTCTAAGAGTGCTCAGTCGTGGTAGTTTATATGTGCTGAATAAATTAAGCATTATATTACAATCAATGCAGCAGGATTACAGCATCCTTCACCTAATCTGGAAATACGATAAGCAAACTAAATTTTTAACTAACCATTTGTTACATGTCCATATGGCTGTATGAATTGCTCTGGCAGATTTTTTTTAGCTTTATTTAGCTTTAGCATTATATATATTTATATCAAGACTAATAATATATGGAATATCTATACAAATGAAAGACAACCAAAGAATTGTAGGTATTTAAGGTAACTAATAATTATAAAGAGATATGCAATTAACTGGCTCAGTATGATTTAATACGCTTAATAGTTTTAATGGTACAGCAAAAGGCTAGTCAGGCAAATTTAAGTAAATTATATAGAACTGGATTGGAAATGGACCATACCTTTTTCATCAAAACTCCAGTTTCATATTGATTAGTTTCTCCCGGAACATTTGAATATATAGTTTAAAGGGTGATGGATTTTCTCCAGTGCAAGACTTAGAAAGAGAAACTAAACACATTTGATTAAGCGAACATGCTGTGTAAAATTCTTGGGATTATTCCAAGGATCTGTTTATTGCTTGGAACATATTGAATGATGCTTGCAAGAAGACAATCCCATGAATGATGAAATAACAAGAACATGTAGATTCCCAAATAAACAGGCAAAAAAGGCTTGGGAAGATATATATGATGGAGTTGGAAAACCTGGAACTTTCAGTTTCTTTTACAATCGTGTGTATGTGTAGCTTTCACGGTTCTGAAATTATAGCTCTCTGGTAAAATATGCTAAACCAATGGTAGCAAAGATGAAACCTTGGCATGAATGAATACACAGTAAAAATGTCAGGTCATATTTCTGAAATACTTTGTGTTAAGTGTTAATAAATGTAAGAGCTGACAGTGAAATGACATGAAATTTGTATCATAAAGGTCAGGCCTCGTCTATAACTGTAAGGCAATTTAAGGCAAGCTTTTATATATCAGCGATCAGTCCAATTTTGCTGTAAGACTGTAGCATATTACAAGTACTAAGGTGCTGTATATGTAGTTGACAGACAGGCTTGTTTCCATGGGAGCTTAAACTATGTTGCACAAGCTACTCACCTTGAACACTCTCCAGCTCATGTCCAATTTCCCATATGTGGATTTATTTGATTAGTTTGTGGTATTTCCTCCATCAATTTCAAGCTTCATTTAAATGTAAAATACCATACAAACACAATTCTTAGATTTACAAGAATGCAAATGAATACTAATGCCATTCTTATTCCATAAAGTCCATCTAGCCATCAGTATCTTGGTTGTAGGTTGTGCCCCTATCATAATCTGTAAAAAGTTTGCTCTTTACTTTGCCCAAAGCCACCACACCCATCCCTCTTTAATAATTTGCTTATATACCTTATAAGCAAACCATTTAGACCATGTAGTCAAAGCTCTTGTTCCAGTATCAAATCACTTATACCTAAAACAGTTGAATGTGTCTTACAGCTTTGATGAAGGACATACAGGAGCCTCCTTTGCTATAGCTGTTGCTGAACTGTTTAATCTCAGATTGTAAATTGGGAATTGTATGTTTGAATGTGTCATATATATAAAATGTACAAGAAGGGTTTTTTGTGTTTTTTGTGTTTGCATACGGGAAAGCATTCAAACATGTAATTCACCTGCACTCGGACATACTATGGCTCAGGAATATGAACTTCTGATAGTGTAGCTTGGTTCTTAACGTTTATTGTTTCATCTACATTGCTATGCTGCATCTTTCAGACAGATATAGATAATCCATTGTGTGTGGTTATTCTAAAATACCTACTTTATTTTGAAAGACATAGACAAGTGGTTAGTTTGTGGGAGAGAACTGTAGGCAGAAATAGATGTATTATAAACTTTTTTACCTAATGTCTTTAAACATGCTATTCCCAAGAGGGAAGAGGAGTCATCCATGAAATGTCGTACATCCAAAGCAATAAAAGATAGAGCAACATATGACCAAGACAAGCAATATTAGTTGAAATGGGAGATAATCCTTATCTACCTATACAAGAAAAACAATCATTTGTTGTATGATTATTCAATGAAAATGGGTTAATTTACTTGTTTTTCCGGGAAGGTTCAAAGAACTTCAAGCGGACCTTGTTTTTGACATTGACTCTGATTTTCACGCCTTGGTAGTTTAGGATGCTGGAAGCTGCACCCTCATTCTGAAATGCCTTGGCAATGGTGTAACAACCACCCAATAAAATATGGGTAGCATGAAGTACTAGATCAGAAGTGAAGAACTGGTCTTCTAGATGATAATGGATTCGGCTATCAGCTCTTGCCAGCATGGCCAATGGTAATGGATGATGGGAGCTGTAGTCTAGTACCATATGAAGAGCCACAGGTTCCCCACCCCTGTACTTAATCCTTCACTGGAATCATTTTCCCGAAGTAGACAGACAAAAGAAAGTGTTTCTTCACAGCTCATAATTAAAATATGGAATCCTACAGGAGGCAGGGGTAGTCGTGGGCGCCATCTGGTAGGAAGGGCGGGATATAAATTTAATAAATAAACTTGGATGACTTTAAAAGAGGATTAGACAACTATATGGAGGCTATCAATGGCTACTAGCTGTGATGGCTTTGTTCTGCTTCCATGGTCAAAGGCAATAGACTTCTGAATACCAGTGGCTGGAAAACGCAGGAGCGAGAATGCTCTTGCACTCAGGTCCTGCTTGCAGGCTTCCCATAGGCATCTGGTTGGCTGCTGTGAGAACAGGATGCTGAAATAGATGGGCCATTGGCCCGATCCAGCAGGCTTTTCTTATGTTATGATTTTTCAAGCTATCCCAGACATTCTCAATGTGGGTTAAGCAGTCAGCAGTGCACAAAATTGCAGCTGCTGCTTGTAAATGAACTGGAGAAAAACCAGTATGTTTATACAGAGAGGACCACAAGGGGAAAAGGAAAAGGTACCTGTAATTTAGCTCATGAGTCATGATATTATCGTTCTGCCAGAAGATGCAATAGCCACCAGGCTACTGGTTGAAGGTCTTCAGTGGTAGCTGTTCTTGGTATGCCACTACCATCTGAAATGCAGGAAGTGGCTACAGGGGAAAAGCCTATTCTATGGTGATGCCCTGACTCTGGAAAGATCTCCACAGAGAGGCTTATCTGGTGCCTACCTTGATATAATTTCAGTGACAGGAAAAGATTTCCCAGAACATTTAATAATTATCTGTTACTTGTTTTAAGTATTTTAGGTTATCTTTTAGGTCATACCCCACCACACACAAGGCAGCTTACCTAACAAATATTAAATACATCAAAACAAATTTAGAAATTATAAAAGTTTTAAAACAAAAGGTGAGAGGATTTCCATTTTATTATTGTACAGCATGATATTTTTATGAGTTGGTGGTTTATAAATGCCTATAAATAAAAAATAAGACCATTTTAAACAGGTTTAATTTAAAAAAAAAAAACCAGCAGTACTTAAGGCCCTTAGGAAAAGTACATCCAGAACAGGTGAGTCTTTAAGGACTGTTTGAATGCCTGTGTTGTAGGGACTGTATGCAGTTCTGTTGGTTGCAAGTTCTACAACCAGAGGGGGGCACCGCAAAAAAGACCTATCTTTAGTTACAATAGATCTTATTGTGGTTATACAAGCAGGGCCTCCAAAGCTGATCTTAGCATAGAGGCAGGTTCATACCGATAAAGGCACTTCATCACAGATAACCTGGTCCCAATTGTTTACGGCTTTAAAGCTAGCTGTGGGGAACAATTGTAGGGAAGGGCTATCAGCTTCAAGTCCTGATTGTGCACTTCCTGAAAGCACCAGGTGGCAGGTGTTCTGGGTAAGGCAGGGCTAGGGAACGTGTCACCCTCCAGCTATTATTGAGATTACAACTCCAGTCATTCCTGACTATTAGCCATTCTGGCTGGGCTCATGGGATTTGGAGTCTAACAACGTCAGGAGAGCCAGCCCTTCTTTAAGGCATTGAAATAAACTCTGGGCAGCTTCCCCAATCAATCATAAAACTATTTAAATTTTAAAAAAATTCAAATCAGAAAAACAACAGTAAACCTATCAGGGTAATTGAAACAAGACCAGAAGAAGCAGTAAAAGGTTACCAGTTTGAACGGGGGATCTTATGCCATCTTTGAATGCAACACAAATCTTTATTGATCCATCATAACTAAAAAAACAAACAGCGGCATTAAGACCCTTTAGAAAAGGAGCTCTGGAACAGGTGAATTTTTAAGGACTCTTCCTCTTTTCATAATTTATAACCACATTTGCAAACAATATTTGTTATGTGGTGCCTTTTTTGTTAGCTTTTGTATATGACCAATGTAAATAAATATAATTAAAAAACAAAACTAGCTAGATGACCTGTTGGTAGGCCTGGACAAAAAAAATCTTTTGCACCAGAAGGTCATCCAATTTGGTGCTGGGGAGCCTCCCAGTATTTCATGAAGTATTTAGTGAAACAGTATTTCATGAAGTTTCTATTGTCTTTTCAGGGTCTGTTGAAGGCTTTCCTCTTTCAGCAAGCCTTTTAAGTAGTTTTTATGCCACTTGGTGTCTATATTGGAATTAAAATGTTTTTTATATAAGCAATTGTTTTATGTTTCAAGTGTATTTATGTTTCGCAGGAACAGTAGTGTAGTGGCAAATTCAGAAGAGCAGGGTCCCTTCACATTAGTCACAGCCACGCCCCCCTTTTTGCTGCTGGGTTGAGAATTAGATCCTTGTTAATGCTTCTCCCACAACAGACGTGCCTAGGAGCCAATAAGCATGAAAGGGGAGAGTGTTAGCTACTGAGAAGAGTCTTCTCACTGGCCAACTCACCTCTCACTCTGATTGGCTCATAGGATGCTAGAGACATTAGGACCCTGCTCCCAAAATGTAAAGGGTCTAAGACCCCCTTGAGATCCTAGATTACACCCCTGCACAGGAAGCTATTTGTAAATGAAATAAATAATAATGAAATGACACAGCTGAGAGAGCCTTCCCTCCAATCACCAACTGCTTAGTTTCAGAAACCAGGGGCACTTGGAGGAGGCCTCTGATAATGACCATGGCATTATGGTAGACTCATGCCAGTGTTGGAGGCTGCCGTCTTTCAGAGTCCTCAGTCCAAAGCCATTTAGTGCTTTCAAAGTATGCTTGGACCCCTTTGACTTGCATTCCCAGCAGCCAGTGAATTACTTAAGAACTGATAAGATGTAATCTCCAGGCTCCTTGGGATGGGAAGCCTTATAGCCACCCATATATGTGAAGTTGACTTTGAAGGGCTGAAAACTTCAGTTAATTCTGAACACATTTAATCTCTGCACCAGTTAGGGCAGCGATTGCCAACCCAGTGCCCATGGACAGCTGCTTGGTGGTCCTCATTTATTTTATTTGTTTGTTTGCTTGTTTGTTTGGAAGTGGCAGGCACTCACTTCACTTGTGGAAGGGCTTTTTGAAAATGGTATGTGTGTATGTGTGCGTATGTGCACTGAAATATGCTCTGTGTGTGTGACTGAGAGGAGAAATGTATGTGTGGTGTGTGTGTGAGAGAGAGGGAGAGAAAAAAAAGACAGGTACACAGGTATGTGGTCTGTTTCTATGTGTAGTCTGAGACAGAGCTTGGAAAAGATACTTTTTTAAACTACAGCTCCCATCAGCCCCAGCCAGCATGGCCACTAGATTGGGCTGATGGGAGTTGTAGTTCAAAAAAATAACTTTTCCAAGCTCTGGTGTGAGAGAGGCAGAGATGAATGTGTGGCTGTGTATATGTGAAGTGTATATGTGTGTGTGAGAGAGAGGCATGTGTGTCCAGGGGAGGTTGGTCCACTACGGCTACTGTGGCACAGCTCTCCCAAGAAGCATGGCAGGCGGTTTTTAACCCCCATTTCAAAACCACATACTCTTTCTTTGTCCCACTGACTTCTTATTTTTCTATGACTTTACAGAGGCTTGGAGAGGCAACAGGAACATAATCTCCTGTCCTCTGACCAATCAGATCTCTGCACCATTCAGCCAATCCAGATCCAAAAGTATAGCTGTAGCAAAGAGGTCCCTCCCATGTGTCTAAGCAGAAAAGCTACGTGACTTGGGGGGACTGCCTGTGTTCCACTTGATTTTTCACATTCCGCAATGTTAAATTTGAAAACACCCTGCATGCCATTCTGATGCTTTCCATAAGCTCACTTCAACACAAAACCTTACAAAACCTATAGTCCTGAACTCAGAAACGCTTGCTTAACAACCCTCTAAATTTTCATTATGATACACAAAACAGTCAGAGAGAACTGAGAGTTCAAAGTGTAAAAAGAGAGGGAAAAAACACCCCTTCTGCACTTTTTTCTGTCAGAATTCTCATAATTTGTTGAAGTTAATTAAAAGTCAGCCATGTTCACAGAGTCCCTGTAATCCTATTACTGACCTTGCCCCATACTCTCACTTTCATCTTCTGCAGTTTAAAAGTTAAAAAAATGCTGGGCTGATTTTTAATTAACTTAAGAAATTTAGCATTGAACTGAATGATAATGTTGGGTGTGCAGTAAGAACTAACTGTCAGTGTTCTAAAAGCCAGACTCACAGCTGCTGGGCTTGCCTAATCAGGGGGCCACACCCACGCCAGACCTTTATTCCAATTTAGGCAGTCATAGCTTCCCCCAAAGAATCCTGGGAAGTGTAGTTTGTGAAGGGTGCTGAGACGAGACTCCTATTCCCCTGACAGAGCTCTAGTGGCCACAGTGGTTTAACAGTCAACCACTCTGATTGAGGTCTGTGAGGGGAACAGGGCGTTTTCCATCAACTCTCAGCACACTTCCCAGGATTCTTTGGGAGAAGCCATGACTATTTAAAGGGAAATAAAGGCCTGGTGTGGATGTGGCCAGGGACAGCTTTGGTTTAAATTTGGGTGGGAGGCTACATGTGCCTACTATAGAATTAAAAGGTGGGGGAAACGCTGAAAAAGAATGATGCTATTCACAATGTTTTCCTTTTGGAAAGGGAAGGGGCTTCCCCTCTGCCCAGTGCTCACTCATCCAATCTCCTCCCCTTCCCCTTCCCCTTGGGGAGCAAGATCTGATGGACTGATAATGCTATGAATCCCTCCATCTCAAGTTCAGGTTGGAATGTGTGTGTAAATAAAAACCATATTTCCTATAAGTCACCATAATTTCCCCTGACCTTCTTTCCAAAGAAACCAAATCCTGGTTAAGTGCAGGAACCCCTGGAAGTCTTGCGCCACTTGGAGGTTGGGATGGCATGCAACAATATTTTTCCTACTACTGGGGACTGCTCCCTGTTGTTATTTGACAACAACACTCTCTCTCTCTCTCTCTCTCTCTCTCTCTCTCTCTCTCTCTCTCTCTCTCTCTGTGTGTGTGTGTGTGTGTGTGTGTGTGTGTGTGTGTGTGTGTGTGTGTGTGTGTGTGTGTGAGAGAGAGAGAGAGAGAGAGAGAGAGAGAGAGAGACCAATATTGTGTGATGTCCACAATCAGGACCAGCAGGACATAGCTGAGTACCTTTGGCATGAGGTTGTCAAGGGTGGGTGAAGGAGCAATAATAATGAATGCACAGCAGCTATTTTGTGCTTGGCACCACAGCACTTTCTCAATATGCAATATTGCAATATGCAATATGCCTGCTGGTTCAAAAAGGTTGGCGACACCTGAGTTAGGGCATGGATAGGGAAGGTATGGCCCTTCAGATGTTGTTGGACTCTGGCTCCCATCATCCCTGACTACTGATCATGTTGGCTGAGGCTGATGGGAGTAAAAGTCCAAGAACATTCTATTCTTTCCATTTAAACTGCTCATTACAAGAGTTCTGTAATAAGAAATGGTGCCTGAGTTTACTTTTCTCCTTCCCCTTCCTAATCTGTCTTCCTTTTGTGTCCTGTCTTTAATATTGTGTGCCTGGTGAGGGAGCCTTTTTTGGTCTGAAGAGTAGGATAAAAATTCTCTAAATGACTATTTGGAGGGTCACAGGTTTACCATCATCCCTGGCTGAACTGGCCCCACTGAGCAAATGTATTTCTGAATTAACTGAAATTTCCGTAGCTTTCAAAGGCAACTCCACATCCAACACATTTCAGTAGTCTAATCTTGAGATTACTAAAGGATAGACAATCCTGACTGGCACCATGCCAGCCTTGTTGGACCTTTGGTCTGATCCAGTTCGGTTCTTATAGTCTAACCTCATTCCTTCCCATTGTCTTTCCAAGGGAAATTAACTTAGCTCTTTATTGTTTATGCAAGCAGCTTTATTGGCCAGCAGTTCAACTAATGGTTTTGCCACTTGATGGCAGCATTGCCTACGTATTTGAACCAGACAGTCCTCCCCCCCACCCCTCTTCTGCCTGGTTAAACACTGGCCATGTTAAAAAAAAAAAGATTGATAGCAATGCAAATGTATTTATAACCGCTAGAGATAGTCACCTTCCACCCCAATTAGCCCCTGAATTGATTTAGTGAGGAAAAAGCATCTATTACTGAACAGTCCTACAGATTTGTGTAGCATCATTTCAGTACTTTTGGGGGTGGGGGGAGGATTGTACAAAAGAGATTCTACATGTATAGATAAGCTTAATATAATAAGGTGGCAAATAAAAAGCCACCACTCTATGTTAGGCAGGAGATTTACATCCTGCATAAAATGCATTGATTAGACAAAATTGCTTATGATGAATTTGCAGGGCCTTCTAATATATTTTCATTTCATATCTGTGTTTCTGAGAAAGATTTATTCATGAGTAGCTACTTAGTATGAGAGGGCTGATGTACAAAAATGTGTGTTTCTGCAAGCTGGCAGAAATAAATTCTCGTCTTGAAGTGAAGACTGCTTCTTAAACAAGCCCCTTTATGTGAGTGCTGAACCATATCTTAGATGATTAGAATAGCAACTTTACTCTCTTTGCTGGAGGTGGGGAGGGAAAAAACTTTTAACAATCCCATAAACATGCTGGCAAAAACAGCTACTCGTGTGAAGGTTCAAGGAAAAAAGAAATCTCTACTGAGAGGTGTGCTCAGTGAAAAGTTAAAGCTCAATTTATAAAGTGACAGTTTAGAACTTGTAGAAATGCACCTGTCTGCCCCAGTAGAAACAAGCACAACAAATTTTATGGTAGATTCATTTAGCTTTTTATTGCTGATCTAAATGCTGTTTATCTAAGGCTGGTCTTCTCTTCTCTAACATTGGATCAATATACTGAAAAGCTATTTTCTAGCTGTAATGTAAATAAGCTGTCTTGCTCAAGATAAGAAGTTCAGCATGAACAAACAAGAACTGCAAACAATTCAGTTCTACTGTAGCATAAATCCATGAAGTCACATTAGTGTAAAATCCAAATGGCTGATGAGGCTTCAGTCCATGAAATGTGTGTAATGGAGAAACCTTTGTTCATGTTCTCCTTCCCTCATGTTGACCAAAAGGCACTTCAAAAACAGTCTCTGGATGACTTTGATTTTTTATATAATAGGAAATCCTTTAGCCATCACAAATCAGAGCTCTGCCAATTTGTGTATGTTTTCAAATTTAGGCATGGAATGGCACTGTCTTTCTCATGCTGATTTATTTCTGTTTTAGAGGACAGACCCTTCCCATGTATGAGAAAACTGTAGCTGGGGAAGATCAGCTTCAACCCAGGGCCTCGAGTCCTGTCCTGATCAACCCTTTGTTGGGCACTGGGCCGCAACAAGTTGTCATTTTAAATTTCTCACAATGGGCTGAAAAAACACTGTGTCTGCAATCTCCTGGACATTGTGGGAAGTTTTTTTAAATAGCACTCAGAGTGCCAGAGGAGTGCTAACACTGGCCAAACCCACACAGAATGGGGTTCCTTCAAGCCTGAAGCAGGTCCTGCTTAACGCAACACTTTATGATTTGTTGGTCTAAACAGGGTTAGGCATAAAGGAAAGAGGCAGATCATGAGAAACTATGAAAGATTTTGCAAGAAAGAGGTGGGAGGGGGAAAGGTGGGGGGAGAAAGATGGGCATGCATGACAATTCAAAAAAAGGGTATTCTGTTCACAGAGCTGAAGATGTCTTTCCTGAGATTCATCTGCACAACAGTTTAAAGCAGGGATGGGGAACTTGTGACCCTCCAGATGTTGTTAGATTCCATCAGTGCTGGCCAGGATGACCAATAGTGAGGGATGATGGGAGTTGGGAATCTCTGGTTATTTCTGACATTTGTCTGGTTAATTCTGACAACAAGTGAAGCTCTGGCATGCTAACTAGTTATGTGACCCCCCAGGAGATGTGATTCCAAACAAAACACACACACACACACACACAAACACACCTGTCACCGCTGTTCCTTTGCTCACTTGCCCACTGTGCCTCTTAATCCCCTAGCCTAAACCACCCCCTCCCTAACAGCCTTTTATGATCCCCGCTTCTCCTTTGCACCCTGATGTTGGAGGTGCAAAGGAATGCCAACCTCAATTTATCCCAATCCTCCCTCACCAAATTTTTCATTGCCCCAGTCCTCACCTTAGAACTGGCAAGCCTCACTTCCCCCTCCCTTTAACCATCTCCCAAGAGAAGGTGGCAGCAGAGGTGAGCCACATAGGTACACAGCTCAGGCAGGGGCAGCTCCTCAACAACTGTCCTGCTCTTCTTCTGCCTGCCACTTCCCTCCTCCTTGCCCTCTACTGCTGAGACCGAAATGGTGGTGTTGGTGAGGGTGGGTGACAGCAGCAGCGGAGTAGTACAGTTGTTGGGGAGCTGTCCCAGCCTGTCATGACTGCTCCTCTGTGGCTCACCTGGGCCTCCTGCTGCTACTGCTGCCCTCCTCTGCTGTGATGGTCTGGCAGCATTTAGAAGGCTGTCATCACACTGTAGTTTGCAACACCATCTGTTAGTGGGTGGAGCTGTGAACTATAGTGTGACGACAGCGTTAGAAAAATATATAATAGGTTGTGTGTGTGTCTGTGTGTAATGTAATGTATTTTCAAGCGATGATTTTAATTTTATTTTGAATTCTGTTAACTTATTTTTAACTTCTAACTTTTATTTAAAAAGTTAATGTATGTTTATATTTTATGGTAAACCCTTTAGAGGTTGCTGTAATTAAACAGTATACAAATTATGTTAATTTTTTTCTAAAAAACAAGACATTTGCCTAGTATCTCTCAATTGTCATTATGTTGGCTAGGTATCAAATTTTATTTTATTTATTCAATACATTTCTATACTGCCCTTCATCATAAATTAACCTTAGTGTGGATTTACACATATTTAAACTATTTTTTTTTAAAAAACTGATAGAACAAAATAGGCCGTACCAAGCCAACTGTAGAAATGTTACATATGGGCAACACCGATCAACCATTCCCAAATGCCTTGGTGAAGAAAGATGTTTTCAGCTGGTGTCAACTATGGCAGCCACATTCTAGTTGCAGCTTTTGAGCCATCTTCAAAGATAGTATAGCACAGTGGGGAGGAGAGTCTGGCTGGAAGTCCAGAGTCTGTGAACTCAAATCCCCATTTGTATCTCCTGGGTGTCAAGGGCCAGCTAAAGATCACCCCCACCATGAGTGGCTCAGGGGATACATGCCCTGCCATCTGTGCAGCCGTGGGCAAATTCCATAGTCCCAAAGAGCCCAGTTGCCCCCCAGCTGGCAGTTGCGGACAAGGAAGGGGCTGGCTTGTACAGTTGTGGCAAGCTGAGCAGGCCCTAGCCAGCTGGGGAGGATTAGCCTCAGAGGGAGGCAATGGTAAACCCCCTCTGAATACCACTTACCATGAAAACCCTATTCACAGGGTAGCCATAAGTCAGGATCGACTTGAAGGCAGTTCATTTCCATTTCATCTTCAAAGAAAGCCCCATGAAGAGCACTTTATAATAATATAAACGGGAGGTTTCCAAAGTCTGTGTTACATCATCAAGCTATCTTAATGCAGAAACAGCTGTACCTGGTGCTCCAGCCATAGCTAGAAAAAGCACTCAGTCCATGCCACTGCTGCTATCTGGGCATCAAGTGACAGTGATAGATCCAGGACTACCCCCAAAATGCAAACCTGCTCCTTTAAGGAGAATGCAACCCATCTAGAACAGGTTGTCTGTCTGCTTCCTAGACATGCAGCCAGTCCACTTGCAACACCTCTGTCATCATGATTCAGTCTCAGTTTATTGGCTCTCATCCTGCCCATTATAGCTCCCAGGCACCAGTCCAAAATGAAGTAGAGGATGAAATGAAGAAAATAGTTAGATGCCCTTATCAAAGGGCCAAGCTAGAGGTGACATACAGTTCGATGTGTTTTTCACAGTCTCACCTGATCTGATGATAAGATCTGGATGGCATCCTCATATTGATTATACAGTGCTCCAAATCCCTGGATAACCTCACCAACCACTTTCATATAAATGTTAAAGAGATGGGGGACAAGGTCAAACCTTGTGGGACCCCATGGCACAGAGATCCTACTCTCTGAAAATGGCCCTGCAAGTAGGAGTGGGACCACTGTAGCACCATGGCTCCTGCCCCCCAATCCACAGAGCCCCTCCAGGAGGACACCATGGTCAATGATACTGAAAGCTGCTCAAAATATCAAGAAGAATTAACAGAGTTGCACTCTCCGTGTTCCTCTCCCAACAAACATCATTGACTGATATGATCAAGGCTGTTTTCAGTGCTAAGTGCAAGCCTGAAGTCCTCTCCAATATCTTGCCCAAGAAGGGTATATTATTGATGGGAGATTCGTTGTCACAAACAGGGCTGGTGCCAAAGGGTGGCCAGGTTGGGCCCTGGCTGAGGGGCCCTCAGGTGTGGGGGTAGTGCTCCCCTTCCGTGATCCTCAGCAGGGTTGACTCTGACCCTGCCACAGATCACAGAGATGGAGCTTCCAGCCCCCCCTACAGACTGTGCAGGCCCACAGCACCCACCCACTCTACCCTACCTAAGTGGGGGATTAGCTGCTTAGAGAAGGCTCTGCCACCATCTTGGTTGATGGCAGCACCCTGTGCACCTAGTGCACAAGGCATTCAGAGAAAGAGAGAAGAGGCAGGTGGAGCAGTCCTGCATGATCTGGGGGGAGGGGGCTGGGAGCAGGGGACCCAGAGCAGGCTGGCACCCAAGGGCCCTGGTCACAAACATCTGGGTCCAGGGAGGGTGTCTTGAAGAGAAACTGCACATCCCCTCTCACGAAGAGGCATTAAACATGCCCTAGACCCATCCAGTCATCCCCCTCTGGCTAGATTTCATAAGCTAAGATGGGCAAAGATTGCAAGCACGCATTGGATGAACCCCTTCAAGTCCTTGTCCAAGTGCTCAGGCCACAAAAACTGGAACTGGCCCCATAGAACTTGACTAGCAGGTTACCTTCCGCAGCTGTCAGCTGTCAAACCTTAAACCTCGTTGCCTATTGTTTGTTGAATGCTTGCAGACACTAACTATCTATAGATGTTAACTAACAATTAGTATTTGATACCATTGCATGCCAATCATCAAATATTCTTAAACACAAAATAGCACTGCACATCAGCTGCTGAATTCCAACTGCCAACTTTTAAACATTGAAATCAACAATAATTGGATGTCAAATGCAGGTATCATATACTGGGTGAATTTTTGGCACATATTCTTGCTTTCAGACAATATCTGGAACATAGACATGAATTTGCAGAAAATCTGAAGGAGAAATTTGGAAGCAAATTCCTTTTTGCTTTAGTGTGGGTGCTGCTGGCTCTGAGGTTATTATCTTGTGCTAAAGAAAGAAAGAAAAGAAGCTGTCAGGGAAATGCATGATTATTTAACATCTTCAAAGATTGGTAAATTTCCCCATAAACCAACCTCAGCCAGGGTCAAGAGGGCTTATCTGATGAGTCAAGGACAGCTAGTTTTATAGTACAGGGATGGGGAAACTGTGACCCTCCAGATGTTTCTGGACTCCAGTTCCCATCAAACTGAGCCAGTGTGGCCTATGGTCAGGGATGATGGGAACTGTAGTCAAGCAACATCTAGTGATGCAAATGTTTCCTTTTGGTTGGCAGAATTCAAAGGAGGATGAGAACCCAGGGGAGGGGTCTGAACATGAGAAGGATCTCGTGTAAGACCCCCCATGGCTCCTCCCCTCATGCCTCCAGAACACCCCATTTTGGGGCCTTCCTCTGGCTTCGTTCCGCCGAGCTAGCCATCCACAGCAGACTCCCAGCTGTGCTGGGAGGCTCCTGATGAGCCACACCTCTGCCGTGGTGGACGGCAGGTGCCAGCTGAGCCCGGCACAGCCAGGACCTCCCAGCACCACCCTGGTTCCATGGCATCCAACTTACCCCAGCCCAGTGGAAGGGTGAGTTGGATTGCTCCTTGTGTCAATTAAAATCAGGCAAGACTCCTGGACTTGCTAAAGTGTAACATAAACTAGTGGGGCCCTTTATTGGTCACCCTTTTTTTAAAATAAACAAATCTGGTATAATCCCTGTAGTTTGGCTCAAAGCTTTTAGTGTTCCAGTTTGTAAGAGAGATGACCCAAATAGCTAACAACTCATAAATCTGCTGTCTGTTACTGGGACAGGTTATGCCAGTTTTTTATGTCTTAAATTGGAAGCTTGAATTAACAAGCATAATATCCCCAGAGAGGAGCAAATACAATTTAAATCTGGCTGTTGTAGACTACTGTCTAGTACTGGGCTTTCTAACAGATAAATATTCTAAATCAAAAAGAGGTAAGCTAGTATTTACAGCTTGTATTGAACTAAAATCTGATTTAGATTTTGTATCTTGTATCATATGTAGAGTTAAATTAGTGCATTACTGTCTTGATGAAAGGTTATTGTTTTTGATCTGTGCACTGTATCAAAAAATACAGCTGCTCAGGCACACTGAAGTCATTTTTGGCCATCTTTTCATCTTGTGAGTTAGGCAAGGATACCACATTTTTGGCAGATCTTCCCTTGTAATCACGAAGAGATGGAATCAGTGTCACATGTTCTTTTTAA
Organism: Rhineura floridana; assembly: GCF_030035675.1. Taxonomy (NCBI): domain Eukaryota; kingdom Metazoa; phylum Chordata; class Lepidosauria; order Squamata; family Rhineuridae; genus Rhineura; species Rhineura floridana. The sequence goes on from NC_084480.1 coordinate 81,884,514, forward strand.
CAGTTTTTATTAGGGAGCTAGAGAAACTCTGATATATCCCTTTCCAGTCCTTTCCAGGATGATCTTCAGTGTCTCTGTTGATCATTTTATTGGAGGAACCTTAAGTTTTAAATTATTTAGCAAGTTGCAAAATTTCCAAATGCTGCAATTTTGCTTAGAACTTTTATTGCTTTCTGATTCCCCCTCTTTTAAACAATCGTATGTATTTTATATTCTTTGACTTTTGTTGTCAGTGGACTGTCAATAAATTATATTGTATTTGTAATTACCAGTTATAAGTAGTGCATTTTCACATTTTCTCTTCTACTCTTGTTCAAAAAATATTCAGCTGTTACACTCTGCGCAATCGGGGTGTGAGTCCACAAAGCCCTTCTGGGCTCCTGCTGAAAGGAAGGGCGGGATATAAATCGAATAATAAATAAATAAATAAAATATTGGAAAGGGAAGGGCATTTGCTATGATGTCTCAGTAAGTAAGTAAGTAAGTAAGTAAGTAAGTAAGTAAGTAAGTAAGTAAGTAAGTAAGTAAGTAAGTAAGTAAGTAAGTAAGTAAGTAAGTAAGTAAGTAAGTAAGTAAGTAAGTAAGTAAGTAAGTAAGTAAGTTTATTGCGGTCAAAGACCCACAGTATATACAAAGAGCAAGATAAAAAGGAAAACAGAATAAGAAAACGGTAAAACATTAAAACAGAAACAAGGTGAAATTGCATCAAAACGAGAACTTACACTCCAGAGGGCAGAGATATCCGTATTTGTTGAGAGGCATGGATAAACTTGGCTACTTGAAGGGAGGTTTCCCTATCGGAACCAGCCAGCAGGTAAGATATTATGGATTCTGGAGGCTTATATGGGTGCCTTACCAGAAAAGGGGAAAGAATTTTTTTCCTTAGCTGTGAGTATAGGGGGCAAATTAAAAATGAGTGCTGAAGGGTTTCGATGGAACCCATACCACAGGGACAGAGGCGTTGTTCAACGGGCAGGCCAGAGAACCTCCAGCTCAGCAATGCGGAGTATAGGGAGTTGAATCTGGCCTTAGTAAAGGCTAATATGAATTTGGGTACTGTAAGGAAGTCTAAATAAGAGGCAAAATTTCCAGGATCCATTTTTAGCTTCAGGAAGAGGGGAGAGCATGCTTTAGAAACTCTTTCAAACGAAGATTGCAAATCGAAGTCTTTAAGCCGACACCGAATTTGGGCTTTTGCCAGGGTAGGTGATAGGGATGCTAGGAATTCCTCAGAGAAACCTGTTTGCAAAAATTTCGCAAATAATGTTTTGCTCCAGTTGGATGTAAAATCGTCATTCCAAAGGGCAGATGTAAAGCCTGGCTGCGTATTGTAGGCACGATCGGCCCAGAAATTTATGGCCATCAGCCATGCCGTGCATTCCAGGGATGAAACACCGCACTCTAGCCTAAGAGCTGCAGAGGCGACGCATCTCGGTACAGCAAGCACCCTTCGTAGGAAAAGGGAGAGGACTGCTTCTACTGAGGAGTTAAATGAATGTATCCGTATAGGGGGCCCGTAAAGAATTTGGGGGATAATTTTGGCTTTGAAAACCTGAATAGCAGCTGGCACATACTGCCCCCCTTTGGTGAAAAAGAAGCATAATACACCCTTTACTGTATTACGGGCATTCTTGATCGCCACTCTGATATGAGTTGTCCATTTCATCGTGGAGTGGAAAGTAATTCCTAAGTACCTGAAGTGGGAGACCTGTTCAATTTGGTGACTGTTAATTGACCAGGGAGAGGTTATTTTACGGTTAGAAAATACCAGGATTTTAGTTTTAGAGTAGTTGATAATAAGTCGGTTGTCGCTACAATAAAGCATGAAGGCTCGGAGCATACGCTTGAGACCCACTTTAGAAAGAGAAAGCAGAGCCACATCATCAGCGTACAAGAGCACAGGGCATCTTACTTCTGCGATTTTAGAGGAATGAAATTCCTGAGAGAGGCAAAATGATCTTAGGTCATTTAAGTAGAGGTTGAATAGCAGGGGAGCTAGTATGCATCCCTGTCTGACCCCCTTGTTAGAGAAGATGGGATCGGTTAAGCCTCCCTCTCGACCACAGCATACACGTAGAGAGGTTCGCTGGTATAAGTTGTAGATCAGGGTTAAAAGCCTTTTGTCGATGTTAGTATTTGCTAACTTGCGCCATGGATTGTTCCATGGGATTGAGTCAAAAGCGGCTTTGAGATCCACAAAAGCCACATGTAGGCCATTGCCTCTTAGCTTACTGTATTTTTCCACCAGGTGACTCAGTACAAGGCAGTGATCGAGAACCGAACAGCCTTTCCTGAACCCTGCCTGCTCTTTGCCTAGTATGTCGTATTCCTCCAACCAGGCATCAAGCTTTGTTTTCAAGTGTGCAGCGTATAATTTACCAATGACCGATAATAAGCTAATTGGCCTGTAATTAGAGGGGTCCTCTCTATCTCCCCTCTTAAATACAGGCACAATTATTGCTTCGCTCCAGGATTCCGGAACGAGACCGGTATTATTGATTTTGGTAAATAGATTGGCTAGGATAGGCGCCCACCAGTCTGGGAATTTTATCAGCATTTCTGACGGGATATTGTCAGGGCCGGGTGCCTTATCCACCTTTAGAGCAGCAATCAGAGTTTTTACTTCTCCCTGGGAAACAGGAGGCCATGGCGGAAGAGCCAAGGGATCAAGGGGGGCAAAGGGACTTTGATCCACATGTCGGGCTTCAGCAAACATGTCAGTGAAGTACCATTCCCAAGTCTGGGGGAGGATATTACAGGGTGCTATAGGTTCGGTGCGGTAAGCATTAGAGATGATGGCACAAAAGCTTTTGGTATCTTTAGATCTCGATACCCGAATTAAGGACTCCCAGTCTTGCTGTACAGATAGCCTTTTCTTAATAGTCAGCAGAGACTTGTATTCCCTTTTGATGACATAATATTCGGGGGGAAGCTGGGAGAGATTTTGCTGATGGTAATGCGTGTATACGTTCCTCAGCTGTAGTTTTAAGGCCAAGCATTCCCCATCAAACCATTTCGCATTACAGTTAAAGAATTTTTTAGGAGCAAGCTGTCTAATAAAAAGGGCGGTGTTTAAATTGGAGATTAAGGATGAATATTCGTCTAGGGCTGACTGGGGGTTATTGGCTTTCCTTAAATTTTCCCGAATGGCCATGGCCAGAGGAGAAAAAAGGAAATTTTCAGACCTAAGGGCCAGCTGTGACGACCATCTTGTCCTTCTGCCCTTAAAATGCTTACCGCTAAGGGTGGAGTTATGGTAGTTCACTAGCCTGGAGTTCTTGGGGCAGACGCACTCGATGTTGAGCAGTAGATGGTCACTGTTTTGTCTATTGCCTACCTTGAAGGCAGAGATCAAATTAAGTAGTTGGGGGGCAATCATTGCATAATCGATAACACTGCTACCGCGGGAGGAAATATAGGTGTATTCCACACTGGCGCCTAGATATTCTAGGCCATTTAATATGATCAGGTTATGATTACCAGCCAAGCAAGCTAGGCATATTCCCCCATAGTTAATTTTGTAATCCTTCAAGTACCTGTTAGAATTAGGGATAAGGTGGTCACAATTTTCGCCCCCCCATAGCCTTGATGAAAAAAGAGCATTATTATTTGGTCCAATCCTTGCATTAAAGTCCCCCATGATGAGCAAATATGCTCTGGGATACTGAGCCACCAAGTCTAGCAAGTAATTATCAAGCTCCTCCAAATCGCGACCATGTTGGAACGTATCTGACTGGGAGGCAGGTAGACATTAATACACAAGACCGATAGGGCATTAAATTCTAGGCACACTGCCATGGCCGTTGCGTTCAAGGGTTGGAGATCTCTAACTTGGATGGCCAGATCAGAGGAAATCAAGATTGCCAGACCCCCTTCTGGTCTACCTCTCCTGTCTGCTGCAAGTGTGGCTGGCAGATGTCTGGGGGAGAAGCCATCTAAAAAGGGATTACAGGTTGCCCAGGTCTCTTGGAAAAATATTACATCAAAATTGTTGAGGTAAGAGGTCAACTCTGGGTCGCTTTGTTTACAATGCCAGCTATGTTCCAGGATAGGAACTGCAAAACAGCGGGGGGTGGATATCAGTTAGGGGCCGAAATTCTATTTAAGGCACCCATGTCATCCTGAAAGACTGCTCCGTTCATACACCGGCTAGGATTAGTAGATCTGGAGACCGTTGCTTCTAGTGAGGACGGTCTTGGCCTGTTAGATGTTCTTGATTCCTCCACAAATTTGGTGATGGAAAAAGCTGCTATGTCATCATTTGAGGGGGCGGGCGAGGATATCAGTGACTCACAACCGTCCACGGCTCTGAGACATTGGATTAGAAGATGCAGCTTGGATACCAACACCGATCTCTCAGAAGCTGGAAGCTGGACGTAGAGCTCCGTGAGTTGAAGCTCCTCTGGTTCTAGTTCCTGTAGGAAAGCAGGCATCAAAAGTGGCACGACTGCAGGAGAGAATTGTGGCTTCAAAGGATCAGGGGCCTGGTGAACAGAGTGCATGAAGTTGTTAGTCCTTGGAGGATCTTCGGAATCAGCCATGCTACCGGTCAAACTGTGTAGGTGAGATCTGACTAACGGTATTGGAGGTGCAGCGTTAGTATAGTATCTTTGTACGGATATACCCATTCCTTTTAGGCCAAGGCCACCCCTTGCACTAAGAATCTGATTGGCTTCCCTACTGGAGTGACAAGTAATAATCAGGTGCCAATCCCGCATGTTGTTGGAAATGTTGGTCATTGTTCTGATGAAATTTGTTCGCCATGGGGCATGTGTCGCCTGGCGGAGACAATTGTCCAAGAATGGAATACTCGGAAATAGGGGTCGCCGTCCCCTGGCGTTATGTTTGTAACAGATGAACAGCTTATCCAATTGTAGTGTCAGGTTCCACCTTGATGAGTGTCTTTCAGATGGCTCAGACCTTTGTTCCGAGTGGTCCCACAGAATAGACTCAAGTTCTGCCATGTCCTTAACCGAGATAAAGCTCTGAGAATCTAACTGAGGCTCCGTCAGCAGCAGCGAAGATTTTCTCCGGGTTTCCTGGCAGTGGGCATTTGATGAATACTTCTTCCTTGGAGCATCCAATTGTTTGAACAAAGGTTTAAAGTTCATCTTATTAGAATCATTGGGCTTGCTGTTCTTAATATTTTTTGGATTGGTTGATGTTTAAAGCAGTAGTAGATTTTTTCTTTTTCTTTCTGCCTCTGTTTTTGCCCGTGTCAGGAGTGTGACTGTAGGGTGGTTCAGAGCTGTATATAGGGTTTTCTATAGCTGCTCTTCCACCTCTTGATGGCGCTAATACTTCCACCAGCATGGTAAGTAGATTATTTGTTTCTGAAATATATGCCTTAACTAACTTCATTTCCGCAAGCAGAAGGGGCTGCCAATCTTGTGGGGGGCCTAAAGAAGGGGATCCGTCTTTTTCCCTTTCACTCTCAGCTGAGGAAATTGGTTGTTCCATAAGAGGGCAATAAGAGTCAATGGTAAGGAATTCTGAAGGCGGTTCGTCATTTATTGCGCTCGGGGAAAAGTTTAAACCTACATCCTGCAGTTCCTCTGCGAGGCTTTTAGCAGCTGGAAAGGTCATGTGAAGTTTAGCAGAGAGGGGATGTGCTACTGTCCATTCATTTTCCGACAAAGTATTCGTAGAGTTAGCTAAAAATTTCTGTGACGTCGAGGGGGGTGGGTCCTTAATGGAGAAAAAGTATTCTGTAATCTTGTTCTGGACACTATTTTGCATGGCCGTTTCTTCCACGGTTAGACCCATCTCCTGGTAATTGCTTCTAGTCATTACCATCTTAGCTCCGAGCCCCTTGCCCTGTTTGCTGGGTGAATCAGTGGGGGCCGGGACTGGAGTTTAATTTGGCTGCTATAATCAGCTAGGCATTTATTTTGAAAGCCTTCATAAATTTTGATCACAAGTTTGTAAGTCCTCTGGGAAACGGCAGAGATGGCAGGCGGATCCCCATAAGATTAATGGCGGATCCTCCTATGCTTGAGCGTCCGTTAACAAGCGTATCAGCCTGGAGCTGTCTGAAGTTAGGGAGGATGGAATGCGGAATTGTGCCAGAGTTCACCCCACAGTCTCTCCCTTCCCTACTTCTTATATCTTGAACATTATCTACTCATAACAATCCTTTGGTAGTAACTTTAAGTTTCTCGTTATGAGAGCTGAAGTAAAAGCATCTTACCGGAAGTCCACCTCTTACCGCGCTATGATGTCTCAGAGTTAAGAGGCTTTTGATCTGTTGACTCATCTTGGAAATGATGTCATACCAGGTGTAAGATACTAACCTTGAACATGAAAAATATGTCCACTATCTGTAAGGGGAAAGCATATCAGTCATGACTGATTCAAGCTTTCTAACTTGCAAGATTGTAATTGCTTGAGAAAACCACACAACGGACCCATTATGGTCTAGTATTCTCTCATTTCTCTGGTTAACATGAATGGCTGGCATTTAGGAAAAAAATGTGTTTGCCATCACCTGAATGACTTGAAGTCCATCATATGATAGCATACTGAAGACATTATTTTGTGGCTCTAAGCATATGAGCTGTCAGGAAGGAAGATGTTCCTGTCATATTGCACAGACTCATATACATGTGGGAAGTGTAAGCACACTTACAAAAAAGTAGATAACGTAATATAAAATGAACAATTTTTCGTATAATAGGATGGCCTGATTTTAGACTGGAAAATTAAAATATTTTTGATCCTAATTACTTACCAGCAATTATGAACACTGGTAGGGTGCTATTATCACCTTGGATAATTACTTTCTCCTCTTTTTTTATTCTGTTAGAAATTAAAATAAGCTTTCATTTAGACATTAAGGCAGCCTTTCCCAACCAGTGTGCCTCCAGATGTTGTTGGACCACAACTCCCATCAGCCTCAGCCAGCATTGCCAATGGTCAGGAAAGATGGGAGTTGTGGTCCAACAACATCTGGAGGCACACTGGTTGGGAAAGGCTGCGTTAAGGCATAACCAGTAAGCCATGGTATTTTACGTACTAACACAGGGATGGGGAAGCTGTGACCCTCTAGATGTTCTTGCACTGGTGTAAGTGGTGTAAAGCGGATCTGGTGCTTTTTGCAGATCCTTTTAATTTGGACCGTTTGCATGATGTTTTTGCCAATGCGAGCGCATTCAGCTGCTATTGCCTTTAAATCCGGATTAAATCAATGCAGTAAAAATCCAAAATTGGTTTGAAAATCCATACCTGCTTCAGTGCCAACCTGGTGTGTGGTTGTTGCACGGGTTGTTCGCCATTTTAGATCCTCCCTTTCTCCGCCCCCCTACACTGTCTATGGACATCATTTTGTTTCCTGCCACTGACGAACAAACATCCGGTTGCTTTAGCCTTCCTTTCCCCCCCTTCCCCCCGAACAAGTTCCCTCCCTCAGTCCTTTAAACCAGTGATGTGCTCTGTGTACTTGCTATTTTACTTTACGAGTCAGGCTTGGGCAGCGCGGGAAGAGAAGGGGCGCAGCGCTGCCACTCTCCCCTGCACCCTGCCGGGGGGAGGAGGAGGAGGAGCCACTTCGCTCCGCACCAGTTTGTGGGGAAGAGACCAGGCAAGTATTTAGGGCCAGTGCTCGGGGTGTGAGCAGGCAAGCAGCCCCTCCTCCCCTCCCATTCCCTACTCTTTTAGGCGGCAGCAGCAGCAGCAGCGACAGGGAGCAGTCCTGCCGGCCAGCTGCTCGCGACCAAGGAGGAGGGAAGAGATGCAGCTCAGAGAGCACGACTTGCCGTGGGATGTGCCAGGGTGGCCCTGCTTGGTTTTCTGGAGGGGAAGGAGGGGGGGTCAACCCAACCCCCCATCTAACACTTTCTGGCTGGGATGCAGCCGTCTCATTCACAAAGAGGTTGTGTGTGCGTGCACACACACAAACACAAAAATATGCACACTGCACATTATAAACATTTCATTCCTTCTTCACAAAAAAGAGCTTTGTCTAAAGCAAATGAAACTGACAACAGAAAAAAAAGTAATTTGGTGTCAGTTGCACCCCCCCCACTGTCTCCCACTTAGCGTGAAATTGACAGAGAACCCCTTCCCTTCTCAGTTAGCGATGGGGATGTTCAGGAGGGAGTTAACATTTAAATTTGGGGGTGGGGCCACAAGGAAACAGCAATATTAATAAATGCAAACGTGTGTGAATGCAAAACAGCAAAACAGAAAATTGGAAGGTAGGGAGGACGGACGTGTGTGAACCGTGGAACTCTATCGCGAAGGGAAAAGCTTCAAATTCAATATGGATTTTAGTTCCCATGTGAACCTGACCAGAGTACAATCACATCTGAAGAGTCACAGGCTTCCCATCCATGCACATTATATTGGTTGTTTTCCCATAATGTTGCTGCTAAGTATCTCTTTTCCCCTAAAAGCACATGTAGATACTGGCTTGAACTCCAAGATAATTTAAGTTATGGGAGTACAGTGAATAGGGTTGCCATATTCCAGTTCCACAAATCCGGGTAGGTTAATTTGCATATTATGCAAATATCTGCATATTATTTGCATATTATGCAAATATTTGCATGTTAATATTTGGATTGTCCAGTTGTTTTGTTTTTGTGCCTAGGAATTACCACCAAAAATTGGGGAAAGATGTGAGAAATCTTTTTTTAAAAAGCAACATTTTCAGCCTTAAATGCCTAGACTCTAGTTTCCAACACTATGGAGTATTTATTGATTGATTAAGAGAATTTATATCCTGCCCTTCTGCTGTTAAAAACAGAGCTCAGCACACCTTACAAATATAATAAAAACAATAAAAATACACAATCAATATAAAAACATAATAAAAACACAAAATAGCAACAAACAAAGTAAGTCAGGGCAGCAGCACGGTTAACCATTACATATACGATATATTTCAGAGATGTGGTGGGTGGAGTAAAACAAGCCAAAATGTTAGGAAAAGGAGTCGTTCACACCACATACTCAGTTCTAAATATTGTTGCAGCAAGTTTTACAAGTTCCTCCAGTGTTCCACTGGTGCAGGCACTCAGACATTCAAAGTATCTGTATGTTTCTTAGGTTTTATAAAAGCAGAGCTTTGCTTAACTCAAAATTTCTTCTCCCTTTGATAACCACATCTACACAGGTTCCACCTCCATACTCAAAATGAAACTGAGCCTGGAAGTGTACAACAACCCCACACATACCTTGCTAATTCGATTATCAATGCCAGGATGTCCGTCTTATCGACTACTCTCCTGCTCCCCCCCACACACACACCGGGCATCATGAAAGACCCAGTCCTGGGCTCAGAAACAAAATAAATATCTGGTCCTCTTCAAAGTATTGATAAGCCTCTTGTTTTAATTGAAATAATTATAAATTCTTGCTCTTATCACTAATGGGAGTTAATTATCTTGCATATGCTGCTGTTGCTTCTATGGCTGTAATGGAGTGAGGTTAAAGATAAGTGAAATGCAAATAGGAAAAAAAATACAGAAGGCAGTAACACTTTCCTAAATGTAATACCATACCAACCACAACAAGATTCCTATGAGTAAGGCAAAAAACTAAGCATCTCACAACCAGTCAGGATTCCTAACCAAAAACCAAAAATATGATAAATGAAGAAATATTTATATAAGCATGACTATCAAATATATTTATTATTTACACAAACTGTAAAGATATTTATAGTGCAATCCTAAATTTATTTATTCAGAAGCAAGTCCCAGCGTATTCAGTGGGGCTTACTCAAACAGGGACAGAAATGCAACCTCAAGTGATAAGCAACTTCATTCACACAACCCAAAATTCCGAATCATGCCACTTTACACTGTTTTGCAACTGTTTATACTTGTTTTTATGGTTATTGGATTTTAAATGGCTTTATTTCTTGTTGTGAGCTGCCTTGGTTTGCAACCCTACCTTATAGGGGTGTTGGAAAGACTCCATACACACACTGCAGATGTATAAATACATACAGCCCATATAATAGTTTATTGTCAAACCAGTTGGTCATTGCAGAAAAATCAGTATTAGTTTTTAAAAAATCAGTATTAGTTTCCTACAGAATAAAAACTGTAATACCTAAGTAAGCCCTGCCTACTTGCTTTAAAATAGAACTGGGGGGGGGGGACAGAAAGAGAACGCAAACACAATTCTTTTTTACATTCACTCCAAAGTCCCATTGATTTTCAGCACATTCATAATCATGTCTACTCAAAAGTAATTCCTACTGAATTCAATAGGATTTACTCTGGACATATGGGATTAGCAATGCTTTTACTCCCACAAAAGCAAGTATTGGGAAGGTTTTCAAAACACTGCCCAGGATCTGACTCCTACACACAAGAGGGGGAAAAACTGAAATGTATATACTTACCCAATTTATGAGATTTTCAGATAAACAGGAGGGGAAACCACTATTTTCTGGCCTTGCAATGAGGTTTTGCAGACACTGCCACCAAACAAACACTTCACTGATTGGCTGAAATCCTGAACGGGCGGGGTTAAAGCTACGAAGTGCTATACAGTAGTTTAAAAAAAGATTTAATGGGGGGGATGCCTGACGTTTTTATATATATCTCGAGAACCGCACCACCTAGAAACTTAATTTTTTTTTAAAATGAAAGCTGAGAATCCGGGCCACCTAAAGGGCTAGCCGGGCGGCATGCTTAGAATCCGGGTAAAACCCGGCTATCCGGGCAATATGGCAACCCTAACAGTGAAGGAACATTTCCTATTTCCTCCTCCATCCACCAGCCGCCACCCCCCCATGCCAATTTTTTCAGAAGCCTCTTCCTCCAAGGCTCTTCAGGGTGCACATGTGGCCTTGGGGGGGCTTCTCCCAGCTACTCTGGAGTTTTAACCAATGAAGGGAAGGGTGGTTTACAAATTGAATGAATGAATGAATGAATTGCATGATTCTTTGTCCCAGAACTGCAAGGGCCAGCCCTCAGTGCAACTTGGAACCTAACAGACCTTGTATAATCATATGCTAACTCTTCACGCATTCTATCTTAAGACTGTGACTTAAATGGCAACTCCATGGTCCAATGTTCCTTCCTCATGCCTATTTTGTTTAACATGTTGCCTGACGAAGAGAAGAGCTTGAAAGCTTGATTGTTTTTTTAGTGACTTTTTGGTTGGTCCTAATAAAGATATTGCCTTGATGTGGATTTGATTTTGTTTCTGATGAGCCAACATGAATTGTTATGCTTTAGGGTTTGTTTGATTTTTAGATATAGCTAAACATTGCTGATTTTGTAGATCCTTGTTGGTTACCAAATGCCAGTGTGTTAGAGGATACATTAGAGTAGAATCTAGACTTGTAAAAACCAGGGCACTATAGTGGATAATGTGGTGACCTTGGACCACACCCTTTCTCTTAGCCTATCCTATCTTTGGCTCTATATGCACCATATGTGTAAAGCACATTTAAAGCAAATACCTTTTCCCAAAGAATCCTGGGAACTGTAGTTTACTGACAAAGGTCCAATTTCCAGCACCCTTAAAAAATTACAGTTCTCAGGATTCTTTGGGGGAAGTCACCTGTTTTAAATATACAGCATGTACATAGCCTAATGCAGTTAGTACAGGGTTAAAACATGATAAACTGATATGTAACAACCCACATTTCTTAGAACACGATATAGAGGTTATTTTTATCAAAACAAAAGTCAGTTTAACTTTTCTTTAAATTTTTCAGCTGGGTTTTACTGGATTCTAGCTTTGAATTTTTATCTACATTAATAATACCCACTGTAACCTCAAATGTTTTAAATTCTGTTAAACAATAAGTCCAAATGATGCTCGGGACGACTGGTACTTCTTGCCAAATATCAACAGTCTGGCAATCATTGCGACAGGCAGGATGTTGAGATGCTTTTTTATAAAAGAGCTCCTAGTATCTTACATTAAGCTTGGCCTTAACTTGTCCATCACATTGCCAACTCCTCCAAGACTGTCAGCCCTCCCCACACTTAGTCACAAAGCACCTCACAAATCTTAATGTACCACTCAAGAGTTCTTTCAGGCATGGTGGAAGTATAATCATTTTACAAATGATGAAGCCAAGTTATAGAGATTAAAGGACCGACTTGTCCAGAATGAAAAGAAATCATTTGAACCAATTGGTGTCTTGCTTTCTTAGGGGCTGACAAGTCATTTCCAGACAATTTTATTTTTACAACTCCCTTTGACACAGTTGTAAAAATTAATTCCTCCCTTTTACATTTTATGTTTGAGTCTTTTTCTCCTTAATGCTTATCCCTCTGTCATTCTAGCTGATTTTGTAGATTGTTTATGAATCTTCCTCAGCCAAGTTACGGTTCCGTTCTGATTCTTCCTCTCATGTTTTCTATCATCGTTTCCCCCTCTAATTTGGCTGAGGTATAATTAGGTATGCATTAATCTTTTGTTTTTAACTAGCTCATTTGATTGGTGCTTGTGAAGAATTTGTTTCCATGGTGACAAAGACTTGTAGAAAGAAGGTGGATAAGAGTGTGATTTAGGTTGTTGCCACTGAGCTTAAAATGTGGTTAAAGTTTGGGCAATTTAGAATGTAAAGATTTTAGAGGGCTGAATAAAAACATTGTGCAAATTCTTCTGTTTGAATACTGCTGCACAGTCAATAAAATATCAACTCCTTTCCCTCCATTCATTTTTTGATACCTGAAGCAAAATAAGAGCATTTGTCATGGTGCTGTTATACGGTTTGGAAGCTTGTGATACTAATGCTAATCAGTCCTAATCTTGTATGTTTACTGTTCTCTAGTTCCAATTTTTAAATAAACATGCTTTCATAATGGTAATTCAAAGATCACAAGTTCTGAGGGGGCAGTATTCATAACACTTCTACACAAGATAAACAGGTTCTCATAAGTTTCAGGAGGAAGGTGTGAACATTTGCTAGGGGAGACAGGACTCCCTGTCATAAAAAATGAGGTCCTGATACTCATAACTTGATAAAAGTGCTGTGAGTGCTGTGCAAAATGGTTGCCATGGGGAGCAAAAAAAAAAAGAGCTGACAGTATTCTGTACCAGTGAGTGCTGTCACAAAAAAGCACTGCATATAGGAAACACTGAAGTGAGAGTATCTATTCCAAGAAAACAATCAGTGCATGGTGGAGAGAACTCAAAACCTGTGTCAAGCAGTCATCAAGGTAGTTGGCCATTCCTGCCTAGTGATGGCTGCTATCTCCTCCTGCAGGGGCCTTGGCTGTACCTCATGCTGCTGCTCTCCTGGCTTCTTATCGCTGTGCCATTATCTGCTGCCTGACTAGTACTGCTACTAGCAAGCTGGATCCACGCTCCTTGTTCACCCAACCATGGGTGAGCAGCTAGCAACCTGACCACAACTGCAAGAGCAGCAACCTCACTGGAAGCCAAATCTGCAAAACAAACATTAATGGGAAGAAAGATGGAGCAAAGAATCCCCTCTTCCCCAAAACCCAGACATATGTGGCAGAAAAAAAGAAAAATAGCCAAGCCAAGTGGGTGTTTCTGGCTAGGTGCGTATTACACCATAAGAACATAAGAACATAAGAAGAGCCTGCTGGATCAGGCCAGTGGCCCATCTAGTCCAGCATCCTGTTCTCACAGTGGCCTACCAGGTGCCTGGGGGAAGCCCGCAAGCAGGACCCGAGTGCAAGAACACTCTCCCCTCCTGAGGCTTCCGGCAACTGGTTTTCAGAAGCATGCTGCCTCTGACTAGGGTGGCAGAGCACAGGCATCATGGCTAGTAGCCATTGATAGCCCTGTCCTCCATGAATTTGTCTAATCTTATTTTAAAGCCATCCAAGCTGGTGGCCATTACTGCATCTTGTGGGAGCAAATTCCATAGTTTAACTATGCGCTGAGTGAAGAAGTACTTCCTTTTGTCTGTCCTGAATCTTCCAACATTCAGCTTCTTTGAATGTCCACGAGTTCTAGTATTATGAGAGAGGGAGAAGAACTTTTCTCTATCCACTTTCTCAATGCCATGCATAATTTTATACACTTCTATCATGTCTCCTCTGACCCGCCTTTTCTCTAAACTAAAAAGTCCCAAATGCTGCAACCTTTCCTCGTAAGGGAGTCGCTCCATCCCCTTGATCATTCTGGTTGCCCTCTTCTGAACCTTTTCCAACTCTAGAATATCCTTTCTGAGATGAGGCAACCAGAACTGTACACAGTATTCCAAATGCGGCCACACCATAGATTTATACAACGGCATTATGATATCGGCTGTTTTATTTTCAATACCTTTCCTAATTATCGCTAGCATGGAATTTGCCTTTTTCACAGCTGCCGCACACTGGGTCGACATTTTCATCGTGCTGTCCACCACAACCCCGAGGTCTCTCTCCTGGTCGGTCACCGCCAGTTCAGACCCCATGAGCGTATATGTGAATTAAGAGTTTTTGCTCCAATATGCATAATTTTACACTTGTTTATATTGAATTGCATTTGCCATTTTTCCGCCCATTCACTCAGTTTGGAGAGATCTTTTTGGAGCTCTTCGCAATCCCTTTTTGTTTTAACAACCCTGAACAATTTAGTGTCGTCAGCAAACTTGGCCACTTCACTGCTCACTCCTAATTCTAGGTCATTAATGAACAAGTTGAAAAGTACAGGTCCCAATACCGATCCTTGAGGGACTCCACTTTCTACAGCCCTCCATTGGGAGAACTGCCTGTTTATTCCTACTCTCTGCTTTCTGCTTCTTAACCAATTCCTTATCCACAAGAGGACCTCTCCTCTTATTCCATGACTGCTAAGCTTCCTCAGAAGCCTTTGGTGAGGTACCTTGTCAAACGCTTTTTGAAAGTCTAAGTACACTATGTCCACTGGATCACCTCTATCTATATGCTTGTTGACACTCTCAAAGAATTCTAATAGGTTACTGAGACAGGACTTTCCCTTGCAGAAGCCATGCTGGCTCTGCTTCAGCAAGGCTTGTTCTTCTATGTGCTTAGTTAATCTAGCTTTAATAATACTTTCTACCAGTTTTCCAGGGACAGAAGTTAAGCTAACTGGCCTGTAATTTCCGGGATCCCCTCTGGATCCCTTTTTGAAGATTGGCGTTACATTTGCCACTTTCCAGTCCTCAGGCACGGAGGAGGACCCGAGGGACAAGTTACATATTTTAGTTAGCAGATCAGCAATTTCACCTTTGAGTTCTTTGAGAACTCTCGGGTGGATGCCATCCGGGCCCGGTGATTTGTCAGTTTTTATATTGTCCATTAAGCTTAGAACTTCCTCTCTCGTTACCACTATTTGTCTTAGTTCCTCAGAATCCCTTCCTGCAAATGTTAGTTCAGGTTCAGGGATCTGCCCTATATCTTCCACTGTGAAGACAGATGCAAAGAATTCATTTAGCTTCTCTGCAATCTCCTTATCGTTCTTTAGTACACCTTTGACTCCCTTATCATCCAAGGGTCCAATTGTCTCCCTAGATGGTCTCCTGCTTTGAATGTATTTATAGAATTTTTTGTTGTTGGTTTTTATGTTCTTAGCAATGTGCTCCTCAAATTCTTTTTTAGCATCCCTTATTGTCTTCTTGCATTTCTTTTGCCAGAGTTTGTGTTCTTTTTTATTTTCTTCATTTGGACAAGACTTCCATTTTCTGAAGGAAGACTTTTTGCCTCTAAGAGCTTCCTTGACTTTGCTCGTTAACCATGCTGGCATCTTCTTGGCCCTGGCGGTACCTTTTCTGATCTGCGGTATGCACTCCAATTGAGCTTCTAATATAGTGTTTTTAAACAACTTCCAAGCATTTTCGAGTGATGTGACCCTCTGGACTTTGTTTTTCAGCTTTCTTTTTACCAATCCCCTCATTTTTGTGAAGTTTCCTCTTTTGAAGTCAAATGTGACCGTGTTGGATTTTTGTGGCAATTGGCCAGTTACATGTATGTTTAATTTAATAGCACTGTGGTCACTGCTCCCAATCGGTTCAACAACACTTACATCTCACACCAGGTCCCGGTCCCCACTGAGGATTAAGTCCAGGGTTGCCGTCCCTCTGGTCGGTTCCATGACCAACTGATCTAGGGAATAGTCATTTAGAATATCTAGAAACTTTGCTTCTTTGTCATGACTGGAACACATATGCAGCCAGTCTATGTCCGGGTAGTTGAAGTCACCCATTACTACCACATTTCCTAGTTTGGATGCTTCCTCAATTTCATATCTCATCTCAAGGTCTCCCTGAGCATTTTGATCAGGGGGACGATAGATCGTTCCCAGTATTAAGTCCCTCCTGGGGCACGGTATCACCACCCACAACGATTCTGTGGAGGAGTCTGCCTCTTTTGGGGTTTCGAGCTTGCTGGATTCAATGCCTTCTTTCACATATAGAGCGACTCCGCCACCAATACGTCCTTCCCTGTCCTTCCGATATAGTTTATATCCAGGGATAACCGTATCCCACTGGTTTTCTCCATTCCACCAGGTCTCGGTTATGCTCACTATATCAATGCTCTTCTCTAAGACCAAGCACTCCAGTTCTCCCATCTTGGTTCGGAGGCTCCTAGCATTAGCGTACAGGCACTTGTAAGCAGTGTCTCTCTTCAAGTGTCTTTGGCACTTGTGGTTAGGCCTGTGGTAATTTTGCTCTTCTGAATTTATATCCTGTGCCCCTGCTCTCACAATGCCTACTTCTAGGCCTACCCCTTTTAAAATTTCATCATTTCTTTGGTTTTTATCCCAGGGGGGAGGTTTATTCCGAACCGGACCTTTCTCAGCTCCTGTCGGGTTTCCCCCCTCAGTCAGTTTAAAAGCTGCTCTGCTACCTTCTTAATTTTAAGTGCCAGCAGTATGGCAGTTCTTCAAGATCTGCACAGGTTACCTCTGTGCTTGCAGCCCCAGTTTAAGGCACTTACACTGACTTATGAAGCTCTAAACCATGTGACCCCCAAATATCTAAAGAAGTGCCTCCTCCCATTTCAGCTTTAGCTCAAGACATCTTTTTGTACAGTCCTTTGGGGGTGCAGGATAAGATCAGAATATGACTCCCTTCTAATGTTTATATATTGCATGGATTAATTGTATTAAGTGTGTACAACCTGCCCTGGGACCGCACAGTGAAGAATGCACTATAAATGATGATAAGTAAATAGCAATAAACCAGCCAGTTGGCAACCCTATTTTCCACATAGCCAGGCAAGGTTTAAAGGCACAGCATGTGTTTTGTGCCCCTTTTCTTTGTTTTGCTTTTCTTGCCATCCAGTGAAAGACAGAAATGTATTCTGGCTGCACATAGATTTGGCTTGGACTTAATTTTATGTGTGTGAAAACCCAAGCAGTTATCTTAACAATGAGAGATTCACTATGATCATTTGGAGAAATCCTGCTGAAAATAATAGACTTTCAAAAGTAATGTATTTAGAAAATATTTGAGTATTGCTGAACACCATTTTTTTTGAGACCATCCTGTCTAGACCACATCTGAAAAAAAGCTATGATCTGGACCACAAAGCCAAACACTAATGCTAAGCGTGGTCTGCATCAACACCATGCCATGTTGGATCTGATTCTGTTTTGCAGTGTTATAGTTTGTAGAACTCTTGCAGTGATTCTTTGCTAAACATTAAACTGATTGGGCTTGGATCAGATATTTGGATTGTGCTCAAGATTTATTTCTGCTGTGTTTTGTTTGGTCTTGAGATGTGAAGCCTCCTGATGTGGATGCATGATGTTCATAGCCCCCCCCCTTTTTTTACAAAGATTGATTTATTGGCCAGACATGTGTAAAATTTTAAGAGTGAACTAGAAATGAGAACTATAACATCAAAGTTTCCAGAGGCTCCAATGTCCGTGTAGAGCAGTCTGTCACAGTGTGAGGAAGGGGAAGGGAACAAGCCAAGACTTTGCACCATCTCAAAAATAGACAAATTACCTTGGCACTAAATATGTCAAAGATAGAAGCTGTTTTATACTGAGTCAGCTGTTTTACACTAAGTCAGACCATTGTTCCATCCAGCTCAGGGATGGCCAATAAGGTGCCCTCTAGATGTTGTGGAGTATAGCTTCCATCATCCCTGACCATTAGCTATGCTGGCTGGGGCTGATGGGAGTTGAAGTTCACAACATCTGGAGGACATCATCTTGGCGACCCAAGAATGTAAGAACAGACTGCTGGATCATGCCAGTGGCCCATCTATTCCAGTATCCTGTTCTCACAGTGACTAATCAGATGCCGAAAGAAAGCTTGCAAGCAGGACCTGAGTTGCAAGAGCACTCTCCCCTCCTGCCGTTTCCAGCAACTGGTATTTGGAAGCATACTGTCTCCAACTATGGAGGCAGAGCATATCCATCATGGCTAGTAGCCTTTGATAGCCTTACTCTCCATGAATTTGTCTAATCCTCTTTTAAAGCCATCCAAGTTGGTGGTCATCTCTGCCTCTTGTGGGAGCAAATTCCATAGTTTAACTATGTGCTGTGTGAAGAAGTACTTTCTTTTGTCTGTTCTAGATCTTCCCACATTCAGCTTCATAGGATGTCCCTGATTTCTAGGGCTTATCCAAATGGAGCAGGATAATCCACAGTTTCCATATTCGGTTTGGCATCTGATAGTCCTCACTTTGCCTTTTAGTTCGCTGTTTCCCAATTAAAAAAAATGCTTTTTTGCACCCGCACCTGCAGCGGTAAGACCCCTACATCCTTTTCGCTTTTTCCAAGCTCCGCCTCTAAAACCTCCCCCTATCAACCAATTGGTCAGCAAAAAAATGACGTATGCTCCTCTCCCCCTTTGCAACGAAGCACAATATGGCTGTAAAGGAGTTCTCACCGCGGAAGGAAAGGGAGAAGGAGGGGGGTGGTCGGTTTCAGCCTGCCTCCGGAAAGCTTTGTCAATTTCATTCTACTCGCTGGGGTTTTTGCTTCAAATCATTTTGCCGCGGAAAGGAAAGGGAGAAGGAGTGGGGTGACACGTTTCTTGCTTTTTTGGAGAAATAAGTGCAATTGCCAGCATGTGTGTCTCCTTAAATATCCATAAAGGCAGAAAAGCATACATTCGTTTAAGCATAATATCGCAAATACAAACAAGAAAGGGGCTGATGGTCGGTTTCATGCCTGCCTCCGGAAAGCTTTGTCAATTTCATTCTACTCACTGGGGTTTTTGTTTCAAATCATTTCGCCGCGGGAAGGAAAGGGAGAAGGAGGGGGGTGACACGTTTCTTGCTCTATGGTTCTCCAGTCTCTATGGTTCCGGGTGGTGGGGACGCTGTAGCAAACCACTCATATGCAGGGCAGGGAATGCCCATTACTTTCAATGGGTAGAACTGGGGGCAGAAAAGACCATGTGTCTCAGTGGGTAGACCTGGCGTCACAACAGCCAATGCGTTTCAATGAGTAGATCTGGCATTTCAATGGGTGGACCTGGCGTCCAGAAAGTCTATGCATTTCAATGGGTAGACCAGGCCATCAGGTCTACCCATCTGAAGCCTGCTTGCTTTCTTGTTTGTATTTGCGATATTACGCTTATGTACGCTTTTCTGCCTTAATGGAATGTATGCGTTTCTGCCTTTATGGATATTTAAGGAGATACACACACTGGCAATTGCACTTATTTCTCCAAAAAAGCAAGAAACGTGTCACACACTCCTCCTTCTCCCTTTCCTTCCCACAGCGAAATGATTTGAAACAAAAACCCCAGCCAGTAGAATGAAATTGACAAAGCTTTCTGGAGGCAGGCGTGAAACTGACCAGCAGCCCCTTTCTCTCTTGCTGTGCATTGCAGATCTCACCCAGAGCGGCCGCCCAGTTTGCAGGCTGGCAAAAAATAAAATGCATCTGCACAGTAGTTGCAGACCCCCCCCAACACCCCACCATTGCGATGATTGGTTCAATTTTCCCGGGCTTATTCTCGCACATGCGCAAAAGTGCAGATACGTGATTGGCTGGAATGAGGAGAAGGGGCAAGGGGAAACGCCCAAGAACCACCTATCAGCTGTAAAGTCCGCGGTATTACATCCTACGTCCTGAAGGCACAGCGGATGATTCTCAATTTTAAACAGTAAATTGCATTTTTGCCAGTATTGCAAGGAGTGGATTTAACCCGCAAAAATGCGTAACAGTGCGAGACGTCCAGTCGTCTGGATGAGCCCCTAGTGTTGTAAGAGAGGGAGAAAAGTTTTTCTCTATCCACTTTCTGCATGCCATGCATAATTTTATATACTTCTATCATGTCATCTCTTACTCGCCTTTTCTCTAAACTAAAAAGCCCCAAATGCTGCAAGCTTTCCTCATAAGGGAGTGACTCCATCCCCCTGATCATTTTGGTTGCCCTTTTCTGAACTTTTCCCAATTCTACTATATCCTTTTTGAGGTGAGGTGACCAGAACTGTACATAGTATTCCACATATGGTTGCACCATAGATTTGTATAACAACATTATGATAATGCAGTTTTATTTTCAGTACCTTTCCTAATGATCCCTAGCATGGAATTTGCCTTTTTCACAGCTGCTGCACACTAGGCCAACATTTTCATCTAGCAATCCACTACGACCCCAAGGTCTCATCCTCATGAGCGTGTATATGAAATTAAGATGTTTTGCCCTGATATGTATACATTGATATGTTTACATTGAATTGCATTTGCCATTTTACCACCCACTCACTCAGTTTGGAGTGGTCCTTTTGAAGCTCTTCGCAATCCCTTTTTGTTTTAACAATTCTGAACAATTTAGTAGCATCAGCAAACTTGGCCACCTCACTGCTGCCTCCTAACTCTAGATTGTTTATGAAGAAGTTAAAAAGCACAGGCCCCAGTACTGATCCTTGGGGTACTCCGCTTTCTACATCTCTCCATTGGGAGAACCGTACATTTATTCCTACCCTCTGCTTTTTGTTTCCTAGCCATTTACTGATCCACAACAGGAGCTCTCCTCTTATTCCGTGACTGCTAAGCTTACTCAGGAGTCTTTGGTGAGGTATTTTGTAGAAAGGTTTTTGAACATCCAAGTACACTATGTCTATCTATATGCTTGTTGATACTCTCAAAGAACTCTAATAGGTTAGTGAGACAGGACCTACCCTTGCAGAAGCCATGCTGGTTCTGCTTCAGCAAGGCTAGTCTTCTATATGCTTGGTTATTTTATCTTTAACAATTCTTTCCACCAGTTTTCCTGGGACAGGCATTACGCTAACTGGTCTGTAATTTCTGGGATCCTCCTAGATCCATTTTTAAAGATTGGTGTTAACATTGGCCACTTCTCGGGTATGGAGGTGGATCCAAGGAACAGGTTACATGTTTTTGTTACAAAATCAACAACCTCACATTTGAGTTCTTTGATAACTCTTGTGTGGATGCTATCTGGACCCAGTGATTTGTCAATTTTCATTTTGTCTGTTTAGCTTAGAACTTCATTTCTTATCACCATTATTTGCCTCAGTTCCTCAGACTCCCCTCCTGCAAAAGTTAGTTCAGGCAACGGGATCTGCCCTATATCCTTCGCTGTGAAGACAGAGGCAAGGATTTATTTCACCTCTCTACAATCTCCTTATTCTGCCTTAGCACACCTTTGCCTCCATTGTCATCCAAACGTGGAACAGCCTCCCTAGATGGTCTCCTGCTTTGAATGTATTGTTTTTTGTGTTTTTTTAAAAAATTGCTTTTTATGTTTTATGTTTTTATGTGCTCCTCAAATTCTTTTTTAGCATCCCTAATTATCTGCTTGCATTTCTTTTGCCAAAGTTTGTATTCCTTTTTATTCTTTTCACTTGGACAAGACTTCTATTAGATGGATCAATACATATTGTCAACACTGACTGGCAGAGGACATGCAGGGATTCAGACAGAATGTTTTTTCAGCCTACTTGGGAACTTTGGCATGAAAAAGACATGCTCTGCCACTGAGCTACAGCCCATCCTTGTAGGTATGGACAAAGGGGAAAGTGAAAGTGCAGGCTTACAGATGAGAGCATCTGAAATACCTCATTACATAAGGGATAATCTGAGCATGGGCTCATATAACCCAAGAAGGAACTATGGAAAACAAAAATACTATGACACAGCCTTACCATAAATATTCATGGTCAGATTTTTAAGACTCAGGCACCATTTCAAAGTTCGCCAATGGACCTAGGAAGCTCCCAAATGGTAGGCTTTCCCATTCATTTTAATAACAGTTGGAGAAGCACCAGTGGTAGGAAGGAAGTCTCCCCCTCAAAGCAAAGCTAAGAACATGAGGAGAGAATGGGACACTTTTAAAGCCTTTTACAGAGAGGAAATTCCTGCCTTTAATACTTTACAGTCAGGTCACACAAAAGATCAGTTGATGGAGGTTAACTTTGACATGCTGTAATACAAAATGAAATGTCATTAATGTTTAATAGGTTTATTTTTCTGTTTGAGCCAGAAAATCTCAGCCACATTATTTTTAGCTCAGTGAAACCTTTTATATCCAAGGTGCAATTACTCTTCTAAATCTCTCTCACTCTCTTTCACTTGTTTTTGTAACTTTTCAAGGCTTGTTGCACCTGCTAGCATAATGTCAGCTGGGGTTCTTGTTGTTTTTGGAAAAGGAAGGTTCAGTAAACCATGTTTGTGCTAACCTTTCCAGGGGGCTGGCAAAACCAACACAATATCTTAATGGAAGCAAGGGCTCTAACATCATCCAATTTCAAGGAAGC
The DNA here is from genome assembly GCF_030035675.1 of Rhineura floridana. Lineage (NCBI taxonomy): Eukaryota > Metazoa > Chordata > Lepidosauria > Squamata > Rhineuridae > Rhineura > Rhineura floridana. The sequence continues at coordinate 81,907,103 of NC_084480.1, forward strand.
AGAAAATCAAGAAATTCTAGCTTTATAAATAGATGGGAGTGCAGCACAGCAAAAAGCTAATTCATATCCTGATTTTCATTCAAGGAGCTCAAAGTTGTATGATTCCCTTCGTTTCTTATTCTGGTTTAGGCAGAGAGCGAGTGAGCAAGTGTGTCTGTGTGACTGGTCCAAATCATCCAGTGAGCTTCATGGCTGAGTGGGGATTTGAACCTGGACCTCCCCAGTTGTAGAGCCCCTCTACACATCTTTTTTATTGCATATTCATGATGATTTGTGCTCATGATACTAACAGGACTGTCATCATATGTAATCCCACATTCAATACTATTTGCCCTTGCAGTTATTCTTCAGGCAAGAACTACGTTAGCCTTCCCCTATCCTATATTATATTACAGGTAAATCCTAAGCATCAATGGGAATGTCCATATCTCAGAGGTAGAGGATCTGCTTTGCATGCAGAAAGGTTCAATTGTTGGCATTTTGATACCATTGACCATGGTATCCTCCTAGACGAGCTCCATGGAATGGGAATTGGGGGTACTGTGCTATGGTGGTTCCAGTCCTTTCTATAGAACCAAGTCCAGAGAGTAGCACTGGGTGATTGTCTTTCAGCCACCTGGCAGCTGTGCTTAGAGGTGCCACTGAACTCCATCTTATCCCCAATACTATTTTTATTAATATGAAGCTGCTGGGAGCTTTCAGTAGGAGTTTTGGGGGCAAGGTGTCATTGGCTTACTGATGGAACTCAGTTCTTCTTCTCCATAACATCCAAACCAGGTGAGGCTGTGCAGGCCTTGGACTGGTGCATGGACACAGTGGTGGGATGGACGAAAGAAAATAAGCTAAGTTTGAATCCTGGCAGTACAGAGGTACTGTGGGTAAGTGGTTACTGTGTCTGAGAAATTGGTCAGTTGCCTGCCCTGGATGGGGTTGTACTCCCCCTCAAGGAGCAGGTACACATTCTGTGGATGCTTCTGGGCCCAGCTCTGTCACTGAAGGCCCAGGTAGTCTCAGTGGCTTGAAGTGCCTTTTATCAGCTGCACCTGGTAGGACAACTATGACCATTCCTGGACTGGGAAAGCTGGGCCACAGTAGTTCAGGCATTGGTGTCTTCAAGACTGGATTATGGCAATGCAGTCTATGGGGGGCTTCCCTTGCTCTTGACCCAGACACTGTAATTCATATAGAATGCTGCAGCCAGATTACTGCCAGGAGTGATATCCCATCAGCATATAATAGCTCTGCTAAGGGATCTGCACTGGTTGTCATTTTGTTACTGAGCCAAGTTCAAGGTGTTACTGCTGTTATATAAAGTCCTTAACAGCTTAGGACCAGTTTACTTGCGGGACCACATTACCCCATATGTGTCCACTCAAACACTTCAGTCAGCGGAACTGGCCCTGTTATAGGTGCTGCATAAAACTCATTCTGCACTTGTAAGAAATCATTCTTTTAATGTGGCAGCACCTACTCTTTGGAACACCCACCCTATTGACATCAGGCAGGTGCCTTTGTTGTATTCCTTTTGGTGCTTGCTTAAAGCTTTTTGTTTAGGCAAGCCTATCCAGACACAAAGAGGTTGATGTGTTTTAGCCTTTTAGTTGCTGTGTTTAATTGTTTTCAAAATGTTTTTAATTACTTGTTTTAAACTGTTTGATAATTGTAATGACTTTTGTAAACTGCTTAGAAGTTTGAGAATCAAGTGGTATATAAGTTTTGTTAAATAAATAAAATAAATAAATTTCCAGGAACGACTGGGGGAAACTCTGTCTGAAACCCTGGAGAGCCACTCGCTGTTAGTCGGAGTAGACAGTACTGAGCTAGATATTTATTTAGTTAGTTAGTTTTTAGATTTCTATCCCACCCTTCCTTCCAGTAGGAGCCAAGGGTGGCACATAGGCCAACTTGGTGTAAGATAGTTTCCTAGGTTTCTAACTGTGCTATAATGAACCCCAAATCTTTAGCACACAAATATAGGGCATTTTCATACATGATACCAAAACCACCTTTGTGCATTTTTTGCAAAGTAATTCCATGAAAATGTCAACTAACAGACACATTTTTCATTTTCATATATAGATAACATTTCCCAAAGTTTCATGATCTGGCAGTAGTTTTTCAGAATGACATTTTACATGCAAGTAAAACAACCAGAATTGTGGCATGCAAGATGACTTATAAAGAAATTATATTTCTCCCTAATCTTCAGTTAAAGACCTATCCAAGAAAATAGACAATAGAATGCCAGTGGTTTTCAAACCTTTTCCCCCATGGACTACTTGAAAATTTCTGATGGTCTTAGAGGACCACTTAATGATTTTTCTGCCTGTTGTAGCAATTGTAATGTGCTGTGCTAGATGTTGTAAGATTTTTAATTGTATTTTTATTGCTTTGTTTATTGTCTATATTGAAATTTAATTCTATTTCCATAGAATTAAAATGGTAATGCACTAAAATACAATATCAGAAATAAAATAAGCAATAAAATACAATTAAAAATCAGTATGATTATTTAATACAGACATGCCGCAGACAATCCGAATGAAGCTTGCAGACCACTAGTGGTCCACGGACCTGTACCATACCATCGGTATAGGGCATCTTTTAACAAAAAGAAACAGTCCCCATGCCCTCAAGAAGCTAACGACATGAAAGACATGTCAGAGAAGTGGAGGGTAGACGTATATTATTGCTTTTAGAAAAAATATAATACAATTATATGTTAATATATTTAGTAATTAGATAACCTTTTAGGTTAATTATAAGTAAACATCAACCTGGATGTGTTTTAGAAAAGTGTAGAATTAATATTTCTCTACTAGACCCGCACCTCTTTTCTTGAAGCAGGTAGAAGCTTCTCAGATGTATCAAGAAGGCAGGCATGTCCTGATTGATTCTCCTCAGCTAGGGTGAATAGGTGGGCTCTTCTAGAGATACAAACATTCACCTCAGGTGCTGCAAGTGTCTTGCGTTGCCTCAAGGAACAGTACAGCCCTATGAAAGGTTGAAGGCAGTCTTGAATACAAATGAATTTATAATGTAAAATAAACACAACTTGGCTTTTTGAAGCAGGATCTAATAAAGGCTTGCCTGCAATTGACACTCATTGGGGCTGGCATAACTGACTCAGAAAGCCCTTCAGCAGTAAATGAAAACACAAACTTTTTAAAAACCGCTGTGTGCATAGGCTCCCTCCCACTATTTTTGGGGGGGCTTTTTTGCTGTTGGATTATGACAAAGTGTGTTTTTCCTAGATGAAGGAATGTACACTCTCTAAGCAGGCCAGGCACTCATTTTGCACAGGAATTTGTAATCTTTTAAACTTTGTCACCTTCTGAAAGGTAGAAAGGGATTTTTTCCCATCCCCTCTTCCTATTTTCCTGTGTCACCCCATCCACACATACCTAGAATTTTGGAAAAAGAGAGGGGTTTTAGCCCATTCAGGTAGTTTTTCATCATCATCATCATCATGCAGTAAGGTAAGGAACTTCCTTTACTGAGTTTCCCTTCTTTGCTGCCATACTATGACTCAGAGTAATTGCATCTGGGCACAGTTTATGAGTTTTTGGAGGAAACATAAGCATGGAAATTCCTCATCCTAACCTCTGGTGTTGCCTGCATCACACACACATTCTTAGGGATACTCATTTGCATTTCACCTTACCATGCATGATACATAAAATATACAACAGCATTAAAAGCTGAAATACTGTCTCTCTCAAGCACACACACATACACACACTCCTTCCTGAACACATTTTTTTCTTTTCCTCCTCCTCCCCTACTCCTGGCTTTGGGCTGGAACAAAACCACACATCTTTCCCCCCCTTGTTTTTTTTGCTGCTGTGTTAAGAATGATTAATGTCTCCCCCCACAACAACATATGTCCCTAGGAGGCAATCAGCATGAAATGGGAGTGTGTTAGCTACTGAGAAGAGTCTTTCCAGTGGCTGACTCATCTGCTTTCACTGTGATTGGCTCCAATCAGTAGGAAAGGACAAGGAAGCATGTTAGAATACTCTTTTCTATGGCTAACACACTCCCCTTTCATGCTAATTGGCTAATAGGATGCTGGAGACATAGGGACCCTGCTGGGACCTGGCTCCACAAAAGTAAGGGGTCAAAGACCCCCTGATACCTCAGATGACTAAACATGTCTGCTCACATCTATTCCCATTTAACTACCTTACTATATTTTTGTAAGCGTCATGCTACTTGTAAACGAGCGTTCACAGGTAACATGACACTTACAGACGAGAAGGGCAAGTATAGGCAAACCTTGGCTGTGATGGCATGGCAAGGAGGAGGAAGCAGCAATGGTGATGAGAGGGACTGCAGGGGGGCCTAGTGGACGGGACCCAGTGGGCAAACAAGTGAGTGAAAAGCAGGTAGCAGCAAGGCCATAAGGTAAGTGGGGAGAGGGGTAGGTTTGGAGACCCTTGGAGAGGAAGGGAGAAGTTTGGAGACCCATGAAGGGATAGGCTTGGAGAACCACAGGGTGTGTGTGACTTGGAGGCTTGGAGACCTACGGGGTGGTATGGGGGAAGGTTTGGAGACCCCAATGGATGAATGAACTGCCCCTGTTGTTGTTATGTGCCTTCAAGTTGATTATGACTTATGGTGACCCTATGAATCACCAACCTCCAATGATTTTTAAAAAATATTTATTTAAAATATTTCTATCCCACCCTTCTATCCCACAGTGGGGCACTCAGGGTGGCTTACAATAAAATCACACACATACATAATAAAATTATACAGAATAAAAACATAAAACAGAACAGTAAGTTAAAATACTTAAAATACAATTATTTAAAATACAATAAATTACAATGAGCATATTATATATACAAACAAACCAAGAAACCTGCATGTATATATATGAGTACATTTATGGGGAAACAACAGGAAAAACCACAAGATAAAAATTAAAAAAGAAAAATTAAAAATAGAAATCATAGAGAGAGTGTCAGACTCACCCGTCAGACCCTCTCAAGGCACTCCAGAACAAGATAGTTTTTATGTGTCCAGAAAACCATCAGGGAGGGAGCAGAACGGGCTTCTTGAGGCAGTGAATTCAAAAGCCTAGGAGGCACAACTGAAAAGGCTCTCTCTCACATGCCTGTCAGTCTGACATCTTTAATTCCAGGCACGCAGAGGAAACCTGAGGCAGATGATCTTAAATCTAGGGCAGGAGCATATGAGCCCAAGTGGTCCTTCAGATACACTGGTCCAAGGCTGTTTAGGGCTGTAAAGGTCAAAACCAGCACTTTGAATTGGTCCCAGAAACAAATTGGGAGCCAGTGGAGTTGGTAAAGCACAGAGGTAATATGCTCCCTGCGCCGTGCTCCAGTTAACATTCTGGCTGCAGCATTTTGGATGCTCTGTTCATAGGGTTTTCGTGGTAAGAGGTATGCAGAGATGGTTTACCATTGCCTTCCTCTGAGTTTGAATGCATCTTAGTCTGGTGTCTCAGCTTTGACCATTCCACCTTGGGTGCCGCTGCTAGGAGTCTAGGCTCTTGGTCTGGACTCCTGACGACATTGCTCTCAGCTTCTTCGACACTCTCAAACCCTCTCACCACATTAAGGGGTGCATCCTAGAGGGGGACTGCCCCTAGTATTCACATAATGTACTTAACTAGTAGAACAGAGGCTCAAAGAGAATTCTAATGCCACATCTGAAAAAAAATGTATTTCTTTAATAGTGCAAACCTAGGCATGTCTACACAGAAGTAAGATGTATTGATTTCCATGGGACCTTCCCTAAATGTGTATAGGATTGCACCCTAAGATCATCCACAGTGCAAGCCTTGCCTACTCAGAAGTCCCAGTGAATTAAATGGACTTACTTCCAGAAAAGTGAGAATAGAATTGCAACCAAATTCTTATTGTGACCGATGACTCCACCCCACTCTGCCTTGACTTGGAGGTAAGGCCAATTACCCCCAAGAAGAAATAAAAGAGGAGAGCCTGATTATTTAGGAACTCTTTACTGTCTTTTGGTCTTGGATTCTGCCTCCTAATTCTGTAAATAATTTGTTTTATATTTTAAAAAATCTTTACCCCCTTATGAGTTTTCCCAAAGCAAATTGCAAAAAGGGTTTGCAAAGTCTGAAACAAGCCTGTTATTTAAGAAGTGATCTTGTAATGAAACCCTAATTGCAATTCCATTCATTGGGCCAAAGCCAAAACAGCCGCACAACCTGAAGTATGTTCTGTGAATCACACTGAGAGCCTGTGACAGCTGCCATCAAATCTGGTAGTCATTTTGATTCCAGACTCAATATCTTATCAGTATGTGTTTGCGGTAATTATTTTTTTCAGCTAGATAGTCACATGTAAATGTATGGATTACTTAGAAGAGAAAGAAATAGTGGATTCTATCCTCTTTTTCTCCCCTGCTGGTTTTACGTGTATATTTTCTTTTTAATGGATTATGGACCAAGGAGAGAAGAGGTTTCTAGGTAAGTACTGGGTGGTTGGGTTTTTTGCCAAATTGAGAAATATGAAATGTATAAAGAATTCCTCTTTTGGGAATTGCTTGTGAATAATCAATTAATGGAACTTTATCTGTCTAAGATCTGAATTTGTTTCCTGTAAGAGTACATGAGCCCTTGGGGCCCAGAAGAAGCCAATGGTGACAGCAGTGCTTAAATCAGGAGTTTACTGCAGGCAGTTTTTCTACTGCAGACACATAATGACCATGCTGATGTGCATTTCACCATCCGCCTAGTGTTGTACTTCATTACTGTTTACAGGCAAGTATAACTCAAAGTCATCAGCTATTGAACTATTCTATCAAGGAAATTATTCAGGAAAAAAGCAGATTACCACTTTAGACATCTAATATTATTAAATTTGGAAGCTTGCCTGGATACCATTATCCTTCACTGATAACTTCCTTAAGCTTGTATCATGAAGCCCAAAATCAACTCATGCATTTTTTGTTTTGGTTTACAATCTGATTTAAATGTTACATGATGGTGTGTTCAAAATGGACTATAGTCAGGTATAGCTACTATGAGGCCACAAAGCGCCTCGGGTCACCAGTGAGGGGAAACTGAATTTCCTTTTCTCAGGGGGAGAACTCAGTATGCACATTTTCGTATTAGAGTCCCTAAAATATGCATGCCTCTGGCATGGTTGTGAAATCCAGTGTTCTCGTGATCAGTACAGTTTGTTTTGGGTAACTGCTAAGACAGGAGCACACATCAGCAAGGGTCCCACCTGCTGTCACCTCACTCTTCGTTCTTTGCATTCTAGTCATTCTCCACCAATGATTTGAGAAAAAAACTTAGCAAATCAAGTATTCACACCATTTTGCTACTAAATCTGTTCAGTGATTTCAAATTTAAAATAGTTAATGTGGATTTTTCCCATTTAATTTTCAGCTCAGTAAATGTGCTATGAAGTTTAATTTCCTATCTTTATTTTGCATGCAGGCTAATTGGTCATCTTGTAGAAACAGAGAGCAAATTATTACTTGTTAAAAGCAAAAACCATTTTTTTCCTTGTTTGATGCTGGTGTGCCTTTTCCTTTTTAAACACTTGTGCTGAACATTTGGAAAGAATTAGAAATGCAGTCATTTCCTTTTATTTTCTTTGTCTCCAAGGAAGTACATATCCCTTTGTGAAGGCCCCTTGGCTGTCAGAGAATATGGTTTGTATACTCTCTTTGAAGTCCCTTACTATTTTCATTGCTTATGAAAAACTATTTTGTTCAAACTGTGTTGGATCTAGTATCTTCTAGCCAGTAGTGGCTTGTACTCAATGGGTCTGCAGTGCATTTTTAAAGGAATTGTTACTGAGTGTTCATTTTTTCATTCAAATGGCTTTCACGTAGAATCCTATCTACCATGTATCCTAACAATCCAAATATTTGGATTGAGACAAAAAAAGGGAGGGTGCAAATACACCTTGCAAATGCATTTACACAAGTTACTAACTTAGCAAAATTCTTACCAGCCTGCCCACCCACCAGTAAATAGATGAATTCAAAAGCAAATTAAAATTAAAAGCTGCTGTTTATGCTCCATGCCATGCTTTATTAGAATTCTTATGAAAAAAAGAACTGAGAACCAGACATCACCCTATATAAGGAGAGATATTTTGTTAAGACATTTTTCAGAAAGGCTAGTGGTTTGTAATAATCGTAAGAATTACTGTGTAACATTCCACTACATTTTACTGTTTCTAGACAATTTCACTAAAATTTCATACCTTTAGTCAGTGCTTCAGTAGTTTCCAATCTGATTTTGTGTTTTTGGTTCATTGATGAAATGTCATGTGCCCATTTGTGTCCACTGGATGTCCAAAAGCTAGGACCGAGTGTCCATTTGGACACATGACTATTATTTTTAAAATGCCTTGTAGGACTGGTAGGGTGGAAGGCAGAGAGACCAAAAGTAGGTAGAGTCAGAGCCAATGACAGACAGGGTCACCTAATTCCAGTTCTGTCCCCATTCTCCTCCCTATTGAGTTCCACAAGGGCAATACTGAGACTAAGGAGGAGGAGACTGACAGGTAGAGCCATGCCCTGGGCTGGTTGGAAGTAAGGCAGGTAGCCCCATGGCTGAAGGTGGGCTGAGATTGGTGGGGCAGTTCCCCGTTCATCCTAATGAATTAGCCTCCATGACATGTAACATATACATGAAGATGGCTAACTTCTGGATCATTGCCACCTCTCCTCATTAAGAGTTATTTTAAAAAATACCTGGAAATAATAAATGATCTAGGCTATCTCACACTACAGTGACAGAGAACTTTAATTTTGCAAACCTAAATATCTGCTATATGCTTGAATTCCTCCTGCAAAATAATAACAGTGTGGAGGCAATCTGAGTGAAAAACAACGTTTTCATCGGTGTATCCATAAAGCTCCATTTTATACTCTCTTAGGGATGTTCAAATACAGCACGACATTGAATTGAGTTAAAAACAAACAAACCCCTAATTATTATTAGTTGATACCACTGTATCCAAGGTAGCACTTATTATTTGGAGAGGTAAAATAAAGTGATTTAACCTGGGTACAGTGCACCTTCTGCTTTAGTGATATGTTTCTTAAAATTATTTTTTCCTGAAAAGTTCTTAAGGGTTTTAAGACATACAAAACATTGCCCCCTCCCACCCCACCTTAACTCCTTGTAGAGAGCTGAAATTGCTGACAGATAATAAAGATTAATTCCAAGATTCCTGAGGAGGGAAAATGCTCTTTAGGCAGTTTAAATCTGTGGTAAAGATATGCCTATATCTTAAGTATATTGTGATGGCTTGGGAAATTTATGCTTAAAAGAAGCCACTAAAACCTGGCACAGGCAAGATTTTAGCAGCCTGTTTTTCAGAATGCATTCTTCAAACCACAGGATATTTCAGATACAGGAATATGTACCACATATTTAACCTGCCTTAATACTATTTCCTCTCTCCCGGGGATCCTGGAAACTAGTTCTATAGGAGGTCTAGAGATTTAAAGCAGATTATTTTCCCCAAACAATTCTGGGAGCTGTAGTTTACTCCTCACAGAGCTACAATTCCCAGCAGCTTTGACAAACTACAGTTTCCAGGATTCTGAGAGGGAAATAACATGCCTTAAATGTGCTTTATATGTATGGTGTGTACACATAGCAACCATCCCTAGCAGAGAGTTTTCTGCATTCCCATCAATGTTAGTTCCCAGATTTTAGCATGAATCTATAACAATTAAACTGGTATATAACAAATCTAAATTTGTAGTCCACATATGCCTTTAGGATCTTCTTTATTTAGCCTGCATTCCAGTTAGGTTTAATGGTAGGCATCTATATGGGGCACAAGACTTGGGAGGCATCTATTATGGACTACATACTCAACTATTCATTCCAGATGAAACAAAATAGTACAAACACATTTTCTTCACTTTTAAAGCTTACAGCATTGACCTGTACGGCCAGCATTGCAATTGTTCTTGTGCCCAACCTCCACATCTGATCTGTAGGGTTGGGGGAACCCCAGGGCAGATTAAGATGTGTGTGTGAGGGGGATGCAGGGGGGGGAGCAGTGAGTCCTGTTCCACTCACACACTGGCTTAGTTGGGTACACCCTCAGTTCCCCATACAATAAACGGTGCATGTGCACTTATCTTATGTGATAGGAACAACTCATGCATGCACATCATGCATCAAAGTTATGAAGTCAGCCTCAATTGTATTTATTTATTTGACCTATATCCTGCCCTTCCTCCCAGTAGGAGCCCAGGGTGGTTTTGAATACTTATTTTTAATGCTTATTAAAAATAAGCATTCAAACTTGAAGAAATGAAGGGAAAGTGCCAAAGATCTTCTGTGCCTGGTGTGTCATTGGTCTGGAACAGGTAATCCAAAAGTGATAATACATATTAAATTTTGTTGGCTTGGTTGCATTTCAATATTATTATTATCATTATTTATTTAGACCATTTTTATACTTCTTAAGATATAAAATAGCTCTAAGCAAATCTGAAAAAACCAAACATTACAAAAATTATACAGCCACAAGAGTGGCTGTATACTATAGCCAGCATGGATTTTTCACATTCCGCAACAATGTTAAATTGAAAATAGCCCCCATGCCATTCTGATGCTTCCCATAAGCTCATTTCAAAACAAAACCTTAAAAACTTATAGTCCTGAACTCAGAAATGCTTGCTTAACAACCCTTTCAATTTTCATGGCAATACGCAAAACAGTCAGAGAGAATTGAGAGTTCAAAGTCTAAAAAGAGAGAGAAAACCCCCAGAGCCCTTTTGGACTTTTTTCTCTGAGAGTTCTCATAATCTGTTGAAATTCATTAAACATCAGCCATGTTCACAGAGTACCTGTAATCCTAATGCTGACCTTGCCCCCATACTCTGACCTTCAACTTCTGCAATTTAAAAGTTTTTTAAAAAGCATTGCTGATTTTTAAATAATTTAAGAAATTTTGGCTGGAACCTTGTGATAATGCGGGACATGCTCAGTAAGAACCAACAGAGTTCTAAAAGCCTCACAGCTGCTGGGCTTGGCTAATCAGGGGGCCACACCCACACCAGACTTTGATTTCATGTGAGACACTCATGGCTTCCCTCAGAGAATCCCGAGAAGTGTAGTTTGTGAAGGGTGCTGAGAGGAGACTCCTATTCCCCTGACAGAGCTCCAGTGGCCAGAGTGGTTTAACAGTCAGCCGCTCTGATTGAGGTCTGTGAGGGGAACAGGGCATCTCCTACCAACTCGTAGCACCCTTCACTAACTACACTTCCCAGGATTTTTTGACAGAAGCCATGACTGCCTAAACTGAAATAAAGGCCTGGTGTGGATGTGGCCAGGGACAGCTTTGGTTTAAATTTGGGTGGGAGGCTACATGTGCCTGCTGTAGAATAAAAAGGTGAGGGAAACGCTGAAAAGCAATGATACTGTTCACAGTATTTTCCTTTTGGAAAGGAAAGGGTTTTCCTCTCTGCCCAGTGCCCACCCACCCAATCTCCTTCCCTCCCCTGGGTCAGTGTTGCACTACGACCTGGGAGACCAGGGTTCGAATCCCCACACAGCCATTAAGCTGACTGGGTGACCTTGGGCCAGTCACTGCCTCTCAGCCTCAGAGGAAGGCAATGGTAAAACCACCTCTGAATACCATTTACCATGAAAACTGTATTCAAACGGTCACCATAAGTTCGGTTGACTTGAAGGCAGTCCATTTCCATTTTCAAACATGATTACACAGAAATAAATCCCATTGAACTAAAAAAACATGCAAATGATCAAATTAGGGTTGCCAGGCCCAGCCTCCAAGAGGTCTTCTGTATCTTTAAAAGTTGTGCAGGGGGAAGGGAGAATTTCACCCATTACAGTGTTGCAAAAAAACCCCTGTACTTGGCTGAATTTTCTCTTCTCTTAAAGATACAGAATCATTCTCAGGCCCTGAGCCTGGCAACCCTAGATCAAACACACCCTCCCTTCTCCCTCCTATCCCCTCCCTCTTGCCCCTTCCCTCCCCCTTCCTTTGCCCCTTCCTTTGCCCCTCCCTTCCCATCCCCTTCCAATCTCCTTTCCCTTCCTCCTCCTCCCCCTCCCCTTCCTCCTCCCCATGGTCAGTTTTACCTATCTTAAGCATGATTGCACAGAAGTAAATACCATTGAACTCTATAAGCATGCAAATGATCAAACCTGCCCTCCCCTCCCCCTTCCTTTGCCCCCCTCCAATACGCCCCCTCCCCCTCCCCCATGGTCAGTTTTTCCTATCCTAACCATAATTGCATAGGAGTAAATCTCATTGAACTCAATAAGCATGCAAATGATCAGACCTGCTTTCCCCCTTCTCCTCTCCTCCCCCTTCCTCTTCCCCCTCCCCCTCTTCCTCCTCCCCTGCCCACTCCAGCCCTGCCTCCCTCCCCCCAGTCAGTTTTACTTATCCTAAGCATGATTGCACAGGAGTAAATCCCACTGAACTCAATAAGCATCCAAATGATCAATCCATTCTCAGCAAACTTGAACAGGATCCCATTTCTTACCTCCCAGATTAAAAAGCAGGGAAATTCACTAATAGGCAAAAAACCTTGCGGTTTAAAAATGTACCTATAGCCCACAGATATTTCTATCAAACTTTAAAAAGCAGGGAAATTGGGCAGCTATAGTGAATGCACCAGGGGAGCAGGAGACCTGAACTCCTCTCTGAGATATTGTACTGCCCTACAAATTGGTCAAAATGCAAACACAATTTGGGTCTTTCACAGTCCAATCCACTTCCTGTGTATCTTGGAAGAATTTGGTAACATGTGCCTCTGAGCATATGGTGAGTGGTGGCAACACCTGCAATCAGCCCAAATAATAGAAACAAGACATGTGCTGTGCTGATCTTGTTTTGGCAGGGAGGAAGCAACATTATTAAGACGGTTGATATAATTCAGATGGTCACTTTAAATATGTCTGATTTCCTTTGCAATTTTAGTGAAGTTTCCTATAGGAAATCATTTTCTTTTGTTTCTGTTTCTGTGAATATGTGAAGTACAGTAACACTTTGCAAAATTTACACTAAAAAAACTCCAAACATAATTGTGGAATAATGGCACTGACTATTCTGCAGAATAGTCTCCAGTGGACCTCAGGAGTGTCTCAATTTGCACAAGATAAAACAGTGGGAGGTGAAATATATTCTAGCAAAATTCTAGGTGTGCTCTATGTTTTTAATTGACTGTGCCTACCTTGCCTTAAATGAAGTGGTTTAAACATAGCAGGCTGAAAACATGCATCCTCTTTTTTCCAACAGCTAGAGTCGTTGCTGAAGTAGCAACATACTGTAATCAGTCTGATTTTACATCAAACTGCAGTTTCAGATTCAATTGTTAATGCACTCAAAATAGAAATAGAACATAACCAACAATTTGAAATACAAAAGGCTGTCTTCACCATCATATGGCATTGTTAGGAATAAATTTATTCTCGACCCCAAAATATTGCCTAGGGTTGTCAAGAGTGGTTTAAAAGAACCTACATTTCTGTTGAACCAATGTTGCACTGAATTCTGGGACCCAGAGAGGGGGAGAAATACAACTCAAAGTTCAGTTTCTTCCCATGAGAAATAACACACATAGGCACCTCTCTGGCTGGAATAATAATATCTTGGAAAGATAAAATGTATCCCAGTTGATTGTTGATAGTTTCTCTTGTCTTGCTTCATTTTTTCATACACATCCTGACATTGTAGCTAAATAGCATAACAGAACAAGTGTTCCTAAACACTTTGCTAAAATGAATCCATAGTTTTACGTCATACTGCTGACACAAGCACACTAAAGCCTCATGTTTACCTTTTCACCAAATGTCAATCTAACCCTCTTACTCGCATTTCCTCAGTTCTTATCTCATATTAAGCTGCTTAGATTGACCTGTGTATGAATTATTTATCAAACTCTCGCTTTTTAGAATTATGAGAAATGTAACAAAGGATAAGAAAACGTGCTTGTTTTATTCGGTAATATTGTATTTTTATTCTATGATTTTAGTAAACATTGCATCTTGTTTTGCTTATGAAACCTATATAAATGAAGCTTTGGGCTAATAAAGTTTGTTCTCTCTCCTGACAGACTGTGGTCTGTATGGTTAGAGACCCTTTCTTGATCAAGCAAGTAATTGTCTGTGTGTCTGCTTTACTTTTGGTATCTGGTGGGACCACTAACAGGTAAAATAAATTATTGAGCTTGTGTGCCTAATTAGAATTAAGGTATACGCCTGCTCACCCCCCCCAGAGAAGGGAGGGGGTATTTAAATTTGTTCCTAACAGCATTGACCAATAAAAAGGTGTTGAAATTAATAAACATAAAATTGACACAGATTTCTAGGATGAATGATGAGGAAAATAAAATTTTCTAGTTTAGATTCTCTGTAGAAACATTAGTAACACAGGAAAGAAACAAAGTAAGAACACCAACAAACATACAAAAATGTCATTCTCCATCTTTGGAGATGGCAGGTATTGCCACCACTCACCATATGCTCAGAGGCATATGTTACCAAATTTTTCCAAGCTACACAGGAAGTGGATTGGACTGTGAAAGACCAACCCAAATTGTGTTTGCATTTTGACCAATTTGTAGGGCAGTCCAATATCTCAGAGAGGAGTTCAGGTCTCCTGTTCCCCTGGTGCATTCACTATAGCTGCCCAATTTCCCTGCTTTTTAAAGTTTGATAGAAATATCTGTGGGCTATAGGTACATTCTTAAACCGCAAGGTTTTTTGCCTGTTAGAGAATATATAATAAAAACATTAGTATAAACTGCTAATAAATACATAATGATATCAGTACCATGATTGGGTACTGATGGTCACCCCTTCTCCTTCTAACACACTTCCCCACTCAATACCTCTCAGATTCCTGGGCTTACCCAGGGTTTAAACAAATTCACAGGTCACCCCCACATTTTGTCTAACCAAGATGGTCTCCTGAACCTGCTGGTCTCACCCAGGTCTCTGACTGTAGGGTTCAACTTCACCCTAGTAGTCAGCGTGGCACCCCCATCTCTGTGACCCCTCCAAGGGACAAGTCAGAGGGATGACATTCTTTGGTGTCAATGTTTTGGGTGATGATGCTGGTACTCTGCTGCCATGGCAGGGCTTGCTTTGATGGGCCAGCACCAGCTAGGATGGGTTTTACCACACAGCTGTGTCCTATTTTGCAATCAGTCAGCAGCACTTCAGACACCTAGTTCCAGCCTACAGCTGGCACGGTGGATTTCCTGGGGGGACCAAATGATAACAAATAGGATTCCCTCTTCTGACAGTTTTTTTTCTGACCTCTGCATATCCTGTTCCAGCTGCTTTTCTCTCCCATGACAGGGCTTGCTTTTATGGGCACATACCAAGGTCTGTTGGAGCTACCCAGAACTGTTCTGTTTAGCAATCAATCAGCTACATGTCACACACCCAGTTCTAGGCTACAGTAAGCATAGTAGGGTGGGGTGTTATATCACAACATGATGGAATCATTCAGGATGAAGAAAATGTCACAAGAACTCCTATCACACTGAGTATGTATTTTAAATATGCAGTTCTAGGGATAGGTTTTGTATAACATACAGGTTAAATTTCCCTTGTTGGTTTATAAATATAATCTAAACTTAGTCTAGACAAAGGTAATGATATTGCAATGTAAAATTGTTCTGTAGCAAGCTAAAGACCTTAGAGTACCTCAAAGCTCTAAGTTCATTTCAATGTGATCATCTAGGTACTATGCAGAGATTATGGTTTCATTGTTTTTTCCCCATGAATACATAAATGAAGAATAAGTTCAACAAATGAGAGTTTCCTACAAGGCATGTCAAACAAATCATTATGTATGGTTCTTTGAATTTCAATTGTTCAATCTGAATGCCATTCTTTGACTTCTATTTTAACAAAAGCTCTCTTCTGATGTTACCATTAGGCTAATGTAAACATGTGAGGGGAAGCAGTGGGGATGAATTTGTCGTACCCCGCTCCTTGTCATGTGGGGAGCCTCCACAGATGCAGAAAGCTCCCTGATGCAGGGATAGGAGCCCAGCTAGGGATCCCGTCCCCACTGCCCGCATCATGTGCTTATGCCTTCAGGAAGAAACACACTCAGCTGTTCTGCCAGTTCCAGTGTGTCTCCACCTCTCTCTTCTGAAAATGGGGGCACACAACGCGAGTCAAACCCTGCCCCTTTTTACTGTAAAACTTGGTGGGATCAGCTTGAGTGTATTTTTTAAAAAAATCAGCTTCAAAGAGATTTTGCAACTGATCGGCAGATCAACCCATTCCTCCTCCAGGTGTGGTGAATGGAAACGCTTTGCTGTAGGTGACTAGTGTGTTTACATTCTCAGTTTGGATCTATTAGCAATGGGCAAACAGAATGGCTAAGATTGGAGAATATATGGGTCCTTCATATCTATTTGTATTTCATATGGTCCTGTCTGTCTCCTTTGAAAAGTATTGTTGCGCGCCACCCCAGTCTCCAAGTGGTGAGAGATCTCCAGAGGTCTCTGCGCTTGCCCAGGGTTTGGTTTCCTTGGGAAAAAAGGTTAGCAGAGTCTATGATGTCTTTATGAAATATGGTTTATTTATTTACACACATTCCAACCTGAGCTTAAGATGGAGATGTCCAAAGCATCAGTAGTCCAATAGATCTTGCTTTTCCATCAGGCTTACAGGAGACATCCTAAAGCCATGGTACAGGGAACCAGCTTCTCTGACTGTCTCCAGTTCCCAGCCTTTCCTCTCACTAAACTAAAAACACAAGTCTCTCTTTGGCCCCGGGGAGGGGGAGGAACTCTCTGAAGACTTTAAATAACAATAGGATCTCCCTGGCCCCTTCGCCAGTTAATGAGCACTTGACAGACCCATTAGCCCACCTTGCCAGTCTATTAGACTAACAAAGGAGACTCATCCGACCAACACAGCAGTCCTTTCAGCTGCAGAGCCCACCTCCAGGTGCAGGGTTCCAAATCAGAGGCTGGAAAGAGGACTCATAGAAATCATCCATCTCAACCTCAAACCCATAACGTATTATCTGGATTGAATTAGAATATGAATATTGTCTTCCTAGGTGACTATTCGTGAATTTGAGTGCTGATTATGTTTTTAATCATTATATTGGAAACAGTACATGTTTTGACATTGTTAATGCTGAAGTATAACAGTAATGAAAGTGAAACAGTATAGTAGTTTCTTGTTTGTTTGGTTGATGTCATCGGCTTCTGATTTTGTTAGATTTTGAAAGCTCAGGAGTTTTTCTAAATCATTTTTATTTGGATGAGACAAGGGTTGCATTTCTTTGTTCAACTCAAATATAAATGCCTGGAGAGGGTCAATGTGACCCTAAATATTTTTATTTTGAATATCTGACCTCCGACATTACAATAGAGACCTTTACATATAGAATCGTGGACATTCAAAGAAGCTGAATGTTGGAAGATTCAGGACAGACAAAAGGAAGTACTTCTTTACTCAGCGCATAGTTAAATTTGCTCCCACAAGATGCAGTAATGGCCACCAGCTTGGACGGCTTTAAAAGAAGATTAGACAAATTCATGGAGGACAGGGCTATCAATGGCTACTAGCCATGATGGCTGTACTCTGCCACCCTAGTCAGAGGCAGCATGCTTCTGAAAACCAGTTGCCGGAAGCCTCAGGAGGGGAGAGTGTTCTTGCACTCGGGTCCTGCTTGCGGGCTTCCCCCAGGCACCTGGTAGGCCACTGTGAGAACAGGATGCTGGACTAGATGGGCCACTGGCCTGATCCAGCAGGCTCTTCTTATGTTCTTATGTTCTTAATTCATGAAATAAACTTCTCCAGAATGCAAATGGATCATCACAATGATCAGTGTCCTGCCAGAACTCAGACTCAGACACGGCTGTGTGTTTTTCTTTTATTGAATAAGAGAAAGTGTGCTTCATGAATCTATCTATGGTTTACCCAGAACTCAGCAACTCTCTAGATCTAACTAGGCACAATTTCGCTGCAGTAAGATATTGCTTCAGCAACTAGTCCCCCCCTCACTTAGCTGAAGAAAGGCTGGCTGGCACTCTACTTGTGTGTGCTAACTGTCACTTTTGGGAGCACAGGTGCAGGCAAAGGCTCCACTTCAACTGTGCCTGTTGCATTTCCTGCCACATTTGCCTCCTGGTATGAGGGCAAAGGTGGAGCCCCCATCACAGTCCTGTCTTCCCCCTCAGAGGGAGGAGGGCTGCCTGTGGGCTATATGGGTGCAGGTAGAGTGGAAGCGTCAGGCTGGGAAACAACCTACTCATCAGGTTGACTCTCCACAGGAGTATCCAGAACTGTTGGGGTTGAGCTATCAAAGTCCAGAGCTGGGGCACCTTCTGAGTCCAACTCCCTGCTCGGCCCCTCACTGGCTTGACTATCCTACTCTAGGTCCTCCTCCTCCTCCGCTTCATTCTCATTGATCAGGGCTCACAACATCATCCCCCCTCCATGCCAATCCTCCCCCCGCCCTGGAGGCTTGGGTTTGCCAGGGCATCCTTCATAGAACTCTCTCACCAACTCTGGCGCATGGATGTCTGGCCCACTTTCCAAGATCTTTCTTCTGGCCCAAAACCTCTCCAGTGGATCAAATACTGCAACTTTCCTTGGCACCGGCAGGAGTTGCAAATCTGGTCACATCATATTCCTCTTGCCTGTTGACAATTACTGGCGCTGGTGCAGGTTTGGAAGCCCAGTAGGGATTTGGTGGCTCCTCCAGGGTTAGCAACAAACAGTGGAACACTGAGTGACTCTTCATGGCAGTGTACAAGTGTAGACAGAATGCTACTGGGTTGATCTGTGCCTCTACTTTGAAGGGCCCCACCATCCTAGCCTCCAGTTTGTAGCAAGGTGCATTCTTTGGCAAATAATGTGTAGACAGCCATACTCTATCTCTCACCTTTATCTCTGGGCTGGGCTGGCAGTGCTGATTGGCGATTCTCTTGTAGATGGCCTTAGCCCTTGCCAGTTGCTCTTGTAACAGCTGCTGCATTGCCTGCAACTCTTGCACAAACTCTGCCACCATAGGAATTGCCAGAGCGGAGTTAGGAGTGGGGAAAGTGCGAGGGTGGTAGCCAAAATTGGCGAAGAAAAGAGTCTGCTGTGTACAGAATTATTGTAGGCAAACTCCATCAAGAGCAATAATGACACCCAATTAGCTTGCTGATAATTGACATAACAGTGGAGATACTGCTACAGGGTGGCGTTTACTTTCTCTGTCTGCCCATCTGTCTAGGGATGGTGTGACAAAGACAGTCATAGTTCAGTCTGTAGCAGCTGTAATAGGGCATGCCAGAACCGGGCAGTGAACTGGGGACTCCAGTCTGAGGCCAGGCTGTTTGGGAGACTGTGCACCCAGAAAATGTGTTGAATAATCAATTGTGCAGTCTTTCAGGCTGTCAGTACACTGGCACACAGAATGAAATGGGCCATCTTGCTGAAGGTATCCACGACCACCAGAATGGTAGTTTTTCCCTGAGAGGTGGGTAGGTCCGTGATAAAGTCCAGGGTCACCATACGCCAGGGTCCCTCAGGTATGGGGAGTGGCTGCAGTAGTCCAGCCACTTGCCCAAGGGCATGCTTGGCTCTCATGCGCATGGAGCAAGACTGAATATCTCTCTCAATGACATGCTTTATTCTTGGCCACCAGAAATCGCATGTGATGGCCTGCAGCGTTTTGAACACCCCAAATGCCCCATAGTTGGGGTATCAAGGCATTGCTGAAGGACTTTGGCTTGGATCTCCCCGGGGGGGGGGACATACAGGGCCTCATAATGGTAGAGCAACCTCCCCCTGAGAGAAACCTGGAGTCCAGTCCTGAAAGGACTGCCTTAGCTCTCGCACTCACTCTTCAGCCTTGTTCCTGAGCAATGTGCAGCTCCTCGATCCATGGATTGGGACAGGCCTCTACCACCAGCTTGTCTAGGGGTATGATGTGGCATAGTGGGGGCTCAGGCCAGGTCACATTGTACTCAGGCTTGCGGGAAAGTGCATTGGCCCTGTGGTTTTGAGCCTGGGGGACGTAGTTGATATGGAAATGAAACCTAGCGAAAAACTGGGCCCAGTACACTTGCTGTTGGTTCAGCTTACGGGCCGTTTGTAGGCTCTTGAGGTTCTGATGGTCAGTGCAGACCTCCACCTCATGCCGGTCTCCTTCCAAGAGGTGTCGCCAGGTCTCAAATGTGTCTTGGGTGGCTAATAGCTCCTTCTCCCAGACAGTATAGTTCTGCTCCAAACTAGTCAGCTTTGGTGAGAAATAGGCACAGGGAAGCAGTCCACCCCCTTTCTCAGCAGGTTGTAACAACACTGCTCCGATGGCCATGTATGAGGCATCCAATTCCACCACGAAAGGTTGGTGGAGGTCGGTGTGCTTTGATATCAGTTCTGAGGAGAATAACTCTTTCAGGTGCTCAAAGGCCAGCTGGGCTGTCTCAGACCAATGAAATAGCCCAGAGCCCTTGAGGCAGTCCATCAGGAGGGCTGTCAAGTTGGAGAAAGCTGTAATGAAGCATCTATAGGAGTTGTCGAACCTGAGGAACCATTGCAAATCCTTTTTAGTCATGGGGGGGCAGGAGAGGACGCAGTGCACCTTTCCTGGGTCCATCTCCTGGTGATATATGATAGCCTAGAAAGTCCAAAGGTCAAGCCGACACTTCTCCAGCTTAGCAACTCAGCCTCTGCAACACCACTCTCACATGTGTCTTGTGTTGCACTGGGGAGTTCGAGTAAATGAGAATGTCATCCAGATAAGCAATCATAAAGTGATCTAGATAGTCCTGAAACACGTCATTCATAAAATGCTGGAAGACCGCTGCAGCATTCAATAATCTGAAAGGCATGACTTGGTACTCAAAGACCACACCATGTCTTTTTTTTATAATAATTTTTTATTATTCAAATTTTTATAAAAACAAATACAAATACAACAAAAACAATACAACAGAAAAAATAAAATAAAAATAAAAACTTGACTTCCGATTTGTTACAGATCAGCTATAAGTATATAATATATATCAAACATGTCTCCTAGAACATACGAAATTCACTTTTTTCCAAAGTCTATCTTAATTAATCGTCAAATCCCATTATCATCATTTCATTTTTTTCTTTCAACAAAAAGTCCAAAAGAGGCTTCCATTCCTTAAGAAATGTATCTGTCATTTTTTCTCTAATAAGACATTATTTGTCCATCTCAACTAAGTCCATTAATTTCAATAGCCATTCTTCCATTGTTGGTATCGATTCCATTTTCCACTTTTGTGCATATAGTAATCTTGCTGCCGTGATCATATATAATATTATTCTTCCATATTTCTTTTCCTTTTGTTTATCCATAAAACCCAATAAAAAAAATTCTGGTTTTGACTGAATATTTATCTTTAAGATTTTTTGCATCATCCTACCTATCTGTGCCCAAAATAATTTTGCCTGTTTACACAACCACCACATATGATAAAAAAATCCTTCTTGTTGTTTACATTTCCAACATACATTAGAAACATTACTATACATTTTTGACAACTTTTCTGGAGTCATATACCAACGATACATCATTTTATAAAAAATTTCTTTAAGATTATAGCATAATGTAAATTTCAAACCTTTTTTCCACATATTTTCCCATTGATCCATTTGTATATTATAACCAAAATTTTTTGCCCACTTAACCATACACTCTTTTACTTGTTCTTCTTCCATGTCCATTTTTAATAAAAATTTATACATTTTTGCAATTATGCATTCATCATTTGTACACAAACCTATTTCAAAATCAGATTTATTTATTTCAAACCCATACATTTTCTTGTCCATTTTAAATCTTTCTAACAATTGTAAATAGGCAAACCATTGTGAACTATATCCTTCCTTTATTAGTTGTTCTCTCTCTTTCATTATATATTCACCATGCACATTTTCTAATAGTTCTTGGTAAGTTAACCATTTCTCTTTTCCAGCCATTTCTCTTCTATAAAATGCTTCTTGACTTGAAACACATAGTGGTATTTTCGAAAAAAACCTTGTTTTGTATTTATTCCATATTTTCAACAAAGGACGTCTTATAAAATGATTATTAAAATCCACATTAACTTTTACTTTATCATACCATAGATATCCATGCCATCCCCACTTCAGGTTGTGACCCTCCAAATCCAATAATCTTTTATTCCTCAATAGAATCCATTCCTTTATCCAGACTAAGCAACAAGCAGCAAAATAAAGTCTCAAATTTGGTAATCCCAGTCCTCCTCTTTCTTTGGCGTCTTGTAATAATTTAAATTTAACTCTTGGTTTTTTCCCCTGCCAAACAAATTTAGAAATATCTTTTTGCCATTGTTTGAAAGGTAGATCAGAGGATATGACAGGTATTGTTTGAAACAGAAACATCATTCTCGGCAATACATTCATTTTTATTACAGATATTTTACCCATTAATGACAACTGTAATTTATCCCATTTTAACAAATCTTTCTTAATCTCTGTCCATAGTTTTTCATAATTATTATGAAACAACTTTGAATTTTTATTTGTCATAATGATACCTAAATATTTCACCTTTTCTTCTATTTTAAAATCTACTTTCTCCATTAACTCTTTTTGATCTCTTAAAGATAAATTTTTCACCAACATCTTCGTTTTTTTATTATTGATCTTAAATCCTGCTAATGGTCCAAATTCTTCTAATTTATCCATCAATACTTTGATTCCTTCCAAGGGATTTTCTAATACAATTATCAAGTCATCAGCAAATGCTCTCAATTTATATTCCTCTTTTTTTATCTTTATTCCCGAAATCCTTTTGTCTTGCCTTATGTCTCTAAGCAGCACTTCTAAAACCAGAATAAATAGAAGGGGGGACAATGGACATCCCTGTCTTGTACCCTTTTGTATTTCACATGAGTCCGTTAAATCCCCATTGACAATTATCTGTGCCTTCTGTGATGTATAAATCGATCTGATCCATTTTATAAAATTATCTCCAAAGTCCATTTGCTCTAGAACCTTAAACATAAATTTCCAATTCAAATTATCAAATGCTTTCTCAGCATCCAAGAAAATCAAAGCAGCTTGTATGTCATTTCGTTGTTCTAGATATTCCAACACATTCAAAACATTCCTGACGTTATCACGTAATTGTCTTTTAGGTAAAAACCCTGCTTGATCTTCCTGAATAAATTGTTGCAATATTATTTTCATTCTTTCAGCCAAAATCATTGTAAAAATTTTATAGTCATTATTCAGTAAAGATATTGGCCGATAATTTTTTGTTTTAGTTAAATCCTGCTCCTCTTTAGGTATTAATGTTATATTGGCATTTTTCCAACTATCCGGTATCTTCCCCTCTTGTAAAATAGAATTCATTGTATACTGTAAAGGTAGTAAACGTTCCTCCTCCAAGCATTTGTAATACATTGCTGATAGTCCATCCGGTCCTGGCGCCTTTCCTAATTTAATTTTACTTATAGCCTCAGATATTTTTCTTGACGTAATAGGACCATTAATAGCTTGTCTCTGAAAATCTGTAATTTTAGGCAAATTCTGTTTGGATATATATTCTTCTATTTTTTCTGAGGGAATTTCCTGACACTTGTACAAAGTTGAATAATATTGATGGAAAACCCTTTGGATTTTTAAATTGTCTGTCAACATCTCATCTCCTTCTTGTATCTTTAAAATAAGATTTTTTTGTCGTTCTTTTCTTAATTTATATGCTAGCAATTTCCCCGGTTTATTTGGAAATTCAAAAGTCCTTTGTTTAGCAAAATTTAATTTCCTTTCAATTTCTCTGTCAACATTGACACTTGTTTCTGTAACATTTTAATTTGATTTACAGTAGAAGCTTTAGTTGGATTCTTTTTCAATTCTTCCTCTTTTTGTTTTATTTCTTCCAAGATCAATTGCATTTTCTGTTGTTTCTTCTTTTTTAATTCAGAATTACATTTAATAAAATATCCCCTCATAAATGCTTTACTTGTATCCCAAACAATATTTTCATCTGTTCCTTTATGTAAATTGTGTTCAAAAAACTCTTTTAATTTCTTCTTACATTCCTGCACTATTTTATCATTCTGTAATAAAGATTCATTTAGTCTCCATCTAAATCCAAGATTTTTTTTTTTAAAGTCAATATCACTGGATTATGATCCGAAAAGGTTTTTGGTAACACATCCATCTTGGAAATATCTTTCACTAAATTTTTAGACATCCAAATCATATCAATCCTCGAAAATGTTTTATGCCTTTCTGAAAAGTAAGTAAATTCCTTTGCATTGTCATTTATATATCTCCAAGCATCCACCAATTCTAAATTTTCCATCAATTCGAAACAGATCTTCGGCAATTTGCCCTGTGTCTCTTTAATATTTTTCTCAGAAAGTCTATCCATTTTTGGTGAAATTACCCCATTCCAATCACCCATGACACACCAATGATCATATGCAAACTCTGATAATTTTTCCATAAGTCCAGTATAAAACCTTGTTTTATCTTCATTAGGAGCATAAATGCCCACTATCAAAATTTTTGTACTCTGAATGGTGATTTCAACTCCCACAAATCTGCCACTATCATCCAATAATATCAATTTAGGAGACAATTGTGAGTTAATATAAAGAACCACACCATTTTTTTTGAATCCTGCCGAAATAAATTCTTCACCCAAATTTTTACAAATTAAATATTTAGAATCTTTCTTCTTAATATGAGTTTCTTGTAAACAAATTATATCCAATTTTAATTTTTTCAAATAATGAAATACTTTCTTTCTCTTCTGCGACGAATTATCTCCATTTATATTCCAAGTTAGATATTTGTAATCCATTTTTAAGCATGTATTTTAGAAAAGTCTGTGCCTGTTGCTCCCTTTGATCCATTATCATCCTTTTCTTCCTCTGTTTCTGTTGACTTTGTTTCCCAGGAATTATATCCATGTCTTTGAGTTTATCTTCTTCCATGTCTTTTGAAGCTTTTCTCAAGAAATCCCTTGCTTTTTGAACAGTATTTAATCGATACTTCTGTTGTCTAAATGTAAAAATCACTCCCTCTGGAACATCCCATCTAAATTGAATTTTACATTGTTTAAGTTTTTCTGTGAAGAAAGCGTAATCTTTTCTCTTACGTAGAAGCCTAACAGGAATTTCCTTCATCACCTGTATTTCTTTACCGTCAATTTTGAAGACATTGTTAAAATGATGTTGCAAAACCATATCTCTGGTCCTCTTTTTTAAAAAATAAACAAGCACATCTCTTGGGATTATTTTTATTGTTGCATATCTGGAATTAATTCTATAAACTTTGTCTATTTCAAATTCCATCCGATCTCCGTTCCTGTCGAAGGATTTTGCCAAAACATTAACAATTTTCTCTCTGATATCTTCACCTGTTTCCTCAGGAATTGCAGGGAATCTCAAGCAATGTTCTTTATCTCTAAGTTCCATAACAGCAATATAGTCCAAATTTTTTTCCAATTCCATATTTGTAATATCTATTCTATTCTCTAAGGTTTGCACCTTATCTTTGACATTTTTTACATCCTGTGTTAATTGCCCAATGTTATTTTTAATCTCACCCACTTCTGTTTTAATATGATCTTGTAAATCTTTAAAATCCTTTTTCATATTGCAAAATTCATCTTTAAGTTGTTGTCTGTCCTGTTTCATCTCTTGTTTCAACTCTTGTTTAAAATCACTAAATCCCTCCATAATTTTCTGGAACATGTCCATCCCTTCCTGTGTATCAATTGAAACTCTTCGCTCCAAAACTTTGGCTGTTTTCCTAGTTGTCATTCTTGAAAAAAAAAAACTTTTCTATTATTAGCCAATGTAGAGGCAAACAGTTTCTTTTCTCCCAGCAACAAAAAAGTTAATATTCCAGGCCTGTTTAACCAACACAGTTCTTATCTCCAGCACATTCAGGAATGTAAAACAAATCCAGTTCTCAGCATCCAGCAGTCAGTAAGATACACGAACAGCAGATTCGTTCAAAAAAAAAATTTAATCCAAAATAAAAAAAAATATTCTCAGATATATTTCCTTCAAATAATCAAATCATCTTATCTAATAAGTTGCCTCGTATCCGTTTAATCTTTGTAATTCCAGCTTCAAGCCATCTTTTTGTCATAAAAAATAAAGCAGGTTCTTTGAATTGCTCCCTTCTTCCTTAGCTTTGTATAATACGAAAAAAGTGAGAGTCACCCAAGTTTCTGAGTTGCCGATTCGTAAACAAGTCTCTTTTACGATAGTAATTTAAGTTAGTTGATAAGATTTAGACAGAAGGAGGCTAGCTCGTTAAAAACGTTTTTAAAAGAGAAAGAAAAAAAGTCTCGCTTACTTTCAGCACAGCCTGTTGGAAATCCAGACTCTGTCTTCCGCTGCTAGAAATGCCTTCTTATCTCAGGGGGATTCCTGATCAAATCTAGCAATCTACAGCTCGACGGATAATCTCTTCGGTTCCCCTTTTATCTTGGAGAACATTTACGCCAGTCAAAAATTCCTCTTGACTGGCTTTTAACTGAAATAAGCTTCCTCTGAGATAGAGCTCACTCAGAGACAATCACCAGCCAGCACTCCTTCCGGGAAGTCCCAAGACCACACCATGTCTTAAAAGCTGTTTCCACTCATCCCCTTCCCGGATCTGGACTGGATCTGGACCCTCCACGAAGGTCCAACTTAGTGTAGATCTTGGCTGTGCACAGCCACTCTAGCATCTCGTTGATAAGAGGGTGGGGATAGCTGTTGGGGATAGTGATTTTATTCGGGTCGCAGTTGTCATGACAAGGGCAAAGTTCCCCACTTTTCTTTTTGACAAATAGTAAAGGAACCCTGGCAGGGGACTTTGAGAGTTCTGCGTCCCGAGAGGGTAATATAGACCACTCAACAGCCCGCTGCCAAGAGTTTGCACGGCACTTTGCAGATAGAGTCGCTCAGATTTGTTCCGACTTGGATGCTATAATTGATACAGAGATGTAACATTGGCTCCTGCTTGTTCAAGGATAATGGATTCTTTTCAATTTGTACAGCCCGAGGATGTGGACAGGATCCTGGGAGAAGTGAGAGCCACCACATGTCTGCTAGACCCTTGCCTCTCTTGGCTCATTAAAAATGCCAGAGGGGGACTGGCCGAGTGGGTAAGGGGAGTGGTCAATGCCTCCTTACAACAAGGCAGAGTTCCAATGTGCCTAAAGGAGGCAATTGTAAGGCCATTGTTGAAAAAGCCCTCCCTGGACACCTCTATAATGGGCAATTATCGGCCAGTGTCCAACATCCCATTCCTGGGCAAGGTAATAGAGCGTGTGGTGGTCTCCTAGCTCCAGAGATTCCTGGATGATACGGATTATCTGGATCCTTTTCAGTCCAGTTTCAGGCCTGGCTATGGGACAGAGACTGCTCTGGTCGCCTTGGTGGATGACATACGCAGAGAACTGGACAGGGGTAGTGTGTCCCTGTTGGTTCTACTGGATCTCTCATTGGCTTTTGATACCATCGACCATGGTATCCTTTTGGGCCACCTTGCTGGGATGGGACTTGGGGGCACTGTTTTACAGTGACTCTGTTCCTTCCTGGAGGGGCGTACTCAGAAGGTGGTGCTGGGCGATTCCTGTTCGACTCCTTGGTCATTGGCCTGTGAGGTCCCTCAGGGTTCAGTTTTATCTCCCATGCTATTTAACATCTACATGAAACTGCTGGGAGAGGTTGTCCGGGGGTTCGGGGTTCGGTGCCATCAGTATGCTTATGACACCCAACTCTATTTCTCCTTCCCACCCAACGCCAAGGAGGCTGTCTTGGTTCTAAACCAGTGCCCGGCATCAGTGACGGATTGGATGAGGGTGAACAAATTGAAGCTCAATGCAGACAAGGCAGAGGTGCTCCTGGTCAGTCGAAAGGCAGATCAGGGAATAGGGATTCAGCCTGTGCTGGATGGGGTTACACTCTCCCTGAAGACATAGGTTCGCAGTTTGGGTGTGCTTCTGGACTCAGCCTTAAACCTGGAGGCTCAGGTGGCTGTGGTGGCCAGGAGTGCTTTTGCCCAGTTAAGGCTAGTACGTCAACTGCGCCCGTTCCTTGAGACGCCTGATCTGGCTATGGTGATACATGCCTTAGTTACATCCCGTTTAGATTACTGTAACACACTCTACGTGGGGCTGCCTCTGAAGACTGTGCAGAAACTTCAACTGGTACAGTGAGCTGCAGCCAGAGTGCTAATGGGGGCTGGCTACAGGGATCATACATCTCCCCGTTACAACAGCTCCACTGGTTGCCAGTTTGTTTCCAGGCACAATTCAAAGTGCTGGTTTTGACCTACAAAGCCCTATACGGCCTAGGTCCAGGCTATCTGTCAGACCGTATCTCCCTATATGAACCTGCCCGGGCCTTGAGATCTTCAGCAGAAGCCCTCCTCACAGTCCCAACACCCTCACAAGCACAACAGGTGGGGACGTGAGATAGGGCCTTTTCGGTGGCTGCCCCTAGGCTTTGGAGCTCCCTTTCTAGGGAGGTAAGAATGGCTCCCTCCTTGCTGTCTTTTCGTTGGCAGGTGAAGACTTTTTTATTCCAACGGGCTTTTGGAACAGAAGGTGCTTAGGACAGGGCCCTTAAGAGGTATGCTGTATTGCTCACGTTTTTTAATTGCACTATTTTTACATTGTTTTTAAGTATCTTGAGTGTACGTTAATGTTTTAATGTTGCAAATAGTTTAATTTTAGTGTAATGCAGACTTTTGTATGTTTTTATTATATGTATCCACTTTTATCTGTAAGCCGCCTTGAGTTCCAATTTTGGAAAAAGGGCGGGGTAAAAATAAAGAAAATAAATAAATAATATAAATAAATAAATGAACCCTTGCTGCAGACTGACATCCAGGAAGTCTCTTAGAACAGTCAACTCTGGCTCAGACAATGAGTATATGAGCCCAGAGGGAACTTGGGCCCCCAGGAGCAAGTCTATGGCACAGCTGTAGGGCCTATGGGGTGGCAACTGGTCAGCCTCCTTCTTGTTAAAGACATCCTGATAATCTTGATACTTCGCTGGCAGGGGAGCCTCCTCGGGTGGGGGTGGGTGGCCGTTGCTGCTGCCTCAGTAGGCTGGCAGTGCTGTTTGCAATAGTCTGACTGGAACATCACAGTTGCTTCCCCCCAAGAGATTATAGGATCATGTTGCATCAACCAGGTCATTCCAAGCACCACTGGAAATTAGGGCAGGGTGGCTAGGTAGAAGGACAGTCACCCTACATGCCTAGGTAGTTCCACCCTCAACCCAGCAGTTGCTTAGGTGACTGCTCCTGATATCAGGGGCCACCCATCTATAGTTTCCACAGACAGGGGAGTCTCAAGTGTGGTGATTGGGATGTCATGTCACTTAGCAAAGTCCAAGTCCATAAAGTTACTAGATGCCCCTGAATCAACCATGGCAAACACTTGGATGCTTTAGCCTGAGGGCAAGCCTAGATGGATTGGCAGGTGTAAAGTGGACTTTGGTGGGATGGGTCTGACTTGAGGTCCCTGGCTTACCGTTGATCGCAGCTCATGGACCTCTATGAGAGCTGGGATTTGAAGTTTTCCTGGACCAGGTCTTCTCCAACTTGGAGGGGCATGCCTTTGCAAGGTGTCCTGCCTTTCCACAGTAGAGACACAACCCCTGTGATGCTTTACTTTCTCCACCTCTGTCAGGTGCAGCCACACCCCCTATCTAGATGGGCTCCATCCCCAACTTGGTGGAGGTTCCCACACTGGGTGAGAAGCACATGTGAGGAAGTGGTGTGGGAGGCAACACTCAGGCCACCTCAGCCTTGTGTTCTAGGCAATGACTTTCAAGTCTGCTGTCTATCTGCAGGCACAGTTGGATGAGCTCCAATAAGGTGGCCAGTGGCAGTATTCACTCCAATTCATCAAGAATCTCATTGCTGAGGCCGTTATGGTATTGGTACATCAAAGCTGATTCATTCTAGTCCATCTCTTGGGCGAGGATACAAAAAGTATTGGTATTAGTCCTGACAGAGTTCTTGCCCTGCCGCAGGGTTCGCAAATGGCAGGCCATGGTGGTCTTCCACTGGGGATCCCAAAAGATGGAATCAACAAAGTTACCATACTGGGCTAGCACAGGGTCATTCCGAAGCAACAGAAGTGTTGCCCACTGGGCAGCCTCCCTTTACAGGAGGCTGATGATGAAGGCCACTTTCAAGAAGTCATTGGGAAAATCTGACTGCTGCACGTGGATGTAAAGCTTGCACTGAGCAATGAACATGGTAAACTGCTCCTTCTTCCCACTGTAATGGAGGGGCAGTCCCATGGGGGTCTTGACATGAGGTGCAGGCACTGGTAGGGCTGGGGCAGCACTTGCTACAAGGCTGACACTTGAGTCCCAAGCTGAGTCACTTGCAGGTGCAAGGTCTGATTCTCCATTCAGAGGATCTAGGTCTCGGCTCAGAGTTTCTGGAGTTCGGCTAGCACTGTCTCTAAGACTCTCTGATAGACCTCCCCTGTCCTGACGCTCACTTCCAACTCAGTCATGGGATTGTCAGGTGGAGGAGGTGGTGGCTGAGTCAAATTGTCCTGCCCGAACTAAAAACACTCAGACTCAGACACAGCTGTGGTTTTTTCTTTTATTGAAATAAAGTTTCAATTCAGTGTGCTTCATGAATCTACCTACAGCTTACTCAGAACTCAGCATCTCTCTAGGTCTAGCTAGGAACAACTCTGCTGCACTAAGACATCTACTTCTCCCCCTCACTCGGCTTAAGTAAGGCTGGGCAGGCACCCTACTTCTGTGTCCTAACTGTCACTTTTGGGAGAGCATGAGCAGGCAAAGACTCCACTTCAACTGTGCCTGTTGAATTCCCTCCTCCTCGCATTCACCTCCTAGTGTGAGGTGAAGGCGAAGCCCCCGTCACTGTCCCGTCTTCCCCCTCAGAGGGAGGAGTGCTGCTTGTGGGCAACACGGGCGCAGGGAAAAGGGAAGCATCAGGCTGGGAAACAACTGGCTGATCAGGTTGACTCCATAGGAGTATTCGGAGCTGCTGGGGCTGAGGTATCAAAGTCCAGAACTGGGGCACCTTCTGAGTCCAACTCCCCGCTCAGCCCCTCCAGATGGCTCGACCATCACACTCTTAAGTCCTCCTCCTCCACTTTGTTCTCGTCGGTCCACCCCCTCCAGCAGGGCTCACAACAATCAACTTAGTTCAAGGCAAGGCACACAGATTGAACAGTTTTTCCTCTTAACACAAGCTGTCGGACACATGCTAGCAAATCCCATTCCACAGGTTTGGGAGTAAATGTAAAAAAGACTCCCCGTGCATGAATATGTAAAGCACAGTGTTCTCTTTATATGGTCAATATCCATTTATGAAAAAGAAAACAAAAGGGGCCAAGACAGATGTGATATGGGAAATCTATGACGATCTCCCTATGTTTATTTTTAAACTTAAAAAGCAGCTGAGGAGGGCGGGCTCCAATTTTGATTGGAGCAATGGTGCACTTAACAGCTGGTATGGCACACTGGGGAGAAGATCCTGGCTGGGAGTCCAGAGTCTGTGAGTTCAAATCCCTGCTTGCGTCTCCTGGGTGTCAAGGGCCAGCTAAAGATCATACCACAGTGAGTGGCTCAGGGGTTACGTGCCCTGCCACCTGTGCAGCCGTGGGCAAGCTGCATAGTCCCAAGGAGCCCAGTTGCCCTCCAGCCAGCAGTTGTGGACAAGGAAGGGGCTGGCTTGTGCAGCTGTGGCAAGCTGAGCAGGCCCTGGCCAGATGGGGAGGACTAGCCTCAGAGGGAGGCAATGGTAACCCCCCTCTGAATACCGCTTACCATGAACACCCTATTTGTAGGGTAGCCATAAGTTGGGATCAACTTGAAGGCAGTCCATTTCCATTCAATGGTGCACTACAATCCTTAACCCTGTGTTGTATTCCCAATTAAAACGTTCCTCCAAAACAATTATATCTCCCTTGTCCTATTTATTTTATTTGAAAATTAATAGCTCTCTCTCTCTGTGTAAACTGAGGTCCAATGTAGATGATATGAGAAATGCTTGACTGCATTTCCCATGACATTAAAAAATAAAATAACAGCCATGGAGGGAGACATGGGGAGAGAGGTAACTGTAGTTGCAGTGAAAATCTCTCTCCCCACCCCACCAACCCCGCTATTTGTTCCAGAAAGGGCACCCCTTGAGTCTTCTTTTCCAGGGCAAACAACAGCTTGGGGGAGATGTTAATCAGGACTGCAGCACAGGGGTGGTGGTGGTAGGAAGGTTACCCCATCCTTCCTCAACATCATAGTTTTGATCCTGATTAGACCCCTCTCTGCCTGATTTTTCTTTCTTAAATAAACCCAGGACACATGAAATGTGACCAGACATTTCTCATATCATCTAGATTGGGTCTGGATTTGGGGAACAGTGTGGGGAAGAGTAGAGCAACTGTCCCCCCAGTGCCACTTCCCTAATCTAGAGCCCCCTGTGGCTAGTTTTAAGTTTTAAATCTGGGATCTCCTGGATCTTGTCTGTTTGGGGCTGCTTTCACACTGCACTTTATTCCGTTATTCTGATAATTTCTTCTCTGGTAATTTGCACATTATATTTGATCTTTCACACAATGCACAAGCTAGGTCCAGAATTCTAGTGAAATGTAGTGGAAGTTTAGCACTAATTTTTGTGATAAATGATACCAGAAATAATCTGTTAGCAAGGCTGGGAACTCGGAAGATCGCAGGAGTTTTTTGCTAGCTGCAGCTGCTCACGTGACAGGCATCCCAGCCTGCAGTGCGTTCCCACCCTTTAGTCACACAGGGGTTTTTTTGGCTGACGAACGTTGTACCAGTATTCTGGCATCGGCATAGATAACAGCAGCATTTCCCATACACACCCCTGTCTTGATATAACTAAAACAATTTAAAAAGTTAGATCCTAACAGGAGAGGGCTTGCATGGCAATGGGACAAGATCTTAGACCTCCTACACAATGGGGAACAGTATGCATGGGTGAGGGACAAAAACAAGCAGTGTAAAAGACAGTTGCGCGAAATGGCACTATATTGGCTGAAAAAGCTTTACGCTTCTCACTTATTCTGTCATTCATTTCAGTTAAAGGGGAAGTGCTATACCATGGTATTTACCAGATTGGATTATAAAAAACGAGGTCTGATCCCTCTGGAGTCAGTACTTCAAACGGAAAAGCCTAAATCAAAACAACCAAAGATTACTAACTTTTTCTCCCCTAAAGAGCA
The DNA here is from genome assembly GCF_030035675.1 of Rhineura floridana. Classification (NCBI taxonomy): domain Eukaryota; kingdom Metazoa; phylum Chordata; class Lepidosauria; order Squamata; family Rhineuridae; genus Rhineura; species Rhineura floridana. The sequence continues at coordinate 81,940,300 of NC_084480.1, forward strand.
GACGGGACTGACTGGGACGGTAGCTGACCTGAGTTTGGAGCCAAATACTAGTAATAGTCCTTTAAATATCTCCTCGAGGCAGGCTGTAGCAGACTGTCTCCAAGCTAATATACCTCTGGATTGGACGTTAGATCTTCATGGAGCTTTACAATTAGATACTCCTATTTTTTCTTCCCCTGACTTGGCAAGTGAACGAGCAACAGCGGGAAAACTGATTCAGACTGGACTACATCTCTCATCAGAAGACAAATTATCAACAAGTCTTCCTACAACACAAATAGGAGAGAGCCAGAAACCATCTGTCTCCTTAGACTGTACTTTTCAATCTACCCTGGATTCATCTGACCCCTTGACCTCTCAAGATAAGAAGTCTCTGATTGATTTGGCAGATAATTTCCCTATGGAATGGCGGCTTTATATGTTAGCCAAGGATATTGATCATATCAAGAACTTTCTGACTTCAACCAATAACTGTTTAACTACATTAGTGGAAATTAGTAGAAAAAACTCTCTTTCATCTGGCTTTATTTCATGGGGTACTCAAACATATAAAATCCCAACGACAACTAGGTCCCCAGGAAAGTTAAACAGTAGAAGAACTAGACGGCGGAGGATTCCTATACGGAGAAATAAAACCAATACTACTAAATTGAGCAAAAATGTTAAACGTTCGAAATTTCAGCGGTATAGAAAAATGAATTTTATTAAATTGTTCAAAGTGCTAGAAAATCTTTCCTCACCAAAGAAGACCGAGAAGATACATCCTGTCTTACAACCCCTCTCTAGAGAAGACATTACGATCGCTGCCCCTAGAGAGGATGATAAAGTTGTTTTGGTCTGTGAACCATCTGTTTTATCCTTTTCTCCTTTACCAACTGCCGCCCTACCGCAACATCATATTCCTGAGTGGCAAATACCTGGGCCTTCTGTTTTGACCAATGTCATATTTGAGCAGATGGACACTACTGCTCCATCATGGCGGCTAATTCTTAATCGCCGGAAACTGGTGCTATTAAATTACCCTAAACCTTGGGGACTTATTGCCCAAAAAGATCGAAAAACTCACCTTCTGGGAATTCTTGGAAGTGTTTTGCCCGGTTTCTTCTTTTTGGAGGACATAGATTATGTGGAATATCTCCACTATAATCAGATTACAGCTCTCACTGTAGTGTCTTTTAACTCATATGAAAAAGCTGGATGGTTACTCCAACATAAACGGTTTTTGATGTCACTTGGTATAGAAACCATGAGATTTTTTGAAAATGTAGCCCCTGCGCAGCCCCTTATTAATGGTATTCGTAAGACAACTCAGCAACCATTAATAACATTAGAACCAGCTATTACTGGGGACTTAATTGAACTGGATTCTGTACTTGATGTTTTTTGCCCGTTGGGTTTTCCATTTCAGTCACTGACTCTGAAGAATGATAAATGGGGGGAGGATTTTCATTGATTAAATCTGGCACTACCTGCAATCAATAACGACACTGTTGCTATGCCTACAGCAGATGTTAATTCCAATTTTTCTAATGCACTTCAGGGCCCTTGTGAGAATGTCTGTCCAGCTACCTCCTCTACTATGACAGCTCCTTCTAGTTTACCATCTTACTGGACTGATGTAGGGCACTTGGATAATGACAAAGAAGCTCCTCCTCAAAAGGCTTATACCTTTGGAGGTTCTTCTTCAAACTTTAAACAAGTACACCTATCAAATGTATGCTGCTTGGACCCTGGTCTAGAACAAATTGAACCCCTCCCAGATGAATCTTCCGAGATTAATAATACTTTCTCTTCTCTAGATTTAACCTTCCCATGTCCTGTTTCAGTGGCTCGATTGACTAAACCTTGACTGCGAATAGTTTCTATGAATAAGAGGAAACAATCATCTATATGGACCAATGAGGAATCAAGGGAGGGGGTGCAGGGAGCGGCCATTAGTGTTTTTGAGGGGCTAGGGAGATACGTTCCTGGGAGACAATTATTCAACCGAGCTAAGGGGAAACCCAGCAGGTTTTTGGTAACCCCCAAGCTGTCTCCCCACCCAGATAACCTGGATAGTCTTGGTGACACTTCCCCCGGGCTAAAAATACTCCTTGTGAATGCCAGGTCAGTAAATGGTAAATCTAATGCTATTCAGGAATTGATTCTGGATGAGCATGCTGACCTGGCGTGTATTACAGAGACTTGGTTGGATGAGGCTGGGGGGGTTAATCTCTCCCAGCTCTGCCCTCCCGGTTTCTCTGTTCATCAGCAGCCTAGACCTGGGGGACGGGGAGGTGGAGTTGCAGTGGTTTTTCGAAATACCATCTACCTAACCAGGCATTCTCTCCCACAGTCTCCAGGGTTCGAATGCATTTATTTGAAGTTGGGTGCTCGAGACAGAATAGGGATTCTGTTGGTGTACCGCCCACCCCGCTGCCCAACTGTCTCCCTTCCTGAGCTTACTAGGGTAGTCTCGGGTTTGGTGTTGGAGTCCCCTAGACTTGTAGTGCTGGGTGATTTCAATATCCATGCCGATACTGCCCTTTCTGGAGTGGCTCAGGATTTCATGGCCTCCATGACAACCATGGGTCTGTCTCAAATAATATCTGGCCCCATGCATGTTGCTGGTCATACCTTGGACCTTGTTTTCTGTATTGGATGGGATGTAGGTGATCTTGGTGTGGAGGAACTTGTATCAGTTCCTTTGTCATGGACAGACCACTTCCTGGTTAAGTTTAAACTCACTGGAACTCATAACCTCCGCAGGGGTGGGGGACCGATTAGAATGGTCTGCCCCAGGAGACTGATGGATCCAGATGGTTTTCTGATGACTCTTGGGGATTTTCCTGTCACCTCGGCAGGTGATTCTGTCGAAGCCCTGGTTGACCTCTGGAATGAGGCAATGACCAGGGCTGTGGACACAATCGCTCCTAAGTGTCCCCTTTCGCGCTTTGGAGCCAAGTCTTCTCCTTGGTTTACTGAGGAGCTGATGATGATGAAACGCGAAAGATGGAGACTAGAGTGACGTTGGCGAAAAACTCTGAGCGAATCTGACCAAACACGGGCTAGAGCCTATTTAAAGACCTACACCGTGGCAGTGCGGGCTCAGAAGAAATCCTTCTTCTCTGCCTCCATTGCATCTGCGGGATCTAGCCCAGCGGAATTATTTTGAGTGGTCAGGGGTCTCTTATATTCTGACCCCCATGAATTTGATGTTGACCACCCAGCAACCCGCTGTCATGAATTTGCGCTATATTTTGCGGATAAAGTTGCTCAGATTCGCTCTGACTTAGACGCCAAACTTGATACAGTCTCTGTGGATGTAACCTTGGCCCCTGCTTGCTTAATTAAAATGGATTCTTTTCAGCTTGTTCAACCCGAAGATGTGGACAAAGTCCTTGGAGAGGCGCGTCCGACCACCTGCATGTTGGATCCTTGCCCTTCCTGGCTTATAAAAAGTGCCAGAGGGGGACTGATTGAGTGGACCAGGGAAGTGATTAATGCCTCTTTACAACAAGGCAGAATGCCCCCTAGTTTAAAGGAGGCAGTGATAAGACCTTTATTGAAAAAACCCTCCCTGGACCCCTCACTATTAGGCAACTACCGCCCAGTCTCCAATATTCCTTTTTTGGGCAAGATAATAGAACGGGTGGTGGCCGCTCAGCTCCAGAGCTTTTTGGATGACACAGACTATCTAGATCCATTCCAATCTGGTTTCAGGCCCGGTTTTGGAACTGAGACGGCTTTGGTCACCTTGGTGGATGACCTTCATAGGGAACTGGACAGGGGTAGTGTGTCCCTGTTAGTTCTACTGGATCTCTCAGCTGCTTTCGATACCATCGACCATGGTATCCTCCTGGGTCACCTCGCTGGGATGGGACTTGGAGGCACTGTGTTATGGTGGCTTCAGTCCTTCCTAGAGGGGCAAACCCAGAAGGTGGTTATGGGGGATGCCTGCTCGACCACTTGGCCATTGACCTATGGGGTCCCTCAAGGTTCAATTCTATCCCCCATGTTATTTAACATCTACATGAAACTGCTGGGAGAGGTTATCCGGAGTTTTGGGGTTCGGTGCCACCAATATGCGGATGACACCCAACTCTATTTCTCCTTTCCACCTCATGATACCAAGGAAGCTGTCCAGGTTCTGAACCGATGCCTGGTATCGGTGATGGATTGGATGGGGATGAACAGGCTGAAATTAAATCCGGACAAGACAGAAGTGCTCCTTGTCAGTCGTAATGTGGATCAGGGAATAGGGATTCAACTTGTGCTGGATGGGCTTACACTCCCCCTGAAATCGCAGGTTTGCAGTTTGGGGGTACTCCTGGACTCAGCTCTGAGCCTGGAGGCCCAGGTCTCTGCTGTGGCCGGGAGTGCCTTTGCTCAATTAAGATTTGTTCGCCAACTGCGCCCGTTCCTTGACCTATCAGACTTGACTATGGTGACACATGCCTTAGTTAGACTACTGTAACGCGCTCTACATAGGGCTGCCACTGAAGACTGCTCAGAAACTTAAATTGGTACAAACAGCACCAGCCAGAATGTTAACTGGAGCCGAGCTCAGGGAACGTACAACCCCTTTGCTGTACCAGCTCCACTGGCTGCCAATATGTTTCCGGGCACAATTCAAAGTGCTGGTTTTGACTTATAAAGCCTTATACGGCTTAGGTCCAGGTTATCTGTTAGACTGTATCTCCCTTTATGAACCTGCCCGGACTCTAAGATCCTCCGGTGAGGCCTTACTCACTATTCCATCCTTTTCACAAGTTCTTCTTGCAAAGACACAGAATATGGCTTTTTCGTTGGCCGCCCCCAGATTGTGGAATTCGCTCCCTAGTGAAGTGCGATTAGCCTCCTCGCTTTTGTCCTTCCGTGCTAAGGTGAAGACAATCCTTTTTAGATGAGCTTTTGATTGAATTGGTTAATTAATTGTACTTGATTTTATTCATTCTAATTGTTTTTAAATTTGTATATTTACTGTCTTAATCTTTTTTATGATTATTCTTGTAAGCCGCCCTGAGTTCTCTGGAAAAAGGGCGGGGTATAAATATTTTAAATAAATAAATAAATAAATAAATATTGGCCATGCATATCTATTTTGCAACCAGTACACAGGTTAACGGAGTCTAGACATTTACAGAACCATCCTAATAAATTTTATATAACGTTTCTTATAGAGAAAAATAAGTTTAAGGGTGGAGGGGTTTAGTCCTCCTAATAGCACAATAGAAATCTTGGAGCCAACATTGCAACATGGAGGAAAAAGATTATATGATCAGCCAAAGTATGCCCTGAGAATCTTGGGAACTGACTTATTGCTCATCTGTTTGAAAGAGTGTTAATTGCCATTTATCCATTTGTTTAATTTTTTGTTTTTAAAAATTTATTTCCCACTACATGCTTTTTTTTAAGAAGACTCATGACTGTACTTATTGATGCCCTCCTACCAAGCGATTTGTCTCATTTGTCCATAGTTCTACTTCTGTTCTGCCATTTCCTCCCATATGTCACCACCAGTGTACTGTCCTTTTCTTTCACATCACCCACAAAGGCTTCTTGTTTCCAAAATTAATTACTCTTTTGAGCAATTTTCTGGCTTGGTTCCCTTTCCAATCATTTCTTCCATAAACCTCTGCTTGAGGCTTTTCTCTTGCTTGCTGAATGCCAAGTTCGTTAGTTGTGTTCTCTTCCTGGGACTTGTAATCTCAAAAGCCCTATCAGACTGCCTTTGGCTGTCTTTGAAGTGGCTGGTTTGTAATGGTTACGCAAATGCAGCCTCAAAATAAAGCTATTCAGTGTTGCACCTTTGCCCATGTGATTCAGTTCAAAACCACCTTTTTCTTCAGTCTCTTCATTGGGTTTAAACAGCAAAGATGCCTGTGCTACCCTGCCTGTGACAGTAAAAACGCCTGGTCTTTAATACCCCTTGTTGCTTTTTTAAAAAGGTTAATATGGCTGTGCCTATGGAAATTAGGGCTGTAGCTCACTGGTAAAACATATGCTCGGTGTGCAAAAGCCTCCAGGTTTAATCTACAGGTAGGACTAGTAATGTGCCCTGTAGATTAAACCTGGAGAGCAACTGCCAGCCAGTGTAGACAATGCTGAGCTAGATTAACCAATGGCCCAGGGGCATCACTACCGGGGTGCGGAGGGTGCGGCCTGCACCCAGGTGTCACCATGAGGGGGGTGACACCCAGACCCGTCCCGCCCCACGCCGTTGCCCGGCAAGGCTGCTCCAACTCCTCCTTGGAGGCGGGCAGGCGGGTGAGACCGGGAGCAGCGTTGGCGGGGCAAGGGAGGTGTGCCGGCGTTCCCAGGCCTTCTCCGGCTGGGTGCCCCTCCGGCGTGTGCCCTCCCAGGGGCATGGACGGGGTGGCTGGCCTTGAGTGCGAGCGCGCATGCGCACACACACAAGCCCAGACACCTCGTCCATGCCCCTGGGAGGGCACGCACCGGAGGTCCGCACCCCCCTGTACTCCCGCTAGTGATGCCGCTGCAATGGCCTGACTCAGCAAAAGGCACTTTGTATGTTCCTATCATGCCTTAATATCCCATGTAAGTAAAGTAATGCTCAAGGTTCTACAACAAAAGCTCTTACCATATATAGAGCAAGAAGGGCCAGATGTCCAAGCTGGATTTAGAAAGGGAAGAGGCACCAGAGATCATATTGCAAACATATGTTGGCTAATGGAACAGACCAAGGAATTTCAGAAGAAAATCACCCTGTGCTTTATAGATTACAGCAAAGCCTTTGACTTTGTAGAAATCTATAAGCAGAACATATACAGAAAGCAGGATTGGACCAAGATGAAGGAGGTGTGAAAATTGGAGGGAGAAATATCAATAATTTAAGGTATGCAGACAATACCATACTACTTGCAGAAACCAGTAATGATTTGAAACGAATGCTGATGAAAGTTCAAGAGGAAAGCACAAAAGCAGGACTACAGCTGAACATCAAAAAGACTACAGTAATGACATGTAACTTTAAAGTTGACAACAAGGACATTGAACTTGTCAAGGATTATCAATACCTTGGTGCAGTCCTTAACCAAAATGGAGACAATAGTCAAGAAATCGGAAGAAGGCTAGGACTGGCGAGGGCAGCTATGAGAAAACTAGAAAAGGTCCTCAAATGCAAAGATGTATCACTGAACACTAACGTCAGGATCATTCAGACCATGGTATTCCCGATCTCTATGTATGGATGTGAAAGTTGGACAGTGAAAAAAGCGGATAAGAGAAAAATCAACTCATTTGAAATGTGATGTTGGAGGAGAGCTTTGCGCATACCATGGACTGCGAAAAAGACAAATAATTGGGTGTTAGAACAAATTAAACCAGAACTATCATTAGAAGCTAAAATGATGAAACTGAGGTTATCATACTTTGGACACATCATGAGAAGACATGATTCACTAGAAAAGACCATAATGCTGGGAAAAGCAGAAGGGAGTAGAAAAAGAGGAAGGCCAAACGAGATGGATTGATTCTATAAAGGAGGCCACAGACCTGAACTTACAAGATCTGAACAGGGTGGTTTATAATAGATGCTCTTGGAGCTCACTGATTCATAGGGTCGCCATAAGTCGTAATCGACTTGAAGGCACATAACAACAACAACAACAAAATGTTTCTATCAGTTGAGGCTGGTCCATTAGAACAAACAGGGCACTGGCCCATCAAGCTCAGTCTGTCCTTTAGCCAGATCCCACCTTCCTGTCTCCTTACTTACAAGTCCCAGTGAGGCAGTAGCTCTCAGTTTCTTCCTCTGTAGTCTCAGGGTAGAAACACACTCACTGTTCTGCCAGTTTCAGAGCAACTCCACCTCTCTCTTCTGAAAACAAAGGCATACAATCCTATAGTCAAACCCTGCCTCTTTTTACTATAAAATCTGGTGGGATCAGCTTGAGTGCATTTTTTAAAATTCAGCTTCAAAGAGATTTCACAACTGATTGGCAGATCAACCCATTGTCTCTCCCGGTGTGGCCAATGGAAACTCTTTGCTTTAGGTGGCTACTGTGCTCATAGCCTTATTCAGGTTTTGTCCCCATTCTCTTCCCTGCCAAGTTCTATAGAGGCAGCACTGAGACTGCGAACACACTACTTGACTACAGCAAAGTGTTTCCATTGGCTAAACCTGGAGGGACAATAGGTTGATCTGATCAGTTGCAAAATCTCTTTGAAGCTGGATTAAAAAAATGCGCTTGAGCTGATCCTACCAGGTTTTATAGTAAAAAAGGGCAGGGTTTCACTAGCATAATGTAGGCCAATTTTCAGAAAAGAGAGGTAGAGATGCACTGGAACCGGCAGAGCAGTAAATATGTCTCCCCTAAATTGGTTCCGCTCTGATTCCACCTACCATTTATCTCTCTGCAGTGGCAGCTGGTAACATTTTGCCTTGGTAGGGCTGCAATTTTTAACCTTCCTGTTTTCATCACAAGAGGATTTGTACAGCACTTATTTAAGAAAGTGTGCCATTACACATGAGCAGAGTGCTACTGTGTCCTCACTAAAAAAAATAAATCAATTATTCTCTGCATAACTATGGACAGTTGAAACACTTCCATGTAAGAGGGCAAGTATGATTTTCACAGAAGATTGACTCTGTATCTCTTATTTGGAACTACACCATACCACGACATACATTTTTAAAAACTTTTATTATAAGAAACAAATAATATTCCAAAATAACATATACAGCATAAAATGTCATAATATTTTGTTCATGTATTGATTACACCTGCATATCCATTGCCAAAAAAACCCCTAAACAAACACATTATAACTTGTAAAATGTGAGGAACACTTGTTTCCAGTTGCATGCAGTTTTCTTCCCCTAAAAAAATCAATTTAACTTTTCATTATCCAAAATTAAAAGAACAAAGTGTTCCAACCAATAGACAAAAAATTATTGTTTTATTTGAGGCAGGGCACAGCTGAACATATTTGCAATGCATGGCTCAGTCCTGAAAATGTGGAGTAATAATCTCTGGTCATGTGCAGAGTACATGACATCTGACTAATCATAATCAGCCTCTGTTATGTCTGAGATGAAGAAGAGTATCTTCTAGGTTTGGGGAAGGATATGGAATCAGTCAGTGTGATATCTAAACAGGATTAGATCTAAAACTTTTCATTTTAGAAATTTGAATTACATTTCAGATGTGTAAGGAGGAAAGCCTTTGTATAGATATGCAAACTGCTGTCCCAGATTTTCTTAGCCAGAAGGTTTAGCAGAAAGAATAAAATCCCTAGGCTTTTGTATCTGAATCTTGATTCTTAACTAAGATAGATTATAAATATAAAAACAGACGGACATCAACAAACCAAAATATCAGCATAGTTGCAGCTTCTGGACAGTCTCTAGGAGAAACCTCACATAAGTGTATTACAGTAGTGTATAGTGTACACTTACAGTAGTAAGTGTATTACTTAAGGTTGTTAAGACATAGACAACTTGAGCAAGACCCCTACTGTCTAGGTAAGACCAGATGCATATATTCCCCACACAGTAACTTTTAGGTCTGAAGAATGACCAACTTTTAGCAATTCACAGAAGCAACCTTTTAGCAAGGTATTCCCCAAAGGCAAATAGGGATAAAATGTTTACAAGTGGCAGGAATCAGACAACAGGAGCTGTAGCTGATACATATGAGCAGCTGAAACATATGAGATTGGCTATATCTAGTAAAAAAAAAAAGCAGTTTGTGTTCACCAAGTCTAGGGGTTTCAAAATGTCCCTGTGATATTCTGTAATCTTAATTTACAAGCAAATAGCTCATCTCAGTTAGAATATAGAGACAACCATACACTGAACTCCTCTTGTGCCCTGTTTATTTTCTAACTCTTCTTCATGTTCAATATTTGTTTGTTTTAGTGGTTTTAAAAAAAGCCAGAGTTCTTTTTCATGTATAAAATGGTTCATATTAAGGCTTTCATAATACCCTTCAGTTTCTGTGTTAAATTGATGTTTAAATTGGAATAAAAGTAAAAACCTTGGCAGTTTAGATAATTCACTTCATCTGGTGGCCAGCTATGTTAACAATCACATCATCATATGCCAGCACTTACATGAGATGAAAGGAGTCCCCGGGGCACTGGAACTGCATTCTAGAAGCAGAGTGAAAATACAGTTATAGTCTGTTTCATCATTTTATTCTGCAAAATGATAAATTATTTTAACTGGAATCGGAAAGGTTATGTTGTGGGTTATTTAGGGCAGATTAGTTTTGGAAAACTGAATGTCAATTGTTGATCAGTATTCTGGGACTTCCGGGAAGGGTGACTTCGCTTGTGCCTGCTTTTGAGACGGGCTCCCGCCTCAAAACAAGCTTATTCAGATATAAATCAGTCAGAACATTTTTTTTTGACTGATGAAATTTCTCCCGGGCAGGGAGAAACGTAGAGATCAACCTCAAAAGCCTGTTTTTGTTGGGAGGACTGGATTTCATTAATTTATGAGAAAAGGTCCAGCCAGCAATGCCGGACGGACTTCCGAACAAGCTGTATCTGATTAATGCGATACGTTTATCTTTTCTTCAAAGAGAAAACGGACTAACAGGCAAGCACCCTTCTTTCTATTATTTTTTTTTACTTGGTTTAAATTGTTGCAGCAAAAAGAGATTTGTCAAATGAATCATCTTTAAAGAACTTCTGGGTGAGCTATAACTCTTCTCTGTTATTCACGAAATTAACAGCTTATCTCTGTTTCTATTGCAAAAAGCTGTCCTGGAAGTGCATTCTAAAGATATAAACAGAAGAGGGATTTCTATTCCGAGGAACATTATATTGTCTGGGACTATTCTCTTTTTGGTCTATTTTATTTTGACGAATCTGCTTCTTCACGACGCCACTAACTGTTTTGATGCTGGGAACTAAATTTGTTTTGTATTCTTGAACATAGAGAGATAAGGCAGGCTGCTCTGTTTATACTGTGATGTCATCAAGCCTGGAATATTAACCCAACTGTTGCTGAAATAAGAAGTGGTTCTTCTTTATTTTTGTTTTGTTTTGTTTTCGTGGTTTTAAAAATGGCAATCAAGAAAGTGGCTGAGAATCTGGAAGTAATTATGTTTCAGAAAATAATGGATGAGATTGAGATAATGAAACAAACCCTGCGACAGGGCAGTAAGGAGCTGAAAATTGAACTGAGCAAAATGACGCAGGAGCTTAAAGAAATAGGGGATCCTGTGAGAGAGGAGAATGAGATCAGAGATGAGAAAAGAAAAAATAAAGGGAAGATACAAGCCCTGGAGATTGGAACAAATGTGGAATTGGAAAAAGATCTGGAGTTTATGGATATTAGAAATAAAATCTACTGTTTGGAATTTAACGTTATCTCTGAAGAAATTAATGAAGATATTAGAGATAAAGTTATCAATGGCTTGGATAATCTTCTGGACTGGAATGACGTGATGGAGCTTGATATAGAGAAAATCTATGGAATTAACTGCAGCCATGTGACAATGGAAAAACTCTCAAGAGATGAGCCAGTGCATTTTGTAAAAAAGAAGAACAGAGATATGACTTTACAACAATATTTCAGCAACTTATTCAGAATTGATGGCAAGAAAATATTTGGGATAGAGGAAATTCCCATCAGACTCTTATTATATGACTATGGCTATGACAGCAAGATTATTATGGAATACTGATAATGGAAGATTGGACACTGAAATTACTGGACTTAACAGGACTATTGAAGATGGAAGATGGAATTAATATGGATAATGGAATAATGGCTATTGAAATTATTGGACCTAACAGATTTTGATGAGATGGATTAATCGATATGTTTATTTGGACTATGGTTATGACCATAAGATTATTATTATTATTAACGAGATGGATTAATCGACATGTTTATTTGGAGAAAAATTGATAGATATATTTCTTAAAGAATTGAAACCTCTCTTTGACTTTTTGTGGAAAGAATAAAGTAATGTTTATGAGATTTGATGATTAGTTAAGATAACTACTGGAGGAAAGTGACTTTATAATATAATTTAAGAGACAGGATTGTTATATATTGTAGACCTATAACTGATTTGATCTGCGACAAATGGGAAGTCAACATTTTATTTTTTTGTTTAATCATTTTTGTTTTGTTTTGTTTTTTGTCTTTGAATGTTTTATGATTTTGTTTTGTATGTTTTATGAAAATTTGAATAAAAATTATTGTAAAAAAAAATTGTTGATCAGTATTCTGGACAGGAAGTGTTCTGCACAATGTCAGCAAATTGTCTTTTATTCCAGCATATTGAGCACTTGGAGGAAATGGCATATTGTTAGCATATGAATAACATCAAAGCCTCACATTGCAAGATGGATTTCAGCCTCCTGAGATAAAATGCAAGGACTTCACTCTGTGGATTTAAGTGCTTCCCCTGCCTGCTTCAATTCTAGTCTCTCTCTCTCCCCCCCCCCAACACACACCACTTCCATGTAGCACAGACAAGTCAAATCTCTGCTTCAGGAATGTGTATTTCATCATATACTTCCAGCAGCAAATTTGCTCTAAAACCAGTGTTTGCATACATTGGAGTAAGGGGCAAGGGCAGTTTTCAACCCCTAGGCTGTGGTGGAGTAGTAAGTTCTGAATTTATGACAGCTGACAAAACCACTACTCTTACATAGCAACATTAGAAAGCAGCCTTACACAGAGACAGACCATCAGTCCACCGAACTCAGTATTGTCGACACTGACTGGCAGCAGCTCTTCAGGGTTTCAGGAAGAGGTCTTTCCCAGCCCTACCTGGAGATGCCAGGGACTGGACCTGGAACCTTCTGCATGCAAAGCAAACCTTCTACCATTGAGCTACAAATCTCTTCTAAGATTATACAACAAAAATGAATTTTTGACCAATGCAGACATTATGACCAAGCCAGCCCTTTCTCTCCCCCTCCTCCCCATTAATGTCTAGCCTAATAAAATAGCTTAATAACTTTTCACACGAAAGGTTAACATTTAGTCATGCGTGCTCATGTCACCTACCCATCTCTCTACTCAGGTCATATGGTGGATTTCTCTCAAAGAAGAGCTTATCACTTTGGCATGCAGAAGATTAGCAGACAGCATCCCAATAGACGACATTATCATATCTGCTGTGAAACAAATCTACTTAGTTCCTGCCTGTCCCTGCTCTACTACACCACTCTGAAATGTGGGAGAATGATACCCACTACAGAACTATGTGGCCAATAGATATATATTTTAAAATGTGGAACACAGGAAAGAACACAGTGGCTGCCTTCAGATGTAGCGCTAAACCACAGTTCAGTTATGGTAACAGCCTGGACAAACTTATCGCTTACGCATTCTCCCTCCCCGTTCCTCCTCCAGAGAATCTGCAAGGAAAGCAGAAGTGTTCACTTCCATTTTTAACTAGTCGCGGTTACTCATTTTGTTTGAATGGAGAACTTTGGCTAGTGTTGTGGTTTAAACCAGGGAAACAAGTGAGGGTTGTATCCCATGGTTTCAAAACCCATGGTTTCAACACAAAATTCCATGATATAGAAAGCTTCTGATCTCATCCTCACAGACTCAGTTGCCTGAAACACACAAAATTAAACTTTGGCCTGATAAGACATTGTCCTGGATACAGGATCCGTCTTTGCAAACATACACAAAGATTCTAGGAAATCTTTCTTTTGGAAATAATAGTTTGATTTTTCTTTTCTTCTGTGAAATCTATCCAGTTTTCCCAACAAACTGACTATGTAGGGAAAACCACAGGAGGTGTTTTCCCCCTTCAGTTTGAACCCTCTCATGACCAGCCAGAACATAGGGCCCTGGTGGGTGATATAGGCAGGGCCGGTTCTAAAGGGCAGCCAGGTTGGGCACTGGCCCAAGGGCCCCGGAGCTACAGGAGCCCCTGAGGGGCCCCTGAGAGGCCCTCCACTCCCCTTCCACGATCTGCACCCCCCACGCCCCCCACTTACCTGTCAGCCGGTTTTTTAGCATTGCCCTTAATGAAGATGGCGGCCGCAGCTTCCCTAAGGTACTGAAGCCGCTGCCGCCATCTTAGTTGATGGCAGAGATGTGCGCGCTTAGCACTCATGTGTGCCATCAACAAAGATGGCGGCAGAGGCTTCATTCCCCTTAGGGAAACCGCGGCCACCATCTTCATTAAGGGCAATGGTAAAGACTAGACAGGTAGGGGGGCTGTGGGGGGCACATGGGGGGGCCATGCACATGCACACCCACCCACCGGGGGCCAGGGCAAACTGATGCCCAAGGTCCCCCGCATGCCTGGAGCCGGCCCTGGATATAGGCATCACTCCCCTGTATGAGTGAGTCTACACTAGAAGATAGTTTGCTGTTCTAAAGTTTCAAACTGGATATTACTTTAGTACTTTCTTTGAATGCTATGATTTTGGGAATCTCTTTTTAAACTTTTAGCTGCTGTGGGGACCCTCAGTCTGGATTCAGGAAGAAATTGAAATGGTTTCTTAGCCTTTTCCCATGCATTATTTTCCTGCTAAAAATTGGACCCCAATAATGTAAATGATTTAGAGGTGACATTTATTACATCTTAAGATCAGAGTCATCAAAAGGAGAGACAATATCCACAGAAAATAATTGTAACATCTTAGACTTATAGACAACCTTGTTCCTCAAGAGTTCAGAGTAGATATAGTAGGGCCCCGCATTACAGCACTTCGCTTTACAGCGATTCGCTAATACAGTGGTCCCAATTAGACGCAATTAGACTAAAGCCCCACTCATATGGCGCTTGTTCCACTTTTACGGTGGTTTTCGGGCATCGTGTGCCATTCTATTCAATGGGTTCTGCTTTACAGCAGTTTTCGCTTTACAGCGGGGGTCCGGAATGTAACCCGCCATATGAGTGGGGCCCTACTGTAATGTTATTTATTTCATGTTCATCATACTTCTGTGAGAGATCAATTGTCATGTACAATTTGCAGATGGGAAACTGAGGGTGAGAGTCAAAGTGACTTGCCAAACAGAACTTGGTGAAGCCCTATTTGAATGTAGATAAAGATCCTACACTTTCTTCATTGGGCCAGGTTCACCTTCTTGGGTGAGAATAGTTTTAAGCCAGCTGTGAACACTTTAACATCATGTTGCATAAGAGAGGAAGGAATGTGTACGAATTTCATATTAATAGCAACAAAGATGAAGTCTGGCAAATCCTTATGCCTTGACTAACATTTTATATACAAGAGAGTCACTTCTAAGTACTTCTCCATCACTTAACCTATAAGAAGATTTACAAGAACCCATTCCAATGTTTTAAAGGACACTTGGGAAGACACAGTTTCCTGAGACAAACCTATGTAATTAAAGTCTGGATCAGCCAATATCAAGACTACTTTTTTTTTATTACTGCTGGTCCTGCTGCACTTAAGCATGGGCTGAAGATTTACAGACATCTCAGGTGGCCTGAAAGTCTTGCCACCCAGCCTTTTAAAGTTTTTAGTGTACTATAAATAAATGTCGGAAGCCACAGACTTGTTAAACAGCCCCATGGTTATTCTTTGAACTGGCAATAAGTCATCAAGGAATGGCCTATTTGTGATCTGAACAAGCTGGTAGATCGATTGCTTTTGGATTGGGATTGTCCCTATCAGTAGCAGCTGGTGCTCCATATATTCTTTGGCTAGGGAATGCCACGATTCTGCCATATATATATGCTCTGTATATGCTCCTCCAGAGCTTATTATAATTTCATCCACAACAATTAATAACAATAATAAAGCAGATAAATGGGTAGAAGCACACATTTGAAATGTCAGGGCCTAAAAACACCACCACCACCCCAAGAACTTGTCACATCAAAAGTGCACTGAAATACAACAGCTTTTTCTTGATGAAATATCATCAAGAAAGGGGCCAGCCTTGATAGTATATGTGTGAAACAGGCACACACACACACAAGGAGAGAGAGAGAGAGAGAGAGAGAATGCTATGACTGAGAAATAAAATAAATAACTTGAGACAGACTAAAGTTAAAACAGACTATTCAGTTCAGACAACTGCACACACAGTGAATTTTGTGATTGTAAATAATGTAATAACAACAATAATGGTAAATTAAGGGCACAATCCAACTGCTATTTACATCGGGCTGAGGGGAGTTGGATAAGGAGGACCTCTGGCTGAGCTGGCTGGGTCCTGGTTCAGGTGGGCTATGCCAGGCTATGCTGGCAGAAGTCCCTCAAACCTGCCCCGCCGCAGCAGAGCTGGGACCCAGCCGGCTCAGCTGGAGGTCTGAGGGGATGTCCAGCCTGGTGTAAGGGGAGCCGGCACAAGGCCCAAAAAAGGGGTGTTCTGGGGGAGTGTCAGAGGAGGGGCTGGGTGGGGACTTAAGCCACATCCAACTCATGTTTGGAGTGCTTCTGCAGGTTCCAATCCAGGCAGAAGTTACACCAGGAAAAAGGTTGGTCTAAGAAAATAATTGCAATGGAGAGGGCTGACTCCCCGGTAGGGGTATTTTGGAGAGGAGGCTTTTACTTTCTGGTCCCTGCTTGCAGCTCCCAGCTGAGCCAGCATTCAGCCAACCCAGAGGCTCCTGAATGGCAATTAGATGTGGTGGACCTTTCCCTGGCTCCTCTTTCACCGACTCCATTTATGCTGGCTTCCCCTGACTTGGATTGCTCTGTACGTCTGTATTGTGTGCTGCTTACAGCCATGAGCAATATTACCACAATACACTACAGTCCAGTAACAGTGTGTGAAAACATCACACACGCACACACACGCACACGCAGACATGCACGTGCGCACGCATGCACACACACACAGACATAAATACAAAATGGAGCTGATGGATGCTGGAGTCCAACAACATCTGGAGGGCACCATGTTGGTTGCCCCTACTGTAAAAAGCAATTTAGTTTAGACAGCCTGCGAGTGACTGATAAATAAAATAGGAAAATCACCTGAGGCAGACTAGAAGATAAAACAGACATGTGAAACAAAATGAATCAATCAAACTTAGAACTATTCTAAGTGGAAGAGCCAGGGATAACAATGGCTTTAAATAATAACAAGATTCAAAAAGCAAACAATATAAATAAAAAAATAAAAATGGAACAAATTAATAAGGAAGACTTTGGGACAGATGGGTAATAAAGGAGTGGGTGTATGGACCTGAATGACGTACTAGTAAAGAATGCAAAAGAAGCTCCCAAATAATTCCACAAAAACTCTATTGATTCTTAAAGATAGAATAATATCCAACAATCCTACTCAGAGTAGATACATTGACATTAGATGGATACAACCCAAAACTTGCAAAAATATATTTATTTTGTCAACATCCCTTCTCCAAACGTTAGAGAGCCTTGGTAAAATCATTTCCTTCAGTTATAACCTAGAAGAGTCAATCACAAAGGAACTCTCCCTCCCTTCCCCCCCTCTCCCTCCCTCCCCCGGCATTTTGCTTAAATAAGTATAGAGTCATAGGGTTGTGTTCAGCCTAGTGCCAAAGATACCATTTTATTAACACAAGCATTTCTGCTTGCCTGATGGAGCAATCTCCCATCTCCATCCCCCTGCACCATGTTCTGGACACAGGAGGTATAGGGGGAGGAAAAGGGGGAAGTCCGCTAATACTACGAGTCCATTCAGTATGGTCCATAGATTTGTTTTTGGAAGACGCACTGACTGCAGCATATTTTTCTTTACAATTTGAGTTGCTGAGGCACCAAAAAGTGCTTCAGAGGTTGCTGCTTTGGTCTTGGACACATTCCACGTTGCATTGGACAAGCTCAGAATCCCTTGGAACTATCCCACTTCAGTGCAAGATTTGGGATTGTACATCTGTAGTATTAACACATTTTTCATACAGTTTAGTTATAACTGCCGATATATTTAAAAGTTGATAATGTTGAAATAAAGCTTGTGACTTCATTTTAAATGTTTTTAAATGTTACTAAAATTGTAAGTATATTACAATTTATTTCATATTCAGAATGTCTTATTTCCCCTCTCCCCTATTTCATTACATGGATTGTGTCCAAATTGTATTTACTGGATGTGCACTAGCTGGAACTGGATGTCCATATGGACGCACAACTATTCGTTTAAAAATGTGATGTGTGCAAAGCAAGATATGATGCCCCGCTCGCCGCGCAGCTGACGAGTGGGGCATGGTTGCAGATGGGGGTGAAGCTGCCGCCTCCATCTTTGTTTGGGGCAATGTCGCGCGTCGCACCTATTGTGTGCGTGCGATGTGCAGTGTGGAGGGGCAGGGCTTTGGGGCTTATTTAAGTCCAGCCGCCCCTCCTACCTTCCTCTTTGCCAGTGTGACGTTGAAGGACGACGAGGGCCGAAGCAGAGCAAGGAGAAGAGCGACAGCGGCCATTCTGGCTCGGCCGCGTGGTTGGTGCCATTTTGGAGGCGCTTGTTTGCAGCGGCACAGGCCGCATTTACAGGCCAGTTAGGCCACGTTTGTGGGCAGATTAGGCCTCAATTATTTTCCTTGGTGGAGGTAGTTTGAGGAGGCAGGCGGTCATGAGCCTGGAGCAGTGGTGGCGGCTGGAGCGGGTCTTTTATTAAGGGCTTGCTGGGCCGAATGCTGTGGAAACCCCCTCTCCTTTGGCTGGGGGGGGTAGGCACTCAGTGTCCTCCAGCAGCGCCGCCTTAGGGCTATTGCTAGCCAGTTAAACAAGATCACACACACATTTAATATTGTATAAGAGCAGCGATATAATATAAAGTAATTGGAATAAACCAGTAATTAAAATAAATTAGAGCAAAAGAGCTGCAGGGTTTTGAATAAAAGGATCAGACCTTGCAGACAATGGCTTACTACAGTTAGCAGCTTACAATACTGGTATTTGTGCTGGTGTTTCTGCAGTTGGTGGCTTATAATAATAATAATAATAATTATTATAATTGGTCTCATAATTCTCATTATAGGCCAGGGAGGATTTAAGTAGTCATGCCAACCAAGCAAGGAAAAGAGGTGTGTGTGAAAGGTCCCCTCATAAAATGCAGGTCTTTGGGCAATTTTAAACCACCACCACCCCATACGCATGGGATAGGTTTTGATAGTGGTTGAGGTGTTTGGACTGCGATCTGGGAGATTGGGGTTGAAATCTCCCCAACAGCCATGGGCTGCAGGCTCAGAACTAATTACGGGAGAGGAGGCTGCACAAGCCTTTCGAGTCTCAACAGGCCCTATTTACCCCCCTTTGGTTGCCAAGGCTGGGTGTGAGTTCAGCCTAGGTAGGGGGCACAAGACAGTGAAGGATGTGGGTGAGGCCTTGGCAGCCTCTCTTGGCCGTTGTGAAGGGTTCTTTGGTTAGGCTTGCGGCCTTTGCTTGACTTGGGCCTATATTAGGTTCAAGGTACCTTATTCTATTAATTTTATTACATCGTGGTTGCTTGGGGGGTGGGTGGAGCTCTTTGATTAGGCTTCTGAGTTCCTGCTAGGCCCAGGAATATAGTAGGTTGAAGTAGTTAATTCTATTATTATATTACATGTGGCCTTTGAGGGGCCAGGTGAGCCTTTGGGCCTTTCATATTTGGATACTAATGGTGTGCACAGATGACAGGGTTTGCTGGGAAATGTATAAATCACAACCACTACTTAGGTGACAGTGATCCTTTTCCAAGTGTCAGTTACACATTCCTTGTTAATTCTGAGGAGTTGCATTTATTTGAATTTGGTCTCATATCAAAAACAAGGCATATGGCATTTGTTATATTTACAGAAGGACATGCAAACTTCTGCAGGGAATTGCAGGTCTTGCAGATAATAGTGTGGCTCAATGGGTGGATAGCAATAAAGAGGAAAGACAGATCACTTATCAGGATCTTATCCTCATTTCCAAGATCTTGGACTTTACTGAAACAAGGGCTGCCTTGATGCAAGCTTAGACTCTGTTTTTGACACAGAGGCTGCATTTTAAGATTCAGGCAGACTCTTCACCCTTTCCTGATGACTTTACAACAATAACAAAACCTTTCTTTGTTGGGATTTTTGATAACAATTACCTGAAGTCTCTGCTTTAAGGGAACTGGGTTAGAAGCAATGAACTAGTAGTTGGTAAAGTGTACTTACTCATAAATGATTTCCTTCCCTTTTGCAGAAGGATATATGCAACAGTTAGATAGGAGGCAAGAGCCCTTCAAAGGGGTAAGTAGAAGCCCCCAGTATAAGCTGCTCAAGGACATGTGTCCCTCCCCGGTTAGACTCAAGGTATTACGAACTTTGCTTGCTGGCTACCCGGTTTAAGGGAAGGTTTGTCTGTTATGGTGTTTTCCTTTTGATTTCCTAGTCCCATACTCCAACTCCCGACTGGCCTTCGTGGCCTCCAACTCCAGACTGGCCTTCATGGCCTACAATCTTTGATCTGTTTTCGTTATGGCAGTAATTTGCCAGGGACAGAGTGTAAAGATGCAAATTACACCTGATTCACCACCAGTCTTATTGAAGGGGTTTGGCTGTAAGTGGTTCATACCTGATAGTCTAGGTACCATGCGCTACACTTCATTTAACATGGTGCACGCATGTGGCAGAGGTGCCTTATGCATTTATGCGGCAGAACATTGCCTATGGACTGCTATATTTCTTACATGGAGTCCTTCAGATTCTTCTGGGAGGGAGCAATCAGGAGACATGTGGGCCCAGAAGTAGTGGGGCACTATCTGTGTGATTGGCTGTTCAGGGGTATGGCAGATTTTGGGATGCATGTTAGCACCTGAGGTCACAGCTTATAGTATGGCTATGTACCTGGGGATTCCCTTGACAGCTGAGAGTAGGGATGATCTACCCCAGTTGG
Source organism: Rhineura floridana (assembly GCF_030035675.1). Classification (NCBI taxonomy): domain Eukaryota; kingdom Metazoa; phylum Chordata; class Lepidosauria; order Squamata; family Rhineuridae; genus Rhineura; species Rhineura floridana. The sequence goes on from NC_084480.1 coordinate 81,961,045, forward strand.
AGATGGCCATAAGCCTATCCATTGCCCTAGTGTGATCACCAGCTCTTGGAATGCTGAAAGGGCTGTACGGGCTGTGCAAACATGGCCTATTCTTGTGAACTGCGCGCTGGACTTCCCATAGATTCCATTGCCCCCAGTACGCTCGCCAGCTACCACAGAGCAGGTAGGGCAATTCAGGAATTCTGGGCCGGCAAGGGCTATGTGCCAGAATGGCCTTTTCCGTTGTGTCACCCGCTGACATTCCCAGTGGATGGCAGGAGTAGGGGCTTGTTAGTCCAAGCACTTCAAGGTAAGCTGGCGGGACTTTCCTTCATAGCTAGGCTGGTGGTTTTTTCCCTATCTCCATCGCCCTTTCTCACTGGACATTTTATTGGGTATGGTGAGCCAGTGGGAATACAGTATGCTCCTCCGGCTATGAAGCCATACTTTCCAGGCAGTAGCCCTTATGCTGGGCTTTTTGGAGCTTTTAGGATAGGTAAGGTGATGGCTGGATCCAAGTGAGACCTGTCTTGACGTGCCCTCCAGCTATCAGATGTCTCCGTGGATGGGGGGGTTGTGCCCATATACAATTGTGAAGGTCTCAGACGGACCAGAGATGTATGGGGCAGACCGTAAATTGGCCAGGGGGATCTGGAGAAGGATATTTATTCCCCAATGCAAGCGAGGACCCCCTCACAAAATACCAGTTTTGGGTGCTCACAAAGCGGGCTTTTACAGCTGCTTCTACGGCAGCAGGTCTTGGGTTTTCCCAGGCAAAGGTGCAGGCTGTTGGACGCTCGTCCTCAGGTTTATAAGGGCTATATTCACCCCTTTTAGAGGGCCTGGGAATTTGGAAGCCTAACAAGTTATAATTATTTTGGCAGGCTGCTGGACGGGGACGGAGCAGACGCGTATCCTAATAGGCGGCCTCAGCATAGTCTTCTGGGCAGCCAGGAAGGCCTTGAAATCAAGCATGGGCTCACAGTTGGGCCTCAGTCGATGGGCTGCAATACAGTGGCGTGGCCGGAGAGGAATGCGTTTGGATAGGCTCCTACCCACTTTATTCCAGCATAATTCAGTACAGACGGTTTCACAAGTGGTGGTCCTTCCCCTGGGTGGCAATGACCTCAGTTGCTTGAGGCAAGACCCACAGATCGCTGGCAGGTGACGACATGCAGTTTGAGAGGCTACAACAGCCTCTGTTATTTAAGGGCAAGACTCTCAGTTGGCAGGCATGGGACAACATGCAGCTTGAGAGGCTACGACGGCTCGGTTACGTAAGGGCAAGGCCCTCCGTTGGCTGGCATGTGTGATGTGCAGCGGAGAGGCTGCGATGGCCTCAGTTACTTAAAGCCAAGTCCCTCAGTTGGCAACCACGTGTGACATGCAACGGAGAGGCTACAACGGCCTCAGTTACTTAAAGCCAAGTCTCTCAGTTGGCAAGCACGTGTGACATGCAGCGGAGAGGCTGCGACGGCCTCAGTTACTTAAAGCCAAGTCCCTCAGTTGGCAAGCATGTGTGACATGCAGCGGAAAGGCTACGACGGCCTCAGTTACTCAGGGCAAGGCCCTCAGTTGGTGAGCATGTGTGACATGCAGCGGAGAGGCTACAACGGCCTCAGTTACTCAGGGCAAGGCCCTCAGTGGTGAGCATGTGTGACATGCAGCGGAGAGGCTACGACGGCCTCAGTTACTTTTGGGCATGCTCCCACGCAGGGTTTGGCGAACGAAGGCTAACCGGCAGATTCGGTTGGCTCTTCTTGGGCATGGGGGGTTAGCCATTCCGGATCCCCATTCAGCATTAGAAGGGTGAACGATACAGGGCCGATGGCGTTCACCTGTCAGATGCAGGTAACGACATATTTGGGAGACCTGCAGAGGTGTCTGCGAGAGGTGCTTCTCGGCAGTGGGGTAAAGGGGGACTAAATAGAGATTTGTCCCCCTTTTGTGGCGGGAAGGTGCGGGAAGGGAAATAGGTAAGGACAGCTAGGTGGCCCCCTTAGGCACCTTTGGAGGTGATGGGCGGTTCCGGAGGCCTGTCTGTCAGGGCTTTACGGCTCGAGGGCAGGATATGGGCTGCTTCTGGGGCCAACTTATCCTCATCTACCCAGGGGTTATACGGCCCCGGGTGGGGATGACGTGGGAATGCCCCCCTACTCACCTACAAGGTGTGGCCGGGGTAAAGGGTAAGCAGATGGGCTTGCCCTTGCCCCAGCAGGGGCTGGTCGCCCAAGAGCTGTGTGGCAAGCTACTTGCTTATAGACAGTTCCCACACCTAGGTTTCCCTCTGCAGGTCACTTTAAATTGGGTTTTGTTTGCTGTAATTTAATAAAGTGGCCCTTGTTCAACCCAAGCTGATGTCTCTGTGTCTTATTTCACCCCTCGACTGCAAATGATGCCCCGCTCACCGCGCAGCTGACGAGTGGGGCATGGTTGCAGATGGGGGCGAAGCTGCCGCCTCCATCTTTGTTTGGGGCAACGTCGCGCGTTGCACCTATTGTGTGCGTGCGATGTGCAGTGTGGAGGGGCAGGGCTTTGGGGCTTATTTAAGTCCAGCCGCCCCTCCTACCTTTCTCTTTGCCAGCATGACGCCCACCCCGCCCTCCCTTGCCCTGAGTAACTGAGGCAGTCGTAGCCTCTCCGCTGCATGTCACACATGCTCACCAACTGAGGGCCTTGCCCTGAGTAACCGAGGCCGTCGTAGCCTCTCTGCTGCATGTCTTATTTCCCCTCTCCCCTATTTCATTACATGGATTGTGTCCAAATTGTATTTACTGGATGTGCACTAGCTGGAACTGGATGTCCATATGGACGCACAACTATTCGTTTAAAAATGTGATGTGTGCAAAGCAAGATACAGTTTTCATCTATCTCTCCTACTGATTCCAGCTGTCCATGCTATGTCATACTATTCTGGAGAATCCACCAAATTTCAGGAACTATTTTTTCAGGGTGCACAGAGGGCTACAGTGAGTAGCAGTAATCTGTGAAAACTGGGTACCCCACCTTGCACAAGTGCAAAGCTATCATTAGAAAGAGCCTCTGGGAATATTGGTGGCCTAAATAAGCTTCTTCACATTTGAAGATCACATTTTCATTTTCAAAATAAGATTCTTGTAGAATATTTAACATGAACATTAACGTGCCATCTTCACAGGTCATAAAATGATGTTCAAATTATATTTCTGGCATGCAAGTGAAACACACAAAACTGTTCACTGATCTCCAGCTCATAATGGTTTGATGAGTCACCCTGTGGTTAACCAAACGGTGGTTAAGAAATTAAGGACCATATTTAGGAATCAGCAGCCTCTTCCTTGTAGTAATCTCCTTCCCTGCTCCACACCTTCCATAACTGTGAATGGAATAAACAGTTGGGTAGTCCTGAAGTGATACTGTTAAGGCTAATCATGTTTTCCTATAACCCTAGGTTTTAAACCCACTTCAGCCTGCAGTCCCAGACCCGCTTTGAAGGAAAAGCCAGATTAGCCCTATTGCGGGGGAGACTATTCCAGGAAAGGCACGGGTTGTGTGGAAGGAACTGGTGTTCCTGAAGCTGGATTTCATTTGGTCACTATGGCTAGCAGGGAGCCAACATTACATCTGCAGCTGTCTAGTGTAGCTTTCTGTACTCAACAGGTTCCCTACTTTAGTGTTATCTGTGACCACCAACTTCAGGATGGGAGGACAGGGGAGAAAGGGTTATAAAATGACAGTCTCTTTTCTCTTGCTTTGAAGTACAAACAAGCTCACAAAATAAGGTCTTTCTTTTAATGTCCTCCTGACAGTATCTCTGTGGGGGGCTGTTTCAATATTGAACTGACATCTGCTTGGACAGGTGCCCCTATAAGCATCCCAAAGCTTTGAATGTGTTACGATTGGGCCTTAGCACATTAAACCATTCCCTCTATTGGCTCTTATTGTTTGAGTCAGCAGGAGACCAGACAGGACAAGATTGCAGTTCACTGAAGTGTTGAGAAAGCCACAATCTTGTCAATTCTGCTCCCTGCTGACATGACGAATGGAACCAAGACAAGAGAGAGCAGTGGAATAGCAAATATGTCATGACTGCTCCAGCTAAGATTGTTGTTATCCAAACGTCTGAGGAACGTTACATGAAGTGATGTTGCAGCCCTTACACTGGGTAGTTGATGTGTGTGACTTTGGGGGGAGGTTGCAATGTTGTAAGGGGGGATTAGATAAGGTTAGTGTAAAAATAAATTGCCACACCTAAAACTTCAACAGTTCTCAGGTGGCAGATTTTGGTATAAAAAATGTTCAGATAAAAGTTGATTCTAAGGAAGGATTGGGAATCTGTGGCCCTCTAGCTGTTCTGGGATTACAACTCCCACCATCCCTGACCACCGACTATTCTCACTGGGGATTATGAGAGTGGAAATCCAGCAACTACAGGATCCCCACCCCTGTACTAAAGCTTAACACAATGAATGTTCCCTAGCTACTGATCCTTCCTTGGCGTCACTGTGTTGGTGTGGTGGGTAAGGTATCAGGTCTTTACAAGCTGTGATCCAAGGAGGATGGGTGCAAATAGAAGGGGAAAGCAATGAATGAAGCTGAGACTACCATATGAGGAAGCACTTGCTACTGGACCTTTCTCTTAGCTTCCTCTGTTGGAACTTTATGCCTCACCACCCATAACTGGTTGTAGGATTTCTTCACCTTACCTCAGCTCATAGCTATACCTGTCCACTCTTCTCTTCCTATGTGCTACATTTGCACACATGCTTTTCATTTCCTAGTGAAGTTTTAGCTACTGGTGTTAATAGTTTAATAACTAATTTGACAATGTGATGTTCTAAAGTAAGCAAGCTTCTACAGGTTTTGTTCCCATGGAAGGCTTTTTTCCATTGACCTCCAGTATTAGATCATACATGGGTACACATAATGTACATTCAGCAGTACTCATTTTTGAGGAATCCAGCTCATGTTGATTTAAATTCAACATGTGCACACTAATTCATGCTGTGGATGCCTAGTGACTTAGCCCTTTACATCCCATTGTCTACTGTCCACTATTGTCATGGATTGTGGCCCTGGTGTTTCTTATCCCACCAGCTGCCAGCATGATATAACTTACCTGCTACTGTTTCTATTAATTTATTTCAATGATTTTATTTATCTCATACCCTTTTACAATAATGTTATTTGGGTACAGGCATGGAACAAAATAGACCAGAGATTCTTACTTAGAAATAGAACACAGATATTATAATTTATTAAAGCTTATTATTAGTATAACATAATATGCTTATTTTCAGGTAAGTTGTAAAAGTAAACTTGGCTTATTATTTGATACAAGATATAATTATTAATGGTGTTACTGTTCCTAAGTGCCTGTTCTAGTTGCTTTCCCTAGACAATAACATTAGCCAATTACCCTTCTGAACTCCATCCCAATTAACTCATTGGCTCATTCAGAGGGCTTTCTTGAAGTCTTCCCTCTGGTCATGGCTCCCTTCCCTTCAGGTACCTTTCAATTTTTCTGAGTTTTTTGTTGGACTCTCCAATGGCTGGTAGACCAATTAGAGATTTAGCAAATTAGCAGAGTTTAGCTTAGTGTAGCTTGCTCAGCGTTCTGTGCTGCATTGGTGTGATTTTACCTGAAAGAAAGCAAGCTTTTACCTTGCTTTAAATCACTCAGACTTAGACTTGGTTTCAAAATAAGAAAATACTACTTTATTAATAGAAATATATGCTGGATATAAAAGGTGCTACTTCTTATCTAGCTAACTAAATTGGAGGCTGCAATGGCCATGCCTGGACATTGCCTCTCATGCTAGAGGAGAGGAGACAAAGAGAACATGGCTCCTTCTCCAATGATGGTCAGCAGAGAAGAGAGAAACAGGAAGGTGGGTGAATAGCTTTCTGAGACATATCAGTTTACATGGAAGGAAGACAGACAGACAGAACAGATGAGTGCTTGTCAGTGGCAGCCTAGCCAGCTATGAGGACTATATCTCTCTTTCCATGCAAATAGGACCAAATGGGAGTTGCTCTTGTCACATTTCTAACAGTTTTCACCAGAAATCTTTATTCTGGCCAGGGACTTACTGTTTCCTCAGGTCACCTTGCATCCACTGTCACTCTGGCCTCAGCTCTTTCAAAGGCTGCTATTGCAGTCACCCATTCCTCTCTTGCAGACTTTCTTACCTCTTATGTCAAGTGATTTCAGATTCCAGGTAGGCTCCTCACTCTTCATCCACTGCTAGCCTCTGCTGCTGCTTCACACTCTCTTTTGCCAGATATTCTTGTGTTTTCATAGCCCCTCCTTGAATTCCTCACTGATCCTCTTCACAGTCCACTGCTCAACCCCTAAACAGTGCTGAGCCTGGCCATATGTCCCCTTCAACCTGTGGTGAAATTCAAAACCCTCATTTGCCTTTAATTATCATAGAACCATAGAATAGTAGAGTTGGAAGGGGCCTTTAGGGCCATTGAGTCCAACCCCCTCTGGCTCAAAGCAGGAATCCAACTCAAAGCATATGACAGGTGGCTGCCCAGCTGCCTCTTGAATGCCTCCAGTGTTGGAGAACCCTCCACCTCCCTAGCTAATTGGTTCCATTGTTGTATTGCTCTAACATTTAGAAAATTTTGCCTGATGTTCAACCAAAATCTGGCTTCCTGTAACTTGAGCCCATTATTCCGTGTTCTGTACTCTAGGATGATCAAGAAGAGATCCTGGCCCTCCTCTGTATGACAATATTTCAAGTACTTGAAGAATGCTATCATATCTCCCCTCAGTCTTCTCATTTCAAGGCTAAACATGCCTAGTTCTTTCAGTCTCTCCTCATATGGCTTGGTTTCCAGCACCCTGACCATCCTTGTTCTTCTGAACCTGTTCCAGTTTGTCTACATCCATCTAACAGTGTGGTGTCCAGAACTAGATGCAGCACTTAAGATGAGGCCTAACCAGTGCCAAATAGAGGGGAACTAGTACTTCATGTAATTTGAAAACTATACTTCTGTTAGTGCAGAATGGAGGGAATTCCAAAGGGTAAGTGCTACTACTACACTAAAAGTCCGTTTCCTATGTTGTGCGGAACGGACCTCCTGATAAGATGGTATCTGCAGGAAACCCTCAACTGCAGAGCACAGTGATCGACTGGGCATATAAGGGATAAGATGGTCTTTCAAGTATCCTGGTCCCAAGCTGTATAGGGCTTTGTACACCAAAACTAGAACCTTGAACTTAGCCCGGTAGCTAATAGGCAGCCAGTGCAATTCTTTCAGCAGCGGGGTGACATGCTGGTGATACCCTGCCCCAGTGAGTAGTCTCGCCACCGCATTTTGCACCAGTTGCAGCTTCTGGACCAACCTCAAGGGCAGTCCCACATAGAGCACATTACAGTAATCCAGCCTGGAGGTTACTAGTGCGTGGACAACAGTGGTCAGGCTGTCCCAGTCCAGAAACGGCTGCAGCCGTCTTATCAGCTGAAGCTGGTAAGAAGCACTCCTAGCCACTGAGGTCACCTGGGCCTCTAACGACAAAGATGGATCTGGAAGCACCCCCAGACTATGAACCTGCTCTTTCAGAGGCAGTATGTCTCCTTCCAAAGCAGACAACTGACCAATTGTCCAAACTTGGGAACCACCAACCCACAGCGCCTCCATCTTGCTAGGATTCAGACTCAGTTTATTGGCCCTCATCCAGTCTACCACCGAGTCCAGGCAGCAGTCCAGGGCTGCCTGGGGGTATTTGCAACCTGTCGGTAGTTGTCATAAACCAATGGGTCCAGAGTGGGCTTTTTCAGGAGTGGTCAGATCACCGCCTACTTCAAGGCGGCTGGAACCATTTCCTCCCGCAATGATGCATTGACCACACTCTGGATCCACTTGGTCAACCCCCCTTGGCAAGCTTTAATAAGCCAAGAAGGGCAAGGGTTGAGAGGACACGTTGCTGGCCGCATCATCGCAAGCACCTTGTCCATGTCATCAGGCCGCATCAACTGAAACCGTTCCCAAGAAGTTGCAGCAGACTTTGCACTGGACACCTCATTGGGGGCTACAGTGGATGTGGAGGGGGCATCAAGACTGCTACAGAGGTGAGCAACTTTACCCTCAAAGTGCCTAGCAAATAATTCACAGTGGGCCTCCGAAGGGTCTAGAACTCCATTTCCTGGAGTTGATGTCAACAGACTCCTGACAATACAGAAAAGCTCCACCGGACGGCTACTTGAGGATGTGATGGAGGCAGAGAAGTGGGCCTTCTTTGCCACTCTCACCACCACACAATAGGCACGGTTATGATGTTTTACTCATGCCCGATCAGCCACACAGCACGTCTTTCGCCACTTGTGCTGTAGCTGTCATCCAGCCTGTTTCATTGCCCTTAGCTCACTGGTGTACCAAGGTGCAGACCAGGCTCCACAATGCTGAAGAGGGTGCTCGGGGGCAACCGTGTCAAGAGCCCGACGCACCTCACTATTCCACATAACTGCCAGGGGCCCGAAAGACAATCACCCAATGCTATTCTCTGAAAACAACCTTGCAGATAGGATTGGAACCACTGTAAACCACTGTTTGCCTATACCAGCACAGGAGAACTGGGAGATGAACAACATCTGGAGGGCTACTATTTGCCAGGTTCCACAGCTCTGGGTTGTGCCCAGGGCTGGTGCCAGGCATTACTGGGCCCTTGGGCACCAGCCTGCCCGGGTGCATGGCTCCTGCCTGTCCCACCTTCATCTCTCCTGTTTCCATCAACCAAGATGGTGGCAGAGGCTTCTCTAAGGGGCTGATGCCCCTGCTGCCATCTTGGTGGCACATATGCACAGTACACTATGCACGTGCACATGCCTGCCATCAACCAAGATGGCGGCAGGGGCATCAGTCCCTTAAAGAAGCCTCCATCGCCATCTTGGTTGATGGCAGCCCTGCATGTGCACCATGCACAGCAGCAGAAGACAGGAAAGAGAGGTAGATGAAAGAGAGGTAGATGGAAGCTCCCTCCCTGCGATCCGTGGCAGGGACTCTGCCGCAGATTGCAGCAGCTACTCTCCCATCCCTACGAGGGCCCTTGGCCAGGGCCCAACCTGGCCACCTTTTGGCGCCGGCCCTGCCTGTACCCATGCAGTGATACAATCATTTCAAAGTACTAAAGGATAGGAGTGACAAACCAGTGGACAAGACACAGTATGTCATTATTTTTTAAAATACTGGATGAGGTAAGACCTTATCCAGTTCTCTGGGATGTTTGTGGTAGGAGGTTATTTGGATTTCATTAATAGTTCGGTGAGTCTCTAATCCATCCATGATCCTTTTGGTTTCCCGTCTGTAAAACTGAGCAAAACAGGAATAAGAACTAATTGTAAGCATATGAACATTCTTGAATAGAAAGATTTAAGATAATAGAAAATATTAATTTTATCACTAGTTTTCTCCAAACATATTGAGTGAAAATAAACTGCTTTGTTTTATTAAGGAGAAACAATATGAGCATCACTACCTTTTGAACATTGCCCTCCCTTCCCTATTATGTAAAGATCTAAGCAGCAATGGGAATTTTTTATTTCTAGCTTTCTCTGATGATATTTTCTATTGAGAACCTGATAGCATGACACTTTCTGTAGTAAATTAGAGTTTCACTAAATCATTAGGGTTCCACTGCTCAAATATTAGTGATGTTTGTGTTAACAGAAGAAAGTGCTGATTGATTTCATAAAATGGTTTGATGGCTTACTGGTTGCTTTTCAATGGCTGTGTTGCTTTCTGGAGACGGATGCCAACTGGTAAGGATGCATCGAGATGTATGGCTTTTTATTTCACTTCTGCTTGCAATGTAGGAAGTTGCCTGTTCTTAAAAATATAACCAGTGCACCACTGGATCAGACCAAAGGTCCACTAGTCCAGCAACGTGTTTCCAAACCAGATGTTCCAGGATGCCTGTAAGCATGACATGAAGGCAATGAATAGGTTATTGTTGCTATCCAGCAACTGAAGGTTGACTTGAATCTGGAAGCAGCACACAGCCATCATGACTAGTAGCCACTGATAGACTGCTCTTCCATGAATTTGCATAATTACTTTTTTAAACCAAGGTTAAGTGACCCACTTGGGACAACAGTCATCAACCATCCTGAACATTTTCAAATAGTTTAAATAAACTAATAAATTATGTGCTGGACAAGGTTCTTCCTAAGGGCAGAACATCATGCTACCTTGACATATACATGTTTTCAAACTCAAATGCAAATGTGAGGGTGAGTATTTGCAGGGGAGAATTGGTAGGAGGTATTTTACACTTTCCCAGCAATTGATTATCTGCTGCACATTCCTCCATTTGGACTTGTATCTAGTCTTGCCAGTAAAAATTGCTGAGGAGGGGGAATTATCAACTGGGGGAGAGATAAGCACATCCACTGACTCTCACCTGCGAATACCCATTCCTGCGTTCACAATATGTCACATGTAGAAGATTGATAAACCATAACAAAAAATGTTATTCTTTGATGTATAATAATAAAATGTTTTTCTACCTTCGGTCTTGCACTGGACATCTTGTATATTTTTCATAAGTTAAATGATGCAATGGAATCTGCTTTAGAGATAACTACTGTCCAATATGAGATACTATTTCAGACATCCATCATTATGTCAGATAGCAAATTACTGTTGCGCTAGAGTACAATATTTCATTTTCACATGTTGCAGTAGTGTAAAGGACATGCTGCACTGGTGAGACCTTTGCACAATTCTGGAGACAAGGAAGAGTCAGGGCCAGTGACAGCTTCTGTAAATGATATCCTGTAGGTTATTAGTGCTACCTGAAGCAATGGTTGGCCATGCAATCCTGCAATCATTTCAGCAGTAAAGAAAAGGAGTGTTTCTTTGGTAGACCCAAATAGTTCTATCACACTTATAATGGTGAATATGTGGTTAATGGTTGCCCTGCTAGTACCATTGTGCCTATCATTCATCCTTTGGACAGGGCAGATCTTGCTACTATCAACTTTCAGAATAAAACATCTGCCTTATTCCAACAATCAAGATTAATTATGCACAGAGAATAAAATTTATGGAATTAGCTGCAACAAGAAATGCCTACAGGATTGTAGGATTGTCAAGAGAAACTTGGGAAGGGGCATGGAGACCACAGTAGGGAGGAGTGTGACATTCCCATGTCTCTGGAATTACCACCTCCTGATACCTAAATCAGGAAACCCCCCAGGAAGTCTGACTCAGCCTGGGTCAGATATGGTCTCTGTTGCGCTGTGTGTATTTGTGTGTGCTTAATTTCGTTTAAAGCAACACCACAGCAACAGAGTAACAGCAGGTGTTGAAATGTGAGTGTGCCAGCATGTGCATGTGTTTGCCTAAGAAAGCAGGCTTTTACCCTACATCAGCATCACTGAGACTTGAGACTTAGTAAAATAAGAAAAGCTACTTTATTTATAGAAATACATAGTAGATAGAAAAGCAAACCTAGTTCTAACTAACTAACTAACTAAGTTGGAGGCATAACACCCAGGTGTAGGGGTTAGCCTCATGGCCTGGAGAAAGCAGAGACAAAGGGATGTCTCCTCTCTCCCCAACAGTCAGAGAACAAAAGAATGGAACGGGCGGAAGGAGGAGGGGCAGGTAAGCTTCCCTAAAGACATAACAGTCTAGCGACAGAAGGAAGTCAGTCAGAGCATCAGAGGTAAAGGTAAACAAGCCTATCCATCTGGAGGACCTTAGCTCTATCTCCCTTCTGGAGCACAAACAAAAGAACAAAACAGGAGTTGCTCTTGCCCCACTTCCAACAGTCTCTAAACCATGAGCTTCAGTCCCACCACCTTTTCCCCAAAAGGTGACCACTGGTGTAATCTGCCTGTAAACTTGGGGTACGTATAAGTACAGGACCTTAGGTTGGTAGCACGCTTGACCAAGCTGACACGTGGGATTTTGAATCAAACAAATAAACTTTATTATACACAAATGAGATAATAAAGGAATAACTTGCTATTGTTCCTATCTGACCTATCTATCTTGTTCTACTAAACCCAATGAAATCCTCCCCACAAATCCCAGCCCTTCTAACTAGATGTTCTCTTCTTGATCCCTAATCCTATCTAACTCTGACTGTCACAACCCAACGGTTTTTCTCTTCAAAACTCCCCACTCACTCACACACACACTCCCACCTGTCAGTCATACCTCATCTGCACCTACTAACATTCTATTAACACTTTCTTACCTGAACACAATTTCAAAACAGTCTAAACATATAAATAATTCTGATTTCATTAGGTGAAGATATAACCAAATGCTTTTCAGTGGAGCCAACTTGTACATTTCCAAATCAAGTGTAATCAAGTGATGGGAGGATTCAATAAATGTTACATGTGTCAACAAACTCCTTTCTAGCAAGCAGAAGCTGCATTCCACATTCAAATGGTATCGAAATAATAGCTGGCCTTTGTATTCTAAGACTGAAAATCTTATCTACAATCTCCCATAAATATTTCTGGCTTTTAGAATGACATATTCCATGAGCCAATAAACTTTAAATAGCAGTGTCCTCTTGAACACCTGCCTATAGGACAATCGTATTGTAAATGTCTTTTTATGACATTAAAAGTAATGCCTAGTATAGCAACTCTTGGAAATACTATTAAAATTAAGAGCTATCAGCATTTGCATTATGAATCTTGATTTCAAGGGGTTTATAACCATGCTTTTTTGAAATGCACTAATATGAACCTTGGGGATACAGCACAAACTGCTCTTGGCTTTTTCATGTTTGACAAATCAGAGTTTCAGTTGTTTCAAATGCTATTTTTCTTGAACTGTAAACATTCTCTCTTATAGAAAGGGATTTGATTTTACAGGCAATTGGTCCCATGTGTGGGCTTGTTTTCTTTTATTGAACTGTTTTAAATCAATGCTTTTAACAGAATTTTAATACATATTTTCAGACAAACATCTGCATCTGTTTAGGTATAATTCAACTGCATCGTAAGAGAATGATTATTATTTTTGATTAATGATAATTTTGAAGAAAATTCTTCACCCCATTGTTTGCGTATTTTCTGTGAGTTTTTACAATCAGCTGCTATAATTATTTGTTTCATCTGTCAATTTTATCCTGGCCATACACTTCTTTAAAAAATTTTTAACTTCATCATAATACCCCAACTCAATCGGTTCTATCAAATAACTAAGTGATTATATGGTTCTTTGAACTTTCACTTGGAATTGGTTAATATCACTGGCCTCATTGTCATTTATCCAAAGTAATAAGAGTGGCAGTGAGCTGAGCCAATTTAATGCCATCATTAAGGTAGCTTCTTTAGGGTAACTTAGGGTACCCAATGAAGGTACCGGAGCAGTGAGTGGGCAGGGTGAGTGGAAAGGGGAAGATACCAATTGGCCCTCTTCTTTGTGCAATGGGAATTGTGTATTTGTGTGCGTTTGTGTGTATACGACTGAATAGGGCTGGAGTGACTAGGGCTGGAGTGGATTTGCATTTCTGCTTTTCATTAGATAGGCTTTTCCCCCAGAAAGGAAATTTGTTTATTTTCTCCATGAGGAAGACATACAAACTCCACATGTGGCGCTCAGGTATCTCCCATAAGCTCCCTTTTAATAAGAAATAATATGAAGCAAAAAAGCAGCAATTTTGGGCATTTGCTTTTTTAACTGACTCAAAGGTAAAAAAGTTCTAAATGTCAAGGTAAAGTCATGTAATAAAAGTGATGAGAGCTGCTGTTTTTTATTATATTGTATTTTTTCTTGAAAATCAATAAAAATATTTTTTAGAAAAGAAAAAAAGAAACTGATGAGAGGTTTCTCTAGACTTTGCTCAGGACCAGTCAGCTTCAGCTCATGCATGAGGCTGCAATCCTACACACTTACTTTGGAGAGAGTCCCACTGAACTCAACTGGATGCAGTTCTGACATAGATAGACATACAAAAGATTGTGCTGTTGAATCTCCTATTTGCTGGTTGACTGCTAATGTTAGGACCACAGCACAACATAAGCACAGGAACAGAGTTTCAAGCTTTTTGTCACCGAAGCAATGAGCAGGATCCAAAATGTGCCACTGACACTTGATCATCCACATTTCAGAAAGCCTGGTAATTGCTATTTGGATAGCTATCTGGGGAAAGAATAGCTTGTTTCTAGCTACAATATACTGAAATTTGAATGGGTTTCCTTGAGTAATTTGTTGCATGCGATTGAGTAAATCTGTATCACATGCAACAAATAAGCAAAAAGAATGCATTGTTCATTATAAAGTGGGTATTCTGCTTTTTTATGAAGATGTTAGGAAGTATTTATATGAGAATACTATCCCTCAAATATTCAACTGATGCAGTATATCTTCCATACTCTGAATATAAGTTAATGATGAAGTGTAGAAATGATCTGGGAATGAAACACTGATAGAGAGAATGAAACTCAGATATGTAGACAACAACAACAGATGCCATCTGTTCACTTGTAGAATCACACTTGTTCATGGACCCCTAGAGAATCCAGCTATCCCCAATAGGGAAAACATTTTACAGTGATAACGAACAACAATAACAAAAAATAATCTTATTTCAGTCCAGAGTGATTCCCTCCAGGAACTGGGAAGGGAGAGGGAATTAAACAAAAATTTCCATTTTTTCTTCTAGAACTCAAAACAGATGGTCCCAGGCAAAACAGCAGTAAAACCTTGGCATATTTCCAGCAAGATAGAAGCAACTATTATATATATTATATTATATTAAAAGAAACTTCAGAGCAATATATTCAGATATGAAGGTTCCACACAACAGTTCTTATTGCCCCCTACCCTGACATCTCCAGATAAAGTTTTTAATCAACATCTTGAAACAGATTTACCTGCTTATTTGAGCATATTGAAAAGGATACTCCATTGGACCATTTCTATTTGTCAGGTTTTTTTTAAAGGCTACACATCTTTTAAAAAACCAAAACACAGAGTTATTATGAATTTGTGTTCTACACTAGAAACTGCTGTGGCACATGTACTATAACACAAAACCCTATCATCACTGAAAAAAATTAAAGTATTTTGAAACTGAGCAAGATGTTACAGAGATTTTTTAAAAAGTTTTCAAAAAGGCTAAAGTATGATGAATTGTATATTGTGATTCATTTTGTGAGTAACTTCTTAAATCTGTTTCTTACTCCTGTTCAGGGCCAGTTCTAAAGGGCAGCCAGGTGGGGCACTGGCTGAGGGCCCCTGGGACTACAGGGGCCCCTGTGGGACCCCTGTGCTCCCCTTCTGCAATCTGTGGCAGGATTGCTGCTGCGGATAGCAGGACAGGAGCTACAGAGCTGCCCGCCATTCCCCTGCTTCACCTACCTTTCTCTCTGCTGGTTTTTGCAGCTGCAAGTACTGCGCACGCAGGTTTGCCATCAATCAAGATGGCGGCTGAGGTTTCCCTAAGGGGCTGAAGCCTCTGCCACCACCTTGGTTGATGGCAGCAATGCACGCGTGTATCACACATGCGTGCCATCAACTAAAATGGCGGCAGAGGCTTCAGTCCCTTAGGGAAACCTCGGCCGCCATCTTGATTGATGGCAAACCTGTGAGTGCAGGTGTGCCACCAAAAAAAAGCACAGAGAAAGGTAAGTAGAGCGGGGGAATGGGGGGGTGGCTTGGGACCTCCCACCCTGCTATCCACGGTACCAGTCCTGCCGTGAATCCCAGAAGGGGAGTGCCGGGGCAGGCTGGTGCCCAAGGGCCCTGGCATGCCTGGGGCTGGCCCTGTGTCCTGTTAGGAATGTTCTGGCTAACCCTACTTTGGTTCATGCAGGATTTGAGGGGGGTAAAAGCCCTCAGATGTTCTGGAATACATTTTTCCCACCCCGCACCCTCTGTTTTCTGACTAGTTATGCATTCTTGAAATACTGTGAAAAGAGGACAGAAGCAATGCTGATCTATTGACAAACTCAGAGGCACAGGAAAACCCTGAATTAAATGTTATCTTCTTCCTTGGCAGACTTCCCTTTTGACTACCAGAACAATCCCATTGTTTAGAGACAGCATTAGAAAGTAAACTAAGTTTTTCACAAAGTGGCAGTAAGAAACATACACAGAATGAGATCACCTCATAACTCCCAAACTCCTTGTTTCCAAATTGCTTGATAAGAGAAAAAAGTGTATTTAAGAGCAGGGTTTTGAGATCCAAGATGGCGATCTGAGCTCCAACATGTAACTATGCTTTCAAGGAACGCAGTGCGAGCCTTCAGGCCACAGGTTGGGAAGAAAATCTCTGCCTCAGTGCAAATCTTGAGGCAAATAGATTCCTTCCTGCTGTTTGGGCAGAGCTACTTCACATCACTTCATCTGTATTCTACTTCCTACTTCATTCATTCATTGGCAATCACTTGTGGCTGAGTGATCCCACCGGTAGTACATGCCCTGGTCTCCTCTCGCCTAGACTACTGTAATGCGCTCTATGTGGGGTTACCCTTGAAAACGGTCTGGAAGCTGCAACTGGTACAGAATGCGGCGGCTTGCCTGATTAAAGGCAGCCGCCAGCAAGATCACATCACTCCAGTGCTGAAGGAGTTGCACAGGTTACTGGTTGTTTTCCGGGCCCAATTCAAGGTGTTGGTTTTGACCTTTAAAACCCTATACGGTTTCAGCCCAGTCTATCTGAAGGAGCGCCTCCAACATCATCAGGGATGCCGCTCAACAAGATCAGCCTCAAAAGGCCTTCTCCCTATCCCACCAGTTAAAACAGCTAGACTGGTGAGGACTAGAGAGAGGGCTTTTTCAATAGTGGCCCCCACCCTGTGGAACTCTCTCCCAAATGATCTCCACCATGCCGCCTCTATGATGATCTTCCGCCGGGCCTTGAAGACCTGGCTCTTCAGGCAGGCTTTTGGGGTGGGTTAGGTTTTATTATTATTGTTGAGATTTTTAATATTTTAATGTATTTGTATGTTTTTATTTTGTACGTCTCCCAGAGTGGCTGGACAACCAGCCAGATGGGTGACTAATAAATTTAATAAATAAATAAAATAAGATTGTCTTCCAGGGTAAGGTCTTTAACAGTGGGTCCGTAAGTGACTGTGGAGACCAATTCTGGATCCACACAGCATCCCACAGTGAGGACATAGGTTTCCAGATGGAAGATGGTCACAATGAGGATTTGCTTGACATGCCTTCCGCTTAGCTCGTTTGTCCCTTTCACCCTGTACTCGTGCTTCTTCAAAGTCCATAGCACCTTTGATAATGGCCGGCCTCCAATTGGGACGCTCATGGGCCAAGGCTTCCCAGTTCTCAGTGCTTAAATTACATTTTTTTAGATTAGCTTTGAAAACATCTTTAAACCTCTTTTGCTGTCCACTGATATTCCCTTTTCCATCCTCAAGTTGGGAGTAAAGTAGCTGCTTTGGAAGATGGTGATCAGGCATTCGAACAACATGGCCGGTCTAGCGAAGTTGATGTTGGAGGATCATTGTTTCAACACTGGTGGTCTTTGCTTCTTCCAATATGCTAACATTAGTCTGCCTATCTTCCCAAGTAATTTGCAGAATTTTCTGGAGGCAGAGTTGGTGGAATCTTTCAAGAAGTTGGGAGTGGTGTTTATAGATGGTCCATGTTTCACAGGCGTACAGTAAGGTCGGTAGTACAATGGCTTTGTAAATAAGCATTTTGGTCTCCCTGCGAGTATCCCGATCCTCGAACAGTCTACGCTTCATTTGGAAGAATGCGGCACTCGCAGAGCTCAGACGATGCTGAATTTCTGCATCAATGTCAGCTTTCACAGAGAGATGGCTGCCAAGATAAGAAAAGTGATCGACATTCTCCAGTGTCGCTCCATTAAGCTGGATTGATGGTGCTACAGAGGGATTGGTTTGCACTTGCTGATGAAGCACTTTGGTTTTTTTTATGTTAAGTGAGAACCCAAGCTTTTCATATGCTTCTGCAAGGACATTTAGGATAGTTTGAAGATCTTCCTCTGAATGTGCGGAGACTACATTATCATCGGCATATTGAAGTTCTACGACAGAGGTTGTAATTACCTTACTTTTTGCTTTCAGCCTACTGAGATTAAAAAGCTTTCCATCTGTTCAATATGTGATTTCCACGCCAGTGGGAAGTTTCCCCTCAACAAGGTGTAGAATCATGGCGATGAAAGTAGCAAATAAGGTCGGAGCAATGACACATCCCTGTTTGACGCCTGATCCCACTTTGAATGGATCACTTTGAGAGCCATTGTTATCCAAAATTGTAGCTGTCATGTTGTCATGGAGGAGTCGCAAAATATTCACAAATTTATCAGGGCATCCAATTTTCAGAAGGATGGTCCAGAGAGCTGGGCCTAAAATAGGAAATCTCTGCTACCTGTCATTTATTACAGCAATAAGGACCTTCTGTCTCTTTAGTTTAGTCATAAATGGGTTAGTGTACTAATGATTAATACCAGGGCCGGCCCCAGGCATGCCAGGGCCCTTGGGCACAAGCCTGCCCCAGACCCCAGAACTACCCTTCTGCGATTCGCAGCAGGATTGCTGCCGCATATCACAGGGCAGGAGTTTTGGAGCCCTGCCATTGCCTCGCTTAACCTACCTTTCTTGGCTGTGTTGTGCGGTTGTGCATGCAGCACACAGAGCATGTAGGGCTACCCTCAACCAAGATGACAGCCGAGGTTTCCCTAAGGGACTGAAGCCTTTGCTGCCATCTTGGCTGATGGCGCATGTGTGCCTGTAGCCCCAGGTGCCCTCAGCCTTTGGAGCTGGCCTTGAGTAATACTGCCAAATACCCAGTACTTTTGTATAGCTATTCTTGTTTTTTCTTTCAATAACAGAAAGATTTGCTTTAGTCAGGTTTGGACCTTCATTTCTTGGGTTATGCGCACAATATTTAGGCACATTTTGGGGCAAAGCACCTGGTTTATCCCTTGCAAAAGATCCCCCTCCTCTGAAGGAGGTGTGTTTAATTAATTAAATTTATTTTCTGCCCTTCCTCCCAGAAGGAGCCCAGGGCTGGAAACAAAAGACTAAAAATACTTTAAAACATCTTAAAAACAGACTTTAAAATATATTAAAACAAAACATCTTTAAAAACTTATTAAAATAATACATCTTTAAAAATATCTTAAAAAACAATTGCAATACAGATACAGACTGGGATAAAGTCTCTACTGAAAATACTTGTTGAAAGAGGAAGGTCTTCAATATGAGCCAAAAAGATAACAGAGATGGTGCCTGACTAATGTTTAAAGATAGGGAATTCCAAAGGGTAGTGCCACTACAGTAAAGGTCCACTTCCTATATTGTGCAAAATGGACCTCCTGATAAGATAGTATCTGCAGGAGGACTTCACCTGCAGAGCGCAGTGATCAACTGTATATATAAGGGGTAGAGAGTCTTTCAGATGTCCTGGTCCCAAGCTGTATAGGGCTTTGTACACCAAAACCAGAATCTTGAACTTGGCCCAGTAAGTAATGGGCAGCCAGTGCAATTCTTTCAGCAGCGGGGTGACATGTTGGCAATCCCCCCCCTCAGTGACCAGTTGCGTCACCCCATTTTGCATCAGCTGCAGCTTCTGGACCAACCACTTTGGGGGAAATCATGCTCTTTAAATGTGAGTTGGATGTGCTTTAAATGTATTGTGTGGATCTCTTCATAAATCTTGCCTGCAGCTAAATTGTTTTAATTAATTTTTAAAAAATGGAAATCAGCTAAAAAGCTTACTGGGTGACCATGGGCTATTCACCATCTCTCAGCCTAATCTGCCCCTCAAAGTGAAAACAACAGAGGGGGACCATGACCAGCCCAAGGAAAAAGGGGCACACTTAAAATGTAGACAAAATAATAATGTACCACCACAGTGTGAAATCAGATACTTATGGGGATATAGTATGAAGAAATATGTATATAGGTATGACTGTCAAAGATGTTTATTATTTACACAGCCTGTAAAGATATTCACTAATAGGCAAAAAAAAACTTGTGGTTTAAGAATGTACCTATAGCCCACAGATATTTCTATCAAACTTTAAAAAGCAGGGAAACTGGGCAGCTATAGTGAATGCACCAGGGGAGCAAGAGACCTGACCTCCTCTCTGAGATATTGGACTGCCCTACAAATTGGTCAAAATGCAAACACCATTTGGGTTGGTCTTTCACAGTCCAATCCATTTCCTGTGTAGCTGGGAAGAATTTGGTAACATGTATCTCTGAGCATATGGTGAGCGGTAGCAACACCTGCAGTCTCCAAAGATGGAGAATTATATTTTTGTATGTTTGTTGGTGTTGGGTTGGTGTTGTTGGTACTTTGCTTCTTTTCTGTGTTGCTACTGTTTCTACAGAGAATCTAACCTAGAAAATTATATTTCTCTCATTATTCATCATAGAAATCTGTGTCAAATGTACTTTTATTAAAATAATTTTATTGGTTGATGTCATATAATAGTGAAGATAGCCTTTTTGTTGCAAACTGGAGGTTATGCTCTGTTTCTATTTTGGGCGCATTAACAGTTGAATTTGAAACTGAAGTTTGATGTAAAATTAGACAGATTACAATATGTTAGTACTTAAGCAATGACTCCAGCTGTTGGAAAAAGCAAACTTGGCCTGCCCAAGATTCATGTTTTCAGTCTGCTATGCTTATACTACTCCATTTAAGGAAAAGTGGGCATGATCAATTAAAAACATAGTACAACTAGAGTTTTGGTAGAATATATTTCACCTGCCACTGTTGTGTGATCCAGGCGAGGGGAGAGTTAGATCAGGGAGGGAGTCAGATGACTACAAGGATCCTTGGGAAGCTGAAAGAGGGGAGACGAGTGGGGAGGGTTCTGGCAGTGCCCAGACTCCCCTGTCTAGTACTTCCACTGAGAAAGATCCTGCCCTGCCTGTGAGTCCAACGCCTGAGCAGTTGGGAAGCGACTCTCCACCCATGCGAGCTACTTCCATGAAGGAATTCCCACCAGGCACTTTAAATGCTTCGTAGCCAATCAGCATCCTGCTTCCAGAGACCATGCCATCACCTAGCAAAACCCCACTGTCAGATGGATCATCTGAGACTCCCCCCCTTGCCCCATGCGATGAGGGGCAGGAAGAGAGACTTTCAGAGGGTAGTACTCAGGCAGAGCCGCCGTTTACAAGCCAAAACCTTCCCTACTTCCCTTACTTCAGCCAGGTATTTTTTTAATTTTTAAACTGCAGAAGATGAAGGTCAGAGTATGGGGCAAGGTCAGTAATAGGATTACAGGTACTCTGTGAACATGGCTGATTTTTAATGAAGTTCAACAGATTATGAGAACTCTGACAGAAAAAAGTCCAAAAGGAGTCAGTTTTTTCTGTCTCTCACTTTACACTTTGAACTCTTGGTTCTCTCTGACTGTAGTCCTGAACTCAGAAACGCTTGCTTAACAACCCTCTAAATTTTCATGGTGATGCACAAAACAGTGTTACTGACCTTGCCCCATACTCTGACCTTCATCTTCTGCAGTTTAAAAGTTAAAAAAAAAATGCCTGGCTGATTTTTAATTAATTTAAGAAATTTTGGCTTGAACAAAATGATAATGTCTGGCATGCTCAGTAAGAACCAACTGTCAGTATTCTAAAAGCCAGACTCACAGCTGCTTGGCTTGCCTAACCAGGGGGCCACACCCACACCAGACTTTGATTTCACATGAGGCAATCATGGCTTCTCTCAGAGAATCCTGGGAAGTATAGTTTGTGAAGCATGCTGAGAGGAGACTCCTATTCCCCTGACAGAGCTCCAGTGGCCAGAGTGGTTTAACAGTCAGCCACTCTGATTAAAGCTCTGTGAGTGGAACAGGGCATCTCCTAACAGTGACACCTAAGTAAGGCCTGCCCAATTGCTTCAAAAATAGGATTGGAGTGGGAGAGAATGATTTACAACACAAACACAATCCTTTGCTATGTTCACTCACAAGTCCCATCGATTTACAGCACAATCTTAACCATGTCTACTCAAAAGTAAGTCCTACTGAATTCAATGGAGTTAGCTCCCAGGTATGTGGAATTAGCATTGCAGCTTTACTCCAAAACAAATTTCATATTGGGAAGGTTTCAAAACAGGCTAAGAATTAGAAAAATAAACTGCCCTCTTCAACAGCCCCGGAAAATGTAAACTTGTCTGATTCCTTAGAAAATTATAACACATTGTAATGGCATCGTAAGCTGCATGTACACTTTTAAAAAAATTATGTTCACATTTTTTTTGAAAGATAAAATGTATAATATACTATTTTTGCAAGTAATTAAAAAAACCCTGCATGTACACTTTTATTATAATCAAAACTGAAATTGTTACCTGTGCATGCCTACTAAGATCTGCTGTGAACTGTTGTTCTAGATCTGCAAGCAGAGAGAAAGGGACTTTTGCTACTGCTGAAAACTATAAACTTACTCAATTTATGAGATTTTCAGACAAGCAGGAAAAGGCAACAGTTTTCTGAACTTGCAATTATCTGGAGGTCAACAAATCCCTTGTAAATCACAACCCTGACTTGACTTATTGGCTACAAACATGAAAGGGCAGGGTTAGAGCAGCCAGCTACAGAAGTTGTGTGGGGGGTGGCTGCCATTTTTGTGTATATCTCTTGAACCAGACCACCTAGAAACCTAGTCCAGAGATTGGGGTGTCTCACCCAGAGACGACCCCAAAAATCCAGAGTCTCTGGCCAAAAACCAGAGACCTGGTAACCCTATGACAGATTCACACACTCAGGATCTAAATAGACACATACTAACACTGCTTGACTAAAAGAAGGAGAACCCTTTTATCTCCCTCCCTCACACACACTATCCAAATAGTCTTTCTTTCTTTCTTTCTTTCTTTCTTTCTTTCTTTCTTTCTTTCTTTCTTTCTTTCTTTCTTTCTTTCTTTCTTTCTTTCTTTCTTTCTTTCAAAACTCTCACACGTTCTCTCCCTCTTTCCCCCCTCCCATGTACTCCATTAATCTGTTATCTAACATCCACAATTTCTTCTTCACAGGCATTGACACAGATTAGACTCTCCAGTGCCACCCTTTTACTTTTTTGACAAAGCAGCTGACTGGGTGATGAGGAGTGAGGGCAGATAATGAAAGGATAATTTGAGAGCCAGTGTGGTGTAGTGGTTGGAGTGTTGGGGAACCAGGGTTTGAATCCCCACTCAGCCCTGAAGCTCACTGGGGGAACTTGGACCAGTCATTATGTCTCAGCCTAACATACTTCACAGGGCTGTTGTGAGAATAAAGAGGTTGTTGTTGTTGGTGTATGAGTGAGTGAGAGCACTATGTATGCTACCCGGGAGGGAAATTGAATATAAATGTAGTAATATAAATACATACATACTAGAAAGGGAAGAAGCAGAGAGGCACAAACCAAGATAGAGAAGGTGGCAAAAGGATACAATAAAAGAAAAAGCAGTGGGGGGAGGGGGTAGAGGAAACAATGGAAAGTCATGGACCATGCCTAGAATGCCTTGCCTAGGCCTTGCTTCTTAAAATGCTTATTCTGGTCATTGAAAGAGTGAGTATTTTTTTTTAAAAAAAACCAATAGCAGGAGACAGATAGGGGCAGCCAATTGGATTGGGGTGGTGGTCCTGCCTTTCTGCAATGAAGGTGAGTAGTCCAGCAGCCGAACCTGACTGCTGGGCTCAACAGGTGCTCTAGATGAGTGCTTACTAGACTTTAGGCTCCCTTCAGAACAGTGCATGTGATGCCACAGTGAGGCCTTTTTAAAATATGCCAAAGCAGGAAGCAGCAACTACTGCTGCCTTCCCCTCCCTCCATATCTGCCAGAAATATTTTGAGTAGCCATGAGGGGACAGGGCAAGATACCACCCATGAAAATGGAACCAAAAATTGCTGCCTGTGTAACTGGTCTCATTCTGAGTCATGGTATCACCAGCCCTTGCTTGAAAACTAGGCGTTTCCTGAACATAGTAACGTGCAGCATGGAGTCATTTTTTGAATACATTTTTCTGTTTCTTTATCATTAAATTTGGTGAGAGAAATCACCTTTAAAATGATCTTATCAGTTAAACCACTTAAACTGTCTTTCTCATTAAGAAGTGAGCAATGTTTTGGATTCAGCTTTATCATTCCTTTCCATCTGTATGCAGGTGACTCCCTTTCATACTATTGCAGCCAGCCTGAAGGTTACATGCATAACCTTTGATGTCCATTATCTTATTTTATGTAGGCCTTTTGAAGTTTTGTAGGCCTAGTAAAGTTCTTTGGGGAACAGCATCATTGCTTCAAAAATCCAATTACAGTTTTTTGAATGAATATTGTTTCCCCCCTATAAACAAAAACTTTCAAATTCCCCCCCAGCTTTATTTGCAGATATCAAATTATCAGTCTATGTGAGTCTAGATATACTGCTGAGACATGTATATACAAGTTTATCCAATGACAATCTGCCAGCTGGTTATCAGGAGCTTTTAATAATGTAGCATACTCTAGCCCAAAGAGGAAATTTAATACAACCCAGCTGAATATTTCTTACAGCCTATTACATCTGGTACATTGGGATTTTTTTTTTGAACTCCTCAAGGGAACTGAGCTTGAGCATGAACTCCTTGCCACGTACCATAGGAAAACACACAGTATTGAAGAGTGAGGAAACATTTTGTGTTCAAAGGATTTATTAATGGCAAACATCTCTCAACATTATGAAAACTTAAGGATTTATGAGCTCCATTTGTTAAGAGAGGCAGTAAATGAATACCGCATGTTTATCTGATATTGGCCCTGACGTTTTTCTAATATATATTTTTTCCAAGTTTGAATTAGGTTGCTTATATCAGACTGATAAAAACAACAACTCAGTATGGAAACATTTCCCACAATCCTCTAGTCCAGTGTACTATTACAGATTTTAGCTGTGGGAGAAGGCAAGGTTAGGAGCAGGTCTAAAGGCCCATCCGTAGCTATGTTCAAGATTAAATTGCTCCAAAACAGTGCATTTTAAGAACATCTGCTGTGCGGCTACATTTTTATTTCATATTAACTTTAGCAGTTTTTATCAACATAGGACAAACAGTTGACTTTGTTTTTGAAGCAAAGGGATTTGTAACTTTAGCATAGGGAGAGGAACCTCCAGGTGTTATTGGACTGTAACTTCCAACAGGCTCAGCCAGCATGGACAATGATCAGGGATGGTGGAAACTGTAGACCAATAACATCTGGCCACAGGTTCCCCACCCCTTCTTTAGCGTTGTTGGATGTTGTATCTGGCGCAAGCAGGTGCCCAGGATGCAGAACAGAATAGTGACAGGCTAGATTCCAGTTGACGCAATGAGCCAGACAAGTAATAAGTTTTAAGAGTCACTTTACTGACAATAGAATATATCACAAGCTCTCTCTCTGTACAAACTCCTCAACCCCCACACCAACTGGCCAGATCTGCCAAGTCTTATAGATAAGGCCAGCTGGTTGCCTTGGATACTTGTCCTTGAGATCTGCACGGACTCTGAGCGTCTTGGCCTTGTAACTCTGCCATGGAAAAAATACTCTCAGGAACCCTTTACTTGCCAACATTCCCCCACCTATTTTTTCCATAGCCTTCTTGCTTAGCATTTCACACATTATATCACATTTCAACAATACATTTCAGATTGTTACAGATTCACATTTTCACTTCTTTTCATGTCATTTACATTTACATTTCTTGCATTTACTTATATCATTTTCTCCACATGATACATTTCTTTTTCTTCAGTTTACATCAGCATCATTTGTAATACAGTTACTACATTGCATTAGAATCTCAGCATCACTTTTATTACATTTCATTACTCTTCATGATTTCCATCATCCCACTTTTTCCAGTTACTGAAGTCTATATGTTTAATGGAATTTATTTTAAATCTAACAGGTGGAATACCTTTGGTTGTTCTCTCTGATCTGCGTGGTTGTATTTCTGCCTTAGTGTCTGTGTCTGTGTCAGGCGATTCCTCTGTTTCTCTCTCAGAGCTAGAACTTGATTCACTACTGCTGCCTGTTTCTTCTTGTTTTATTGGTACTGTATCTGCCTGTTCTTGTTCATTACTAACTTCAGTGTTTCCCAACTCCACATATGTTTTCTCTTCCCAATCCTGCTCTATTGCTTGCACGCTTCTGCTTAACACCACAGACCTTTGTTTTGGCATCCAAATTCTGTAATACGTGTTTTCAAATCCCAGCATGTACCCTTTGTCTGCTCTCCTTTGCAGCTTCCCTGTCCTTTTGTTTTTGGGAACATGTACCCAGCATTCTGCTCCAAACCTAATCAAATGTTTTAATCTGGGTTTTCTGTCATACAATTTCTGATAAGGAGACATTCCAGTGGCCTTATGGAATATTCTGTTTTGAATGTAAGCTGAATACAGAACACACTCTCCCCAGAAACCTTGTGTTAAAGAGGAGTCACACAGCATTGATCTTATTGAGTCCTGAAGCAACCTGTTCCAGCGTTCAGCTAACCCATTCTCATGAGGACTATAAGGGGCTGAACTCCTGTTTTATTCCTCTTTTATCCAAGTATTCGGTAAAAGAGTGTCCTAAGAACTCTCCTCCTTGATCTGATCTTATTCTCTGTATTTTGACACCAAACTGCACTTCAATTTTTGTAATAAATCTTTTCAGTTTCTCTGCAGCTTCACTTTTAGCTTTTAGTAAATAAACAGTGCAGAATTTTGAAAAATCATCAACTATTGTCAGGAAATATCTTGCACCCCCCTGAGTAGGTTGAAATGGCCCCACTAAGTCCACGTGTATTAATTGATAAGGTGCATTTGTGCTGGGCATGGCTTCTTTGTTCTTTGCAGCCACAACTGCCCTAGTTTGTTTACACATGTGGCAGTCTACATATTTTTCACAGTTTCTCAATGTCACATCATTACTGTTCTCTGTTGTTTTCACCACATTTTCATATCCTATATGGCCTAGTTTTCTGTGCCATAAATGAACACAATTATTATGGGGTTTCTTATTAGCACACATGAGTACATGATTTGTTTGTTTCACGTGTAAGAAGAACAATGAGTTCCTCACTATTCCTTTCATGAATATTTTTTCTCCTCTCATTACATGCACTGAACCCCTTTTGAACATCACATTGAACCCCATTTCATTGAGTTTTGACACAGCCATAATGTTGCATTCAATGTCAGGAATAAACAGCACATCTGTCATAATCGTATTAAAACCTGCTAATTTCACTGTACCCCTACTTTTGATAAGTTTCTTAGTTCCATCAGCCATTATCACATGATCCTCTACGTCACAAAATGTATGAAACATGGATTTATCTTTGATTATACTATTTGTTGCCCCACTGTCAATTGCCCATAAATCTTTACAGTTATTTCCCTGCTCATTGTTCATACATTGCTTATTCTTACTAGCATAGATCACCTGTACACATGGTTTTCTTCCTCTTTCTCTTCTTCTTGCTTCACAATTCCTTTGAAGATGTTGCTTGGAACCACAAAAATAACACGCTTTTTGTTCATACAGTCTCTCTTGTGCTGCTTTGTTGTTCAGCTTTCCCAAGTTGTGTTTAGACTCAGTCCTTTCTTGCTTTGCCATTTCTTGCCTTCTTTGAAATTCTTGTAAAAGTTTTCCTTCTATATAATCCATATTGAGATTTGCATCGTCCATTGCTTCCAAAGAGCTCACCAGACTATCATAACTTGAATCTAGTGAAGCTAATGTGATATACACTTTTTGCGTTTGAGAATGTTCAATTTCATGTTCTGACAACTCAGTAAACAGTCTGTTTATTTCCAACAAATGCTCTGACATGGTTGTATCTCCAGATAAGCGCATCTGATACAATCTTCTGGCAAGATATATTTTAGAACTGGCAGTCTTTTTCACATGAATATTTCTTAAAGTTTCCCAGGTTTCCTTAGCTGTTGTTGCATCACGCACGTGCAGTAATTGAGAATCATCAATAGCAAGAACAATTAACGCCTTTGCCCTCTCATCCAGCCTTCTCCAATCTGCTGGAATAGGCACCCCGGCGGGTGGGTCTTCTGCGATAGCTTTCCACAGGTCTTCTTTCACTAGAAAAGCCTGCATTCTCTGTTTCCAAGTGCCATAATTTTTCCCTGTCAGCCTTCCCAAGGGGATCCCGGCCGATAACATAACAGACATACTTTCACTTTTCACAGTTCACCGCCTTTGTAATTAGAGCTTCTCACCTCTGTCCTTCAGTCAGGTTTTTTTTTTCCCACGGCTCTCTCACAGCTTTCAGCTCAGCTTTTGGTTTCTCCATCTCTCTGCTGTTTTACTCACTGGTCTGCAGTTCTGGCTTTTCTCTGCCGCTTTTCTGCAATCCTCCGCTCCAGGTAAACCTCAGCACCAGGTAACCATCAGCACCAGGTAAACATCAGCACCAGGTAACCATCCTCTGCTACCACTTGTTGGATGTTGTATCTGGCGCAAGCAGGTGCCCAGGATGCAGAACAGAATAGTGACAGGCTAGATTCCAGTTGACGCAATGAGCCAGACAAGTAATAAGTTTTAAGAGTCACTTTACTGACAATAGAATATATCACAAGCTCTCTCTCTGTACAAACTCCTCGACCCCCACACCAACTGGCCAGATCTGCCAAGTCTTATAGATAAGGCCAGCTGGTTGCCTTGGATACTTGTCCTTGAGATCTGCACGGACTCTGAGCGTCTTGGCCTTGTAACTCTGCCATGGAAAAAATACTCTCAGGAACCCTTTACTTGCCAACAAGCGTGTCTACTTTGTACATTGTCCCATTTACTTGTATACACCAATAGTCACTGAGAGGATGCAACCAGAGCATTGACTAGAAATATAGGTGTTTCCAAGGAATATTTGCATGTAAGCTGCTGAATTGTAACTGAAAGGGCAGAAGGCTGAAAGGCCAAAAGTAGGTGGAGCCAGAGCTAATGACAAGCAGAGCCAACTAATTCAAGTTTTATCCCCATCTTCCTCCCTGCTAAATTCTACAAGACTAAGACTAAGGAGTCTTAGTCACTGAGACTAAGGAGGAAGAAACTGACAGCCAGTGTCACTCCCTGGACTGAATGCAAGTAGGAAGGCAGACCCAGTTGATGGATTATCACCTTGTAGTGGTGAGTGGGCTTGCGTGTTCCAGTGAACCCTATGAGCAATGCCGTCAGGAGTCATGTACTCCCAGCAGGGTCACCCATGGCAGTAAGGTCAAGGGAGAGGAACCGGACAAAGAAAGATCCAAGAATGTCCTCAACGGCAGAACAGGCGGAGGATAACCATGTGTATATTACAATGGCTGTGGAGGTGGATGAAGGCTGCAGCAGATAAAATTATTATTATTATTATTTATTTATTTAATTTATTAGTCGCCCATCTGGCTGGTTGTCCAGCCACTCTGGGCGACGTACAAGATAAAACAATACATTAAAACATTAAAATTTAAAACCATAACAGTAAGAAACCTAACCCACCCCAAAAGCCTGCCTGAAGAGCCAGGTCTTCAAGGCCCGGCGGAAGCTTATCATAGAAGGGGCATGGCAGAGATCATTTGGGAGAGAGTTCCACAGGGTGGGGGCCACTATTGAAAAAGCCCTCTCTCTAGTCCTCACCAGTCTAGCTGTTTTAACCGGTGGGATTGAGAGAAGGTCTTCTGAGGCTGATCTTGTTGAGCGGCATCCCTGACGATGCTGGAGGCGCTCCTTCAGATAGACTGGGCTAAAACCGTATAGGGTTTTAAAGGTCAAAACCAACACCTTGAATTGGGCCCGGTAAACAACCGGTAGCCAGTGCAACTCCTTCAGCACTGGAGTGATGTGATCTTGCTGGCGGCTGCCTTTAATCAGACGAGCCGCCGCATTCTGTACCAGTTGCAGCTTCCGAACCGTTTTCAAGGGTAACCCCACATAGAGCGCATTACAGTAGTCTAGGCGAGAGGTGACCAGGGCATGTACTACCGGTGGGAGCAGATGGTTGGGAAGGTAGGGGCGCAGCCTCTGTATCAGGTGGAGTTGATACAGCGCCGCCCAGCTCACAGCCGAGACTTGAGCCTCCATGGTCAGCTGGGAGTCAAGAATGACCCCCAGGCTGCGGACCTGGTCTTTCAGGGGCAAACGTACCCCATTGAGCACCAGGTCCACATCCCCCAGCCTTCCCTTGTCTCCCACAAACAGTACCTTGGTTTTGTCAGGGTTCAGCTTCAGCTTATTCCTTCCCATCCAGCCACTCGGACAGGGTTTCTACAGCCAACCTCGGTGAAGATTTAAATGAGAGATAGAGCTGCGTGTCATCCGCATACTGATGACATTGCAGCCCAAATCTCCTGATGATTGCCCCCAGCGGCTTTATATAGATGTTGAACAGCATCGGAGAGAGGATGGAACCCTGTGGCACCCCACAAGTGAGAGGCCAAGGATCCAAAACCTCATCCTCCAATGCCACTCTTTGGTACCTACCAGAGAGGAAGGAATGGAACCACTGCAATACAGTGCCCCCCATGCCTAACCTCTTCAGGCGGTCCAGGAGGATAACGTGGTCAACAGTATTGAAAGCCGCTGAGAGATCAAGGAGGACAAGGAAGGTGCATTTGCCCCTATCCCACGCCCTCCTCATATCATCTACCAAGGCGACCAAGGCTGTTTCAGTCCCATGTCCAGGCCTGAAGCCCGATTGAAATGGATTCAGATAATCCGCTTCCTCCAAGTGCGCTTGCAACTGTTTTGCCACCACCCGCTCAATTGCCTTGCCTAAGAATGGCAAATTTGAGACTGGGTGAAAGTTGTTCAGATCTTGGGGATCCAAGGAGGGCTTCTTTAAGATTGGTTTTATTATTGCCTCCTTGAGCGATGATGGCATTACTCCCTCTTCGAGAGATGTATTTACCACCATCTTGATCCCCTCACCCAGTCTATCTTTGCAGCTCATAATGAGCCACGATGGGCAAGGATCGAGTAAGCAAGTGGTTGGCTTTAAGGTTGAAAGCACCTTGTCCACTTCATCAGATGGAAGAAGCTGGAACCGATCCCACACCACCAGAGAACCACTGGTCACCTCTGGCTCACTCACTGTGTCCACAGCGCACGGAATAGCACTCTTAATACGATCAATTTTCTCCACAAAGTGTTTAGCAAACTCGTCACAGGAGGCCTTAGCATGTTCCATTGGTTCCGGAGCAACTGGACCGACCAGGCTCCGGACCACTTGGAACAGTCTCCTGGGACAGCACTCTGCAGATGCAATAGAGGCAGCATAAAAATATTTTTTTGCTGCCCTTATTGTCACATGATAGGCTGCCGCAGCCGCTCTAACATGTGTCCGATCGTTGTCAGAGCGAGATTTCCGCCACCGGCGCTCTAGCCGTCTCACCTCCCGCCTCAGAGTTCGCAACCGTGGGGTGAACCACGGTGCCGTCTGAGTTCTATTCAGGGGGAGAGGGCGTTTTGGAGCCACCCAGTCTAATGCCCTGGCGATTGCAGCATTCCACCCTTCCACCAGGGTCTCAGCCGAGTGGCTGTGTGCATGCTCCAGAGAATCCCCAAGTGCATTCAGGAATCCATCAGGATCCATCAGACGCCTGGGGCGGACCATCTTAATAGGTCCTCCACCCCCACGGAGGGTTTGTGGCACCGAAAGTTCCAACCTCACCAAGTAGTGGTCTGACCATGACAATGGGGTGATGGATGTACCCCCAATTTTCAGATCACTCCCCTCCTTTCCCGAGACAAACACAAGGTCGAGTGCATGACCAACTACATGGGTGGGCCCCATTGTAATAAGGTGCAGCTCCCAGGAAGCCATGGTTTCCATGAAGTCCCGAGGCGCCCCAGTAAGGATGGCCTCTGAATGTACATTGAAGTCCCCCAATACCAGCAGGTTTGGGGACTGTACACGCACAGCCGAGACCATCTCCAATCATCGTGGTATCCATGCCATTGGATCAAAGCCTTTTTCTGTCAAGATTCTGTGTTGATCATTGTGCACCGATCTCCTCACATAAAACAAATTCATGTACAGGCATCTTTCAACCAAATTATCTTGGAAGACAATCTTACTCGGCCACGAGTGATCGCCAATGAATGAATGAGGAAGGCAGACAGGTGGGGGCTGGCTAAGGGCAGAGTGAGGTTGATGGAGCAATGCCCCATTTACGCGTAATGGACCAACCCCCACTGGTCTGCTTCTCAACCCATTTGTTTGTGGATTGTATAGATTATATGCAAGATAGAGTACAACAGGGACATTGTTACCCGATCTTTTGCAGAGGACCTCAGGTTTCCTGTCCCTTTTCACCCTTTTTAACTCCACTTATACAATGGCTGGGTGCACTACAATGTGAAGTGTTGGTGAGACCACACTCACCAACATAATTATCCAGAGCCATCTACACATACAAATTAGCATATGCAAACTTGAGCAATGAACCTGTATCCTGAGTCCTTTTAATACCTAGCTTTCTTAGCAACACCCTTGGAGGTACAAAATGGATTCAGAATAGTCCTTGACTTCCTTGGTGGTGGTGGTGACTACAACGCTATGCAGATTTTGCTATCCTGCTATAAAGTGCAGCCGACACAGTATTTTAGTCTCCTTGTATGCTAAGCCAGAGAGACAGCTGTTTTCTCACTATAAAGTAGTAAATGCATATTAAAGCTGTGGTTTCTGGATGCCATCCAGAAAAAAAAGAAACTACACCTGTCAACTCCTGGCAAGCAACAATCATTGTTGGTTTTTTGTGTTTTTTTAAATTAAAGTACAGGAAGTTTGTTTCCACAGCATTCTTTCTCTGATAAATACATCCCTGGCTTCATTTCTCTCTCTCCATCGCTCCTCAAAAGGCTGAGATTTTTCCCTGAGGCACAAAAGAATTAAGCAATTTTACTACTGCTTCTCATAAACAGCTTACTTTTAGAGAATATCGGTTTCATGCTAGGCTTCCTTTATCACTTCTTTTCCTTGGGAACCTTTCCTCCCATTTCCCCTCATCAGTGTTTTGCATCTGTAAACATTTGTGCCATACAGCTCCTTGCTTTCCTAGAGGCAATCCAAAAGCCCCCTTAGCTAATGGCTCATTGAACAGTCAGTTTGTCAAATAAGGTTCAGATGTTTTCCCCTTTTTGGTAGTACTGTCTGATGTGCAGGTAATACTCTTATGAATGATCTCTCTCTTTTTTAAAAAGGCTCAATGCAGAATTGTTAATGCATTGCTGTGTAGTCTAGTTGAAAGGTATTGATCAAACTGAAAACAGTGTGCTTTGCTGCTGAAATTTTTTTAAGGTTATTCCATTCCAAGCCCAGGAAACATGAAGGTGAAACTTTATCCTTGTTTCCTGTTTCTCATGTGATCTGTGTGTAGGTTCTGAAGCACAGTGCTGTGGTTTACTAGCATTGTGAGCTTGCCAAGATCATGACACCAAAGGGGAACTTGAGGACAGAATTACAGTCCTCTCTGCATTTCTTGGCTCACTACCAGACTACTAATACTATGTAAATAAAGCCTCTCCCTGGTGTACTGAAGGGTAAGAAGTTAAAAAAAAGGAGACAGTTTAAAGCATTTTCTATACTAGCTGATGTGATTTTCTTCCTCTTTCCCTTTTATATGAAGACCATCCCAATGTTAAAAGCACTAATCAGGAATTTCACTAAACAATCTCTTACCAAAGATTGCTACAAACCTTAAAGATATTAATCTGAAATGATCTGTCAGAGGTTTAGAAGAAGGGAGTCCAAGTGAACGTTAATGATTTTATCCTACTTAAGTCAGAACAGAACTGTTGAGCCAGGCATTTTAAGATTTCCACAGAATCACTGGCTGTGTTTTTCCTTCATGGTATTGTTGCGCACCTCCCCCAATCTCCGAGCGGTGAGATTTCAGGGGGTCCCTGCGCCCATCCAGGGTTTGGTTTCCTTTGGGAAGAAGGCCAGCGGAGACTGCGGTGTCTTTATGAAATATGGTTTATTTATGTACACACATTCCAACCTGAGCTTAGGATGGAGGGGTTCAAGGCATCAGCAGTCTAATATCCAGCTTTTCCATCTAGGTGCAGGGGCATCCTATCGCCACGATGTAGGGAGCCAGCCTCTGCGCATGCCTGCTGCCCTAGTTCTCCAGTACACCCACTTCCAGTTCCAAACACACTTCTCCCCGCCCAGGAGTGGGGGGGAGACTCTCCTCCAGTAGAGTTTAAAATGACAAAAAGGATCTTCCTAGCCCCTTTCACCAGTTGCCGGGGCAACTAAATAGGACCATTAACTACCTAGCCACTCTATTTGATTAACAAAGGAGATTCATCTGGCTAGCAGAGCCAGCCTCCCAGGCATAGGATTCAAAATCAGAGGCTGGAAAGGTGACCCACAGAAATCATCCATTCCAGCCCCCCCCCATGCTCATAACAGTATTAAATAGTTTCCATTAGCTTGAACCAGGGTTATAAAAGTGACTGTCGGTTTAGTTTCTGGGCATTGCTTTTGGAGTGCCATTTAGCAGGGTGTGACTACGACATACATGTTTCCACATGTTCTTAAATGGCAGACAGATTTTTCTTGGTACAAGGCACTGCTCCCAAATACCCTGAGCAATGGAGAAGAAATGGAGCTGCCCTGAAAAGTGAAAATGAGGGAGGAGCATCAGATAATTCAAATGACTTGAACCCAATTATAACTATTGTAAGATACAAGGACAGAATAATAATGGTGATGTTAATGATCCATTCTTTAATACTTTGCCATTATTAAATGTAACAGATAATAGAGGGGAGAGGGAGGGTTAGAAATGGGAAGGTTTGATTAATTTGATTTTGTAAGCATACATGTTGCACCAACATTTACATTTACAAATGGTATGAATGCGATGAGTGATATGGTGAGAATAGAATCTTATTGTCAATTTATTTTAGCTCCCTGTTATCAACCAACTGTATGAAAGATAAACATATTCATACATGTTGGTAACTGCTTGTGCCCACACCTGGAATAAAGAGGCAAGACTCTGGGTTCACTAGGGCTACAACTGTATTAAACATGCTGTATTCAACAAAGTCCTAGTCAAAGTAAACCCACTGAAAATTAATGATGTCTATAAACTTCAATGGAACTCTGAGTAGAGTTCAGTTCAACCCTGAGTAGGACTAGCATTGAATACCACCCAATGTCTTGGATGTTAGAGGGGAAAAAAAGGATGTAATATCATCCTTGCTTAATCTACTCTTACTATAGTATCTTTTTACCAGTCTGAAATGAGCCTTTTTGAACTTTGTAAAATTTGTGATGTTTAAACAGTCTGTCTGACAATGCAATCCTAAGGTGCGTAGGGAGGAGATGATATGAAAGTGGTTCTACCATCTTATCCATCACCCTGCTAGGCTTGAGCCATAGAAATGAGTGCAGAGGAATCCTTGGAGTTTTTACATCCTCTTTTCGGGTTTACATTTTAAAAAATGTTTTCCCTTCCATAGTGGGAGGAAAGGGGGAGAAAGATATTTAGTCATGCTCAGGAGTGTGACTAAATTTCTTCCTGGTTTGGAAGCTTATCAGGGGACTGGGATGACTTATGATCCTTCAGAACCAAGCCGTTTCCTAGAACATCCCTGACACATCCCCTTTTTGTCCTTTTTGATGTCAGAGCTCCAATGTTGGTTGAGCCACGGCTTTAGAGGAGCCAGCAGTAGTAGGGAAGGATGTTTCAACATCGGAACATGAAGCTTTGTTTCCAGTGTCAAAAGGGTCAATCTGATTTATCCTATGGTTCCTGGAACACCCTCCCAGGGAGTATAGGATTGTACTCTAGCAGTCTTTATATAGGATTGTAAGTTGATTGTTGCATATATCTCACCGAGGATATTAAAAGAAAATATGAAAACATGAATTAAAGTCACTCTCATTTTAACCTTGATTCATTCTTGTGACATAGCCAACCTCGGTCTATACTCCTCTGTTTTTATTTAGCTATTTTTTGGTGAACTCAATATTTTTAAGTCAGTAATAAACAAGATTAGAGTTTTGCCCACTGTAGTCCTGCACTTGCAGCATCTCCCTAGCTCTCAGAAAAGAAAACAATGGCTTTAATAGAATAGTTGAGTGACTGGAAGAGCTAGTTAGGAAGTAGAACTCCTAATCCTCCTTATGATGCTAAAATGAATGAAGATGACATAAAATATTTTGGAGCTCTGAGCAGTTAATAATAAAGCTAACCCAGAGTCACTTGGATTAAAGGAAGGAAACAACTATGATCTGAGGTCAAGAGTCTTGCTTATGGAAACATATTGCTGGAAATAGTGACCCAAGAAGGGAAGGAAGTAAATAGACTTAAGTAATGACTTGGATGTTTGGAAATTTAAACCATTTCCAGAAGGGTAGCTGTGCTAGGCTGATGTAGCAAAAACAATGATGTGTCTTGTGCCACCTTAAAGACCAACACATTTATTATGGCATAAATGTTCATTGACCACAGCCTGCTTCATCAGATGTATGAATTGTAATCCTAAATTGGCAGGCATGTATATACATGTGGTAGTAAGGCACGACTTCATGAGGAACCTACTATC
The DNA here is from genome assembly GCF_030035675.1 of Rhineura floridana. NCBI lineage: Eukaryota > Metazoa > Chordata > Lepidosauria > Squamata > Rhineuridae > Rhineura > Rhineura floridana. The sequence goes on from NC_084480.1 coordinate 81,997,479, forward strand.
CATCAATAATCTCCCAAAGAATACCATCCTAGCTACCAGGCTTTTTACACCAATATTTCCCCAAGGATGGAATATGAATCATCGGAATATCATCCCTGGTGGTGCTACTCCCTGATGGCATTTACCCACAACAATTAACTTCAGCTTTGGAGAGATTAATGGCACCACTGTGAGTACTCAGAAGGCTGAACAATACATTACCATATTCATGCGTGATTTAGGACAAAGATGTCTCAGGTCCTGTCCCCAAAAATGTTCCTCTATGTTAGGTACATTTATCATATCTTTATAATCTGGATTCACAGACAGGAGACACTTGAGAATTTCAATAACTTCCCCTCACCATCTGCTTGAGCCTATACATTCCACATAACAGGTTCACTTTCTGAACACTACTGTGCAACTACACAGTAGATATATGAGCACTATCTTATATCAGCAACCTATCTCTGCTGCATATACCTACATGCTTACAGGTTCCACCCAGAACATACCATAAAATTCATTGTCTATGGATATAATCACATCAGTTCAGACTCATTGGGAGGAGTCTCACAACGTAAGGATTTGTATCAGACATTTTTTTCAGATTACAGTTTCATGTAATGCAGTGAAAAAGCAGATCAACAAGGCTGGACTGGTAACCAGGAATAATCTACTATAGGACAAATCTAAAAGAGGTTGCCTAGTAAACTTTTGGAGTTAATTAATAGCCACCAGTGGTTATTTGATCTCATGTTGCTGCTCTTTTTCTGTTTTATTAATTGAATTCTTTTACATAAGAACATAAGAAGAGCCTGCTGGATCAGGCCAGTGGCCCATCTAGTCCAGCATCCTGTTCTCACAGTGGCCAACCAGGTGCCATTAATAACAAATATTAACATTTGTTTATATTTTTTGCTCATTGTATTTTATATATTATATAAACATCCTGGGATCATGTTGATTTAATGAAGGGCAGTGTCTACCAATGTGAAGTAATTTATTTATTAGTCCTCATAAGGTATACATTTGGTGCTTTTATAAGAAAGTGTATGATTCGTTGGCTACATCACTGCTGTAATAAGAACGTATGGTAGAAAGCATACTACATATTGCAATGTTGAAGCCATCCCAAGACTTTAAAACGACTATAGGTGAATAGGAAGCACCCTTATTATACACCCTCGAGAGTGGCTGTACACTATAGTCAGCATAGTTGTTTCGCATTCCGCAATGTTAAATTGAAAATACCCCCATGCCATTCTGATTCATAACCTCATTTCAAAACAAAATCTTACAAAACTTATAGTCCTGAACTCAGAAACGCTTGCTTAACAACCCTGTAAATTTTCATAGCGATACATAACAGTCAGAGAATCAACAGTTCAAAGTGTAAAAAGAGAGAGAGAAAAACAGACCCCTTTTGGACTTTTTCTGTCAGAGTTCTCATAATCTGTTGAAATTCATTAAGAATCAGCCATGTTCACAGAGTACCTGTAATCCTATTACTGACCTTGCCCCATACTCTGACCTTCATCTTCTGCACTTTCAAAGCCTGGATGATTTTTAATTAATTTATTTTTGAACTCAATGATAAGGCCAGGCATGCCCAGTAAGAACCAACTGTCAGTGTTCTAAAAGCCAGACTCACAGCTGCTTGGCTTGACTATTCAGGGGGCCACACCGACGCCAGACCTTTATTTCACTTTTGACAGTCATGGCTTCCCCAAAAGAATCCTGGGAAGTGTAGTTTGTGAAGGGTGCTGAGAAGAGACTCCTATTCCCCTGACAGAGCTCCAGCAGCCAGAGAGGTGAGGGGAACAGGGCATCTCTGTGTTCTGCAGGTGAGGGTGTCCTGCAGATACCATCTTATCAGGAGGTCCATTCTGCACAACATAGGAAATGGACCTTTAGTGTGGCAGCACCTACCCTGTAGAATTCCCTCTCCTTAAATATTAGACGGGTGCCATTTCTGTTATCTTTTCAGCACCTTTTGAAGACTTTCCTCTTTCAACAAGCCTTTTAAGTTGAGACCTATCCCAGTCTGCGTCTGTGATGGAATTGCTTTTTAATATATTCTTAAACCTTCTTTTTAAAAATATTTTTAATCTTAGAAGATGCTTTGAAAGCTTTTTTAAGAAAAGTTTTTAAAGATGTTTTTGTTTTAATGTGTTTTAAAGTTTCTTTTATGTTTTAAAGTTTTTAGTGCTTTTGTTTGCTGCCCTGGGCTCCTGCCGGGAGGGCAGGATATAAATCAAATAATAAATCAAATAAATAAATAAAACATGAAGCTCTACCATTCTATAGCCGTTCTCTCTATCTTTGTAGTGACTGCTTTCCAATGACTCTACCATTCCCAGTATATTAGATAACTTCATGACTCAATTTTTAAAAGAATTTGGAGAAGCTCTGTACATGCAGAATGAAAATTTGACAATGTTAACATTGCTTGTGTTCTGAAAGGTTTCAAGGCTCTGTACTGTTGATTCCACCACTTCTCAACACCCAATACTTTCATACTACAGAAAAAAGTCCACAATAATAGGAAGGATTTACATGAAAAAAGTGTATTCTTGTGTTGCAATGTAATTTTGTGTGTTTAACAAAAGGAGACATATGCATTATGAATCTGCAATGATTATTGTTTTCTAGAAATGAGAGCCTTTTTTAAGTAATGAGTGGAATGTTTAGCATCTGCTTTATACATATGAAAAACATGCTAAACCCTACTGGAAACAGCAATTTGCCCCAAATTATATTATAAATGTCTGTAGGAATGTAACTGTGGAAACATTCCATCTATGGAATTATGTCTTCTAGTTACATTTATGAAACAGAAATTTTATTTTTGCTTTTACAGAGGAAGAACATAATATATGAAGAGCCCTGCTGGATCTAGGGCAGTATTCTGTCTACAATAGTCATTTTAGCTATTATGGCTAATACCTGTTGATAGACCTAGGGGTGAGTGGAACCAAGTGGTTGCACTGGGCATTCACTCTGGAGTGGATCAGAGAACAGTAGTTTCCTCAGTTCTCTTAGGCAGCTTTTGAGCATGCCCTTTTTGCAGGATGGAAAGTGGGGCCATATTGAAGAGGGAGCCATCTTGCATGCTCCAAGCCTTTGATATGGTCAGACTTTGTGACAAGAACTCCAGAGATTGGGTAACTTTGCTGGAGACCTGAAGAGTGCCAAAATCCCAACACTGTTGCACATCAAGACCCTGGAATCCTCCAACGTTCAATGACCCTTTCAGTGCATATTGGGCCCTCCCATGCAAGTTCCCAGTGTTAATGTGGATTTTTTTTAATGGGTTGTTAGGATTGTTCCTGAACCTTCTTCCCTCTGTATCCCTCCTCCCGCTCTAGCATTCATCTCTCTAACCCTAACTTTGGTTCCTTTCACTTACTCTCCAAAGCTGTGTGTAGGGCATCCTAGGATTGGGGGAGAACTATTATGTGATATATTTTTTTTGCATCCTTCCTAATTTTTATTTGGATTTTTGTATGTGTTTAACCCAAAATGCCTCTCTGTTGTCCTGGGAATGCCATCAGTGTGAATGTAGGTCAAAGTGGAAATGCCTGGGATTCCTTATTAACGCATAACAGATGTGGGCAAAAAGCAGAGCTCATTGTTCTATGTGGAGCTTTTGAAAAGGGTATGCAGCTTCTATCTAAGGGTAAAGTCGGGTATTGCATTAGAATTTAAGGAGCAGGTTCCAATTTGTGTATTGGGAAGCATCATTAAATATTTAATAGTAGGGATTTAGAAAACATTAAGGGACAAATGTGTGCACAAGATGTACATGTATACATAGGGCTTTCCCCTTAGAAAGTTGCCTGGATGCTGTGTCACCATGACCAAGGGGGTAGCTTGAGCCCAGGGCCAAGGACTTCAGTGCATGCTAGGGATGTCTCTCCCTTTTTTTCGTGGCTCTTTGAAGAGCAGGGAGAGGTTTGCCTAGCCTTGCTGCTAAGATCCTATGGGGCAGAATGGCCAACCAAGTTCATGAACAGTAAGGAGCTGCCTGATGGCCACTGCTCAATCTACCTTGTTACAGCATGTTTCATTTCTTCACAATATTCCTGGATGATGATGATAAGTATGATGATAGCATTTTATATATATAGTGGTAATTAGGCTTTAAAATATGCTGTTGGTTTTTTGTTTGTTTTTGCAAGGCATTCTGTCAACTTTGGCAGGTAGACAGGGTCATCCACCTATCAATCGTCTTACGTTGACATGTCAGAAGATTGACAGGTGGGTGCCCTGCACATCTGTCAAAGTTGGCCCACTGGAGTGGGGGGAGAGAATGATCTGGCCATCTGTGCTAAAAAGGTTCTCCAGCCTTGCTTTTGTTGTTGTTGTTCTGTTTCTCTCTTTCTTGTAGACAGGAAGGCTGCCATTCTGTCTTGAATTGCCCGATTAGAAATTGTCCCATTTTTGAGAAAGCATTAGTGGGGAAGTAATGAAAGGTCTTGGAAATTATTTGGGGCAAGGTTATCTCAATATTTCTGCAGATATTTTGTAAAGCCTTTGTTACTGCTGACTGTCAAGCAGGTGGCAAAAATCTTATTGTTGTAAAATTCCTCATAAGAAATTGTGTTTATTTTCTTCCATCATGGAATCCAAGGTGGTGTACGTGTGGTTCCCACAGTCACCCTTCCAGGCATGACCAGGTCCAAATCTGCTTAGCTTCAGCAAGATGGTGGCCTTATGTACCTCCAGATCAGACCCTGTGAAAAGTAAGTAAACACTTTGCATTTTTGTCAAGTCATGGGGAGGGGAGTTCTTTTATAAAACAGAAGGTTTGTAAATATCTGTTTTAAAAGCAGACAGGAGCACAATAATAGTTGATGCACCAAACAGAAAGCTGTTGCAAGCAAAACCAGGCCTTGAAGAGGAGAACTGACATTAACAGCCACAATGTAAAACAAGGAACAAAACAGAATGAGGACAACTGTACCTGTGGAAAAAACTTTTGCTGTGAAGCCACCAGTGAATTCAAAGGATTAAATGGTAATACAATGAGTGACAACACAAACAAATGAGAACTATCTTAGTCAATAAGAGAGAATGATTAAGGATAATAACTACCAAGCCAAGTTCAAGGTGCTGGTTTTGGTGTACAAAGCCCTATACAGCTTGGGACCAGGATACCTGAAAGACGATCTTATCCCTTATATGCCAAGTCGATGCAGATACCATCTCATCAGGAGGTCTGTTCCGCACAACATAGGAAGCAGACCTTTAAAGTTGTGGCACCTACCCTTTGGAATCCCCTCTTTTTGAATATCAGACATGTGCACTCTCTGTTGCCTTTTCAGTGAAGACCTTCCTTTTTCAAAAAGCCTTTTAAATAAACATCTTTATCCCAGTCTGCCTCTGTACTGGAATTTTTAAAAATATGTTTTTGTTTTATCGTTTGTTGTTTGCTGCCCTGGGGTCTTTTGGGAGGAAGGGTGGAATATAAATTTAATAAATAAATAATAAATACAAGGGCTAAAACATTTCTGAGAAAAAGTGGAAAGCCATGTATTGTGTGTATAAGAAGTCTCTAATGTATTCCTTCAGAAGTCATAGAGCAGGTCAGTGGTTCTCCTTTTTGAGGCCTGGTTTTGTTTGAGGGCTACACAGGGTAGCCCAATTCCTGCCCCTATATGTCACAGTTATGCCCCCCATCATCCACAGTCAGCTGGCATGAGAAGGGTCTCTATGCACATAGTGATGTATGCACATTAGGGACGTGCAATTAATCCACTAAATTTAAAATTGAAACCGGATTCCCAACAGTATGCATGTTTGCGATTAGTGGTAGACCGGTCCTGAATGCTGTCCGCAGCTGTTCCTAAAGCCCCCCCACAATGCATAAAATATAACATCAGCTTGTCTTTTGGTTTGCTGTTTGCAAACAACCTGTGTCTCCTTTATTAAACTGAAACTGACTAGCTTGCTATTTGCTTTCTGCTGGAGGGGGAGGGGAGGATCAACTACAGAGGTGAAGGGGGATTGGGTGGGTGGGAGAAAGGAGGAAAAGAGAGAGAGAATGAATGGCAATGTAAACAAAATATGTGCAGAGGGGAGGGGAAGAAGGGAAGAGGTTTGATCTCTGCTCTGCTCAAGACAGGTAAAACATTTGGGACTTAATCATCTTGCTCTTTCAAAGGCTGATTCCTCCTGTTTCTCTGTGCCCCCTTATCTCTCCCACCCCAATCTGTTTTCCTCTCTCTCTGCCCCCCCCCGTGTAAAAGGGCTTAGGGCTCTCAATTAAAGAAGGAGAAGAAGGGGGATTGGGAGAAAGGGGCATGGCATTAGGAGAAGTAAGGGCCACTGAGTTCAATGGGACTGAATTCCAAGTAAGTGTGCATAGCTGCAGGCTGAGAAGGTGGCCGCTCTCTTCCCTGCTGCTCTCTTTTTCTCTCCCCTCTTCTCTATCAACTGAATTCTTGAGAAGAAGAAAAATCAGATGCATAACAGCGTAAGAGAGCAATAAACAAATGGACGCAGAAAGGAGCCACCTGTCAGTTTGATGGAATGCAAATCGGTTCGTCACCAAGAAGAAGATCCCATCCCTAATGCACATAGAGCTTCTTGATATGAGTGGGAACCCTAGTCCCATCAGTATTTCTCCTTGCATAGTTTATATGCATACATTGGCACACATGCAAAGTCCCTTCCAAAACAGTCTGGATGTGCATATGGTATAATGTGTGGATGCTGGGTGTGTTAATGGGGGCCAGTCTATCCCATGTGCCCCTCCTTCACATGTTCTTTCAATGCACAGGGGTCACCTGAACATCCTGCGTGTGTTGGATTTTTAAAAGTTTGTCTGTGTGGACCACCTTTAAGTGGGTGGCTAACTGACATGAATGCCAGCCTGCTTTTTTTACAAGTTATTGTTCTGGAAACAAATTGACAGGCAATATATTTTTCACTAGAAAAGGAATGCTAATTCATCCTAGATCTGTGGCTGGGGGAATGCAGAGGATTTAACATGATTCTCTCATAGGCTCTAAAGCTTTCTTTGTAAGGCACAGTCTATTTTGACTGAATCAATACAATGACATTTGAGAACATAAACCATGCAACTGGAATTCTCTAGTGTGTGTGTGTATGCATGTTAAAAATAGAAAATGTGAAAAGCTTTAAAGAAAAGGATATGAGCAATAGCCAATCTGAGCTGCTTGTGAAGCTCTGTCACATTCTGCAGAACAAACAGCTATTAAAAATCCAAGCACACAAAGCATTTACTGAGCTTAGTACTGACAAGCCATGTCAACACCCTATAATTAACAAAGGGTGGTATAATTTATAAAGAATGTACTGTGTGGTTTAGTTCCAGTGCTGAGGAAGAGGAGGAGGAGGGAAAGAAGCAATTGTTACTTTAGGAGAATCAAAAGCAGTTCTTATATCTAGATGTAAACATCTTATTTTCCCTCCATGTTCTCTATATTTTCTTTGCTTGAAAAAAAAAGGCTTCTGTTGTTTTGTGTCTGATGATACCGTCCTAAGTAGCCGTGGATCATGCAAGATAGCCTATGTCCTTATGCCTCTGTATTAATCTGAAAGGGGGCAGTCTAGGCAGATTGTTTTTACTGTGAATAATTAAGCAGTTCTGAATGCTCAGTGAAACTTGAATAGGTTGGCTTTAGAGCCTAGTAATATGTCAGCTAATGGGATGAGACTTGCACTTACTCTGGAATGAGACCAAAGGCTTTTGCCTTCATACTGAGAGCAGGCTGGAGCACATTCATTATTAACTGCTGAACCAACAAGAACCCCTTTGCACTTCTGTGTTCTCTGACTACCTCCAAAACAAAAGAGTCCCTAGATAAACCTTTTCTTAATTATTCTTTTTCAGTGGCTGTCATACATTCTGAGTGGGGAAAAAATACCGTTAAATAAAAACCACAGGAGCAAGGAGGATAATTTGCTCAGCTGTCTGTCTTTTCGGTCACCAAAGCAATCATGAATTGCCCCAAATGTCTTAATTTTCAGCACCTAAGATAATCAGATTTTTAAATACATTTGCGAGTGTTTTTCTGTGTGCGTAATGCTCCACCTGAATCCATACTCGCATGTTCAGGGTTATACTTCACGAGGATCAGAATTTTGTTATTCCATTGCTGTTTATCACACCATACTTCCATTCAGTTTGTTAGGATATGTGCAGGTTGGGTGGTTTGCATTATCCGAGTAGGTTCAGCCATATTACCCTACCTTACTAATATTAAGACAATTTCCTTCAGCATGTAGGAAGTAGCATTCTGTCACTTGTTTTATGCTTTAAGTATTGGTGTGACACTTCCTTCTGAGTAAGGCCCTGGATTGTGCATATTAAGGTGTGTCCAGAATGGTGATTCCTAGTACTACCCAATTGTTGCATTTCCACCTGCAAGCCACATGCAGAATTACACTTGGTGGGTGGCAGCAGTCTATTATTTTGCATGTTACTTCACACTATATTCTTCCCACACACTAGTGCACATGACTTAGCTCATGACTTAGAATGACTTAGAGTGCACATGACTTAGAATGGGGACCATTCTCAGCACATGTGTCAAAGTGCCATCTCATTTAGGCGATTCTGTGTAATTACTTTTTTAAAAGGAGGTAGGTTAAGAATTGTTTTAGCACTAAAAATCTATTTTTTAAAAAAATAAATATGGTGCTACAAGGCAATCATTTTTTAAAATTGTGCTAAAGTGCTTTTAAAAGCACTTTTCTGTGTGTGTGTGTGTGTGTGTGTGTGTGAGAGAGAGAGAGAGAGAGAGAGAGAGAGTTTACATGCAAATTGCAAGAAACCCCTTATAAGATATTTCTTCGTAGGCTCACCTACCTGATGCATTACCACACACATCAGAACCACATATCTTAAAAAAAAAGATATGGAAGTGTTGTACTAAGATGGTCTTCATCTGTGGAGATTGTACTACTGTTCCATTCTTTTCCCAAAAGTCAGATTTTCTGCAGTCTGAAAAGAGAGAAAAAACCTACATGGACACCACAGGAGAAGAACAATATAATGATGAATGCATGCAGATGTTCCAAAAAAGTGAGTGAACAAAGCTTGGCTATTCCAGCATAAACACCTAATGTAGAAGCACTCCAAGTTAATCTTGCAGGTGCTGGAGTGCAGTGTGTATTAATCCTGCCTTCGCTGTGAAATCGCCTGAACAACCTCTTTTGAGGGTTTTTGTGTACTCCCCTTGGCCGTATCTACACAGACAACTTACATGACAAACGCTGTGGTCACCTGAGAGTCCATGGTATTTGGCCAGCAGTTAGGTCTGTCTAGGCGAACTATGGTCGAGGACCCACCAAAGACCATACTAAGGTTTAAGGATATCTCAGGAAAAATAATGGGATTTCAACAGTGGAACATCTTTATAAACCATATCATATTTATTTGTTCTTTGTACATTCATTACATACATACAAGTACACATGTATCAGCCAGTAAATCAGAATCACGTAAGTCAGGGTCAAAATCCTGACTGATTATATGCATATGATGGCATACAATGGCCTTAGTCAGTAGCTCTCTTATATATTACAGCTCAGTCTTATATAGGCTTATATAGCATTAGGGTTCTACATTCAGTATACATTGAACAAATCTTAGTATAATGTGCTATTAATTCAGACTTAGACATTATTCAAGTTACATTGCAATATTTGTGGAGTTATATTGCAAGGTATATATTGGGGGAGCACAGCTAATACTGTGGAAGACAGAAACAAAATTCAAAGGGACCTTGATAGGCTGGAGCATTGGGCTGAAAACAACAGAATGAAATTCAACAGGGATCAATGCAAAGTTCTACACCTAGGAAAAGGAAACCAAATGCACAGTTATAAGATGGGGGATACTTGGCTCAGCAATACGACGTGGGAAGGATCTTGGAATTGTTGTTGATCACAACCTGAATAAGAGCCAACAGTGCGATGTGGCTGCAAAAAAGACAAATGCTATATTAGGCTGCATTAACAGAAGTATAGTTTCCAAATTGCATGAAGTATTAGTTCCCCTCTATTCAGCACTGGTTAGGCCTCATCTTGAGTACTGCGTCCAGTTCTGGTCTCTGCAATTCAAGAAGGATGCAGACAAATTGGAACAGGTTCAGAGGAGGGCAACAAGGATGATCAGGGAACTGGAAACAAAGCCCTGTGAGGAGAGACTGAAAGAACTGGGCATGTTTAGCCTGGAGAAGAGAAGAATAAGGGGAGATATGATAACACTCTTCAAATACATGAAAGGTTGTCACACAGAGGAGGGCCGGGATCTCTTCTCAATCATCCAGAGTGCAGGACACGGAATAATGGGCTCAAGTTGCAGGGAGTCAGATTTCCTAACTGTTAGAGCCATACGACAATGGAACCAATTACCTAGAGAGGCAGTGGGCTCTCCGACACTGGAGGCCTTCAAGAGGCAGCTGGACAGCCATCTGGTGGGAATGCTTTGATCTGAATTCCTGCATTGAGCAGGGGTTGGACTTGATGGCCTTACAGGCCCCTTCCAACTCTACTATTCTATGATTCTATGAATTAACATCATACAGGTTAGAAGATTTCCACACATTTCCATCTTTAAAGAAATGGAATAATCTTACTCTTGTGTGAGGCAAGCCTCGGACTTCTCAGCTAGCAGCATAGCAGTATGTTGGATGTTTCAGACTGATACAACTACAGAGAATCATCTCTGTTTTACAGGAAAATCTCAAGGACATTTCCTGGTCAGCTGCTTTCTACACCTGCTGTCCCACTCGCTGGATCGTCACCTTATAATGGTGAGTGGGCTTGTATGTTCCAATGAACCCTGTGAGCAATGCCGTCAGGAGTCATGTACTCCCTGTAGGGTCACCCATGGTAGTAGGGTCAAGGGAGAGAAACCAGACAAAGAATGATCCAAGAATGCCCTCAATGGCAGAACAGGCGGAAGATAACAATGTGTATGTTACAATGGCTGTGAAGGCGGATGAAGGCTGCAGCATATAAAAGATTTCCAGTTGTCGTGGTACCCATGCTATTGGATCAAAGCCTTTTTCTGTCAAGATTGTGTGTTGATCTTTGTGTGCCAGTCTCCCCACATAAAACAAATTAACGCACAGGCATCTTTCAACCAAAATAAAACACCTGCTGTCTACATGCTGCCTGCTGGAGACAGCAAGGGGAAGCAGTTAACTTGTTCATAAACAACTAGTCCACTTAACCAGTTAAACTTAACCAGAGGCAGATGTGTGTTATCAGCTTTGTTTATGGAACAAACAGAGCTTGGAAGATTACTTTTAAAAAGTAATAAATTACAGTTACAGTCACATGGCCCCCCAAAAGTAGTAATTACTGTTACAATTACAATTGCTCTGAAAGTAACTGATTACTTTACTTTTACTCAAAAGTAATTCCTACAATTACACTTTAGTTACTTTTTTTTAAATTGCCTACAAGGTGCTGGCCTTGGCTGCTGCACATCTAAGTAGCCTAAAACAACATTAAAAATAAGCACACACACACACAGGGTAGTAGATTTTTTTTTAATCCATAAGATTAACAGAATGGCATAACAGAATCTCACATCCCCTCACCCCACCCCCAGCAATGATGATACCGCAACACACATATTTTTGTATATATATATTGCCTCCAGCTCTTTTCTCCTTCCACTCCTGTTAATTTTTAAACAATTGTTTTCTCCACGTCGTCTCACTCTCCACCTCCTCCCTTGTTGCCTCCTAAGCACTCATAGAGCATGAAGGAAGAACAACGCTGCACAGAAGCCCAGTTTGAAGCACATGATTTTTATTCACAAATCAGAGGAGCAGAAGACTTCCCCTGCTCCCCCCCAAGTAATGTGCAAAAGTAATGCTGGAAACATTACAATTACTCTTCAAAAGTAATGAAGTTACTACTTGTTCTATTACCCGTAAAATGTAATGAAGTTACCCACTTGTTACTCAAAAAAGTAATAAATTACAAGTAATTCGTTACTTGTAACTAGTTACTTCCAAGCTCTGGGAACAAAGAGTACTCTGGCTGACCACCCAGAACAAAGGAAAGGGAAACAGAAAACCTTTTTCCCTTTTGAACTCTTTAAGACTTGAGGAGGTCTGCATATCTGGATGTATAATATTCTATACATTAGGATTAATACATATATTGTAAAGACTCTTAGATGAGAAATACATGCATTAAACATGGGGGCAACCCACAACAGCTGGCAAGTTGTTCAATGCAATATGTGTTTGCTAAATGCGATGTGTTGCTAAATTGATGGTATAAGATTCTGGGGAATCTTACTGACTCAACAGTGGTAGGTGACTACATAAACTAAAAAGAGATATTGCTGAGATGGGGACATCATAGGAAACTATACTGAAGGGGAGCTGTAGGGCAGCAATCTGCCAGGGGTTCAGCGTTGGTAGACAGGGTTGTATATCCACTACACATACTCAAAATAGATCCATTTATTAATTAATGGGCATTGTATTCAACTCACAGTACACCCAATTAAATTAATGTACCTGAGTTTGTATACAATTCTTATTGTACAATGTGCAATTGAGCTAGGCAAATCTATGTTAGAAAGCACTGTTTTAAAACAGATAGCAGACACAGGAGCTGCTCTTAACAGTGGTTTGTGTTCCTTTCAGGTCTGTGAAACCAGCAGAGCTATGGAATTGATCCATCTATTTCTTCATAATTTCAAACATACCATTTATTTCTGTCTTCTGTAATGTTCCAGAAAAATATCTAAATTGGCTGACATGCACTCCCACAATTTAATTTACATACACAAACAGTAGAAATATAAAAAATTGACTAGCTATTGCCCTATAAAGTCATACCTCTACTACTTCCATTGAAACCCCTTAGTGTCATTGTTACAGGCAGTGCTAGATTAGCACCACCACAACACACTTATCTCATGATATTTCGTAATGTACATTATCCAAGACAGAAGCATTTTGAGCATATTTTCTCTCTCTTCAGTCAATATGGTATTGGTATATGAATTTCCTGATAGAAACTAGCAAATTCCAATTTGTCCTTTCAAATAAGCATCCCAAAAGAGAGGGGGAATTGTTATCTTATATAGGAATAAGGCACATTGTTTATTTGGCAATAATTTCAAAAGCTCCATCTATCTCTGTCCATTTTAATATATCAGAAAGAATATCTAAAAGGGCATATTCAGCAATGAATGTTATAAGCTGTTGAGACAAAGTCTGAAAGCAGTGGGCATTTTGTAAGAGAAAAGGATGCAGCAAGGGGCATAAATATAGTCTTCATTTGTACTCCACTGCCCATCTGGTTCACATTTCAACACACACTAATTTCTTTTTGCATTTGAAGATATTTGTTCTTTATTGTAACTGTCATAAGCAGCAAGTAAATAAGAAATGGGAGGAGGGAGACTGAGCATTTTGTAATTCCTGAAAGGTTAATTGCACTATTTATAGATCTGGCTGTATAGGAAAAAGCCTGTCAGCATGACCCTGTGGGGTCAACACAGTAATAGCAACCTAAATGGAGCTCTGACCAGTCATGAATTACTGTCTGATAGTGAGAACGCTGACAGTTCAATCACAGCACTGTTTCAATAGAGAACTCTATATATTTAAAGCGCTGATACTGTTTTCCCTCTAAATGACAGCCTTGACAGATGGGCCGAAAGCACTGTAGACATTTGAACAAGGAAATGGAGAGGGAGCCTGCTGGAAGCAGGGCTTCACGCAGCCAGCCAAGAATGATGAATAGAGTGTGATTGTGTCTGACAGGTAGTAATATAACTATTCATTCACCACAGAACACCTGGAGCACACTATATTAAATGGTACAAGATGGAGAGATTCTGTGACAGGAATAGGAAGTGTGAATCCCACGCTGACTCCAGGTAGCACAATATAAAAGGTCAGAGGGCAAGCCATATCAGCTGCCTCAGTGAAGACTGTAATTAAATTATTTGCTTACTAAAGTGTTTCTAATGCTTTGCTAACATGTTGCTAGGGTCATTATTTCAGCAAGTCTGCCCAACTGAAGGGGAAAGCCTCATGCCTTTTTGCTAGCCCACAGAATTGTATTTTTGATTGCTTAGAAGCTCAACAATATGGTTCCTAAGGGGGGAGGGGAAGAAAATCTCCTTGTAGAATCTCCTTGTAGCTGGAACACATTCAACTGTTGGTTGACATCTGTGAATATTTAGTTTTTCACTCGGAGAGATTATTGGACATTGAACTGATGTGTAACTTATAGGAGGAACCACTATGTGGTTTATTTATTGTTAATGGAACTTTGTTCTGCTTTCTACTAGATCATGAAAGCATTTAGAGGATTTTTTTAATATGGGAGAAAAGTTTGCAAAAGGATAGTCACTTTAAAACCAACAAAGATTGCAACTTCATCAACAAATCAAGATCATTATCTGATGAATAACTGTTGGAGTACTTCTTATTCTACTGCAGGTTGCTCTTAAAATTCTGTTATATTGATTTCAGTGTTTTTCAAAAATTGCTTTTTAGATGTTCTAGAGCTTGTTCAGATCAGTTGCTTCAATAGTATATGAGAAACATATTTTTCAGTATTTAAAGGGCTAATTTGGTACGGTTATTTCTCAAGATTCACTCAAATAGTTCCTTAGCCATCTTAGTTTCAGGCCCACAAATGAGGACATTTGTAGGTATAAAAGGGCCATATTAGATTATATGTTAAATACATATATACATTTATCATGTCTTTTTTGTTAATTAAATAGCAACTAGGGATGGAAGGAACTTTATTTATTTATTTATTTATTTAATTGCATTTATATACCGCCCCATAGCCGAAGCTCTCTGGGCTTTTTACAACAATTAAAAACATTAAAAACAAATATACAAATTTAAAAACACATGCTAAAATGCCTGGGAGAAGAGGAAAGTCTTGACCTTGCGCCGAAAAGATAACGGTGCCAGGTGCACCTTGTCAGGGACATCATTCCATAATTTGGGGGCCACCACTGAGAAGGCCCTCTCCCTTGTTGCCACCCTTCCCTCCGAGTAGGCACCCAGAGGAGGGCTTTTGATGTGCGTAGTGTACGGATGGGTTCGTGTTGGGAGAGGCGTTTCATCAGGTATTGTGGTCCTAAGCCGTGTAAGGCTTTATTTATAGGTTAAAACCAGCAACTTGAATCAAGCTCGGAAACATACAGGCAGCCAATGCAAGTGGGCCAGAATCGATTTTATGCTTTCAGCTTCAGTTCTCTGTTTCTCACTTTTCCAATCTTGAATTCAGTTCTCCACATTTCTGTGGCAGTCTAAAAAAAAATCCTCATGAAAATTCATCTGCATCTTAGTGTGAATTTCTCCTAATAAGCACATTTTATCCAGTTTTGACTGAAGTACAAATTTTTGCAATCAATTTCTTCTAATACACTCTTGTATGTTATTTTCACTAATATAGTCATTTTAATGCACACTTTCTATGCATTTTGTGTAAACATTGCTTGGTTGGAGAACTGCATCGCAAAATTTGGGTGAGTGCGAATTTTGAAGGATAGCTGTGTTTCGGTTCTTATATTGTTTCGGAAGGTATGGATCTGCTTGATTTGGTTTAACTGAATTTCTTCCCCATCCCTATTAGCTACTATGGGTCCCCACACTCTAGATTCAGACTACATTTGCAGGGAGAGGTTTTAACACTTACTCCACATGGCAATCCTGATACAAATTGGCCCCACCCCAAAGCCTTAGTAGCCCAAGAAATTAAGCTTCCAGGCATTGATCTTCCTCTCTTCATCATTATCTAAAAATGCAATGTATCAGTTTATATGGCTACTGAAATCAAATGAATGCATTACAACTGAGTAGGGAATGTAAACGCAAGAAGAAGATGTTGGGGTGCACATGCAGGTCCTACCCCCCCACATCCCCATGTGTGCCAGCCCCTGTGCACTCCATTCCCAGCCTTCCTACGCTATATATTAAGTGAGAAAATCTGAAGGGGTTTCTAAGCAAGTATGGCTTCACATGCTCGGGAATCCTGCCTTAGCAGAATATCACTCAAGCAAAGACCTTTAAGCGTATTCAGATTTGCTTTGACATTCCCTTCAGACCTTCCTGCTCAATGCAGGTAGGTTGGGATGGAGACTGTGGGCCACTGGTGCATGTGGGAGGGACTTGGGTGCTGATCCCCAGTGTCCCATACTGTTCCAGCACAATGCTGAAACTGAGGAAGATGAAGAAAAATTTATAAAATATCAATAATTGCATTATTATTATACTATCAGAGAGTGCCCTAACTTACCTGGCTACTACCAAGCTACATAAGGAAGCATTTTGACTCTTTGAGGGGCTGCCATGTCCAGCACTGGCAGTTGTTATCAGGTGACAACCAATTACTTCTGACGGGCAGTATGAATTCTCCAGAATCATCCTACATTTCAGGTTTGCACTCACTTAAAAGAGAAAAGATTGTCCTACAGCGGCAGTAAATGGCTTTGTTGAATTTGTGGGAAATATGACCGTTTTTTTTAAAAAAAATCTGTTCCCTTCAGAAATTATGATTTCATAATAATAACACCTTCCAGTTCCCCTGCCAGTTGTTATCAGACACTAGAAATGAATGACTTTATTGACAATATTCCTAAGACATTTTGAGAACTGCCTTTTCAGGCACCCTTTGCAAAATAATTATGTGGATAATATATCTTAAAATGCGCTGAGGGAGTCCTGACATGTCTCTGAAAGTTCTTATGAAATGAAACGCTTGTTGGTTGGTTTTTCCACAGGGCAACGTACACTCGCTTTCTTTTCAAATTAGTTTTGCTTGTCACTTTCTTTATTCACAGGAATCATTGGCTGCTTCTGTTGCCACCTCAGTGGCCCTTAAAAACCTCCTCAGAGAAAAGAATCACTAGGCATTTTCCCCTTTTCACAATTCTTTTGCTTTTCTCTCTCCTAATTTGTTCTCCAGAAGCAGATTCATAAAGAATGGCTGGAACAAAGGTGAAACTTTCATGCCAGTGAATGTCTTTGGGGAGAAAAGTTGAAGTTTTAAAACTGTCCTTTTAAAATCCAGAATACAATGCATACAGAATAGCTCTATTCGTCTGTCTTTCATCCTCACTGCAAGATGAAGTCAGAATTTTCCCTTGATAGCTTTTGTGGGTTGGCAGAGATATTTGGCTTTTGTGGGTTGGCAAAGCCAACATTACCACGGTTCACTAAACCTGTCTTGTGCTAACAGTAGTTAAACTTGTCTGGAACTATTTCCTGCAAATGGCTTCATAGTTTCTTGGTCTTGCTAATTACATGGAGAACTATATATTGACTGAGACACAGCAAACAAGTATCCATGAAACACAAATAGTGATCCTCAAAGGTTGCTCAAAGTAATTTTTTGAAATCCTGGATTCGCCACATTTTCATGGTTTTCTTTTCTGAAACTGCAGAGAAAAAAGAAACTCCATTGCTGTTCTCTAGACCTGGCTCAGTTTTTGTATGTGAGATATATGAGTGTGTTTTAGAATGGCTGCAGACATGACTCAGTTAAAGAAAAAACTTATATTTGTAAAAATATATAATAATATATCAAAAGAGGTAGCTGTACCACTACTTAGGCAGGGTTGTTAGGGTATAAAGGAGTATAAAATGATTTAGAAGACAAGATTATTCATCAGGAATACCTATATTTTGGGGCAATTTGCTGGTTCTGCATGCTGAATAACTATTGTTAAAAATTATTAAATTTTCCACTATACTAAATACGTACAAGCCCCAGAGGCTCACCTGGCAAGAACTTGTTACCCTGTGTTTCAATAGTGCTTTCTTTGCTGACAGAAGACAGAAACCTGCTTGCTATAACTAAAGCTTTATTAAGAGAATGCTTACAAGATCTCCCCGCTCCGCATGGTACTTACCGGCTGCGGGGCGAGATTTGCGGCCTGGGGTGAAGCCCTAGCCGCCATTTAGAGGAAGGGCAGGCACGCCAGGACTGGCATGACATCATCAAGGCGCACTGCAGGCGACGAGCGGCCGAGCCTATTTAAGCTTGCGCCGGCCCCTCACCCTCCTCTTCTTCTTCAGCACCCGCCCTACCCTCCCTCTGCTGTAGTGTGATTAATTTGGACGCTTCGGGGCCGACTAGGAATTTTTGGCTTGCCTGCACTTTAGCCGGTGGGTTTCTTTTGCCTACTCCATACTGTGGTTAGCAGTGAGGGTGCTCAGGGTTAGCACGGGTGCATTTCTGGTTATTAGGTTGATTTGGCTGTTTGATCTTAATATCTTAATTGGTCGCTTTATGGCAAGGAAGTGCGGGAAAGTGTAAAGGTGAAGGGCAGCTAGGTGACACCTTTAGGCATCTTTGGAGGTGATTGGCGGTTCCGGAGGCCTGCAGCTCCGGGTTATACGGCCCGAGGGCAGGATACGGGTCGCCTTTGGGGCCAACATATCTCATCCACTCGGAGTTTCAGGGCACCGGGGGCAGGCGGTGATGCAGGTTGGCCTTCCTACACACCCTATGGGTGTGGTCAGGGCAAGGGGTTGGCAGATTGGCAGCCCCTTGCCTGGCAGGGGTTGAATCGCCCCAATAGCTGCAAGCAGGCTTTGCCTGACTCACCAGGAGAATCCCGCACTTATGTTCCCCTCTGTAGGTTCGTTATGCAATGTGAATTTGGTTAATAAAGTGGCCCGTTATTTAACCCAAATATATATTGTGTCTGTGTCTTATTTCACCCCTGGGCCACAACTACTGGGCTTGCTCAGGCTCCTCCCACCTGACCTTTACACTGGAGCTCAGCGTCCACATCACCATGGCAGTCTCCCTGCAGTTCCCTCTGCTGGATGGAACTGCTACCTATTATAACATCCCCAATGTCATACTTGTTATAAGAACATACAAACAATGTAAGTATAACTTCTCGAACTAAACAATTAACTTGAAAGTAGCACTGGTTCTGAATGACTAATAATTAAACTGCCTATCAGTCATTTAATACAAAATCTGTGTATCGTTTAGGTGGTTTGATATGATTGCGGGTACATGTGCTCTTGACACGGTCACTGTTCGGTGTTGGTGATACAGTTACATGTGTCTCTTTATTTTGTAGTTCAGGGCCTGGAGTATGGTGTGCATCTTCATGAGTGCATGGAATGATGGAATTATCCTGTATATCATCATTCACCACATCTGAGGTGTCTTTAAGTCCCTGAGGACTCATTAGGCGAATGAACTTACAATTCTGTTGATATGAGCGCCCATTGACTTCAACAATATAAGTCCGGGGATTTATTTGTCCCATGCATGTTCCTTTCGTCCAAGGACATGTCTTGTCTTGAGGAAATAATTGGATGAGTACAGAATTTCCAGTGCACAGAGGTGGTAGCTTGTTTGAATCCCTGTCATAATAGTTTTTAGTTTCAGTGTGTTTGTGTTGCAGCTGATCTGTGACTTTCATTGCAGTTTTGGGTTTCAATAACGCAAGAGCTGTAGGTAGAAAGGATTGTGTGCATCTGGACATAAGCCTTTGCACTGGGCTGCTATTCATGCCAGCAGTTGCAGTATTTCTCCACTCCAGAATAGCTTGCCATATGTTTTCTTTATTTCTTGCTGTTTTCTTTAATAGAGTTTTTGCAATTTTGACAGCTGATTCAGATTTGCCATTAGACTGACTGTTGTAGGGAGATGACATTATGTGGTGAAATCCCCAGTCTTTTGAAAATGTGGCAAATTCTTTGGAAGTGAACTGTGGTCCACCATCTGAAATCACACAGTCAGGTATGCCAAGTCTGCTGAAGTTGTTCATGATTCTTTCTATTACAGTTGCTGATGCTGTATCTGGCAGTTTATCCATTTTCCAGAAGTCTGAATAGTAGTCTACCAGAATGAGATAATTGCTGCCATTTTCTGTGAAAAGGTCCGTCCCTACCTTACTCCATGGTCTGTTAGGAATGCCTTGTATCACCAATGGTTCTTTTTGCTGACTGACTTGGAACTCAGCACAGACATCACAGTTGCGTACAAGGTCTCTGATGTCATTAGTAATGTTTGGCCAGTATACCACATCTCTAGCTTTCCACAAACATGCTTCTATTCCAGAATGACTGCAATGTATTCTTGATAATATGTCTTTTCTCATGGCCTTTGGAATGAGTATTTGGTGTCCTTTGAATATGATGCCATCTTGGACACTTAATTCATCACAATAGTTCCAGTATTCTTGAGTAGACTCTGGAGCTTTGTCCTGGCTGTCTGGCCAACCTGCTAAGACAACAGAGATCAATACTTGCAGTTCTTTGTCCTGTAAAGTATGTTCCTGGACTCTTTGAAGTCCTTGATGTGTGATGGGCATATAAGCAGCTTGATTAATGCTTTTTAGTTCCTTTTGTCTGGCTTGCGCTTCAAGGGAATTGAGTGTCTCATAGTCTTGTTTGTCAGTGTGCCTGTCATGTGGCAAGGGTGCTCTGGATAGGAAATCCGCTATGTACATCTCACCTCCTTTTTTATATTGTACCTTCAAGGGATAGTATTGTAGCCTAAGAAGCATGCGTTGGAGACGTTTTGGAGCTGATAGCAATGACTTCTTAAAAATAACTTCTAGAGGCTTATAATCACTGTCAGCCTTAATGCATTTCTGACCTAGTATATATTGGTCAAATTTTTCACAAGCAAATACTGTTGCTAAGCATACTTTTTCAATTTGGGCATAATGCTGTTCAGTCTGTGATAAAGACCTTGATGCAAAAACAATAGGCTGTCCTTTTTGCAAAAGTATAGCACCCAGGCTGGTTTCACTGGCATCACATTGGATGGTGACATCTTCATTCATGTCATAATACTTCAACACGTGATGTCTAGTAACCAAGTCTTTGATCTGTTGGAGGGCTGCATCATGTTGAGGTGGCCATGTCCAATAGTCATCTGAGAGGCTCACAAATATCAGAAATGCAAGGAAGAAATTTAGTTAGATAATTAACAAATCCCAGTAACTGCTGAAGAGATTTGGTATTGGATGGTTTAGGCATCTTCTGGATAGCTCTCACCTCTTCTGGATCTGGTTGTAAGCCTTGCTATGTTAGGAGGTGTCCCATATAGGGTACTGCTGTCAGTTGTAGCCTCATCTTATTTTTATTGAGTTTCAGATTGACTTTTCTTACCCTTTCCAGGAGAGAGATGAGGTTGCGATCATGGTCAGCTATGGCATTCTCCATTGAATCTCCACAGCCATATACCAAAATATAATCTGCAACTACACTGATTCCTTTGAGACCCGCCAGTGCATCTTGTTGGCAGCACTGATACTCTTCTGTTGCTGGTTTTATTCCAAAGGGCATTCTCAGCCATCTATAAAGTCCTTCTGGGGTCCAAAATGTAGTAAGGTGGCTGCTTTCTTCATCTAATAAGATTTGCCAATACCCATCCTTTGCATCTAAGACAGAGAATATTTTTGCCTTGGCAAGGTCTGGTAAGATTTCTTCTATGGTGGGCATCTGGTAGTGAGCTCGTAATAATGCCTTGTTTAAATTACTTGAATCTATACAAATGTGAAGTTTACCAGGTTTCTCTATGGCTACCATGCTGCTTATACACTTGGTAGGTTCTGTCACTTTGGCAATTATTCCATCTTTTTCCATTTGTCTTATTGCAGTTATGATTTTTTCTTTTAATGTGACAGGGACTCTACATGGCATATGTTGCATTGATTGCACAGTGTCATCTACTTTGAAATGTAAGGTGCCTGGAAGACAGCCAAGTAACTCAAAGACATCCTGGTAATTTTCAGAGCTTGGAAGTAACTCGTTATTTTTAATGAGTTACTTGTAATTTGTTACAATTTTAAATAACGAGTGGGTAATTCCATTACATTTGGCAAGTAATGGAATGACTAGTAATTTCCCTACTTTTCAGCTGTGACTTTAACGTTTCCACGTTAGGTTGGATGTTACTTGGGGGTGGGAACAAGGGAAAGTCAGCTCCTGGCTGTGATTGGTGAACACAAGACATGTGCCTCACACTGATTGGACCTCTGTGCAGACTCTCTCTTCCCTCGTGATCTCGCAGAGCTTGGAAAAGTTACTTTTTTGAACTACAACTCCCATCAGCCCCAGCCAGCATGGCCACTGGATTGGGCTGATGGGCATTGTAGTTCAAAAAAGTAACTTTTCCAAGCTCTGGAAGAGGTGAATAGGCAGGGCCTGCAAGCATCTGAGAGGAAAAAATGAACGCTGGAGGAAAAAGCCAGGGCAAGGACAACGGAGCAGAAGGTAGCAGCAGAATGGCGAAGAGCTGTGGAGGTGAGTGATGATGATTTGTGTGTGTGTGTGTGTGTGTGTGTGTGCCTCTCCTTACCTCGCTGCTGCCTCCACGGCACCTTCTGCCCCCCCACGACCTACTTCTCTTCCTTCCCCCCCTTTTTGAACTCTCCCCCTCGTTCCCATGCATACCTGTGTGCTGTATTTATCCAGACAGAGCACTCCTGCCTTTTAAAATGCCGGGTAGCTTTTTATTGTATATTTATTTGAACTCCATCTTTCTTTTTATTTGTATTTTTGTCCTGTTTAATCACAAGACTGAATTGTATGTGGGACAAAAACTGTCTCAGTAATAATAATAATAATAATAATAATAATAAAAATAAAAATAAAATAATAATAATAAAACATTAGGCGTATAATAAATGGCTTAAGTCTGATTTTTTTGTTCTTGGCAGAGATGAGGTGAGAAGTAGGGTCCTTGCAGCTCCTCCTCTCAGTCCCCCAGCTCTCAAACTCATGTTCTGTGAGAAAGAGAGAGATTCCCAGTCCCAGAGAGAGACAACTCCTGTAAACCCCATTATCTCCAACAGCATCCCCAGGCGGGGTACCTGTGAAGACCACCACTTGTTGAAAGAAATCCATTTATTGCAGCTGAATATCTGGGCAATGTAAAATTAAAATGTTTAACTGATTAATCCTCTCCCTTTCAATAAACTGATCAATTACATTTCAATTGATTTGCTTATCACCAAGACTTCAAATCTATGAGAATTTCCAGAATATAATAATTAAAAGGAGTGCAAGACAATGAAGAATTCAATACAGAAGCTCTAGGGCACACAGTTAAAAAAAATCAAGGCTGATCTTTGTTATTGTTTCATGCATTCCCCGGTACAGTAACACACAAAATTACTCTAAAATCAATAAACAAGTGTCTCATATTAAAACTCATTCTTACCAATAAAAATAGGCCCCACTGATTAATCAACTCTCCTTTTAGTTAATTAATCTGCTGAAAAATTAAAGCTTGTAGCCCTAGAGTTGGTTTTTTTTAAAAAAAAATCATTTGACCAGGAAGACAAGTACCGTTCAGTTCGCATACAGTGAATTTCAGAGTTGAGATTAATCTGTTCTCATCACAGCCCAGGCTTGTGTATTTATGTGCAAGCCCTTTCTTGATGACATTGCCATGTGGTGACCAAAGCAAGGAGGAGAGAAGTCTCAGGCTGTGTGGTGCAGTCACTGCAACACAATTGCTGCCTAGAAAAGAATGTGCAGGTGCAAAAAGCAGAAGCTCAAGTAAGCTTCAATAAGATGAACAGTGCCAAAGCTGCACAGGCTGCAATAGGCAATGTTGAGGGGTTTCATCATTACTGCTTTTTAGGAAGTGAAGGTCAACCACTGTCAGTGCCGCCCTGGGCTCCTACTGCGAGGAAGGGCGGGATATATATAAATATAAATAAATACATATATATATACAGAAAGAAAGAAAGGAGAGATGTAAAGGGGAGTATTTCTTTAGATGTTACCCTACTTTCCATTTTTGCTTTCTATTTGCTTCTAGCCCTATTCTGTCACTCTCCAGTACACATGAAGAAGGGGCAGTGAGGGCAACTCCCAAACCTGGGTGTTGAGCCTCCAAGTTAGTTACTTAGAACTAGGTATGCCTTTCCTATCTACGATGTATTTCTATAAATGAAATAGCTTTTCTTATTTTACTAAGTCTTAAGTCTCAGTGATCTCAGTGCAGGGTAAAAGCTTGCCACAAACACACACATTGGCACACACAAGCATCATAGACTGTTGACAATCTCTGCTAATATCTATACAAATGTACATAACATGCATCACCTGAACTCACATGATCTAGAGTTAAATTAGATCTTGCAAGATTTGCAAATGAGAAGCTATAGGGTTTTATATTAGTTCTGATTGTCTATTGGGCTATCATAGGTTATATTGTTTTTTCATTTTCTATGGCAAAAACTCCAACTTCAGTGGAATTTATGTGATGTGTTCTAATCATTTGAATTTGGCTAATGAATGCTTTATTCTTTCATCAGAACTTTAGCAGTAGTACTAAAATATTAATAAAAAAGAAAAGGGAAAGAAAAAATACTTTACATACATCATTCAGCTGTATTGCTAATTATAGATATAGATATAAAAGATAAACAGCATTTTGTCAAAAGTATTTTTGTCTACATTTTATACCTCATCCTTGGTTTTCCAAGCTTGGCATGGAATGCTTCTCATACAGAATTAATTTGAAATGCTGCATATTTATTATCATAATCATCATATTCAAAATAAAAAATATATGTACCGCTTTCAAGTTGATTCCAACTTATGGTGACCCTATGAATAGGGTTTTCATGAGGCTGAGAGGCAGTGACTGCCCAAGGTCACCCAGTGAGCTTCATGGCTATGTGGGGATTTGAACCCTAGTCTCATTTTGTTCTCACAACAACCCTGTGAGATAGTAGGTTAGACTGGCCCAGGCAGGGTTATTC
This sequence comes from Rhineura floridana, assembly GCF_030035675.1. Taxonomy (NCBI): domain Eukaryota; kingdom Metazoa; phylum Chordata; class Lepidosauria; order Squamata; family Rhineuridae; genus Rhineura; species Rhineura floridana. The sequence continues at coordinate 82,022,203 of NC_084480.1, forward strand.
AGTGAGCAAAAATGATGCAAATAGGATCTCTTTTAATTGTGCTATCGACCTGCTTACTTCCACTCTGACTGGGGGCTCTTGCAGCATGGGGAAGAGATGGGGGCACATCACAGCTAAAGTTCACCCATATAGGAGCATTATCTCTTGTTTATTACAGAGACGCCTGTTGCAGGTTTTGCTGCTGAGAGCAGCAGTCAGTTAGTGCGGCCACTTGAGTCACAGCTTGTTGATCCTGAGGAGGCAAAACTAGAAAGTGAGGTTCAGAAAGGAGGCCCTGTGCACGAGGAGGAGGAGGGCATGAAGCAGTGCCAGTTGCCCACAGCCACATCTGCAGAACAGCAAGTACCATGGTTTGGCTTTGAGAAAGCTTGTACATTTGTGAGCCAGAGTGGGAAAAAGGTTGTTGTACAATGCAATTACTGCCTTCCAAGGATCAAAAATCTGAGATCAGCTGTTTCCTCCTCATCCAACATGAAGAAACATTTTGAGGTAAGCCTTTGTCATGCTGGTCCTCAAAGAGTGTCCATTGTCTATTTATGTTTAAATTGTGAAGTTCCTCTTCCATTTTTTCTTGGATTCATGCGTTGTTCTTCTTCCTCAGAGGGCACACCCTGAGAAGCTGAGAGCAATTGAAGAAGCAATAAAGGCAAGGAGACGTGGCCTTCCTGAACCAATGCATGACACCCCTCCTCCCAAAATGCTGAAGCAGCAGCAGACAACCCTTGAGAGGTGGGGATCTGGCAGGGAGCCTGTCACCCAGAGCAATCTCGACAGGAGAATCATTGATTTCATTGTAGAGGAGACATTACCACTTCAGACTGTGGACAAACCATCATTCATTAATCTGGTTTGCATTGGACTCCCCAAAGATCTCACCATCATATGTGCCAAGACTCTGAGAGACAGAATTGAGAAGAGAGCATGCCACATGAGAGAAACTCTTGCAAACCGAATGGGTGCTGTGGCATATATAGCAACCACTGCAGATTGTTGGACCAATGGCAAGAAGAGTTACTTTGGGGTAACAGCCCACTGGATCAACCCAACTACCCTGAAACGTGAGGTCGGGGCCTTGGCTTGTAAGCGTCTGAAGGGGCGCCATACATATGATGTCCTTTCAAAAGCACTGCATGATGTACATGTGCAGTACAGGATCCACAACAAAGTTATGTGCACTACTACAGACAATGGCTCCAACTTTGTGAAAGCGTTCAGAGTTTTCATGGCCAAAGAACCAGTGGAAACTGCAGGCACCAGTGACGATGATGGTGATAACCAGGAGGAGGAGGAGGCTGAGTTGGAGTTTGTGCCTATCTGTGAGATCCTGGACACAGGACCTGAGGCAGAGGAAGAAGCTGCAGACTCAGGAGAGGATTTTGTTTTACCACCACACCAGAGATGTGCTAGCCACACCCTCAACCTTGTGGCAACACAAGACATAGAGACCATGCTTTCTGACTCCTCCAAAAGTAGTCTTCTTGGTCTTTTCAAGAAACAGTTTCGTTCCTTGATGGGAAAGTGCAGCAAGTTGTGGTCCAAGCAGAACCAGTCAGCACAGATTGCTGAGTATATCCATGCGCAATGTGGTGTGTATCTGAAGGTACCGAATAAGACCAGGTGGAATTCTACCTTTGATGCGTTGAAGCAACTACATGAGCTCCTGTCAACTGTGCCACTAAAAATGCATGCCATAATGGACCGCTGCTCCTTGTCCAGGATCACAGCTGCTGAGATTGAAGTGGTACAGGAATACACAGAGATTATGGAGCCACTAGCCCAGTCCCTAGATATCCTGCAACGGGAGAACGGCATGTTCATGGGGTATTTGCTACCAACGCTCTGCAATCTGGACCGCAAGTTAGAAGGACTGGAAAACAAACCTGAGAGGTACACATACTGTTTTCAGCTGCTGAGAGGTGTGCGCGAAGCCCTAAGAAAGCGGTTTGCAGCTATCTGGGAGGACAAGAGGCTTCTTCTGGCAGCCTGCCTACACCCTCGCTTCAAAGTAGATTGGCTGGAATCGTGTCAGGCCACCACCCATACCAACAAGTAAGAACATTAGGGAAGCCCTTTGGGTGGATTACTCCAAGGGAAATGTTGTCTCAAGGGAGGCATCAGAGAGCTTAAGGTGGTAGGCAGGGGCTGGGCCTTTTCTTCCTGGGGCTCCTCATCACAACCTTGGGTTGCTGCAGGTAATCCTTAAGGGTCTGCTGTGCTGCCCCATGAGTGTGGTGACTTGGTCACCTTTCTACCTTCCATGTCATCATCCACAGGCTCAGGCTGGACCCTGAACCAGGGGACATGACAAGCATCAGGAAATGAAGAGCAGATGATGGTTTCCTAACATATATGTGTTAACATATCCTCTCTCTTTCTTAGATACACAATGGAAGCCTTGTTGAAAGCTGAAATAAAGATGGGTGTACTTAATGAGGACAGTGATCAGTCTTCAGATAAAGACCAGGAAGGAGATGACTTAGAAGATGACTTCTTTAACTTTCTGCCCCAGGGCAAGAAGTCAGCAGTGGACACTGCTGAGGAGGAACTGGTGAGGTACCTGAGGTCTCCCAGCAGGGAAGTGTCATCACTCCATGGTTTTCCACGTGTGCTGCGGTGTTTTTTGCAGCACAACACAGGCATGCCTTCAAGCGCCGCAGTAGAACGCCTGTTCAGTACTAGTGGCAACGTAATGACTGTAAAAAGACATTCCTTGTCTGACATGCTCTTTGAGCATCTTGTTCTTTTGAGACATAACAGAAACATATTATAAAAGCATTTCAAGTGTAAAATTTGATTTCAAGAGTTGGGGTATCATCATTGCTTGGGGGGATGTGAGATTCTGTTATGCCGTTATGTTAATCTTCAAGTGTTGGGGTATCTTCATTGCTTGGGGGGATGTGAGATTCTGTTATGCCATTATGTTAATCTTACAGATAATTTTTTTTATTCTACTACCCCCTGTGTGTGTGTGTTTATTTTTAATATTGTTTTAGGCTTCTTAGATGTGCAGCAGCCAAGGCCAGCACCTTGTAGGCATTTTTTTTAAAAAGTAACCGAAATGTAATTGTAGTGATTACTTTTGAGAAAAAGTAAAGTAATCAGTTACTTTCAGAGCAATTGTAATTGTAACGGTAATTACTACTTTTTTGGGCCAAGTAATTGTAACTGTAATTTATTACTTTTTAAAAGTAATCTTCCAAGCTCTGGTAATTTTTAAGAATTTGTCCCTTTGCTATGCCACTTTGTACTTGTCCGATAGCCAAGGCACTGTTGGCTTCAAGTCTGAGTATATGGATGTCTTGTGTAGTATTTAATGTTACCAGTTTCATACGTTCACTAGTGCTTGCTGATAGGAGGGGCTTTGCCTGGAATTCACAATTCTAGCTGATATCTTTTTCCTTGATATTCTGCCTGCAGCACACATTGACCTAGTGGTGTGAGAATTGTGCCAACATATAGTCTCAGCTTAGGTTTGCTTGGTGATGGCTTTGCCTTTCCACCTTGCATAATATTGTTGTAAGAGAAAATATTCCCTTTGGGATATTTTTCTAGGTACTGCAAATAACAGCCATTCGACAGGGACTAAAGTAGCAGCAGTTTATTAGTTCAGAACTAAGACCCCAGTCTCTGAAATGAGACTGCAGCAGTGAAGAGAAGAGGCAAGTCACTTTTATACCTTTTACATTATAAACTTGGCATAGTGGTCTCTGCCTCATAGACACGTCACATGGTATCCATGGAGACAGTTCTTTGCATAGATAAGAACTTAGCACTTTGCTAACCACACAGGCTATATGGTACAAAACAAGCATGGCACTTTGCATATGTTCTTGGTACTTTGTTGGTAACCACAGAGGCACACTGTCTAGGACAAAGCAGGCTAAAACAGACTGGAACAAACTTTGTGGTCAATAACAGGATGCTACATAAAATAAGCTGAAAGAACAGGATGTGGTGTTCTGCTACTCCTGAAGTCACTGGGCAGATTTCACTGTGTACGTGTCTTGCTTGCCTCGAGTCTATGTCTATCAATCACATGGTCTCAGAAATATGGGGTAACTTTGGCTCTTATCACAGTATTGAGATAATCTCTGTAACCCATTACATTTACAGATCCACCACTGTCGATTTGACATTCAATGTCTTGCTTGAGCCAGGACTGCAAAGTTTCTGGGCAAGGTGCTAATACAAGTTTGACAAACCACTTTTTTGTCTTAGTATGCACTGTTTTGATGCATGCATGTAGAAAATATCACTGTCTGACTTACTGTATAGATCATCATTACCTATCTGTTTCACATGCTGTGCAGATTTTTTTCTGTTTAGATTGTTTGCAAACTCTTGCATAATGATTTCTTTTACCACAGCTTCTGCAAATAGTTTCAAATGCTGGGCATTTTCCAGGATCATGAATTTTGCCACAGTATCCACAACTCTCACTTTGAAATCTTCTGGGCTCAGTACTGTTTTTGCATGATGGCATATGCATGTTTTTGCATGATGGCATATGCATGTAAACCGCCTTGGATTTCAATCATGAAAAAGAAAGGCAGGGTAGAAATGTAATAAATAAATAATAAAATAAATAAATAAATATTTTTGCTGATATAATGCATGCTTCTGAAGAGTGCATTTCTTGCATTTGCACAAGGGTTTGTTCACTAGCTTTGCATATGTCTATGGCTTCCTGCAGAGTCAAGGCAGGCCTTCAGAGCACTCTCATCTGTGCTCCCTTGTCTTTAATGTCTATAACCAATCTGTCTCTAATCAATTCTTCTTTCAAAGTGCTATATGCACATGAATCTGCCTTTTTGTGTAATTTAGTAACATACTGAACTGTAGTTTCATCAGGTTCTTGGGCACATTTGTTAAATTCATGGAGGGTAAGGCTATCAATGGCTACTAGCCATGATGGCTATACTCTGCCTCTGTAGTCGGATGTGCTTCTGAATACCAGTTGCTGGGAACCACAGGAGGGGAGAGTGCTCTCGCACTCGGGTCCTGCTTGTGGGCTTCTCACAGGCATCCATTTGACCACTGTGTGAACACGATGCTGGACTGGATAGGTCACTGGCCTGAGCCAGCAGACTCTTCTTATGTTCTTATTATGGTGTGTCAGGTTTTAATGATATAAATGAATGGTATGATGAAATGCAAATGAATATGACTAAGAATGTGTGTGTGTGGTGCAGCTAACACCAGAGGCTAGGATCAGGAATTTCCATGCTTGTTCCCTCCAAAAATTCATCATCTTTGCCCAAATGCAGTTACTCTGAGTATTAGTATGGCAGCCTAGAAGGAAAACTCAGCAAAGGAAGTTCCTTACCTTACAGCATAATGATGATAATGATACAAAAACATGCCTGAATGGGCTATAAGCCCTACATTTTAGATATGTGTGGAAGGTGTGTGTGTGTGTGGGGGGGGTGATAGGAGGTGGAAAAATCCCTTCTTACCTTCTAGAATATGGCAAAGTTCAAATCCCCAGGGATGATAAAAATCAATTTAAAAAAATAAATGATTTTTAATTTAAATTGAATTTTTAAATTTAAATTGGATTTTTTAAATTTAAATCTGTTTTCAAAATTTTCTTAAAACAATGAGTTAAAAAGGAGCCTAGGTCAAAGATATCATCATGAATATTAATTATACAACTTCGAATTATATTCTATGAATATGTTAACAGCTGTTTATGGAGATGAGAGATAACTTGATCAGTCCTATTGTGCAGGTGGTGTACACGAAGAGCTCTCTCTCTCTCTCTCTTTCTCAGCATTGCCTCTCTTTAAGTGCAAATATAGAGAAAGTGAATGAATAGAGAATTTGGGGAGATGGAGTAGATCTGAACAAGAAGGAGACAACTGGAGTGGTAGTCCAGTTCTTAACAGCAGCGGCCTCTTCTGCAGGTGTAAAGATATTTTTTTCTATCTTTGGACTAATTCATTCTAATTTGAGAAATAAATTGGGAAGTGAAAAAGCAGGAAAGCTTGTATTTCTTTTCCAGACAATGAATAAGGAAGACAAAGGTGAAGAAGACTAAGTTCACTGTACCACCCAATATTTTAAGTTTCTCATATTGATTCTCAAATTGCCTAAATTTTATTTGGTAAAGAACTTAAAATGAAATATCAGCTGTTTTTCGGCCTGGTTTTCAGGGGGCAGGGTGGCGCGACAGAGCAACAGCTCACCTTACATCCTGCCCCACCTTGATCTGTTTGCCCCCCCACAAGTGATCAGCTGTTCGGCAGACTACTGTCTGCTGATCACCTGTTTTGGATAGGAGTGGGGAGTGGGGGCAAGTGGCTGATGGGCTTCCCGCTCTCGCCTGGATCAGCTTGCAGTCCAGCGGGTTATTTCAGGCTTGCTTTGCCGTGCTGCAGCCTTGCCTCCCACGTGGCTATGGGCCCTGCTGGGCCTAAGTAGGCTATAGGCAGTGGGCTTCTTTAGTGCGGCCGCCATTTTGTGTTCAGATGCCATTTTATTTGCTGCAAGTGGGGTGCTGGTTTGGAGGCTGTTTCCTGGTTGCTCTGGGTGAAGATGAGGCTTGCACGGGCCCTATCTGGGGTCAGTGCCGATAAACCCTCCCTCTCTCTTCTGTTGCTTAGTGTTATTTTAGTACTTTATTCTCATTGATATTATTATTAATTATTATTGCTATTACTATTATTAATTGCTGTTACTTATACACTCACATAGCAGACCAAACATGCTGCCAAAGAAGGGATTGGGGGGACTAAAGGTAAAGGTAAGACCCTCAAGCCCCCTAAGATATCCTCTGCTTGCTCCGGAGGGTGCCCAGTAGGCTGAGGGACGGCCACTGGCTCCAATCCTAACCCAACTGGAAGCGCTGGAAAACTGTAATATGCAGGACGGGGACACTACAGGGCCATTGGCTACCCAGCCACCTAAAAGGGCAAAAGCAGGTAAGAAAGGAGGCAATCAAGGGGCTAACCACAGTGCTTTGGCCTTAATCAGGGATGCCGCTCAACAAGATCAGCCTCAGAAGACCTTCTCTCGATCCCACCGGTCAAAACAGCTAGACTGGTGAGGACTAGAGAGAGGGCTTTTTCAATAGTGGCCCCCACCCTGTGGAACTCTCTCCCAAATGATCTGCGCCATGCCCCTTCTATGATAAGCTTCCGCCGGGCCTTGAAGACCTGGCTCTTCAGGCAGGCTTTTGGGGTGGGTTAGGTTTCTTACTGTTATGGTTTTAAATTTTAATGTTTTAATGCATTGTTTTATCTTGTACGTCGCCCAGAGTGGCTGGACAACCAGCCATATGGGCGACTAATAAATTAAATAAATAATAATAATAATAATAATAATTTTAGCTTGGCTGGATGCACTGGAAGCAGGGCCTAGCGGTGTTACTACAGCTCCAGTGCACGAGGAAGAGACAACTCAGCCCACTCCAGAGCAACATCCAGCTGTGGATCCACCCCAAATGGTCTTGTCAGGTGGGCCTGACTATGCAGCTCTGCAACGGAGCTGGCCTGGGTGGGGTCCATCTCCTTGGGGGTTTCTGTACTGGCCCATGGGCCAAGCTTGGCCTTTGCCACCACTTGTAGTAGGCAATGCAAGGGCTATTCAAGGGGCCATGCAGAGAGCCAAGGGTGTGGCGCATGCACGGCAGCACTTATGGCTGCGTGCAAGCAGGTGTGGCAACCCCAAGTAACAGGGCAGCCCACTCCTGTACGTGGCGCTCCTTCCACTGTTCCGGACCAGCCCTCTGCTTCAACCAGTGCAATGGATGTGGAGGACCCGTTGGGAGCAGTGGCAGAGAGTGCTATTCCTTTTGGGGAGACATCAGCGCCCCGGATTTTCATCTGCTCCCTACGACAAAGGAAAAAATTTGGTGGGGGGAATACACAGATCTATTTTCTATTCTCTATCAGAAGCCTCCTAAAAAGGATAAGGAGAAGGGAGAGGATAGGGAGTATGATCGGCTCAAGCACAGAAAGGTGAACAGGACTTGGGCCAATTGGTTGCCTGCCTACCTGATGTATGTGGGGGTCATTTTACAGAAGCAGCCTCACAGGGGGCTGCTGCTGCTAATATCTTGACATCATATATAGGGGGTACACAGAGTTTACAGGATCTGCCTTGTTGTCATATGATGAGGTCTTTTGTATGAGGGTGGCCTTTGATACGACATTATCCTGGGATAAGAAGGAGCCGGATTTATGGCTCCAGTTAATGGTAGCTGCGAGGCCAGTGACAGGGGACAGGAGTGACAGTGGGCATCTCTTACTTTGGCAACATGTAGTACATCCTGCAGGGCAGGGGGTTCAACACCACCTGCTTTGCTGGGAGTTCAGCTCCAAGGGTTTCTGTACAAAGAATCCATGCTACTTTAAACATGAGTATTCCATCTGTGGCGGATCTCACTCCTGCAACAGCTGCCCACGTGGCCGTCCCTTTAGGGGTGGAGCCAGGGAGACCCAGGGTGGTAGGAAGCAGCCTCCTCCAACAGCAGCTGTGAGTAAAGGGGCCCTCCCCAATTAATCTACCTGCTCTTAAAGTGTTGGTAGTGGGGTATCCTTCCATTAAGGACACTCAGTTTTTGTTACAGTGTTTTTTGTTTGGTTTTCAGATCCCATATTCAGGCCTGCAGACAGCCTTCATGTCTCGCAATTTCAAGTCAGTGGTGGGACTTGAAGGCATGGTTAAGGAAAAGATTATGAAGGAAGTTCTAGCTGGTCAAGTGCTAGGTCCCTTTCCATCCCCCCCTCCTCATTGCAGCTTGGGTATAGGGCCTAAGAAGGCTGCCGGAGAATTTTGCCTTATACACCACCTTTCTTATCCCCAGGGGTATGTCAATTAATGATTTAATTCCAGGGGAGTTGTGCACAGTTTGCTACACCTCCTTTTGCCCCTGTGCATAAGGTGCGCTCGTGTGGCATAGGGGCCTTTATGGGGAAATGCAACATTAAGTTGGCCTTTCGGCTCCTGCCAGTCCATCCAGAGGATTTTGAATTGCTTAGCTTTTCGTTCACAGGTCAATTTTATGTTGACGCACATTGCCGATGGGCTGCTCAATTTCTTGCTCAGTGTTTGAGCATTTCAGTTCCTTTTTGGAATGGGCCACCAGGAGGCGAACCTGGCTGGACTTTGTGGTGCATTATTTGGATGATTTTTTATTTGAGGGCCATAAGGATTCTGGTGAGTGCCAATATCCGATGTCCCAATTTTACAAGCGTACTGAGGAGCTGGGCATCCCGTTGGCCACTGAAAAGACTGAGGGGCCCTCACCTGTACTTAACTTCCTGGGCATTGAGATTGACTCCGGGGCCCAGTGTTGCCGGCTCCCCAGGGCTAAGCTCGATGCACTTCAAGAAAGGATTAGTGGGGTGACTCAAGCTGGGAAAGTTTCCCTTGCCACCCTTCAGGAGCAGGCGGGACATTTGAACTTTGCCTACAGGATCATCGTACCTGGAAGAGCATTCCTCCAGCGTGTGTACAACACCATGGCAGGTCTTTCATGGCCGCACCATAGGGTTCGAGTTACAGCCACCTTGCATGCTGATCTGGCTGTGTGGACATCCTTCCTTCAAGGATTCAATGGAGTGTCCTTTTGGCGGGAAGCTCATCTCTTGGAGGCTGAGTTGCAGGTCCATTCAGATGCAGCTGGGTCTTCCGGCTTTAGAGTGATTTTGGAACCAGATGGAGAGATTTCACCAGCTGGCACCATTCGCCAAGGCTCAGCAGGATGTCGTCCCACCCTCACTTTGGGAGATTGGAGAGCAGAGTCGGAAAGGGCGATAGGGCTATCACTTGCTCCCAGCATGTTTGCCAGTTATAACAGAGCAGGTAGGGAGCTGTCAGGGGCTATTCACAGTCGTGGCCCATTCCAGTTGATCATTTACTGGAATTTTTCATGGAAGGTAGACAACGGGGCCTTTCAGTCAGGACCCTAAAGGGTAAGTTAGCAGGTCTTTACTTTCTTGCCAAAGCCAGGGGATTTTTGGATTCCTTGGATGATTTCCAAGTGCGGTGTATGCTGGAGGGCTGGCCAGGGAGCACCCCCCTCCCCTGACGCTAGACGGCCCTTTTTGCTGCAGCTGCTCCTGCGGTTGTTAGGACAATGGAAAACCTTATGTTCTTCTCCATTCGAGGCATGCTTGTTCCATGCCGCTGCATTGTTTTGGTGCATTTAGGGTAGGAGAGGTGGTTGCCCGGTCAAAAATGGATGGCTCCTGGCGTGCTTTGTTAATTTTGGATGTTAATATGGTAGAAGGGCAGGCTAACATTTGGCTGTGGTGGTCTAACACCAACCAATGGTATAGGGGCCAGAAGGTGGTCTAGTCACCTGCATCACAGGAGGATATTTGTCTGGTTAGGGCACTGCAGCGCTTTATGTTGGTTCGGGGATCAGAGCCTGGTTATCTGTTCATAAACAAAGGGGGTTCCCCTCTGATGAAGTTTCAATTTTCGGCCCCAACAAAGTCCGCCCTTTGGGGCCTGGGGGTCGACACCACTACATTTGGTACCCATTCCTTCAGGACTGGGTGGCTTCCACTGCTGCCAGCATTGGCCTTCCGTGATACCAGCTGCAAGTTATTGGTAGATGGTGTTCTAAGGCTTACAAGTTGTATGTTCGGTCATGGAGTAAGCTGTGGGATCCGAATGTTTGATTTGTTTTAATTTGTCTTTTTATGTTGACAGGTTGCTGGATGGGAGTGGAGCAAGTGCACATCCTACTCTGCAGTCATAGTATGATTTTCTGGGCTGGCCGTAGGGCAGGGAAGTCAAGTATTGGTTCACAGCTTGGGCTCAGCCAGTAGGCCACAGTGCAATGGCTTGGCCTCTGAGGGATATGCTGGGATGGGCTCCTACCTCTGTTGTTCCAGCAAAGTTTGGTGCAGGCTGTTCTGCATGTTTTGGTCATTCACCTGAGGGGGAATGACCTGGATTTGTTGAAGGGCAAGGCCCTGATGTTACAGGCATGCCATGACTTTGGAGTCATCAAGCAGAGTTGGCCTCAAGTTCTGTTGGTGTGGTATGACATCGTACCACGCAGGGTGTGGCGCTATGGTGGGACCCCAAGGGATATTGATAGGGCATGCAAGAAGGTCAACCGACAGATCAGGTTGGCTCTCCTTGGTCAAGGGGATTTGGGGATACAGCATCCAGACATAAGTCATGATAGGGTTGAACTTTATAGGCTGGATGGCATTCACCTGACTTATGCGGGTAACAACATTTTTTTGACAGACCTGCAGAGGTTACTGCAAGGTTTGGTCCTCGGCAATGGGGTAAATGGTGTCTAAACAGAGATTTGACACCCTTCTCCTGTGCATGGAAAGATGATATCAGGTGGGTAACTAGCTCCACCTAGTGGTTGAAGGCAAAAGAGTACTGCTGACGTTTTACTGTAGGTCCGTTCCCAGTCTGCGCCTGCTCCGTCCGCAGTTTTCTCTTTTGCCTTCACCGAATCTGGTTGATTCCTCTCTGTCTCCGTCGGTTCAGGCTTGTATTGTTTGTCTTTTAAGTCTTACCTGTTGGTTTCTGCTGTTTCTTGCCCTCAGTATATGTTTTGTCTTCCCCTGCTGTTTAAAGTTTAAAGTTTAAAAACAAAAAAAACAAAAAACAAAAAAGCTCCTTGTGTCTTTCCTCCGGATTTTTCTCGGTGGCGAGGAGCATTCAGCCCCTCCCCACGGCTCCTGGGGCCGTTGGCCTCTTCAGGCTCCCTCCCCAGCCGAATTTGCTACCGTTCCTCCTAGTCAGCAACTCATAGCGTCGGCAGCATTAGCCTTAGAGGCAAATTTCACCGGAGCTCGGAACTCAGGCCCACACCTCGGATTTTCGCGCTCCCTTTCAAGCGGCTTCGTTTTCCCTGCTTCATAGCGGGGAGGGGCAGACGCACAGACGCCATAGCAGGTCGGCAGCAACAGCTTCTAATCTTTCTGCTTTACCTAGCCACTTATTAGACAGCGTTGTCAATCATTACCAGCGGGAGCCTTCCATTCATATTTTCATTAACCCCGTAAGTCCCGCAGTGTGTGCCCGCTATGGGGAAAGCCACACACAAAACAAAGCACCTCTCAAAGGGGTCGAAAGTGCTTCCCTGCAAGCCAGCGACAAGCGCAGTTCCAGAACTCAGTCCCATCCTGGGATCAGAGCAGGCTCATTCTTCGGGGGATCATTCTGAAACAGTGGTGGCCCGCCCCTCTACCGTCAGGCACAAGGTGGCTGAGGCTCAGGTTTTGGCGGGCAGGGTGGCTGCAGAAGGCAGGATTCCTGTTCCACATAAGGGAACCTGTAGAGAAGGTCAAGATTCCTACCACCAGTCAAGGGACCAGAGGGACCTGGAACCCCTGTCTGATGGGGAAGGTGGCCAGTCTCACCCTTCCTTAGACGCTATTTTTTCTAACTCCTCCTCGCCCGAGGCCTTCACAGGGTTTTTGGAGGAGCCAATCCCTGTCCAACAAATTCATGATGCTGGTGGGCACAGCTTTTATCCATCTCACACTCAAGCTCGCCCTATTCAGCTGCAGCTTTCAGCACATTCAATTCAGCAATTAAAAGAACAGCTTAAGGATGCCCTTTTAATGGATCTGACTAGAGATTTATCTTCTCAAACTGCATCAGGCTCACAACCCTCAAGGCACCCGAGGGCAAACACACGCCCTTCCCCGGGCCGCACATCCCCAGACCCCTATGCTGCATCGCAGGGCAGACACCTTCAGCTCCCAGAACAGGAGCTTATAGACACAGAAAATGACTTGATTGTGTTGGATGAAGAGGAATGGAGTGGGGAATCAGAATCTGAGCAGATTTTATCTACTAGAATATTTCAAGAGGCTCATTTCCTTTCTCTGCTATGCAAAGCGATGGAGGCTCTTACCCTCACCTCTACAGAGGATCCTCCTACTCCACCCTCCTCGAGAGTCTCAGCAGTATGTCCAGATCCAAAGCCTAGGTCTAGAGTATTGAAGCTTCCTTCTCTTCTCCCCAAGGTGCTCAAATCAGAATTTGACATTCCCTTGCCATTCAAAAAATCAGTTTCGGTAGCCAACAAATATTATACACTGGAACAACCGATCATGGATCAGTTGAAAGTCCTGCTCATAGACGCTCCTATAGTCAATCTATTGAACCCATCATTGAATCCTAAAGACTCAGACGCTCACCTTAAGGATCCTACTGAGCGCAAGATGGACCAGGGACTTAGAAGAGTGCACGAGGCTAGTGCGCTTCCAATCAGGGCAGCATCAGCCTCTTCTGTGTTTGCTCGAGCCTCCCTACTGTGGTTGGAAGATGGCCCACAGCAGGATGCAGCCCGGATATGCAAATCTCTGCTGAAGGTCTCTCGGGCAGTTACCTTCATGGCAGATGCGTCAATGGACGCCATGCAGTTTGCAGCTAGGTCTCTCACTGCAGGGATCTTCACGCGAAGGACCCTTTGGCTTCGACATTGGTATGCAGACCCTGCAGCTCATTCGAATCTTGCCTCGGAACCCTACATGGGTGGCAAATTATTTGGGGACACTGCCCTCGCCAACATATTAGAAACCAAGGAAAAGAAAAAGTCCATGCCGTCCACCAGAAAAAGGGAGGATGGAAGGACCTTTCGCCGCTCATTCCATCCATATCACTTGTTGCAGTCCTTACGGGGCTCACGTCCCTTTGGAAGACAGAAGGACGTCCGCTCCAGCCGTCCCTTCTGGAACAGACAGCACAACCAGCAACACCTCCCAGGTCGATCCGGCCTTGCATCCCAGGCACGTGGAAACAGAAATCAGTTCTGACGCCTCCACCTCGCCGGTGGGAGGCCGTCTCCAATGCTTTGCTCACCGATGGGAGGACCTATCCTCTGATCGCTGGGTCCTCTGCACTCTTCGATACGGCCTTCGCCTGGAGTTTTCCTCCACCCCCCCGGCAAGATTCCTTCCATCCCCTCTGTCAGCAAATCCACACAAAAGGGGCAAAGTTTTGAGATCAGTTTCCCATCTCCTACGCATGGCAGCTATCGAAGCAGTACCTCCAGGGGAGAGGTTCCTGGGAAACTACTCTCTGTTTTTCACCGTCGACAAAAAAGACGGTTCATCCAGGCCAGTATTAGACCTCAAGACTCTAAATTGCTTCATAAAGTACCGCAAATTTCGGATGGAGACCTTACTTTCCATCAAAGAAGCACTGAGGCTAGGGGACTTCCTCTCATCTATCGACCTGAAGGAAGCCTACCTGCACATTCCAATTTTTCCCCCTCACAGAAGGTATCTGCGCTTCGCGGTGGGACAAGACCATTATCAGTTCAGGGCCATGCCCTTTGGCCTGTCGTCCACTCCCAGGACATTCACCAAGATAGTGGTTACCCTGGTGGCACACCTCAGGACACAGGGGATTCATATTTTTCCTTATCTGGACGATTTTCTGATCCGCTCACCATCGTTACACAAGGCATGGGAGGACCTCCATGTCACCCTGACCTGTCTAAAGGATCACGGTTTCCTGATCAACGAAGCCAAGAATCATCTCTTTCCATCCAGACGCATCACACATTTGGGAGCGACTATAGACTCTCAAAATGGCCTCATTATGCTATCTTCAGACAGGATCCGCAAGATCCGCAAAGTGGTGTTGCATGTCCTATCCTCCACCTCTACAGACCTGATGGAGTTGGCAGCACTTCTCGGTTTGATGGTATCCACGTTCCAAACGACGCCATGGGCACGTCATCATTCCCGCACTCTTCAGTGGGCGCTGCTGCCATTCCAGAACAACATAGCGTCCAGGCACCACTGCATGGTCGCTCTGTCGCCACAGGTTCGTCAGTCGCTGTTCTGGTGGACCCAAGAGCTCAACCTGACGCGAGGCGTCCCTTTCCAGGATCCACTCCACACCCTGATAACGTCCAATGCCAGCTTATCCGGATGGGGAGCCATCTGCGACGGGCAGATGATTCAAGGCACGTGGTCGGCTCAGGAATCCGCACTGCCGATCAACCTACTTGAACTACGTGCAGTTCGTCTGGCCCTCAGGCACTTTGCGAACACCAGACGGTTAGGGGCAGTGCTTGTCAGAATAGACAACGTGTCGGCCAAATCGTATTTAAACTGTCAGGGAGGCACACGCTCCCTCATTCTTCAGAAGGAGGCCTTTCTCCTCTTCCAGTGGGCGGAGCCCAATATCATATCGATAGCGGCAGAATACCTCAAGGGGGAGGACAACAGCCAAGCGGACTGGCTCAGTCGGGAGAAGCTGATTCAAGGAGAATGGAGACTTCACCCACAGTCCTTTCGTCAAATAGTGGAACGTTTTGGCCACATTCAAGTAGACCTCTTTGCCACCAGTGTCAATCGGCAGGTGCAGAGGTTCTTCTCCCGATACGCGTCACCAGGTGCGGAAGGGATAAATGCCTTGACTTCCCAGTGGCCTCCGGGCAGACTATATGCATTTCCTCCAATTCCAGTGATTTCCAGGGTACTCAAAAAACTTTGTGCCGAAAGGACAGCACTTCTATTGGTGGCTCCATGGTGGCCAAGGAGACCTTGGTTTCCAGACCTTCTCGACCTGTCGGTGGAACCACCATGGAAGATTCCAGCGCGAACGGACCTGCTCTCTCAGGGACAGCTCCAGCACCCAGACCCAGAGTGGTGGGCACTTCATGTCTGGAACTTGAACGGAAGAGACTCTTGAAAAGAGGCATCTCTCCGCAAGTAGTAGAAACCATGATGGCTTCTAGACGCCCATCCACGCTCAGAATTTATGAAAGCGCTTGGAAGGCCTTCTCATCCTGGTCACAGAAACAAGGGGTTCTTCCTCGAAAGGCGGGAGTAAAAGAAATCTGGTCCTTCCTGCAAGATGGCGTATCTTTGGGTCTCAGACCAAACACCCTGAGGCACCAAGTTTCAGCCTTATCGGCAACCCTCTCCAGATCCCCGGATAAGCCAATCGGATCTCACCCCTTCGTCAATCCTGGGGTCAAGCGTTTCCTCAGGGAGCAACGATAACTGCACCTCCTACGGTGCATCGCTACCCAACTTGGGATCTGCATAAGGTTTTGTCAGCCCTTCAAAAACCTCCGTTCGAACCCCTGAGTCAAGTTTCTCTCCGTCTTCTTTCCTTTAAGGTCTTGTTTCTCGTGGCCATTACTTCGGCCCGTCGAGTGTCTGAATTGAATGCCCTGTCTGTCCATAAAAATTTTTGTGTATTCCATAAGGATAGAGTAGTCCTCTGTACTGTCCCTTCCTTTCGTCCCAAAGTGTTGTCTGCCTTCCATTGTCAGCAGGAGCTGGTCTTACCATCCTTCTGTCCAAATCCTGTCCATCCTTTAGAAAAAGCCTGGCACTCTCTTGATGTGAAAAGAGCCCTTAAAGTTTATATTTCCAAGACTAAATCATTTCGGAAAACAGATAATTTGTTTGTCTCCTTTCACCCAAAATCCATGGAGAATAAAGTCACCACATCTACACTAGCCAGGTGGATCAAGGCATGCATTTCCTTGGCATATGCCTCTCTAAGATTATCCCGGCCCACCGGGTTGGTAGCTCATTCTACTAGGGCGGCGGCCACATCAGCGGCCTTTTCCCATAATGCCTCTCTGGGGGAGATATGTAGGGCAGCCGCATGGGCCACTCCCAATACCTTCATTAAACATTATAAAATAGACTCCTGTGCTTCAGCCAAGGCAGCCTTTGGTAGGAGGGTGCTACAGCATGTCCTCTCAGATCACTAGTACCCATAGCCCAGCAGTATTCCCACCCTACATGGGTCTGCTTTGGTATGTCCCACCTGATATCATCTTTCCATGCACAGGAGAAGAGACATTTGGTCTTACCGTGAAATCGGTCTTCTCTGTGCATGTCAAAGATGATATCAGGGCCGCTCCCTATGACGGCTGGGCTGCCTGTCCAAGCGCTGTTAGACCTTGAGCAGAGAGTGTATGAGTACTGTTGTCTTGTCTTTTTGTGGTATTATTTCATTTCTTTCTGTGGGCTTGTTATTAAAAAACTGCGGACGGAGCAGGCGCAGACTGGGAACAGACCTACAGTAAAACGTCAGCAGTACTCTTTTGCCTTCAACCACTAGGTGGAGCTAGTTACCAACCTGATATCATCTTTGACATGC
The DNA here is from genome assembly GCF_030035675.1 of Rhineura floridana. NCBI lineage: Eukaryota > Metazoa > Chordata > Lepidosauria > Squamata > Rhineuridae > Rhineura > Rhineura floridana. The sequence continues at coordinate 82,039,276 of NC_084480.1, forward strand.
ACAGAGAAGACCGATTTCACGGTAAGACCAAATGTCTCTTTTGTGGCATGAAGGTGCGGGAAGGGAAGCTGGTAAGGACAGCTAGGTGGCACCCTTAGGCACCTTTGGGGGTTATTGGCAGATCTGGAGGCCTGCCCTTTAGAGCTGTACAGCTTGGGGGCAGGATATAGGCTGCCTTTGGGGCCAACTTACTTCATCCACCTGGAGTTGTGTGGCCTGGGGGGTGGTGATGTGCAAAGGCAGTAATTAGCGGTAATTAGATACACCAATTATAACCTAGCTCCTGCACCCAGGTTTTACCTCTGCAGGTTATTTTAAGGGTTAAGTTTAAAGCTCAGAGCTTGGAAAAGTTACTTTTTTGAACTACAACTCCCATCAGCCCCAGCCAGCATGGCCACTGGACTGGGCTGATGGGAGTTGTAGTTCAAAACAGTAACTTTTCCAAGCTCTGTTAAAGCTTAATAAAGTGGCCCTTACTTCAACCCAGCCTTGGTGTCTGTGTGTTTATTTCAACCCTTGGCCACAATTTAAAAGCCCCTTTGGTGGTGGTGATTCTGGCACATCATGACAAAAATATCATGATTAATTGAACAGTTGGAGCTGGTTCATTTTCTGAATGACTTCACAAGTTCATTCTGTTTTAGACCAAATTATCCTCGCATTTTTTGATGAAAATTAATCTGAAAACAATTCAGAATAATGGCTGTACACTTATCTTCTAATGAAACCTACATCTCTGAACAATAATGTACTTCCACTAAAAATAATGATTCAACAGAATCTTCCTCACCAGTGATTTAAACTGTGATTTAAATCATTAAAATCGAGTCCTTCAGAGAAGTGATTTAAATCATGATTTAAATCGATGTGATTTAAATCAAATCAACCCTGAAAATTCCTATGCAAAATAAGCCTTAGAGAGTATGAATTACTTCATATATGAACAGCAGGCTTTGTCTTAACCCAGCAGCAAAAAAAAAAAAAACCAGAGAAAGGGGGAGAGCCTATGCACACAGCAGTTTCAAAAAAGTTTGTGCTTTCTTTTATTGCAGTAGGGCTTTCCGAGTCAGTTATGCAGGCCCTAATGAGTGTCAATTGTAAGCAAGCCTTTATGAGATTCTACTTCGAAAAGCCAAGCCAAATTGCAGAGTGTGAGAACTTTGTAATCACAGAAGAGACAGTGAATCCTGATGATAGCATCCCAACACCATCATCAAGCAGTTTGGTAGCAGGAGAAGATAATGTGTAGACACTGAATTCAGTAATTCAACCAATATCGTTGATAGCGAGAAACAGAGCTTGGAAGTAAGTCGTTACAAGTAACAAATTACTTGTAATTCATTACTTTTTTGAGTAACGTGGGTAATTCCTTTACATTTTGATTGTAATAGAACTAGGAGTAATTTTACTACTTTTGTGGAGTAATTGTAATGTTTCCGGAATTACTTTTGGGCCATTACTTGGGGGGGAGCAGGGGAAGTCTTCTGCTCCTCTGATTTGTGGATGAAAATCATGTGCCTCAAACTGGGCTTCTGTGCAGTGTCGCTCTTTCCTCATGCTCTGTGGATGGGTAGGAGGCGACGAAGGAGGAGGCGAAGAGTGAGATGGGGTGGAGTAGAGAAAACAATTTTTTAAAAAACGGATAGTGGTGGTAAAGAATGGAGTGGAGGGAAAAAGGATCTGGAGGTCAAGAGTCAAGAACATGGATAAAGGAGGAGAAGGAGGCAGCAGCAGAATGGAGATAAAGAACTGTGGAGGTGAAAGATGACAATGTGTGTGTGTGTGTGTGCGCGCGCGTGCGTGCGTGCATGCGTGCATGTGAGAGAGAGAGAATACTGTGTTTGCACTTGGGACACAAAGTGGCCTCCACCACCCTTTCTGCCTACTGTGCTGCATTTGCAGTATTTTAACTTTTGCATCTCAGGGGAAAATGTTTGCTTGAATGAGTGTCCCTTAGTTGGTGGCAGGGCAGGGTCTGGGAGGTGGTTAAGTGAGAGAGATTATGCTGGCTGGCTGAGTGGGGGGGTTGCACTTGGTTTGATGTGCAAAGATGTGAGTAGTGGCCTCTGCCTCCCTCCCCATCACCCTTACCAGCTGAGAGACCACCATTGCTATCTTATGGATAAAAATAATTATTCTACTACCTCTGTATGTGTTTGTTTATTTTTAATGTTGTTTTAGGCTACTTAGATGTGCAACAGCCAAGGCCAGCACCTTGTAGGCATATTTTTAAGTAACTGAAATGTAATTGTAGTGATTACTTTGGAGGAAAAGTAATCAGTTACTTTCAGAGCAATTGTAATTGTAACGGTATCTACTACTTTTTTGGGCCACGTAACTGTATCTGTAATTTATTACTTTTTAAAAGTAATTTTCCAAGCTCTGGCAAGAAAGGACAGTCAGATAGTAACAGTGATAAAGAACCAGTATTCAAACCTGGCCAGATTATTCTAGAATCTTAATGGGTTGCATAATGTTAGAAGGAATGTAGATGTGGGGGTATGGCTATGCCTATCAGGAACAGACCCTACACTTCTGAATTTGTGACTACACTACTGGCCACAGGTTTTCCTATCTTGTTCTAAACAATAACCAAGTTCTCTGTGTGGCAAAAGCCGTCTGGAACAGATTTTCACCAACTAGCAGTACCCTAACAAGCCTCCCTTGGGAGGGAATTCCATATTCCTAGGCACTATGATTGAAAAGAGTGTGTTTCTTGTGATTACCCACCACTCCTCCAATGGCAGAGAGACACAAGCCATCTTTATGCATTACTATTAGGGGATGTGTGAAGGAGGGAGCTGGGATTTGCATTCAAGTTCTTTCATCATCATTCCCATTGGCTTCCAACTTGTGAAAAGTACCTGTGAAGCGACGTTCCTTTTATATCTGTGGAGGCTCCCTGCACATTTTAGAAGCATGTAAGACGTTGAAGCTAAGCTGTGAAGTGGTTTTAGCGTAGCTTGCACTGGGCCCAGGAGGTAGCTAATGCAAGAACAAGTTGAATATTTCTCTAGTTCCATACTTCAGCTAGGAGGCAGCCAATGGCATTCTGCAAAAGCTGAGGCTTCTGTTACAAAGGCCAGTCCCTTCCTGGGAAAAGGGAGGCTCTGTACTCTACTTTACAGAGGACAAATACAGTATTTACTGTAATTTTCAAATCTAGTATTTGAAAAACTTTCAAATCTGTTTTAAATAATCCTAAGAACAGAGAGCAGGGGCTATGAGGTTGTCCATTAGCAGTTAGCACTTGGAGAGCAGATTGAGTAAGCACACATGAGCTTTGATCACAGTGTTCCCCCACTATGGTGAGACTACTGTATTTGTTTAAATTATCATAATTATTTCTAAATATAAATGAATATATGCAACTTTTGTATAAATTAATATATGCAAGTTCTTTTTGGGTGATGCATTTCCTCCTTTTTGGTGATGCATATGTGGCCACCTTACTGGCCATTGTGAGAAATAGGATGCTGAACTAGATAGGCAGGGTTAAGGACCTCTGATGTTGATCTCAAAATACAGGCAGGCACATGTTGGAGGTTACTCCAGCTCCAAGCCATTAAGGACTTTAAGGGCAAAGCCCAACACTATGCATTGTGCCCAGAAATGAACCATGTGAAAGTGGGCCAATGGCATCATTCCCACTTTTGAGAAAATGTAAATACTGTTGACCTTAATAGAAGTTTTCAATTGTTTGTGTTTCAGTGTGCCTCTAGGATCAACTTTTGATGGCAAGACTTATGTTTCAGTCAAAAAGTTGTTTTAAAACACAAGCCATATTTTTGATTGAAAAATGTTGTACATAACTTATCTTTCAATTCTATCCAGTGCCAGTGTGTTCAGCTTTTAAAGGCCATAAACTACATCTGAAGATTGCATTTTTAATTTCTAATGATCCTATAATCAAGCTATTATTGCATGCGATGGCTTGAGAATGAATCACCCTGCACATTTTACATATGACGGATTTACATCTCACGCTTGTAAAGTGGCTTTCATTGCTCAGCCAGTAAACCTGGATTCTCTATTTACTCCCATGGATTGTTAGTGCATGAGCCCATTTCAAGAATCCATAATCGGCTCATTAGCATTCTGCTCATGCAAGGAAGTGTGAGTACAATTTTCAATGGCCTAATGTGACAGGTAATCATAAATTAGTATTTGCTTTAAAACAACACCAGATTACACAGCCTGAATACTTAAGGAGAATGACTCAGTAAGGAGAACAGCTCTGTAATGAAGTGGGAGCTCATTAAACAGATGCTGTCTCCTTCAGCAAGCTACAAAAGCAGCAAACAAAAACCAAATGGAAATGTTTCAACAAAACATTGCAGTCAACCAGAACAAGTTCAGGTTCATTTGTTGTGTCACCATCTACAGGAATTAGTCACAGTAATAATTAAATAGTCGCTTGCTAATTTATCATTTTACGTTTGCTAACACATTTGCATAATATGTGTGAGTTTGCTTCCATTGCTTTGATTGCACTGAAAATTCTTTATCTGTAAATATCCTTGTGGTTTCCTGAAAATATTGGGTTATTTCAAGACTTTTCAAACTGCTGATGTCCAGCATTCAGCTAGCAACAACTGCAATTCTGTTCTTTGTTTTTTGTCAGTACTTTTCTGTTTTGCATGTTCAAGCTTTGCCCTAGTAGTCAGCTTCAAAAATAAAGCTAAAAGTTTTATTCAATGTAAGGATTTATCTGAATCCCAAGAATTCATATGAAAACAATGTAACATGATGTGTTTTTAGCAAACCTGGTGAAAACATTACTTCCCAGTTGGGTTGAATGCATAATTATTTATTTTGAGTTGTTTAAAATACTTAAACACATCTTGTCATTTTGCAGATCAAGAGGGCTAACAACTCAAACAGTTCAACAATGTGAATAATCCAGAAAACAAACTAACCAATTCAGTAAAATAGGCAAGATAAGTAACAGACCAAAACGCAAAGAAACAAGCAAACAAACAGGCAAACAAAAAACCCAGCTACTAAAATCAACCACAGTGGGACACCTGGCAATGTTTGTTTTCTTTAAAAATGCTCAAAATTCATGCAAAAGGAAGCATGGATTGGTATTGGTAAGTCTCATCAGGAAGACCATTCCAAATGTTGAGGAACATTGTATGCCCCATACTGTAGTCCTAACCATATTGTTATAGGATTGAAGGGTTGGTTTAGATGAGGCCTGTGGGTACCTTCCAAGCCTGTAATTCTGTATCTGTAAGTTTGGTATCTGTAGTGGAAGGAACCAGCTGAACTGGTCACATCAGTCCCTTTGATTGATTGATTGAGTTTATTTATATGCCACCTTTCTACAGCATGCTGTGCTCAAAGTGGCTCACAATGAACATTCAAAATATAAAAATTCAAAGCGCTGGGGGTGCGGAGAGAAGCAAGTGTACAAAAGACAACAATAAATTCAAATAAGACAAAAATCAACCATTTTTGTTGATGTAGAATAAATCATATTTCAAACTGATAGCTAAATTGGATCATCATGGCAGTCAAGCAGCTCAGCCAACACACATGCATCCGCTCCAGCTACAAATGCAGATTGCAGAGTCCATCACATTTCAAAGGCCCTGGTGCAGTCTGGAGTCATGGGAATCCTGCCAATTCAGAAGTTCCCAAGAAAGGACTGCAAGTGGCCAGCTGATGCAGGCCAGCATTCGGTAAATTCTGAAGACGTAGACAATGTAGAAAATTAGAATCATAACTAAGTCATACTTGGAGATAATTTCGAAGTAGGTGTATGTACTGTGATCTATCCACCATGAAGATCTTATGCAGATGAATCTGATCAGCAGCAATAACAATTGGGCCACTTTCAGCATGGCTAAGTAAGAGCTGGCATAGCCTCTATCCAGCAAACCAGAGTCTGGCCTGAAGGCAGAAGACGGTGCGGAGGAGGAGGGCATCAAGGCACCCCCACTGCTGGCGTCGGTGTGGACTTTGCCAAGTTAATGGCTCTGGCCAGGTCTGTCAAGCATCCAATATGCATGACCAAAGAGTTGGCCGTGTTGCCATAGGGTCACCTGGCTGCTGATGCTCTTTCAGGAAAGGGTAGGCCTGTCCACCCTCCACTGGCTAGAGGTCATCTTGTGGGTAGGAGAACAATAGACCAGGAGTAGCCTTGGCTAGTGTGATCTGGAGCTGGGAAGACACAGATGTTTAACTTGCTCTCTGTCCTGAATCCACAGCTATGGCTTTAGGAAGACTACCTGGAAACCTAATGGTGAAGCAGGATCTGTTGGAGTGTTAATAGTGTGAGTCCTTACATCTTAAATGGATAAGAAAAATATTTTCTCCCTCTTTCATAACACTAGAACTTGTGAACATCCAATTAAGCTGAATGTTGGAAGATTCAGGACAGACAAAAGAAAGTACTTCATAACAGCACATAGTTAAACTGTGGAATTTGCTTCCACAAGAAGTAGTGATAGCCACCAACTTGTTTGGTTTTAAAAGAGAATTGGACAAATGCCGGAGGAAAATGCTATCAATGGCTACTAGCCATAATGGCTATGCTCTGCCTCCATAGTCAGAGGCGGTATGCTTCCGAATACCAGTTGCTACAGGAGGGGAGAGTGCCCTTGCACTCAGGTCCTGCTTGTGGGCTTCCCATGGGCAACTGTTTGGCCACTGTGAGAACAGGATGCTGGACTAGATGGGACATTGGGCTGATCTTCTTTTGTTATTATTCTCAGGTTGTCTATATGTGTAAATAAAACAATATATCTGAAAGACACACAGTCTCCAATGACCTTCATTCCAAGAAAAATGAACTCTGGGTAAATACAGGAACCCCTGAAAGCTCTCACCACTTGGAGATTGGGGTGCGCACAATAATACTTTTGTGGTCCACTGAACACAGTGGAAATTCTGTGTAAACACACACACACAAGTGTGTTTTCCTGGCAAGATGTGCCAGGATGCCATCCTGTTTCTTTTTCCACAGGCGGCTCCCTCTCAGATACACCACCCACCACCAACACAGAGAAGGAAGGGGCAGGAGATAAGCCCCCCCCGGACCAAATGATAGAGTGAAGGCCTCTACAACAGCTTCTTCAAGAGCTGAGGAGGTAAAAAAATCTGCTTAATTCCGACTGCAGGATGGTTGTGGTGGTAGTGTCTGAATTGTCTCTTGCTCCACAGTGTAGTGCCTCCTCTTCCTATTTCTTTTCTGTGGTCTGGAGCTGCTTGGGAGGCTCTTGCCGTGGCCTCTGCTCTGAGGCCTCCTCTCCTGCCTCTTTCTCCGTGGTAGTGGGGTGGTGGGGAGGTGGCAGATTAGCAGTGCTGGTGAATCCCCAGTATGTGTATGTGTGAGGGGGGGACTGTGAGGGGCATGACTGCCTGAGGAGGCATGGCATGAAGGGACTCTGCACTTCTAAATTTGTCTCTACACCACTGCATGTGCATAGGATTCTCAACTCAGGTCTCCTGTAGATGAACTCAGTTTGAGTGTTGACTATTCAAACAGACAGGGTCTCTGAGTTATGTGCACACGAGGCCCGAGGTGGCTTTAAAAGTGGCTTGCACTGGGCTCAAAAGTGAGGAGGTAACCAATGCACTTATCATAGAAACGTAGCACCTTCCCTATATTGTTTTAGACACCTGCAGACATACCGTATATTCTGGCGTATAAGATGACTTTTTAACCCTGGAAAATCTTCTCCAAAGTCGGGGGTCGTCTTATACACCGGGTGTTGTCTTATTAGGGTTGCCATATTGCCCGGATAGCCGGGTTTTACCTGGATTCTAAGCATGCCACCCGGCGCCCGGCTAGCCCCTTAGGTGGCCCGGATTCTCAGCTTTCATTTAAAAAAAAAATTAAGTTTCTAGGTGGTGCGGTTCTCGAGATATATATAAAAACGTCAGCCCCCCCCGGTTAAATCTTTTTTTAAACTACTGTATAGCACTTCGTAGCTTTAACCCCGCCCGTTCAGGATTTCAGCCAATCAGTGAAGTGTTTGTTTGGTGGCAGTGTCTGCAAAACCTCATTGCGAGGCCAGAAAATGGTGGTTTCCCCTCCTGTTTATCTGAAAATCTCATAAATTGGGTAGGTATATACATTTCAGTTTTTCCCCCTGTTGTGTGTAGGAGTCAGATCCTGGGCAGTGTTTTGAAAACCTTCCCAATAGTTGCTTTTGGGGGTAAAAACAGTGCTAATCCCATATGTCCAGAGTAAATCCTATTGAATTCAGTAGGAATTACTTTTGAGTAGACATGATTATGAATGTGCTGAAAATCAATGGGACTTTGGAGTGAATGTAAAAAAGAATTGTGTTTGTGTTCTCTTTCTGCCCCCCCCAGTCCTATTTTAAAGCAAGTAGGCAGGGCTTACTTAGGTATTACAGTTTTTATTCTGTAGGAAACTAATACTGATTTTTAAAAAACTAATACTGATTTTTCTGCAATGACCAATTGGTTTGACAATAAACTATTATATGGGCTGTATGTATTTATACATCTGCAGTGTGTGCGTGTGTGTATGGAGTCTTTCCAACAACCCTGTGAGGTAGGATTGGAAACCAAGGCAGCTCACAACAAGAAATAAAGCCATTTAAAATCCAATAACCATAAAAACAAATATAAACAGTTGCAAAACAGTGTAAAGTGGCATGATTCGGAATTTTGGGTTGTGTGAATGAAGTTGCTTATCACTTGAGGTTGCATTTCTGTCCCTGTTTGAGTAAGCCCCATTGAATACGCTGGGACTTGGTTCTGAATAAATAAATTTAGGATTGCACTATAAATATCTTTACAGTTTGTGTAAATAATAAATATATTTGATAGTTATGCTTATATAAATATTTCTTCATTTATCATATTTTTGGTTTTTGGTTAGGAATCCTGACTGGTTGTGAGATGCTTAGTTTTTTGCCTTATAGGAATCTTGTTGTGGTTGGTATGGTATTACATTTAGGAAAGTGTTACTGCCTTCTGTATTTTTTTTTCCTATTTGCATTTCACTTATCTTTAACCTCACTCCGTTACAGCCATAGAAGCAACAGCAGCATATGCAAGATAATTAACTCCCATTAGTGATAAGAACAAGAATTTATAATATTTCAATTAAAACAAGAGGCTTATCAATACTTTGAAGAGGACCAGATATTTATTTTCTTTCTGAGCCCAGGACTGGGTCTTTCATGATGCCCGATGTGTGTGTGTGGGGGGGGGGGAGCAGGAGAGTAGTCGATAAGACAGACATCCTGGCATTGATAATCGAATTAGCAAGGTATGTGTGGGGTTGTTGTACACTTCCAGGCTCAGTTTCATTTTGAGTATGGAGGTGGAACCTGTGTAGATGTGGTTATCAAAGGGAGAAGAAATTTTGAGTTAAGCAAAGCTCTGCTTTTATAAAACTTAAGAAACATACAGTACTTTGAATGTCTGAGTGCCTGCACCAGTGGAATACTGGAGGAACTTGTAAAACTTGCTGCAACAGTATTTAGAACTGAGCATGTGGTGTGAAAGACTCCTTTTCCTAACATTTTGGCTTGTTTTTCTCTGATTGTGTATTTTTATTGTTTTTACTATATTTGTAAGCTGTGCTGAACTCTGTTTTTAACAGCAAAAGGGCAGGATATAAATTCTCTTAATCAATCAATAAATACTCCATAGTGTTGGAAACTAGAGTCTAGGCATTTAATGTTGCTTTAAAAAAAAAAGATTTCTCACATCTTTCCCCAGGTTTTGGTGGTAATTCCTAGGCACAAAAACAAAACAACTGGACAATCCAAATATTAATATTTATAAGTTTATAAGTGAAAGTTTTCCTGCTAAGTACCTGCATGTCATAAGCAGGGGTAGTCTTATACGGCGAGTATATCCCAAACTCTATATTTTAACTGGAAAAGTTGGGGGTCGTCTTATACGCCCAGTCGTCTTATACGCCGGAATATACGGTAATTTAGTTATATATATCTGTTTAAAAGTTTGGATTTTATCTTTGTTTTTAATGATGATCATTATATATATATATATATATATATATATTAATTTTGATGCTTTTATTTGTTTTAAATTTGATTGTGGACTTTAACTGTATTTCATCTCCAATTTTATTTGTTCACCTCTTGGACAGCTTTTTTGATCAAGTTGTTAATACATGTTCAAAATAAAATATATAGAATCAAAATAGTTGATTCTGAAATATCATTTTCCTTGTCCCTTTTGGTCCTCAGGTAGCCCATGTGATTTCCCCCAGATGCTGTTGGACTTCACCTCCCATCAAACCCAGCTAGCATGACCAATAGTCAAGGATGATGGGAGTTAAGAATCCAGCAACATCTGGAGGGCACCACGCTGGCTACCCCTGCTTTAGTCACTTGTTCTCAGTTGGAGACTGCCTCAGACAGAAAATACTTCTTTGAAAATTCATGCATGAATATAATCTAATTCTTGTCTACCTGTGTTGGTTTAAAATGTAATTATTGTTGTAGTTTTGTTTCTCCATGGTAATTAGTCACACTCAGGCTCATAAATCATTACGAAGAAGGGAATAATCTACCTTGTCTTTGCTATTTTGCCCTTTTGAGAAAAGGGCAAAGATTGAGAGAACAGAAGTGGCCAACTACAGGGGAAAAAATCTGTATGTTGGGAAAATATGAGATTGTCTTTGATAATAACAAACCATATAGTGTAAGCTGGCTGTCAAAGATTATGCTAGAGGTTTAATAGGACACAGAAAGGGGGGTGGGAAAGCAACATTCTATGCAGTCAGAACTCAAGGACTTTTCTCAGCTTACAACTTGCAACAGATTTATTTCAAATTCCTCTGTGTAATAAATCAATAATCCAAAATGTCATAGAATGCTCACAGGAAATTGTATGAGGAACTAAACACTGACTCTTCATTTTGATTTCCACATCCTCTTGCATACCCAGTGTAATGTTAAAAAGGAACTGTTCCCAATTATTTCTACATCTGGAGTTTGTTCTCTTCACCAACCCACCCATTAGTTTTTGAATGTTAGATTCAAAGCACGATAAAGTGCCAAACAATCTATGACAAGGATTCCCAAACTGGGAAGTGGTCTACAAGCTTCATTCAGGCGGTCCACGGCATGTCTGTGGATTTGCGGTTGAAGATGGGAGATGGTACATCCATCATATTAAATACTCATATTGATTTTAAATTGTATTTTATTGCTTTTTATTTCTTATATTTTATCTTATTGTATTAAACTTTGAATTCTATAGAAATCGTAAATACATGAAATGTAAATTGTAAATACATGAAATGAAAGAAGCAATAAAATACAATTTAAAATCATACAGCATCTAGCACAGTGTATCACAATTGCTACAATATGATGAAAAATCATTAAGTGGTCTGCCAAGACCCTCAGCAATTTTCAAGTGTTCTGTGTGTGTGTGTGGGAAGTTTGGGAACCACTGTGTTATGAAATTCATCACTCTGTGATGTGTCCTCCTTTCAGAAACAGCCACCTTAGTGGGGAGGTTTGATCCAGTTTGAGACCCTGGTGTGGTGTTGGTAGTCTTTAGCTCTTTGCCCTCTATATAGTCCTGACCCGGATCAGTAGCCTTGTGCCTGCAATTTGCATGGGGTGAATAGTCACATTTGCTCCAATGAGAGTATTTTTTCCTTTGCAAATTGCAGGTGTGAGGAGTCAGATTTGGTTCAAGACCACAGGGAGGCAAATGGCTAAAGCCTCCCTACCTATTATGCCAGGGTCCATCCAAGTCTGGCTTGGGTCCTCTCACTGATTATTTTTGAAAGAACCTTTATGTGCTCAAGGACAAATCAAACTGTTAACATTGTGTGCAGTTCAGCTCTAAGATTAAATGTTTTTTCTCCTGCTTCTTCTTCTAAACTGTTTTCATGTGGGGAAATTTTGCAAGAATCATACTGTTATGAAAGGGACAGTGAAGTAGCTCTTAATACCCAGTTTATGAGGTGAGAACTGACACTTTTGATCTGCCATGGAGGAACCAAGACCCACCCAACATACAAGACAACCACACAGCTTGCTTCCTTTTTATTATATAGGAAGAAACACCCAGTGACTAAAGCTGTCTTCCATATTGAAAATGTACTGTAAGGTTCTCTCATTCATAGTTCAATAAACACTGCCACTTATTTTAAAGTCCAATACATTTGCCTAGATAATTGATCAATCAATCATATGATCAATGCCTATTCAAGTAATTATCCAATCATTTATCTGAGAATTTGGTATAGTACAATTCAATATCCAATCACAACTGATCCTCCATTTCTGATACAGGGACCACTAATTGCGGGTTATGCTCCATTCAAAGGACAAACACAAATAATAAAATTTGCATGTACTTGGCAAGCTAATCCTAAAAGATGTATTTGTTCTTCCTAAAATCACTAAGAGGTGAAAGAGGATTGCTTTAGCTCAAGGTGTGGCCTGAAACATCAAACATGTCTTCCCTTTGCCACTATTTCAGAATCTTTAGTCTTCTTAGGCCAGGTCTAAGTAAACATCAGTAAAATATTATGTGGGGGGGGTTTCCTCTGGACTCTTTCTGCTTTATTCCAGCCACTCTGCTAACACATCTCCTATAATATTTAAAAAAATATCATTGAATGGTGCTATATTCCATCAAAATGTGGATAAGGAATGCTAGGCTGTTGAAAATAGGTTTTAAAGATGCTCAAGAATTTTGTCTCTTTTCTCCCTCATTTTAAAGTAGTAAAAAAAAAAAAGATTCTGCGCCTTTTGACCATTGTCAGGAATTATGGGAAGTAGGAGCCTTTATTAACTAAATCACCATTATAAGCCTTCTCAGAGAACATATTCTTTTAAAGATCTGTGAAAGATGATGACCACATATATGGGCAGAGTTTTATAAAGGGCAGAGGACTGAACATAACTTACTGTTTATAGTAATTTGGTAGCAGTTACCATTTCCCTTTGTAGTCCCCCAGCAAATGGAAAAACTGGGTATTCAATCAGCAAAGCTTAATGAGCTGAATGTCAGGAGATGAATAAATGAAGTTATTGCAAAAGAAGAGTTTGCATTCCTCTAACTCTTAGAGGGCAGAAGCAGTGGTAAATTTCACACAGGCAAAGGGAATCAAGGGAGAGAAAATGCTTTGAGGAGGAGCTGATAAGCGGCTGGAAATCAAGGACAAAGAAAATGCATGAATGGTGGTAGGACCTAGTTTGGCACAACTGAATAGTGCTAATTGCATCATTAGCATGAATAGGTTGTTGGTGGAGGAGAACATGATAATGAATATATTTTTTGAAGGAAAAGAAAACTGTATTGGGGAGGTAATAGTATCACTTGGGTGTCTTTGTGGCAGAAAAGCATTTAATAAATATTAGAAATAATTATTTGAATTATTACTGGCTTGAACTAAGAATTAACTATAATGGGAAATGATCAACAGGGAAAGTGGAATGGAGATTCACTGGAAATATCTTAGCTGGCAAAAGCCTAGAGTGACATAGAGACTGAGAGCATGAACACAATTAAGATGCATGTTTGTTATATAAATAGCAGCCTTGGGGAAGCCTGAGCAACCTGCAGATCCTGGGGGATATGGTAGGGGGTAGTGGAAGTTTAACTCTTTCTCTCCCACCCATTCATCCCCACCCCCAATATTGCTTGTTCATGCTGCAATGCATTTCAAGAGAGGCTCCCATTACTGCCTAGGGAGTATTCTCCTGAAATGCAAATAGTGGTTTTTGTTGAGAACGGGGTGGGGGTGGGGGTGGGTTGGCTCTTCCTCTTTATTACCTTAAAATAATTAAGAGGTGGCTGAGTGGTGGCTCTTGTTTGTACATTTTAAAAAACATTGCAGCTTCACACTGACCTTTCTATTCTGCAGAATAGTCAGTGTCATAATTCCACAATTATTTTTGGAGTTTTTTTAGTGTAAATTTTGCAAAGTGTTGCTGTATTTCACATATTCACAGAAATAGAAGCAAAAGAAAATTTCCTATAGGAAAATTCACTAAAATTGCAAAGTAAATCAGACATAGTTAAAGTGAGTATCAGAACTATGTCAACTGTCTTAATAATGTTGCTTCCTCTCTGCTAAAACAAAAATTCCAGAAAATTCTGCAAATTACTTGGGAAGACAGACAGCCTAATGTTAGTGTTTTGGAAGAAGCAAAGACTACCAGTGTTGAAACAATGATCCTTCAACATCAACTTTGCTGGACCGGCCATGTTGTTCGAATGCCTAATCACATTCCAAAGCAGCTACTTTACTCCCAACTTAAGGATGGAAAATGGAACACTGGTGGACAGCAAAAGAGGTTTAAAGATATTCTTAAAGCGAATCTAAAAAAATGTAACGTGAACATCGACAACTGGGAAGTCTCGGCCCATGAAAGTCCCAAATGGAGGTCGGCTATTATCAAAGGTGCTGTGGACTTTGAAGAAGCATGAATACAGGGCGAACGGGACACAAAAGCTAAGCAGAAGGCACGTCAAACAAATCCTCATGGCGACCATCTTCCATTTAGAAACCTATGTCCTCACTGTGGGAGGCTGTGTGGATCCAGAATTGGCCTCCACAGTCACTTACGGACCCACTGTTAAAGACCTTATCTGGGAAGACAATCTTACTTGGCTACAACTGATCGTCAATGAATGAATGCTGACGCACTTTCTCGCTTCCAGATGGAGCTTTTCTGGAAGCTGGTTCCCAGCGCTTCACCCATCCCGACCCAGATGCCCGCCAGCCTTTGGAGCCTTGGCAGATAGAAACAAGTGTTGCTATTGCTTCTGCATTGGCACCCAGTTCCTGGAAGGCTTACCAGCACACTTGTACTGAATTTTGGAAGTTTCGAGCAGCAAAAGGTTTACAACAGCTGTGGCCCATCCCTGTTAGCCATCTCATGCAATTTTTTGTGGCCTTGACGGCTAAGGGTAAGGCAGCCAGCACCCTGACTGGCCAATTGTCAGCACTGGCATTTCAGTCAAAGGTCAATGGCTTTATTGAGTTTACGGCTGACTTCAGGATACGTAAGATGCTTGAGGGTTGGGCCAGAATGTCATCCGTGATCAGAGACAGCCATTTACTCCTGACGTTATTGAGCAGTTGCTCACTCAGTTTCAGGGCCTTTGTTCCTCTTCATTTGAGATAATTTTATTCACTGCAGCTGTCCTTACCGCCTTCTATGGTGCATTTTGCCCCAGTGAGCTGTTGGCTGCCTCTGAGAGGGACCTCTCAAACAGGGCCCTACAGTACAGTGATTGTTCCTTATCTGAGTTAGCAGCCTGTCTTACCTTACGGATGTCTAAGACAGATCAAAAGGCCAAGGGGACACAGGTTATCTTAGGCCCTTGCCCTATCCTGCAGTTGTGTCCAGTTCCTGCGTTGAGGGCTTACCTGGGAGTTTGGCCTACAGGACATGGTTACCTCTTTGTTCATCAGGATGGGATGTCGCTCACACAATTTCAATTTTGGGCAGTCCTCAAGCGAGCTTTGTTGCTATGCTCCCGTGATCCTGCCTTTCTTGGCCTTCATTCCTTCTGGATAGGTGTGGCTACTGCTGCGGCAAGGATAGATCTTTCTCCAACTGATATATAGGCTATTGGCAGATGGCGATCTGCGGCTTTTAAAGCATACATCCGACATTGCTGGGGATATATCTGGTACTGAAGCTGTTTGCGGATTCTGGGCGGTAGTGCTTAAGCAGACACACCCCATGGGCAGCTAGCAATCTGCATGTTCATATTCATATGTATGTTGGTGTGCACTGAGCTGTAGCAGGGCAGATAGCGATCTGCAATTTGATGTTCACTTTCATGCTGGCATGTACAGAGCTGCACTGAAGGGCAGATAGCGATCTGCACGTTTTTTTGAAGTTGCTCTGTTACTGATTGTCTTTTCTTCCCTTCTGCTAGGTGTCGGGCTCCTGCTGGACCCAGTGAGTGTCTTGCTGTGTGGGCATTCCATTCTCTTCTGGGCTTTCAGAAGGGCGTCTTCCTCGGACAGGGGAACTCAGCTCCGTCTTTCCGCCAGGGCCAATTTGTGTTGGCGGGCTAAGAGGGGTATGCTTTGGGGTGAAATTCTCCCTATGTTGTGCCAGGCGACTTCCACCAGTCCCCCAGTTCACATATTAGTGATCTATTTGGGCAAAAATGATCGTGTTCAGCAACCTGGTTTAGATTTATTTTATGCAATGGTCCAAGATTTGGAATGGATCAGACACAATTTTCCCCATCTTCTCATCATTTGGTCCACACTGTTGGAGCGGTGGGTTTGGAGGGGAGCAGTTCACCCTAATAAAATTGATTGGGCTAGGCGGGGGGTGAACCAGAGGATTAAGAAGCTTGTCCTGAAAAACGGGTGGGGTTATATTCCTCATTCGAGGATTTGCGTTCATTTCCCCCATATTTTTAGGGAAGATGGGGACCACCTTTCTGAAGTTGGATGTGATATGTTCTTGGAGGATTTGCACAAGGGGTTGGCACAGTTGTTGAGGCTAGTGGAGTGAGGTATATAAGCATGAGCTGTCATGGCATCGGGTTCGGGCAGGTGAGGAATTTGGGGAAAAGAGATGTAGGTATACTGAGTCATTAGTGGGTAAGGACGCCCTTCAGGACTCTTGCAGGCCTCCAGTGGGTGCCTGTGTGGACTGTAATGCGCATCGGGGTGAGCGCGTGTACAGCTGGGCCAGAATACACATGGGAGATCCACTCTCAAGGCTCAATTAGCAAAGAAGGAGTCTTAGCCCATATCCTTGCCTAAGGAGCCATAGCTGTCAGCTGTGATGCATGCCCAGGGGTCTGGGGGGATTCCATCCCCACCAGAATAGTTTAATTCCTCACCTGCCCGCGTGTTATAAATTGTTAATTGGATATGATTGGATATGTTTGAATTCTGATTCAAAATATGTTATATTTCATAAATATAACACTTAAACCAATGCTACGTTTCACAAGTCTTCTTTGTCGGTGTGGGGGCAAAAGATTAAATGCACTAGTTTTCTAATTGGAGACAAATCCAGCAGCGACAAGCAATTTATGGTTATTAGTAGGTGGGCATCAGAGTGTCAGGGTGGAAACATGAAAATGTGGCAGAATATAGGGCATTATCATTTATACTTCCATATACCTTTATTCCTGTTTTAAGAATCTATGTAGTCTAAAGTCCAACACTCCTAGAGCCGGGGGGGGGGGAATCATGATGATGTATACTTTTCTTCAACACTTATGTATGAAGTTAAATGTTGAAGTTTTTCAAGGTGACATAAGTTGCACCAGCTGAATTTTTCTTCTCTTCAAAAGGAAAAGGAAATAAAAACTGTGGAGCAAATACTGTCACTATCTAGTTCTCTTTTATGATCCTGTTGAACTTTACAGATAAAGTCACAAATAAAGAATGATCAGCTACATCTTAGGTTTTTACTTCCAAAAGGGTATGAAGATTTAGGAATGACATTTATGTCATAGAATTCCATGGTTAGAAATCCAGCAAAGCCTGGCAATTTAATATAAGGGAACAAAGTTAATACTAGGGATAAATTAAACTCGCAGTATGAGGAGAAACTGCTCTTTCTTGTTCAAACACTTGAAGATTTTTAAGTTGCTAAGTTTTCTGGGTATAGTATTCATTAGGATTAAGCCAGAAATCTTTTTTTCATCTTGCAAACTCTGGAACCCTTTGCTTAGAAAAGGATCTTGAACACTTTATATATCTTTTATTTTGAGTGTTGTCTTCTGCTAAAGTGTGTGACATAGAAACCTGGCACAAAACTTGGAATAAGAGCATAAGACAAACCCTGGTCAGATCAAGGGCCCATCAGGTAGAGCATGCTGGCTGGCTAGAATGTAGCTGATCGTTCTTTATTTGTGACTTTATCTGTAAAGTTCAACAGGATCATAAACGCTTCCTGGAAGGCCATAATTTATTTATATATTGCATGTGTATACCTCCCATACAACCAAATTTATTTAATCCACCCAGAGAAGAACAAAATACAAAGAACTGTTCACAATAAAAACAGTGAAACCAAAATAAAATTAATCACAAGAACAAAAACATCCCAGCAGCTGCCCCCACAGCTGAAATGACAATAAAACACAGCAGATAAAAACAACTGAGGCTAGAAAAGTTTTTGCACCAGCAAAGGGGAACCTGGTGCAAAAACTGAAGCACCCAATGGACTGTAATTAAAAGGTAAGGGGGAAAGGCCTGGGTGCCGAAAAGACCATAGGTTCAGGTGAGCCTCTCTAGGGAGCAATTTCCATAAGCATGGTGACGTCACCAGAAATATCATGTCCCAAGGCTGGCTGTACAATTAGGCAGAGTTAGGCACCTGCTTCAGGTGGCAGATGCTTGGGGCCAGAAGTTTACAGGTAGGGAACTACTTTCAGCCAGAGGATCGGATAACATTGTGGCCAACCCTCTGTGAGCCACATTTGACAGATGGGTGGGGTCTCCCACCTGTCAATCACATGATGTCATATGAATCGTATAATATCAGATGTATTTGACTCCAGCTGAAAGCAGTGCAGCTTGCATTTGGCACCAAATTTACGCTGTGCTGAATGCAAGTTTTAGAATGTGCTACTGATTGTTCCTTGCAAGTATAGCTTGCATTTAGCACTGCTTAAACTTGATGCTGGGAGCTTCTAAGAGGACATGACTGCTGCCGAAAGGATCACAGCTTGTATTCAGTGCCGAATTTAAAGAGCGCCAAATGCAAACTTCTTGTAAGGGAACAGTCCGAAGCACACTCCTTTGCAGACCCAGCTTTACCTGTCTTGCGCCTGATGTCATATGATGTCAGGTGAGTGACAGGTTGGTGTTGCCCTGTAAAAACAACCTTACAGGCTGAACTGGGCTCATGGCATGGAGGTTCCCACCTATGCCCTAACTGTCCCTCCTGAGCCCACAGCCATTCCCTTCTGTTGCCACAGGGCCTCTCCTGGGTTCCATAATTTTTCCTGCTGTCACAGGTGTGGTGGAGGATGCTATTCTGTCACCAGGGATGAAGTAAGATTCAACTGAAGGTCCATCAGACCTACCACTCACCAATGACTTGCTTCCTTAACTTTATCACTTCCTCATTACTTTATTTTTTTTATTTGAGCTCTTGTGCTGAATGAATAAAATGCAACAATTGCAATCTCATATACATTTCCTCACTCCCTCCATGGTTTCAAACAAACCATCAGTTAATATTAACCACAATTTGTTGCTAAATGTTATTTTACAATCTTCAGGGTTTCCCCCCCCCATTCTATTTTGTTATCTATTTATTTTCTTAACAAAAAACAAGTAAAGATAACAGTATAGTCATCACTGCAGCAATAGGCAACTTGTACAAGGGGAAAAAAGTGTATCCCCATCCTTCCTGATCAACATAGCAATGTCTTCAAATATTTTGTAATTGGAATCTTAATTGAGTAGTGAATGGGTTAAACCCTCTATTGCCTGATCAGCAGTGACACAGTGTCTGTGTTACAGAATGAAATGGTTGCTTGGCAACTATACCTGTAGGGGGAAAAATGATGTATTGTCCTTTTGCCAAATTAAAACCTCATTCAGAGAAAGTGGCTGCTCATTTCCAGAGCTTCTGGAATTTTTCATAACAAAGCCGAAGGGTAAAAATAAGAGGTTTTAAGAAATTTAACATACCCTAAAATACTCGGGAGGTTTGGCCTGCTGATCCAAATATATTTCAGTGTTTTCTTTTTCTTATGCTCTCGTCATTATGTCCTGCCCCTTTGCACCTACATGCAAACCCTGAAGCCCAATTCTGTGAGGTGCCCTGTCACCACAACTGCTCATAGACTCAAGGAACAAGGCATTTCCTTAGAACGTGGGAGTCACTGCCTGTCCCCAGTAACATAATCTCTCCTTGCACGCTAACAAGCCTTTCAAAAATGGATTTTCACAGCCAGTTTTTGAATCTTAAGGTAATATATAGCTGTCAGCACATTTCAGGCACTTATTTGCTGGAAGTTCATTGTTATAGGACAGTGTATTGACACAATTCCAACACTTTTTTAAAAGTCTTCTTATAATGGGAATATAAGACAGTTTTTTTTAATATGACCTGCTTTTTATAGATCCCACTGTTAACAGTGAATCATCATTTGGATGCATTATGATGCTGTTGTTGGCTGTGCAGAGTAGAGCTTATCTCTTCCTATTCTTACTTGGAAGTTGAATAGCAAGCAGGATTAAAGTTTGCTCTGCAAAAGATAAAACAAACCTATCTTCCTACCCAAAAATTGAATACCAATTTGTCTCATACTTTAAAAAGATGCAACTCTAGTTTTTTGGGTTTTTTTTAAAGGCGAGTAGATGGTTAAGATCGCTTTACAATAACCTAGAGCAAACCTTTGGTGTTTGACAGAATAGGAAATTCAGATGTAGTCTAAGGAAAATTATAGTGACTGCAATAAATGAGCATATTAAATTGTTTTTTAAAACAATTATGGGGCACGATATAGTAGCACAGATGTGGGGAACATGTGGCCTTCCAGATATCGTTGAACTACAATACCCATCATCCCTAGCCATTGGCTATGCTTCCTGGGGCTGATGAGAGTTGTAGTTTAGCAATGTACGAAGGGCCAAAGATTTCCCACAGCTGTTGTAGCACCATATGTCAAGTAAGTCACAATGAACTCTGTGGGGTTTCTGAGTAGACATGTAGAGGATTGCAGCATCAACTGCACAATGAGGATAGTATTCCACATTTTTCTCAAGTATGATTGCAGCTGGATGGTGTAGTGAAATATGATCCTGTGTATTATAAAACATGTGTATGAGTAATTGCATATGACTTTAATCTTGGAATAGTCTGATATTATTAGTAAAGGATCCTGCAAATCCCTCCCTCCCAGTTTTGAAACCGGGGTGAGATCTGAAGGAATGCCTCCTCCCATATCTCCTTTCACAGTATTAATTTCCAGAGGCCCTGCTCTTTCTTTCTTTCTTTCTTTCTTTTTCTTTCTTTCTTTCTTTCTTTCTTTCTTTCTTTCTTTCTTTCTTTCTTTCTTTCTTTCTTTCTTTCTTTCTTTCTTTCTTTCTTTCTTTCTTTCGGATTGTGATAAAATGGGTGATAAAATGGGGAAGGGTGGTACAATCTTGTACATCAACCTTAGTTCTTTGGAGAAAGAGTCAGATAAAAAATGAAATAAAGTATCTTATAGTATTTACTTATATGCTATGATTCCTTAGACATATATTTCAAGATATTATGTTACATTTTATTTCTACGCTTCCTTTTGACCAAAAAGGCCCTCAAGGCGGCTCACAAAAAATAAACACAAATATAAAATACACATCGTATGGGATTGATATTGAAATTTTACCCCTCCATGTGTGCAAAACAGTTACTCAAAAAAAGAATCTATCTGTACGCCAAAAGATGGGATCTCCACGCCTCCAACCAATCGTCTTTCTCTATGTGGTACCCACTGTTTAAAACCTCTTTTAGCATGGAGCAATATTTTATTTTCCTAACTACCCCGCTTTTGAGAAAAGCTTTTACAGCGCTGTGCTTTTAATCTATGCATACGGCTCTGCTGGATGGGAGGTACGCTAAGGTCCCAATTAATCTAAGACATTGCATTTGTAAATCCGGTGAAATTGAGGATATAGTTCACTATTTAATAAGATGCCCTTTATATAATGCTCCAAGGCTTAAATTCCTCTCTTCCGTCCTTCACTCCTTATCAAACAGATCTCTCTTGGAACAAATATATGTACTTCTTACAGGTAATGACACTTTTTTAACCACCAAAGTGGCAAATTTTGCTTTAGCTGCTGGGAAAATCAGAGCCACATACCTTAAACAATCGCAGGCTATACTGGAGGCCCCTCGGCCCTTTTTATAGTTTTAAACTTTTATACCTAAATTCTGAGTACTGGTGACAATATACTTTCAGACAGGACCACAAATTTTAATTAATCATGATACGTTTATTGTTGTTATGTATACCTTGGCGAAGCTAGTTTTATAGTATGTATTTTTATTTATTATTTCATTGTGGTGGCCGATGGCTATGAGCAATAAAGACATATTCTAACTGAAAACATTCTAACAAAATACACATCAGAAAAGAACAATACATTTTACAAAAATTTAAATAACAAACAATTAACATTGTTAAAAAAGCAACAGCAACATCTTTCAATAACAATCAGCACTTTCCTAATGTTTTGATGATGTGTACTAGTTCTTACATCAATGCATTTCACATCGGCATCGAGAAAGATGGCAGCAGAACAAGGGGTCTTGATATCCCAAGGGGAAGAATATGGAAGTTTTTGGTGAGAACAGATTAGGAATGGTGAGAACAAGAAGGAAGACGAGAAAAGGAGGATGCTGGTGATGGCAGTCAACCACCATTTGAAGCACTGCAGAGACAGCCCCAAGCCAAGAGTCATGCTTGGGATGGCAAGAGTTATGAGACATTAGGAGGAAAAGAGCAAAGGGTTGGCTAATTGGAACCAGGCAGTCAATGATAATAGTGGAGAATTATGATGACAACAACTGGACAACAGCAACCTCCAAAGAGAGAGGATGATTAGAAAGCAGCTGGTGGGTTAGATTTCAGGAGAGGTGGCAGATAACAAAAAGAGGCTTCTAGATTGCACAGAATTTGCATGTGAATTTAATCGTTTTTAGACTTAGGAATGAGAGGATGCCAAAGGCTTAAAGGTACTTCCCTCTCCTCTAAAAACCCAGGAGGTGATGGGTTGAGGGCCAATCATCTCGATAGCTGTTTCTGCCACTGACTCTTACCATCTGTCCACTCCCAGTACCCAGATGTTTGCTTTCTTTTGCCTTCCACGAGGTTTCTTTGGTGGCAATGGTCCAACAGGCTCCTGGGGCTGCTTCCTTGGCTCCCCTCCCTTTCTTTTGGGAATCTCAGTTATAACAGTGGATCCTGGTCCCATCAGCTTTCCATAGATGAAATATGTGCATCTTGCAAAAGAAAGTTTTCATTTGACACCCCAAAATAATAATGTTCAAAAACTGAACAACTGGAACAGTGATGCATCCATGCTCAGTACTGGAAATGTGTATTTCACTAGTGATGCAATTATCTGTTTTATAGTCAAGACTCCAAATGTCTATGCAAACTTCCCCCACTAAAAAGTCCCTATCACCTTAACTTTGAAGACCCTGCAATGTTTTCCTGGGCATGATGAGCAGAAGTAACAAGGTAGGACTGCTTCCTGCCCAGCCCATCACTTACATCTCAGCTCAGTCCAGCAAAATTAATTATTCCACCACAGTTGTTTCATTTTTTTAGCCAAGGATAGTTAAGTGCTTTGTTAAATTTTATATTCTGTTCTTTGGAGTGCAGCACAGTAGCCTCCTGGTGGCACAGACATGTCCTATCAAGGTATGTTTCTTTAACACATACAACCTCTCTAGCCACCATTCCTTCCAAGCAACCAAGTCACATAAGTCCCATCACTTTGGACTACAGAATTTGAGCAATCCTTTGAGACACCCTGGCTATAAGGAGCAGGCTGGGCAACCTCCTTTTTAATTAACTCCTTGTCCACCTCATCTTCTGACTCCCAAAAAGTGTTCAGAGTGCCTTCCTAACCTGGCTTTGAGCAATCCAGCCCATTGGTTGTGTCAGGCAGCCTGTCAATGACTTGAATGCAAATACTATATTTTTGGAATATGGTGCCCATATTCCTTTGAGGTTGCTGCATTGTTTATTGCTTAAATGCACTATTTTTAATATGTTTGTATTTATTTTAAGTGGATGTTAAATGTTTTAATCGTGGTAATGGTTTAATCTTATTTTAATGTAGAATTTTGAATGTTTTAATCATATGTATTTATGTTAGTTGTAAGCCGCCCTGAGTTCCACTTGGAAAAAGGGTGGGGTATAAATAAAGATAATAAATAAATAAATAAATAAATAAATTTGACCATCCAAGAAAACTGTGTGCTGAAATCTACATTGAGTGACCCAATGTAGTATTGGGTCTGTCTCCAATAGCTTTCATAGGAAAGTATGAGGAAAACGAGTTGCAGAGTTGTGAAGGTACTAGCTGGAGCTACCTTGCCCAGGCAAATAACAGGCTTGTAGCTACAGACTCCCTTCCTGGCCAAAGTTACAGGGGGAAAAAAGGATAAGGGTAATAATTGAACAACTGGCTTCCCTTGCAAGATGTCTGTGGTAAGGTGAGCATTATGCTTCTACATTCCTAAGCCAGTATGATGTAGCAGGAATCACAACATGCAGATGGAAAAATCAGAAGAGGCAGGGAAATCCTGGCAGGTGTGAGATGGAACCTTGAAAACTTACCAGATACACATGCAGTCCTTTTAACAATTCCCCAGGCATGTACCCTCAAACTGCACTAGTTGTGGTTATTGAGCTTGATAGACCAAATGCTGTGTAGATGATACCTACAAAGAGGGCCAGCGCCAGAGCTCGGAGTAGATGGGCAACCATTGTGGACCTATATTCCAGGAAGGGGCTTACAACTGACTTCCAGAGCTACTTGGCCTTTTTCCTTTCCCTTGCTGTTGCTTCCCATTCAGAAGCCTTCTCAGGTGTACAAGCAATGACAAGTGCCAATAGCCTCAATTTGCCTTGTCTTTTTCTTCTAGGGAATAGAATGAGTGGGGGCCAAAGGGAGAGGGCAACCAAATAGGCAGTGACAACTGTGGCAAGGAGATGGGCCCACCCAGGGATGTCATATTTAAAACACACACACACACCTGCAGTTGACACTGACTAGAAATCTCTCCTGGATGAAAACTTTGGAGTCCCTTGAATGCAATACTCCAGATGTGGGGAATCTTTTTCCATCCCAGGGCCATATTTACTTGTAGGCAACCTTCTGGGGGCACATATTAGTGGTGAGTGTGGCCAGAAGAGTGAGTGGCCAGACACACACCACTCTCCATCCTCCATGCAGGCAAACAAGAGATATTATTACAGTTCAAGGACACATGCTAGCAAAGTAAAATCACTATAGGAGGCTGCAGAGCAGAACCAGTGAGGAGTGTGGCCTGGGGAGTCCAGAGGACCAGAGCAAAAGGTCTGGAGGACATTTGGCCCCTAGGCCTGAGGTTCCCCACCTCTGCCCTACTCCATATTCAACTACTCAGTCACTATAATTCTGTTTTCTCTTTTTCATTGCAGAAGTGCCTGGCTGTCCTCGCCACTCCCGCTCTCTCTTTCTCTCACCGTATAATCTAAACGTGTGCCGATATCATATCTCAGAAATTATCTTTAAAAATGTGTTATTAGTGTAGGGGCAAGCCTCAAATTGGTGCCTAGCCTCTGAGGCCAAAAGCATTTACGTTGGTTTGGAGATAGGTGAAAACAGAAGGGAAGGTCTGGTATTTGGCTAGTTTCTGATGAAGAAGAGGGATTTTGCTTCTGGCAGAACATAAAGCAAAGCTGACAACAAAGGTTTTCTTTCACACTATCCAAATGAACCCATTTATAATCTGAAATTCAAATACTTGACAACAGAGAGTCTGTGAGCTGGGCTTTGAACAGGAAATTGCTTCATGGTTTTAGCATAATGAATTAGGCAGTAAATGTAAATCCATTTACTAGGCATAGAATGTTTTAATATTCCTTGGGGAAAAAAATCCCAAATATCAAAATTTCTCATGACTTACAGAAATTTCAAATATTTTGTGCAGATATTTATGCACGTGTGGGTACAAATAGCCTCTTTTCCGCTTACCTGTATGTAGCTGGGATATTGCATTTTGCAAATTGTGATTATTTTGAAATGATTGCGCCTTTTAAATGTCAGGATAAATAAATGCCACAAATAATGACAATGGCTCTTTCAGAAAAATGGTGCTTTCTTCAGCTGTGATAATTAATCCTGACATCCTGTTCTAGTCAATTACAATTACATATCATGGAGTTACCGCATTAGGCTGAACAAAACAGTCCGGCTGGCTGAACACCAATAAAATCAATACTGGAGGCACAGCTTGAGCTGTTGTGTATCTTACTAAACAATGGGTATTTTTAGTGTACTATTTTTTGGGCAGGAAACCATCCTGGCATGCCAAACAATAGCTATACCTGAACTGATACTAAACACACTGGATGCTACAGGTAGCTAGGGTGAGGCAGATACTGCATGTGCTGTTTTCTTTGTATAGTATACCTGCCTTTGGGAATTCTTTGTCTGGTCCCCTAGGAGTAAAATGTTCCATTTGATGGTGTACCCCCTAGCCTGTTTAAATGGGGGAGGGATGGAAGGTTCTTATATAAGCAGTAAAACTGAATCTCAATTATATTTGCCAAAAAGAAAAGAAAAGAAAGGAAAAAAAGAAGAAGAAGAAAGAAACCCATTTTTTTCAATGACCTTGAAGAGCTGTTTTGGAGAATATAGACAAATGGCAAGTCTGTTCTGTTTTTGCACTCCCTTTTGTCACAGTGGCTTAGCTCAGAAGATTGGCTGAGAAAACAGCGATTAGCATAATTGCTCTTTAACATCAGAATACACATTGATAATAAAGCATGACACTTACTGGGTCTTTCTGTAGAGCTGCCTCTCCCGCCCGTGCCTCCTTGGAAGCAAACTGCATAAATAGGCAGATCTTTATTTTATCTCATTATCTTTTAGATTTCCAGATAGAAGATAATATAATGTTTTTTCTCCTGATTGGAACAGGGATAGAATAAGGTTTTTAAAAATTGTGTTTAAATGAAGGTTTGATTAAAGAAACTCAGTGATCTCATTTATGTTTACAGTTTAAATGTACAGGAAATTATCTTCTTTAATATACAGCTACTAAAATATAAATAGAAGCCTCTTTTTTGGTCCAAGATACATAATGAATATATGTATACAAGCACCTGAGCATATGCATGATGAATTAAACTGTGAAACATTTGACATTTAAATGCATTAGAACTGTACTAAGCTGGAATAATAATTACCACCACCAGCACAATATAAATATTTAAAGATACCATTCATATGCCAAGGAATCAATTCTGAGCTGTACCTCCAGCAAAATAACAGGAAATATCTTTGGATCATTAATATGGGAGATTTTTTCCCTGTGTGTTTTAAATGTATTCCTAGCATCCAATATAAGCAGCAAGATTCCTCCATTTAGAAAATAAGGTGTAAATATTGGAAGGTCTGCTCAAATTTCTAATCTTTCTGCAATGTTGTAGTTTCTTCATATTATGCTAGTTTACATTATTATTTCAATGGTATATTTCTGAAAGAAGCAGCAGTTATTTTTCTGTATAGCAGGGATGGGAATCTGTGGTCTCCAAACATTGTTGGACCACAATTCCCATCATTTCTGACCACTGGCTGTGGTGGCTGGGCTGAATATGTAACATCAATGTTGTTATATGGTGTGGCCTTTCATTGGTTGTTGGACTGCAGCTCCCAGCATCTCTGAGCATTGGTCATGTTGACTGCAGCTGAAGGAAGTAGCAGTCCAACAACAGCTGGTGGGCCAAAGGTTCTCTGCCCCTATTATATGGTTTGATATGTATGATACTGAATGAGGCTTGCAGGGTCAAAAGTAGATTAAGTTGGAACAGAAATTAAATCAAGCGGTGATTTAGGGTGCTTCCTGATGACTTCTTGTGCATTCTTCCTGATTTGTTTGCAGGGAGATTAGATGACATTGGCTATTTAATGAGTATTCACTCTTTTTTGTTTGTAGGGAGATTAGATGCTGTTATGTGAAAGCAAGTGTTATCTCACAATTTCCAAAGCATTTTCCTGTCACTTTCCTTATCATAAGAACATGTCTGCATCCTTCTTGAAGTGCAGAGACCAGAACTGGATGAAGTACTCAAGATGAGGCCTAACCAGTGCTGAATAGAGGGGAACTAATACTTCACACGATTTGGAAACTATACTTCTGTTCATGCAGCCTAATATAGCATTTGCCTTTTTTGCAGCCACATCACACTGTTGACTCATATTCAGCTTGTGATCAATGACAATTCCAAGATCCTTCTCACATGTCATATTGCTGAGCCAAGTATCCCTTATAACTGTGCATTTGGTTTATTTTTCCTAAGAGTAGAACTTTGCATTGATCCCTGTTGAATTTCATTCTGTTGTTTTCAGCCCAATCCTCCAGCCTATCAAGGTCCCTTTGAATTTTGTTTCTGTCTTCCATTATATTAGCTATGCCCCCCAATTTTGTATCATCTGCAAATTTGATAAGTATGCTCTGTACCTCCTCATCCAAGTCATTAATAAAAATGTTGAAGAGCACTGAGTCCAGGACTGAGTCCTGTGGTACCCCACTTGTTAACTTCCACCCAGTTTCAGAAGGAACCATTGATAACCACTCTTTGAGTACAATTCTGGAGCTAACTGTGGATACACCTGATAGTTGGTCCATCCAGCCCACATGTAGCTAGTTTGCTAATCAGAATATCATGGGGCACTTTGTCAAAAGTTTTGCTGAAGTCGAGATATATTATGTCCACAGCATTCCCACAGTCTACAAGGGAGGTTACCCGATCAAAAAACAAGATAAGATTAGTTTGGCAGGATGTGTTCTTCATAAATCCATGTTGGTTCCTAGTAATCACTGCATTGTTTTCAAGGTGCTTACAGATTGACTGCTTTATAATCTGCTCCAGAGTTTTTCCAGGGATTGACTTTAGGCTGACTGGTCTGTAGTTTCCCGGTTCCTCCTTTTTACCCTTTTTGAAGATAGGGACAACATTAGCTCTCTTCCAGTCATCCGGCGCTTCACCAGTCCTCTATGATTTCACAAAGATAATAGACAGCAGCTCTGAGAGTTCTTCTTATTTATTTATTTATTACATTTATATACCACCCCATAGCCAAAGCTCTCTGGGCAGTTTATAGCAATTAAAAACATTAAACATTCTTCAGGCAGTTCCTTCAATACTCTAGGATGTAGTTTATCGGGCCCTGCCAATTTGAACTTGTTAAAAGTGATTAGGTGTTCCTTGACCTTTTGTCTATCAATCTCAAGTTCCAATCCTGCCCCTTCTATTTCATGTTTCCCAGAAGGGCCATACAGAGCCGCCCCTAGGCACCGGGAAGCAGGGTAGTTGACCTGGGCCCCGTGTTTTGGGGGCCCCCGCACTTGGCAATCTGCTCACCAGCCAGCTCCTCCCTCCCTGCCTGGTCGCCTTCGCCACACTAGGCAGGGCTCAGCATTCGCTTGCTCTCTTTCTCTCTGTCCGGGACAGGGTCTCACTCGCCTGCCCGCCTGCCTGCCTGCCTGCCATGCTGAAGCCACTGCCGCTCCTGCTGTGGTCAGTGAGCAGTAGCCATCCCGGGGACAGCGAGCTGGGCCGGCAGTTCCAGGACTGGTGCCTGCGCATCTACGGCGACTTGGCCAAGACCAAGACAGTGACCCGGAGCAAATGTGAGGGGCCCCCAACTATGCTTTTGCCCCGAGCCCTGCACATGCTAAGGGAGGGCCTGGGGCCATAGACCCTTTTATGGGAGAAGACTGAGCCAAAGTAGGAATTGAGCACTTCTGCCTTTTCTTTGTCATCTGTTATCATTTTACCATCCTCACAGAGTAGCTGTGCCACCATTTCTTTTCTCTGTCTTTTACTATGCACTTACCTGAAGAAAGATACCAGATTTGAAGGTCCTTCACTGTTACTTCATTGCTGTGCCAGCTGCACTGGTTATTTTCTGTTCCATTTCTGGATGCAGTTCAAACTACTGGTTATCATCTTCAAATATCTAAGTGGAATAGGACCATAATGCCCACAGAACCATCTCCCTGATCACCATCACCCCACTATCAATTATTATCTGCCCATCCATTGGTGTCTGCTGGTAAAGAACCTCTGTGAAAATCTCCATCCTCTGAGATGTGACTGGCTGGATGCCCAAGAGTACTGTTGCGTGCCTCCCCAATCTCCAAGCGGTGAGATTTCCGGGGTCCCTGCGCTCATCCAGGGTTTGGTTTCCTTTGGGAAGAAGGTCAGCAGAAACTGCAGTGTCTTTATGAAATATGGTTTATTTATTTACACACATTCCAACCTGAGCTTAGGATGGAGGGGTTCCAAGGCATCAGCAGTCCAATATCCAGCTTTCCCATCAGTGTTACAGGAGGCATCCTATAGCCATTGTGCAGAGGGATAGCCTCTCTGCCTGCCTTCAGCCCCAGCCATTCCCTAGACACTTCTAAAAACACTGAAAGCACAAACTTCTGCTAGCAGCCAGGAAGGGGGAGGGAAGGCTCTCCTGAAGAGTTTCAATGACAAAAGGATCTTCCTGGCTCATTCACCAGTTGCTGGGCACCTAATAGGCCAATTAACTACATGGCCACACTATTAGTTTAACAAAAAAATTCATCTGGCCAGCAGAGCCAGCCCCAAGGCACAGGATTCCAAATCAGAGGCTGGAAGGGGACCCACAGGGATCATCCATTCCAACCCTCATACTCGTAACAGTACCTTCTTGGTAGTGGCACCTGGGATGTTGACTCTGCCCAAGGACATTTGTTCATTTCTGGCAGTGGTCACTGAAAATTTACTTTCCCTGCAACCTTTAATACTGCTTAAACAGTTTTCTTGTTGGCTCATCTTACTGTTTTTCTGCTTTTTTGCTTGTTGTGTTTACTCTGTCCTGTTTGATTGTATTATTCTTGTTAATACTATTATGAAAATATATTAGACCCCATCTACAGCCCAGTCTCAGTCCATCTTAAAACAGTGTTATAAACATATAGAAAAGAAAGCAGTATAATAAACAACAACGTAAACAATTTAAACATCAGACCTATCTCCCCTGAGGTAGTTAAGTAGCTAAAAAATCAGCAGCAGAAATTAGAAAATGATGAACTGATCATAAAACATAGAATAACCAGCCCATAACATACCTTCTCATGTAATCAAGTGCCTAGGAGTAGAGGAAGGTCTTAATCTGTCACAAAAATAATATGAAATACCAGTGCCAGGTGGGCCTTGCTGGAGAGGGCAAATAAATGGGGGACCACAACTGAAAAGGGACTCTCTCTCTTGTCACCACTCTTGGAACCTCTCTTGGAGGGGTGATCCAGAGAAGGGTCTCAGAAGATGAGCGTAGGGTCTGGGTAGCTTCATGTTGGGAAAGGCATTCCATCAGCTACTGAGATCCCAAACTGTATAAGGCTTTATACAGAGCAGAAAAGTGTAGGCAGCCCGTGCAGTCAGATTAGAATAGTGTTATATATGGTCAGACTGCCTGGCCTTCATTAGAAATCTGCTTGCTGCATGCAGTTTCCAAACCATCTTCAAAGGCAGTTTTATTTTATTAGTTTGTTTTATTCTTCTTGTAAATTGATGGTATTATTTATCAGCTGCCTTTTCCCTTTTAGGAGTTGGATAGATGGTAGGATAATCCTTTAAACAGACAAACAAATATTGGGTGGTCCTAGACATTTCATTAATTCTCGGGCTAACCTACTCTCTCACAGGATATTGGGAAGGTCAAACGGGATAATACCTTGTACATCACCCAGAGTTCCTTGAAGGAAGGGCAATATACAAATGCGATTAATAATACTGCACAAGATGCAACACTAATGTAAATAAGGTTAAAAAATGTGTCTGCATTTCAGGATGACAGTTTTATTTATTTATTATTTATTTATTAGATTTATATCCCGCCCTTCCTCCCAGTAGGACCCCAAGGCGGCAGTTTTAGAGAGTATGAGTTGTGGGTCTGTAACATACACCTGCTAAAATCTGGTATGAGACATAACTGTGAAGTACAAGTCTGATTCAAATCACATCAAAGGGTTAAATTCCAAAACAAGCCTCTCTCCCCTGCACACACACTGATTTAAGAGGTTTTGAAAGGGGAGAATGTAGCACTTTGTGTTTAGTCTGTTTTAATTAGCTGAGCACATCAAAATCCTGTTTGTTTCTTCCTTTCTTGGAGAGAAGTATACAGAATCAATTCCACAGAGGTTACTGGAGAACCGATGGGGAGGTAACAACAGACTTTTACTGCCTGATAGAAATAGTTATCCTGAATCTGCCTTTGTTGAAAAACAAAAAACGTTATAATGAAAGCCCTGAATGAAAATATAATTGTAATTGCTTGTTTTAACCAACAAAACAGGTAATATTACTGTTAAGTCACCTCTGCTCTTTTGTGTTTTAATTGGATTCAACAAATATAGAGCAAGCTTGGAATAAAAGGGGTGGCAGAGAGCTGGATTACAGCTCCTGAAATACAATGAATCCTGCCATTTTTATTTTTTTTCAATTAATTTTTATTCAAGTTTCCAAAACCAAAACAATACAAAAAGACAAAACACAATTCAACAACTAATACAATAAAAAAGAAAACAAAGAAAAAAAACATAAAAAGTATTGACTTCCGATTTGTCTTAGTTCAGCTATAAATCTATAATATATAACAAGCCTGACTCTAAATAGATTATAAAATCACCCTCCTCCAGCGGTTATCTTAATTGGTTTCAAATCTCATTAACATCATATCATTTTATTCTTCCACAAAAAGTCAAAGAGAAGTTTCCAATCCTCGAGATATATGTCCATCAATTTTTTTTCTAGATAAACATGTCAATTAATCCAACTCATCAAGTCTACTAAGTCCAGTAATTTCAAATCGCTCTTCTTCCATTATCCGTATTGATTCCATCTTCCATCTTCCATCTTTACGCACCCCATAATCTTGCTGTCATAGTCATATAATAAAAGTCTGATAGGAATTTCCTTTATCACAGATATTTTCTTGCCATCCATTCCGAACGTATCACTGAAGTATTGTTGCAAAGCCACATCTCTGTTCCTCTTTTTTACATGATAC
This sequence comes from Rhineura floridana, assembly GCF_030035675.1. Lineage (NCBI taxonomy): Eukaryota > Metazoa > Chordata > Lepidosauria > Squamata > Rhineuridae > Rhineura > Rhineura floridana. Next base: position 82,072,034 of record NC_084480.1, read on the forward strand.
ACTAGCACATCTCTTGAGGATTTTTCCATTGACACAAAACAGGGATTAATTCTGTTAACTTTCTCCATTTCAAGTTCCATCAAATCCTTCCAGTCCAGGAATTTTTTTGAACCGATAATATCTTTATCTCCAATTTCTTTAATTCCTTCAGGGACAGCGCTGAGTTCCAAACCATAATATTTGTCTCCAGGATCCATCACAGCCAGGAAATCCAAATCTTTTTCTATGTCCATATTTAATCCAATCTCCATAGTTTGAACCTTGCCTTTAATTTCTCTTTCATCCTTTTTTGGTTTTCCAGATCTATCTTTATTCTCCTTTCTCATAGAATCCTGAATTTCTTTCAGCTCCTGTCTCATTTCTTCAAATTCAATTCTCAACGCTTGACTATTATTTCTCAGTTCTTGTTTTATTGACTTAATCCCATTCATTATTTTCTGAAACATGTCTAAAGATAAAGTCCCTTCTTGTACATCCATAGTCTTCTTAATTGTCATTCTTAAAGCCAAAGGAACAAAACCCCTTCAATTTTCAATGTCCCAAGCAAAGAGCAGTTTATTTCTTTATCCAGTTACAAAGGAGTTAATCTTTCAAACCAACTGGCGTCACACTCTAGACAGCTCTTATCTCTTAAATGCCCAGAAGTGCAAAAACAGCTTTAGTTCACAGCGTACAAATAACTAGTAGCAGAAAGAGTGAGCAGATTCGTCAAAAAAAAGTAGATCAGAAAAAATAGTCCCAGACTTATGTTACACAAAAATCATATAAATCAAAAATCTCTTCCAATCAGAAACCCCTCATTCGTTGTAATCTTTATAATGCTATTTTCCATGTCAGCTTTTTGCAATAACAAAAAGATAGGCTATTTTTATTTTCTTCTCCCTTAATTCCGTGAGTAAAAGAGAAGGAGTTTTGACTCACCCAGGTTATCTTAATTGCTGTTCCCTTGACAAATCTCTTTAGCTGTATAGATAAGAAAGTGATAATCGTAGACAGGAGAATGCTTGCCTGTTAGTCCATATTTTTTTAAAGAGAAAAAAAAACGGATCACTTGTTCAGCTGAGCTAGCTAAAAATCCTCGCTCCGTTCGAGCTGCTGGAAGACCTTCTTTCACAGACAATTCTGACGAATCCCAGTCTCCAACAATCACAACAAAGCTGTGTGGGAGATCTCACGTTTCTTCCTTATCCGGAAGAAATTATCCCCAGTCAAAAAAAAAACTTTTCTGACTGGATTTATAGCTGAAAAAGTTTCATCCAAGATGAGAGCCGTCTCAGAGGCTGCACAGGCGGAGGGAACCTCCTGGGAAGTCTGTCGAATCCTGCCATTTTTAGACGTATTGTTCTCACCCAATGGAAATCATTGACATATACACAGAATCTGGCTCTCCCTTTGCATTCAAGATTTTCAAATGTTGATGCCAAAATGTTTTCATCTTATGACTACTGTCTATCTGCCATTGATTTTGGAGTAGTCCATTCTTAAATTGTAGTTGTAGTAGTGAGTAAACTCAAGATAATTGAACAGAGTTGGGGCAGAGGCTGTGGTGCAAAGGCTCAGAAAAGGTAATTTATTTAGATGGTTTATTTAGATGATTTATATACCACCTTTTGCACAGACCACAGGGTGGTTTACAATAACAACAGGTAAATAAAAATCCATGAAAATGAAATGGACTGCCTTCAAGTCAATCCCAACTTATGGCTACCCTATGAATAGGGTGTTCATGGTAAGCAGTATTCAGAGGGGGGTTACCATTGCCTCCCTCTGAGGCTAGTCCTCCCCAGCTGTCTAGGGCCTGCTCAGCTTGCCAAGCTGCACAAGCCAACCCCTTCCTTGTCCACAACTGCCAGCTGGGGGGCAACTGGGCTCCTTGGGACTATGCAGCTTGCCCACGGCTGCACAGGTGGCAGGGCATGTAACCCCTGAGACACTCACTGTGGGGGTGATCTTTAGCTGGCCCTTTACACCCAGGAGACATGAGCAGGAATTTGAACTCACAGACTCTGGACTCACACCCATGCTTTCCTCCCCACTGTGTTATCCATAAAATCAATTTAAAAAATCCCCACAGTTCATTAAAACATGCAACAATAAATCACTGAATTACAGTTACTAACAGCAGCAGCCGCCGCAGCAATCAGGTCTCTTGTTCTCCATATACCCTCTGAAAAAGAAGTGTCTTGATCAACCACTTGAAGCTATAAAGAGATGTGGCCAGCTGCACCTCCATTGGGAGAGAGTTCTGCATGCAAACAGTAGTGTAGTGGCAAATTCAAAAGTGCACAGTCCCTTCATAATAGTCACAGCTATGCCCCTTCACAGCCATGTCCCATTCTAAAATTATACAATCTTCTAAAATTATAGAATCACCTAGCCGGGCTTGAATACTGCTTTAGAAGACTTTTCTTAGTGGCTAACACACTCCCCTTTGCCGATTGGCTCATAGGACACTGGAGACATAGGAACCCTGATGGGACCTGGCTCCCAAAAAAGTAAGGGGTCTAAGACCCCCTGAGACCCTGGATGACTACATCCCTCATAGGAACCACTAGGAGTGCCTCATCTGCTGATCTAACGGCATGAGCAGATTGGTATGGGAGAAAGCATTCTTGCAGATATTTGGGCCCCAAGGTATATAGGGCTTTAAATATCAAATGAAAAACCTTGAATTGGGCCCAGAAAACAATTTGCAACTAGTGTAGCTATTTTAAGATAGCAGTAATATGCTGTTGGCCTGCTGCCCATGCCAACATTCTTGCCACAGCACTTTGCACAAGTTGCAATTTCTGGACTGTCTTCAAGGGCAGACCCACAAAGAGATCATTAAAGTAGTCCAACTTGGGAAATTACCGTGGCCTGGTTATCCCTATCCAGAAATGGTCATAGTTGGCACATCAGCCATAACTGGGCATAGGTACTCCTAGCCACTGAGGTCTGAAGTGAGAAAGATGGTTCCAAGAGCAGTCCCCCCAAAATACACCTGCTCCTTCAAGGGAAGAGATATGCCACTGAACAGGTAATTCTGCCAACCCCTGGACATAGGAACCACCCACCCATAATACTTCCATTGTCTGGATTCAGCTTCAGTTTTTTGGCCCACATCTAGCCCATTATTACTGCTAGATATTGGCTCAGGACTTGCATGGCCTCTCCTGGTATTGATGGACCAGAGTGACAGAGCTGCATGTCATCAGAATACTGGTGACACTTTGCTCCAAATCCCCTGAAGACTGCTCCCAGTGGTTCATATATATGTTAAATAACATGGGCCAATGAGGATCCAGGAATTAGGTTGATAGGCTGGAAAGGAGGATCTGAAGCTTGCAGGTAGCGGAAAGGTAAGCTTGCCCCCCATTAACAAGAATGATGAAACCCCTTTCATTATGTCATTTTATTAAATTAATAGTATTGTGCGGTTTTAATCTTTGCCATTTTTATCCCCTCAGCAATTTTAATCCCCACAGCAAGGAAGGATTTCCATTTAAAAAGCACTGGCAAATAGTGACTTCCACAAGGCCATTCAGGTTGACAGTACTATACAGGAGCAAAGTGTGCTAGTTCAATTAGACTCATCAGGAATAAACGGAGAAGTATTTCTGAAGCACTGAGTTCTTGAACTAGAAATTTATCACATTTATTGGTATGTTACACAACTGAAGGTTTTAATTAAATGTTTCAGCCACATATGTGTTTCTTAATTCAGAACTTTCCAGATTGTTTGTGGGTGCACGGTGAAAGCACTTACTGGGGCCACCCACAACTTATGTAAAACCATGTTCTCTAAAACCCATTCACAATGCTGTCACATGCCTTGTGAGGTTTAGTCATCAGTGCTGACTTGTAGCCATGCCACCATGATGAGCCAGGGTGCTTGTGTAACTCAGAACCAAGCTCTATTAAACCCTTTTCCATAACAACATATGAAGATAAGAAGAGCACTGCTGGATCAGGCCAAAGGCACATCTAGTCCAGCATCCTATTCTCCAGATGCCTATGGGAAGCACAGAAGCACGATCTAAGTGCAACTGTCCCCACTTGTGATTCCCAGCAACTGTATCTGCCATCTAGTGGATGTAAGACACAGTCATCATCATAGCAGTCGTTGATAGCCCCATCCTCCATGGATCTTCCCAACCCTCTTTTAAAGCCATCCAAGTGGGCGGGTATCACTACATTTTGTGGGAGGAAATTTCATGGTTTAAGTATACACTGTGAGAAGAAGTACCTCCTTTTGTCCTCCTGAATCTTCCAGTATTCAGCTTCATTGGATGCTGCGGGTTCTAGTATTATGAGAGAGGGAGAAAAACTTCTCCTTTTCCACCTTCTCCACACTATGCATCATTTAAAACTCTTCTATCATGCCCCACCTTACTTGCTTTATTTCTCCACTAATAAGCCCCAAACATAACCTTTCCTAGCCCGGCATCAGCACCTGGCATACTCAGGTAGCTGTTGAGCACCAAACACCCTGGCAGGACCCATTTCCTGGTCATGGGCTTATCTGGCAGGAGTGGCTTAGTCTGGGAAGCCATCCACCATTTAAAACTTTCCACAATGTCTCTGAGCTATTGCTCTGGGCACTGCAATAGCATAAAAAAAGATAAAATGGTGAGCAGCTTCCCAAACTCACTTGCTCTCACCAGGCAAGTCCATGGCCAGGTGACAGAGTGGGCAGCCAGGGAAGGGGAGGGAGCAGTCATGTGAACCCATTATGCACTAATGTAGGAGGAGGCCTGTGATGATCCTGTATTAGTGTATATATGGTAAGTGCTGTTTGAATAGAAGATACATGGTAAGTGGAGTGAAAGAGGAGGGGGAGTGAATGGGCAGTAGAATGCTGGATGATTGGCTGAGTGTTTAAAATGGCTGAGTGTATAAAAGGAAGAGTGACAGTGGAATCTGGGTGGATGTGATGTGATGAAAGTGAGTGGGTTGTTTTGGTGGGTTTTAGAGAGTTGTTTGTCAGGAGAGCGTGGAGAAGGAGGGGGGTGGAGTTCGGATTAGTATTAGATAAAACCATATGCTTATGTGCCTTATGAAGAAATCTTGTTATCTTTGTTATCTTTGTTATATTTAATAAAAACTATATTTGGTTTACCAAAGGCCTGATCCTTGGCTGGGGTTTCACAGACCAGAAGGGAGGGTAAGAACATAAGAACATAAGAACATAAGAAGAGCCTGCTGGATCCGGCCAGTGGCCCATCTAGTCCAGCATCCTGTTCTCACAGTGCCCAACCAGGTGCCTGGGGGAAGCCCGCAAGCCGGACCTGAGTGCAAGAACACTCTCCCTTCCTGAGGCTTCCGGCAACTGGTTTTCAGAAGCATGCTGCCTCTGACTAGGGTGGCAGAGCACAGCCATCATGGCTAGTAGCCATTGATAGCCCTGTCCTCCATGAATTTGTCTAATCTTCTTTTAAAGCCATCCAAGCTGGTAGCCATTACTGCATCTTGTGGGAGCAAATTCCATAGTTTAACTATGCGCTGAGTAAAGAAGTACTTCCTTTTGTCTGTCCTGAATCTTCCAACATTCAGCTTCTTTGAATGTCCACGAGTTCTAGTATTATGAGAGAGGGAGAAGAACTTTTCTCTATCCACTTTCTCAATGCCATGCATAATTTTATACACTTCTATCATGTCTCCTCTGACCCGCCTTTTCTCTAAACTAAAAAGCCCCAAATGCTGCAACCTTTCCTCGTAAGGGAGTCGCTCCATCCCCTTGATCATTCTGGTTGCCCTCTTCTGAACCTTTTCCAACTCTAGAATATCCTTTTTGAGATGAGGCGACCAGAACTGTACACAGTATTCCAAATGTGGCCGCACCATAGATTTATACAATGGCATTATGATATCGGCTGTTTTATTTTCAATACCTTTCCTAATTATCGCTAGCATGGAATTTGCCTTTTTCACAGCTGCCGCACACTGGGTCAACATTTTCATCGTGCTGTCCACGACAACCCCGAGGTCTCTCTCCTGGTCGGTCACCGCCAGTTCAGACCCCATGAGCGTATATGTGAAATTCAGATTTTTTACTCCAATATGCATAATTTTACACTTGTTTATATTGAATTGCATTTGCCATTTTTCTGCCCATTCACTCAGTTTGGAGAGGTCTTTTTGGAGCTCTTCTCAATCCCTTTTTGTTTTAACAACCCTGAACAATTTAGTGTCGTCAGCAAACTTGGCCACTTCACTGCTCACTCCTAATTCTAGGTCATTAATGAACAAGTTGAAAAGTACAGGTCCCAATACCGATCCTTGAGGGACTCCACTTTCTACAGCCCTCCATTGGAAGAACTGTCCGTTTATTCCTACTCTCTGCTTTCTGCTTCTTAACCAATTCCTTATCCACAAGAGGACCTCTCCTCTTATTCCATGACTGCTAAGCTTCCTCAGAAGCCTTTGGTGAGGTACCTTGTCAAACGCTTTTTGAAAGTCTAAGTACACTATGTCCACTGGATCACCTCTATCTATATGCTTGTTGACACTCTCAAAGAATTCTAATAGGTTACTGAGACAGGACTTTCCCTTGCAGAAGCCATGCTGGCTCTGCTTCAGCAAGGCTTGTTCTTCTATGTGCTTAGTTAATCTAGCTTTAATAATACTTTCTACCAGTTTTCCAGGGACAGAAGTTAAGCTAACTGGCCTGTAATTTCCGGGATCCCCTCTGGATCCCTTTTTGAAGATTGGCGTTACATTTGCCACTTTCCAGTCCTCAGGCACGGAGGAGGACCCAAGGGACAAGTTACATATTTTAGTTAGCAGATCAGCAATTTCACCTTTGAGTTCTTCGAGAACTCTCGGGTGGATGCCATCCGGGTCCGGTGATTTGTCAGTTTTAAGCTTAGAACTTCCTCTCTCGTCACCACTATTTGTCTTAGTTCCTCAGAATCCCTTCCTGCAAATGTTAGTTCAGGTTCAGGGATCTGCCCTATATCTTCCACTGTGAAGACAGATGCAAAGAATTCATTTAGCTTCTCTGCAATCTCCTTATCGTTCTTTAGTACACCTTTGACTCCCTTATCATCCAAGGGTCCAATTGTCTCCCTAGATGGTCTCCTGCTTTGAATGTATTTATAGAATTTTTTGTTGTTGGTTTTTATGTTCTTAGCAATGTGCTTCTCAAATTCTTTTTTAGCATTCCTTATTGTCTTCTTGCATTTCTTTTGCCAGAGTTTGTGTTCTTTTTTATTTTCTTCATTCGGACAAGACTTCCATTTTCTGAAGGAAGACTTTTTGCCTCTAAGAGCTTCCTTGACTTTGCTCGTTAACCATGCTGGCGTCTTCTTGGCCCTGGCGGTACCTTTTCTGATCTGCGGTATGCACTCCAGTTGAGCTTCTAATATAGTGTTTTTAAACAACTTCCAAGCATTTTCGAGTGATGTGACCCTCTGGACTTTGTTTTTCAGCTTTCTTTTTACCAATCCCCTCATTTTTGTGAAGTTTCCTCTTTTGAAGTCAAATGTGACCGTGTTGGATTTTCGTGGCAATTGGCCAGTTACATGTATGTTTAATTTAATAGCACTGTGGTCACTGCTCCCAATCGGTTCAACAACACTTACATCTCACACCAGGTCCCGGTCCCCACTGAGGATTAAGTCCAGGGTTGCCGTCCCTCTGGTCGGTTCCATGACCAACTGATCTAGGGAATAGTCATTTAGGATATCTAGAAACTTTGCTTCTTTGTCATGACTGGAACACATATGCAGCCAGTCTATGTCCGGGTAGTTGAAGTCACCCATTACTACCACATTTCCTAGTTTGGATGCTTCCTCAATTTCATATCTCATCTCAAGGTCTCCCTGAGCATTTTGATCAGGGGGACGATAGATCGTTCCCAGTATTAAGTCCCTCCTGGGGCACGGTATCACCACCCACAACGATTCTGTGGAGGAGTCTGCCTCTTTTGGGGTTTCGAGCTTGCTGGATTCAATGCCTTCTTTCACATATAGAGCGACTCCGCCAACAATACGTCCTTCCCTGTCCTTCCGATATAGTTTATATCCAGGGATAACCGTATCCCACTGGTTTTCTCCATTCCACCAGGTCTCGGTTATGCTCACTATATCAATGCTCTTCTCTAAGACCAAGCACTCCAGTTCTCCCATCTTGGTTCGGAGGCTCCTAGCATTAGCGTACAGGCACTTGTAAGCAGTGTCTCTCTTCAAGTGTCTTTGGCACTTGTGGTTAGGCCTGTGGTAATTTTGCTCTTCTGAATTTATATCCTGTGCCCCTGCTCTCACAATGCCTACTTCTAGGCCTACCCCTTTTAAAATTTCATCATTTCTTTGGTTTTTATCCCAGGGGGGAGGTTTATTCCGAACCGGACCTTTCTCAGCTCCTGTCGGGTTTCCCCCCTCAGTCAGTTTAAAAGCTGCTCTGCTACCTTCTTAATTTTAAGTGCCAGCAGTCTGGTTCCATTCTGGTTCAAGTGGAGCCCGTCCCTTTTGCACAGGCCCGGCTTGTCCCAAAATGTTCCCCAGTGCCTAACAAATCCGAACCCTTCCACCCAACACCATTGTCTCATCCACGCATTGAGACTGCGAAGCTGGGCCTGTCTGGCTGTTCCTGCGCGTGGAACTGGTAGCATTTCAGAGAAAGCCACCTTGGAGGTCCTGGCTTTCAGCATCCTACCTAGCAACCTAAATTTTGCTTCCAGGACCTCACGGCTGCATTTCCCCATGTCGTTGGTGCCAACGTGCACCACGACCACTGACTCCTTCCCAGCACTGTCTACCAAACTATCTAAACGACGGGCGATATCCGCAACCTTCGCACCAGGCAGGCAAAACACCTTGCGGTCTACACGCCCATCACACACCCCACTGTCTATGTTCCTAATGATCGAATCACCCACTACAAGGATCCCTCCACCCCCTGGAGATATATCCTCGGCACGAGAGGATAGCTGCTCATCCCCCAAGGAATGGGTCCCTTCTAAGGGATCGTTTCCCTCTTCCTCAGCTGGATGCTCTCCTTCCCCGAGACCATCGTTCTCCATGATAGCAGGAGAGCTATCATCGTTGGAGTGGGACACAGCTATAACGTCCCTGAAGGCCTTCTCCACACACCTCTCTGCCTCTCTCAGCTTTCCCAGGTCCGCCACCTTGGCCTCAAGGAAATGAAGTCGTTCCCGGAGAGCCAGGAGCTCATTGCACCAAGAGCACACCCACGACTTCTGTCCAACAGGCAGATAGTCGTACATGCTGCAGGCGGTGCAAAACACTGGAAAGCCCCCACACCCCTGCTGGCTTCTTACCTGCATAGTTTTGTTTAAGGTTTATTACGTCAATGGGTTGGAGACTGCGGTTTAGTTGAGGTCAGGGAACAGACGGGCAGAGTGGGGGGCCCTGGCCTCCTCGCCCTATTGCCGAACTCGCTCTGCTGCTTAACTCGCCTTGACACTTTGTCAGCTGGGGCTACCTCTAGCTCGTGGAGCAGGCTAAGGTAATGACCAAGGCTGAAGTGAAACTGTAACAAATGGTGGCAGCGGTGAAGAGAATAACAATACAAGTATTCAGAGTCTCTGGGAATACTGGTATTAGGACGTGACTGGTGGTTGCCTAGCAGGGGGATCTGTTGAGATCTGTGCTAGAGCGGGGAGAGAAACCATAAAAAAAGACAGTCCGGACTGGTGGAGTCCCTGGTGGTGCCTAGTGACAGGCAGTAGCCACGAGCAGGTAGGAACCTGACAGGGAGAGCCAGGGAAGGGCGTCACAAGGCCCACCAGAGAGCACTTTCCTAAAGACCCCTCTAACCTGGAGCTAGTGCTCTTATATTATTTTTTATTTTATTTTCTTCCATTTTTATCCCACCCTTCTTCTGTAGTGGAGCCCAAAGGGGCAGCGATATGGTTTGTAGGTGATCACCCATGTAAGCACTAATCCCACCAAGACCTGCTTATATACAGCAAAGTGGTGGCCTCATGCACCTTCATACCAGAGGTGGGAAACTCTTTTCAGCCTGAGGGCCATATATCCTCCTGGGCAATCTCTGGAGGCCAGATGCCAGTGATGCACAGGGCCAGAGGCAAAAGTGGATGGAAAATCAAGGTGCTTTTCAACTTTGTACAATAGCTTGGTCCACCCACCCATCTCTATCCTCCATTCAGGCAAGCAAGAGAGATTACCAGAGTTCAAGGACACATGCTAGCTAGGCAAAAACATTTAAAGAGGTTATGAAACATGGCTAACGAGGATGTGACCTGGGGAGAGAGTGTGGCGTGGCTGGGAAGAATCCCAAGAGCCAGATAGAAAGATTTGGAAGGCTACATTTGGCCCCTAGATCTGAGCTTCCTCATCCCTGCTTCAGACCATACCCTAGATCCTCTCAGAAACTTTCTATGGAGGAATCACATCACTCTGGTGTTTCAGACAGCATTAATGGCAGGCAAATTCTTGCTCTTATCACTAATGGGAGTTAATTATTTTGCATATGCTGCTGTTGCTTCTATGGCTGTAACGGAGTGAGGTTAAAGATAAGTGAAATGCAAATAGGAAAAAAACAACACAAAAGGCAGTAATACTTTCCTAAATGTAATACCATACCAACCATAACAAGATTCCTATGAGTAAGGCAGAAAACTCAGCATCCCACAACCAGTCAGGATTCATAACCAAAAACCCAAACTAAAAAAATCCTAGCAGCCAGTCAGCCAAGGTCACAGAAATCCCCATGCAGCACAACCTGACCTGGGGACTGCAGTTAATGCAGAATGCTGCAGCACAATTGCTGACATGAGTGAGATCCTATCAGCACATTACACCTCTGCTCTGAAATCTGCATTGGTTGCTGATTTGCTACCAGGCCGAGTTCAAGCTGTGCTTTCCATGTTATGGGTGCCACATAGTACTTGTTCTGCTCTTGTAAGAAATCAGTCCTTTTGTGTGGCAGCACCTGTGCTTTGGAACTCCTTGCCTATTGACATTAGGCAGACTCCTTTTTTTAGCACCTGCTAAAATCAGTTTTCTTGAGGCAAGCCTCTCCAGGCATGTAGAAGCTATTGTGTTTTTAAATCTGTTTTTAACTCATTGTTGGTTTTATTATTTTGAATGTTTTTAAGTATCTGTCCTTAACACTTTTGCCAATAATTTTATTGTTTTAATTCTTTCTGTAAACTGCTTTGAGATTTTTTACACTAAAGCAGTATATAAATGTTGTAAATAAAAATACATAAATAAATATTGGAGTCACTGTGGCCCTTGAGTCTCTTCTCACTTTTAGGAACCAAGGAATCTGCCTTATACTGATTCAGGCCATTTCGTACCATGATTTCTTAAATGCAACACCATACCAACCACAACAAGATTCCTATGAGTAACGCAGAAAACTAAGCATCTCACAACCCGTCAGGATTCCTAACCAAAAACCAAAAATATGATAAATGAAGAAATATTTATTTAAGCATGACTATCAAATATATTTATTATTTACACAAACTGCCTCAGGTCAATCAAACTGAAACACAACCCTGGCTTCACTGATTGGCTGCAATCCTGAATGGGCGGGGTTAAAGCTACGAAGTGCTATACAGTACTGTTTAAAGAAAGATTTAACAGTTGGGGGCGGCTGACGTTTTTATGTATATCTCGAGTACTGGACCACCTAGAAACTGAATGTTTTAAAAAATTAAAGCTGAGAATCCGGGCCACCTAAGGGGCTAAACGGGCGCCGGGTGGCATGCAAAGAATCCGGGTAAAACCCGGCTAACCGGGCAATATGTCAACCCTAAATTAAGAACACACTGTTCAGTTTATAGTAATAAGTGATCTTGGTCATGTAGACAGAGAAATAAAATGAGGTAGGAAGGCCTTGTGATCCTGAATATGTCTTAGGGATGGAGGCCCAATGTGTTGCTGGGAAACTGGTGGATCAAAATGAACTGAGAGGCACAAAGAGATAGGAATCATAGAGGGATTTATATGCTCCCTTAGGAATCACCCATGTTGCCTTGTGGAGACTCATCTCACCCTATGGTAATTCCAGAACTATATGGACATATTCTTTGCAAAGTACAGCAAGATTTTTTTTGTCAAAACCTGATATGCAACATGTCATCTAGTGAGGGTTTAAATTATAAAAATGAGGCATTTGTGTTCCAAAGGCACCAGCCTTCTCCTTCACCTTTCCAATCATTAGAGAAAAGATTTGATCTCATTTTTCTCTTGACTCCAATTAATGCATGCAGATGTTAAATATGGTTCTAAATTATCTCACAGATGGCAGCATGTTACATTTAGTTTTCAAAAATATATTGTGTGTCAAGGAAGCCTCTGCCAAGGCATTGGTTGTCTAGTGAAATATGAACATGGTTATGGTCATGCTTCAGTCAAGGCAAAGGTACAAAGCTGGTTTAAAATTAGAATTGAGTTTCTTCTGTAAAGGAATCTTTGTGTGCCCTTTCAACGGCAGAGATGGCTTAATACTTGATTAATCCATTGAATGGAATATTCCTACTGTTTAAGTGGCAGAAGTGTTTAATTGCTTTGCAATCAAAGTGCTACAAGAGAAGCTTAAAGAAATACTGTAAGATAAATGAAAGATAACGGCAATACATACACCAAATCAGTGAAGACTGTAAACATGGTTTATCCACTGGCCTGCAAACTTTTTTTCAATTGCGATATGCAAAACAGCTTGGAGAGGAGATAGAATACACTGATGAGATGATGGATAGAATGCCCATAAACAGTGTAATTAACTTCAGTTTCCTACATGTTAAAGGTTGCTCCAGTCCACTGGCTCATGTAACAGACCTCTTAGGATTTCATTACTTCTTGCTCAATGCGATGGTATGGCTTCTTAAGGGGTAACACTTTGCCTTGTTCTTCTGCTGAATTAAAATCCTTAAAGAAAATAGATGGAGAATTACATTTTTGTATGTTTCTTGGTGTTCTTACTTTGCTTCTTTTCTCTGTTACTACTTTACTAACAGAGAATCTAACCTACAAAATTATATTTCTCTCATTAAACACCATAGAAATCTGTGTCAAATCTATTTTTATTAATTTCAAAGCCTTTTGTTAGTCAATGACATATGATGGTGAAGATAGCCATTTTTGTTTTAAACTGGAGGTTATGCTCTATATCTATTTTGGACGCATTAACAGTTGAATCTGAAACTGCAGTTTGATGTAAAATCAGACTGATTACAATTTGTTGCTACTTAAGCAATGACTCTAGCTGTTGGAAAAAACAAACTTGGCCTGCCGAAGATGCATGTTTTCAGCCTGCTATACTTAAACCACTTAAGGAAAGGTGGGCATGGTCAATTAAAAACATCGAGCACACCTAGAATTTTGCTAGAATATATTTCACCTCCTACTGTTTTATCTTGTGCAAACAGATACTCCTCATGTCCATTGGAAACTATTCTGCAGAACAGTCAGTGCCATTATTCCACAATTGTTTTTGGAGCTTTATTTTAGTGTTGCAAAGTGTTGCTGTAGTTCACATATTCACAGAAACAGAAGGAAAAGAGAGTGATTTACTATAGGAAACTTCACTAAAATTGCAAAGTAAACATATTTAAAGTGACTATCTGAATAATATCAACTGTTTTAATACATTTGCTTCCTCCCTGCTAAAACAAGATCAGCACAGCACATGTCTTTCTCTTATTTGGGCTGATTGAAGGTTGGACGGGTGGGCACTGGGCAGAGGGAAAGCCCCTTTCCAAAAGGAAAACTTTGGGAACAGTATCATTCTTTTTCAGGGTTTCCCTCACCTTCTACAGCAGGCACATGTAGCCTCCCACCCAAATTTAAATTTAAACCAAATCTGTCCCTTGCCGAGAGCCAGTGTGGTGTAGTGGTTAAGGTGTTGGACTACGACCTGGGAGACCAGGGTTCAAATCCCCACATAGCCATGAAACTCACTGCGTGACCTTGAGGCTCTCAGCCTCAGAGGAAGGCAATGGTAAACCCCCTCTGAATACCACTTACCATGAAAACCCTATTCATAGGGTTGCCATAAGTCGGAATTGACTTGAAGGCAGTCCATTTCCATTTTGTCCCTGGCCACATCCACACCAGGCCTTTATTTTACTTTGGACACTCATGGCTTCTCTCAAAGAATCCTGGGAAGTGTAGTTAGTGAAGGGTGCTGAGAGTTGCTAGGAGATATCCTGTTCCCCTCATAGAGCTTCAATCAGAGCAGCTGACTGTTAAATCAGTCTGGCCACTGGAGCTCTGTCAGGGGAATAGGAGTCTGCTCTCAGCACCCTTCACAAACTACACTTCTCGGGATTCTCTGGGGGAAGCCATGACCATCTCAAGTGAAATCAAAGTCTCGTGTGGGTGTGGCCCCCTGATTAGCCAAGCCAAGCCAAGCAGCTGTGAGTCTGTCTTTTAGAACACTGACAGTTGGTTCTTACTGAGCATGCCCAGCACCATTGAGTTCAAGCCAAAATTTCTTAAATTAATTAAAAATTAGTCCAGCATTTTTTTTAACTTTTAAACTGCAGAAAATGAAGGTCAGAGTATGGGGCAAGGTCAGTAATAGGATTACACATACTCTGAGAACATGGCTGATTTTTACTAAATTTCAGCAGATTATGAGATCTCTGACAAAAAAAAGTCCAAAAGGGGTCTGTTTTCTCTCTCTCTCTTTTTACACTTTGAACTCTCAATTCTCTCTGACTGTTTTGTGCATCACCACGAAAATTGTATTGGTTAGTGCCTAAAAAGGAAAAAAAACTTTTGTGGCAACAATCTATATTATATAATGGCACTCACAGAGGCTTTGAATAAAAATTAATTTCAAACTGAAAACAATGTATATCACAAACTAATATGGAATGCCACAAATCCTACAAAAAGATTTAAAGAATACTAAATTATAAAAATAATGTAACTAATCATTTAATATAAAGCCAATCTGATATAAGATTCTTATACCTTTACAAACCAGTTCCAGCAAATAATGAATAAAAGAGAACTACCTGAGTCTTAAAAAGCTGGTCCTGAAGATGTATCCTCTTTTTAATGTGCTAAGTGAGGGAAGTGAATGCTACAAGGTGTTTTAGATAACATCTATTCACTTTTTTTTAAAACCCACTAAATTATAACCCAAGAGTGCTCACTCATTTTGACCTGGGATTATTAGGATTTATCATCAGCAAACAAAAATCAATTTCACCTCTAATGTCTCAATAATAATGCTTTATTTTAATGTCATAGAACTAGAAGCAATTTGGATGACACAATAGCAAATACAAAAAAGGGGGGAAAGTCTTCAAATATTTTCCATAGTTTTTTTTAACCACATATGCCTCAGTGCCATTATACAGAAAAAATATCAGGTGTAATCTTTGTTAATAAATATCTATTTACCTATACTACTTAAGAAGCAAGCTATCAGAGTGCTCATTAACACCACTCTCTAATGTTCCCATGGGAAAGGTTATCACGTTGTCTGTTAAGGATTCATTTCCTTTGCATTAGTATTTGCTGGCCTGCTCTGTACACAGAAACACAAACGTGGTAAAATGATATTGCTGATTGGACTAACTTACATCTTACAAAGAGTATGCAAGTTACAAAGAATTGTTCATCTGATTGATAGTGTAACATGATTCTGTTTAACTTGGAAGTATGTGTATTTTTAATGCTATAGAGGCTAATTCTTATTGTCTGAAATCAAAGATGGCAACCATCCTAACTTTTTTTGAAAGGATGAGAAGGACTTGTCATGCCACTTCTTTGTTAGCTGATGAAGACATGACATTATTTTGGATATACTGTAGCTTTCTCAAAACCCAACTATTAGTGTCTTTTAAAAGGCGCCTTTTAAGCTGCTTCATAGTGTCTTCGCTCTGAGCCAGGAATGCATGACCATATGAATAAACAATGAATTAGAGGATGAAAATCAACACTGCCAATTTTCTGCTTTCATTTCTCAATAATTTTCTACTTTCCTTGCCTGCTGCCATGTTATCAGTCATCTCTGTGTCCTACGGGAAATGTTGTAAGCTTGAGGTTAAATTAAGGGTCTCCCTCATGTGATTGTCTTTAGCAAGCTCTGTACATTTTCAAACAAGGCTGTACCGCATCAATGGCAGCCACAAATGCCTGGGGACCACAGGGCCAGCTTTCCTTAGCACTAACTTCGTGCCAAGATTAATACATAATATTGCTGAAAAGGGCTAACACAGAGTTGCAAAAGAGAGTGCCTGTGTATTAATCTACCTGTCAAATTTACACACTGAAGTGGACAGGGATCTGGGGTAAACATTCCCAACCAGTGTTTATCACCATAGATTTAGAATAGAACATTTTTAGAAAATTAAAAATCACCTTTGACTGTGTTGTATTTCATGTCTCTAGTGACACAATACATTTTGTTATGTAGTCACAGCTAAGGAAAACGCATTCATTCAATGAGAAAACATTTTCATCTACCTTGTCCTCTAGAGTAATCAACCTAGAAGAGGAAGAGTCCACAAATGGTCATGTGACCAACCAGATAGCTATGGGAAGCCCGCCAGCAGGACTCGAGTGCAAGAGCACTCTCCCTTCCTGTGATTTCCAGAAATTCAGGAGCATACTCCCTCCAACAATAGATTTTTGAGCAACTTCTGTTTTGTGGCTGTCTCCCCCTCGTCAGCCTTTTTTTGACAGCTATCCATATGGACAACTATCCATAGCTCAGACTAAAACAGTAAGCTGAAGACGTTCTGTTATCTAATCTCCTCATTAACAAAAGTCCAGGATAGCAAGTCTGAAATACAATTGCATCTCAATGGATTTCTGTTTTTCTCTGTGTTTTTATTGCATTATTTCTGCTCTTTTGTTGTTCTGTATTGTTTGTACACTGCTTAGACCATGGACTGGGTACCTCAGGCTTGGGGGCCAAATGCAGCCTTTCAGCACTTTCTGTCTGGCCCTCAGAACTCTCCCCAGGCCAGACCCCTCACTGGCCTTGCTTCACACACGAGTGTTTTGCCTAGCTGAAATGGGCTCTTGGACTCTGATAATGTCTCTTCCATGTATGCAGGGAAGAAACAGTGGGGTGTGTATGTGTAGACACTAACTTGCTGCACAAATGTAAAAATCACACTTACTGCTTTGCCCCCTTCTCCCTCTGGCTCCACCCACCAACATTCCAACTTTCTGGCTTAGGATATTAGGATATTAAGCAGTTAAGAAATACTTAAATAAATATTGGGGTGGTGGTAGTCCAGGTGATTCTTCCCTTTGAGTGGCACCAGCAGAGCTTCCTCCCCTCGCAGGTGTGCAGCAGTGGTGGGGCTTTGTTCACTTCTTCTAGCTGAAGGAGGAAAAGGAGAGGGAGCACAGAGGCCTTGGTAGTCAGAGCACATGCAACTGAGCACAGAGTGACAAGACTGACATTCTAGCATTCACCTATCTTGTATACATGTCTACCTTTTCAGCTGAGAGTGAGGTTCAGTGTACAGGCTGAAGCCCCTTGCTGGATCATCACCTTGTAGCGGTGAGTGGGCTTGCGTGTTCCAGTGAACCCTGTGAGTGATGCCATTGGGAGTCATGTGCTCCCAGCAGGGTCACCCATGGTGGTAAGATCAAGGGAGAGGAACCAGACAAAGAACGATCCAAGAATGTCCTCAACGGAAGAACAGGCGGAGGATAACAATGTGTATGTTACAACGGCTGTGAAGGCGGATGAAGGCTGCAGCAGATAAAAGACTTCCAATCATCATGGTTCCCATGCCATTGGATCAAAGTCTTTTTCTGTCAAGATTGTGTGTTGATCGCCATGCGCTGATCTCCCCACATAAAACAAATTCACGCACAGTCGTCTTCCAACCAATTATCTTGGAAGACTATCTTACTCGGCCACGAGTGATCGCCAACCACAGGCTGAAGATAGCTGCCTAGCGGTGGCTGGTGGCTCCAGGTCAGTGGGGCAGTGGAATCCATTCTGAGTTTTAGTCTGAACTTTCAAGTGGCTGTCCACGGGGCTGCAGTTTGGGATTTTGTTCCAAGCTTTCTAGAGCCATGTTGAATACTTAGAACCTCAATCAAGATATTGTGTTTCAAAGACTGAACAGTATTAGACAAAGTGTCAGAACATCTTAAAAGAGAAATGTGATTAGTTTGCCATCCATATGTGCCATCCACAGAATATGAACAGCGAATTATTTTTTTAAAATAAGGAATACCATTATTTATTTATTTATTTATTTATTTGTTTGTTTCATTTTTAAACCGCCCATAGCGAGTAGCTCTCTGGGTGGTGAACAAAACAGGATTAAAATACAATATACAATAAAATCAGTGACGAACAACAGCAAATTAAACAAAAACATTAGATGGAACATATTGACATTAAAATTAAACATTATAATGAACATTAAAATGCCTGGGAGTATAGCCAGGTCTTAACCTGGCGCCTAAAAGAAAGTACCGTAGGTGCCAGGCGTATCTCCTCAGGTAGGCTGTTCCATAGTTTGGGGGCCACCACAGAAAAGGCCCTAGATCTAATAATCCTCCGGGCATCCTGGTAAGTTGGTACCCGGAGGAGGGCCTTGGATACTGAACGAAGTGAACGGGTAGGTTCATAGCGGGAGAGGCGTTCCACAAGGTACTGCGGTCCCACACCGTGTAAGGCTTTATAGGTCAAAACCAGCACCTTGAATCTGGCTCGGAAACAAATAGGCAGCCAGTGCAAACGGGCCAGGACAGGTGTTATATGCGCGGACCAGCGGGTCCCCGTCAACAACCTGGCTGCCGCTTTTTGCACTAGCTGAAGTTTCTTCAAGGTCTTCAAGGGCAGCCCTACGTAGAGCGCATTACAGTAGTCCAATCTAGAGGTTACCAGAGCGTGAACAACTGAGGCGAGATCGTCACTGTCCAGATAGGGGCGTAGTTGGGCTACTAAACGAAGATGGTAAAACGCATTATAGGTGTATGCACTGCTTTTAAGTTGTACAAACTATAGAACTGGGTCAGAACTTACAGTGCAATTGAAACCCAAAATCCACCCGGTGGAGTGACTTTGGAATAGGTGGCTCTTTGGCTGTCTCAACTGAGCTGGGACTCAACCAAGGTTACACTGGCATAACCTCCTCATCCTGGCTGAGCCAGGGATATGCCAGTGTAAATTCCTCAATCTGGCTGGCTAAATTGGTGGAATTTAAGCCAGGGTAACTTGCTCTGGCATAAATCTCCAAAAAAGGGCATTCTGGGGATGAGGCAATGATAGACTTGCACCTGCTCCAAACATCTTTCAGCTTAGGCACCTAATCCAGCAACCTGGTGGAGCCTAAACTGGCAAAAAGGGTGATGTAAGTCAAACTCTATTTTAAAAGCATGTTTTCCCTCTGCCAGGCTTGAGCTGGCTCCTAAATGAAGTTTGGAACTTATGGTGTCTGCATTTAAGCCAGCTTCCTATACTTAGGATTGCTCTGTTAGTTGTGCTTATAGCACACCCACTGAAGTCAATGGAATTTCAATGGATCTAGGCTAAGTATGATGGGAAGAGCCATTCTAAGAGGGACCAGGAAGATATGGAATGGTGGATCTTCTGCTGTTTCTACAGCCCTGCCAGCTCCTGCCAGCCAGGGCAGAAGGTGGTGTGGGCTTTCCCCCCTCCTGTCCCAGCTTCAGGCTGATGCAGCTGAGTGTGATGATTGGGCCTCTTGGTGGATCTATGGCGATTTGGATTCCATGGATCAAAAGCTTCTGGAGCTCCAACTCCATCCCCAAAACACATTTTGGGGCTTCCCACAGGCAGTAGCTTATTGCCCACTTTGGCACACTCCAGCCTCCCAGCCGTCTACAGTGGGAAGTTAGGATTGCAGCGGAAACATGGATGCAACCTATAGGTTTTTATGGGTCTTCACAAACTTCTCATAGCAATGGCTGTGTTGTTGTACGCATTGTTATTTTCAGTAGAATCATTTTCAATAATGTTCTTCACTAGCTATTTTTTAAATGATTTTTGAAAGGAGAGTGACGGGGTGATGTGTGTATGTGCATTTGCCCAATTCACTTGCCCTTTAATGATCACTAAACTATAAAGGTTACTTCCTCACTTAGCACATAAAGAAAAACTAGAGCTTAATATGTCACACAACTTTGTGTTAAGGTGAGAAGGAAATGCTATCAGATGGACAGTGTCACCATAATGGTATAGAGTGCCTTTCACAAATCACTCTTGACTTTGAATAATTTTCATTTGTATGTTTTAACTGATACAAAGCTGTTGTGTTGTACTTGTATCAATTTTCATAGGCACTATCAGATAACAAGCAATTTACACCAGATCAAAGCTGTTAATCGCTTTTATTTTTCATTTGCTAAAAATGAAAGTTCTATGCTGCATTTTATTGTCTTTGTTGCTATATTTATGCACATTAGACACTGTATTTTAAAAAATATTGTATTTTATTTTTGTTCTGTAAACTGCTCTAACAACATATGTTGATGGATGGCCTGTGTAGTTTCAGAAGATCACCATTATCATCTCTCATGAGAAGCCTTAAGTTGGAAGCCAGACAAGAAACTCTAAAGGAAACATTTGAAAAGATCCAATACTTAATGTGAATAAACTGACAGAATACTTTAGGGGCATTTATGGGTATTTGCATTTTTTTAAAAAAATCCTCCAACTTGGGATGGAGAGATGTATTGTTATTACCAGCCTTTCACCCAAAGGTCCAAGGCAAGTTACAACACTTGTAAGTACAGCATCAAAACCAATTAAAAACAATCTAAAATCACAAAATAGGCAGGGTTACATTGTCAGTAGCAAGTATAAGACTTCCATCCTGAAGTCCAGCCCTAAATCTACAAGATCAAAATAGATTCTATCCCTCTACAACTCTAAAGTGAATTATGTGAGGAGCTTAGTGTTTATTAACTGGGATGACTGAGATTACTACTTGTGCTTTCCTTCTCTGTTTGCTCACTATCCAAACACTTGCATCTGATTTGGAAAAAAAACTGCATCAAAGCAAGTTTCAGTGAACCCAATGAAACCAAGTTTCATGCAAGTGGCAAAGGATCACAGCTGAAAGACTTCAAAAGCCTACTGGGAACAGAAAGAGGGCAACTTCAGTTTATTATCACCATATCATTACCCTGGCTTCAAAGGAAGCAATTTTCAATATGTGTTCATACACTGCATATCAAAGGGTATTTGATCCCTGAAAAAGGAGACTGAACTTGGGGCTGGGTGATTTCATTTAGTCCTTCCTGGGGCTATTGTGGCATTGAGATCTGATAGCCTCTGCTGAGAAACAGAGGTTATTGGCTTTGATAGAAATTCATGTGACAAGAAACTATTTTCTTTGCAGTTTTGAACACAGGTCTTTAATGTCTGGAACCATTATATGTATAGCTTAAGTAACAGTCTAGGATTTAATCATTATGTTGATTCTCAAACAGTTCTGATTATGTAGTTAGTATGAATTAGTTATAAAAAGTGAATTGTGAGATTGGTTGTATGCACCATACACTGTTGTAGAGAAACATAATTCCTGAGTGCTTGATATACTTTTGTGCATGTGGTATATAACTGTTAATCTGGGAGGGACCATGAAGGAGGAAAAGGAAACCCTAGATCATTTTGTGATGGCAAGAGATGATTGAGTTATATCAGGTTTTTAAAACTTCTTGGTTCTTATGAGTGCTTGTATTAGTGCTCGTTACCAAAACAAAAGAAATAAATGAAAAGAAATGAAAAAGGAAAAAGAGTGATTTGCATAATATCTGCATGTGAATGAATGAATGAATGAAAGAATGGATTTATTCAGTTCGGTCATAGACCAGCAGTAATAAGTTACATACTCCCAATAATACATACTGTACAAAAAACAAAGGCAGCAACACTTTTACACTGCATCACTGGACAATAAATACTCAGCATAATAAAATCATAAAATAACAATTAAAATAGTCATGCACTACATAGTAACTTCCTCCTGCAGACAATAGCAGCTGCACAGAAACTAGCTACCTTAGTGGTGACCAGTGGGTTCTGATCCGCCAGCAGAAGGTGCACATAACTGGCATCAGAACCCCGGAGCAGCCCTTGTAGGATCGGGGTAATAAAAATATGACAAAGATCACGGTAAAAAGGGCAATACAGTAAGACATGACCTACTGTCTCCACCTCCCCTTCCTCACAAAGGCAAACCAGCTCACAGTAGGGGACTCTCTTGAATCTGCCATCCAGCAGCGCAGAGGGTAACACATTAAATCTGGCCAGCGTAAATGCTTTTCTATATTTAACAATATTTGAATTTACTAAATAATTTGCGGAGGGGGGAACTCTCCCATTCAACCCAAAATTGGGATATGTTGCGGCCAAACTTAAGTTGTTTTGCAGTTCGATGTCCCTGATTCGTTGGAGAATAGCTGCTTTAGCCTTGGAATACCCTAGGTCTAGGGATGGAGCAAGAATACACCCCTGTTTAACTTCATTAAAAGTTGGACTATGAGCAGTCAAATAGCCAGCACGATTACATCTAACCCTTAAGCACGTGTTCTCATAGAGACTCCGGATTAGAGATAACAGTCTCCTATCAATATTAGTGTCCTCAAATTTTCCCCAGAGTCTATCCCTTGGGATCAAATCGAATGCTGACTTAAAGTCAATAAAGGCCGGTATCTGCATGTGGATTACAACTGCCATCATCCCTGAGCATTGACTATGCTGGCTGGGGTTGATAGAAGTTGGAGTCCAACAACATCTAGAAGGCCATAATAATCCTGCTATTGATGTACACTCAGAAATAATTACTATAATTTAAATGTAAAATAATAGTACATCTCACAATATTGGGGAAGACTGTGACCAGGTGATCTGTGTGACTTCTCAGTCTGTTCTCCAGGTTCTGTTGATGGGCAACTTCAAGCTTTCTCCTTCGTTATGGTTTCTTCACTATTAAACCAGCCTTGGGGTAAAGACACACTTACTGTTGTGCCGGTACCAGTGCATTCTCACCTCTGTTTTCTGAAAACAGGGGCACACAACACCCGTTTTTACTCTAAAACTTGGTTGGATCAGCTCAAGTGTTATTTTTTAAACTGAGTTGACAGATTTCGCAACTGATTGGTAGATCAACCTGTTGCCCCTCCAGGTGTGGCCAAGGGAAACACTTTGCTGTAGGCTCAGGCAGAAACTGTGATGGGCCCTACACTTTGTTGTGGACAGTCATGAAAGATCTGAAGTCAGCAGTGGGGAAGGGATGTGTATCCAGCTAAGGGCAGAGTCCCTTCAAAAGGCAGCCAGATAAACCATTCTTGCTGCTTTTGAAGCGACTAATGTGCACACAGCCTTGGATCAGGCAGCACTTCAAACTGAGGGTTGTCTTCTGTAAAGCAGTCCTCCATTGGGCACCTTAATGTAGTAGTGGTAATAACAACCCCACTCCATGAACCTGATTATTTTTACCATCTAATTTATTCATATAGGGTGGAGCTATATTAAAAAATGCCTTTTGGAAGATTATTATTTCAGAGATTAATTGTAGTATGTACCTAGATATCACTGTTTTTATTATGTAGGAAACTAATACTGATTTTATTTTTTTTAATGTTCTGCAATGATCAACTGGTTTTGACAATAAACTATTATATGGGGTGTATGCATTTTTACATCTCCAGTGTGTGTGTGTATATGGGAATCTCTCTAACAACCCTGTGAGGTAGGTTTGCAGTCTGGAAACCAAGGGAGCTCACAATAAGAAATAAATCCCTTTAAAATCCAATAACCATAAAAACAAGTATGAACAGGTGCAAAACATCTTAAAGTGGCATGATTCTGAATTTTGCGTTGCATGAATGAAGTTGCTTATTACTTGAGGTTGCAGTTTTGTCCATGTTTGAGTAAGCCCCACCAAATACATTGGGACTTGCTTCTGAATAAATAAACGTAGGATTGCACTAAATATCTTTACAGGTTGTGTAAATAATAAATATATCTCATAGTCATGCTTATACAAATATGTCTTCCTTTTTCATATTTTTGGTTTTTGGTTAGGAATCCCGACTGGTTGTGAGATGCTTAGTCTTCTGCGTTACTCATGGGAATCTTGTTGTGGTTGGTATGGTAGTACATTTAAGAAATCATCATTGTCTTTTGTTCTTTTTCTATTTGCATTTCATTTACCTTTATCCTCACTCCCTTTCGTCCATAGAAGCAACAACAGTAGTTCCATGCACTTCGCTCATCCTTCTTAAACCCACTGATGATGCACTTTGTTCTTTGTTTCTTGTCCAATAATGGTAACAGAGAATTCACATACTTGGCAGTGTGGCTGCAATTGTTGTTGTTCCCAAGCTGCTACCTATGAAGGTAGACCAAATCATGTGTGCTTTCTCTCTGTCAATGATATTCACTGGAATTGGGTTGGCTGATAAAGTGAGTTTATAGCAGCCCACAGGGGAGACAGAAAAGGGTAGAGAATCTTCTTACTCATTACTCAGACCTCTTTCTGAAGTGAAGGGTCAAATCTGTAAAGAAATTTGTATGTTAAAAGGTAGGGGCAGGGCATTCCAGGCAGCGAGTTGCCAACCCTACTTGGATATGGATATCTTTGCAGAGAATCACTAGTCAAGCTTTACCAACAACACAATCCAAACCATATCTACTGAGAAGTAAGTCCTATTGAGTTCTATGGAGCTTAGTAAGTATGTTTAGGATTGCAGCTCTTCAGAGGCATCCATTTTTAATCCTGAGTGCTCCCATCTAACATCTCCACAACACTAGGCTCCTTTCTTCCTACAATGGCCTTCTGGTGACTGGCCTGGCCTGGCTAGATTAAATGTCCCTTACCCAGGCTTCATCTTTTAGCTAAGATTTCTATCTTAATTTCCAATCAGATGAATGTTTTTGTATGAATTATATGCATCAAGCAACTGTGGTTGATGCTTAATGTATCTTGCTTAATGACATCACTTGGATCTGCCCCATGACGCACCCTGTGACATCACTTGGACCTGCCCCATGATGTCACTTGGACTTGCCCCATGACATCACTTGGATCTGCCCTATGTCATCACTCAGGTCCGCCCGGTTTGGGATGCTTCTGACCTGGCAACCCTAATGTGAATGTAAAAAATTAGCAGAGAGAGTTGTCGTAAGTTACTGAACAACAAGGACTCTGTATCCTAATTTTAATACAGTATTATTACTACTCTGAAAAGTCTACAGCTAGGAGTTAGGAAATAATGGAGGAGAGGCAACAAGAGTGGTGCTGTGGCAGGGAGAAGCAAATGGGAAAGGAAAGGAAAATGTTGGTGTCCATGCTGTTTGATGTTTGTTCCTAGTTTCATGAGTTTGCTTAATGGGTTTATACTAGAGTTGCCAGGTTCAGGGCCTGAGACTGATCCTGCATCTTTAGGAGAAGAGAAAGTCAGCCAAATGCAGGTGTTCTTGCAACCCTGTAATGGGAAAAACCACAAGGTGGAATTCTCTTGCCCCTGCACAAAGATACAGAAGACCTCTTGGAGGCCATGAACCTGGCAACAGGGGCGTCACTAGGGCAGTGCGGCAGGTGCGGGCCGCACCGGGTGACACCATGAGATGGGGGTGACACCCAGAGCCGCCGCCCCAGGCACCGCCGGGAAGTGGGGCAGGCAGGCAGAGAGCTGCCCTGCCCGCGCTAACACGTCCGTGCAAGACGGCGGTGGCCGCAGCACGCAGGGGAAGAGCAGGAAGCCCGCGCAGCCATGGAAGGCATTTGGCGGGGGAAGAGCAGGAAGCTAACAGGTGGAGAGCTGCCCTGCTCCCACCCTGCACTAATACATGGAAGGCGTGGTGCGGCAGCTCGCTCACCTCGCTGTTGGCTCTCCTCGCCCAGGTTCCCCAAAAGGAATAAGCCAGGTGCGGGTTGCGGGGAGGGGGGTCCTGGTGCCTGCAGATTCGGTCTAGCCGGGGGGGCAGGCTGCTTCTTCCTCCCTCTCGGCGGGGGCTTCCGGGGCTGCACAGCTCTTGTCGGCTCAGGGCAGCTCCCTGGGGGCTTCTCCTTCTCTCTGATCCCACCTGGGGTGGAGGAGCTCTGCAACCGGGCACACGGGGGGAGTCAGCGGCTACTCACTGGAGCGGGAGCCGGAGAAGGGAGAAGGGTGAGAAAGGAAAGGAGGGAGGGGCTGCCGCCACCACCCACGGCTGGTCTGGTCCTGTCCCGTGGCATGGCAGCACAGTCCATGGCGCCCCCTGCCAGCTTGCGGCGGAACAACCCCAGGTGGCCGCTGCAAGCTTCACGCTCCCACCGCGCTCCTCGGCAGGTGCCTCTTAGCCAAGGCCCAGTGAAGGCGGAAAGTCTTGCACCGCTGACCTGGGACTAAAGCCCAGAGAGCAACTTAGCGGGGCTGACCTCAGAGTAAACACGTGTAGTGGGGATGGGGGGGAAGATACAGCTGGAGGAGGATGCGGTGGAGCGGATACTCAGGGGCGTCACTAGGGTGGTACAGCAGGTGCAGGCCGCACCGGGTGACACCAACCCTAGTGGCGCCACTGCCTGGCAACCCTAGTTTATACACTCCTGCATTTTGACGACTGAAAGCCAAAGCAGATGTGATGCAGGAAGCCTCCTGGAATGCATCCAGAGGTGACTTTGCACTCATCCAAGGGGCTTATACTTGCTGAAGGCAGGGCACCCAACATTTGGTGATCCCTCTTATAGCCTTCTGTGCTGTAACCCATACTGCTCCGGGGGGGGGTTTTCTCCACCCTCAGGAGCAGGTTTTTGGGACGTGCTGGGAGCTGAAGTGGGTAAGGGGGCTCAGTGAAAATTGGATGCCCCACTTTGCACTAGTGTGTAAGCACTATCTGTCAACACAAAGTCACTATTGGATACAAC